>NC_071501.1:69875863-71350848 GCF_028408465.1 Anastrepha ludens
CTCTTCCCTTCCTCCTACTCATTTACACTTTTATTTGTTTGTGTTTTTTCTTTCGAAAGAAAAAGGTTAATTCTAGCTGCCAGGAATTGTTGCACGTACTTTGTAGAAAGAAGAATAACTGCTTTTGCTGCTGACTGGCATGGCGGCACCTATTTTACGTCAACTCAAGTTCCGATACAAGTTTTGCATATTTTATAGGAGCACATATTTTATTAGTAGAATAGCTCTTTCGAAGCTCCTTTCTAAAATGCTTGCGTTGGTGTGCTTGCCGCTTGTGCCAGGTTCTGGTTGCCACCGCCAGGCACAGACTTTGTATCTCTGCATACCTGAACTTACCTACGAGCGAGTGTATTGCTGCTACATTGTCATGCAGCACCTTCCTCGTTATTGGTAATGATATTCATGTAACTTAAGTCAACTTAAATCGATAAAAAGTATAAAAATCATTCTGTTTCTGCCTTTGCTTTTACCAGCCAGCAAAATGGTTATGCAAATATTGTCGTTGAATTTTTACATAGTAACACATTTTCAGGGTAAGAGCGAACTGGGTTAAGTGTATGCCATAAAATGAAAACACGAGTACTTAGCTCGCATAATTGGAAGTATGAGCACTACTAAGTATCAAAGGTAAGAAATGAAGTGAGGGCGCAGCGAAACTATTTTGTTGAAACCCAAATGAGCGCATTCTAATGAATGCCAGCCAGTGATGCCAACCACCAAGCAAGGAATACAAATCTCCGAGTGCATTTTCGTGATGAAAGAACTTCTTATGGAAAGTGTGTCTTTTCAGTAGTTACTATTGGGAGTACTTAGCAGTCACTAGATTTTTATAAATTTATAAAAGAGGCCTGAATTTCCTAGTATTTAAGGTTGCTAGTTCAGAATATTCCAAAACGTAGTTTTCAGTACTATCATCGCTATCGTTTAGATCTAGAAAATACAAGCTCTCGCAGCTTGCCTTCCAGGCACACAATGCTACAGATATGGTATGCGCTTAAAGAAAATTAGACTCGACAGATGCAAGCAGCTTCTTCGGTGGCATGCGTTCAACGGCCATGAAAATATTCCTTTCACAGATAAGAAACATTTCACTGTTGAAGCAATTTTAAATAAGCAAAGTGACAAAATCTATGCTAAAATTTGTAAAGACGCAAAAACTGTTGTTCCAAAGGTTCAACCTGGCTACCATCTAGCCTCCGTAATGGAATGGTAGGGAGTGTCTTGTAAAAGCGTTACTTGCCTTCATTTCCGCGAGATCTCTTAGAAGGCAAGCAGGATGTCTTAGCGTGGTGAAGCAGTTGAGCAGCACTCTCTTCAAGAGAGCGTTGGATTTTCCAGCAGGCTTCTACTTCAGCCCATAAGGCAAAAACCATCCAGCAAGTATATTTCTGGGTTCATAGCCGCAGAAGATTGGCCGTCTGGAAGTCCAGATCTGTATCCGATCTGAATACATTGGACTACAGTTTGTGGTCAGAGTTGGAAAATATAACCTGTGGAAGACCCCACAGAAATTTGGAGAATCTCAAACATTCTTTCAATATCCATGGAAACCGTGCGTGCTGCAATAATTAAAAGGTCTTATTGTTTGAAGGCTTGTGTAAAAGCAAATGGAGAAAATTTCGAACAAAAATTTAATTTTTTTCTTTAATATTTGTATGATTAAATAAAATTAACCTCGTTAAAAAAAAATATTTATTATAATTTCATATATATGTACATATACTGACTTGGAGGCAGGTACAGTCACAAAAAGCTTTAAGAAGCCATATTCGCGATAAAGCAAGCCCACTTGAAGTGTCGCAATCCTCTAAAGAGACCTTTAATCAAGGTTTACAATAATTTTGCTTTCTTATAATTCTAAAAAGTACTATAGACTTGATAAAACTACTTTATAATATTTGTTAGAGAGGCTTGGAATGTAAACGCCAATAATAAGCAATTGGACAGCAAACGGGGATTGGAAAAAATGGGGTCGTCTTTTTGGCCCAATCACCTTTCAATAAATCTCCACCTCAGTAATTGTGTTCGGAGGCAGCGTAGAATGTAGATCTCGCCAAAGGTGGAATAACATCAAGTTTGGTGTGCAACTAGGAGGAGGAGCTCATCCAAATATCCATCAAAGTGTGTAAGTGCCAACCTTTATTGGGGGTTAGGCCAAGCTTCTCTCTCAATTTGTGGTTTTCGTCTAGATCTTGTCCTACTGTTGTAGGAACCTTTAATTTAATGGCGCTTCTGGACGGCAGATGACTTTAATGAGAAGGTTTCTCAAAGCCGCAATACGCCAGAAAGTTTTCTACATTCCACCAATATTTGAGAAAACTAGTTGTATTATTTAACTGAATCTTCATCTGCGCAGTGGGCTCCGAACCTGACAAATACACAGAACTAAGGCAGCCACTCATATTATATAGCCAGTTACTCTTATTAAGTTTAGAAAATCTATTATCTTCATTCCGTATGTGTAAAGCTCAATAGATCTATTGCTATCGATGTTGGGCCCTCGGATCCTACGTACAGCTAATACACTTGAAGCGTGTCTTCCATCTATCACAACATGATCGATCTGGTTTCGTGATTTCCGATCAGGAGACAGCCACGTTGCTTGATATATTTTCTTATGCTGGAATCTGGTGCTGCAGACTACCATGTTTCGGGCCCCGGCGAAGTCGATCAGCCTCTGTCCGTTACCGGATGTTTCGTTGTGCAGGCTGAATTTTCCGACTGTGGGACCAAAAATTACCTCCTTGCCCACCCTGGCGTTGAGGCGCTAAGCACGATTTTTACGTCGTGGTGGGCAGCAGGGAATCTTTTGGGCGCATCGTCCTTCTCTTCCGTCGCGACGGGGCGTGGGCGCAAATTAGCGAGATGTTAAAAAATCGCGTTTTGATGCGGCTTATTGCGAGACGCTCGTCCACCGGAGTGACCGACAGTACTTGGCGACGAAGTCTCTCTCCCACAACAAATCCGACACCGAATTTGCGCTCCTTTACATGGCAGCTGTAGTAGACGTCGCAAGGTCCTATGGTTTTCTTACCTTGCCCCGTCCATCGCATCTCTTGGATGGCAGTGATGTCAGGCTTTACTCTCACGAGGACATCAACCAGCCGGGCAGAGGCACCTTCCCCATTAAGGGACCGGACATTCCAGGTGCATGCCCTCAAATCATATTCCTTATTTCGTTTGCAGGGGTCGTCATCAGTATAGGGAGATCTCATCCGAGGCTTTTTCAAACTTTTCATTGGGGGGGATTTTTAAGTGGCAGGTCCCAAACCCAACGCACAACCAGCTATCCTGGAATGTTTCGCCTTCTCACGTTAGCTCACTCCCGAACGGGTGTTCGGAAGCTACCCAGAGGATACGTGGGCTAATCCCGGCCGTTGTGAGCTGCTTGAACCATATGCAGAAGAATCGTCCTGGCCATTCCCAAGTGAATGGCGATCAGTAACTTTCCCCACTTGCGTGGACATGAAACCATCCTCCATGAAGAGCACCTCCTGTCATCAAAAACGCGTGGTTCGGTCGAGAGTACGGTTAGAAAAGAGAGTCAAACTTTATTTTCATAGTGCATTAAAGCAAACGAACTAAAATATAATGAAAAGTGTAAGTTAATGAAAGGTTGCATTCTTAGTTATTGCATGAGTTAGTTAGTGATATGTGATGTTGCCACTTATAAATATTAATCTAGTCTGATCTATCACAATTTAAAATAAGCAGATAACTAATCAAATCACACCCAATCTTCTTATCCAACTTAATTTTATTTAAAGGGATGTGCATATAAAATTATTAGAAAATTTTAATTTGTTGCTTCGATAATATTTCATATACATACACACATGGAGTGGCGGTCACAATAATGACACCACGACAACCTGCAAAGTTTTGACTATTTATTTATTTATTTTTTTTTTATTTCAGATGAAAGTTTAGTTTATACTATGACAAAAACTATGTAATTCAAAGTGTAAAATTTTCAACCTAATTCAAAAAAACCAAAAAAAAAAAATACAGTATATTACAATATTTTTAATTTTTATTAAAATTTTTTAATTATATTACCTTTTATTTCAAATAAAAAAACTTATTTTTAAATTAGGGAAAAACAGCATTTTCATCATTCCCTGAAAAGAATTTTGAAAAGCGAGCATTGGATGAAATTGCATAGGTAACATCGCCGACGGAAAAAAAATCAGTTATTGATTTATTCTTTTAAGTTTTAATATTTTACAAAAATTGAATGAGTTATAAGACTATACACACAGAATTTTCTTAAAATGCCCAAAAATTTGAAATTTTTATGAATTTTATCAAATTTTATACTTTTGAGTTATTTGGTTTTCGTTGAAGTGTGAACTATGTTTTAGTGAATTATTAAAATTACAAAAAATAAATAAATAGTCAAAACTTTGCCATTTGTTGCACTCATGCTATTATTGTGGCCGCCACTTTGCACATCATGGAATTCCTCAGCTTTTATAAATTTTAGACACCTAATTCTATGTATGTGTGCACACCTTCAAAAGAATATTACCATTACTTTTCCGAACTCTATTCAATTTTGCTAAATTTATCGAAAAACTCATAACAATTTCTCTGTCAAAATCCATTTAAATTGAATTGCTTTATAATTTTCAAAGTTCGAATCTAACGCAATGATGCGTATACGCCATGGCCTGCGAATACAATAATGCGATTGATGCCATTAAAAATCAATAACATCACCGGCGGCAATTGGCTTTGTTATAGGAATGTTTCCTGAGCGATACCGAACAACAGCCGCTCGCACACTCCCTCATTGCCACATTTTATACCGTAAATGTCTACATTTTTCCGCGCAATTCGCTTTCACTTCCAATTTCAATTGAAAAACGAGCCGAAGTAAAAGAAAATCAGAGTAAAGTTAAAAGAAATAAATACAAAAGAAAATATAAACCAAACCGGTGGATACATTTGGCGCCTACAGATTTTGCCAGTGACATTGACAGTTTCCGACAGTAAGGTAACGGAAAGAGTGAACAACAAAGCGGAGTATGCAATAACAAAAACTTAAGTGCTATACAGTTACTTCGCTAAAATCGCATGCCTGGTAAGAAAAGGCAAGAAGTTGCCGCGAACGATTTGCTTAAAGTCGTCATTCATAAAAAAGTGAAACTGGGAGCCTACCGCGCAGTGTGTCACCACCTGCCACAAGCTGCAATAATAACAAAAAAAATGCATGTAATCGCGACAACAATACCCGCAGAAGGTGCCTAGGATAATAATTTTGTTGGCGTCACATTTTCAGAGGAAATAATTGTGATAAAGGTAAACGCCTGACTTCCCACAAACTTCCACCACACAGCGCAACATTTCATCTTCACACTGTCTATAGGGAGCGGTGTGTGAGATGAGGCTGCACCGAGTTGCAAACAAAGTCTGAAATAAACAATATTGACTTCTTCCACATCACTGCCTTCAGCACACCACTCCCTCACTCAATCACTCATCCACTCAACCAATGCGCCAATTGACGTGCGCATATCATTTGCGTGCGAATTTTCTGTTTCCTTAAGCGCAAAGTAGAGTGCCACAGAACAGAAAAAACAACAGCAAAGCGCTACGCTGCCACTTTGAGACGCACCGACGCCGCTACATTTATATAATTTCCTCTTAAATTTCCTTAGAAGTTTTTTTTTGCCTTGATTTGAGGCCGCTGGCACACCTGCTGCAGTACCGAGTAAAGTAGGCTGAATATGCGAGCCTGCTTGTTTTGCCTGCTACATAGCTTACTATACTTGCTTACCACAAGCCTATCCGCCATGTTGCCACCACATATCCTTTTGCCATCTTTCACCTTATCCGCCTGTTCGCCTATTTGCTGCCATTGACGTTGATGCCCCACGCCCTAGCGCCCTGAAGCCATGACCTAGCCAGCCAGCCAGCCAGTCAACCAGTCGGCTAGTCAGCCAGCCATCCTTTTGACTTTAAGCAGCTCTATGTGCGCGCCCTCTCAGCTGTTTATAATGTTGCTCGCTTGTCACTGCCAACGTCAGCAGCGCCCACCACTACCGCCTCCACTGGCACCGAAACTGGCACTGGCACTTCGGCGCTGCTGTTGATTTTGATTAATTTATTGATTGTTGGCGTGCTTTTGCCGACTGCTTTCGCACATTTCGCCTCTGATTTTCACCTGCAAATCATCACGCAGCAGTTGGCTTGATACCCTAGGCATTTTGTTAATGGTTTGTCGACCCTACCCATAAACATTAGGTCTAACATGGCTTTTCCTGTGATCGCATTCATTTCATTTCCCTCCTCTGCGGACGGTTGCCTTGGATTTGAGGTGCGTTCGTGTGGTGTTTTTCTATTTTTAATCAATTTTGATGTGTTTTTTTATACTTTTTATTCATTATTTTATTAAATTTTAACCATCCAAACGTAAATCACTCATTTACTCAACACCATTTTTCAACTTTCTCAATATCAAATAAAATGTCTGTAGTTGCAAGTGTTGCTGCTGCCACCACTTCCGCCTAGCGTGCATTCCATTTTACCTTCCCGCGTCCAACTTTGATTTATTATGATTTATGTGCGTAACATTTTGATAAGAAATTTATGATTTTGATATTAATATTCATTAGTATCGAATTATTTACCATTATGTGGCTGCGCCTGTCTTTTCTGGTAATGTAGCGGTGGCTTTGAAAAGCGCTGACCTACGCTAAGCGGAAGTGAATTGCAATTTAAGTGAAATTAAATTTTTGGATCAGGAAAATGGATTAACTACCGACAAAAACGGAAATGTAATTAGGCGCCAGGCGGAATAAAGTTGTATTATACTTTGTGAATAAAAATAGTAAAACAGTTCTCTTTTGATTGCTTTCAAGCTTGAACTGAATTGGAGCACCAAGCGCGATATAAAATCTGCCAAAAAAGGAACGGAAAGCCGTTAAGAAGAATTTGGAAAACAGCTGCGTAGATTTTATACCTAAAAACATGCAAAAGTTCTACAGTGTAATTAAAGGGAAAAAAGTGAATTTCAACCTCGTGTAAATAGAAATTTTATTTGTCTTTTGTTTCAGTTCCCATTTGGAAATAATTAATTTGGCAGTAGACATTCCAGATTGGGATTCTTTATTTACTGGGGTTCAAGTTGTCAGTTGTTTTGATAATTAATATCTGTAAAAAAATCTATCTGTAAAAAAATCTACCTGTGATAAGAAATAGCTACAGAGTACATTGGTACGTCAGAAGTCGCTGAAGGCTCACCCTCTGTCTCCACTTCAGCATGCCTATCAGAGTGGAAAATCCTGCAAGTCGGCACTGCAAAACCTTGTTGCTAGGGTAGAGCTGGCCATCGGCAGGAGGGACTACGCTATGGGCATCTTTTTAGACATACAGGGGGCGTTTGATAATGCCACTTTTGACAGTATGCGTAACTCTTGCTAGTAAATTGGATTCGTTCGATGCTGGCCCAAAGAATCGTTTCGGTGCGAGCAGAGGAAGATCCGCTGGTGTCATCTGGGGTTAATAGACGCTGCCCCCAAAGCGGTGTGCTGTCTCCATTGCTCTGGTGCATGGTAATCGATCCTCTACTCACCACCTTAAACGATTCGGGAATCTACGCACAAGCATATGCGGACGATGTTGCTTGTTTGGTAACAGGGCCTTCGCTTATGAACATTTGCAGGAAAGTGCAGAAAACTTTGGATCGGATTGACACTTGGCGCTGCGCGAACGGGCTATCGGCAAATCCCGCCAAGACTGGTATTGTCCTCTTTACCAGAAGGAGGAAGCTTGATGGACTCGTTCTGCCAAAGCTAAAAGGAGTCACAATCCAGCTATCCAAGGAAATTAAATATCTTGGAGTAATCCTCGATAGTAAGCTCCTATGGAAATCACACGTTGAAACAAAGGCATCCAAAGCACTGACAGCTTTCTGGCAGTGCAAAGGTGTCTTTGGGAAAACGTGGGGTCTCTCTCCTAGCAAGGTCCTATGGATCTACACGGCTATGATAAGACCCATTATAACCTATGCATCAGTGGTCTGGATGAGTAGACTCTCTCTAGTGGGAGTCAGGAGGACCTTATCGAGAATACAACGCACTGTGGCTATCTGTTGCACCGTAGCTTTTTCGACTACTTTAGGCCCGGCATTAGATGCTCTGATTGGTTTACCACCACTTGATGCTTTCATCCAAAGAGAGGCCTTGAAGGCCATCTGCAGACTGAAACACAAGAGGAACTGGTACGGCCCCTGTCCAGCATTGGAACACAGAAGGCATGGACGTCGATCCAACGATTCTCTCCATGCCCCTTGACTCCATGCCATCAAGAGTCGTACTTGAAAAGAGATACAGTGTAGTGCTACCAGAGGCTCAGTTGTGGGAAGACTCAGAAAATGAGCCCGGCAAACACTGTTTTCGCATTTTAACGGATGGCTCCAGGACCGAGCATGGCTCCGGCTCTGGGGTCTACGTGGAAACCAGCGGAACAAAACTGCACTTTGCTCTTGGAATGCATGCATCTGTGTTTCAAGCGTATGCGTTGTCGGGACAACTAGCAAGTGCAGCACTCAGACATTAATTGAGTCCATTGTACTACACTTGGATTCCCTTTTAATTTTCTTTAAATCTACCCGATCTCCGAAGAAATCTGAGTAGATCTTGTGGTGCCAGGGAGCGAAGATGGTCGCTTCTTAACACATCAGTGCCAAAGACCTCAAAACTGATTCGAGCGAAGGCGGGGCAGACACACAGGAAGTGGTCCGCCGTCTCATCCTCCTCTTCACAAGCTGGGCAGAGCACACTGACTGAGATGCCCAACCTTTCCAAGTGCTTTGCCCACAGAAAGTGGCCCGTCATCAGTCCAACCAGCCGTCTGCACTCCCCTCTGCTTAATGACAGAAGGGTTTGCGACAGTCAATCGGACATGACAGGTAACATCAGTTTTGTCCATCTGCAGTCTCTCTCAGCCTGCCAAGCTCGCTTGTGGGTGGTAGTTACCCATTTGCTAACCGTGGCCGTGATGGCCGCAGAAGGGAGTGGCAAAACGGGCTCTGGGCCAAAGAAGTTGGCCGCATAGCCCATCTTTAAAAAAAATATATATACTCTGTAATCGTAAGTACATCAGACTATAAATCTTCAATCTACTTTATACAATGTCGTTGTTTTGTGTAAAAGAAATTAATTAAATTTGAATATAAGCAAGTGTTTCCATGTCTCTCATTCTAAAACTTACTTTTCATACCTACTTTCTGCCGCATTCGTGGTTCCAGATTATGCAATTCAATTGATGTGGTATTTGACTCTGGATCCTCTTTTCAAAAACATTTAAATTACACTATTTCAAAGTCATATTCTATACTTTCAATTATTCGAAATTTTAGTTCAGACTTCGTTGATCCAGAAACTCTAAAGTTGTTATATACCTCTGTTGTGCGTTCGAAGCTGGAATATTCCATCTGTATTTGCAAACTGTATTATGCTTCTCATATTAGTAGGTTTGCAGAGTGTCTTCGTCCGTTGTGCTTTGCGTTTTTTGCATTGTACATTAGATATAAAAAGGCGGCTGTAGCGGAATGGGTTGGTGCGTGACTGTCATTCGGAAGTGTGAAAGTTGGAATCTTCGTGCAGCCAATGGCAATCCTCGGAATGTATTTCTGCTTTGAAAAATATCTATTTATGATTTATATGAGTACATATTTGCATACATTTCACGAAGGAACTTTGTTCAAATAAGTAATCGAAATTTATACAAAGTTCCGTAATGTATGCGACAACCATTGACGGTCACGATGTCTCCTTCCTCATAAGAAAGAAATTGTATCCAATGACAGCTGGATGTCATTGACAACTTTGGCAGCCGCAGAAACATATCTTTTTCATAACGTTACCTCGTCAAACTTCATACAAGGGTTGTTATTTATAGTTCGGGCTTAATCATGGAAAAAATAAGCAAAAGTATTTGAAAACAGGTTTTCTATTTTTCAGAATATTCCCCATGATGATCAGCACACTTAAACACTTGTTCCAATTTTTAATGCACTTTGTCCAATCGATTTTCCAGGGCATTTTGAAGTTGTGTGGTATCCCAAGTGAACACACCCTTCCTGCCACAAGATGATAGTGCAAACTTTTAGTGAAGCCCATCATCCGAGTCTTATTGCCCAGGGATGCCTCAATGTCTTGCCCATCTTTTCCATGCACTTCGCGCGCAACATCGGTATCTTCTGGTACAGGAACTGATTTTGGACGACCTTCCCGGAATGCTTCGATAAGCGAACAGCGACCACGAGAAAATTCATTGAAGTATTATTTTTGCTTACTCAATTATCCCAAGGAACTTTGGGCTCATCCCCTTGTCGACGGATCAATGTACACCCTCGGTTAGTCCAAGCGGAACTCTTTCCCCTTACATCCCATCATGGGATGAGCTTAAAGGGGCTCTGCAAGGAGCTACCCATCGGACTCAAATTCAGGATACCGCACCGCTACAGTGTGTTCTAATCTTACAATCAAAGAAGCAGGTGATTGGCTACTCACTTGATTACCTGCTAAGAAAGCAAATATTTACTCCGATAACCAAGCGGCAATTAGAGACCTGGGCTCCTTTGTGGTGCATTCGAAACTGGTCAGGGAATGTCTAGCTTCGATTGAAGGCGAATTCTTTGACGTAAAGCTCATTTGGGCGTGCGAGCGATCTTCTGAGGTTGACAAAATCGCAGCTCTGGAACTTCGTGGGTGTTCTCACAGAGCACCATACACGAGGTGTGCATGCTGTTAGGCTTGTATTTACCTTCAGCAGTATGGACAATGAGGTGGAATCATCTCAGCACCTTCTCCTTATCTGCCTTGCTCTCGCGGCGCTAAGATTTAAGCATCTTGGCTTTTACTTCTTTGCTACTCCTGCTAATACAGCAGGCCTTGAAATCTAAAGCTGATGAACTTCATGAGCAGCATAAAGTGGTTAACCACAACACAGCCATCCTTCGTAATCCGCATATACTAAACACATCCCATAAATTCCCGATGGTTATTTCCAATATTAGAAGTATAGAAGTATCCAAGACCAGAAATATAAATAGCCCGTACGAGTACTACACAGACATTCATTTAGTTACTGATTGTCGAAAACTACTCTTCCATCTATTTCTCCGTAGATCGTATATCCATCTTTACCCTCCACCTTTAGTCGGTTTGTACTACATTTGCATTTTCCCCGATTTTTCACATTTACACATACAATAGTATCAAAATAAATTATACGAACGCATTTGAAGTTCTTCTTGACGCGACTATTGCCACTTTATGTGACTCCTTTTTTAGAGTTGCAACGACGAGAGTCCGCATTGTCTCCAATTGCAGGCAAGTTTTTTTTTTGTGCTACACAACTTGTCATTTTCACAATTCAGCAAAGAAGAAGCAAAGAATTCAAAAGACAAAAAATACGAAAACAAAAAGCAATAAAAATGTCGGAAGAGATATACGCAAGCGCCACGTACTTAGGTACTCAGTCACTTCGCCGTCTACACCTCCGCAGCACATCAGCTTTAGGGGAAGTCACCCCAACTGTGGAAACGGAACTGAATTTACCTTTTCGGACATTTTTTATATTTCTTTCATTGCATTTTTCATTCTCGCAGTTAACAATATTTTTCTCTATTTCTGTTGGAGATTTTCCGTTTTTTGTGGCCAACAGTTTGTCGATAGCACACCAGAACTTACAAATATAATTATGTACAGGGTGTGGCATATTAATTTCGTGAATGCAGTTATTGACTAGTTTTCAAAATGCTCAATGGGTTTAGAAAAGTTACGAGTATATTATTCTTTAGCAGAAACACCCTTTTATAATTTAATTGAAGTAGCTTCCAAAAACAATATCGATTACACAGGCCGACAAAATTTAACCAACATTCAGACCCAGAAACCAGACTATATATGTATTTCCGATGGTTTATGATGTTTCTAAATTTTCCTACACCTGAAAATCGATTAAGATAACATAGACATGATATAGTCGATTACTAATTTCCTTGAATTGAGTCTTATTTTTCTTAAAATTTTGTCTCACACCATAAGTGTGCTGACTCACCACACCCCTACACTATCGATTTTCAGGTGTAGGAGAATTTAGAAACATGAAAATTTCAAAATGCGATATCTCTGCGAAAAAAAATGATATTTGAGCAAACAAAACGCCATTTGAAAGAAGAAGACTTGTGTTTAAAGATGCCATCCTTTAATTTTGGTGAAAGAAAACATCTGCAAGGCTACATAACCTCAAATATGGGCAAAAACGGTGTTTTTTGCACTTTTAGGTTAGGATATCTCGAAAACCAGAACTGATAGCGCATTTCTAAGGCCAGATTTGGATTCAGCACATCATAAACCTTCGGAAATATATAGTCCGGTTTCTAGGTCTGGGATGCTGTCGGCCTGTGTTACTAATAAGACATTCGACCTATTTTTCATCATTTCCCAATATTCATCCATTCTGGCGCGAATATTCTCCAAACACTTCAATGGAAAAGTTTTCTTCTTAAAAAATATTCGCAAAAGGAAGAGCGATGAAATCAAGTCCGAAGATTTGATCTCAGTCATCAAAATTTTCTCTAAAAAATTTGGCCAAAAGGATTAAGCCACTGTAGCGGCGAGAAAATATACATATTTTTTGGGAATTTCTTTTCAGCGGGACAAGTATTAGTTTTATTAATATTGTACTTGTCGCAAATTATGTAAACTAGTTTTTATGATGTACAGGAAAATTACGGCTTCACAACTTTTCTTCGACGAAGCCTTTTTTGTATGGCAAGCGACCTCTTAACACATTTATAATTTATAATTTACAGTAAAAAAAAAATCGAAAAAGTTGTAAAAATACCTTATGGTTATATAGTTGTTTAAATAAATAAATAAAAAAACAAAACTATTTAAGAATTAAAAATAATAATCAGCCAAAAATTATATTTAAAATGAAGTGTAATATTTAGAAATCCTTCCGCGCTTATATGTAGAATTTAGCTGTGAATATGCAATATAAGGATTCAAATATGCGATATATTTTTCACATAAAATCTGTTCAAATTATGGTGATAGATCATTGCAATTTTAGAGGCTGCTTGTCTCCTTCTGGAATTTAGAGAATTCATTTAAATCTTACTTCTGATAAGGCTACTTGGTATTTTTTGCCTTTATACTAGAATTTCACAAACTGCCAGCATAAAACAGCAACACTAAAAAATATGTTGAGGCTATGTTACGAAAGCAACATACACATGTTTCAACAGGCGATGCTACAGAACTTCACTGTTTCAGGCAGCTCAGCCACAGTCGGGTTCATAGTGACTTTGGATGAAAAATGGATCCACTATGACAACCCTAAGCGGTAAATATCATACGTGAAGCCCGGCCAACCAGCGAAACCGACGCCGGAGAAGAATATTCATTGCGCCAAGGTAATGCTCTGCATTTGGTGGGATCAGAAAGGTGTGATCTACTATGAGCTGTTGAAATCGGCCCAGACGATCACAGGGGACCTCTACCGAACACAATTGATTCGTTTGAAGAGAGCAATCGCCGAAAAACGGCCGGAATATGCGATCAGGCACGGGGCCATAATTTTACAACAAGATAACGCTCGGCCGCATGTTGCCCAACCGGCCAAAACATATTTGGAAAACAGTGGGTGGGAAATTTACCTCACCCGCCTTATAGCCCAGACATTGCCCCGTCCTGCTACCATTTGTTCCGGTCGATGCAGAACGCACTCACTGGAATACGATTCACTTCACTTGAGGGTATCAAGAATTGGCTCGATTCCTTCTTGGCAGCCAAGCCGGCGCAATTCTTTTGGGACGGTATCCACAAATTACCAGAAAGACGGAAAAAAGTAGCTAACGATGGACAATACTTTGAATAAAATATATTGTATTAAATTTTTATAATAAAGCTTCAAATTCACTCAAAAAATCCTTAAAATTAAGTTATAGAACAATATATTTATATCCTAACTGAAGGGTGAAGCGAAGCAAATATATTTAAAATTTTCTTAATAAGCTTTCTTTATTGGTAAGGGAAGAAATTATTTTTCTATATTTTAAATCACACTTCCCAAAGTCTCGAGTGGTCTTCGACATGTTAGTATAAAGGAATCTAAATGGCGAATCAGCACCGCTCTCAGTCTTCAGAATTTCCCACCAAATATCTGGCATAACTTCTTTATGAATATCATCAGATGATATTTGCGGAAGCCACACTTTGCGGCTTGGGTTGTTTCTAATCGGAACTTCCAAATACTCCACATAGCGGATCCACTGAAGCTTAAGCTCATTAGCCCGGCGGTGATAAGCGCCATTTGGATTTTTTGCAACACTACTCTAAGAGTTTAAATGTTTCTCATGTGTAACAGCCCCGTACTCCAAAAAATGTTTGTCTAAGAGACAAATCGTGTCTTCAGTGGGGGCCGTTTCACGATATGACGAAATGGGCTTTCTTCTCTTCTTAATTGGCGCTATAACCGCTTACGCGATTTTGGCCGAGTTTAACAAAGCGCGCCAGTCGTTTCTTTCTCGTGCTAACCGGCGCCAGTTGGACACACCAAGTGAAGCCAAGTCCTTCTCCTCCTGATCTTTCCAACGCAGAGGAGGCCGCCCTCTTCCTCTGCTACCACCAGCTGGTACCGCATCGAATACTTTCAAAGCCGGAGCGTTTGTATCCATTCGGACGACATGACCCAGCCAACGTAGCCGCTGGATCTTTATTCGCTGCGCTATGTCTATGTCGTCGTAAAGCTCATACAGCTCATCGTTCCATCGTATGCGATATTCGCTGTTGCCATCGTGCAAAGGTCCAAAAATCTTACGCAGAATCTTTCTCTCGAACACTCCAAGCGTCGCTTCATCGGCTGTTGTCATCGTCCAAGCTTCTGCGCCATACGTTAGGACGGACATGATGAGAGTCTTGTAGAGTGTTAGTTTTGTTCGTCGAGAGAGGACTTTACTACTCCTCGTTTGGTATCAAACGGCTCGGAGAGGTCCTTCCCAATTCTGACTGTGATGTTGGTGTTGAGCAACGTCATCTTACATAGCCGTATTAGTTTTGCGGGGATACCAAATTCAGACATCGCGGCATACAGATAACTCCTTTCCGTACTGTCGAATGCAGCTTTGAAGTCGACGAAAAGATGGTGTGTGTCGATTCTCCTTTCATGGGTATTTTCCAAGATTTGACGTATTGAGAATATTTGGTCGGTGGTAGACTTTCCAGGTCTGAAGCCACACTGATAAGGTCCAATCAGTTGGTTGACGGTGGGCTTCAGCCTTTCACACAATACGCTCGCTAGAACCTTATAGGCGATATTTAGAAGACTAATCCCGCGGTAATTGGCACAACTTGCAGGATCGCCCTTCTTATGGATTGGGCAGAGCACACTTAAATTCCAATCGGCAGGCATGCTTTCATCCGACCATATTTTGCATAGAGCTGGATCTTTATTATAGCTCATAGAAGCTGATGCGTGCACCTTACCAGTTCCTCGCCGCCATGTTTGAATAGCTCACCCGGCAGTCCGTCGGCGCCCGCGGCTTTGTTGTTCTTTGGATTAATAAATTTGGATTAATAAAATTGGTGATTTATTTCTATTGTAGTTGAGTCTTTTTGTAGTTGAGTCGCTCCACAGGCTCGTTCTTTCGACATGCATCGCTAAATGGCTTAAATTGCACCGAATCGGTATTTAAAACACAGAATCGATGGCGTTGGTCGATTGAGAGTTGTCAAAGTTATACAATAATCCCCTTGACCAGAATAATATATAGTACATACACCCTGTAAATTAAACTTGACTACGTTTCGAATCGCCATTTACTAATACTACACTACTTCTCTTCTGTGCAAAAAATCCTTTACGATTGAAGTTCCTAACATTTTCGTTATTTTCTTGGTATTTGTTGTTTTCTTGTTGTTGTTGCTGTTGTCTAGTCCGAGCGACAGGCACAAGTGAAATAAATCAAGTTTTGTTAAGCTGACCGCATACCTTCCCAACATTAAAGCCCACACACATACTCACATATACACTGCTACACCATTTGGCAGCACCCTTTTGCTGAATTTCCTCTACCTTTACCTTTATTTTTGCTGCCCTCCGTTGCTCCGCTTCCCCCTTCAGTTAGCATGTACGTTTATATTCTCCTGGCTATGTGTCTGCCAGTGTGCCTCTCATCTCGTTGAGTGCTTCTGCATCCCTTCTCCATTTCTCTACCGTTTCCAATTCGTCGTGTATTTTTTTTTCTCTTTCAAACCATTTTTCTTCATTTTGGCACGGTTTTGTCCATTTGCTTGTCTGCTCGCTGGTTCGCTGGTTGGTTAGGTAATAGGTTTTACTTTTTATTTGCCCGGTTTGACCGACGGTTTCGTATTTCTCCCATCCACTTGCGGCGGCGTTGCGTACGTTTGCACTAACTCATAGATTTTTTTGCTGATATATTTTATGGAATTGAATTAAATTTATGCAATTATGGAAATTAAAACCTTTTTCTGAACACAAAATTACATTTCTTAATAACTGGAAAAATTTTTTTCGCCAAACATGTGTACTTGCATATATGCTCATTAGGGCGGGTCGATTTAAAAATCGCTCATTGCTCTGTGAAAATCGTATTCTAGGGATCAAAATAGGGATCCTTCGGCAAAGGTTCTTATTTCGATCCCTAGAATACGATTTTCACAGAGCAATGGGCGATTTTTTTACCTCCCCACAAATCGACCCGGCCTAATGCTCATGTATGTATGTACTTATACTCGTATTTCGTCTATAGATTCGTCCTGTAGATTACAAGGTAGCGGAACGTACCGAAATACGATAAATGATGTGAACGAAATATCGTCGAATTATAAAGTCAAATAATTATAATTTGAAGCATTTTTTGAACAATTTTCTTTTACTAATGGGAAAATTATTCTTGAGCATAATAAAGGGCATCTGCGACTATAGGGGGCTACTTTAAGAACAGCTGATAATTTTAACAAATCTGACGAAGTGACTCTTGAATATTTAAATTTCTCAAAAATATGAAGCAGTCATGCAAAAACTTCTTAAACTTTTGTAATTGGGTCAAGATCCAGAAATTCGTGAAATCATTAATTTTAAGTACTTCCGTGATTCTAAAGTGGTATTGATTAAAATTATATGCACTATCTTAAAAATAATTATTACTAGCTAAAACTTCGAGCACCAGCTACATATAATCAAACTCTGTCGTACGGAACAACAGAGATCTAAGAAATTCAAGACAATATTTTTTTCTTTTGAACCAGCCGTTTTTTTCTCGTGCTAACCGACGCCAGTTGCATACACCCAGTGAAGCCAAGCTCTTTTCTATCTGAACTTTCCAATACAAAGAAGGTCTTCCTCTTCCTTTACTATCATCAGGCAGTACGCCATAAAATACTGCCAGAGCTGAATCGTTTGTATTCGGACGACATCACTTTGCCAGCGGGGCCGCTGGATCTTTATTATAGCTCATTCTTCCATCGTTCAAAAATCTTCCCTCCGTTATTTCTCATCAACTGTTTCAGGTCGGTCCCATCAGATTTTTCCTCTTCCAAGCTTCTGCGCTATACAAAAGGACATCATGCCTATAAAAGACATATAAAGTGAGGTTTTTGTTCAATGAGTGAGGTTTTAAGAATAGTCTCTAGAAATGATGCAACCTGATATGTGTCATGTTTTATAATCTGCTAAAGTAGAAAATAAAGTAATCATAGATAATCGCGACTGACAACAACTTAGAAATTTTAAGCGAGATCTGAGCCTAAAACTGCCAGAATAAGAGCTGGCACATATGTCGTTAACATCTTGAGCCATGGCCGCACCTGGCAACATGCACGCAAATATTTGGGAAGATTAAACAAATGTACCACTTCAACTTCCTCATTCTATAGAGTTTAGTCTTACCGATTCAGAATTTTTCTAATCAACGTGCGACTCGGCTTAGCAGCGATTTCCTAATTTCCAAATAATATGAATTTCTAACTTTTGACTGAATGCCCCCTAATCAAGCAAATGACTTCTCTTATTTTTCTTAATTTTATTACCTATGATGGTATCAAGCCATTGTTGGAGAGAGGTTTTTCCTATAAAAGTTATTAAATTTCAAATAAGCACCACGCGACGTGGACTGCCACCAATATCAGAATATTAGCATAGTATTTTGTCTCATCAAGAGTCGCTCAGTAAGATGATACTTTCTAAGTATAAAATGAAATGGGCAATATTTTGGACATGGACAATATTTCGAAATGTCTCGATCTGAGCGTCTCCATGTAAGTATCATACTTTTATATGCTCAGCTTGAAATAAAATTAACCAAACACACGATTTTTCAAGTGCACTGGCAGGATAATTTTTGTGGAAAAGAATTTGTGGTTTTACTTACATAGTCAATTTATGGTATGTATGTTTGGGTTGGATATGAGCCAAATGGAACCATAAAAGGGGTTTTCAGAAAACGCTCAAACCTTGTGATATCTGCCCGGAAAGTTATTCTACAATACCTATTAGTGAAAGTACAGCGTGATTCCGTTCATTCCGGAGATTATCGTTTATATTTTTTAAACTTCTTATATCTTTGACAACAATTTTTTTCAGGCATTTAAACGATGGCTGTTGTTATTATAACCTTAATTTACCATAATTACCTGTGGGCAAAAATTAAGGTGAATTTGGTTGTAAAATGAAAAATCTTTATTTATTCTTGTAAAATTTCATCAATTTCATCCCCTTCAAAACAATCCCCTCTCGATGAAATACACTTATGCCAACGATTTTTCCAATCCCCGAAACATGCCAAATAGTCCATATCGGGTATAGCCATCAGCACCTTCTTCGATTCAGCTTTTATCTCCTCAATCGACTCGAAACGCGTTCCCCGGAGTGGTCTCTTGAGTTTTGGGAATAGCCAGAAGTCACACGGAGCCAAATCAGGCAAATACGGTGGTTACGGAACGATACGCGTGGAATTTTTGGCGAAATGGTCACGAAGAATGAGTGCAGTGTGAGACGGTGCATTCTCGTGATGCAAAAACCAAGAGTTGTTGGCCCATAATTCTGGTCTTTTTAGACGAATTGCTTCACGTAAACGACACATAACGCTCAAATAATATTCCTTATTAACAGTTTGGCCAGGTGGAAGGAATTCATAGTGCACCACACCACGAAAATCGAACAAAACTGTCATCATGACCTTTATTTTTGAACGACTTTCACGTGCTCTTTTCGGTCTGGCCTCGCCTTTAGACGACATTCGCTTGATTGGTCGGTTGTTTCAGGGTCGTAAGCATAAATCCAAGTCTCATCTCCCGTAATGATGCATTTGAGCTTGTCCTGATAGTCTGAAAGCATTGTTTCACACACATCAACGCGACGACTTTTTTCCAAGAAATTGAGAGTTTTCGGTACCAAACGCGATTTGACTTTTCTTAGGCCCAAATGGTCTTTCAAAATGGTTTTCACAGATCCTTCTGATACGAGTATTCCGATCATATCAGTAAGGTCTTTAACAGTCAACCGACGATTTTTGAGCACTAACTCCTTCACTTTATTGACGTGTTGGTCATCTGTTGACGTCGATGATCGTCCGGAGCGCTCCAAGTCAACAACACGTTCTCGACCCTCTTTGAAGTTTTTGTACCACTTATAAACATTTTTCTGCGACATGGTCGAATCACCAAATGCCTTCTGCAACATGCTAAACGTTTCCGCAGCCGAAATTTCATTCCGCAAACAAAATTTGATGGCACTTCTCTGCTCAATCAAATCAGACATTGTAAAAATCGAAAAATGCACTCTTGGTCGTTTGGTAAACACAAGCGTAAATATATTACTGATAATGACATTCACATGAAAGTTGGCCCAGATGTTATTAACAGTGCTGCCAACTCATGAAAAAAATAAGTAGAGCGAAATTTTAATCCCGCAAAGTTTGACAAATAAATTCACCTTACTTTTTGCCCACAGTATATAGTATATACCAGGAAATCACACGGAGCAGCTATAGCTGCAAACATCGCTTTCTTTCCTCGGCAAAATTGTGCTGGGTCATATGCCCTCAAATTATGATATTCGTACAGAAATTAATCACGTTGTTCCCAAAATGTTCCGATAATTAACAGACGTAGCACAAGGTATCGAGGTGCAAATCTCATCAATAATCTAATCTAAATGTAGACAAAAAGATCCATCTCTCAGAGCAAAGTGTGCCAAAGAACTAACAGAGGGGCTTAACGGAGAAACGTCATCCACACAATTTTTCACCTGAGTTATTAGTTCCATTGATCCATGGGACATACACTCGCAGTGCAATACTCTTATGAAAATTTGGAAAAATCGCTAGGTGATTTGACTCAAGAGGCAAACAGGTTTTTTGGCAAGGAATTCACGAATTGCTTGGGAGATGTGAAAAATATGTATTTGTCTGTCTAAAATATATGGAATGCATGAAATACCAATAGCAAGCGCATATTTATTTAATTAAAAAACTCCGCTTTCATAGCTCTACACCTTGAATCACACTTTCAAAAACGTTTCTAATTTCATATCACGCTTTTCTCCATTTCCTATTTGTTTTTTTATTTTCAGTAACTTTTTTTTTCACCTCACTCACGAGTCGTCTTGTTTTATACAGTCCTATTTAGGTACATGTATGTGCGTACATTTGCTTATCGTTAAGTCTTTCGATATTTTTGCTGATTTATTTACTAGTTTTTGTTTTCTTACTCTTCCTTTTATTCTTCTTTTTACTCTTGCCATTTGACATCGCAATTAATGACACTTTCTGACTTTCAATTCCATTTCAACCATTTAGTAGAATTGTATGAAGTCATAGAAAAGACGACAGACGATTTCCCAGCAAATTACAAATGAACGCCAACAAAAGTCATGGCAACATTTGTGAAAGAAGATGCAAAAGCAACAAAAGTTAAAATGGAAAGA
This sequence comes from Anastrepha ludens, assembly GCF_028408465.1. Classification (NCBI taxonomy): domain Eukaryota; kingdom Metazoa; phylum Arthropoda; class Insecta; order Diptera; family Tephritidae; genus Anastrepha; species Anastrepha ludens. The sequence goes on from NC_071501.1 coordinate 69,896,834, forward strand.
AAGTTGAAACAACACAAATAAATTGAAAGTCATCAATGTTAGTAAAGTAATGAGAGTAAATCTTTTGAAATTTCATTTCATTCAAAATCTCTGTAAAATTCACTAATTCTCTTGCTGCTTTTCAGAAAATCAAACGGAATGAAATGATTTCAAATTAAACAAAAAAATGTGAAAATGTTCCCTTCTCATGGCTTTTGGCAAAATGTTCGCTTCATTTAAATCGCTTTGTAGAGAATTTTCTGAAAATAGCAAAATAAGAAAAAAATTTATATCTGTGCATATATATACAGCTGAGTTGAAAATAATACAATAGGTGTACAAGAAATTAATTGGCTTTAGCAATTATTTTTGGTATAATTTTTTTTTTTTTTGTTAGTGTTACAATAATTGATAGATTCTTCAGTTCTCGTTCCTAAGATGAACAATTTTCCGCCAGCCGTCAGTTTATGCAGACCTCTTAAAATTGTAAGGAACTCACAAATTAAAAGGCAAACATAATGTGAATGCGCCGATACAAAATTTAATACGGTTTGTATATGACGATCTATGAAAAACTAAGCAGGGAAAACAAAATATATGCCCTTCGCAAATAAATCGCGCGGTGATGCATAGATTGAAATCGATGGTGAATACATACAGAGCGCCGACAAATCTAAATACTTAGGTCTCTTAGCAGCAGTAATTCTGACACTTCCGTGGCAATAGATGACCGAGTAAGCGCGGGAAATATAGCATTCTTTGCACACATAAAATTTTTCAAGTCTCTATTGCAAACAAAAACTCAAAAGATGACAATGTACAGTGTAAAGCGCTTGTACAACCCATAATAACATAAGCAGCGAGGTATGGGGACTTAAAACAACAGACATCGATCAAATACTGAAGTTTGAAAGAAAGATACTGCGAACAATATGTGGTCCCGTCCGGCGAGATGACGGAAAATATCCGATAAGATACAATCACGAGCTCGACGCATTGATACATAATGGAAGCGCAATATATATATATATATAATTGGTGCGTAAACCCTTTTTGGGTGTTTGGCCGAGCTCCTCCTCCTATTTGTGGTATGCGTCTTGATGTTGTTCCACAAATGGAGGGACCTACAGTTTCAAGCCGACTCCGAACGGCAGATATTTTTTATGAGGGGCTTTTTCATGGCAGAAATACACTCGGAGGTTTGCCATTGCCTGCCGAGGGGCGACCGCAATTAGAAAAATGTTTTTCTTAATTTTGGTGTTTCACCGAGATTCGAACCAACGTTTTCTCTGTGAATTCCGGATGGTAATCACGCACCAATCCATTCGGCTACGGCGGCTCGAAACGCAATACGCTTATAAAAAGTGAACGAATCTCGGCTGGTGCACATACAGGATGCTCATATGGAGAACTGACATTATAGCGTTCCATAGACAACCAATTGGACGGAGAGGTCGAGGAAGGCTAAATAGGCGCTGGGTTGATGAGGTCACAGCCGACCTGCAAAAATAGGGATCACAAACTGGAAAGGCGTAGTAGAAGATCGCTCGGAGTGGAAAACCTTGGTTGTGGTAGTAATGGTCTGCACAAGATTGTAGTGTTATTGATGATGATGGTGATTTGAGCTTTAAGCATTGGATTGATTGATGGAAAGGTGCTAAATTTTTCTGCGGGCGCAAAATTGTCTCAGTTTTACTCAGTCTGCGCAGCAAAGCCAACGCGACTTCTGATCTCAAATCTGGCGTTTTCAAGTCAAGTCACTTCCGGCCATTGCAATATGAAATAAGTCCCCTCCACTAAGGATGCGTTTTTTAGAACTCGTTTTAAAAATATACTCTGGGATTGAAATGATTAATAAACGAGATGTACGTGACTCAAACGATAAAGAAAAAATTACGGCACGAAACTCCAAACTACCAAAAATGGCAGAACATTTGAAGAAGTCTAATCGAAAACCAGCTACCAGGTGGCGCAAAATTAGTCACCCAATTTTATTTTTGAATAATTTTTACTACATCACTAAAATATGATTTTGACTCACGGAAATTTTTATTTTGACCTTTATGCGCTCCATCGCCTGTAGGTTTGCACACTGCAGCTCTTTAGTTCAGAGGTGTCAAATATAATAGACGTGCGACGCCATTTGCAAAATTATAAATCTTCCAACAAGGTGATTAATTTTGTGCCACCTTTTATTTCCAACGATTTTGGGACTTGATGAAATTTCATATCATTTTTCTAAAAAAATACGAAATTCATCTCCTTCCTCTTGATTGGCGCGATAAACGATACGCGATTTTGGCCGAGTTTAACAAAGTGCACCAGTCCTTTCTTGCTCGTGCTAACCGGTACCAATTGGACACACCAAGTGAAGCGAATTCCTTCTCAACCTGATCTTTCTAACGCGAGGAGGTCTACTTTCAGAGCCGGAGCGTTTGTAGCTATTTGGACGACATAACCTAGCCAACGAAGCCGCTGGATCTTTATTCGTTGCCTGTGTTTATGTTGAATACGAAATTAGCTTCGAAAAATTTAAAAAATGCGGCCAAAAAACTGTCAAATATCCTTGGTACTCTACTCTGGTAGAAGTCCATAGAATATTAGCACATGGTAAGCAGATTATTTCTTCTTCTTCTTTACCTAGGCTGTCTCGACGAAAATACGTGAGAAGCGCAGAGGAAATTTTATAAACAGGACAGGAGCTTGTATGTAGAGCTTCTGAATCATCGGATCACCACTTGCTGTTAATTGATTTTACTATTATTATTGAGAGGTTGATTGAGCAGAAAATGCCGATGACGGTGAATATGTCAACGAATACTCAGTGGAGTTTTATGTTAAAAATTAAATAAAAAATGTAATAAGTTAAAGGTGAAGTGCAAACAAAACTATGGTATTTTTTGGACAAATGGTCTAGTACAGGTGTTGAAATTACAAGACTTTGAATATACAGGTTTTTATCTATTGTATATTTTTTTAAATTTCTGCCAAAAAATTTTGATTTGCAACCTCTGTGCAGTATAGTTCTTAAATTTACCACTCCATCAGCCCTTTGAGAGATGCAGTGATTTTCGCGACAAGTGAAATGTTAAATAAAGGGCTCAATTTGTTGCATGAGGAGTTTTCTCATAACAGAATTACACTCGGAGGTTTGCCATTGCCTGCCGAATGGTGACCGCTATTGGAAAAAACATTTTCTTAATTTTGGTGTTTCACCGAGATTCGAATCTACGTTCTCTCTGAATTCCGAATGGTAGTCACGCACCCAGACATTCAGCTATGGAGGCCGCTGGGCTAATAGTCGATTAAAATAAAAACCTAAAAAAATATTATTAAACCCGAGAAAAGGCCCTTTTTTCAATTATTGTTAAAATAGTGCGTCTTATTTGATTTCAAAAAACTGCCAAATTCATAATAGTAAAATTTACTTCTGAAAGTCTTAACGTAATGATAAAATTACTTTGAATGCAACATCGCAGGGCAATTATGGCAAATCCTCATCACTGTTCTTCGCTTAATAAGCACTCCAATCAATAGTAGGAAAATAATCAGCAAATAAAATATTTTAGTAATATACATTTTACACACATTTTCAAACTAGTTCATGTACGTAGTTCTCTCATTTCATACATCAGTTCCACTTTCAAAGCTTCTTCTTTATTACTTCCTACCGCAAGCAACGTCATTGAACATCTTTGGTTGCTGCCAGACAGCCAATGCAGTCAGAAATCGATGTTTTATTTGTTAATTTATATTTTCGCAATTTAATTTTCTTCCATTTCTATTTCTTCCATTTCTATGCAGTCAGTTTTTATTGAATACGCGCGCGCGCGTCCAGTTCAATTTGATTTTTATACGCCTGGACACCTGCGCCGCTACCTCACCACTATTAAATGAAGACATAATACATACATGCATACATACATACATGAATCATTTTGTACAGAAATAAATTCGAAAACATCTTCTGTTGTGAACCCCTGATTAGTTGTAAAAATATTGGGAACCCCTGATTACTTGTAAAACGTTGGGAACCCTTGATTAGTTGTAAAAACATTTGGTGTACTATATACTTTATGTATTTGATTCCCGCTAATTCTGTGTATGCGTGTTTGTACACAACTAGTATGTCCGCACAATAGGTAACGGTCAATGCAGAGTTCCTATTTCGTTGTTTCTTGTTCGCGTACATATGTACAAACGCGCATATATAGAATTAGCGCTAATTTGTATGTGTCCTTCGCCGAATTTGCCGCTGCGTTAATGACTGGTTCGATTTCAGAAATCAGTCGTTAGCCAGCGGAGGGAGGACACACTGCGAAATAAACGCTACAACGCACGGAAAGTTAAATTCGCAATTCCCTCTTTTTTTTCACAAAAACTTTATTTCGCACGTCCGTTCGAAGTCATTTGTTCGCCACTTGTTCCAGCCAGGACCTAGGTAAGCATGGCGACACCAGTTTCAAAGGCCACTACACCTGCATCAGTAGCCGACCAGCAAAGGGTGTCGGATACTGGCACTGCCGTCGGTGTAGTGGATTTGCCAAGTGCTCCCGTTGCCGAGGGAGTCACCACTCGTGCTTCATCTGCCGCCCGCCAAGAAGTGATGTTCCAGGCTATGCAAAAACGCATCGCCGCGCTTGAACGTAGCCTGAAAGTTGCCCAAGACAAAATAAGGGAACACGAGTTAACCAACGAAGCCCAGCGCGCTGATGCGCAAAGCATAGCCAGTGCACCCAGCGACAGTTCCGCCAACGAATCTGCCTTGCCGTCATCAAGCCTGCCGATGACACAGATCCAGTTGCTTCAGCCGCAATCGCCGTTAATAACATGTGCTGCTACCTGTGTGCATACGGTGCAGCCGCCGCCGCCTCAGAACGCTACACGTTATCAGATGTACACCGCTACTCGTTCCTCACCGCTTATTTACACATCCTCAACAAATGGGACGTACAGCAGCTCGACTTTGCCTCCGGGCGACACATTTGTTAGCAGTCTTCCGTCAACGGTGCCAATTTCCGCTAATGTGGGCTCCTTACCCTTGCAGTTTTCAACCCAGCCAAGGAAATTGCAAGATTTGCCGGAGTTTAGCGGGAAACCAGAGGACTGGCCGATATTTTTTACTGCCTACACCGAGTCAACCACTGTCTATGGGTACAGTCGCTTTGAGAACAACTTACGCCTGCAGAAGTGCTTAAAGGGTGAAGCCCGAGAAGCTGTTAAATCGCTACTAATCCATCCAAACAACGTGGCCAATATCATAGAGCAACTTAAGTTCCGATTCGGTCGCCCAGAGCAATTAATTCGAAGCCAGCTAGCCCATGTTCGAGAAATTGCCCCGATATCGGAAAGCTCAGTGGTAAAGTTGATACCATTTGCGACGAAGATTAGCAACGTCTGTGCATTTTTACGTTCTGCATGTGGCGGAGAGCAGTATTTAGTGAATCCAACACTCCTCGATGAGCTCGTCGGAAAGTTACCCATGAGCAAGCGTATCGAATGGGCAGTCTTTGCGTCATCTTTACAGCCTTACGCAACTGTTCAGCATTTTAGCGATTGGCTCACTCAACTTGCCAACGTCATCTGCACGGTTTACGATGGAAAAGCAGCGAAAGATTCGAAGCGTCGGGTTGTGTTGCACGCTGCCGAATCTCAACGTCATTCAGCCTGCCCTATTTGCCAGGGCCAACATAAGCCAGCCGATTGTACGCAGTTTAGTCAACTTACAGTGCCGGAAAGGTGGGAGGAAGTGAAGCGACGTCACCTTTGTTTTTCTTGTCTCAACGTTGGACATGGGTCGCGCAATTGCCAACGGCGCAAACTATGTTCAACTGACGGGTGCAAACGGTGGCATCATAAATTGTTGCACGATATTGGGAAAATAATCGATGGGTCATCAAACCAGTCACCGCGGCCTCGAGATCGCCAACGACGTACTTCCATTGCCGATACACATACAGGTATTAGTACGAGGACGCAGCCAGCGTCTCGTATTGAACAGCAAGGTGATGCGGGTGCAGCGGTCCTTAGTTGCAGTACAGATAACAATAGTAAGTTATTATTTCGGATTCTGCCGGTCGTGCTGTATGGGAACCAAAAGCGCGTTGAGACGTACGCACTTTTAGATGAAGGTTCGTCAATAACAATGATTGATAGCACACTAATTGAAGAGCTCGGCTTACGTGGCCGGACTGAACGCTTGAACCTACAGTGGTTCGGAGGACGTGCCGCTCAGGAGTCGGCCATGGTGGTAGATCTACTCGTGAGTGGTGCCGGTATGCAAAAGAGACATAAGTTACGAAGGGTTTATGGTGTTTCAAACTTGCAGCTGCCTTCTCAGAGTCTGAATAAATCCGATTTGCGTTGCCATGAAAGCCAATTGAATAAGCTGGCAGTTGAACCATACGCACAAGTCAAGCCAAAGCTGCTAATCGGACTCGACCACTGCCACCTCGGTTTGCCGTCAACTACAATGCAGCTAAACAAGTGTGGGCCATTCGCTGCGAATACTGAGCTAGGATGGGTTGTATTTGGGCCAACAATGAACTCCGATCCATCATTGCCATCATGCTTATTCGTTAACTGCCACACTGATCAATCTCTACATAATATGGTTGCTGAATACTTCGAGACGGAAAGCTTTGGGGTTCGAGCTGCACCTATCATGGAGAGTGAAGCTGACGTCCGTGCTCGGGAAATCTTGAAGTCTACTACATGCCGTGTTGAAGGAAGGTACCAGACTGGTCTGCTCTGGAAACGTTCCGACATACAGCTACCTGCCAGCTATTCTATGGCTTTGAAAAGATTAGCGGGTGTTGAAGCAAAAATGAGGCGCGATACAGACTTTGCCGCTGAATATAACCGCATCATAAGTTCTTACGTCATGAAAGACTACGCACGAAAGCTGTCGCCAGAAGAAGCCGCTTTAACTTGCAATAGAACATGGTACCTGCCTCATTTTGCCGTGAAGAATCCAAATAAGCCAGGCAAGTTACGCATGGTGTTCGACGCAGCTGCTGAGGTGGACGGTGTGTCCCTTAATTCACAGCTTATGAAGGGTCCGCAAGAGTATCGGTCTTTGCCTGCTATACTATTCCACTTTCGGGAAGGAGCAACGGGCGTGTGTGGGGACATCAAAGAGATGTTTCACCAGGTGCTGGTTCAACGTGACGACAGATGTGCGCAACGATTTCTTTGGCGCCAAGGTGATACTACCAGACAGCCCGAGGTATATGAGATGCGCGTAATGACCTTTGGAGCAGCATGTTCGCCTTGCGCCGCCAATTATGTGAAGACGATCAATGCGTTGGAGTATGGCAACAAAGTCAAGGGTGCTACCCGAGCCGTGAAATCGATACTGGACTACCATTATGTCGATGACTATGTCGATAGCTTTGACACAGAGGAAGAAGCAGCTGACATAACGAAACAAGTTCGAGCAATACATAAGATGGCCGGTTTCGATCTTTGCAATTTCGCGTCAAACTCGTTAAGAGTGACAGAAGCACTTAATGGTGACGGGAATATCCGTCAAATAGCAAATAAAGAAGGAGTACTGGTGGACAGAGTACTCGGTTTGTTTTGGCAGGCATCAACCGACACTTTTGGGCTTAAACTGAGAACGACAGCATGGGTCCTGCGATTCATTGACGTTTGCCGCCGCCGTAAACCGCCAGACCGAGGCTATGGGTTGACTGCCAAAGAAGTTGAGACTGCTAAGCTTTGTTTGTGCCGCCTCGTTCAACGCGGTGAATACGCCGAAGAGTTTCAGCACATCGAAAGCGGTCGCAACCTGCCACGCACCAGTTCGCTCATTCAACTTTCGCCGTATATAGACGAAGATGGTGTTCTTCGTGTACGAGGACGCATAGAAGCTGCCAGCTGGCTCCCAATAAGCGCGAGACGCCCTATCATACTACCGCCAAAGCATTGTTTCTCAAATCTGGTCGCCATGCACTACCACGTCAAAATGCATCATCAAAATCTAGAAGCCACTATTTGTGAGATACGTCGCCTTTATTGGGTACCACGCCTCAGGAGTTTGCTGCGCAGTATAGTCGCCAATTGCGCCATTTGTCGCTTAAGAAAAATCCATGCCGTATCGCCATTGATGGGCCCTCTTCCGATTGATAGACTCACTCCTTATGTCAGGCCATTCAGCTATACGGGCCTTGATTACTTTGGACCGATAACAGTAACTGTTCGCCGCGCCAACGAAAAAAGATGGGTGGCGTTATTTACGTGCCTGACAGTCAGGGCTGTGCATCTGGAGTTGGCTCATGACCTCAGCACTGACTCATGCATAATCGTATTGCGCAACTTTATAAATCGTCGCGGCGTTCCCGTACGTGTGAGGTCCGATAATGGGAAGAACTTCGTCGGTGCTGACATGGAAGCAAAGCGCTTCAGTGAAGTCTTCGATTGCAATCGCCTGCAGGGTGAGCTATCGCAAAGGGGCGTAGAGTGGATTTTTAACTCGCCTTTCAACCCGGCAGAGGGGGGCGCTTGGGAACGATTGGTGCAGTGCGTAAAGAGAGTACTACGATGCACTTTGAAGGAAACGTCGCCACGGGAGCACACGCTCAACTGCTTCCTAATCGAGGCGGAAAATATTGTGAATTCTCGGCCGTTGACGCACTTGCCCATCTATGTCAACCAGGAGCAGCCGCTGACTCCAAATGACTTCCTTCTCGGTGAAGCCAACACACCGCGAACTCCGATTGCCAGCGAAGTTCTGGAAACCAAATGCTTTCTTCGACAACAGTGGCGTCTTGCTCGACAACTAAGGGACCATTTTTGGAAACGATGGATAGCGGAATACCTTCCGACATTGACACGCCGGGTGAAGTGGTGCCAAAGAACAAAACCTCTGCAGATAGATGACCTCGTCTTCATATGCGACCCAAATATATCTCGTCGGGACTGGTGTCGAGGCAAGGTGGAACGTTTGTATGCAGGAGCGGATGGTGAGGTCAGACGAGCTGACGTACGCACTTCGAGTGGATTAAAGCGCCGTGCCGTCTCCAAATTGGCAGTTCTGGACGTTGATGATGGTGAATCGGGTTGATTCACGGAGGCGGGAATGTTGTGAACCCCTGATTAGTTGTAAAAATATTGGGAACCCCTGATTACTTGTAAAACGTTGGGAACCCTTGATTAGTTGTAAAAACATTTGGTGTACTATATACTTTATGTATTTGATTCCCGCTAATTCTGTGTATGCGTGTTTGTACACAACTAGTATGTCCGCACAATAGGTAACGGTCAATGCAGAGTTCCTATTTCGTTGTTTCTTGTTCGCGTACATATGTACAAACGCGCATATATAGAATTAGCGCTAATTTGTATGTGTCCTTCGCCGAATTTGCCGCTGCGTTAATGACTGGTTCGATTTCAGAAATCAGTCGTTAGCCAGCGGAGGGAGGACACACTGCGAAATAAACGCTACAACGCACGGAAAGTTAAATTCGCAATTCCCTCTTTTTTTTCACATCTTCATATGTCTGCTCTCTAGACAATCTCCCGTCCCACACGCTCTGGAGTGCAGACTCAGTTGATGCTTCAATAAATGTGAAAGCATTATATAGTAAAAAAACAAAAAAAGGAAGAGAAAATACGGTACTTATACCCATACTCACTATTTCTTTGAAACTTTCATGTACATGCACCTTCGCTCTTCACCGTCTACACTCACCACAAGTGAAATCAAAAGTTGAAAAGTTTGTTGCTTGGACTTTTACTAAATTTTTGTTTTTGTTGATCCAAAAAGTCTGACCGTTGGCTTTCTCCTTTGGAAAATATGTCTGACTTTTACTGTTCAACTGTGTCCGTTGCCATCATTTTTTGCATGCTGTTGTTTTTATTGCCTCTGTCGTTATTGTAGTTGCTCAACTGGCCCTCAGACAGACATTATTGTAATTGATTTTTCTGGTGTAAAAATTTAATCATCGCACAACACACATACGCATTCTTAAATGCTGTAGTCATATATAAGTATAGACGTGAGTATGTACCAACAAAAAATACACTCAAGTATAAAAAGTTACATACGAGTGGAGATACTTGAAAATACGGTGCGAAGATGTTGGTGCCTACGAGGGCACCACGGAAAATTAGAACAAATGGTGTAGCCATCTCAAATTCAGCATTTTGCTTGACAAGCAGCATTTTTAAAAGAATGCACAATAGCTTTCTAATTGTTCTGTCAATTAGTTTAGCTGTGACATCAATTTAAAATGGAGGTCTGCCACCACTTCTTAGAAAATGATAAAACAGTGTGGCCGTTAAACACTAATAAAAAAGCAAAGGGAAAATGAAAAGTACAATGAGGAATATTCATCATCGATTAAAAGCATACCCACTACTGGTTCATTCACTTTCGGTGCAGTCGTACCCACATATTATATAATTCTGAGCCTTCTGGTTACCACACTAAAACCCAAATCGGACTATTGGCAAGTGAAAGTGTGTAAACTTGAAGAGACCTTCAACTTATCGCAAGGATTGTTACGGTGTGTAAACTTGAAGGGACTACCAACTTATCGCATGGATTACAAATTTCAGTAGGATATAAATATTTGCTTTCGAAAGATCTGTCCACAAAATTTATGTATCATTTTCTCACTCTTGACAATGAACGGAATCACTTCGCAACTTTAAGCCAGTATTTGGTGATGACCAATCGGATTCCGGTTGAGTTCTTGTGTCTTTTCGGAGGCGCGGATGAAACACAAATAGTCATAATAGCGGTCTTCTCGTACTGAATCAAAGACTTAGAATGCCTAGTATTGCTAGAATGGCTGAAAATGCGATGTGATAAAAAGTTGTGTTCTACCAAGTGCGCACTCACAATAACATTCAGTTAAATATAAGTTCATTGCGAGTTACCCCCCTTAGTTAAAGGAGCAGCAAGATACGAATACCTGACAGAAAGTATTGACAGACCAGAGCCATATGAAATGATAGCGGTGTCCATATTTATACTGACGGCCCAAAGATATACAATGGCACTGAATCGCCAGTGCAGTCGGAACAATTATTTTTAAATATCCCCTTTGGACTCCCAGACTGGTGTAGCGTCTTCCAATTCCAATTCAGGAGGTCGCTCGATCATCCAACAACACAACACTTTGTTCGATTTCCTTTCACTGTGGAGTGGAGGGAATGAAGAATGGATTAGTGCGTAAGGAAAGGCACTGAGTTTGACTTTCAACGAGTGGTAGAGGACATAAGCATTCCTCAAAACGAATTATACACTGCGATTGACCTGATTGTAATCGCGAAAACCAATGGAAGATGGTCTCTGACTACTAATTGCAGGCTCTCCAAAGCACTCTAGGCAAAACTGAATCTTAAAAGAGCAAAATATCTACTTCAATTCAACAGATCAAACACCAACGTCTTCATAGGTACTTTAACGGGTCACTGCACTATCAACACCCTAACCAGTAGAATGGTCACAATGACTCCTGCAGGAACTGTGGAGATGAAGCAGAAATTGAGTCGCTACGACCCCTCCTCTGTGAATGTCCTGCAATTCAAAGAATCCGTGCCAAATATCTTGGCGATTATTTCTTTGAGCACCTGGGAAATTTGCAAAATATCTCACTAGTTACCTGCTTAAGAAGATCTAAGATGTTTAAGCAACTTAGTTAGGGGAAGGAAAACAAATGCAGGTAACATAATGGGCTTTAGCGGCACCGAGTGTCTTGTCTTAGACAAGCAACCTGGCTAAGCTTACATTAGCTTATCTACCCCTCAACCTGCACATTTCCCAGATTTAGCCACCTGAAACCACTTTTTTAATTAAATATGAAAGATGAGACAAATATGGTAGTGTAGTTGGTTGCCGAACTTTTTCGAACTTCTTTAGTTAAATTATTAATAGGTGGCTGATCATATTAGAATTGATATATGTAAACCATATTTCTCTTTTATGCTCCATTCAGACCCCTGAAATGTGTAGGCATGGTGTAGTAAAAATCGACCTCCAGGAAGTACTTCGGAGTAATTTCGTATGCCATTCTATTTTATATTTTGTTCAGATCCTACGCATCACAACTTTCAACGAAATTATTGATCTGGACAAACGATTTATTAAAAATCTGTGAATAACTTCTTTTCTTACATAAATTTGAAATTTCTGAATATCAGTGCCCCAGTTTCTATATGGTTCACTGTATATTTTTACTCATATGCATACTCACAAACATCTGAAATACAGGCATATCCATCTAGTTGAACAAAACTTTCCCTGACTAGTTTTCTTTTAAACTACCGATCAAAAGCCATAACTATTGAGCGGCAAAGTTAGTTATGCCATAAATGCGAGCATGAAAAGAGCGAGACAACTGCAAAGTGCCAATATTTATGTGACATACTGCATAAGTGGCAAATGAAATGCCACGAGAGTGATTTCGGCAAAATAACATTTGATAATACTTTACTGTTTTAATGAGCAACTATCAAGAATCTCAAACAGTTGTGTGCTAGTTAATGTTGGAAAACTTGGAATATTGCACTCAGCATAAGTACGAAAGATTGCTTAAGCGCACATTTGCGGTCCTTAAAAGCTTAACTTTTACGCCAATACTTACACTAGTACCCATGTGGGTCTGTGTTTATTGTTCTACACTAGTAAGAACTTTGAGACTTTCGCCCATGCTAGTGCTACGCTCTAAACTCAGTGGATAGCTAGAAATAAATCTAAAATGGATGCTGAGTGGGACAGTTGGTGCTTGGTTTGTATCAGCAGCGATGGCATGTGTGTATAATAATGTATGCCAACTTCCCTTGTGACTGCCAAAGCCATGAAGGCTATGAAGAAAACGCGTTCTCCCCACACACATTGATGAAGGTCTAATGAGTTGACTTAATCACAGCTGATTCAAATCGTGATGAAAGAATGATGAGGGTTGTTCGACTTCAATAAAAACAGAATTTCTGTTGTTTACTTTACTTTGATATCAGAACTAGTTCCTGAGATATGCAGAGATGCAAAGTGCAGATCGAAAGAGTAGACTAGAAATAGAGTAGTATTTTTCTTCCAATTAAAGAAGTTGCATAAAATATTACCATATTGGTAGCAAACAAAAGGTGTGCTTAGGATCGAGCTTTAATTCAGACATTTTTTTTGCATAGGGCTGTGATCTGCATACTTCAAAAAAAAAATAAGTGAAATGTAACAAGTTTAGTAACGAATTGCAGGCGTTTAAGAAAACTCTAATCGACACATATTTTTAATAAGGTTGCCATTTACATATTTAAAAATTTTAAATTATCCAAATAAGTTGCAAAAAATAATATAATAGCGGCAGCAAACTACAGATAAACCTATTTTTGAATTTGCCACCTGTTGAATAAATTAAGACTGATTATATTATATAAGTTACATAAAATATTAAAAACCTGGTAGCAAATAAAGCAGTTAGAGCATGCTTTAATTCAGGCATATTTCTGAATAGGGCTGTCATCTATATACTTAAGTAATAATATTGGTAGCTAATGGCAAGTGTTTGAGAAAACTTAGAACCAGACACATTTTTGACTAAGATGGCCACTTATTTGATAAATTAAAACTAATTATAGAAGTTAAAAAAAGTGAAACAATTTGGTACCAAACAGAAAATGTCTGAGACAGATATAATTCAGATATTTTTTAATAGGGTTTTCATCTACATACTTCAAAAAATAAAATAATTTAAAAATAATTTAGCTAAGTGAAATATAAGAAGATTGGTTGCAAATGATAGACGTTTAAGAAAACTCTAATCGAGACATAATTTAATCAGGTTGACACTTATTTACATATTTAAAAAATTTAAATTGATTAAAAGATTTCGAAAAATATTGTAATATTGGCACCAAGCCAAAGATGTCTGAGAAAACAAAAACCTATCTACTTATTGTAATTAATTAAAATTAATTGAGGAAGTTACATACAATTTTACATTATTAGTAACAAACAGAAGATGATTGTGAAAACTTTAACACAATATTTTTTGTTTATGAATAGAGTTAGACACCACACACATACTAAAAAAAATGAAAATTAATTGAATAAGTTGTATCGGGTGTTTTTTTTAATTTGAGAGCAAAAATTATAATTCAAATCAGAAATATTGCTGGACTGAATTTTTTATTAAAGATAATCTGGCAGATAATTTCATGGCATTTGGGTTTTTTGTTTTTGAATATGATACCCGGCATTTGTCCGCCACGGCGAGGAGTTACATGGCCTTTTTCAAATTATTTAAAAATTAAATAAAATGCCATAATAAGGGCACGAAATTAAAGTTACTTAAATTATTTATTTACAGCAACAAATGGTTAAGTTAAAATTATTTCATTTAGAGTTTCCATGTGCACAATGCCTTAGATGTTATTTGAAAGTTATAATTCGAGGAGAGATTCATAGACTTACGCTAGAGGTCGTAGTGGATTTGATGATGCTAATAGAATGTACTAAAAGCAAAATATTGGATTTAGTAATAAAATGTGGGTGCTAAATTCTAAATATACTAAAGTTATAAGTCCTTGCCTTTCTAAGAGTTCGAACTTAAAACTTACTCGTATTTTACATATAATTGGTGCACATACCATTCGTTAGCTGTTTAGTTGAACTCCTCTTCCAATTTGTGGTGTGCATTTCCAAGTTGTTCCACAAACTAATATACCTACAATTGCCTCATCCGAACGGCAGATGGTTTTTATGCGCAGCAGAAATACACTCGGATATTCGGTTTGCAGAGGGAAGACCGCTGACGGCATATAATGCAGTGAACTGTGCCAAACGGAACCAATTCAAAACACATTTTTCAATGGGTTGCACATTTCCATTTTGTGGCCCAAAGCTATATGAAAGTAAATATTTAAAAACATTCCATAGGGTCAGGGCAATAATCTCTACCATTCACTACCATGCAATAGTTCGAATTTCTGCTGGGTATTTAACTTACACATGCCATTAATTTTTGTAATTATATATTATATTTGGCATACTCTTTTAGCTCATTGTTGCATCCAATTACGTTAATTGCTAAATTTGTAAAGTTCGCCAAAAAGTTCTGTACTCATCGCCTTTCGTCTTTCAATGCTTCGGATCGTAACATCCCGAAGTTCATATGCAAGTCCATATATACCTACATACAATATACACATACATATGCATGTACTTATATATAATGAGTATAACGGCGCTAAGTGTTCTATTCCCTTACAATTCAATTCCTTCAAAACAGTGAAATTGTACGGAGTTGCTCACCCACACTTTGAAATTGAAAGTAAAACTTTTGGTTGACATTAATTAACGATTTCAAATTTGAGTTTGTGGGTTTGCGTAGTGAAGGTTGGCATTGTGGTCTTTCGGATGTCAGATGTCGGCTGTGATTTGATTGATTGTTGCGCATTGCCTTTTGGACACAAAGTTGCGAAACAAGCAACTGTGACTCGTCCGGTATTCTTCAATTAATTACAGTTTCTTTTTTTGCTGAAGATTTTTTTGAACGGAAAAGTTGATCACAGTCATGTCCAACCAAAAACCAAGTGGGTTCGGGGCAGAGTTCCAATTTTTTGTTGTATCTGTTTTTTTGGCAGATCTTAGTAAATCTCAGTAAATATGTAATTATTTTCCTGTTCTATGGCAGCCGACGTGGCCGAATGAATTGGTACGTGACTACCATTCGGATTTCAGAGAGAACGTAGGTTCGAATCTCAGTGAAACACCTAAATGAAGAAAACGTTTTTTCTAATAGCGGACGCCTCTCGGCAGGCAATGGCAAACCTCCGAATGTATTTCTGCCATGAAAACGCTCCTCATTAAAAATATCTACCATTTGGAGTCGGCTTAAAACTGTAGGTCCTTCCTTTTGTGGAACAACGTCAAGACGCGCGCCACAAATAGGAGGAATTTTGCTTTAATCCTCAAAATTTGGACTTAGATTCAAAAAACCTATTTTTCATAGATCGGCTGCCTTATATTGTGAATCATGTAATTCACCGCCTTTTACAAAGGTCAGATCTCAATCTCATCACATATTTATGAGCGATTGTAGAAAAAAATGTATTGTACCTCTAGACTGTAAGGTTTTGTAGCCATATACTTAATCAGGCCACAGACTTGATTCTAGTCTCACTAATTTTTTGCTAGCTTAATTGGCCGAAAACACCTGTTACCGAGTCACACCCTACCGAATAATGTCTCGCCAGGTGTCCCTGTTTTCAGCACACCTTTTCCGATTTCTTAAGTCAAGAGAAGCCAAATTATCTTCAATTTGGTCTTTTCACCGGACATGAGGACGTCTTCTTCGCCGCCGGCCGCCATCTACCGTTTCAAAGACCTTCTTCGCCGTAGCAGTTCCTTCCCTACGCACGACATGACCCAGCCACCTTAGTCGATGCAGACTAACTCATTTGACTATACTATCAATATCTCCGTGAAGCTCATACAGCTTGTGGTTCATTCGAATGCGGTAATCGTTATCTACGCGAGCAGGCCCAAAAATCTTGCGAAGTACTTTCCTCTCAAAACTCCAAGAGCGGCTGCATCTTATTGTTTTACTGTCCAGAGATCAGCGCCCAAGAGAAGCACCGGGATGATTAGCGTCTTGTGGACTGTTGCTTTCGTTTGTCGAGAGAGAGCTTCACTACTCAATTGTGCACTTAGCCCAAAGTAGCACCTATTGGCAAGAGAGATTCTCCAATTGGTTTTAAGATAAATGAAGTCCTTGACCACGTCGATTTTATAACTGTTAACTTCGATCTGTGGTTCAGCACGCCACGACTCCCTGCAGGACTCCAGCATATATTTGGACTCGTCGTATATATTTGCCCTCGTTTACGCTTAGACCCAATCGTGCGGACTCTTTTTCAGTAATCGTAAAAGCGGCGGCGACTTCCCGCTTGGTATGACCAAAGATATCGACGTAATCATTATACACAAGGAGCTAGACACTTTTATGGAATTTTTTTTTATGGAGTTAGTAAATGAAATAAAATAATAAATAGCAATTTTTGGCTTCAAACTATGAAGTACACCAATTTCATATGAAAAATTTGCTTAAAAAAACGTTTTTCCAAAATTAATATGTTAAGATTTTTGTTTTACTTATATATTGGGTAGTCGAAAAAGTCTTTTCGTATTTCTAATCAAACTTCAACTAATTTTTTTATATTTATAATGAACTTTACTAAACCAAATATGTACCGTTTTGGTCGACCACCTTTTGCCATTTTTCTTCTAGAGACATTATTCCATCAGTGTAAAACTTTTGTGGTTTCTCTTGAAGCCAACTTTACTCCATTAAGGGAGTTCTGCATTGACCGAAACAAATGGTAGTCCGATGGTGGAAGGTTAGGGCTATATGGTGGATGCATCAAAACTTCCCAGCCAAGCTCTCCCAGTTTTTGCCGAGCCATCAAAGATGTGTGTGGCCTAGCGCTGTCCTGATGGAAGACGACGCCCTTTCTGCTGGTCAGTTCTGGCCGTTTTTTTTCGATTGCTTGCTTCAATCTCATCATTTGTTGACAGTAAAATGTAGAAACAATACTTCGAGCAGGCTGGAACAGCTCTTAGTGGATGATTCCTTTCCAATCCCACCAAACACACAGCATAACCTTTCGAGGCGTCAGTACTGGCTTTCCGACCATTTGTTGAGCTTCACCACCCTTGCACCATGACCTTTTTCCCACATTATTGTCGTATTTGATCCACTTTTTGTCTCCAGTTACCATTCGCTTCAGAAATGGTTCGATTTCATTTCGGTTCAGCAAAGAATCGCAGATGTTAATTCGGTCCATTAAATTTTTCACAGTCAATTCATGTGGTACCCAAACATCGAGCTTCTTTTTGTAATCAGCCTTTTTTAAATAGTTCAAAACCGTTTGATGATGAATGTTTAGTGCCTTGTCGATGTCATAGCAGCTTATGTGACGGTTCTGGTCAATCTTTTCCATAATTTCATCGACTTTTTCAACGATAGGTTGACCGGAGCGAGGTGCATATTTCACATCGAAATTTCCAGAACGGAAGCGAGCGAACCATTGTTGTGCTACACGAACTGATACAGCATCGTCTCCGTAAACTTCACAAATTTTATTGGTGGCTTGCGTGGCATTCTTCCCTTTTTTATACAAAAATTTCAAAATATAGCGAATTTCTTCATTATTTTCACTCATTTTTGAACCGCTATAACTTTTTTTCAACTTCTCCGAATTAAATTTTTTTTTTGTTAAATGAAGCTTGAAATGTCACCTTTCTAACACCATATGATATGACACAATGTGATTGGTAGCACTGGAGACAGATCACTCCAACGACATCTATTGACAAAATACAAAAAGACTTTTTCGACTACCCAATATATTAACTACTTATGCTACCAGCTGCAGGACCGATTGTTTGAGCCACTAAATTTACTCGAACATTGAATACATAGAATTCAATACACATATCTACGCGTCCCTCTTAATATTGAATATCATTTGCTTCTAATTTTCACTCTCCATTCGTGCATATCGCATTCATTCAAAGTTCGCTTCACGCGCAGACAGCAAACCCTTAACCCTTCGATATTCCGCATCCCATCCGTTTGCTGCGCATTCACTTCACTGTCTCTTTGGCTGGTATGCGTGGTATTTCTTAATCGTCTCTTACAAAATTTATCTACTTACGTCTAATCCTTCATTTCTCAAGCAGCCGAAGCATTTTTAGCATTTCACGCACACATTTTTTCTCACAATTTATTTAAACCACTTTCAACTTAAATAAAATATTTTTTATCCTTTTTCTTCTTTTTAGTGTTGCGCGACGAATTCCGTCTGGAACCGCAGAATACTCGCATAGCACAGGGTGATACGGCGCTGCTGGAATGTGCCGCACCACGTGGCATACCCGAGCCGACGGTCACATGGAAGAAAGGTGGCCAGAAATTGGAGTTGGATAGTACGAAGCGTATACGCATTGTCGATGGTGGCAATTTGGCCATACAGGATGCACGTCAAAGTGACGAGGGTCAATATCAGTGCATTGCCAAGAATCCAGTGGGCGTGCGAGAATCTGTGTTGGCGACGCTCAAGGTGCATGGTGAGTAATGGAATGAAAAAATCCATACAAACATGTGCGTATGTTCGTTAGGGCAGGTTAATATTTTTTCCTGCAACGCAAATGCGAATTCTACATAAAATTACTAGAAAAAAGGTCCATAAGAGCGTCCAAATGTTAAAAGAAGCTGTTTTTAGTAAATACGAAGTTAATGTTATTTTGTTTTACTACAAATTTCTACTTGAGGATTTTTTGATGCAAAGAAATATTTTTTATATGTAGTTTTTATTTATAGAACCCTAAGATGTTCCAAAACAAATTTTTATTGTAATATTGCATAGTAAAAGTGGTTGCATACATTTTTTTCTTAAATTTTTTTTTTGTGTTTTACAATTAGCAACGTTACACAGGTTTAATTTGATTTTATACCCTTTCAAGATGAGGTATTATTTTTTCTCTACTTTCTCTTTTCATAGACATTACTTTCGCTAAATTTTCGTATTAATTCAATTAATTCCTTTCATAATTTTGGGAACTCGAAATTGAATTTAGAGTTTTGCTCTAAAGAAATTTTTGTCTTATATTTTATACAGAATCCGAATCTGCTAGAAACGAAGTCGGAAAAATCCTTTATTAAAATTGACCCTCCCTAAAGTAAAAGGTTTTTCAGTAAGAGCGCTTCAACTTTTGAACTTTTTTGAATAAAACACAAACGGTTTGACTTTTTTAACTAATTTTTTTTTATTATCGAGTTTGAACATATACATTTAAGTATGAAATTCGATTTCTTTTGCATGACCACCGCGTGCACGTTTTACGAAGTCCAATCGTTGAACCCAATTTTGGACCACTCTTTTGCATAAATCGGCCGAAATTCCAGCAATGTCGCGTTCAATATTGGCTCTGAGCTCACAAATCGTCGCCGGCTTGTTACTGCAGACCAATGACTTCACATAACCCCAAAACGGGACGGCTTGTTAAATGGACCGTAAAATGGCCGTAATGCTCTTAAAGTAGCAGCAACAGAACGATTACTTTCATAAAAAATTTGCACGATTTGCAATCGTTGCTCAAGTGTGTAGCGTTCCATGATGAAATGTATACTAATGAAGTTTACAAATGACAAGCGAAAAATAAAAAATATTGCGTCGTTCGCCCTCCCTATCGGAAAAAAGTTGAAGCGCACCTATTGAATAACCCTATATGTATGCATGTAAGTATGTGAGTATGTATTGCATATGAGTATGAGTTGTACTCCCATAGCAAGCACCTCACGTAGACACAGGCAAGTGTCAGTGTGTTATCGGTTTGCTGGCAATTTGCACAGCTGATTGGCACCAAAATTGACTTGGCAACTGACAACTGGCAGCCACAATGACTTAGTTTGGCGGCAATGTGTTATGTGTTCGATTGTGTGGCATGTGTGTACATACATACTTTTTTATTAAATCGCAAATTTATGGCAAAGTTGTTCCAGTTCCATTGGTGTTTGCTTTTCCCAGAGCTCATACTTACTCACCCTGGTTGTTAAAACAATTTTTTATAATTTGTTTTTTTTTTTTTTTGTAACTTTTAGTATTTTTGTAATTTTGCTTTTGTTATCGTTGCAGTGAAACCATTCATCATACGTGGGCCACACGATCAAACGGTGCTGGAAGGCTCATCAGTGACGTTTCCTTGCCGTGTTGGCGGTGATCCAATGCCAGATGTTTTATGGTTGCGCACAGCATCCGGCGGAAATATGCCATTGGGTAAGTGGAAATGCAGTCGCAGAAATGCAATAGTGGAAATAAGGTAATATTTTTCAATTGGCTTGCAGAGTGTGTGTTTTTTTTCAGTGATGGTGAGCACTATCTGCACTTTAGTCTTTAATATAAAGAAAATTTCATTAAATTTCGAAGAATATATCGAGGAGCCGCAATAGTAGTTTCTTAGATGTCTCTCAATTAAAGTGGGTCCTCTATCTGAGATTGTTAAGATTAAGACAATTGGTTTACATCACTCGAATGGGTGATAAATAGCAAAATGTATAAATGTATGATACAATAAACGACACTGAAATTCAGACACTTGGGTAGAGATTAATTACCGTTGAACTTTGAAGAAATCTAGTAGGCTTAACATTTTTTTGTACCGCTTCGTTCACACACCTTTTTTTGTCATTATTGGGCCATGCGATTGGTAAGTTATGGAAAAAGTGAAAAGTGCCGAACTAATATACAAAAGGCTATACTTCTGCTGGAAGGCACCACTTGCGAAGTCCTAGATTTTTATATATTCCACCACTAAGGCAAAACATATACGAACGAGTAGCGAGCAACATAATAACGAATCAGCAGTTGCAGAAATCAGAGAGCTACATTTTTCATCCTCACTTTACCATAAATGAAAAGAGAATTTTTTGAAAAAATGTTCCTTTTGCTTTGGAAATTGGAATACGAGTAGTAATACGAAACAATAGATAAAATTGTGTAATGCACATCGATACCGAACTTTTAAATAAATAGTGCCCCAATCGGCTGAGTCCATTTTGACTTTCTGCAGTTTAAAAATTAAATTTCAGGGGATTGAGTATTTGTGGATTACGAATGGTGACTAATTCGCGGTTATGTTAGCCGCTTTATGCTGCTGATGAAGCTCATCAGATTTCTGATATCAAGGTCTGCTATGTCGGCAGGCATGAGAAAGAAGTGAGAAACAAGATGCTTGAATCTTAGTCCCGCGAGAGTGGGGCAGATAAAGAGAAGGTTTCTCGGATGATTCCACATCTTTCTCCATACAGCTGACGCAAAGAGGACCCGAAGTAATTCCAAGTATCACAGCATGCACACCTCGTGGATAGTGTCCTGTGAGGACAGCCACGAAGTTCGAGAGCTGAGGTTCTGTTACCCTCAGAATATCCCTCGAACGCCTCCGACGTGACTTTCAAGACCTTAAAAGTTTGTGTCCTTAACCAGCGCTCGCTGAGTTGATGTGAAGCTGATCGTTCCAGGAATAGAACGCAGGTTGTCAAGGGGATTCCGATCCTCTCCTTTCGCGGAGATCTCTTGCCTAGCCAGCTCCTTCCCTGTGCATTTTTTCTGCAGTGCCGCTATGACTAGGTACCCAGATTAGTCTTACGTCAAGGAATTCGGATGCAATCGAAAGTGAAACTAGCCATTCCCTAACCAGTCTCGAAAGCATCACAACTGCGCCCAGGGCCCTAGTTGTCACTTGGTTATCAGAGTAAATATTTAATTTTTTAACAGTTATTACGCGAGTAAGTAGCCAATCCGCTGCTGCTTTTGACTGCGGCTACCTCTGCTTGGAACACACGGCAGTGTTCCGGTAACCGAAATTAAAGTCTGATGGATAGCTCTTTCTAAAATACTCCTCCTCCAACCCTTCCTTCTAACTTCAAGCCATCCGTGAACAGGTTCACCAAACACTGGTGATTCCAATGAGTGCAGATCTTTGAACTCTCTCCAGCTTCTGCATGTAAAGGCTATTTTGATTTACTCCAAAATACTTGGAAATCCTTTTTTGAAATATTCAGGATATAATAAAATGTATATAGGCGTCTAGACAGTCGCAAAAGGCAGTTGGAGAAATTTCGGCATTAGTATCACTTGGCTACTACAATCGTCCAGCAAAGTGAATGAAGTATTGTAATCTGAGATAAAGTTCTAAAGTTAAACTAGTGCAGTAGTTTTCGAAGCGTAACCTTTTAAATAGCTTCTACTAGTATTAGCTAAGTGTCCAGTATTTAATCAGTCAACAAAGGATCAGCGTCTAAGCATAGCTTAACAGTCATCATGTTTATCTTTTATAAAGTTAGTTTCCATTTTCTTTTACTTCAACTGAACTCTACATACTCCATTCCCTTCACACAGATCGCGTCAGTGTACTCGAGGACCGTAGTTTGCGTCTGGAACGTGTCACTGTAGCCGATGAGGGCGAGTATAGCTGTGAGGCTGACAATGTCGTCGGTGCGATCTCTGCAATGGGTACGCTGACAGTTTATGGTGAGTAAAGGAAACATTTTGTATTTCAAATCTTAAGAAATTGTAGCCGCTAGCAACCTGTGCACATTTTACTTATGCCAATTTATGTGTATTTGCTATTCCAAAACCCACCAAAACCATCGATGCACTACCGTACCTTGCATCCTGTATGCCTATAGCACCTCCCAAGTTCATACAACGTCCGTCTAGCAAGTCCATCGAGCTGGGTGCCGACACTTCTTTCGAATGCCGCGCAAGTGGCAATCCGCGCCCCACACTCTTCTGGACAATCAAGAATAATCGCACGATAATATTTCCGGGTGCACCGCCCTTAGATCGATTCCAGAGCATAAACACTGAAGAGGGTCATTCCATATTAACGTTGACAAATTTTCAACGCACCGACCGCGATTTGGTTGTGGTTTGCAATGCTGTGAATGAGGTTGCAACAATAACGGCACGTGCCCAACTAATACTCGACTCACAAGAAGACCGTCCACCGCCCATTATCATTGCTGGTCCCGTTAATCAGACACTACCTGTCAAATCCTTGGCTACGCTGCAGTGCAAGGCTATTGGACTGCCAAATCCAACGATTTCCTGGTATCGCGATGGCATACCAGTGCATCCCAATGCGAAGGTGAATATCACAGCAGCCGGCGATTTGATAATTTCCGATTTGGACCGCAAAGAGGATCAGGGTTTGTATACATGTGTAGCCAGCAGTCGCACAGGCAAGTCCACTTGGAGTGGTTATCTGCGCATCGAAGTGCCCACCAATCCGAATATTAAATTCTATCGTGCACCCGAGCAAACCAAATGTCCTAATGCTCCCGGCCAACCTACAGTATTGAACGCATCCGCCAATGCGCTTACCATTGTCTGGCCGACGAGCGACAAGGCGGGTGCTTCACCACTACTCGGCTACACAGTTGAAATGTACTCGACAAACAAGAGTAAGACGTGGATTCCCATCGCCGCACGCTTGAGTGAACCCATTTTCACGGTTGAAGGTCTTAGTGGTGGGGCGGCGTACATGTTCATTGTGCGCGCTGAGAATGCGCACGGTTTCTCGCCGCCTAGTCCCATTTCAGAGCCAATTACGGCTGGCAAATTAGTTGGTGCCGGTAGTAGAAGTGGTCCAGGTGGAGGCGGTGGTAGTGGTGGTGGTGGTGGTGTTTCTGCTGCAGGCGGTGCGTCAACTTCGGAACTGCTACTCAATGAAGCGGAAGCTGTGCTGCAGACAAGCGACATGGTCGAGCTGCTCGAGGCCAATGCCACCGATTCGACAACGGTACGCCTCGCTTGGGACATTGACAGCGGTCAGTATATCGAAGGATTCTACATTTATGCGCGTGAATTGCATTCGGCCGAGTACAAAATGATGACCATATTGAATGCAGGCAGTGGTTCGACGGCATGCACCGTAAATGGACTGGAGAAGGCGAGTGTCTATGAGTTTTTTCTTGTGCCATTTTACAAGAGCGTCGTAGGCAAACCGTCCAATTCGAAACGTATACGAACTATGGAAGATGGTAAGTAACAATGAACGAAAAGGGAAATAAAAGTCAATGAGTTTTAAGGACGTCACACCATTGTGGCAGTGTAACATTGAATAGGATACATATCTGCCCAAGTGAGTGTATGTGTGCAGTGAAGCAAACGCAGAGGACTTTTGTTCATTTTTGGGTTTTATGTGCCTGATACTTGATTAGGTTTTACACTCACATTCCAAAACAAAGCGCACAGAAAAGCTGAAAATACTTGCCACAAAATGGCGAACCCACACACCGAAAGGTTACGTAGGCATAGACACTAAAGGCTCCCCATTGAATGCTGTGATTGTCCTTTTGGTCGTAGCAGCTTTAGTTGAGTGATTTATAGCCTGAAATGACACCGCTCTAAACGGCAATTTTCATTTAAAACTACTAAACACTTACCTCACACAACACGCAGCCCAGTAGGAACATTGAGTTTATGAACTGTTTATTTGCCGGCTGCCCTCAAATATTAGTTATTTGTACTGGAGATGTAATTGGTGCTTCGTAAGTTCGAGGTCACTTCACGCTATTATAATTGTTCAAATGAAACACATTCCGGTGTGACACAAAATGGGACGAGACCTGGTGCAGAAGTATACATACTCGATTCTTCCTAATGCCCCATGTAAATAATCCATGGTTTCCTTTGACAAATGGATTCCAAACGGTTGATATCTCTCTGCCTCAGCAATGTTTCAGGACTCTAGCATGGTTTTCAGGTAGTGCTGGGATCGATAGTACGTACGCAGTTTTCTGAGCTGTTTTTAAAAATGAGTTTGTCGTACATATCTGCTTTGTAATTTTCCATAAGTGTCGACTGACAGTGACTGCCGCGTGCGTGCAATTTCCATACAAAATTTATTGCACGTGAAGTGGAAAATGGGAATAACCTTCGTCTAACTTTGTTTTTCTTAAATACATTTTATTCGAATATACAGCAATATTAGGCTGACATGCGATTTTAAAGCGATTGGCAAGCCAATAATATTCAAAAATTTGATAAAAATATAAGCGAGAAGAAAACATCTTTATTTTTAACTGTTTAAAAAACTAATAAAATTGACATTACTAATCACTAGAAAACAATTTCGAAAAAGTTTTAGTAACTATAACTTCCGCATTAATTCGAATTTCGAAAAATTGTTAAATTTGGATTTTTATATGATAATCGTAGTGGATCAGAAAAAATTAGTTTTACAAATATTGTTCCACCTTCCAAAAAATGCTGGGTCGCTTCACAAATTTCTCTATTCTCAATAAGTAATAACGAATAAATGAATAATAATAACTCGGGATAATAACCTATTATTGCACATAATAATTGCAAATTACAAGTCACACGTAGTACGAGAAACTTCCATATCTCACCTTTGGACCAGAGTATGACCCAATCAGGCTTTGGCAGCAACAAATTTTTAAATCCACCGTAAAGCAAGGCACCGTCAGAAAATTGTTGGAGCTACAAAATTGGTGTTTGATTAATCTCCCTGATCCCAGTACCTGGAAATGGTATTCTGATTTCATTGTGAACACCACAGTATTTGTTCTTTACTCATTCATGGCTTACTCCTAAGTGTGGTTAACTATTTAAAATTTGATGCATACATAAAATTGCGTTTTATTACTACTATGTAGGAAATTACCAACTGCTATGTTGTCCCTGTAACACTAAGGTTTGCAATGATTTCATTTTTTTTGCGATATTTCACGCACGCTTTTAACGACCAAAAGGAGCATTCACGTCAACTCGTTTTAGTGCCGTGCAAGCTTATGAGCAAACGCATACCGTTTTCGCGCGTTCCTGATAGGTGATAGGGTCGATTTGTGGGGAGGCAAAAAAATCGCCCATTACTTTATGAAAATCATATTCTAGGGATCAAAATAAGAAACTTTGCCGAAGGAACCATACCTCTAAAACGAATTCTGATGTCCCCCAATTTGGGTCGAACTCTTTAGTTTCTTTTCTCATGTAAAGGTGATATTTTGAAATGATTGTATGGGGAACCCCCAGGGGAGTTCCAGGGGGTATGCCACTGGCATGGGTGGATCGGCCGTCCAAAGTTAGTGGGGGTCGGTCATACATTTGGACTCGATTGGAGCACTCTAAATGGGCCAAAGTGGGATTTTTCGTTCGACCCAAATTGGGGGACATCAGAATTCGTTTTAGAGGTATGGTTCCTTCGGCAAAGTTTCTTATTTTGATCCCTAGAATAAGATTTTTACAGAGCAATGAGCGATTTTTAAATCGACCCGCCCTAGTGAACAGTAATAATTAAGGTTTTTTTAACCTCACTTATTTTTAAGTCAAAACGTACTATTTTTATGATGATCTTAATTTTTACTTTATTTATCATATTTATTTTATTTTGCTTTTGATCAACTTTTTATTAAATAAGAAAATATGTTTGGTTATGAAAATATTTATTTTGACCTTTACGCGCTCCACTGCTTGTCTGTTTGTATACTGCAGCTGTCTAATTCACAAGTATGAAATATGACTGGCGTACGGCGCCATTTGCAAAAATTACCAATCGCCCGGTAGGGTGATTAATTTTGCGCCACCTTTTATAAGCTCATAATGAATATAGATGGCGTGCACATGTGTTGTTAGATGTTGGCCAGGTCTCTTTTCCAATTTCTTGAGTGCGTCCTGATGTTGTTCTACAATTGAAAGGAGCAACAGTTTAATGCTGCCTCTTTATGTGATAAAACACTCACAAAAGGATTGGTGCAGCCAGAATAAAAATTACTAATTTAGTACACTTGAAAATACCAAATCTAAAATCTTTACATGTTCTTTACTTTAAAGATGCTCACCTGTCTTTTAACTAAAAATTACACCACATTTTAGCTCAATACATTCTGTCCTACTGACGATTTCTGCCGAGTGGTTGCTTTTACGACGAACAAAAAGTGCGTGTGTTTGTTTGTTGGAATACATTTAATACT
This sequence comes from Anastrepha ludens, assembly GCF_028408465.1. NCBI lineage: Eukaryota > Metazoa > Arthropoda > Insecta > Diptera > Tephritidae > Anastrepha > Anastrepha ludens. The sequence goes on from NC_071501.1 coordinate 69,924,325, forward strand.
TAGCTGGATTTCATTTGATGTTTATAATTTATCATCGCATGCAATTAATAATAGAACTCTACTTTTTTGATTTCCCTTTTATTAAATGGTACAAAAGACCTAAAAAATAATTACGTTTTTTACCCCTTTACTCATACTCTTGTCAACAGCTGATAGGACTAAGTTGGGGTCTGTCCCCATCTATCGTATATTGGCTTTACATAGCAATTGTCAGACCAATCCTAACATACGGCATATTAGTATGGTGGCCAGCTTTAGATAAATTGTACATTAAAAGAACCATGGCACACGTACAAAGAATGGCCAGTCTTTGCATCTGCGGGCCCTCAGAACCACACCCACAGATGTACTAAATATCATGCTTAACATTTTACCAATAGAGCAGTACGGTAAGCAAACAGCTGCCAAAGCTACTCTCAGACTAAGAGATCGGCCTACTCAGAACTAACCAAAGAGGACACTCTTTAATTTTAGAACAATTTCCCTGCATTCCCGGCACAACGGATTTCTGTAAGACCAAGCACATCAATTTAAATAAATCCTTTGCCACAATATTTCCATCCAAAGAGGAATGGGATAACGGGCTTATTGTTAAGAAAAATTATTTAAACTTCTACACAGATGGCTCAAAACTGAACACCAGAGTAGGTGGAGGGGTCTACTCCGATAAACTCGGAGTATGCCAATCATTTCGCTTACCTGACCATTGCAGTGTATTTCAGGCGGAAGTCACTGCCATAAGTCACTGCCTCACAGAAATAAAAACGAGAGTATTATCCACAAATGAAGTCTTCATTTACTCGGACAGTCAAGCGGCAATAAAAACGCTTGAATAAAAAACGCACTCGCCAAAACAGTTCTAGAATGTTTTGAACTACTAAATGACGTATCTAAGAGCTACAACGTGCACCTTATCTGGGTGCCAGGCCACAGGAATATTGCAGGAAACTGTAAGGCGGATGAACTTGCACGAAACGGTACAACGCTCGATCTCGAACCGGATAAGGCGCTGATACCCATGCCCATAGCCACTTGTAAATTACTTATAGGCAGGGGAAACATCAAAAAGGTAAATACAATCTGGCAAAACCTCACAACATGCGAACTAAGCAGACAGACATGGCCGAACTGGAACTGCGGTCGATCAAAGATCTTGCTAAGATTCAACAGAGAATCTATAAGAAAAATGATAGGTGTATTAACTGGTCATTGTTTAATGAGCAGCCACGCTAGAAGGTTAGGACTCCCGTACTTCGCATTTATCTTAAAAACTTACGAAGCAAGTTGAAGAATTTTTGTACAATAAATTTAAAGTTTTAAAACTAAAAATTTTACATTATTTTTTTAAAGTGGTCTGCCAGATGAACATTAAAAGAAAAGCAGTATCTTAACATTGCGCTTACCTTTCAAATAAAATTAGTAAAAACTGTAGGCTATCAGCCAACTGAACACTTTGGGGGGTAAACATTACTTTATGAAATACCTAAATGCTCTCTAATGCTCTCTATTATACGTTTTATAATAAATTTTGTACGAGTTGAATAATTAAAAAAAACGAAAAAAATACTAACTACATAAAAATGACGTCTGAGTACAGTTTTCTGCGCTTTTTGCTGTTTAATAATAACAAAAAAGTAGTTTGGCATGCGACCAAGGGAATGAAGTGTATTGTGTATGGAATTAGACTATTTATGCGAATTTTGTTAAAAAAAAAAATAAAAACTTCTATAGTTTAAAACTACAATAGTCATTGAGAATTTCCGCTTCTCCCTTCATTATTCGTCATATCAGTCAAAGTCCCATTCAAGGCTATGTTCATGTTTATATATTCAAATTTTAAAAATAATAGGGACGCGGTTTTAAGAAATCACCACTACCATTGAAAAACGGTGAGATTTGTACTTCGATGTTAAGGTCTTTTGTGTCCCTTACCGTGAATAGGAGCATTTTGTTAATAAATATATGTATGTATGTACATATTTCTCAGAGTACTTTTAGTGAAATTTTTGCACAAATGTTTCCCAATTGGGTTGCACACAACCACCTACACATTACCAAAGCTCACACCACCACAAAATAGCTTTAGTACACTTTTGCTCCGCATTAGATTGCTGTCACTTAACAAGGGTCATTGAGTTGCCAGACCATCTACATACACATACATAATAGGACTATGAATAAGTTCGTGCGGTTTTTTTTCGAAATTTGAAACTTTATTGACGTAAAATGGTTACAAATTTAATATTCAAAATATTGTCCATCGCTTACTACTACTTTTTCCCATCTTTCTGGCAATTCACGGATTCCCTTTGTGAAAAATTCGGTCGGTTTTGCCGCAATCCACGAATCGATCCATTTTTTGACTTCATCGTAATTACGGAAGTGCTGGTCAGCCAGGCCATGTTGCATCGATCGGAAGAGATAATAATCGGATGGCGCAAGGTCTGGACTATACGGCGGGTGGGGCAGGACATCCCATTTGAGCGTTTCTAAGTATGTTTTGATCACTTGTGCAACATGTGGCCGAGCATTGTCATGTTGCAAAATAACTTTGTCGTGTCTATCGGCGTATTGCGGCCGTTTTTCTCGCAGTGCTCGGCTCAAACGCATCAATTGTCGTCGGTAGACATCCCCCGTAATCGTTTCATTCGGTTTCAGTAGCTCATAATACACAACACCCAGCTGGTCCCACCAGATACACAGCATAACCTTCAGGCCATGAATATTCTGCGCCGACGTCGATGTTGAAGCATGGCCAGGGTATCCATACGTTGCCCGACGTTTTGGATTGTCGTAATGGACCCACTTTTCATCGCCAGTCACAATTCGATGCAAAAAACCCTTTCTTTTGTGCCGTTGAAGCAGTTGATCGCATGCCATAAAACGGCGTTCAACGTCTCTTGGCTTCAATTCATACGGCACCCAATGGCCTACCTTTCGGATCATTCCCATGGCTTTTAAACGTTTGGAAATGGTTGATTGATCAACTCCCAAAGTTTTTGCAACCTCTTCTTGCGTTTGAGTCGGATCTTGATCGAGCAATTCCTCCAATTCGGTATCCATGAACTTTGGCGGCGCACCCTCGCGTTCTTCGTCTTCCAAGCCAAAATCACCACTTTTAAAGCGTGCAAACCACTTCTGGCACGTTCGCTCAGATAGAGCATGCTCACCATAAACTTCCACCAAGATACGATGACTTTCGGCTGCTTTTTTCTTCATATTAAAATAATGAAGAAGAATTCCCCGCAAAAACACATTATTTGGCACGAAATTCGACATTTTCAAGTGTGGTAAAAATATTGTTGTTTACGCTTCAAATAAAAAACTTATACTGACGTTTGTGCCTTACGACAGTAGCTCTCCAATGAATGTTTGGAAATGTGGATCGATGGAATAATAATCAAGTTACGCCATCTGTTGTAAAACCGCACGAACTTATAAATAGACCTATTATATATTTGTATATCCTTGCATACTTAGTGGCCGATTGTATTAAAGCGTCAATTTCATTTACAGTACCCGAGTCACCGCCATACGCCATGGAGGCCATACAATTCAATCGGACATCGGTGTTTCTCAAATGGCAGCCACCCTATCCAAACAAGACGCGTAATGGTGCGTATAAAATTCAAATAAACACATACACACATATATATACCTATGCACATGTACATAAAACGAGATGTGATTTCCGCAAAGTGCACGAAATATCTTACCTTTTCACCGTTCGAAAATTAAATAGCTCAAAACCTTAGCACTCCTGAATCCTGTTCTCTGTTCCCTGACAATGTTTGCAGCATTTGGCAAATTTCATTTTGTATTCAAAAAGAAATGAGAATTCTGCTATTTTTTCTCATATCCATTTCTTTTGCTTTTTTATGGTTTATTCTACATTTTGACTCTCTTTATTTCTCTCTCTCTCTCCTTCCATTACTTTCATTTTCATTGCAGGTATTTTGACCAACTACAATGTGCTGGTGAAGGGACTGGACTCACACAATACTACGCGCATTTTCAAAAATATGACAATCGATGCCGGCTCACCGACATTGCTGCTCGCCAACCTTAGCACCGGTGTTACATATTACATTTCCGTTGCGGCTGCCACAAAGGTGGGTGTGGGTCCATTCAGCAAGCCGGCTATACTGCGTATGGATCCACGCACACAATCGCTCGACACCGGATACACAAGGTTCGTCATACGCCCCAGAGGTCTACTAGTACTTATACAACAACATTTACATATTTTCACATACACACACACACATTAACATATACATGTAAACATTTGATAGTCCAAACAAGCGCCAATGGCGTCAGACTATTTATATACATCCAGAATTTTTCCGTTGCTACCTTCATTGGTAATGCTGTTGTTGTTTTTGTAACTTCCAATTATGCTGGCCACCAACTAGCCAGTCACCCAGCCAAGCCAAGTCAAACCGAGCCAGAGCAGGCAGTAATGACGTTTGGCCATCGAAAACGCCATGAGCGCAATCAGAACACACCAGCAAAGGCAACAGCAGCATCAGCGACAACACCAAAGGCAACAAAACATCATCAGCATATTCAACAACAACAACAAGAATAGTAATAAAGCAATATAAATAGCAAGAAGAGCAACAACAACAACGTACGGGTACAACATCCGTAAATCGACAGCAATTTCGCTTGTTTCCTGTGCAAATTTGCTTCTGATTAAAGTGAAAATGTAGCCGTTACCACTGCTGTTTGCGACGCTGTTGCTTGCTGGCTGGCTCACATATGTACATACATTGTCGCTTATTTTCATACCATCCATTACACATCAGTACATCAATTTCTATTCCCTCATTTTCTCCTCATAATTTTGCGCTTCTCTGCTGCTCCTCTTTCACAGATATCCCATCAATCGCGACATTGCCGACGATTTTCTAACACAAACTTGGTTCATCATTTTACTGGGTTCTATTATAGCGTTAATTGTGTTTCTATTCGGCGCTTTGGTCCTCTTCAAACGCTACCAATTCATTAAGCAAACATCGTTGGGCAGTTTACATGGTAAGTATCAAATAGACAAACACAAACACATGTGTCCCCAATGTCCTGTAGGAAAATCTACTAACACAGCCTCAGTTCGTTCTCCTTTCTATGGAAAAGCGATTCCAAAGCAAGTCAACAGAGTATTTTTGGCATGGTTCTGAAATTGTTTTTTTGTAGGCTTGAGTATAGCAAAAAGTAAACTGAAGAAATGTTGAAAAAAAATTTAATAATTTGCATTTTATTCAGAGATAAAATTTTGGAACGGAGTTTTTAAACACAAATATCTTCTGTTCTTTTTAACATTTTTCTGAATTTATTTTTGTTTAGTTTTTAAGATAAGTATAAGATGAACTATACTTTTTAAAAAAGTATGTTGAGGAAAAAATTAAAATTGTTTAGTTCCTAATTATTCAGAAAAAATATTTTGATGGAGTTTTTCACAAGTGAGGAGAAAATTATTTTTTAACAGATTTCAACAACAAACTAAATTTTTTAATATACATACAATTTTTTTCCAATAACACGGTGCGACAAAAAAAACAAAATTAAATATACTTTTATGGAGACCTAGTACAACTTGTGGGCATAGAAAAACTAAGAAAAATGGTATAGGAGAAATTTTCAATACACCCCCAAAATCTCATTTTATGGCCATAAAACCGTTTTTCAGTAGGTTGATGTGAAGAATCACTCCTAACTTCGCCAATTTCTATCCGATTTCGAATTTGTTTTTTTAATTCGACAGAACAAAAACAAACCTTTTTGACAGTATGTTGAACATTTTTCTGAAATGACAACTGACGAGACTGTAGACGGAAGTATTTGGAATTTTTTTATTTTTTCTCTATTTTTTCAACTTTGACATAATTTTTACGATATTATCCGTTAGTGAGGATTTTTTTTAGTACACTACTGTTATAGTAAATTTTATTTTGCGTCGAATGAGCTATGTTTGACTGTAATTGAATTAAAATTAATGGAGTCGTGTGAGTTTTAAGATTTTAGTTTTTTTTTTACTAATTTGGTATGTAGGTAATATATAACTTACGCTAAATGGGAATAAGGGCGTGTTTTGATGCGTTATTATAGATACGTAATATTTATTGGAGTATATATGTATACATAAGAGTACACTGTACTGCATACAACAGAACTGGTTAGAACTTACGAAAATATCTGACATATTATAGCACATTTTTTTTCAATAGAAATATGAAAAAGCTCCCAAGTGTACCAAAGTTCACACTGTACATTTTTTTTTTTTTTTTTTTTTTTTTTTTTTTTTTTTTTTTTTTTTTTTTTATTAACGCATCTTAAAGTACAGGCAGAATAACGTTTAGAAATTACAACTAGTACAACGGAATAAAGATACTAACGAGCAATTTTTATTGAACATATATATTAAAAAAGGAAAAAAATAAGATGCCTCAATATTCATAAATTCATTATGAATGTATAAATATATAAGGTACAGCTGCTACTGGGTGCCCATCTGGTCTAAAACTGTTTTACGCTTGAGCCGCCGACGATGAGTATTTGGCTGAAGCAAAGCCAATGCTTCAGCGTTGACATGTGTACTTAAACGTTGTCTGTGAGCCATGGCGTACTTTTTCGCCACGTCAGTGATGGGTAAGATACCAAGATCACGATGGAGGTCGAGATTTCTCACATAGTATGGAGCATTGACGATGTTGCGCAACACTTTATTTTGGAATCGTTGGATAACAGTCATGCAAGATTCGCTTGAGCATCCCCATAGCTGAATGCCATACGTCCAGACCGGTTTGAGTATTTGATTATATAGCAGTAGTTTGTTGTTCGTTGACAGAATAGAGTGTCTGCCAATAAGATAAAGAAGGTTTTTTGTTTTTAATTCCAGCTCTTTACGCTTTTTCTTGACATGCGCCCTCCAACGCAGTTTAGCATCAAGGGTTATACCAAGATATTTTGCCTCGTTGACGTACGGTATATTTACGCTGTTTATGTAGACTGGCTTGTAAATTGTTTTTTTCAGGCCGAATACAATGTGAACTGATTTGGAGTTATTTAATTTGATACGCCATTTTTTCGCCCATGTTGCAATAGAACTCACCGCTGATTGCAATTTCGTCGTTGTAGTCTCTATCACTTCTCCAACTGCTAGGATAGCCGTGTCATCTGCAAAGGTTGCGGTAACGTGTTGCTCGTGAACCGGTAAGTCATACGTATACAAGAGATACAAGAGAGGGCCTAGGATGCTTCCTTGAGGTACCCCCGCGCGTGCTTTTTGCAATGAGGAATAGGCGTTGTCAAGTCTGACACGAAAGTATCTGCCATCAAGGTAGGAAGAAAGGATTTCGCAATAATTCCTGGGCAAAATCAATTTTAGTTTGTGGAGTAAGCCCGTATGCCAAACTTTGTCAAACGCCTGCGAGACGTCAAGGAACACCGCTGCGCAAACTTTGTTTTCCTCTATCGCGCACTCTATGGTTCTAACAACTCTGTGAACTTGGTCGATAGTGGAGTGATTTTTTCGAAAGCCAAATTGGTGCGTTGGAATAACTCTCTTGTTTTCTATAATCGGCAACATTCGAGTCAGTAGCAGTCGTTCAAAAAGTTTGGACAGCATTGGTAGCAGAGAAATAGGTCGGTATGAAGACACATCATTTGGCGATTTTCCGGCTTTCAGAATCATAATTACTTCTGCTGTCTTCCAGTACATAGGAACATATTTTAACAAAAAACACAAATTAATCAATTGAGACAGACAAGTAACACAATTAATGGGCAATCTCTGAAGAATTTCTGCAGTTATGAGGTCGAAACCAGGCGTTTTTTTCGCTTTCATTTTGAAAATTTCGCTCATTACTTCTTCGTTACTAACTGGCTCAATGCTGACATCGCTTTCAATCCAATTTGACGAGATGTCAATATCTTCAGATCCATCATTGGCACAGAAGGTTTTACAAAGATTCTCTGCAAATAAATTTGCTTTTTGCTCATTGGATTTTGCCCATTGGGTGTCGTTTATTTTGATGGGTGCTATGTGTTTTATCGGTCGGTTAAATGACTTTGCTGCCTTCCATAAAGAGTAGTCTGTGGATTTATCAGATGTGAGGCTCTTAAGAAATCGATTGAAATTATCATTTTTAAATGTCTGAATTTGAATGTGTAGTTGTTTTGTTGTTTGGTTGAGTTTCAATTTGTCCTCAGGATATCTGGTTTGCTGCCAACGACGTCTAAGTTTTCGTTTTTTATTTATCAGCAACTTGATATATGATGGGTATTTTTTCTTGTTTGATGTGACTTCTTGCTGGGGCGTACTGTTCCAAGCTGCGTTTTGAATTATTTGCGTGAACTGAAGCACGGCATCATCAAGATCATCAACAGTCACGATACGGCCGGTGTCTACCACTACAGCTTGTAATTGCAGTTGGAAGTACTGCCAGTCGGTGAAGTTATTAAATAGACGAGGAGACGTTTTATTTAGTACCGCATTCCCTGATATTTCTAAAAGGATCGGTGAGTGGTCAGAGTTCAGATCGAAGCCTTCGGAAATAGAAAGATGGTTTGCGGGAATATTTTTGAAGACAAAAAAGTCAATCAAATCAGGTACTTTGTTGGTGTCTGTAGGCCAATATGTTGGCTTGCCAGTTGAAATTATTTCGCAACCTCTTTGTCTTATGGCTTTAAACATTTCGCGCCCTTTCGTTGTTGTAAGCCTAGACCCCCAATGTACGTGCTTAGCGTTGAAATCGCCTCCTATAATAAAACGTCCTTTGTATCTTTCGATGAGAGATACGTAATCTTCAGATTTTAGTTGATGTCTGGGTGGGCTGTATAAAGCTGTTAGTAATATTTGTTGCTCGAAGGCCTCGACAGAAACGGAAGTTGTTTGAAATTCCTCGGCGCTGAGTTGGTCTTCCAAGTGGTGGGTTATATTATTTTTTATGAGAACGGCGCTGCCACCTCTTGCACAATTGTTGGGGTGAATAGTATGGTATAGGGAATAATGTTTAAAATTCAAATATGAATGCCTTGTGAAGTGTGTTTCAGCTATTAGGCATACATCAATTTCGTCGTTGTTTAGCAGAACTTCTAGCTCTGTTTGGTGTTTAGCTAGACCGTTGGCATTCCATAATATTATTTTTAGTGTTTTATTCATAGTCAAAAAATTGCATGTTTTGTTCAAGGGCACACAAGCGTTTTTCAATTGATTTGAAGATTTGGCTTTGTTCATTTAATTTGCTTAATATAGCTGAAAGGGGATTTTGCACAATAGGTTCGTTCGGTAATAAATTTTTGGTAATTTGTGCGTATGTAGCCGGTTTATTTATTATAGGGATTTTTGTCGGATTATTTGTAAGACTTGTAGTAGTTGTAGCACGTTTTGGGATTGTTTGTTGTTTGTTTGTACTATTTACTGGTTTTGAATTTTGGGATCGCTTTTTCGTTCTAATCTTTTGGAGTTCTTTCGCCACTATACAGCCTCTGTAATTTGCAGGGTGGGACTCTCCGCAGTTACAACACTTTGGGCTTTCTAGCTCAGTTTTTTTGCAATCAATGGTGGCATGCTTACCTGCACATTTGACGCATCGTGAGGGTTTCCCGCAAAAGTTTTTAGTATGGCCAAAAGATTGGCATTTTTTACACTGCGGTATCAGATTTGTAGATTTGACAGGTTCAACTTTTACTATGGTGTTCAATATATTTTGAATTCCGTAAATTTTTTTCACATCTTCAGACGGATCGAAGGTGATGAGAAACATTTCGAGTGGTTCCTTTGTTTTCCACTTGAGTTTGTTTATGGCGCTTAAAGCATTTAGCCCTTGTGATTTTAAGTCATTCACTATTAGATCGCTGTCGCAGGAATGGTGGAGATTTTTAATTATTACCTTGATAGGTCTATTTTGCTTATTCTCATAGCTGTGCCAAGGAATATTTTCATTTGACAACAATTTTGTTACAGACCGATAGTCATACGAATCGAACGTTATTACTTTGCATGCATCGTTGTTTAAAAGTTTAATGAAAAATTTATTTTTTATTGTGGCAATAAGTTGACTATGAAGTTTTTTAAAATCATTATTACCATTGATAATTATTGGAGGAGGACGAGGTATTTTATTAACTTGTTCCGTTTTTGTTGGTTTTGCTGAATCATTAGCACTACTTGTAGATTTTGATGGTGTTACAGCTTCAGGAGAAGATTCAGCTTTACGTTTTTTGGATGGCCTTTTTTTCTTTAGGATCCAGTCGGTTTCTCTAGCAAGTTCTTCTTCATCAGTTTCATAAACTTCAACACATGTTTTTTTTGTGATGTTTAAATCAGTTTTATTATCATCAGCGCATTTAGAAGATTTAAGTTTGCCGTTTTCTATTTTGAGATGGGATATCTCATTTTGTAGAGCAGAGCATAATTTTTCTAAGTCAACAATTTTTTGCATTAGATCTTTATTACGCACTTCACTGTTTGTGTTGGAATGATTGGGCCCACCACCCTGTGGTGGAGAACCCATTTCACCTCGGTATAGGCCGTATGGTAACACTCTTTTCGTAGGGTCGATAATGCAGTCAACGGTGACAGCTGGTTGTCAGCCACACGAGATTTGTTTACTTACACTCGCGATAGCGGAGTTTTGTTTATTGTAAATTTTTTCTTTACAGTTTGCTTTTGTTTGCTTTATTAACGTTGATTTTCCACTAAAAATAAATGTCGTGATTTTAAATGCTTGTTATGTACTGGTATTCGTTTGCAGTTTCACACTCCTACAAATGCAGTCCTTGCTATTGTAGTTTTTATTATTCTTTTAAGGGATTTCGATCCCTTTTCTTCACCCTTTTTTCAATTCTCTTTAACACAAATTGTATTTGTAACACTTTCACCCCATTGTATGGCAATTGCCATAATTTATGGGTTTATCAAGTATCTTATTGAGGGTTTTTAAGGTATCTTAGAATTGTTTACACTATTTCGCACCCGTCTGTTATTTTAACGATTTGTTTATATTATTGCGATATTTTTTCACCTATTACTTCATTAATTTTGCAAAATTCACGCAGTCGAAAACACAACGACTACTTCGCACCGAACGAATGGCGAATCCCACTGGCGAAACACTGTACATTGATTAACAAAAGAAGTTTGTTATTATAATTTAACCTTATTAAAACGTCAAAGTTTTATTGTTTGTTTCATTGAAATTCAAGGGATATAAATCAAAACGTTGCCAGAAAAGTCGAATTTCTCAATATTCTCCGATGATGTGGCATCATCAGCCTTATCATAAACCAGATGATTGTTATTTTCATAAAACGGACGTAAACGGTCATCATTATAAAGCTCGAAAGCACATAAAGTATGCTGATGTTGCAACTGTTAAGAACCCCGTAGTCTTGGACGATATGATTGACTCAACTGCAGATCATGAACTGAAGGAAGTTCAACTCATTGCTGATGATGATCAAACTGATAACAATAAACCTGATGATGAAGAGTACTTTCCGTCTGGTTCTAAGTCTTCAGAACGACACATTGTATCAAATTCAGATTTTCAGGATCTTTCTCGTGATTTAATTCTATCGGGAAGACAATCTGAAACGCTCGCTTCTCGATTTAAACAATGGAATTTAGTTGAACACGACTTCAGATGAATGATGATGATCGAATTTTTTACAGAGAAGTATTCAAAACTGATGAAGAGAATGACAAATGTACCGTACCATACTAAACTCCAAAGGGCCGTTTCCAATGCATTTTTAAGTTTGGAACCAGTTCCGTTGTGTACTGCACCGTACCATACCGTACAGTGCTGCACTGCACAATACTCCAATAAGTATTATGTGTTTATAATGACACTTGTTATCATTTTCATGCTTCGAAACGCGCCCTTATTCCCATTTAGCGTAAGTTATACCTACATACCAAATTAGTCACACGACTCCATTAATTTTAATTCAATTACAACCAAACATAGCTCATTCGACGCAAAATAAAATTTACTATAACAGTAGTGTACTAAATAAAATCCTCACTAACGGATAATATCGTAAAAATTATGGCAAAGTTGAAAAAATAGAGAAAAAATAAAAAAAATCCAAATACTTCCGTCTACAGTCTCGTCAGTTGTCATTTCAGAAAAATGTTCAACATACTGTCAAAAAGGTTTGTTTTTGTTCTGTCGAATTAAAAAAACAAATTCGAAATCGGATAGAAATTGGCGAAGGTAGGAGTGATTCTTCACATCAACCTACTGAAAAACGGTTTTATGGCCATAAAATGAGATTTTGGGGGTGTATTGGAAATTTCTCCTATACCATTTTTCTTAGTTTTTCAAAACCTACAAGTTGTACTAGGTCTCCATAAAAGTATAATTTCACTGTCGCACAGTGTAATTTTAAATTTTTTCCCCATAAAATTTTGAAAGGAAGTATATTTTATCCTAAAAAATAACAATAAAGTTACTCAAGCCATAGTAATAAAGCAATTTTCGGAAACATTTAAGGAAACATCCAAACTACTTGGACCGCTTGACTTGGAATTGCTCGTAAGCAATTGGTGTATTTTACACGACAATGTTTCTCGAAATCCCAATCGCTCACCAGCATCCATTCTTAGATCATTTTGAACTTAATATTAGTTCATATCTAATACGCCTTGTGTATATTTTCTACCTCCTCGGAAATAGTACCAGACTTAACAGATGAGCTTTAGTACACTAAACATCCATTTTTCAAAGGTTTAAAACTAGTACTAAAGGGGGCAGTCTAGTAAGTCTATGTATATTTTTTGCCAGCTGAATTACAGTACTGGAGTTAGCAAGTGTGAACTTGTATTCTCTTCAGCACTTTATTGATAGTTTGGAAGTACTACTAAATACGGCAGACGAGGTGTAGTCATAAATTCAACAAATGAAATTTATTACACTGTACAAACTTGTTTTCAAGCGCTTGTCATCTAGTTTTTGATGATTCGCAACTAGTACTGAAGTGGTCAGAAGAGACCTGAGACGCTTATCATTCATTTTTGGATGGTGTGGAACCAGTACTAAAATGGTCAGAAGATATCCAAATGTTTATCATCCAGTTTTCGATAATTCGGAACTTGTAATTAATTGGCCAGAAGAGATATAAGACACTCACCATCGAGTTTCCGATGATTGAGAACTAGTACTAAAGTGGGCGGAGGAACTACTCATCCATTTCTCGAATGTAGTACCAAGTAGCATCCACTTTCGTTAGCCCTACAGAGTTTTATTCGATTGCTGTGTGGTGATATTTCACAGCTCTTCTTCTTATTGAGATGTTCCTTTTAGTATTTGTTTGAATTTATTTTACTTTGTAGTTTTTACCTTCAAGTCCCAATGTGAGATTTTGTCATTAGTTCAGGCTTTCCTGCAGGGTATCGCTTACGCAAATACTCCTGGTTATTGATATAAACAAGTATGATTTTGGACCAAGTGAATATGTGGACTTGAATTAGAAATACCTAGATCTGTTTTTCGCTGAAATTTAACGGGTAATGTCGTTTCTGTGCAAACAATTCTTCATTCGAAAAAAAAAAAAAAAATTGCTCGCTAGTATCTTTATTTCGTTGTACTAGTTGCAATTTCTAAACGTTATTCTGTTTATACTTTAAGATGCGTTAACAAAAAAAAACAAAAAAAAAGAAATCGCCTGCGTATTCTCCTGGCAATTTTCTTCACGGTTTATGTATAAGAAATGCGTGTGTCTTCGACATTTGACCAGGTAATAAAATATTTCTGTGTTTATCAAGAAGGACGAGTGTTAAATCATGTTTCACAATAGATCAGCTCTGGTCGCAGTGCGTAATGGCCTTCTAATAATACATCGTGTTCCCCCAGTAAAAGTGTAATGGTATTGCTGATAGACTCAAAACATAAGAACCCTAAAAATCGCTTATATTTATGGATGCGTCCAATCTCTCAAACGTAGAATACCTTTCATAATATGCAGTTTATAGGTAGCTGACAGTATCTTAAATATGGTTATTCGAATCTGTAACTCAATTCGAGCATAACAGCTATCAAACAAATATAAATGTCGGACTTTCAAGATGGATTTTACTGGTTACTCCGGCGATTGGTGGTGATTGGAGACCAACATTGTTCTCAGTCAGTGCTAGATGAATAAAAAATATTGTAGGCTTCCTCCTTGCAAATCAGAGAAAACATTTTTGTTCCTCCGTTTATTCAATTAGTTACTGCATCAAATACTTTCAAAGCTGGAGTATTTTCCTATATCTATTTGTGATTTTTTAAGAGCTATAGAAAAGTTTTTCAAAAAAACACACGTAAAATTCAGAAAAATTCATGAAATTTTTATTTAAATCGATAGTAGAGTCCATATAATTTATTGTTTGAAGATTATTTCAAGCAAATGTTGACCGCGACTGCGCTTCAAATGGTCCATCCACTTAGTCCAATTTTGGCATACTCTTTCCAATGTTTCGGCCGGTATCTCACATATAAATGCTTTAATGTGGTCTTCCAATGCGTTAATTGAAGCAGGCTTGTCTGAATAGACATGAGCTTTAACATAGTCCCACAAAAAATAATCTAAAGTCGTTATATCGCACGATCTGGGTGGCCAATTGACAGGTCCCGAATGTGAAATAAAATATTCACCGAACTCGCCTCTCAACAAGTCCATGGTTGCGCGTGCTGTGTGGCATGTGGCACCGTCTTGCTGAAACCACATGTCATGCAAGTCAAGCTCTTGCATTTTGGACAAAAAAAAGTTGGATATCATTTCACGGTAACGCTCACCATTCACAGTTACGTTACGCAGCATCTTTGAAGAAGTACGGTCCAATGATCCAGTCCACAAGCCGCACCAAACTGTGACCTTTTCTGGATACATTGGTAGCTCTTGCAATTCTTCTGGCTGATCTTCACTCCAAAGTCGACAATTCTGCTTATTTACGTACCCATTGATCCAAAAATGAGCTTCGTCGCTGAACACAATTTTTCGATAAAAAAGTGGATCTTCGGACAACTTTCCAAGAGCCCATTTACCAAAAATACTGCGTTGCGGTAGGTCGTTCGGCTTCAATTCTTGCACCAGCTGTATTTTGAAAGGCTTCGCACCTAAATCCTTTCGCAAAATGTTCCACGTTGTTGAGTAACAGAGGCCCAATTGCTTTGAACGGCGACGAATCGATAATTGATGGTCATCATTAACAGTGGGCGATACAGCTGCGATATTTTCTTCAGTTCGCACTCTACGTAAGCGTGTTCGTGGTTTGATGTCCAATAATTTAAATTTGGTTCTAAATTTAGTCGCAATAACTCGAATAGCCGCTTCAGTGCGTCGATTGAACTGACCATAAAATGAAAGAAGCGCGCGATAAACTTTCTTCACAGAACAGGCATTTTTATAATACAATTCAATGATCTGCAAGCGTTTTTCGTTTGTAAGACGGTTTATGGTTAAATTATAGACCAAACTGAAGATGCTTCACAGTGAAACAAAACACGAAACGTGCGTCAGCTGTTTAAACCAACCAAAATCACCCGTTATATAGATCCTCTGAATTTCTGTGCGCTGCACTTTATCTATGGCATTGTAAAGCTCATACAGTTTCTCATTTCATCGTTTGTCATATTCGCGGTCACGAAGAAGTCCTTGAATCTTCTGCAAAATTTATCTCTCGAACAATGCAAGGGCTACCCTATCCTGTGTTTTTATCGTTAAATTCAGACCATGCTGGTTAAAGTGATGTACGGCAACTTTCTCTAGACTCAATTCCAAAATTTGAGGTGGTATGAATATCTAGTCGGCGCAGACCGAAGGCCACACTGTTATTTTGTCATCAGTTCATTCAACAAATAATTAACTTTTCCATAAAAATTGTTCCCTTGAGTCATTGATGAAATATTCGGAAGAACTTCACCTATATACAGGTAGTACAGATCTCTGGCTCCCACAGCTTTTCTGGCTCCCAAAGTTCTCTAAACGCTTTTGGCAATTGATATTTCATCATACTTTGTTGTCACTTTTATTGACAATGATTGGGTGATCTAGTATTTTTCTTCAATTTCTTCATAACTTCATAACTAAGCAAATGAGTTTATAGACTATCACAGGAAATCGCGCAAGTCTGCAAATTTTCTGTTAGACGAATACCTTTTGGTAGAAATTAGGAAATTTGACGGATATCAAAGGATTCAACTCTCAAAAGACATTATTGGACTATTGATATTTGTTCTGACGAAAAGTAAAGAAGTTCTGCTTTTAGTGGATATATCCAATGTCTTGTGATGTCCATATTAATATCATAGCATATTAAGATTTAAAAGAATTTTTTGAAAATGGGTATGTAGGTGTAGTGGCTTAAGTACCAGTCTGGCACTCCCCAAGTAGCAATAAAGCGCCCTTTTGATACCATCTAACTGCCAAGGCCAGAAATTTACAGAGAAAGTGTTCAACAGTTCTTGAACTTCCCTGAAAGGTCCTCACAGCTTCTACAATGGGGATTAAATGGTAAAACCTAGCTTTTCTCGACGTGTGCCGACCCCCCAATGACCGGTAAATACAGCTACGTGTTTGGAAATTGAATGGCATGGAGCCCACAGAACTTTCTGAATGTTCCATCTATTGCACGGATGTCAAAAGGTTTTCGGAATAGTATAGGAAGAAATTGAGCTTCCACTTTATTCATAGGAATGCCGATTACCGGGTGAAGGGCCTCTGAAATCAATTCAGTCGACCCCTCCCTGGCAAGCTCATTAGCAATTTTATTTTCCTCTATGTTCCTATGTCCTGAAACCTAGATCAGAGAAATGTTACCTGCACAAATAAGTTTTTTGTGTTCCAGAAGTTGACCAGTTTGGATCTGCATTATGGCGTCGTCACAGCCTTGATAACAGCTTGACTATCGTAAAAATGTGAATGTCTCCTTCTTTCCAGCGTTCTCTAAGCATACTACATGCCTGTAGATTTTTTTCTAGTAGCAGCATTCCCCAGTTCAAAGGAAATAGATAAATTGGCTGATTTAGAGAAAACCCCAGCTGCGATTCTCAAAAACAATTTCGTTGATGAACAAATAAAAAACTGAGTATGCAGCATTACTACTTGTATATAAGATTTAAAGCTTCACGTGCAGAATTATACAATTCTGTTAGGATAACTTTTACTGTCACATGTGCTAAGCAGCAGCTTGGCTTATGATAGTTGTTTATGCGGCCCACCGAGTACGAGTACAAGAGATGGAATCTCTCTGATTGTCAGAGACATTTTGTTGAACTGTACATTACAAGAATAGCATCATGAGTCCAATGGCGAATCTGCTGTGGTTACAACTTTTCGACATAGAACTTTCTTCACAAAATATTGATTCAAGTCGATCAGCACCTAAGGACGCACGTAAATCCAAAACTCTGCCAGTAAGCGCTTTCCGTCTATGGGAGACATCGATTGGGTTGGTTGGCCATGTAGCTTGATGAATCCTTTTGTGATTGGACCTGGTGATAGGTGATAGATTACTATATTTTTATCCACGGTAAAGGTGAGGAGTTGGATTTTCAGATCGAATGTCCAGAAATCCCTTGTTTATCAACCCTAGCTCTTAAGTCGCAAACCAAGATCTTTGATCCCATTTGATTTATTTTCAGTCGAATTGATTTGTTTTTCACTGAAACTTGACCTGGGATCCGCTCAAACCAACGCACAAATGCCATAGATTTTTTTTTTTTTTTTTTTGAGCCACAAAATGTCCAAATAGTGTGTGGCTCAAGGTCGATAGATTACGAGATTGCGACTTCCATGAAAGTGTTTCTGGCATAAGAAGTATAAAACAATAAGAAGGCCGGCAGAGTACCATAAATAAAAAACAAATACAATAAAACAAAAACAAATACAAACATTATCAGCTGATCCTGTCAACTTTGCTGAAATCAGGTTACTCACCACAGATCACAGATGTCGCCAGTTCTGCATTTTTTCCACCGTTTGAGTTACTTGTTGTGTATAAGCGGAATAGATTTGGCATTAAAAATAAAGATTCTTAAATTCTATATACATAGTCCTGTTTCAATTTGATTTCAGTAGTACGTCTATATGCACCTTATTGTGTGATTTTCATACACTTAGAAATAAATCACACTTATAAATCTTCGAACAAAACGGTCCTATAGTAAATAAATCTGAAGTAGGCAGCCAATGTAATCTGCGCAGTTTTATCAATAAAATCAAGCATTTCATCAAATTTGCTTGATACTTCCGGCCGAGCACAAGGAAACCGATTTATTAAAAAAGTAAATTAATAAAAAATAGTCTTGGCATGTGAATCCATAAGTAAATTTGTACAAAACAAAGGCAATAAATATTTCATGCGAAGCACCTACACAAAAGCCTAACAACTGCTGGCGTAGCCGATTAGTGATATTTTCATGTAAAAATGCAAGGAAAAGAAGTTTGCAGAAAATCCACAAAACAAAGAAGAATAAATCGTTCCTAATACATAAATTCACATAATACAAAAACAAACAAAAAAACGAGCTAAAGCAGGCCTGACTAAGAATTACAAGAAAACAATCGCTGAATTCATAGTGGAATGAGAAATGATTGGAGGACACGTAAAAACGGCATTAATTATGTGTATCCCAGAAACAGAAAAAAAAAAAAATGAATGCAAATAGAATTATAATAAACTCCACAAAAAGGCTTAGCAAATTAGGCGAGTTGATTAAGAGGCGCACATTAGGATCGAAAGGATACACCTCTGCCAGTATTTGCTATTTGCACTCAAATAACTCACAGTAATCGCGAGTAGCTCACGGCATGAAAAATGTAAAAAATATAATTCTAAACTGCAAGTTCTCAAATACGAGGGCGATGAAAAAGTTTGCAGAATGAAGAGGACGGCATGTGAAACCTTCAAGAAAAAGTTCTGAGAACAACCCTTTTTTTTATTTTTTTTTGTCGGGACAACTAGCAAGTGCAGCACTCAGACATTAATTGAGTGCATTGTACCACCCTTGGATTCCCTTTTAATTTTCTTTAAATCTACCCGATCTCCGAAGAAATCTGTGTAGACCTCAAACCTGATTCGAGCGAAGGCGGGGCAGACACACAGGAAGTGGTTCGCCGTCTCATCCTCCTCTTCACAAGCTGGGCAGAGTACACTGTCTGAGATGCCCAATACAGAATGAAGAGGACGGCATGTGAAACCTTCAAGAAAAAGTTCTCAGAACAACCCCTAGTTGACGCTCTAAGTCAGCTGATTTGAGTTCTGTTGTCTTTGTGCTAGGTTTCTTTTGCGTGATTAACATTCCTACCAAAATTGTATCGCTCTTGCTTGAAATCTGTTAAAGTTACGCCGCCTTCAGTAATCTACCACTGCACGTGTTTTCGGTTTTTTATAGTTTTAAAAATTAATTTTTCCATATGTCAGTGATCGTTGGCTAACCGACCAGCCTGAGCGCTGATTGTCTTCAATTCACTCTCTATCTTGGGTAAATAGAGTTTTACACTTATTAATTATTCCTTTTCTTGGGCACAAGTACTCGTTAGTGGATTACTTCCTCACCATAAGGATGTGTGCTATTTTACTTCGCTGAGTGAGGAACTTAGGCCCTTATTATGAGCAACATTCGATCTTCGACTGTAGTCGAAAGTGCTGATCGAAAGAATTTTCATTTGGTATTATGGTGCTTATTCGCTGAAAAATAGGTCTATTGTGAATTTCGATCGCTCGGCGCATTTACAATAGATAATTTTTCCTCAGCAGAAAAAGCGATTGTATTGAATTTCTTTGTTAACAACATTTTTAAAAGTTAAAAAAAGTATTTTTTGTGAAAATGAGTACAACGGAGTTGTGGTTCGACAATTCGTCGGTCGATGAAAGATTAGTGGAACTAGCTAGGAGTAGAAAACGGTTGAGGGACGCAACCAACCCCCTAGAAATGGTTTCCACTCAGTAAGTTTAAAATTTTCAAAATGTGTTGACGTACTTAGTATTACAGAAATTTCTTTACAGATTTTTAAAGAACTTTAGATTATCTAAAGACTAGTTTATGAACCTACTGTCCAGTACAGAATACCAGTTGCAGCAGTGCACCCGAGCCATATCCATTCCAAATATTTTAAAGCTAGCAACAGTTCTGCGATTTTGTGCTCAGGGATCGTACCAATTGAGCATTGGTAATAAAGGTATGCTAGGACTTGCTCGACCCACAGTGTCTGTTGTGCTATCGGAAGTAATAAAGGACATACAACAAACAACATGTTAAAGAGAGAAGTATCATTGAGAGAACAATTGGAGTCTTGAAAAACCGATTTAGATTTTTGTTGCAGGCAAGAGCTCTCCACTATTATCCAAAAAAAGCAACACAAATTATTAATATGTATGGAGCTTTGAACAACATTTGTCTGTTTTACAATGTTCAACTTCCGGATGAAGAGTTATCCGATGAGACCCTCAACGATGATGCTGGAGATATTGAAGTGAAGTCAAATAACAGAGAAGCAGAAAACATAAGAAATGAAATTCTTATAATATTTTAGAAAAAACTAAATAGTATTAAATAAAAACCTTTACGCCATAGTATCTTTTTTATTTTTCTTATAAATTTTCTTTATTCAAATATTCGTCGTTTGAAAATAAAATATGGATTTCCCTTCTTCTACGTATTTTAATTTAATACAAACATCACAAAAAAACCATTATTAACCTTAATCCATTTTGCTGCCGTTCTAACTGGTGGTCCCAAGCAATACAGCTCCGTTGTAAACTCCTCCCACTTTTTTGCTGCTTGAACTTTGGTGCAAATCCATTTTGCGAATTGTGGATTATCTTTTATTAATGCAACCAGCCTTTCTTATTGCTGTTTGGTACTCACGACTTTCAACCTGCATAAAATTAACAAAATTAGTATATGTTTATTATTTGGTTACTATAAAACCATAAATAATAGCAAAGAACTTACATTTTAACAAATTTTCATACAATACGCTACCCAATCGAAAGCAAAATTGCATTTGACTCTAAATTCGGTGTACAACGAAAATTTCGGCAGGGCTGCACTGCTCATAATACTAAATTGACATTCGATTTTCGAACTTCGACAACCAGCGAATATCGAAGATCGAATCCAACTCATAATAGGGGCCTTAGTCTCAGCATGACTAAGTCCATTGAAATAAAACTTCTTGATATTTTCTGTTTAATTGACTTATTTATCTCTGGCGATGTCTCAAGGAACCGATGGCAATAGATGTTACTCTCTGTATTTATAGTTGCATATAATCGTCAAATAGTGCTAAGCTAAAAGGTGCGCTCTCTAAAACCACCATTCTGTGAACTTTTTGATCACCCCTCGTAGGAATAAACAAAAATTTATTAAAAAAAAAAAACACAAAAAGGCTAAAAGCACGCAAAATATAGATATTTTTGAATATCGTCTTCGTGCTCAGGCTATCTAAATGGGGCTTAATATTATGGCATTTGTTATAAACGCTACAACCGCAATTACAAATATATTCATGTAGGTTACTGCCATTGTACCTAAATCCATTGAAAGTCCTCCGCCATGCTATGGGCTGATATCCTTACTTATTTAGCATACATTTATTTTCTTTTCTTCTCTCCGCACTGCTCGTTTATCTATTCTACTTCTTCTTCTCCTTATTTCAGGGAATCACGCAATCGGTGCCGTGCGAAAATTCCCTACGCTGCCACTGAATGCGAATGGCGTTTGGATCGATCCGACCGGCGGGGTATGGCGTCAGGCGAGCACCTGCACGACAAAGGACCAACTTCCGGACTACGCGCAAGTCACTGGGCAACAAACGTTGCCATTACCGGATTATGAACGGTAAGTTGTAGCGCTGTTATTTTGGAAATTTCAATACAAAAGCATACAAACCCTACAAACAAGCATACACAAGCACGCACTTAAACCAACGTAATCTACGAAAAATGGTATTTGGCAGCAAAGCATTCGCCGCATGACGCTATTGGTCGCCCCACCTATGCAAGAAAATTAGTTATCTATTGTTTAGTCAAAGGAGTGGATGTAGTCTATGCTGAGGCGCTTATGCTAGCGCAAGCCGATATGAAATGTGCGTGTTGCTAATTATCTATATTAATATTGAAGGAACTGATTGTAGTTGGCGGTATACTTGGGTGTAAATGGTGAATGGTTGCATTTTCATTCTCTTCCATCGCCTCACTCCACTTTGCTGCTTTTTCTTTTAATTGCTGTTTTCCAATTTGCATTTCCGGCTCCATTTATTTCTGAGCATTTCGCTGCTTTTGCTTCTCATGGTATTTGAACTTGTTTTTGGTTTCGTTGATTTTACCTGTAAGGTTTTTTTCTTTCCATTAGCTATCACTTACCATAACTTTGCAAGTTACTCTTCGCTGATAAGCGTTTGCAAAAGTTTCCAATGTAGGCTATAAAATTAAATGTTATTACGTTTCGGTTCGGGTTATCTTTCTCAAATAGTTTTGTTTTCGTGATTTCTTTGCAAATTCATGTTGTTTGACTATAAACCTTAGATTGAAGTACTTGGCACGGATTTTAACGATCACTAAGTTGATTAAACAAAAAGAGTTAATTATACCAAAAAAATGTTTTACTAGGGAAGAACTACGCTAAATAAAAATTGGACCGTTGTTGAACTAATGCTAAGTCTGGCAACGCCCCAAGGTGTAACGTCCCCATTTACAGTGTCGGACAAAACATATTGGACTGGTGCCTATTATTAACACTAGCAACTCTAGCAATGACAAATATCAGGTCAGTCCATAACTTCGTGCGTGTTTTAAAGGTGGTTTTAAAATTAATAAAAAAGATGTTTAAAGTATTTATTAATGAATAATATATTTTCCTTCATTATTTACAATGTCTTACCAACGTTTAGGCACATTTTTAATGCCCTGGTCAAGAAATTTTTTGTCATTGGGGCCAAAATACGCTTCGATATCGCTTTCTATAGCTTCTTTTGCGAAGTAGTTCTTGTTACTCATAGGGGATTGAAGTCCACGGAAAAGGTGATAATCACAAGGTGCAATATCCGGAGAGTATGATGGATGCGGCATTAGCTCCCATCCGAGCTCGTTCAGCTTGCCTAATGTTTGCCTTGCGGTATGAGGTCTTGCGTTATCGTGGTGAAGAAACAAACCTTTGCGTCTATTCACTAAAGATAGTCGATTTTTTTTTTAAGTGTCTCATTCCGGTTTGATAGCGGATGGGAATAATAATCAGCAGTTATCGTCTGGTTTGGTTCCATAAGTTCATAATAAACAATACCGGCCATATCACCGGCCATAGACAGGAGAATCTTCTTGAGGTGAGGGTCATCTCTAGGGGTTGGTTCTGGAGTTTCATCTTTATCTAACCATAAGCGTTTGCGAACAAAATTATTATAAAGAACCCATTTTTCATCACCAGTAACGATACGTTTCAAAAAACTATCATTATCAAGCCGTTGCAGCAGCTGAGAACACACATTCACTCTCTGCTGAAGGTTGGCGACGGAAAGTCTATGCGGAACCCATTTGCCCAGCTTTTAAACCTTTCCCAACTAAATCAGGTGCCTGTGAACGGTTAACCTCTGAGCTATCATATCGACTGTGAAATTTTGCTCAGCTTCCACGAGCTCGAGCAAGGCGTCGGAGTTAAAGACATCAGGACGATCAGCGCGAGCGCATCCTCCACGTCACAGTTACCACTTCAGAATTTTGAATACCACTTTTGCGCAGTCCTTTCACTCACGATATCCTCTCCGTGAACAGTGTTTATTTCTGCAGCAGCAGTTGTTGCATTTTCACCACTTTTATAAAAAATATACAAAATATGCCTCTTATACGCGTTCGAAGATTCCATTTTATTTTTTAACAAAACGTGCTTCTATCCGCTCAATATATCAAAGAAAATATAAATAGTTCCGTTATATTACGCGTATAATTGTTTGTATGCAAAAATCGTGCAAAAGTGAAATTATGGGTAAATACTTACGAACTTATGGGCTGACCTGATATTATTCTGAATATAAATAATAAAATTTTTTCAAAATAAAAGGAGAAATAATTACTTTAAAAAAACAAAAACAATTGAATAATTTACTTCATTCGTGACATTATATTGGGAGGTTGAATTAGTTTTAAAGGTTTTTTTCGAAGATTTGGGGCTTTATTGTGAAAAAACGGTACAAAATATTTTATTTGAAGTATTGGCCATCGCTAGCTACAACTTTCGCCCATCTTTCGGGCAATTTCCGGATGCCGTTTCTCCAAAATTCTGGGGGCTGCTTGGCTATCCATGACTCAACCCATATTTTGGTAGCCTCGTACGAGGAGAACCGCTGGTCCGCCAAATCGAGACTCATATGCCGGAACAAATGATAATCCAAGGTATTTTTTGACAGGTTGAGCAACATGCGGCCGAGCGTTGTCATGTTGCAAAATAACCTTGTCGTGCCTTTTTACCGTTTCCGGCCGTTTTTCTTTCAATGCCCGGCTTAAACGCATCAATTGCACTCGGTAACGATCCTCCGTGATTGTTTCGCCCGGTTGGAGCAGCTCAAAATATACGACGCCGACCTGATCCCACCAAATGCAGAGCATGATTTTCTTGCCGTGAATATTCTGCTTGGCCGTCGACGTTGATGCGTGGCCGGGCAAACCCCATGATTTTTTGCGTTTTGGGTTATCGTAGTGGATCCATTTTTCGTCGCCAGTCACCACCCGATGCAAAAAACCCTTCCGATTTTGTCGCTCGATCAGCAATTCGCACGTAAAAAGTCGCCGTTCGACGTCGCGCAGCTTCAACTCGTACGGGACCCAATGTCCTTGCTTTTGGATCATTCCCATCGCTTTTAGACGCTTGCAAACGGTTGATTTATCAACGCCCAATGATTCAGCAAGCTCTTCTTGGGTTTGGCACGAGTCCTCGTTTACCAATTTCCCCAATTCCGCGTCCTCGAACTTTTTGGGCTGGCCAAGACGCTCCTTGTCTTCGGTGTGAAAATGACCACTTTTGAATCGTCGAAACCAGTACTCACATGTTGAAATCGACGGAGTATGGTCTGGGTAGGCCTCCTGCAGCAATTCACGGGCTTGGGCTGTATTTTTTTTCAAATTGAAGCAGAAAAGCAAAGCTTCCCGCAAATTGCGTTTCGACGGCACGAAAGTTGACATACTCGGAGCACGAAAACACTGCGTTGTTTATACTTCAGCGAAATGACAGATACTGATAAACAAAGCCTAGGGATGAGGCTTTGTCATGAATATATCTTCAGTATTGACAAAGCGATAAAGTGATAAATAGCGCCATCTGTGTGTCACCTTTAAAACTAATTCAACCTCCCAATATTTGTTCGGGGATAGCTGTAGTGATAGATATCTCGTAAAGTATTGATCGAAAAATGTAAAGTTTATATTTGTTGTCAAGGTGACATTACACACTAAACAAATTCTTTTGCTACTTTTTGTATGTTTCGCGCAGTTGTAAGTTACAGGGTGCTAACAATGGAAGTTAACAAAAAGAAAATTCGGTACTTTTTACAGTTTTCTTTGATAAATGCGAAAATGCAAGCCAGTCCTGGCCAGGCTGAAATTGTGAATGGAGTTTATAGTGCCGATACTGTAACAGCTAATTATAGGAAATTTTGGTTCCATTGATTCCGTTCAGGCATTTTTGATGCTAAAGAAATTGTGGATAATGTCGATAAAATCACAGAAATAATCGAAGTTGACCGGCATTTTAGTAGTCGTAGCATCACCCAGGAGTTAAAGATCGACCACAAAACAGTTTTAAACCATTTGCGCAAAAATTTTAGGCAAAAACAATGGATTTATTTTTTCCTAACTAATGTACACGACAAAATCACAGCTAGAATTCTAAAGAAGTTACCACACAAATCCACTCTCTACTTAAGAAACATAAACTCAGCATCACGAATTAAAAATGTTCGACTGCCTTGGAAAGTTGCCGAAATCATTGCAATGTCTTAACCAAATAAAGACGCTTCGCAACCCTCTTACCATCCTTACCCAAACGTTTTGAGAAACTTATACTTGACCGCCTTGACCCCGTACTGCAGCCGTGAAACTCCATTCCTTTCGACCAATTTGGATTTCGTCGAAAATATCCAATAGAGTAACAAATAAAATATTGTCAGGAATTGACTTTTGACAGCGTGAGGAACAAAGGACTACTATTTAAACTTACACAGTATCTTACACTGGGCTACTATCTGATAATGAAAAGCTATGGTTTTTCAATAAGGGCGGGTAGATGTTGAAATGGAATAAAATGGCGTTTGCTGTGTGGCACGTAGCGCCGTTCTGCTGGAACCACATGTCGTCTAGGTCCATATGGTCCAATATGGGTCGTAAGAAATTGGAAGGGCCACCACGTCTACCGAAAAATGGGCGCAACGTTTGCGTTAATGAACACTCATTTTGATAATAAAGTTTTATCATTTGAACGTGCTGTTCAATCGTGTAACTTGCCCTGATGATTTGGCATAAGCAACTGAATAATAAACCAAAGATTTGGCAGATGTCACCAAAACAAAATGGCTGCTACAGGGCGCCAAAATCGACCCGCGCCAATTGAAAAACCCTTTACATAGCCAACAGACAATTTTATGTAAAATATGGAGACAAATACTCTACTTCTACTCAACACATAGAAGCCGGGGTACCTCAAGGCAGTGTACTAGGGCCTGCACTATATGTGTTGTACACAGCTTACGAGGTGTGTTCAAAAAGTATCGCGAATTTTGAATTTTCGCAAGTTACGTATATTCGAATTTTGATTTTTTTGTGGCGGTATGTTGGTACTCATGTCTCTCACTCATGCCGACGAGTTCGGCCATTTTGAATGTTCAGTTAATTGTTGGCAGCTGCTTTGCTTGCATGTGTTTCGGCTCGTCTTCGATTTTTACCTATTCAAAAAGTTGGATCAAAGAATCTGTACCAAATTTTGTGTGAAAAACGAAATTAAGTGCGCGGATGCATTCCGAATTTTAGCTATGTCATACGAAGAAGCTACTTTGGACCAAAGCAACGTTTATCGGTGGTACAAAATGTTCTCAGAAGGCCGAGAAGATGTGAACGACGAAAAGCGTGCCGGACGCCCGAGCACTTCAACAACAGACGAAAAAATTGATGAAGTGAAGAAAATTGTATTGGCCAATCGACGAATCACCGTTAGAGAAGTTGATGAGGACCTAGACATATCGATTGGCTCGTACCATTCGATTTTTGTCAATGATTTGGGCATGAGACGGGTCACCGCAAAATTCGTACCAAAACTGCTCAATTTCGACCGAAAGCAGCATCGCATGAACATTGCTAATGAGATGTTGGACTCTGTCCGCGACGACCCAAACTTGCTCCAGAGAGTCATAACTGGTGACGAATCGTGGGTTTATGGTTATGACGTGGAAACCAAAGCTCAATCATTTCAATGGAAGCTGCCGCACGAACCAAGACCGAAAAAAGCGCGCCAAGTTCGGTCGATTGTAAAAGTTTTGCTTACCGTCTTCTTCGATTGCAGGGGCGTTGTGCATCATGAGTGCTTGCCACAGGGTAAAACGGTCAATGAGGAATATTACCTGCAAGTAATGCGCAATTTGCGGGAAGAAATCCTCCAGAAACATCCGCATTTGTGGAAGAACAAAAATTGGCTCTTGCATCACGATAACGCCCCTGCTCACACATCGTTGCTTGTGCGCGACTTTTTGGCCAACAACAACATACTTATGATGCCACAGCCACCGTATTCTCCAGATCTGGCCCCCTGTGACTTTTTCTTGCTCCCGAAACTGAAGAGGCCCATGAAAGGGCGACGCAACGCTACCATTGACGAGATAAACACGGCATCGAAGGAGGAGCTGAACAAGATAAAAAAATGATTTTTTCAAGTGAAAAACTGAAAGTGAAAACTGGAAAAAAAGTTGGCACAAGTGCGTAATATATCATGGGGATTACTTTGAAGGGGACAAAATTCATTCCAGGTTAAGTTCCCGGCGCACTTTCTAAATCTAGCAATCGCATCCCAGTGTTTGATGGCCTTCCTCGTCTACGGTTGCATTGGGGATTCCACTCAATAGTGTCTGTGGTTAAATCATCATAGTGTCTACGAAGGATGTGGTCAATCCAACTCCATTTTCTTCTGCAAATCTCTGCAGTTTGCTGAGTTGTTCTAGAAGTAAATAAGCGTTAGGTATGATTTAGTTTAAGTGGCCAATGAATGTGAATCGGGCATAAAAAGCAACACCCAACTCCAGGATTTCTTCAATGGTGAATAAAGTAAAGTACCGACAAAAAATAATACCGAAATATGAAGAAGGTGATTTTAGAACATTTCTTAAACGACCGCCACCGTAATATTGACGTCTAATGGAGTGACATTTTTTTCGAGAAAGGACATCACTATTAATCTTATATCGACAACAATCAGCGAAGAAAAATCAACGCAATTTTTGTAAAGGCATCCTACTCACGCAACAACTCCAATTCATTTAAAAACATGTATCTTCAACTTAAACTAATATCTTAATAGAATTCTGTCCCAAAATATGCATGGCATTTGATCTCATTAAACACGATTTGGATAGTGCAAGGGTGCCACGGATTCAGTGAGTGATAAGAAAACGCGGTTGAATCGTCACTAAAAACTAAAAACTCGCCCATTAGCCTAAGAATTTATTAGTCACAACTGGCAAACAGTTATTTAACCTCATATTATGCACTCAAAAATTAAGCAACCCCTCACCATCCATACTCGTAGAATAACACCACCAAGTGGAACTACTTCCCTCAAGAAAATCATATAAATAATTAAAAACCACCATCCGCGGCTGGCAACAACCAGTAGCCCACGCACCACAATGCTTCGAAGCCATTAAAGTGTTACACTTGAGTGCATTTTAGGAAAATGCCGAAAATAATGCAAGCAAGGTTACCAGAAAAACATAGAAACATCAAGTACCGCCAGCTGGCATTTTAGCGCATTCGCTTGAAGAAAAACAAAACTTGTGCAAATGAAATGGAATGGCAATGTCAGCCACGTGTTTGGAGCTGCTTGAGGTGCACACCCCCACCATAACCATTGCTAGCGGTGTAGAAACAATTATAAAAACAACAATAAGACAAAAAATAGCGGCAATGCTAGGCAACAGCATTGTTGTTGGCAATTGGCAATAAAAGTGAGCAGTGTTGAAAGAAATTTAATATTTCACTAGCGCTTCCTACATTTCTTAGCGCGGAGCAGATACCCCAGTTGGGTCGGCTATCAAACAGTCTGTCGGCTGTGTTGTTGCTTTTTGTCTGCCCGTCCAACTGTCTGCTTGTTTGCTTGTCGACCAACGCACCTTTTGCTGCGCTTAATGAATTCCAGCGAAGTTCGTAGGTTGTAACTCTACTCCCCCTGCTTATACTCCTTCTCCACCTCCTCCATCTTCATCTCCAACTCCTCCACTACGCCCACTGTACCACCCGCGCCTTTTGCGTGCTAGCAAATCACATTGCGTATACCTTTTTTGTATTGCTTAAAATTTAATGTAGCAAATAAAAACAGTAAGTGGCAAACGAAAAAAATAAATAAAAATAAAGCAACTGCTGCTTCGTCGTTGCAAGCTCGGCACAGTTGATAGGTAACACCCGCGTTGCTGCATTTATTTGTTTTTTTTTTGTTGCTTTTATTGCTGTTGTTTGTATTTGTTCATACACATTCATTCTCGCAAGTATTGTTTCTCCTTCCCCTTACTCTACCTCCGCTCTGCGCATTCAACTCCTTCTCCCTTCTTCACTTCCACACCTCTTAGCGCACAGTTCATTTCCCGTATATCAACCATATTTTCACTAGGAAATTTCATTATATCCGTTTTACATTTGAAACGTGTGCGTCGCAGTAAAATTTATTGCCATCAAAGCCATTAACATTCAGGTTTTTTCTCAATATGTTGGCGTTTTGCACTCCGGCCCCCCTTCTATTTCTATCTGCTCACTTCAGCGCCTACTTCTCCCCACTGCTGTAAATTTTTCAATAGCGTTTTTTCCTCATTGACGACTATTAAAAATATTCAAATAGAGTGTCGTCGTAGTGGGTGATGTTTTTTGTTGTGATGTGATCGGCTGTTCACTGGTTTTACTCTCACGAATATAAAAAAAAATCCAATTAAACCGTTTAATTGGTACTTTTACAATACCGTTTATTGCTGCTATTTTTTATTACTTGCTTTTCCCATCATTATTGACAACAACGTTTTGAGAAGTACCAATAATGTTGGTGTCGCTTTCTCAAAACAGTTGATTTCACTGTTACCTATAATTTATGTCAAATGGACAGCAGTAATTTATTGTTGCTTTATTGACATCAAATATACATAACTCAATTCTACTTAATTCCAGATTCCAACATTTACAGAGTCCAAAAATTTACTGAACATTTTTGTTAGGCAAAGTTCAGCGTATTTGTTTTTCCTTTATGGTACGAGTATTTGTTGAGAGAATTTTTTGTATTTTGTTTGTTCTAAGAGAATAATTTATATATAATTTTATTAAGCATTAATATCATTGGTTACCATTTCCGCATTAGAAAGTTAATGTCAATGCCACACAAAAATATTTTTTGATTTTAGCTCTCATATCTGCACGCCCTAAACTCCAAGTAGTAATTAGACGAGCCAATATATTGCGCATCTCTGCAAACATACTAATATTTAACACAGTTTTGTATTTTTTTTAATACGCCTCTTTACATATATCGAATCTCTCCTACTTCATTACATACATATACTCCAATTGCATTTATTTATTTATTACAGACAGAATAATAGATTAATGCAAAACAATTCAATCAAAAACAGATTTAGCTTTTTATTTATTTATTTCAATTCAATGAAGAAAATGTAACATGTGCCCTAGTCTACAGAGAAAGAATATTGGAGAATACTGCTGTCCCAGGGATTATTTTTTCAGACAGCACAAAACTTAAGTAGTGTGCACCCCCACAAATGTTGACCAGAGAAACAAAAATTCTGCAATAAGAAAACCACACTCCTGCTGTTTGAGACGAAATGACGACCAAATCCTGTAACTTAAGACGAAATGACGACAAAATTTTAGTTAATTTTTTCAGCACTTCGAATTACGTTTTACACAACAATGATAGAAAGAAGATTGCGCCCATCAGAGAGTGCGTGACGTCACGTTTTTCCGAGTTGTGCAGTATTGCAAACCATTTGCTCTTCGCAATAAATTTAGTGCTTTTTTATGCCGAAAATGCGAAAATTTTGAAGTTTGTTTCTTGTTTTTTAATTCAAAGCTACCGAAACTTTAAGTTAAAAAAAATTGTATTATTAAACAAAAGAAGATTAAAAAAGGTAACTCTGAGAAGATTTGTTTTTGTTTTGTAATTACACTGTAAATCTTATTGTTAGATCAGTCAGTGTGAGTCGCTTTAATCTTCGTTTGATGTTTTCTGCCGGTACTATTTTATGCATTTGTACGTTTTGGTGGACTAACAGTCGCTGGATATGCTTAGTGGTACATTTTGTGATTGTTTCTTGGATAGTGTTTACGTTTAAGTCACGATGTATGGCTATTTGTTATATTTCGTAATATTTTGGATTGTGTTCGCTGTATAAGCTGAAGATTTGTGTTTTTAGCCGTACCCCATATTTTAATTCCGTATTTCCAGATAGGAGTAATAATTATTTTGTATATAGTCACCTTATTATAAAGTGATAGTTTTTAAGTTTGTCCGATTAGCCAACTTAATTGCCAGTACTTATTCTTAATTTGATTTCTTTTATTAATGATATGCTGTTTTCATGTTAGTTTTTCGTCAATAGTTATTCCAAGATATTTTGCTGCTGGGCACATTTTTATTTTGTTGTTTTTTAAGGTAGCATTATATTTTGATGTATTTTTGTTTGTATATATAACTTGTATAGTTTTGTCTTTATTAACTTTTATACCCCATTCCTCAAACCAATTTACTGTATTGTTTATTAATTTTTGAAGTGTAAAGGTCGCCAGTTTTTCGTCATTGTTTGATGCCATTAATATAGTATCATCCGCAAACGTTGCTATCATTGCATTATCTGTTGTAGGAGTTGGCACATCTGCGGTGTATATAAGATATAAAAGAGGACCTAATACGCTGTCTTGCGGTACTCCAGCTGTCATTTGTAGAATATCGGAATATTCGTCTTCATATCTTATATAAAATATTCGATCAGTTATGTACACATTTTAAAATGCGTTTGAATTTACTGACTGCGGATTACAACCATAGAGGTGTAATCGTTTCTTCCCGCCATCAATCCTTTGTGGGACATAGGGCCTCAAGAGATGTATTCGTTGTAAAAATAAGCCACAAAATACCAGAAAATACTAAAGAAACTGTATTGACATTTTACTTATACTATAGCGAATAAGTCGTTCCCTTAACAAAAGAGTATCGCTTAACAAAAAAAAACTCATAAATTAAATTGTACACAAGCATAACACATTCACTTAAAAAAATGCACATTCTAAAGACAATTTGTCATGCATAGAAAGTTCTTTAAATGATTCAATAAAAACTTGGTGATTTAATTATTTTCTTTAAATGGGCATTTTAGTGCGTTTTTATATCCAAAGCTAGGCAACACTGCAGTAGCGAGAGAGAGATTTGACTGCCGAAAGCAGAAGAACACCAACAACACCTGCAATCGCGAGCAATGCCATCAGATGTTAAAAAAAAGTAAAGCTAAATAAAACTGAGTGAATTATTTAACTAATTATTAAAAAATGTATATTTTACAAAATTATAAACATGACATTTTAATTAGAGCAGCTAGAAAAATGTCATAAAGAGAGAGAACTAAAACTCCGAGACTAAATAACAAAAAAAAAATTCTAAATCAAGTTACGATCATGGTAATCTGGCCATACTGGTGCTAAAATCACGTAACTCGTTGTCAAATTCGCTGAGAGCAAAGTAACGGGACCACGATAGGCGCCATCTCATAATTCTTTCCATCATGCGTTTTACATATATTTTCAAAAATATTCCCCTTTTTATATAAAAAATATTGCAATCAAAGCCTGCTTATTTTCACAGAATACAAAACCTACTTATTTTCACAAATAACAAATGCTGATAAGCCTTGAAGTTTTAACTCACAAATATTATATCATAGATTACATTATGAGTGAATATTTGAGTATTTTAATATTCAATGCGAATGCCATTGCCAAATACTTAGAATTTAGTTAATATAAACAATTCATTAAGTAAAGCATATTAAATTTTCTCAAAACTCTGAAAGCATAATTAATTAGTTCAAACCATACCTAACCAGAAAATATTATGATTGCGCAAGCTTCGGTGAGGAATAGTGAAATTAATTTCTGCAGTAGTGATGAGGAGTCGGTCTCCCCACTTATCGAAAGTAAGGGAGAAAATAGTCCCTCTAATGTCTAGTGTTTTCAGATTAATGAGAAAACATCGAATTTTAGAAAGTGTGGAATTGGATTACTAGAATGCAAAGAACGTAACGCTTATGGACAAAGACTTTCTGCCTTCTAATATGACAAGGATAATATGGTTTCCAAATAAAGTTGGAATATTCTAGCTTCGAACGCACACGAGAGGTATACAACAGCTTTAGAGTGTATAGATCAACAAAGTCTGAACTAAAACGTCGAATAAAATATCAATTATGTGCTACTTAAACATTCAAATTAAATTTTTTCTGTCGCATCACCTCTTAAATAAGTGTCACCTTTTAATAGTGAGTCGCTAATATTTAGAAATACATTTTTAACTATTGCAGAAAAATGTCATTTTGGATTTAAATATACAATAAAAGAATACGAAAATGTCTTAAAATCAACCTCGGTGGACTTTTAAAAATTAGCCAAACATTTTGGTCTAAGCACCTTTTCCACATTATTAAAGGAAAGATACTGGGCGAAATAACGATTCTTGAAAGCGAATTCTTCCAATTTTTATGATTTTAGGTATAATATTGTATATTTTGGTTCATAACCACGCCTCGCTTGCAATGTTTATGCAATTAATGTTGGGAAAAACTTTGCAGGCGAAAATAGCTGGAAGGTATTAAAAATCCGGTGCAAGTCGGAGCAATATGGAGGCAGTTATTAGCATACATTTGTATATACATATTAAAAAAAAAAAAATTTTACTCTATTTTATAAGATAAAGGGATGTAACTATTTGTTATTTTATTTGCAACAATTTATTACAATTGCTGAGTGGTAATCCCTCGCAATACGTTCACAGATTTAATGGCAGTTCCATTGAACATGTCTTGTCCTAATAAGTAGTTTAAATATATTGTTTAGGAATTCAATTAGCGTGATTTTATTTTCTAAATGTCTTCATTTAACGCGATTTATTTTGTTCCATTCCTCCAATGGTCGCTTTCCGTTTCCGCTCTCATGTAAAACTCCTATCTGTAGCCTCTATTGTATTGTCGTTAAACCGCTGACCAACAACGCTTGTTACTTAATGCTAACGAGCAGCCAACCCATTAAAAGTGAAGGAAGGGGAACAGCGCGCCTCCTATGCGCATGTATTTGTGTGTAGATTTGTATGGTATTCGCATGACCAGACCGAGCAACGCTCATAAATACTCAATCATTTTGCCAAAAAACAACAACAATTTCCGGCAACAAAACCCCAGCCAGTTGTGACATGCACGCCAAAACACCGACAGCCAGCCAAGCAACCAGGCAGTTGTATGAAAAATCGGAAGGAAGAAAAAAATCGAAACACCGCAACGACATGCAACAAACCAATTCAAGTTGTTGGTGCATATGAACTGAACATGCAATGAAATGTTGCAAATGTTGTGTGTGTGGCATGAGCTCACTCCACCACCCGAAGGTAGTGTGGCAATATGGCATATTCAATTTTTGAATGGCGCGGGCGCTCGCGTTTGTATGTTGGGTGCGTATGAATGTATGTATGTTTATGCTATGCATTTCCGTTCTAATGGAAATGTTCACTCGTTTGCCAGGAAGTCACAACAACAGCAAGCAACACAAAAACATTATAATAGAAAACACACTTCGCCGCATTCACACACTTACCCGCCACTCTTCTTCGCCAACTCTCAACTAACCAAAGACTTTTGTTTTTCTTTTTCCCTTTCCCCTTCTTAATTTTTCTGCTTTCAGTCTAACACCGCTCAACATGCCTGATTATGCGGAGGTTGCATGTTCAACATTCAAATCGCCCAACGGCCCGCTGGGACACGTAACGCTAAACGGAAATGCACATGCCACATTGCAACAAACATCCGGTGGCAGTGGTGGCGGTAATGGCAACAATGTGCCAGCCATCGTTGGCATTAACAATGGCAGCGCGCTCTATGATAGCTGCGGTGCATATGCAACAACAAATTTGGTGGCAAATGCCAAACTCTATCAGAATCGTTATGGCACAACGGCGAAAATAACACCATTACTGCCGACATCGGCCAACGCTGTAGCCAATGGCAAGGCAACACGCCAACTAAACAACACCAGCGGCAACAATAATAACAACAGCCCAGCGCATAGTAAACACGATGACTATCGCGCCGCTGGCATGTATTCCGCGCCACCCAGCACCCACTATGCTGGCCTCATCGATTTGGCTGCGGCAAACCCTTTCAATGACAAAATGACCGCCTCCACCGCATCTACGGCGATTTTGAGCGCCTCGCCCGCGAAAAGCGCAAACAACAAGAAAATTGTGCACTCCAATGCGGTCGACGTGAAGAGTCCTTATGGTGGCAGTTGTGTTGGCAGCCAGCAAAAAATCAACATCACCGAAAATAAACTAGATCTCATGAGCAACATCAGCCGCATCTCGCCCACACCTACGAATGGTTCGTCCGCCTCGTCTGCCGCAACTGCTTCAAGTTCCGCGGGTAGCGATAGCGTTGGCGCAGCAACAAATGCAACTCTGATGCCGCGCCTGAATCCCTTCAACACTACCAATAACAACAGCAGTGGCAGTGGCAATGCCAGCAATGCCACTAGCGCTAATCAACGACAATTACAACAGCAGCAGCAACAACAGCTGCTGGCCGCTAGCAATGCGCTGCGCCAAGGGCTCGGTGCCTTTGCCAACACCACTTTGGCCGCGCAGATGGTCAGCGGTGGCGGTGCGGGCACATTGCGTCGCCAACGTCATCCGAAAATATTCAAAAGCGAGAATAACATTAACTTTGGCAATCTATATAGCAGCGGCAATTCATGCGCCAGCAGCAATAAATCACAACTGCTCATCAGCCACATTGGCAGTGGCGGTGGTGGCGGTGGTGGCGGTAGTGGCAATGCGCTACCACTAAGCGCTGCAAATAGCAGCGTCGCTCACTTCGATTTTCTCACAGGCGGCGATGATAATGAACTTGGTAGTGTTGGCGGCAGAAAAACTAACGACATCACCGATGTTGCCAGCGACTTTGGTGCCGCGCTCAGCACATCAACGAATCAACTGCTCAATGATTGGGCTTCCAACACCTCAGCAACAGCGCCCGAGCAGCAGTCAAACTCACAATCACATTCACACTCGCAAGCCAACAATCAACCAACCCACCAATCAAACCATCAACACCATCCCAATTACAATCACAGCTTTGGCAGCAAACAGCCGAGTAAACAGCATTTGTATGTGAAGGCGAAAGATGGCTCCTGGTCCGCCGTATCCTCGGATGCATATCAGACCTTCAAGCAGCAGCAGCAGCAGCAACAAAAGCAATCGCTAGCAGCAGGTGAAAAGACAAAACAACAGTCGGCAGTAACAGCAAGTCAGAATAGTAATTTCGATGCTAGCAATAATAGTTGTAATAGTATTAGTAGTAGTAATACAGGCGCAGCGCAGAAAAGCTTTGATAGCTGCTTAAATGCATACAGCGCCTCGCCGCAAAAGAGTAGCGCTAATAATAGTAGTTGTAATTATAGTAATACGCCCGCCGCCCAACACACAGATACCCAAGCATTTACAGCCACAGTCACAGTCACAGCCACAAGCACACCCTTACATGCTCAAGCTCAAACACAACCCCAACAAAACGCAATGACAGCAACGAAATATTTTAGCAGCTTCGGCCCAAGCGATAAAGTATAAAGCGTACGCAGTCTCTGAATTTGGCTCTCTGGTCTTAAAGAAGAGCTGTAGTAAGTAGCGGTTAAATAGTTGCCCACTTACCTACGAGACAAGCGAGAGCACCTCAGCATTTTGACAAGTTTGGACTATTTTTTTGAATTTGAATAATTTTTGTTTATAAAAGTGTAGCGCATTGCTCAACAGAAACGATTTTGGTTTTATAGCCCAATAAATTTCAGTACAAGAAAATTTAAAGTTTCTAAAAAATTTCGTTGATTTTTTATAATTCCCCTCCCTGACAGTTTTGCACATTTTCTCCTTATAAAAAAATTTCGTTTTATATGAAGAAGAAAAATTATAAAAAATCAGCGAGGTGTTTAATGCACTTTATTATACTTAAACTATTCGGTTTCAAAACTGCATGCAAAAATCTTTCTAGAAATTCTTTTCTTCGAATTTGTTTATCAAATTTTCAAATTAAATTTATAACGCTTTTGCTAGACAATGAAGAATCAATGGATTGGTTACTTGCTTCTGCA
Organism: Anastrepha ludens; assembly: GCF_028408465.1. Classification (NCBI taxonomy): domain Eukaryota; kingdom Metazoa; phylum Arthropoda; class Insecta; order Diptera; family Tephritidae; genus Anastrepha; species Anastrepha ludens. The sequence goes on from NC_071501.1 coordinate 69,961,961, forward strand.
ATTACGGTAAGGGAGGTAAATATCTTCTCCAACAGCCAGGTGTCAATTACGGGCCTGGATCCATTACTACACTTTTACGAAAAAATCAATCAAATTCTAAAAATTAAAATAGTCAAAACTGCTCAAAATGTCAATCAACTATCGTTTTGTTGCGGGGTGTACATAAATTGTGTACTTTATAGAGAGATATCGGCGTACTTCTAAAATATATATGTAAGTACCCAAAAACTGGAATGCGATAATGGGATGAGACTTAAATGTATTGTACTATATATGAATAACGTTGTTAGTGTCATAAAAGTGTATTTGCGCTTCATTAGAAATGGCAGAAATAGGGATAGCAAAGTTCAATGAAGCGACGAGTAAAAAAACTGAGAGTAGTTGAAAGGGGTTAGTGGTGTTTTGGTGCATAAGTAAGGCAAATACAGAGATCGTGTATTGAGGGCTCGGTAGGTCAAATTACCACTTTTTCTATGCAAAACTCAAAATGCTGGAGCCATTATCTGAAACTGATCAATAGAAATGTTGAATAACTTTGGCAATGCTCAATAAAGTAGATTTAAGTCGAATTTACATTACAAAATTATATATATATGTATGTATGTATATATATATATATTTTCTAGTGGCTCCTAAGCGCACCATAGCGCCCCGACATATAGATTATAACTTGATTTGTTTGAAGCTAGACATTTTTTTTTTGTCCCAAGAAATGGTAATGCTTTCTGCGCTTCTGCTTCAACCTGGCATCCCGAAGTATTAGCAGGTCTCCCGCCCCAATGGCGATGGTTGTGCTTCGTGGTGGATAGGTGTTTATTTAGTTGCAGCCCAAAGGTTAGTGCTACGAGCAGTTAGGTTCCACGTTTCATAACCATATACTATAGTTCTACTGACTTCACGTGGGCGTTAAAAATCCTCAGATCGTCGATCTGCAGACTTTATGTGGCATGCCAAAGGTAGCTCGTCCTTTTGCTATGCAATTTGGTCTATCTAAAATATCTACATGTTGCTGACCCATCATTTTTTGTAACGACGCTACCAAGATAAAATAATTATAAATTTGATGACAATAAATTAGTTTTATGTCACGCACTTTTTTTTTGTAAAACTAATGCCCACAAAAAAAAAATTAATTTTAAATCACTTTTCCCGGCGCACCTAGACCGATATCGCTATAACTTTTACTCGAATATTGTCTTTAAAATACTCTAATGTATTCGACTGTTTAGCATGCATTTCACTCTTTCAAACGTTGGGAGATCTTAGTAGAAAATCAATTTCACCCTTTTTTGACAACACACAGCCCCAGGAATTTGCTATGCAAACCGTCTATTCTTATGAGTATGCACAGTGTAACAAATGTCGTCACATTTTTGGATCGTTTTGCGCTAACAGAAGGTGCACTAAATAACATCCACAGATAGAGTTCGCCCTAGACTTTCTCGCTGACTTTGAAGAAGAATGGCACGCTTATAGTTTGGTGAGCCAACATCGATCAACATAGTAACCTTTCGTTCAATCATAGTTCGTCATTGTTCGATAAAACGCACTTTTCTTTGTTTTGAATGTTTAATTTTTGCACAGAAAACCTGGTAATTTGACTCTTAACCGCAGTGCGTAGAGTGGGTCTTGATATTTATGTGCGTAAAAGCACAAATAAGTTTAAACTTCTGAAAATATCTGAGAATTTCGCTGTAAAGTAAACATATTGGTACACTCATTAAAATGTTAAAAAACTTGATTCTTAAAGGATCTACTTAGCAGAAAAATACACACCGAGAATTCATAAATATAAAGGGAAAATAATGATCACATTTTGCTAGCTAAAACCTACAAAACTAATTGATGGGTATTATTGGCGAAATATTGATTGTTCCAAAAAATTCTTCTAATACTTATAATCACAATTTTTTTAATTTTAATTTATTTGTGCTGGTATTAAACACAAAGGCGACTTTGTCAATACATTTAAGAATTTTTTTTTATTTATTCTTCCAAGCAACCTTCAAATCCATCAAAGTATTCCCTTTTCGAGGAATCACACTTGTGCTAACATCTTCTTCTTCATTCCATTGCAAGTAGCTAAAAAAAGACAAAAAATGCTAAATAACGATGAAAAGTTGCAGAATATTTGAATGCAGAAGTGTATTCAAGTTCTTCTAATTTGGTATCAAATCCATTTAATTATCCGAAAAACTCATAAAACTAAGCTTACCATGTGTATGTATTCTCTTACTGGGAAATAAAAGACGGGCTTAATAGTATTAGAGACAAATGATCATCAGAGAAGATCCTTACTGAAATTTTCAAAAATATTCTTACTAAAATTTTAACCCTCCATTGACCGTATAAACATAATAATTTCGAGACCTTTGAAAGTAAGCGTCGAAAACACCCACACGGATAAGATCTATTGAGTTAAAATGGTCCAGAAAAATATGAGCCATTAAATTTAATTTAAAATATCAAAGATAATATCAATGGTGAATGCAGTTTTATAAATGATTTTTCAAATAATTTAGATCAAACAGAAACTAAATTAAGTAGAGTTCAATACATTGTAAAAAAAATTTTTGCGTTTAGAGACAAAACAGTTGAGGGTCAAATATTCTATAGGTTTTCCTCTTTCATAACTGCTGTACTTCGTTTTCGCCTTTTGTTCGTCCCATTTTGTCTGCACTGTTATCAAACTCTTTCTCCGAGACGGCTTTCAGCTCACTCAACCTCTCACGTCGCATCTCTGCTATGGGCTCAAAATGTTATACCCAAAATGCACTTTTTAAATTGAAGAGCCAGAATTCGCATGAAGCTAATTCAGGTAATCCAGTGCTTGTAGAACTGGCTTATTTATGGGTTCAGCTTCTGGCTAAACGAACAGGAAGAAAAAATGAGTTCCGAGATGGCACAGAACCAAAATGTCGCCTCACCACCAATTGAGATTTTTTTCTTGCGAACAACTTCGCATAAACAATAGATTATATTCCTTGCCAACAGTTTTGTTGGGTGAACGAAATTCATAGTATCACCAGCTACAACAATCGATGGAAAGTGTTAACCCGGCACTGGTCTGGTGGTTCATATATCTTACAGGTAACTCAAATGATCAATAACAGCTAATTGTTTTACCATCTCAATATAAATTTCGTGCTATGTTCCCTTTCTGGTACGATATTTTCACAATTGGTCGACTGTTGCGAGGCCGCTAGTATAAGCCCAGACCTCAGTTAAGAAGCATTTCATAGCCAATTCATTTAAAAATATTTGTGGTAAAGAACAGTTTTGGTAACTTTTACGTATACTGTAGGAGATTCAGTAAAGATCTGAAGAGTTTGTTAGAAATGCTTTTCAATCTTCCGCGATTATATTGACCTTTTCGACACATGCGTTGTGATTAAGGCCTCCTCAAAGCCTGGGTTATTTACTAAACGACGTATTGTAGATTATGCGGGATTAGATACTATGAATTTCACGCTCAGTGGGTAACGTTTGACGAAAGGATAGCTGATTTGATAATAAATTTCGTTGTTGAATTATAAAGCTTTCTACGCTTATATGTCAGGAATACATATGTAAATAAATACAAGGAGTTAGAAATATTCATAAAGTTTTTTATGCCATTTTTTTTGTTGTTAGCATACATCGCTTGAACGCTTGAAGCACATAGAATGCAGCGATCGTCAACAGAAAATTTATTAAAAATCAAAGGGAATTTTCTACAATTTCAAACTTATGCTTTGTTCCACTAAATACTTTAATAACACAAAAAAAGTTTTAAATATTCTTCGAAATTCTGATAAAAAGCTCGTGAAATTTTGGAGTTTTGGACAAATGTGAAACCTCGATTTATGCCAAATTAAAGAAATTCTGATGAAAATTTCCTGATTTTTTTTTAATGTAATTAAATTTATTTTTCAGCAATTTGAAACTTCTTCTTTCTTATATTTGAATAGAAATTTGCTATGAAAGGGCATACCAGAAAAAAATTTAAATATTTTGAGTAAAAAGTTCTATGACTGCAGGAGTGCAATATTTCGATTCTCACGTCTTTTACTGTAGAATGTGGCGCAAAATTAATCATTAAATTTATTTATGAATAAGTTTTCTATTAAATAAAAAAAATTAATTTGAGTGATGGGGACCTTTTTTCTTTACCTTTACGCGCTGCACTGTTTGTCTGTTTGTATACAGCAGCTGTCTACTGCACAACTGTGAAATATGATTGTTGATTGATTGGTGATTGACTTGTAAAAATTATAATTCTTCCATCGGAGGTGATGAATTTTGCGCCATCTTGTACTTAAAAAATGTTGAAGTATAAAAAAAGACATCGTGCCAAGATTTTTTTGATTGACTGTAGACGTGGATGGTCGAGGTTTGTGATTGCATCTGCTTATTTTCCTTAAGATGCTCTGGAAGAGCCACTCGTAGGAAGGCCACCAACCTCGCCAAGTTCTGTGAGCGGCGCAATTTGGGCCTTGTTCTCAATTCCGATGCTAATGCCCAGCATACAATCTAGGACAGCAGCAAATGCAATTAACGGAGCTCTCGGCTATTCGAGTTTAACGCTTCCTCTTGCCTAAACATACACAACAAGGGCACACAGCCTACGTTTGTAACTGCTAGAAGGCAGGAGGTGATTGATCTCACGCTATCAAACTCAAAACTTAGGTGGTCAGTCAAATGGAGAGTACTTACCGAGTTTCATTGTGGCGAGGAGGCAAAAATGCCATTGCCATCTATGGGCAAAGCACATGGGAAAGGTAGGCATCTCATACAGTGCACTCTGTTCAGCATGTGGAGAAGAGGATGAGACGGCGTACCACTTTCGGTGCGTCTGCCCGGCCTTCGCTCGAATCAGGCTTGAGGTCTTTGGCACTGATGTGTTAAGAAGCTATCACCTTGGCTCCTGGACACCACAAGATCTACTCAGATTTCTTCAGAGGTCGGGTATTTGTAAAGAAAATTAAAAAGTGAACCCGAGGTGGACTTAATTGTGTCTGAGTGCTGTACTTGCTAGTCTGTCCCGACTGCATTCTCGCAAAATTTGGCAGCTATAGCCTTACTAAGTGAACGTTCAAGTATTCCTAACGGAAACCCCATTTACAATGAATTTATGCGCCGCCTCACTTCGAAACTATTTATCTAAATCTTGTCTCTTTTCAATGCCACTAAGCACCTAAGCACTACAACTGTGAACTGTGAATACTATTTATGATGAAGTATTGTATCTATGAAATGGGAGTTGTAAATAGTTCAATTGCATCTAAAATATGCCCATCTACAATTATAAGAAGCAGATACTATGGAATAAAATTTGAAATTAGAAATAAAATAAAATATAATATACAAATTATATCTACTTAAAACACACAAATAAATCTCACAAATAAATTAGGCGAATAAGTGAAAGCGGTAAAATCCAACGAGAACTGCCAAAATCGCGGCATTTATACTACAAAAGAAAATTTTATTGCAGAAACACGTCACAATTGAACAGAAAAATTTAACGCAAATACTTAACAAATTAAAAATGTACTAAATAAGAAATGAATGAGTAAATTAATGAATACATTTAAAGTTATTATTATTACTATTAAAAACATACGCAAAATAGTAAACAAAAAAAAAAAGTGAAAAAAAATGAACGCCGCCAACGAAGCAAAACGGCAGGCATTCCACGTTGCGTAAGTTATTTAAGTTAAAAAAAAATTCATATCCTTCGAGTACATAAAAACATTTAGTTAAATAGCAACGGCGAATGCCTGCAACTGCTCTTCTCATACTTATTTAGGTAGAACTCAGAAACCACCACCCTCCTTGTAGCCTATGTAGCAAATAGTTGGAGAACACGTTGCACTCAAATCAATCATGCAACCTGAAACAAAAAAAAAAACAAAACAAAAACTAAAAACTAAAAAAAAAAACAAAAACAAAATAACCAAGCAAACGAAGCGCCGGTGCACGCAAACTAAAAATTTACGAAGACCTAACAAAAGTATGGTCGTACTCACCTATAATTATGTAATTTGTAATTTAAAGAGTCCCCCTAAACACCCTCCACCTTTTTGGGCAAATACAAAAATAGAAATAAATAAAAATAAAAACTAAATAAAAAGCAGAAAATATGTACGAACGCTAATAATAAGGCTGTTAATTGTATTTGTAAAGAGTAAAGTAAAACAATATTTAATTATGTATTATAAGCAACTAATAAAAGTAAATAAAAATTATGCTGAATAAATAAACAAGAAAAAAATTGTTTGCTTCATTCATTTTTATTTGGCTAATTTACCACGTAGATGCTAATACTTGCTTTTTGTAGCTCACCAGGTTTGTACTTTCTTTCTTTATGGCTCATCAGGTAAGTAACTCCACAGCTCAAAGAAAACTGCATTCAGCTACCCGCTTTCATGTGTGATCTCACAGGTTATGCGGTGTTTCTCATTCAACGCTACACCTGCTACTGGGTTATGTTTGTCTAGCGATTTGGCAGAAATCACCCCAAGCAATTTAGTGCGCCTTGCGACTTGAGTGACGCAACAAAAATGTGAAAGCTAATACAAGGTTTGCTATCTGCAGCTAGTTGTTAGAGAACCCAGTTCATTTGCACACCTGGAATTATCAAAACTTAAGCAATGCATTTCCTTACAATTCTCTATCATCTGGTTCATATTTGTCAGCGTTATTCGATACTTTTCCTTGTAAGGTAGCACACTAGACGGCATCGAAAAAAAGTACGCCATACACGTTTGAGCTTAAAATATTTTTAAAAGGCAATTCACAAAAACAAAAATGACCAGAAAAACCTTTTCATAGCATGCCGATGTTGAAGACTTTCAGAAACACTTGCAGCAATATTTTCAAAAGAATGCCCAGTTTTTGGTCTGCCAGTTCTTTTTCTATTTTCGGCAGAACTATTATAAATAGTTTCGTGAAATTTTTCCACCATCCTTTGAAATGTTGCCTTCATTATCCAAGAAAAAAGATGACGTATTTTATGATAAGTTGTTCTTAAAGAGCCACAATCTGCATAACATAAAATCTCCGAAACGATATTCGCCATTGTTAAGTAAGTGATTTTACATTTGCGTTCCGTACATTGGAATAGTATATACATATACATATATAGTATACGAGGGGTGCCTTTTATATTTCGGGATTAGAGAACAAAAACAAATTTTAATCCTCGAAAATCACTTTATTGTTTTTCAAAATTTTCTCCATGAAGATCTATACACTTTTGCATGCGTTTGAACCAATTGTCGAAGCACTTTTGCCACTCTGAATGAGATACCTCCAAAACATGCATTCTGAATGCCGCAACCGCTTCTTCAGGTGTCGAAAAACGTTGACCTCTCAGTTTGTTTTTTACGTACGGGAATAAAAAGAAGTCATTCGGTGCCAAGTCAGGACTATACGGCGGATGACCCATTAATTCGATGTTTTGGGTGCTCAAAAATGCAGTTGTTTGAGCCGATGTGTGAGAGCTCGCATTGTTCTGGTGAAGAGTGATCCGTCTTTGGCGATTGGTTTTCCTAATTTCTTGGAACACAACTGGCAAACAAATGGTTGTGTACCACTCAGAATTTACTGTTCTGCGTTGTTCTAGTGGTACGGTGGCGACATGTCCAGTTTTTCCGAAAAAACAGGCGACCATTTGCTTGGAAGTGCTTCGTGCGCGAACATTTTTTGTTGGATTTGGCTCATCTTGAAACACCCATACAGTCAACTGCTGTTTACTTTCAGGCTCATACGCATAAATCCGTGATTCATCACCTGTCACGATGTCATAGACATGTTTCGAAGCCTCGCGAGCCTTTTTTTGAGTGATTGACAAATTGTGTGGGATCCAACGCGAACAAATTTTTTTGACAGTCAAATGTTTATGCAATATTGAATGTATGCTGGTCCCACTAATGCCTAAGATTGTCTCAATCTCACGATAGGTCACATGACGATCTTGCAATATCAGTTCACGCACAGCATCAATGGTTTTCGGAACAACAACTGATTTTGGACGACCTTCACGAAATTCGTCCTGGAGTGAACTACGACCACGATTGAATTCACCATCCCATCGATAAACATTGGTCCTTGATGGAGCTTCATCGCCAAAATATGAATTAAGTTCATCCATGTAATGTTGCTGAGTAAATCCACGTCGAAAGTTGTAAAAAATAATCGCACGAAAATGTTCACGATTTAATTCCATTTTTGGACCGAGGTGAATCTTTAAGTTACTGTAAACAACACAAATAGCGCTGGTATTTCAAAACGTTCTGAGTACGTAAAAGCCAAAAAATGTCAAACTTTGGAATACAGCTGTTAGTTGCCAGATTGCAACACCAGGGTTGCCAAATCCTGCCAAATAAAAGGCACCTCTCGTATATAACTCCTTGTGGATCATAGGGCGTCAACAATTTCAGATCGCCAGCGAGTACGGTTTTGCGCTATGACCCTCAGCTCTGTCTATGATAAGCCAAGAGCTACCATTGTGGACTCGGTTGATCTTCGCCAGTTTATACGAGGTCTTCCAACTGAACGTCCTGCTTGTTGGAACGGGTTCCACCTTAACGCTTGCTTAACCACGTTGCTGTCGTATTTTCAACGTGTGTGACCAATCCAATGCCAATTCGTTCTCCGCACTTCACAGGCAATCTCGACCTGATTGGTAATCCTAAGCAAATCAGAGTTGCTTATTTTACGGGGTCAGATGATTCGTAGTATGTTCATGAAAATTTGAAAGCATTTTGTGATTGCCACTGTAACCTTTCAAGTAGCACACCCATACAGCATGCCTTGAATATTTTCAGTTTGGTACCTACGCTTAAGTTGTTGTTCTGCCATAGGGGCGCGAGAAGGCAAATGCAGACTTCGCTTTGCATACTCTTTGTTCAACATCTATGTTAGAGCCTCCATTTGCGTCGACAATACTCCCGAGGTAGCAAAACGTCTTTTACGCTTCGAACTGCTGTCAATGGTCCAAAGGTGATACTGTTGAGGTACACGGCTTTAGTTTTATTGACGTTTAAGTCCAGTCGAGCGAAATTGCTGTTGCCCGGACGTTGTTATACCCTTAAGATCAGAAAACTTGGGTGAAAGTAAGCAGAGGTCATCGGCGTAGGTCATGTATCTCAACATGTATCTAACAGGAAACACCTGCTTGGAGGTGCAGGTAGTTTGTTTAACTATCACCAAGCTAGGATAGGCGGGTTGGCCACCTACTTATTCGAATCTTACTTGCTAACGAATCGTCAAATTCACAGCCTTTGTACCCTATGTATCGTTAAAATAGTAGACTAAATGCAAATTATTTATTTAAAAGCAACGCCCGCTGCTTTTTCGCTGGTATTTTCTTATATTAGGTGGCGTAAGAAGTTATCAAACTTTTTTGGTTTTATTTCGAATTTATCATAGTTATGATTATCGCAATGGAAATAGTTTAAAGGAGTTTGCTAACTAGTCAGCAATTCCTTGGTAATGGAATAAGTGCTCACATGTCGAATTGACTTGCCGATTTCCATGATTTTAACAACATTTTCGATGACTGACCCACCAGAATATGCCTTTACTTCGACACCGACATTAGCACATGTGGAATTTTTGCAAACACAAATTTGCAAATACATACACTGTATTGAGCCTATAACTAGAGAGTTTTTTAGCGCCAACTATGACTTTCCCGTAGTGGTACGAACAAAATTTACGATTTTTATGTTTTTTTAACTTTTTTGGCAATTGCTGTAACACTGGGTGCAACGGTGTGGTAATGGATTCATCAAAAATAAAACTGTATAGGCATTTTTTAGAGGCATAATGTCACCTTTAAATCGCCGTATGATATATAGTATGACAGGAAAAACAACTAGCGGACAACTTTCTGAACTTTATCTTCATTGAATATTTTTTCGGTTAGGTTATGGTGGTATGTAGTAGGTCTTTACGACCAACTCAGTTAGACCTTACGGGTCCGTTGTGATACCACTGTGCTACTTTTCTTCGTGGAACCATTTTGTATCTCTTATGAAGTATGAAGATTGGTCCCATCCCAACGCCAAACAGTTCTATCAGAGAACTGGAAAAGCATTTAATTTTTTCGTAGCCAAAGGCATCCCAATGATACTTCTATCACTGAGAAATTGAAGAGAAGTATCTTTTCTGTATAGCTCATCGGATTTACAATTTTCCTCAATACCTCTGTGCTCCGGAAGTCAAATAAAGCTGACCATGAATACGACACTAATATCATTTAGTGCTGCCCCCATTCTTGTGTTGCCTTTGATCTTAGTATAGCCACATTCATTGATTTAATGGTCGCCTGGCTATCCGAGAATATATTTATAGTAGTTTTTGTTGCGGCATGCGTATTTAGATATGTAGCCACTTCTTTTATAGCTAGAAAATCTACCTGATAGACGCTGCAGTAGTCTCGTAGTCGAACGGATTGTTCCAGTCCTGATTCCTTCGAAAATATTCTATAGCCATCCTTATTGTCTAGCTTGGAACCATCTATATAGAAATTTAATGCACCCCTTCTCCATGGTTTTGGTGTCTACCACTGCCTTCTTGACGGTATACTCGGCTTGAAGAGCCTGTCGAAGGTGAGTCTAGGAATAGAATAGTATATTTCATGTTTGTGACTATTCAGAGTTTGCAAACTAGAGGCGTGGCCAAACCACTGGTCTTTCCATAGCGCCATACTTTTAAGTCTAAGCGCCCCCTCTTCCCCTACGAGATTTAGTGCAGGCTAATTGATTAGCACTTCCAGTGAGCTGTTTGGGGTAGTCTTTACAGCACCAAAGATGCATAAAAAAGTTGTTCTTTATACCTTACTCATGATTTTAGCGTCGCCTTTTGAGCAGATGGCCACTATACAAGTATTCCATGTATTAAAATTGGCCTAACTACAGAAGTATAAAGCCAATGTGTAACACGAGGTGTTAACCCCCATTTAATACCGCCTGCATTTTTGTAAGTATATAATGCAACGTTGGCCTTCTTTACCCTTTCCGCAATATTAAGTTTCTACGTGAGTTTCCTATCTGATATCAGTTCTAAGTGCTTGACGTTTTCTCGGTTATCAAGACTCTTTGACTCTACAACCCTTGACAGTCACGTTGCTTACTATCTCATATAGAGAGAAATAGGGTTCGATTTTACCGTTATGCCTTAAACCGCATCAAGCGTCAATCTTTGTGGATGCATTGATACTTGATTGAAAAGTTTGGGCTTGGGGTTGCTCCAATAATGGCAATTCGCTTGTTGACATAGCCGCGAAGCCAAAAATGTGCCTCATGTGCAAAGACGATTCTTTGAGCAAAATCCGGTTGCCCGTTTAACACTTCCAGCGCAAAATAAGCGAACTCGTGGTATGGGCTACCACAGTCCGGCTCAGTTCTTGCGTTAGCATAATATTACAATATACAGATGTAAACCCAAATCAAATAGGAAAATAAGTTCAAATTTTTCGACGTTGCAACAAACGTACGTAAATAGTCATGATGACAACCAACCTCACACGCAAGCGCGAAGCAGTTCAAGATGAAATGTTGTTCATGCTCAATATTTTGGTAGGTGGATGCCATTGAGGACTTTGGAAGTCGCAAAAACGTAGCACTTTTCCATACGCTACATCGCCACCCTTCCGACGAGGGTCGTTGTTTAAAACTAAGCAAAGGTCGTTTAAACGGGTTTACTGTTTTTCAAAATATTCCCCATGATGGTCCATACGCTAATAAACTTTTGGATTCATTTGAACCAATTTTCACAGCTCTTTGAATAGTTGAGTTCCCAGAACATTTTTGAAGTTGTGTGGGATCCAACGTGAACACACCTCTCTTACTACGATGTGATTAAGTAAAATTCGTATTGAAGCTCGTCATAAGAGTACTAATGCCTGCATTCTTGTCTTTCTAATCCTGGTCGAAAATTGCAAAAATAAGCCCTCGAAAACGGTTAATTCCATTTTTTTGTTGAGATGGCGTTTTAAGGCCACTGTCAACTACATTAATATGACTTACGCATCAATAATTTTTGAATGCTTTTTCGGCAAAATATGTTAAGCTTTCCGATGAAAATGCCAGATTTTCCACGACAACACTAGAAGAGCCCAATAGTTCTTCTTCTTGATTTGCGCGTTTTTGGCCGAACTTAACAGAGGGCGCCAGTCGTTTCTTTCTCGTGATAAACAGTGCCAGTTGGATATACCAAGTGAAACAGAGTCAAAAATCAGCTGGATATCTTTTCAATCAGCCGATACCGCATCGAATACTTTCAGAGCCGAAACGTTTGTATCCATTCGAATGACATGACCCAGCCAACGTAAGAGATGTATCTTTATTCGCTGCACTATGTCTATGTCGTCGTAAGACTCATACATCTCATTTTTTCGTCGCCTACTATACTCGTCGTCACGAACGCTCAAAGGTCCAAAAATCTTCCGCAAAGTCTTTCTCTCAAACTCTCCAAAGGATGCCTCATCGGATGTTGTCATCGTCCAAGCTTCTGCGCCATACGATGGGACGGGCATGGTGGCAGCCTTATGAATTGTTAGCTTTGTTCGTCAAGAGAGGACTTTACTACTCAAGCCTCGTACGCAGGAAGATATATATATATGGCGCGTACACCCCTTTGGCTGTTTGGCCGAGCTCCTCCTCCTATTTGTGGCGTGCGTCTTGATGTTGTTCCACAAATAGAGGGACCTACAGTTAAGGAGCTTTTTCATGGCAGAAATACACTCTGAGGTTTGCCTTTACCTGCCCAGGGGCTACCGCTATTAGAAAATGTTTTTCTCAATTTAGGTGTTTCACCGAGATTCGAACCTACGAATCCTACGGAAGACCTTAACATAAATCAGTTATTCATCAGTTAAAATTTTTGCTGAAAAAAATCAATTATGACTTCGAATTTTTATGAAAACTACCCATTTCTACATCAGCAAACTACATCAGCATATTGTGCATGCCTCTACATGGAGTTATAATAATCATAGCTATAATTGTAAAAATTAGATAGTCAGCTTAATACGTCTATTCTCCACTGTGCAAGTCCTTTGTGCACCCGGTGGTGAAAATTCACAGTTTTTGCTAAATATAGCGAATTGAAAATTATTAAAAAAATAATTATTAAAAAAATAAAATATAGATGTAGCAAAAATATTGCGAAAACAACCAGTTCCTGCCATTGATGAGGGCTATAAAATAAATATAAACATTACTGCTCATTTAAAGTAGTATTTAATTTCATTTAATTGCACCAGCAACAGCACGCAGTAAATTTGTATGCAACCGACGTAAAAACGCACAATTATTACATTTCATTAAATTTTTATTTGAATGCATTTACATTTGATTTCACTTAGTTACGCATTTACACATTTGCAACGCACTCATTCGTTCATTTCATTATTCATTCAGTCACTTGCCGCCTCACTCAGTTAAATTTAATTGCAGCCACAACAATTTGGCCATTAAAACGTCGCCACAGCGCCTACATCGTTTTGGATAATTCCATGGATTTTATCCTCTAAATGCGCACCACAGCAAGCCACCAATTTAGCCAATACGTACGTACTTACATGTGACCGATGTATAGCCGTTGTTACCAAAACCAACAGCTGCAGCACCACCATCACCACCACCCCAACTTCGAGCGGCTTGTTCACCAAAAATAGCAACCCATTAGATTTTTACTCATCCCCCTGGCTTGGGTGGTTGCTTTCATCTAAGGCCTGCACGCCATTGCCCTATTGGGTGGGCTCTATGGAGTGGGCGTCACAATAATTAAGTAATATTTCAATGCAAAACAGCGAGCAAATATTGTAAATACTTTTAGTGCCTGCCCAATGTCCAACTGCGATTTATGCTAGCCAACGTTCGACCACAATTTATGCAAAATGCGTTGCAAAGGTAAATGTTGCAACATTTTCAAAATTGCTCCCCATCAACAACTAAAGCTTTCAACTCAATCCTTTGCTATCCTTCTACATCGTTCGCCTTGCAACGCCCCAATTGCCTCATATCCAACCGCCTACATTTTAGATTTCAATTAACCTAAAATGCATTGCCATATCATTTAGATTTAAGCATCAGTATCTCACACTTGCAGCCCTTCACCTTTCAGCAAATGCTTTCATATTTACTGTGGCACATATATAAATGCAATTTTCAGTTTCCCCTCCGATGAAGTGTAACTAACTTGGACATTCCTACTCTCTACTCTCGCCTTGTATTACGTATATTAGTATTTATAGCTCAGTACTTACACACAGGCATATGCACATATTTCCATGCATGTAGTAATGTAAGTGGCCATAGCATGTGGCGTGCAGCATGTGGCAACATATGTTGCATAGAAAATAGAAAATCACAAATAACATTTTGTTTTTGCTATTCGGTTGCTGCTTTTTGTGGAGAAATATATTTGTCGACAAATGAAATGGAACAGCAACATGGAAATAAGGCACATAGCAGCTGATATGCTTGACATGCTTTTGAAACATACACATGTACAAATGTATCTATTGCACATGGATGTGCACGTATACATACTCAGACGAACATGTGGTAATATGCCATAAGCCTGAGAAATTTTTTTTTTTTTTGATTTTGCGAAACTAACTTCAGTAGAGATAACCCAATGAGTGGCAAAATATCTATCATGATTTTGATTTATCAGTATCAGAAATAAGACTCAGATCTGTCTGAGTTTCAGTACATTTCTTCATCAAAAAATCTGAATTTAATGCTTGGGAAATTTGTGTAGAGGTGTAGCTTTAATATACCTAAATAAGGAGGCTAATCCAGCTATAGCATAAGTAGAAGCAAAAGGTATGCGCCAAAAGGATTATGATATGGTCCACTAACTTCAGTAGTTTCTGCAACCACTCACCGAATATTCCAGCACACCTTCTTTTTGATGTTGTAGCAGCATAAATATTCCCCATACATGCACTAGGAATGCTTTTGGAGTGACAGTCCTTAACCGCATCATTTCGTTAACGTCACCTTTTTCTCGAATGTGACTCTATAGCGCGAAGAAGTTTGAGATTTTTCAGAAGAAAGGTATATGCACTCAGCCCAATCCAGCTCTGTACTAGGTACAGAGCCAGAACTGGGTATGTATGAGCTACTGTGGTGAGTAGAAGGTACAAAGGATCCTACAGTCGAAGTTCAAACCTCAGTTTCGTTTATTCGTTCATTCAATGAACTATGTGCCATTTCCAGCGACCGCCAACCGCTGAGTGCGAAGCTTTCTCTCTCGAACCTAGTAGCTCTCTCTTCTACCAGGTGTTTTTTTGAGCTGCTTGAGAACTATCGATATCAATAAGTATGGTTTGACAACAGAAAATGATAAACTGTGTTGAATCATTTAACTCTCGAACCCCAGAACTCCCAGAACAATACTTCCGAATTGTGGAAATTTATTTTGAAAAAAAAAATCTGTTCGCGAGATTCATAGAGCGAAATGTTGAAGAAGACGCCGAAATTTCGATTCGTCGTCGTTCTCAACTTATTGGCCTTTGTCCCTCGACTACGAGGAAAATTTTATGAAGAATCTTGCCTTGGGTACCTATAAAACACAGTTCGTGCAAGAATTGAAGCCAAATGACTATCGCTTGCGTAGCATTTTTGCTGATTGGGCTCATTTAGATTTATTATTCAGATTTATTGGAAAATGTAGTCTGATCGAATGGACCATGTAACTCGCAGCCGTGGCGGAAATATGCCAGATATTTTATTGAATAAATAAATGCCATGAAATAAACATTTAAGATTATTATCATTTTAAGATCTCAAGCTCTTAAAAAAAACATCATTTATAAGAAAATCAAAAAGTCAAACAAGTATGCTTCTATTTTATTTATAATTTCATGCGAAGATATTTGCCGTCCGAGACCGGTTGGCTTTGAGAGGGTGGAATGAAAAGTAAGTGGAAATATTAGCATAGAATCTCAGAGATAGTTTCAGATTATTAACAATAAATACAGAAAAAATTAAGTTTCAGTTTATTATAAATAAATAAAAGTTTTAAATAAATTTTCCTATTTTTTTACTTATTTTAATAAAGTGAACCCGAAGCAAAAGGGATTGCAGAATGGTGAATATTATTCCAAAGATTGTTGCGCTTTTGGCAAATGAAAATAAATTATAAAATGCTTACGCTCCTCAGCAGACTCTTTATTATATTATTTTTCGCTATCTCTTGTACTTATTATTATTAGAAGACCATTACGCACTGCGACCAGAGCTGATCTATTGTGAAAGGTCTATTTTTGTAACCCTAGAGTTTTAGGCTTTTTAAAAATTTTAGCACAATTTTGGGTTTGTTGTTCCAAATATTGCATGGAGATACTACGATACCACCAAGGTGATGAAGTCTCGGTCTGCCCAACGCAGGACATTCACAAAGCACATGTTCTGAGCTTTCTATGTCCATTTCGCAAAAGCGGCAGACATTGGTCTCAGATAGACCAATATTATTTAGATGATACCTCAGGCTGCAGTGACCTGTAAGATATCCTGTTAAAAGACGCAAATCTACTCTGTTTAGTGAGAGAAGTTTGTCAGATATTCCTTTGTTGGGACTTAGGAATAGTTTGGCTTGGCGCTGACCGGCACAGTTTAGCCAGTGTGCGGCAAGTTTTCTTTCTTCCCATTTCCTAAGGAACTCATTAATGTGGCCTTTTGTGAGTCGACAGAAAGGCTCAGGACCAGTGAGTTGCATATTTGCTCCTTTTTTTGCAAGGTCATCAGCCATTTCATTTCCCTCATGTCCTTCATGTCCCGGAATCCAGCCTAGTGTTACTATGTTGAGGTTCCCTTACGTGTTGAGAAGGTTTAGGCAATCATTTACCAGTTTGGAGGTGATAGTTCTTGATAGAAGGGCTTTTAGAGCCGCTTGGCTATCTGAAAGTATGTAGATGTGAGTACCTCTCATTTTCCTTCTAAGGCATTCTCTCACATATATTTCGATGGCATGTATTTCTGCCTGGAATATTGTTGGGTAGAATCCTATCGGAATCGATTTTTTGATTGATTCCTGCCCCTGTTCTACCATTTTCCAATTTGGACCCATCAGTAAACCATAGCTGGGAGCCAGGTTTGAAAGTGATAGAGTTAGTTCTCCAGTCTGTTCGTTCATTAATTATAACTTGGAAGTTCCTGAAGAGTATTGGTTTGGGTGTTAGTATATCATCCCTATGAAGAATGGGACTATGTAAGAAGTCTTCTAAGATCTTTAAATGTCCTTTCATGTCCCCACTTTTAAGTTCAGATATACATTTTAACCTTAAGGCACTCGAGCCAGCTTCCCTTTCAATTAAGATTGGAAGCGGTGGTATGTTCAGGAGAGCACACCCAATACATCCGTGTATTTGTACTTAATTAGGTTTGCTTAATTCAAGTAATTTTTAAAATGAATAATAATAATTAGTATGATTTTGACACTTTTACACCAGCTGTGAATGAAAAATAAAATCCAAAACGCAGTTTGCCATTGTGAATTAAAATGACATGACGATCCGTTTGCATTCATATGTCATCTTCCCATTCAGATTGACGTATCACGAAATGGTTTCTCATGCAATTGCCGATACGTTCATGGATGTTACAACTCGAGCCCAAGTGATGTCTAAAATTGGTTTTAATTTTCTGTTTCCCCATACTGTTTCCAAATAACATTGCAATACTTAAAATTAATATTTATTTAAATTTCCGCAGTTTTATTTTGTGAGCTCCAGGCCGGCTTGGCAATAAAACACAAATAAAATGGCAACTTTTATCTACATATTTGCTTTATTTAGTTGGCGATATTTCAACCTCGATTAGAAGTCATCTTCAGGAACTCTTAATTGTGCCTCGTCGATATTTGAATACTTAATATTATTAAAATTTATGAACAACAAATTCTTACAGACTTAAATAAGATTATAAAAACGATTACAGAAGGGTAATGAAAATGTCAACTCGATAATAGATGAAATCTGGTTGCACTCATTAAGAGTGCGAGCAATTGGCGCATTTCATATATATAGTTTGTTTTGTTATTACTTCTTAAAATGGGTACGATTTTCGCAGTTCTCTTGGAATATTAAATTCTTTTCCATAAGGGCACCCTTTATAATGCCATATATAAAAATTTAGGAGGAAACAGATCTTCACTTTCTACAGGTTAGAGATTTAAGGAACGTAAACAAGCAATTTTATGAAGAGATTCCGTAGGTCTGTACCGCAAATCATACTTGAGAAAAACCTTTTGAATTTTCTTAATCCTGTTGATTGAGAATTGTTGGTAAGGCCGCTAAATAATAGTGACCAAACAAATTTAAGCAAAATTGAGATCTATCGCACCACTAATAGAGATTTTCAACTTCAGCTTGAAAATTCAACATACGAGGTCTGTTAGAAAAGTATCCAAAGTCGGATACTCGTATCATCTGCAGAATTTATTAACGGGTAAATTTTCAACTCATCAGTGTACAACAGAAACTTATCATATAAAAAGCAAGGGCAAATGTCATTAACGAGCAATACGATAAAAAGCGAACCTATAATACTGTGCTGAGGGACGTCTGACATTGCACGAAAGAGTTCAACACACTACCCTTTTACTTACGGCTTAAGCCATTGTAAAAAAAATTTGTAAGCTAGTTTATGTATTAGTGTCTTATGAGACATAGCCATGAAAATGCTCTTCCATATGCCGTTCGTAGTCGGCTTAAAACGGTAGGTCCCTTTGGAGAATTTCTCATGGTTATCTTTCCTGAACTACAGTTTTAATGATTTTGCTATTCAGTAGCCCGTTTCATAACAAAAATCGGTAGAACAAATTTAGCTATTTTGGTTAGCAAACTAAAGTACAACAATTTTGTGCGCTTAACTTAGGAATCAGTGATTAAATTAAAATTAAAACTTTGAAATTACATAATCAAATAATTATAATATAATAAAAATATAAAAAAAGGCGCGAACATGTCTTTCCATTTATTCATTTGCCGGAGAGGAGCTAATGCGCCCTGAAACAGTGGATCGACGTTTGTTCCGGGATGTGGAAAATCATTTCCATTTGGATGCAGGGAAGTCATGAAAACTATTCCGGTTAACTCCAAACTTGGCTGAAGACTAATTTCTCAGCTTGACACTTAACTTAGAGGTTTCAGAATAATGGTGATTTCGACTGAAAAACAGGTAAATCTTGTGATTTTCAAGTTATTTCATTCTAAAAATTGCATTTATATAGGGTGATTTTTAAGAGCTTGAGAACGCAGAGGCAGCCTTCTTCTTCCTCTGCTACTTTCAGAATCGGAGCGATTATTTCCATTCGGACGTAACCGTTGCCCTATGTATGTATATTAGGCCGGGTCGATTTGTGGGGAGGCAAAAAAATCGCACATTGCTCTGTGAAAATCGTATTCTAGAGATCAAAATAAGAAACTTTGCTGAAGGAACCATAACTCTAAAACGAATTCTGATGTCCCCCAATTTGGGTCGAACTTTTTAGTTTCTTTTCTCATGTAAAGGCCAAAAATGGTGATATTTTGAAATGATTGTATGGGGAACCCCCCAGAGGAGTTCCAGGGGGTGTGCCACTGGCATGGGTGGATCGGCCGTCCAAAGTTAGTGGGGGTCAGTCATACATTTGGACCCGATTGGAGCACTCTAAATGGGTCAAAGTGGGATTTTTCGTTCGACCCAAATTGGGGGACATCAGAATTCGTTTTAGAGTTATGGTTCCTTCGGCAAAGTTTCTTATTTTGATCCCTAGAATACGACTTTCACAAAGTAATGAGCGATTTTTAAATCGACCCGCCCTAATGTATATGTTGTCGTAAAGCTCTTACAGCTCATTGTTCCATCGTCTACGATACTTGTCATCATCAACTTGCAAAAGTCCAATAATCTTCCGTAGAATCTTAGTCTCAAGCACTCCAAGGGATGCCTCATCGGAAGTTGTCATCGTCCAAGCTTCTGCGCCATACGTTAAGACGTTAGTTAGTGCAAAGCGCAAATGTTGTAGGCAGACGGGCAGAATAGCATAGGCAGAATATCAGATTGTTTAAAATTAGCGAATTACACTGTAGGTCAACTAATTGAGGTTGCTCATTTTGATTGCCAGAAACCAAAATAAAAAGGCCTTAAACACCAAAAACATACAAAATATTTACTTTTTTATATATACTTAATATAAACTAACACATTTAAGATAATTTTTCTATAGTTCTATAGTTCTTGATAATATAATATATTATAAAAATCTGTAGTTGCCTTACAACTGAATTGTATTTATTTATAATTACATTTCGTATAAATAAGTAAATAAATAAAATTAAAAAGGGAACATATGGATAACAAAATGTTCCGCAAACAGAGTTTCAAAGTTTTATCGAAATCGCAAGTCGCAAAAGTAAGTAGGAATGAGAGAACGGCTGAGAGTATTTGTTCCTATTTCGCGATGTCCGCAAACGGTAGAGAGTAGCACTTCGGGCTATTCTCTATCCCCATGGCGATGCTCGACAATCGTTATCTCTAACCAGCTGTAGAATATTCCTTAGCTATTTGAAGTCATTGATCCACGCAAACAACGCAAGAAAGTGGTGTATCGCTTTGAAAGCATTGAATTAATCAATCATCAAATGATTCAGAACAGAGTCTAGCATTGATGCCTCAAGATGGCAAGGATGCTCTCGTCGCAAATAAAAAATAAACTATCGATTGGAGTTTTATTTTTTGGTTTGGTTAAAACGATGCTTCAATTATCGAAATATATCCAAGAAGTTGCCCGACCTTTGGTAACTGCTTGAGGCACATTTTTAGTGCGAAAGTAATATGCTCAAAGTTGAGGATCAAAAGTGTCAGCCAAAGGTCATAGGAGGGCAATTGTTTTTAATTTTGTAAAATGGGGTTTTCTTTTACAGGTGAGTATTAATATATGATACATAATATTAAGTGCTAACCATGACGAATAGGCGAAGCAACTGGAATAAACAACGCTGGAAAGGAGCTGCCAAAAATTACATTTGTCTGGAAGCGCTTAATGTGTATTAGTAAGACCGCATTCAATTCGTTACATGTAATGCTCGCGCTTGACGAGTTTTACTCGATAACTTTGTTGTCACTTTCACACGAAAATTTTTCGTAAAGTGAGCAGAGCAAAGAAGTGGCAAATCGAAGGCGCCTAATTCATAATTTTAAAATTTTTCGATATAAGTCATTTTCACTATGATCCACCACAAATAATAAATTTAAATTAACTATCGATTTTAAACTAGAGTACTAAATATATAGTTCGACAATTTTCCCAAAAAATTTTTTTAATGATTTTGTAGCCAAATTTTGTATTGCATTTATAGAACAGAGCCATTTTGTGCCCTGCTAAGAGTAACTTCTTCACAATTATTCGGGTAGTAGAGAAAGAAGCTGGTGACTGACATCCAGGGTATTCTCAAATTATGGAGGGAATACTTCTCGAGTCTATTAAATAGTGACAGGTGTGCATGTCACAGAGAATGTGAAGATCCCGACACCCCAATCGTTGATGATGGAATCGTCGTTCCGCTACCCGACCATGACGAGGTGAAAATAGCGATAACGCGGCCAAAGAACAACAAAGCCGCGGGCGCCGACGGACTGCCGGCTGAGCAAGCTGGCGGCGAGGAGCTGGTAAGGTGCATGCATCAGATCCTATGCAAAATATGGTCGGATGAAAGCATGCCTGCCAATTGGAATTTAAGTGTGCTCTGCCCAATCCATAAGAAGGGTGATCCTGCAATCTGTGCCAATTACCGCAGGATTAGTCCTCTAAATATCGCCTATAAGGTTCTAGCGAGCGTATTGTGTGAAAGGCTGAAGCCCACCGTCAACCAACTGATTGGACCTTATCAGTGTGGATTTAGACCTGGAAAGTCGAAAGTCGGAAGTACCATCGACCAAATATTCACAATACGCCAAATCTTGGAAAAGACTCATGAAAGGAGAATCAACACACACCATGTTTCGTCGACAGTACGAAAAGGAGTTTCCTGTATGCCGCGATGTCTGAATTTGGTATTCCCGCAAAACTAATATGGTTATGCAAGACGACGTTGCTCAACATCAGCAGGCGCCGTCAGAATTGGGAAGCAAGCCGTTTGATCCCAAATGAGGTTTCAGACAGGGTGACTCGCTGTCGTGTGACTTCTTTAACCTGATGTTGGAGAGCATCGTACGAGCCGCAGAACTTAATCGCTCAGGCACAATTTTTTATAAGAGCGTACAATTGCTGGCGTATGCCGATGATATTGACATCATCGGCCTT
The DNA here is from genome assembly GCF_028408465.1 of Anastrepha ludens. Classification (NCBI taxonomy): domain Eukaryota; kingdom Metazoa; phylum Arthropoda; class Insecta; order Diptera; family Tephritidae; genus Anastrepha; species Anastrepha ludens. The sequence continues at coordinate 69,984,254 of NC_071501.1, forward strand.
AACAACCGCGCTGTTAGTTGTGCCTTCCCAAACTTGATAAAGAGGCAAGAGGCAAAGCGAAAGGGTCTGATGGTGAACGAGGATAAAACGAAGTACCTCCTGTCATTAAACAAACAGTCGGCGCACTCGCGTATCGGCACCCACGTCACTGTAGACAGTTATAATTTCGAGGTTGTAAAGAACTTCGTATACTTAGGAACTAGCGTTAACATCGATAACAATGTCAGCCTTGAAATCCACTTGCCAACAAGTGCTATTTTGAACTAAGTAGGCAACTGAGTAGTAAAGTCCCCTCTCGACGAACAAAACTAACACTCTAAAAGACTCTCATCATGCCCGTCCTAACGAATGAAGCATGGACGATGACAACATCCGATGAAGCGACGCTTGGAGTGTTTGAGAGAAAGATTCTGCCTAAGATTTTTGGACCTTTGCACGTTGGCAACGGCGAATATCGCGGGCGATGGAACGATGAGCTGCATTGTCTTTACGACGGCATAGACATAGTGCAGCGATTAAAGATTCAGCGCCTACGTTGGCTGGGTCATGTCGCGCGAATGGATACTAACACTGTGGTTCTGAAAGTATTCGATGTGGTACCAGCTAGTGTTAGCAGAGGAAGAGGAAGGCCTGCTTTGCGTTGGAAAGATCAGGAGGAGAAGGACTTGGCTTCACTTGGTGTGTAAAATTGCGCCAGTTAGCACGAGAAAGCAACGACTGCCGCGCTTTGTTAAACTCGGTCAAATTCGCGGTTATCGCGCCAATTAAAAAGAAGAAGAAGAAGTAGAGAAACAAAGAATATCATACTGGGACAATCTGCCAGGCTTATCGCAATCAAAATCAAGGATGGGTAGCTTCAACCTAGTGTTTTAAAGATTCTGTGGAATTAAATAAGAACTATTTGAGAATCATCACAGAAATGCTGAGAAGGCATGGTAGATAGATTATCCCCTTACTATCCTAGGAACACACTTCAATGTGACTTGCAATTTCTACGGAGAAGAAGATAAAGTGGCCAAGAATGTGCTGGATAAATGCTCAACGTATGCGGCAGAGCACCTGGGTAAAGATATTTCACCAGAGGAAGAAAAAAACTCAGTATAATAGGGCAAACACTAAAATTTATTGAGGAAGGCGCGAATTTCAGGTCGTGCTGCTAAATCTGTGCATAGTAATAATAATAATGCAGTAAAGTAATCTATGCCAACGTAAAGATAACTACATTTGAAATAAAAATAATAAGCATCAGAGTCAACGTCGATTGTTTAAGAAGTGATTTCAAATAGAAAATTATGATTTTGTCGTAAAAAAATGTTAAAAACAAATTATGTTTATGAAAGTCGCAATTGCTCCAAAAATTAATGATGGAGCGTCAAAATAATTTATTGAAAACTCGCAGATATAGTTTTGTTACTTATAAAGCAATGCGTTGAGGTTTTGGAACGTTTGCTGTGTCATTAACTTTCTCGCTCCCTTAGAAAAATCCTTTAATTTTTTTTTTGTATAAAATGTATTGATTTTGAAATGAATTCGTAAATAGAAATCAAAGTTAAATATTTGATAGTAACTGCTTACTTACTGTAGCTTAAATCTGTAGATTCTTCTATTTGCGGAACAACATCAAGGCGCACACCACAAATAGGAGGAGGAGCTCGACGAAACATCCTCAAAAGGTTTAAGTGAGAATTTTTCTTCTTCTTAATTGGCGCGATAACCGCTTACGCGATAAGTGAGAATTACTTATATATATACATATTATATGTATGTGTATATAAAGGTGTCGGTCTGATATATGGTTATTAGGGCGGGTCGATTTAAAAATCGCTCATTGCTCTGTGAAAATCGTATTCTAGGGATCAAAATAAGAAACTTTGCTGAAGGAACCATACCTCTAAAACGAATTCTGATGTCCCCCAATTTGGGTCGAACGAAAAATCCCACTTTGACCCATTTAGAGTGCTCCAATCGAGTCCAAATGTATGACCGACTCCCTCTAACTTTGTACGGCCGATCCACCCATCCAGTGGCACACCCCCTGGAACTCCCCTGGGGGTTCCCCATACAATCATTTCAAAATATCACCATTTTTGGCCTTTACATGAGAAAAGAAGCTGAAAAGTTCGACCCAAATTGGGGGTCATCAGAATTCGTTTTAGAGGTGTGGTTCCTTCGGCAAAGTTTCTTATTTTAATGCCTAGAATATGACTTTCACAGAGCAATGGGCGATTTTTTTGCCTCCCCACAAATCGACCCGGCCTAATGGTTATCCAACATGATTTAGTTTAAAACATTTTTTTCTATACACAAGTATTTTGTCAACTTTTCATAAATCAGTACTGTAAAACATTTCTTAGCGAATCATAACATAAATGCTTACTGAGCTATGTCCAACTGTATAGCATTCAAAACGCACACACTAGCAAAAACTGGCCCCACCCAGGCGGTGGCTGTAATTATAGAAAGAAAAATTGCTAGTTGCAAATTGCAAATGAAAATTTGTTTGCAACGCCGGTTATTCAAATAATTTGCGTTAGGATTTAAAGCATGGAAAACCTGGCTGAGGTCAACGAGTGAATCCAATGCAAGTTGATTGAAAAATGGTATTCTACTACATACATACATAGACAGTATTTTTAATAAATGCGACTTACTATTTTTTTTTTTAATTTTCTCTCTAAAATATTTTAAAATGCACTAACTGCAAACAAAGCCGATACACACAAAGTTTTATTTTAATAGTTAACAGTTTGCCTTCCCTCACACCAACGAAGTGTGTACACAAAAACAAAAACTCCCGAGCGGTACGCCAAGAATTATGCTTTACTTATTTGGTATATTGTGCTCGCAGTAGCCAGCTGTGCATTTAACCAAATAAACTCATACCCTGCTTTTGTCCAAAACTATAGGCACTGCATTTCACTGCTGACCGCTTTCGGATCGTACTTAAAATTTATTGTAGGCGTTGGTGCATTCAATCGTAACTTTATGACCCTCTTATGTATCTACAAGCCAGCCTCTGGCTCTGTCCGCCTCCCTGGGAAAAATATGAAATTACTATTTACTGCCAACCAACAGTTATTTATCTTGCCCTGCCTTTCCTTGTCCAGCTTGTGATACACGTATTTACCCTAACCAGCTGATGTGTACTTATTTGCACTGGCCCCAATGCCCTTTCCTACTATTCGCTCCTACTGCTGCCCTACTCTGTTCACTATTAACTGCTAAAGTTTGCGTTGTAACTATCTTTGACGCACGTTCCATTGTCCGTTAGTTGAGCGACTTACCTGCTCTCCTCCTCTCGTCCTCTTCCCGCATCTTCTCTTCTAAGACATAGTTATATTTTATGAGCTTCGCATGTACAGCGAAAAGTGCGAATGTTGTAGTTTTTTATGATGACCTGTCGTTTATTTCATCCTTTTTCATTACTCGTTTGTATAGGGTATAGAATGGCAACAAGCAATAACTAACTAGCAGTAGCAACATTGCCAACTACATATAACAACAGCTATAGAGGTACAACAAGAGCATTGCCGGACGGCATTAATAACAACAGCAGAAGGAGCAAAACAAGCCCAAGCGAGGACAATAAGAGGGCAGTCTTTGTAATCATCATCATTCGCGTCCGCTCCCATTACCACCCTCCGCCCCTTACTCATCACCATCATCATCATCATTGTCAGCGTCTGCATCGTCAGCCAAACTAATGGCCTATAAAAGAATCAATTTTCAATTCGTTTAGGCTACCGCCCTCCGTGTATCGCCACTACCTATCACCACCGAAGCCAACTGTTGTTCGCTTGGCCCTTTTAAGGTCGCCTCTGACAGCCGCTACATACTTCAACTAACGGCCTGCGTTCTTGGCATGTGCATTCTGCAGCTGCCGATGTGCTGATATTGTTAAATCGTTGCTTTTACAAAAGTGCTGCGACGCGCTGGACCCAAACTAAATAGTAGTTTGTACGCCCTTTTAACTTTCTTTCTCTACTTTGCCTTTTTTTCGCTTTTGCCTTCGCTTTCAATTTTTGTTATTTATTCAATACAAGAAATAGTAGTAAAAATCGTATCTTTTATTAAGGGTTAAGCAGCAGCATAGCAGCACTTTTGTTACAAGTAAAAGCTTAAAAATACTACTTTTTTGCTATATTCAAGCCCTCTCGCTTAACTTTTTTATGTTCACTACAAAAATTTATGCTGTCAATAAAGTACTTTGGTTATTGAAAGTTGTGTAGCTGGACTATTAGCAGGAATATTGGCTAACAGTGGAAAAAGCAGCTGGAAAAGGGTTAATGGGTTTTTAGTTGTTGACACGAATAATATGATTTTTGCCACATAATAATAAAGTAAGTAAAATAGATTATGCAATTTAATTTCAACGTAAATAGAACTCGCACAATTGGAACATCGATGCACAAAAGCTGATGGTGCTTGAGAAAGGAAGGAATGTGTGTACGAGTATTTATAAATGCTTCGGCTAACCATAACTCAACGGCATTCAAGAAATTTCAGGATTGGAACAGAAATTCTGGGTTAAGAAGACGTTTATCGTTTTCCTCGGATTCTTCGGATTGGAATAGTACAAACCCAACAAACACATTGATTGGGAGAAAAAGAAGTCCTGTTAAATGGATACGAAATTTACAAAATCATTACAGGACAAAAGGTTTGGCATGCAGGAATAGGGGAGGAAAATTAATACCTGCAAAAACATTTGTCGATATATCATGCAGATGCCGTCAAAACTGCAATCGAAAAAATATTTCGGATGAGAGAGAGGCAGCCATGAAAGAATTTTTTAGTTTACATAGTCAACTTCACCAAAAATATTTTCTTAAGAGGTTGTATCAAAGTTAATGAAATAAAAAGAAAGCGCCCCACGAATGAAACTAAAGAACGAAGATCACATTCGTTTACATATTATTTTCGAAAAGAGGGACTTGGTATTACCGTTTGTAAGAAATATTTTAGAGACACTTATCAGGGGAGCGACGGGAGGATATACGATTGTTGTTCTAAAGAACAAGTTACATCTTTGGTTGATAAGCGCAAAGGTCACGTTGCAAGCAATCAAATAGATGATACAAATGTTATAAAGCATATAAAGTCATTTCCAGCCTACTGTAGTCACTATACTAGAGCTCATAGTCCAAGACGACAATACTTAAATCCTGACTTAAATATTAAGAAGATGTATGAGCTATACGTCACAGAATGTGAAAAGGAAAACGTAGCACCAATGAAAGAAAAATATTATTATGTTTTCTCTATAAAATTGTATTTACATTTTAAACAACCATCAAAGGATACGTGTCAAACATGCGATGTTTTTCAATCTTCAGACGATGAGGGAATTAACATGGCAAGAATTGAAAAGGAAAATAACTTAGAAGAGGCTGAGCGGGCTCGCAGTCAGTTGTTCATATTTTCTTTTGACTTGGAAAAAGCGTTAGCCTTTCCCAAGTTGGCCACATCCGTAGCTTATTATAAGCGAAATTTATATGTTTATAATTTTAGATCTCACGAATTTAATAAAAATATAAGCCACATGTTTGTTTGGCCAGAAACTGAAGGATCTCGTGGGTCTCAAGAAATTTCAACTTGTCTAAAAAAGTACATAAAGACTTACGTTGCAAAGCTGCGTATCAAGCTGCCAGACCACAGAACTATTTTCCAAACGGAAGTTTTTGCTGTGGGGAAAGCCGCGGAGCTAGCCTACACTTGAACAAGAAAGAACTCAACAATTAATATATACGTGGATAGTCAAGCAGCAATAAGAGCAATAAGCTCATATTGTATTAAGTCCAAAAATGTTCGACGGAGCAGGGAGGCCATAGAAAGGCTAGCCGCAAACAGTAGGCTGCATATCTACTGGGTACCTGGTCACAAAAGCATTATGGGGAACGAAATAGTAGATGAGATAGCAAAAAGTGCTGTTAGACTACCTTTTGAGCAAGAGAACGACATACCAAAACCGCTAAACACAATATACAATGAAATGGACGACTACATGAAAAGGCCAGTGGAAGCCAGGTGGACTAATTTGACCACATGCAAAACAACAAAAGTTATGTGTAGAACTAACAACAAAAAACTGACTCAATTCGTACTTACACTCACGCGAAAGGAATGCAGAACTATTATAGGCATGCTTACAGGTCACAATCTATTGGCTGCACATGCGTACAAGATAGGGATTGCTAACACGGACAAATGCAGGAAATGCAGAGAGGATGTTGAGGAAACTTTAGAACATCTTCTGTGCGTTTGTCCGGCATTATCAAAAACGCGACTAAGATGCCTGGGAGCCCCACTGTTTGAGGGTCTGGAAGACGTCTCAAAAGCGGAGCTCCCAGCCCTACTTAGATTCGCCAAAAGCGCTGACATCCTACATGATGTCTACTTTAGGTATTCATAGAGGTCGATCTCCATCTGGTATCGCTAGGGACTAAAAGGTCTATGCGTGGCTTATTGCCAACCAGGCTAACCTAACCTAACCTACGTTGCAAGCTTTGAAAAAATAAGAACATTTTTGGATTCGTGTACCGGTCAAAATAGAAATATTAAAACCGTCTTAAGTTTATTGACATTTGTTCAAAGCACGGAAATCAAAGCTGAATCAATTGGCATGAAATTTTTGTAAGTGGACACAGCTTTTTGCCCAATGACTCAGATTTTGCCATTACTGAGTCATGTGCGAAAAAAAAATCAAAACATTTCTTCACCAGATGATTGATGCCATATAATCAAAACATGTAAAAAGAAATTGCCGTTTCATCTAATCCAAATGACTCGCCAAGATTTTTTGTCAAGAAAAGCAACCGTCACAGTGCTTCCAGTAAATTGGCTTAAAATACGCTGGATAAAGTTAGAAAGGTCCAAACCCTATCTCATACAATTCAAATGGGACTATAATAAAGATATAGAATTTCAAGCCATTAATATAAGAAAATCTTTAGTGGGTAGACCGCAAGGTTTGAAAAATATAAATCAGCTTTTATTATATCCTAAAGGTAGAACTGTGATAAAGGAAATATGGAATATAAATATATAAACACGATTACTATAAGAACTTGTCAACAAATCGAAATGAATAATCCTTGCATACAGCTGATGAAGAAGACATTATTTATAATATTGCTGAATCATCCCAAAGAATAATATCTTAGCCGCATAAAGCTGCTACAAATTAAATACGAAAATTATTTTATAACCGAACTTCCAACATTCATTTTTATGCAAAAGCTGTGATAAAAATGTATAATAACTAACTTTTTCTGTAATAAAAACTTAAAAATGAAAAGACTAAATTTAACTTTATTACTTTTTTCAGTTGACAAATCGATTAACTCCATCAGTCACATAAAAACTGTAACATTACTGACGATTGTTTGTTGGCTATTCTTTCTTATTAACTTTATATACCGTTAGATGCAAGCTGTATCTGCAATTATGCATTCCACATTATGTATTTGCAACCATATTATCAGAGGAATTTTTAAAAGCAATATACATTACATCATCGCGTTTCTCAAATTTTCGTTTTATGGGATGATATCTAAGTTTGTGGAATTTTTCTAATATTTTTATGAAGTTTGAAAATTGAATTATATAATTTTTGTTGGGCAATGAAAAATTATATTAAAAATTCCAAATCTTTCGAACTGGATGAACTCTTCTAAAATTGTATGTTTAAAATGTTTGTAGATTATTACTTTAACCACTGTTGGATTTCCGGATTCATCTTAACTTTTTTTTCGTTTCTTAAAAAAAATTCACCTCCTCGTCGCCACCGTTGGATTTCCTTATTTGAAAAAAATTCAGAATAAACAAAAATGTAATAGTTTAATGAACACCAAGAATTAGCTGAATGTCAATCCAACGAAGACGAGTTTACATCCCTGGGCAAAGCCTTCCGGACCATGGGAGCGACTTCATATTGATTATGCTGGTCCAATTGATTCGTATTATTATCTTGTAGTTATCGACGCGTTTTCAAAATGGCCAGAAGTAATTCGAACAAAATCGATTACAACAGCGCTAACGATTTTTAGTTTGAATGAAATTTTTGCTAGATTTGGATTGCCGAAAACAATAGTATCTGATAATGGCACCCAATTTACCAGTCACCAATTCCAGCAATTTGTAGCAGAGCACGGCATTCAACACATTCGCAGCAGTCCTTACCATCCCATGTCTAACGGTCAAGCTGAGAGGTTTGTGGATACTTTCAAACGGGCACTAAAAAAGTTGAACGGGGAGGGGGTATCTGCACAAAATCTTATAGTATTTTTACAAGTTTACAGATCCACACCAAATAAGCAGAACGAAGAAAACAAATCACCGGCCGAAGTGTTACTCGGAAGAACTTAATTTGCTTAAGCCAACTTTTTCTACTGAGCCTGCACTTTATAGCGATAAACAACTTAAAATGAAAAATCAGTTTAATAGAAAGCACGGTGCTAAACAAAAGCATTATGAGATCCAAGACGTTGTTTTTATAAGCGTGCACAAAAGCAAAGACAGTTTAAATGGATGAAAGGAACGGTGGCTGAACGCATGGGGAAAGTTTTGTACAACATACGATTGCAGAATAGTAAGATTATTCGATGTCACGCGAATCAAATGCGAAAATGTTTTGAAGGAAGCTCATCAGTGATGGAAAACGAAGCTGTATGCAATGACAAAAGACTGGCGGAAGCGTTTCAATTATATGAAATCGCACCACAGCATGTTTTAAACCATAATCCTACACCAGCTAATAATCCAAACGAGGCGTTGGAACAGTTGGAACAGGTACCATTACCATCACAATCTAAGATTGGAACAACTAACAATGGGCAGTCACGCGATAATGATATGCAAAGTATGGGGACTGGAAACCAAACCACATCAGTGCAACCGTATGTACGACCGCAACGTATTCGTAAACCAGTTGACCGTTTTAAACCAACTTGAGAAAAACTTATCCGATAAATATACTAAAAAAAGGAGGTGTGTTGGCAACGCAGTTTTGGCTATGGCCTGTGTTGGCAGCGCAGCTGCGAGATAGAACGTGCTAGGGTGAAATCTGACAACCATTTTGATCTTTTAATTAAATAAAATAGTAAAGAAAGCGAAAACGAAGTTTCATTTCATCAAGATCCGGAAATCCAACAGGCTCTTTATTTAAACTTCATAAAACTTATTCACAAAAAAATAAGTAAATAAATAAATAATGCCTTAAAACTTATTCTTGCTGATACCGCAGCTGATAGAAATATTCCTGTACTGTCTGAGGCTAAATTACGTCCCTAGAAGGTTTTATACCTAAACCAGGTAAAAGCAGCCATTTGCGTCCCAAGGACTGCATGCCAATTAGTCTCTTATAGCTAGCGTACACGAAGGGGAAGTTCACTGAAACACCTCTTCACAGGGTGGTGCTACATATTATATAAAGAAAGAGCTACACTATGGAGAATATGCGATAGAGGTCTTCCTTGATATATCTGAAGCCTTCAACAATGTATCCAAGGAATTTTTAATACATAGAGGGCCTGGATTTAACTGATGTCGATTGACCTGCTATTCAACACTGGTTGGGCAGCCTCGGGCGAATGGAGGTCCAGTACAATCTCGAAAAAAGCAAACAGAGGAACTCCATAATGATAAATCAGATTATCTTCGAACTTCAGAATAGCGGACCAAAACCGACACATATGCTGATGACTTGTCTGTTATCAAGTAGGTGTCCACAAGCGATGAGTGAAATACTCACAAGGACTGGACGGAATAGGTCGGACTCTAGAAAATCTAGATATGACAGACTTTATACTCTTTACAAGGAAGTACAATATTCCTAACTAGTCACCTCCGAGGCCTGGAAGTGTTGAGTTGACACCAAATCGACTAAATACCTCGGCATTGTTGTGTAGGAGTTTACAAAGTTATGATAAAATTAGATTATTTAGCATTATCCTAACATACATTTGTATTTATCTAGGAGTTTAAAACTTATTTTTCTTTTGATTATACAATAGGTTATCATTATTATTTGGAATGTCTTTGACATATATGGTTTACTAGTATGTTGAACGACGTGCGATAAAGTGACTTATGTCAAAAGATTGGGAAGTGTGGAAAGGATTGCGGGAATATTCCTAGCGTCATTATAGAGGGAAATGGACGGCAGAAATGTCTAGAATCCACATAACGTCCATACCATTTCTTTACAGATGGGTCCAAAATGGCGGAAAAAGTAGGAGCTGCTTTCTTTTGCACGCAATTTGATCTCCAAAAGTCTTTCGAACTCCCAAATGATTGTACGAAAGGTGAAATCTGTGGACGTACTCTGCGGAAACGGGCAGCTTTGGAAACACAGTCGATATGGGAACACTTAGCCTAAACACAAAAAGCTGAACGACTTGCTCAAACTCGCAAAAACGTGTATCACCAATTACATAAAATAATAGTTCAACACTGGTAACACAATGGACCCTAGAGGCCAGATCAGCCAGCATTACCTAATCTAACTAGAGAAGCCTAGTACAGTTTTTCTTTTTTAAATTTGTTTAGTGCAATTCACCCCTTTAACAGCCTTTTTAGTTAAATTTCATAAACTTTTTTTTAATTCCACTTTGTCACTAATATATCTCATTTGCAAAGCCATAAATCCTCTTAGCGGCCTATTTCATAAGCCTCGTTATATACAAATTGAATAAAATACTCAATATAATACACTTTTTTACATAAATAGAAAGTGAGTTCCAATCTGAAACGTGCTTTCCTTCATCGGTTTTGATTTAATTCTTCTACACAGTTCTTTACCATTTTGATTTTACTGTTAGATGGCAAGCAATGCAATAGTCTCGTTTATAGAACGAATGCTAACTGGGCGAACGATAAGCGCAAATTTGGGTGACACATTTGTTAAAAAAATTTCCCATCAGGGGTACACCCCAAGGTGGGGTAATTTCTCCACTTCTGTGGAACCTAACTGTCAATAATCTTCTACAAGAACTTGAAAAAATTGGAGGTAAAATAATATCATATGCCGATGATATTGTAATAGCAATCTCGTGGAAATACCTTCCAACATTATGTGACCTCCAACAAAGATATCTCAACAGACTATCACTTTGGTGTAAAAGTCGAGGACTAGAGGTAAATTCGGAAAAAACGGATCTGATACTTTTTAGTAGGAAACACAAAACACCTGCTCTACACAGCAGTGGTTAGGCCAATTCTCTACTACGGTATTGTAATATGGTGGGATGCCCTTCTGAAGGGTGTGAACATCAAGAAACTTGACAAGGTGCAAAGACTAGCGTCTATTCTGATAACCGGCGCCATGTCAACCACACCATCGAAAGCATTATATGCGATATTAAACCTCCTTCCGGTAGATCTGCAGGGAATAGTTAACGCACGCAGTGCGCAATAAGGCTGAACACTCTAAACAAGTGGTCAAACACGGATTATGGTCACGGTAAAATCCTGGTTGGCACTTTGGGGCTTCCCGGACTGGTGGACTATGCACTCCCGCCTATACTTGCCATTACATCGTTTACGACCCTCCTACCCTCAAGGGAAGAGTGGGAACGGGACGACGTGAGACAGGGCGAGTCCATCCATGTATACACAGATGGCTCAAAGCTCGAGGGCAGGGTGGGCGGAGGTGTATATTCCGAACATCTGGGGATCTCCTTCAGTTTTCGGCTCCCCGACTACTTTAATGTCTTTCAGGTTGAACTGATCGCAATAATAAAAGCCGCGACACTGATACAGTGTGATGCGATATCCGGAAATGATATCTACATTTTCACTGATAGCCAAGCGGCGATAAAATCCCTCACAAAACAGTCGACAACCTCCAAGGTAGCCATGAAATGCCGCACATCTCTTAACGAGATGGCTGAGTCATTTCACCTAAAGGTAACATGGGTTCCTGGCCATCGCGACATTGAGGGTAACTGTAGAGCCGATGAACTAGCAAGACTCGGCACTAAATTGTCTGACGAGCACATAGATAATGACATAGGAATACCCTTACAAACATGTAAGCTACTCATCCTTGAAGAAATTGTAAAGAAAGCAAACGAAAGATGGCGTAATGAAGCCACCTGCAAAATCGCCAGTCAACTGTGGCCGACTCTAAATGCTAAACGCACAGAATCTCTGCTAAGCCAAAATAAACACAGTCTTAGCACACTGCTCGCAGTCATAACGGGGCACTGCCTAATAGGTAGACATGCCCAAAGAATGGGTATGCAAACACATGACTCTTGTAGAAGTTGTCTAGATGAGGACGAGAAAGAGACAATCTCACACCTACTGTGCCACTGCCCTGCTCTATCCAGACGCAGGTTTACTATTCTGGGTAGACAATTTTTTAATGAGTTAGAAGACCTCAGTTCTATAGAAATCAGAGATATTTTAAAATTTTTGAAAAACACACACTGGTTTTAGGACAGATAGGGACAAGCTCCCCACCGCTTCAACCTAACCTAACCTAGATGGCAACGCCCTACACAAATAATTTGAATTATAGCTTTTTTCATTCATTCCCGAAATCCAGTGATGAACAATGGCCGCTGATATTGGCGTCTCTAAGTAAGCAATGCAAAATACTGAGATGTTCCTCTTTATGACCGAGGCAGCAAAAATGTTACATATAAATTATTTCAATGCTCAATACTATTAGAAACATTTACCATGAAGTAATTTGTCTCCTTAAGCCGACTTATTTGTGGAGTTACTGCCAACATGTAAAAGTATGTTATAATTATTCACTCGAGAGCATAAATTTTGATTTAGCTTTTACTAAAACAAAAATATAAGTACTTTATTTCGATATCGAATACAATAAAAACTCATAAGAATCAATTAAAACTAATTTATATTGCCAATAAATTCAATTGAAGCCATTAATGCAGTTGGGTATAAAAAAATTTATAAACTTTCCCGAACAAATTTATACGGCTTGCTGTTTCTAATCGCTTCGAGTTCCTGCAAAATCAGCTAAAAAGCTTAAGTGTCGTAAACTTATAAATTGTACACTTTCTGGTAACTGAAGTACCAACTATGAAGTTTGGTTTGCTTTTTTCAAAGCACAAATAAAATTTGTTGACATCTACGCATTTTATTGACGGGAAAGGCCAAGAGAAATGGTTGTATAGCAAAAAAACCCCACAGCAGTGCACGCAAAAAACATATTAAACATATTTTTATAGCTCTTGCATACCCAGCCAGCATAACATTTAAGATTTTACGATATCGAACTAATTCTTGATGTTTCCCCATAAACAGACTTGCGCGTACGTATGAACTGCTAAGCAACAATGTAAGGGCAGAGCGTATAGCAAATGAGCAATAACACAAAAAAAAAGTAAGCCAAAAACACCAATAAATACTCTGATAAGGAAGTGAACGGTTTTCTGCAACTTATACGAATTGCGAACAAATTTGATGTCATAAAGTGGAATATGGCAAAATCCATACTTTTATATCCTCCGAAAAAGCATTGGGAGCATAGAGGAAGGAAATAAGAAGTAAGGCAGCCGATATAATGCAGCATCATAGCAACAACAATAAGGAAATACAACAACAAAAGCAATGCAATATACTAAAGTAATAAAAAAATATCAGCAAAGCAAAATCGGAGGAAAACAATTTTCTGCTACGTGCCACACTAACTGACCAGCAGCAGGCAAGCGAGTCTGTAAGGCAAGTGGAGAGAAAATGTACTTTAATGGAAAGCAGTGTGGAAACAAACCCCATAGGGAAACTGGAGGGAAACAAGCACTGGAGCGTTGTACTCCGCAAGAACGTGGAACAATTGTGTCGATTTTCTCGAAGCATTTCCTGGTCGCGTAAACTGCCGTTTTGACAATTTGGCAAGACCAGCAAGATCAACCGAAGTCGCGGGTTTACGCCTTTAAGGAGAGTATTCAACAGGAATGCGAACTGTTATCACCAGAAGTATTGCAAGAGGTCGTAGAAAATGCGATAAAATGGGCACAAATTTGTACCAATACTACCCGTATCCACTTAACGGATATCATCTTTTCTACTTGACAAACCAAATTGTTAACGTCAAAATAAAGATTTCTTTGACTCAAAATTATTTTTTAGTAAAAAAAGTATTTAACGTTGGATGATTAGTTAAGATTTACTTAATAAATTGTTTGACCAAGTTTCTGCTCCAATTTGTTGCGTGCGACTTGATGTTGATTAACAACTGTTTATGTTTTATGCCACTGTCAATGGCCAAATGGCTTTTATGATAATATTTTTCATGGCAGAAGTACACTCCAAGGTTTGACATTGCTTGCCAAGAAGTGACCGATATTAAAAAAAAAAATCTCTTCTAACATTTGGTGTTTTATTATAGCGGATTTGGAACCCAGACTATGTCGAATAATAGCCATGCACAATACCATTCTTCTACGGCGACCGGCGTGGATGCATCTTTCAGAATTAGAAGCAGTTCCTAGATTGCTCGAAGTTGGGCAAAAAGTTGCTGGAGGAATATTTTATAAAGAGCCACCTATTAAGCTTAGGTTTAGGCTTAGTCAATTGGCTACTAGTAAGTGAAGTTCATTTTCAAGAAATAAAAATTTATTTTGATAGGTATGCAGTAGGCTGGGTCGATTTGTGGGGAGGCAAAAAAATCGCCCATTGCTCTGTGAAAATCATGTTCTAGGGATCAAAATAAGAAACTTTGCCGAAGGAACCATACCTCTAAAACGAATTCTGATGTCCCCCGATTTGGGTCGAAGTTTTTAGTTTCTTTTCTCATGTAAAGGCCGAAAATGGTGATATTTTGAAATGATTGTATGGGGAACCCCCCAGGGGAGTTCCAGGGGGTGTGCCACTAGCATGGGTGGATCGGCCGTCCAAAGTTAGTGGGGGTCGGTCATACATTTGGACTCGATTGGAGCACTCTAAATGGGTCAAAGTGGGATTTCCCAAATTGGGGGACATCAGAATTCGTTTTAGAGGTATGGTTCCTTCGGCAAAGTTTCTTATTTTGATCCCTAGAATACGATTTTCACAGAGCAATGAGCGATTTTTAAATCGACCCGCCCTAGTATGCATGGATCCAGATCGCAGACTCACTGATGGTGCACTCGAAATCAATCGTGAATGCTAGAATCGCCATTTCGCAAGCCAGCCGACTTAGCTAGTAATATTTTATGGTCACTCGATCGCAGAGACATTATCGCAAACTGTATGGCTGAAGAACTGTCTAAGCAGGGAGCTGGCTAGTTTCCCCATTCAAAGAGGAAGTTGAGATTCCTTTTGCTACCTTCTAAAGCCTGTTGAAAACCTGTCACTTAAGTCAGCGTAGTGAGCGTTAGACGAGAACCCTAACATTCACAATTCTTTGCACATCTAGATTGGGGTCAGTGGGAGGAGCTCCTATTTCTAGGTTATATTACCTTATATGACATTATTTCCTCTCGCAATTCTGACCGATTTAAAATCCAAACAAATTGGCTTGAAATATTTTTTAATAATTTTCTGTATTTATAATGACTTTTTCGAGCTACTAACAGTATAAAAAGGACATATATTGAGCCCATTTCAAATGAAAATGTCTTAAAATTTGTACATTATTTACTGTAAAGGAGCATTTTTTTCATATTTTCAGATAGCTAAGCGGTATTGGCGGCAACGAGTTCGCTGTGGCCTTAGCAAAAGTAGGCTCATCTGTCATCTACCTCGCACTAGGAGCTCACAAATGAAATTTGTTTCAGATATTCTCTACTGGGGCGCTACGTTTTCACATTCAAAACATCATCTAATCTCTTACTACTTATTTCTGCTTCCTCTTACCTTTCGTATTTTGTCGCACACTGATAGAGCAAAAATGCAATCAAGTTTAATCAGAATTTTCGCATCTGCAAGATACGCAATGAAAACGGCAACAATAGGAGTAACAACACGCTTGTTCATACATACGACTAGAAGTATCATATTTGTGTATGTTTGCAAGGACAGTAGCAGCAATGATAGCTGTATTAGACAATAACAACAATACAAATTGCAAACGAAACTCCCATAAAAGCAGCAAACGAAGTTCGGAAGCTGTTTACATATATAGGTAAATACAACTAGCCGGTGTTTGTGAGAAAAATACATGGGATAGAAGGGCTCCAAGACCTCCTAGATAAAAATTAGGTTTGGTCTGTGTAAAAGGAAGGAGGCATTAAAATTTTCGCTATATGTAGCCATATTTTTTTTAATACAAGCTGAGCTTTAGCTTCCTATACCTAACTTACGCATGACGTAACTGATCCGAAAAATGGCTTATGTTTAGGGTTGAGTATAAAAATTACTTCTTTTACTTTAAATTATTTAATAATTTTCATATTTATTCAATTTTGAAAGTTTTTTCATAGAGTTATTTATGGTGAAATATCTTCAATTCTTTTTAACATTTCTTTACTTTTTTTTTCTTCAGCATAAATATACTTTTTAAACAATTTTTTTTGCAAAATTGGCGATTTTACTTTTAAATGTATTTGAGAATATTTAATTTCACAGTTTACAGCATAACCACACACCAAACTATAAATTTCATTTTTTTATGTGAAAGAAAACACCCACTAGCGCCAGCAAAAGAAATTGTCAAAAAACAGCGCGATTTTCGAATTACTTGTAATTTACTGGATAAAAATTAAATGGGTGGAGTTTTACGGGCACGAAATTTTCTAGAAAGATCTGAAATTATGACGAAAATTTAATAAATTTAAATCTACCTTTGCACAAAGTTTGAAACTTGTGAGTTTTGTAGGCATATTTCCATAAACAAAAATTATTAAAATTAAACTAAAAAAATAAATAAATTGCAAAAGTTTTCGTTTTCATTTATTCATTTAATTCAATTAATAGTCTAAAAATACAGTATTTCTTACAGACTATGAAAACAGACTAATGCTAAATTAATTAATCAAAATAAAATTAAACTTACAATTAACTAGCTTCAATTGTAATAAGTAAAAGAAAAAGATAAAATTTCTTATAACTTACAGAGGAGGATTATTCATTTTAGTAAGTCAAGAAATACAAAGTTTCTTACAGACTACATACAACAAAATTAAAGCTTAGGAAACTAAATTAACAAAATATATTAGGTAATTATTTAGAATTCTTACAAAGGAAGAAATTTTTTAATTGGGTATTAAATACATGTTTCGCCCTGGAAAAGGCTAGATCCAAAAGGGAGGCGAGATAGTTAATGTCAGACAGCGTTCTAACAAGAGGTGCTTTGGAACTATATAATGTCCTCCTAACGCCAACATGAAAAATTTTGACATGGCGAAAGTTCCTGCAAGGAACATTAAAATGTATTCTTTCTAGAAGAAACGGGCAGTCAATTAGTCCATTAACCAGATCGAAAATAAAAGAAACTGCCTCAAACGTACCTCTGTCACTTAATGGACAGAGACTATGGCTTATCAAAAATAGTCCAACTATTTTTCAGTTCAAATATTCCTCAATTAAATTGACTGTGAGCTCTGATGGAGATTACGTGGACAGGCCAAATCTCACCAAAAGGATATTCAGGATTGACAGAGCCAAAACTTTATCAACAACTCCGTTGCCAATCAGTGAAAATAATTGGAACAACGCTTATGAGAGTCTTGAAAAAAATTGAATTATGAAATTAATGAAACGGTTCAACGAAACGGTTCAATGAAACTGTCTTGCCATCCTTCTGTTGCTTAAGTAAATTTTGAATCCGAATCTGAATCTGAATAATATCGTAAATGAATGTACAAAGAGGGTAGTTTTCGAATGAAAAAAATACCTATCAACGAATATCAACATAGAAGAGAATGATATTATACTTGAAATACAAAACGACTTATCTATATTTCATTAAAAAAAAATCCATTTTATTAACCCTCCGTTGGGCATCTTTTTTATGGCACCCGGGTATGGCCTGACCTATGGGCCTTTGCTTTCATTTGCAACATTTTTGGTTTCATGGCATTGGCAGCGTTTTGTATTTGCAAGAAAGTTCATGGGCTCAAAAAACATGATGCGAGACGAAATTTGTTGACGACTTTATCGAATACATAAGTCCCAGCAAACATCGAAAATCGTAGGAATAATCCCGCCATTATTTCTCAATTCACTACTCGTTTGGATCTAATCATTTTTCCACAAGATTTGTAGTCAACCAACCAACCGGAGCCGGATACACTCTCAGCGAGGAGAGATTGCCGTTTTTGTCTACGAAAAGCTTTGTCGAAAAACTCGTTTATATTGTATTCAGTTGTCAACTGCACTCAAAATATCTTATACATCTTTTGCTTGCTTTCCACCTAATCCATAAATAAATATCATATCATATTTTACCATTAACTTCATTGTAATCAACTTTTTTTTCTTCATCCTTTCGAAATGAATCAAAATAAAGCACAAAACAAAAAACAATTTTCAGTGTTTATTTTTGCTTCTGTAAGTAGCCCAATGCATGTCAAAACTAATGAAAAAGGTAAGAAACTAAAATTATATACCTGCGATACTTAAAAATTAACTATAAATGTGGCGCATTTGCCACATATTCCCATACAAATGCATGTAAATACATAGGCCATCTGGCCAGACGCGAATATGTTACCCAACCGAAGATATAACTTTTCATAGATCGTATATAAACTATAGAAAATTAAATTTTAGGAAGCAACTGGGAAGCAACGGAAATCGAAAAAAGTCCGGCCAGGCCTGGGTGCCCAACGGAATGGTACCTTTTTTTTTATTTTGTGGTTTTTCTTTTACAACATTCTAGTATATTGACGAATGAATATTTTTATACAAAAGGTTCAAACCGGTTTTTGGATCTACTGTAAAAAATATTTTTTTGTAGATTTTGCATATAAGCTCTTGAAATAGCAAATAAAGATTTCAGTCATTATTTATTTGCTATTTCAAGGGCTTATATCCAAAATCTATAATCCAAGAAATTAATAAAGACAATACTGAAAGACTTATGCTCATAGTGAAATCCCAACCACTACAAAGGAAGTGGTATTTGGCCAGTTTCTGAGGGCAAAAAAAAAAATATCGGACTGCCTCCCATTGCCTTCGTATAGTACTTTCAGACTCTAATATGTACTAAAATAGAGTAGGTGTATATATATACAATAGTGCTGGAGCAAAAGAACAAAAACTCAGCAAACAGCAGGCGCGCACACACATACCGCAATTCAATTTCTTCGTACCGCGTCACACTCAAGCACCAGCAAAAGTGTGTTTACTTCCTCTGTAAACATGTACAATTCTCGTTTATAAGTGTATGCGTATATCCGGCGGAAAAACTATCAGCTAAACTATTGTCCACTAAGCAAAAACGCCAGCTGCAGAGAGAAGATACTTTTCCCTACTCTACAAGTGCATTTGTATGTTTGAAAGCTGCTCCGATGCACACGAGAATGCCTGCAATAAAGCGAAGAACTAACCCAAAGTAATTTAGGCGAAGTAATAGTTCGAGACCTATCTGATCTCAGCGTAATGAGTTTAGCTCAGATTAGTTTACTATTTTTATTATATTTTCTGCAATCATTTTTTGGTGAGAGTTGCCTCATGAGGGCATGCGTCAACCCTCGCATGGCCTCCCTTCCGCGGCATAGACAACCATGGGACCTCTAGGGGACGACTACACTTTACAGGCTTTGGATAGCGGCTTCGAGTGGGGACCCACTTAAAATAAAACATGAATACCAATACTAATACGACAAGCACAACAACAAAACAAACACCAAAAACTTCAGGTGGTAGCGGGAACTCGGAGCCGAGTCCTAAAACCATTTCTCGTAGGACAGGAGGGGCGAAATCGCTTCCTCGCAAATTCTCGCGGGGTACAACCCCAAGAGCTGAAACTCTTAGTAGCAGCAAAATGTCGGAATCGACTAATAGGGCAAAACACAAACGGGACCCTGAGGGGAGGTCGGAACCGACTTCCAACAAGAACATGGGGGTCACAAGCGGGAACCTGCTTATGGTAGGTAGGGGACTGCAGGCGGAACCGTCTGCGTTTCCTAATTTAGCGGCACTGGATGGGGTGGCCAGTACCAGTAAGGGGTCCTCCCTCAGTTTTCCGGAGGCTTCGGGGTTGCCTATTCGGGGACCCCCTGTTAAGCTTAAACGGCAGGCTGGGCAAAGCAAACGGTCCTTCTCCGACCTTCGTCTTGCTACCAAAATCCTGGAGCCTACGGCGACCAAAATGTATCTCAGCTATCTGAGAAACATTCTCAGACACTTCAGTGGGCCAGGAAGGTTCTGCGTGGGGCAGAAGAAGGCAGAGTAAAGAGAGAAAACTTAGTGTTCATCCCCTCATTGACGGATCAGTGTGTGCCCTCGCTTAGTCCAAGTGGAACTTTCTCCAACCACATTCCACCAAGGAAGGAGTGGACCGGGGGCAACACTTTGGTTAACCTGTTCACGGATGGCTCGAAGCTGGACAGTAGGATTGGAGGAGGAGTGTTCTGCAAAGAGCTCCCCATCAAACCCAAATTCAGGCTACCGGATCACTGCAGTGTGTTCCAAGCAGAGGTGGCTGCAATTAAAGAATCAGCTGACTGGCTACTTACTTGCATAATAACTGTTAAGAAGGTAAATATTTACTCCGATAGCCAAGCGGCAATTAGGATCCTAGGCTCTATGATGGTGCATCCGAAACTGGTCAGGGAATGTCTGGTCTCTCTCTCGATTGCAAGATAATTTGGGTACCTGGTCACAGTGACATTACTGGAAACTGCGAAGCCGACGAGCTGGGCAGACAGGGGACCTGTGAGGCAATATGCCCGCGATAGGAGAGGATCGGGATCCCTTTGACAACCTGCGCTCTACTCCTGGTAGGATGGGCTTTGCACCAACTCAGCGAGCGCTGGGCAAGTACACGAACGTGTAAGGTCGCGAAGTCCTTCTGGCCACGTTTTGATAGGAGGCGTTCGAGGGATATTCTGAGGATGACAAAATCTCATCTCTCAAATTTCGTGGGCATCCTCACGGGGCACTGTCCGCGGGGTATACATGCCGTGAGGCTCGGAATTACTTAAAGCCCTTTTTGCGTCAGTTGTATGGAGGATGAGGTGGAATCATCTCAGCACCTGCTCCTCAGCTGCCCAGCTCTCACGGGACTAAGCTTCAAGCATCTTGGTTCTCACTTCTTTTCTGCGCCTGCTGATATAGCAGATATGGAAAACAAAAATCTGATGAACTTCATCAGCAACACACAACCGTAGATTAGTCACCGTTCGTAGTTCACAAACACTCAACCTTCCCCATCCCTTTCCCTTTCGTCCTCCTTTTTCCTTCACCTCTTTTCCCCCTCTTGCAATGTTATCACAAAGGATGAACCAAACATCTTCGTCCAACTGGGCCCAATCTCTGGGCAATCATCACTACCTAACCTAACCTTCGTAAGTACAGCCATATTGCTCGTAGAAGGCCTGACTAGCATTAGCAAAGGTCAAAACAATTTAAGTACATGTAGTGATAGGATGGGATAAATATTTAGGTCCTACCAATTAAGGTAAGTAGAAGGAGCCCGATTTAATTTCTTTTAACCTAACTCTTAGTTCCTAAGCATGCGAAATGTTGGATCTGTCAGCTGTTTAAAAATAAAAAAACTAATTTAAAATTAATCATTAACAATTTATATCAATATTTTCGGCAGATTATGAATTTATTTCATTCCAATATTTATGATTATTGCATTAACGCGACAGCTTTCGCTGGCGTCGCTGTAACGCATCCCGTTAACTGTGTTTTCCATGGGCTTGGTGACGGTTTCAGGCTCTATCTCTCGAATGGCTTACTCGATATTTGTCTTAAGGACCAGTTCTTAATGGATTGTTGCATAATATCGGTCCTTAGAAGTACGCAACAAAAAATTCGAACGGCGTCAAATCAAACCTCTGAGTTGGCCAATTGAGATCGCCGAGATGGCTGAGTTTTGTGTATTAGCATAGCCATCAAATGGCATTCAGTAACAAAGGTGACTTTGACTTCTTTTCAGTAAAGGGGCTGTTTGGGTTGGGAAAGAAGTTTGCAAAATTTCCCAACGGTGTTAAAGAGTAAAGTGATTAATTTTAATTCGCGGCGATATGTTATTGTGTTTTTGCCAATATTTTTAGTGGAAAAAAGCCGACACTGTTCAAACAAAAAAAATATGTGCCTTTCATTTTGAGATAGCATTCGAGCGGCTAATTTATGGTTAGATGGTTAGACTAACTATAAATTCGTGATTAGTGCTCGGTAAAGATGGAAGGGCCTTTCGGATATGTACCTTTACGACTGATGTGGCTGCCTTGTTACAGAAGTGAAGCTTTTTATGGAGCTTCCTGCCAATATGCGAAAACTAGATAACTTTCTGATATGGACGTCGTGCGTAGTTATGTATGTATCGAATATGGGGGCGCCGTCTGCCCGTTCCTAGTTAGAATAGTCACTCTTTAGTGATCTTACCTTGATTCCTTACTAGCCAAAGAATATGGAAAGAAAGTTCCGATTTGACAAATGGCGCTTTCTCTCCTCGCCATACGTTCGGAGTGATGCCGATTCCCCTTAAACCTGTGAAGGTTTTGTACTAGTGGATTCACTTCACCGTGTCATCAAAATATATTTAGAACTATGTGGAGCTGCTTATCGTAATTTTGTAGCTTTCCTTTTCAGCTTAGAAAAGATGGCGGCTACCGTTATTTTCGCGACCCACTCTGTGCATGAAACACCAGATGACAGAAAAAATTTTGCTTTACATGACACTATTATGAAAAGTCTCCTCACAAAACCCATTTGTCATTCGGAAGCGGCATGAGACTCTAGTCCTCACCATTTGCTTCGAGACGCAAATTCAAATTGGAGCAGCTGGACCAAATATTTAAAGAACGATTAACATAGTGCATGTATCCACATGTTGAGGAGCCGTTAACAGGAATCCACCGCATAAATTACCACACTCTGTATCCCTTTTGTACTAGTTGTGAGATAGTCTCATAGTATACAGTACGGTTCTAGTTTTAGAACACTAGGGATACCTTGAATGTGCAGTACTATGTGATTATGTATGTATTAGCAAGTGTGCATGTTAGGAATTGTGTGCATTGTTATTGTAGTACTAGTGCTCATGTTAAATTACTTCCACGCATACGTACTGAGGACTAAGCGATTATGAACAACCCAACACACACGCACGCACCCATATGAACACAAACTCACATGCGTAAATAAAAAGTACCCATTACCGGATATTTACGTATGTATCTTTTACTCTTTGTGTGCAGATTTTTGCCTAATTCCATACTTCAGTTAGTTGACCACTCGGTTGGTTGCTCAGTTTTTGCTGGTTTTATGCTTTATTGCTGCCTATTTTCTTTGTCGTTTGGTTTTTATGTCGCACTTTGTTTGCTGTCTTTCCCACTTATGCCTCCATGAGAATGTATGTATGTGTGTGTGTACTGTAAGAAGCGTCAACGCGCACTTGGATGCTCGCAACTTTATGACTATTTTGTCACTATGTACCCGGTTGGCGAGTGTCCTTCTGTGTGTAAGCGGGTTTCCTCTCATTAAATTGTCATAAAACACGTGTGACTGCAATTTCTCTATCTCAGCAATGGTTGACAACAAATTGGTTTCGGTTGTATGATTCATAGATATAGAGTTAAATGTCTATTTCCGTCCTAAAATTCATCCTAAAGGACGGACTTTTGTAAAGGATTAACTGTAATTATCTTAGGCAAATGTGATAAGCAGCTAGCAGCTGTCCTTATTCAATTTAGAAAAGTATTTGAGCTAAAAGCTTGAAAGAAAAAAAATACACCACTCCGCAGTCGACACAAAAGGAAATGTCCTGCTCAGAATAACAATTTCACAATGGTTTGACCAGTTTTAACTATTTCTCTTTTCTTTTTTAATGCTTATTATTTTTTTTATAAACACATAGTTCATTCTACAACAAATATCACATAAATCAAAGCTTAAAACTTTGTACAAGATTTATAAAAATTCAAAAAAAATTTCAGCAAAACTTATAACTTCTTAATTTGAATCCTTAGAAAAAATTTGGGAAGGCAATTTTATAGCTTAATCAATTTTAGTATAACAAGGTGCAAGTTTGAAGTTTTTTATATTTTTTGGTTGATATTCGATATAGAATATTTTTACCTTTTCCATTACCCAAGAATTCAAAACTAGTCAAAAAATTAAACGGAAACATTAGCTTAAGAATAATTACAACTACTTTAATCTCAACTTTTTATTTGATCTCCTACTTTTGGTTTCTCCTTACTACTTTCTTACAAAAAAAACCGCTCGCCCTTCCCTCAAAAATAATCTGAACCATCGACAAAATTTACTAACAAAATTTCAAATTACTAGCTTTCCAAATTCAGAGAATAAATGCCGTTACATTTACAATTGGGATTTATACAGCAAACCAACAAATAAAAATTGCCAACAATCAGCATGAAAGTTAATAGTTTACACAAAAACAAAATATGGCAAACAAAAACGCTCGATGGTCTCAAAGCCGTTTTGCTTGTTTAATTAGAAAATGCTGTAACGCAAAGCGCTGAGGTTTGGGTTAGGGGTGATCACAACGAGGGAACTAAAATGCGAAGGGGGGCGCATTTGGGACAATTACCATCGTTAAGTGGGTGGTTTGTTTGTTAGCCGTTGTAGCGGTAGTGCAGTGAAGGGCAGTAAAAACTTATGTCACAGTTGTGGTGGTGGCGGAGTACCTGTAGCGTTGCGCTGTTGAAGCGGTTTGCCTGCTGGTTTTTCCGATGTGTTTTGCGTTGGTTGCGCTTTTGGTATTGGAGAAATCACAAATTAAATGAACGCCCCACCAGTGTGCGCCTCTCTATCTATTTCCCTTGCCCCACTCACTTGATTCTCCGCGCCAACGAAACAAAACAACCTTTTTGTTTAATGTTTTCAACATTTTATGCCATTTGTTGGCTATTCAGCTGCTGGTGAGTTGTCAGCTTATTTTATTATTTGTAGCTTTCCTTTGGCGTTGGCTGACGATGTTCACTGCTGCATCCTTAGCTTCTTGCAGTACTTCCTTCTTCTGCTCTTTCAGTCTTTTTAATGTTTTTGTCTGAATACCGCTTGGCGTTTACATTTCACAAGCTCCCTTCTGGGAGCTGAAATTAAATTGGTCTGCTTTGCGTTTATGTTGCGCTTTTCGCTTTTCGGTTTTCAAATGCTCCTGCCTGATACTCGCCTATGCCTTTGTTGCCCATCACTTACACTTTTTACCGCTATTGCTGACTGCCACGGCTGCTGCTGCTGCTGCTGTTACTGCTCCTGCGGCTAAAAGTGGTTTTACTGCACCATTGGTTAGCTGTGCGGCAGGGCTCAACTTTCTGGTAAATAACTGCGTGTGCCTTCTGGGACCTCCCTTTGGCTGCTTCTACGCTCCACTTTGCTTCGGTTTGGTTGTTGCTTGGTTTTTCGCATTTGCTTACTACTTCTCACTCTCTTTCCCTCTATGCTTTGTTTCCTGTGGCCTTGGCTGTGCACATTTTTGTTGAAATTAAAATGCTTGTTTTCACTTTATGCAAATTGTTCGTAATTTCAGCGCTCGCCAACAAATAAACAAATACACAAAAAAGCAGAAATTAAACAAATATTTGCTCAACTGCAAAAGCACTCACTCACACCAGCAAAAATTTAAGCTCACGTGCACGCACACCTCCACAATTGTTGGCGCAAAAAGCTTCGGTAATCTATTGGTGCTACTGGCAACTGCAATTGCCTGGTTTTTGACTGAGTGACTGCGAGAGCGAGGGAAAGTGTGAGTGCTCTGATGCTCTGCAGCTCTGCTGCTACTGTTTATTTACCTTGTATATTTTCATATGCGCTTACTTTTTGTATTTTTGCATCTGTATATGTTTTGTTTTTGGGGTTTTATTAACGTCGCCGGCATTGCCATTTGGTTTGGTCTCTTGAGGTTTACGAGATATTAAAATGTTTTCACAAGTGCTTAACTGTCTTTGCGCTGTCAATTTAAATTAAAATCAAGCCAACAATCAAGTCAACAATGGGAAATGGTGGCTCATTTTGTTTGCGCTTAACATTTTGAGTTTTGTTGCGCGAATTGGTTAGTGAGAAGTTGGAGAAAGTCAAAGATTTGCTTATTACCGATGCTGCGTTCATTTTATACCCGCGCTCACTTGTGCACAAGGGTATTAACGTTTTGCTCACATAACCGTTGCTTTTAATAACAGAAAGAAGTCGAGATATACACCAAAATGTTTAGAATGGTGAGAGGAGTCGATTAAGCAGAGTTTGTCCATCTCTCCGTCTGTTCGCCCGTGCTCACAATAATTCGATCAGAAATTAACATAATTCAAGGATACTTGGAACATGTCTTACTCTTTGTCCAAGGAAGTTTGGTACTGAAAACGGTAATTTTGAAAAAACGGAAAAAACGTAATATATCTGTGACAAATAGAAAAAAAAAAACAAAGTAAAAATTCTCAAATTTGGTACAAATGTTAAACAAAACAAATAAGCATGATAATAGAATTTTGTTTTAAATCCCTGTGGCTTTTAGACTTTTTCTTGTAAAGACTAAATGTTCTTCCATCCATCTAATCTTCTTCTTATTAATTGGCGCTATAACCGCTTACGCGTTTTTGGCCGAGTTTAACAAAGCGCGCCAGTCGTTTCTTTCTCGTGCTAACCGGCGTCAGTTGAACACACCAAGAGAAGCCAAGTCCTTCTCCACCTGATCTTTCCACCCAGAGGAGGCCTTCCTCTTCCTCTGCTACCACCAGCTGGTACCGTATCAAATACTTTCAAAGCCGGAGCGTTTGTACGAGCATCCATTCGGACAACATGACCCAGCCAGCGTAGCCGCTGTCTATGTCGCTGCGCTATGTCTATGTCGTCGTAAAGCTCATACAGCTCCATCCATCCATCTAATACTGCAAGGCTTAACTTTCATTGTCTATGCGTTTGTTTGATTCCAAAAATTAACAGCCAGCCCAAATCAATTTTACTAAATTGTGCGTGGGTAAATAAAACTCGATTCGTACCAAACTTAGCCTTCCTCACATGTTATTTTTGGTAATCACAATTATGCGACAGCGGGTTAAGGCTGATTTTCCTTTCCAGTTTTTCATTCATGCATGCAAACCATTCTGTTGCCACCCTCTTTCAACAATTTTAATTTTTAGTGTAGAGTGCAGAGTTCGGAACCACAGTTTTTATACTAACCGCTGGTGCGTCGCTCACAAATTCACTAGTCCATAATTTGTGTACCCCAGCACAATAGTGTACCAAAGCAGAGGCTCCCTAGCTGTACGTCATGGTAACATGGAATGCCGCCGAACTATTCTGAGGCTTACTACATGCGGTGCAGGTAAACTGCATTAGAATTATACGACAAAGTCCTATTATATAATTCCATTTAAAACCAACAAGTTGGATAAGTCACGTTCTCGACCTGTTCTCTCCAACGAAAAGGATATCTCCTTCTTCCTCTGCTGCGGCTCACAAATTTTTCGCAGAATATTTTCCTCGAACCCTCCAAGGATGTCGCCTTTTTGGATGTCGTCATCGTTCAAGCTGCTCCTCCTCCTTAGAAGTGCAAAAATTGAGAACCCCTGAAACAGAGAATAACAAATTAACAAAAAGTTTGTTTGCAACAGCTAAATGAATCGAGATTGAGTGGGAAATACAGGAAAAAATAATGTCATACATATAAAAAAAGTTAAGTTGATATTGAAAAGGATTAAAATCTGAGACTCATCAGACCAACCTTTCACGTAACGGCATTCTCAAAAATGCAACAATGTGATATATCAGTAAACAGCAAATCTAATTTTCTAATTTGTGCGGCATGATTTCAGAGCACAAATACGACTTATATTTTTTCTTAAATAAGCGCGATATCGTCTACTTTCTACTAACTTTTTATCAAACTCTACCAAAATGCTATCGAAAATTATTGAAGTTTCGCCAAAAAGTACGCCGAGGGCTTGTGCTTGCATATGTTATTATCCCAGCATCAGCAGTACATGGGTAAGAAGACGATTGACGATTAAGGATTATTTTTGAGCGAGTTGTGCTCGATTTCTTATGGCTTGGTTATGAATTTATTGACAAAACAATTTAACATATACCAGACGGAGCTTCTCCTATAGTCGACTACGTGGCAGGACACACCTCTGATGGAACTATAGCGCCTAATTAACTGAATTTTATTTTTAATATGAGCATTCGTATTCGTATATTCGGCGGCCGCCATAGCCAAATGGGTTGGTACGAGTTATTTAATTTATTTGTCCTTTATTTCAGATAAAACACTATTTCCGGCTAGCAATTTCTACCACGACTGCAGATCCACGACAGTTTTCTAAAGAAAGATGTATCTTCTTGGGATAATAATGCTGGTTTTCTGGAAGCTAAAAGAAGAATAAGCCATTTGAGAGTTGAGAATGATACTGCTGAAAGGGATATTAAATTAATGCAAGATTTTAACGGACTTATCATGGCTGAAGAAGAACAGCGCAGTAAGAACTCGATGTGTCCAGCAACATAGAAAATTGGATACAGACTGTAAAAAAGCTACTCTAAAAAGAAGTTACCGAGAGTGATTGTTATTAATTTATGTTTTTAATTAAATATTAATGTTCATCTCGTTTAATTTTTACTTTTATTCATTTAATTTATTGTATTTATAGATATCATATAGCATTCCGAATTTTCAAGACAAAAACGATTTTTACTAAACTTTGAGGCTCGGCCGGCACTGGCGACATTTAAGCTAGAAAGATGAAATTCTATATTTAATCATCTTATAGCATAAGTAAAAAATGTAGAGGGGCTACTTGCCGAAATAAAAAAAAAAAACAAAAAATTGTCATATAGGGGACACCCTAACTCTTACTGTCGACTGCCGTTTTGTTTCCGCCTCGTATACATAGATACAAGATTCGTAACCTGTTTCGATTTAACAGCCATAATTTGAACGAACGCTGGTGAATTTCTCCAAAAATGGCACAAATGATAACAAATCTTCTTGGCGGCTGAATGCTAATGCAATATTGAATGTATGCCGGTCCCATAAATGCCTAAAGATGCCCATATCTCACTATATGTCACATGTGTTATCAATTGACATACTACATTGATTTTTTCTCATCCCCAAACTGTTTTCGAATGACCTTCACGAAACTCATTCTTCAAGGATCGACGGCTGCATTGGAACTCGTTATGCCAGCCTTTCACAGGAGCAAAATGCGGCGATTTAAGTTGACCAATGCACGCTTGCCTCGATTATCCTCACCGAAAATCGTAATAAATCATCGAGCGAAATTTTTCAAAAACTGAAAAAACAAAACAAATAAAACTCATAAGTGATACTTTTATATATAAGTTTATGCTGAAAAATACCAAACTTTTTGATAAAAATGTAGAGTTACAGCTCATCATATGTAGTGCTGCAACAGCGGAAAAAATAAAAGGTAACCCTCTTACTATCTGTAAAATAAAAAAGTTTGTTGAAGGTTTATAAAGCATATATCGACAGATAAATAAAAAAAATCAATTAAAGCAATAATTTAATTTGTCGTTTCGCTACCAATCTGGCCTTGAGCTCAGCCCGCACGACTAAAATAAAGAGTGATTTTTTAAGAGCTATAGCAAAAACACACGTATAATTCAAAAAAATTCATGAAATTTTTATTAAATCATATCATTTAATGTTTGAAGATTATTTCATGCAAATGTTGACCGCGACTGCGCTTCAAATGGTCCACCCGCTTAGTCCAATTTGGCATACTCCTTCCAATGTTTCGGCCGGTATCTCAGATATAAATGCTTTAATATTGTCTTCCAATGCGTTAACTGAAGCAGGCTTGTCTGAATAGACATGAGCTTTATCATAACCCAACAAAAAATAATCTAAAGTCGTTATATCGCACGATCTGGGTGCCCAATTGACGGGTCCCGAACGAGAAATAAAATGTTCACCGAACTCGCCTCTCAACAAGTCCATTGTTACGCGTGCTGTGTGGAATGTGGCACCGTCTTGCTGAAACTACATGTCATGCAAGTCAAGCTCTTGCAGTTTGGGCAAAAAAAAGTTGATATCATTTCACGGTAGCGCTCACCATTGACAGTTACGTTACGATTCGCAGCGTCTTTGAAGAAGTACCGTCCTTCAGCCCATAAACCACACCAAACTGTGACCTTTTCTGCTTTTTTGGATACATTGGTAGCTCTTGCAATTCTTCTGGCTGATCTTCACTCCAAAATCGACAATTGTGCTTATTTACATACGTACCCATTGATCCAAAAATGAACTTCGTCGCTGAACACAATTTTTCGATAAAAAAGTGGATCTTCGACCAACTTTCCAAGAGCCCATTCACCAAATATTCTGCGTTGCAGTAGGTCGTTCGGCTTCAATTCTTGCACCAGCTGTATTTTGAAAGGCTTCACACCTAAATCCTTTCGCAAAATTTTCCACGTTGTTGAGTAACAGAGGCCCAATTGCTGCGAACGGCGACGAATCGATAATTGATGGTCATCATTGACACTGGCCGATACAGCTGCGATATTTTCTTCAGTTCGCACTCTACGTAAGCGTGTTGGTGGTTTGATGTCCAATAATTTAAATTTTGTTCTAAATTTGGTCACAATATCTCGAATAGTCGCTTCAGTGGGTCGATTGAACTGACCATAAAATGGAAGAAGCGCGCGATAAACTTTCTTAACAGAACACGCATTTTTATAATACAATTCAATCACAGGCAAGCGTTTTTCGTTTGTAAGACGATTCATGGTTAAATTATAGACCAAACTGAAGATGTTTGACAATGAAACAAAACACGAAACGTGCGTCAGTTGTTTAAACCAACCGTTTAAAAAGATAATAGCTAAAAAATCACCCGCTAGTTTAAGTCGCGTTATCATTTGAAATGAAATTACACTATTGCGTAATTGCATTACTGGAAATTTTTTTATTAAATTTACCCTAAAAATGTTGCATGAAGTATATGCGAATACTTGCACAAACCGCTCCCTTCTTCCAAAGTTACCTTAACTTCCTGTCTGATAGGTAAAAATCGTAACAGCACTGCTCGGGCGATCAGCCGGTATGCAAAATTGTTGTTTCCCGTCTAGCCAGCGGCAATGGCCAACAAAATGTACACACACAAATGCAAATGCAAACAAGTATAAAAAGAAAACTCAAATATTTTATGCCAACGAATTTTCATGACAATTCTGCGAATTTCTGCCTTTCAGTGCTTCACCATTTCGACACTTTTCCGCCACTCCCCCGACACTTTCATGATTCTCTACAAATGTAGCTTTAGCTTCATGCTCATATATTTCTGTGTGTGTGGGTGTGTCTGCTTTACTGCCTTGGTTGGCTAACTCATTGTTGTTTACCTCAGATCTGCTTATTGTTGTGTTCTTAACTCAGCAACAGCTCAGCAATGAACTTGGAATGCTGAATGTTGAATGTTTTAAATGTGACTGAGGATTTGTATATAGCAGAAAATAGATGTGTTGCTGTGCTGGCTTACAGCTTGTTGCACTTCGCTTGGTGACTGCTGTTGCCGCCACCGGTTTGCTGTTGACTGTTTTTTTTTTTTCTTTCTTTCTTGTCCTTTTTACTGCTAAAATATTCAGTCGTCTGGCTTGGCTGAGCGCTCCACCTTTGACAATCGCACAAGGCAACTACTACAATGGCGGTGGCGATAGCATGGCTACTTGACTACTTAAGTACTTAACTGATTTTTCAAATATGCCAGTGTCATTTTATGCTAGTCAACAGTTAAATGGCAGAAATCAGAAATTTTGCGCTTCACCGATGAGGCTTTTCGACTGTTCACATTCTTTTTCTTAGAATTCTATTTATTTTAATTCTACTTTTCGCTTTCAGCATGTCTTTGCCAATTTAGCTAGTTGGCTTCTGTCGCGAGACAAGACCCTACCACTGGAGTTCAACTGAGATGCACTCTAGTGTGAAAGTAGCGCTGTCTGGAAGAGATCTCATACTACTTGGGTTTCACGCAAATTTAATTTCCCTTCTGGTAATGAATGTCTTACGAAAAGTAGTCCACTTGGTGATTAATTAAAGAAAATAAAGGTATTTTATATATTATTTTCAGTTTCTAAGCAATCAAATAAAAAACAGCAACTTCTATAAATTTCCAAAAATCGATTTTTGGTTTCTTCGAAAGTATAGTATATTAGGCCGGGTCGATTTGTGGTGAGGCAAAAAAATCGCCCATTGCTCTGTGAAAATCATATTCTAGGGATCAAAATAAGAAACTTCGCCGAAGGAACCATACTTCTAAAACGAATTCTGATGTCCACCAAGTTGGGTCGAACTTTTTAGTTTCTTTTCTCATGTAAAGGCCAAAAATGGTGATATTTTGAAATGATTGTATGGGGAACACCCCAGGGGAGTTCCAGAGGGTGTGCCACTGGCATGGGAGGATCGGCCGTCCAAAGTTAGTGGGGGTCGGTCATACATTTGGACTCGATTGGAGCACTCTAAATGGGTCAAAGTGGGATTTTTCGTTCAACCTAAATTGGGGGACATCAGAATTCGTTTTAGAGGTATGGTTCCTTCGGCAAAGTTTCTTATTTTGATCCCTAGAATACGATTTTCACAGAGCAATGATCGATTTTTTAATCGACCCGCCCTAGTGTATATTTATGCGGAAATTCCCAATATTATAGCTCCTACAGCCCATTAACTAGGTAGACAGCGGTCTGCGCACTCCTGTATCTCAGACTTTAAACTCAGTTATCTCGAAACGACTTTTTTCGGGAAGGTGTTATAAAAAAAACAAAACCATTAAATCGAATCGTCTGAAATTCTAATATGTTGCTCACAACATCAATGGCTTTCGCCCGTACTAGAGACATATCATTATTTCAGTTATTTCGTAGATTTTGATTAAAAAACGGGAAAACCCCGATTTTTAGAGTGTGAAATTCAAAACCGCGCCGTTTTGCCAACTTTTTTATTATTTTAGTGCGGGACACCAACAGTCATACTGATTAATAATTTTTTTGGTTTTTGTGTTTCAGCTAAATGGAAGAGCCAAAATGGACAACACCGTCCAGGTCCAAGTTTTCGGGAGGGTTAGCTTCAGCGCCGTTTTTTAAATTATTAAAATTAAAAGAAAAAATTGTTTCTCATTTTTGTATGAAAAAGAAGTTAAATAGAAAGCCTACAAAATTTAAATATCGTTTTTAATTTTTTTTTTTATTGTAAAAAAGACTACCAGAACCCCTTCAGAAGTACATAAAATAATAATCCGACACAAACTACACAGCACTGATAACACAATGTGCGCTAGAGATCTAAGTGAGATATTTTTTACAGATCAACCAGCACTACCTAACCTATCTTTGGAGTGTTGTTGTTTGCTTATATCTTGTCTCAAAATAGAAGACTTTTTAGACAACACCCCTACTGATAATAAAATCTATAGAAAACAGTTTGAGATGTCAGAATAATCAGCATTGGAAGGGCGTTTTCCTTTAAGCTCTTTGCGGCGCTCATCTGGCCGTAGATCTCCTCTTTTTCAAACTTATTTTGTTATTACTTCTTATAATTAGTTTAGATACTAAGTTGGTGGACTCAGGATTTGCTATGAAACTGCATGAGAATTATCTCATCCTTTTCTGTGTCTTCTTGTACAAATTCGTTCACAAGTACTTCTATTCGGTAGGCATAACTCCCTATCAGACAAGTCTTTTAAAAACAGATGTTATAAGGCTAATACTCGTATTGCATTTTCTTAAACTATAAACCAGTTCGTTAGCACTATGTGCCGAAAACACTTAAATGGCAAAACTGCTGGCGCGATTATCACGTCATCTATCATTCGTCATTTAGGTAAGTTTCCCAAAATTAGTATTTAATTCGTAAATTTTCGAGGATACTCCAAGTTCAGTAATTAGGTTTTCAACAGGAAGTGTGAAATTGCAAAAATTCATGAGCCTTGTAATTCCTTTCCAAGTCGCAGTATTCTACTATAGCCTTTAATATTTTTGAGTGAAATTACTCAGATTTTCAGTAAAATATTTGAGATATTTCACGGCTTCCAGGAAAGGATTTGACTGTTTTATAAGTGATTTTATAGCCGTGTAAGTCTCAGTGGAGATCGTCGATTGCTTCATAAGAAATTATTTAACCAGCCAATCATCAATGAAAACGTAGATGTAACCCCAAAGTACCATTACAACAATATCGTAGTTTTGTTGTAAGCAAAAGGTGATCCCGAGGTGAACGAAAACCACAACTCCGTCAACTTTACCATCAGCCCTCGAGCCATTTGTGTGTTTATACAGGCTTACTGGGAAAGTCATCCTAAATACAGATTTAAGGACCTAGTATTTAGGTAATTTCTAACTAATTTGGTTACATGATTTGAAGTCCAAGATTTAACCATTTTCAAGATATTAGATTTTAATGATTTTATAATCAAATTTTTGTTTTTGCTCGGACGTCCATCTTTTTTAATCATAGTTCAAGAATACGAGGGGTGCCTTGTATATGTCGGGATTTGGCAAACCTGGTGTTGCAATTTGGCAACTGACATCTGTATCGCAAAGTTTGACATTTTTTGGCTTTTACGTACTCAGAACGTTTTGAAATACCAGCGCTATTTGTGTTGTTTATAGTAACTTAAAAGATTCACCTCGGTCCAAAAATGGAATTAAATCGTGAACATTTTCGTGCGATTATTTTTTACAACTTTCGACGTGGTTTAACTCAGCAACATTGCATGGATGAACTTAATTCATTTCTTGGCGATGAAGCTCCATCAAGGACCAGTGTTTATCGATGGTATGGTGTATTCAATCGTGGTCGTAGTTCACTCCAAGACGAATTTCGTGAAGGTCGTCCAAAATCAGTTGTTGCTCCGAAAACCATTGATGCTGTGTGCGAACTGATATTGCAAGATCGTCATGTGACCTATCGTGAGATTGAGATAATCTTAGGCATTAGTGGGACCAGCATACATTCAATATTGCATAAACATTTGACCGTCAAAAAAATTTGTTCGCGTTGGATCCCACACAAATTGTCAATCGCTCAAAAAAGGCTCGTGTCGATTGGTCGAAGGAAAAGGCTTCGAAACACGTCTACGACATCGTGACAGGTGATGAATCATGGATTTACGCGTATGAGCCCGAAAGTAAACAGCAGTCGACTGTATGGGTGTTTCAAGATGAGTCAAATCCAACAAAAGTTGTTCGCGCACGAAGCACTTCCAAGCAAATGGTCGCCTGTTTTTTCGGAAAAACTGGACATGTCGCAACCGTACCACTAGAACAACGCAGAACAGTAAATTCTGAGTGGTACACAACCATTTGTTTGCCAGTTGTCTTCCAAGAAATTAGGAAAACCAATCGCCAAAGACGGATTACTCTTCACCAGGACAATGCGAGCTCTCACACATCGGCTCAAACTACTGCATTTTTGAGCACCCAAAACATCGAATTAACGGGTCATCCGCCGTATAGTCCTGACTTGGCACCGAATGACTTCTTTTTATTCCCGTACGTAAAAAACAAACTGAGAGGTCAACGTTTTTCGACACCTGAAGAAGCGGTTGCGGCATTCAGAATGCATGTTTTGGAGGTACCTCATTCAGAGTGGCAAAAGTGCTTCGACAATTGGTTCAAACGCATGCAAAATGTATAGATCTTCATGGAGAATATTTCGAAAAACAATAAACTGATTTTCGATTATTAAAATTTGTTTTTGTTCTCTAATCCCGACATATAAAAGGCACCCCTCGTACAATTTTTTTTTCTGTTATTTTTTTTGATCGGGGGACCCTCCATTTGTGCATGCGGCACTGCTAAACCATTCTTTTATTCCCTTAGTCTACTTATGCGGAAGGTGGAATACAATGTGCCTGTTTTTGCTTCTGGCTGCGTGATTTGGCTTGTGAATTTGATTTTGATGTCTGCTTGTGAACATGGCACCGTATACGAATGAGAAATACGTTGGCATCGTAATGTGTTACCAACTCTCCGAAAGGATGTCGCCGTGGACACTTGATGAATGCATCCTACTCGGCGAGTACTTGATGATAGCGTGTTTGATTGAACTTATCGAAGACTACGACAAACTGATTTGGTTATGGGACGGCGCACTAATATGGGTCGATGACGTAATTTTGGCGAGGGACAAGAAAGCGTTTCTGCAGCAGACTCAACAACAGCTATGAATGTTGTTGAAGAACAAATGTGTTTGTTTCAGTAGAAGATCTGCTTTTGCATACTACTCAGGACTTCCCGTATCACTACGTGCCTGTGTAATTGATAGAAGAAAGAGATCAACTGAGGTAACTAGACTTTTGCAGATTTATGTTCGTTCCGATGTCAAAGATGCATCTGTCTTTAAAAAATCTTTTGCAGAGATAAGTCTAAGTCTACATTATAAATATTTTCTGATTGCGTGAATGGTGAAGACCACGACAATCTTAAGGAAAAATTTACTCGAACTAATGAAGGACGTGCTTCTTGCCGTAACGCCATGTATTTGCAACTTTATGGTTGGCCAGTTCAGTACGGAAGAAGTATTCGAGCTTGGTTTGAGAATAAATGCCCCTTCATATTGGTTGCAAGAAGTGCTCCAATGCCATGGTCGGCAGGAAGCCCCGACTTAACGCCCACCGATTTTTACCTTTTGAGGCCAAATGAATCGCCTCGCATACAATAAGATGACTCTGATCAGTAAAGGGGATGTCGTATAACAAATTTGACACCTAATGAATGAAAAACTATTTCAACGAATAAATAAATATTTATATATATACTGATAAGTATGTATCACATTTGTTTGAAATTAGGGAACATTGGTTCTTCGTTCTTTAATCCATTTTCGAGGTAAATTTTAAGTTCTGGGTTTGCATATTTTTCTACTTGATTTGTCTTACGGCTTGTTGTGTGTTTTCAAAGAAGTTTATTTTCACTACCACCGAGTGTTATTTTTGTATTCATACTTACTTCAACTGTTGGCATTGAAGCAACTGTGAAACGCTGGTGCAATGATTTCCCAAGTGGCTGTCGATCCTTTCAGAATGAATCTCGTGAAGGCCGTCTAATTATTAGTTGATAACGCAAGATCAACATATGACACATTACTAGATAGGCGCCTTCTTGGGCATGAGTGGGGATAGTATACTTTCAATATTGCATGAGCACTTAGTTGTGAAGAACATTTGTTCTCGTTAGATAGTGCGTAATTTGATAATGTCCCAAAGAAGGACTCGTGTCGATTGATGTAAAAAAAATTTTGAACAAATGTTAAAACCACATCTATGAAATCATAAGAGTTGAAGAACCTTGGATCATGCACATGAGTCGAAAACAAAATGAGAGTCGCCGGTATGGGGGTTACAAGACAAGGTTAGTTAAACAAAAGTTGTTCGCAGAAGAATCCCCTCAAAACAAATGGTAGCCTGTTTTTTTTCAGAAAACATGGTACTAACGCAAATGTACCTGCAGAGAATCGTTAAACAGTAAATTCTGAGTGCAAACTAATTTGATTGCCAGAAGTTTTCGGATAATTAAGGAAGCCAACCGTCGAAGACGAATCACCCTTCATTAGAACACTACAAACTCCACGCTTCGATTCGCACAAGAGAGTTTTCAAGCATTTGAATAATGGATCATCCGCCCCTCAGACCTGATTTTACATCTAATGACTTATTTTTGTTTTTAAGCATCAAAAAATGATGTCCGAGGTCAACTTTTCAACGTCTGGGGAAGCTGCAGAACAGCTCGATTTGGAGGAATCCACGTCTGAGTGGCAGAACATTTAAGGTTGTTTCCAAAATTGGTTCAAGTGAACGCAGAAATATATTAATTTACAAGCAGCATATTTTGAAACCCTGCAAAGGTATTTTCATAATTATTTTACTATGTTTTCATTAATGGGCGCAAAATAAAAAGGCAACCCTCGACAAAATTTGCAAGTTCTTAAACAATGGGTTTGGCAAGTGAACAGGTTTACATTAACCCAGAGAAAATGGGTGAAATTCACAATATTGAGAGGTATTTAAGGACATTTTTTAAACTAGAATTGCTTTAGCTTCAGTTGTATTTTTTTTAATACGACAACATCCGCTGTTAAGGGTTAATGGTTAATGGTAGTAAAGGGTTAAGGTATGGCCCTTTAGCACTGCGACCATATTGATCTATTGTGCACCCTATGCTGTCTATTGACTGTTAAGTAAGCTTTTGAATTGTACCAGTTCCTTCTGAGGGAGTGATTCTTCATCTGTAAGCATGAACTTGTTTAAAAAACCTTTTCCTTCTATGCGGCAGCCCCGGACATTCGTTGATGAGATGTTCTATAGACTCCTCATCTTCGCAGCAAAATCTGCAGGTGCTGGTGTTAGTTATGTCTAATTTATGTAAATGTTTGTTGCAGGTGAAGTGACCCGTGAGGGCGCCTGTGAGAGTGCGGATGCTCTTTTTGTTTGACGTGAGGGCCATGTTAGCTCTTTAGCTCTTGAAACTTAGGAACTTTTTGGAGTGTCTAAGACCCTCTACGTTGTTTCAATGCTGATTTAATACAGTTTTGGCCCAGTATTTTACTTTTTGTCTTAGGCTGCTTTTGTTGAATCCGAACATGGGACTAGGTCCGATGAAGTTTACATCTGCCCCTTTTTTGGCTTGAAAGTCTGCCTTTTCGTTGCCGTCATATCCCTCATGTCCTGGTACCCAAGTTAATGAGGCATTGTTTTTGGATGCAGGTTATTGACATCCGCTGTTAAAATGTAATTTAATTATTAAAATGTACCTTACGACTGCAATGGCTAAAATTACAAAATTAATATGAACTTTGATTTAACATTTTGATACCATTAATATCCCTTTGTAGGAATTTTACTAAACTGTATTTGAAATAAAAATATTTTCAATATGTTCGTACTCCCTTCTAAGATTACTAACAAACTTGTTCGCAAATAAAAAAGGATAATTTATATGGAATGTCACCAAATTAAAACCCTTGCGTTAGAATTTACCATCAAATAAACCACTTAAACCCCAAAAAATTTATCCCTTAATCTCATAAATTATCCCAACTCATACGACCCCAGAGTGGACTGGCTGTACACACTTATATATGTACCCGTTTGTCGGGCTGGCTGGCAGGCAGCCACCGCAGCAGAGCAATCAACGCAGCGTGACATGTCGTCGCCGAAGTCAACACAGTCGACGCTTTCGACGCCATAGTCATTGCTGCCATGAACCGTTGAAGGCTGCCAAATGCATTGCGAGACAGCAGTAAAGACAAGTAAGCAAGCAAGCGAAGCATTGAAATGGTGTGTTAAGTATACGCCATGGCATACGCAAAGCGTTTTGAAGTTGAAGAGGAAAAAATTTTCTGCCAGCCCGCAGTCGTAGTATGACAAGTGCGACTACTGTACAGTCTACTACGCTATGCTGACATTTAGACTGCCAAAACCACATGCTCTTTATCAGGGTCTCGACCTGCAGTCGACGTCAGCGAGTCCAACGCCAAGATAATATAATTTAAGTGACATTTTTGTTTATGGTTGTTACAATTTCACGTTCAAGTGGCGAGGAGCATTGGCGGCGGTGGTGGTGAAAAGGGATCAACTAACTAACTAAGCTTCAATTACGGCACTAAAGCGCCTTCTTTCAATTTTATTTCAGTTCTTCCCCTACCTTTTCTTTCATTTAACCCCAACCCGACACATTCATTCCCCATTTTACCCCATTTGCGACCGCAACTATCAAATTATCCCTTCTTCGCTCTTACCCTCTCACATTCCTACAGCGAGCTAATACCCTTCCTTGGCTTTGTCGTTGCCGCCGTTGCGATAAATTACCGTTTAACTTCCGGCTCTATCAAACCACTTGTAATTTCACATGCGCACCGATACATACACAACCAGTGTACGAGTACACATGTATTTCATGGCATTTTATAGAAATATATAGAAATTAAGCACTCCATCATTGCCGCTACTCAAATGGGTAACTATATCCACTTCTAAATAGATATATGGATGCTGGTGTGAGTGTGTATGTAGTTCCCATTAATGTTCCCTTATATGTATGCACAAGTTTGTTTGTGTGTGTGTGTGTTGCTGTGATATTCGTTATTTTTGGATGTCATTTCTCTTTCCATTGGCAACCACAAGGAAAGCAAAACTATTAAGCCGACATAAAATGTGCATAGGGTCCACCGAGCAGGCATAAGGACAAAATGAAAACTATCACCGAACCTGTATGGCCTGTTGTCTGTCTGCTGGACTGTCTATTTGTCTGTGGTAAGTTGTATTTTTCCCTTTGCGAACAATTGCATTTATTTGTGCAGTGAAAGAAAAAAAGTATTATAAGAGATAGATGTATGTGAGGATTCAGGGCAGATGGTTTTTCATGATGAACTTTTTCATGACGGCGTTCACTCGGAGATTTGCCATTGCTTGCCGTGCGCTGACCTCTATTCGAAAATACTTGTTCTATCATTTGGTATTTAGTGTTTCAGGCTCGGGGTTTCACACCTAGGTACTATCGAACTAGGTAGTCAGGTCGGTCCCATTCTACGACGCTGAGGTAATTTTCTTGGAGGTATTTTCAAATCAGTCCAGCTCACGTAAATCTTAGTTTTTTTAATATACATGTATTTTCGCAGAAGCCTTAAAATATATTGTAATACATAGGTTTTATAGTATAATTTTATTAGAAAAACTGCCGGTTTTTTTACTAGATACCCTGTTGTTGTTGTTGTTGAAGTGGTTGAGTATTTCTGTTGAAATAACTCTAAGAAGCGACTAGCGCCGTTTTACTACCTCTGTTATCGGGTTGCATCCTAACAGCTGATTCACGCTCTGGAAGTTGTACGACGACCATGTTTTCTTGTTGTGGTGCATGTAGTTCCAACTTCTTTCAGATTTATGGGTATGAATGGGGTAGCAACTACCACCGCCTCTGTTAAATCCAGTGCCGAACAAGCTTAAGTCTGCTTTCTCATTAACCTCTATGTCCTATGACCGGGAACCCATATCAGAGTAACTTGAAGCCAATGGTCAAGCAATTCTAGTTCGTCTCTATACTGTAAAATTAGTTTGTATGTAATGGAATTGGAATCTAAGGCCTTGATAGGTGCTTGACTGTCTGAAAAGATAGCTAGTCTAGCACCAAATTCTTTGTAGTGTTTTAGTGATGCAAACATGCAAGCTTCTCTGATTGCTAATATGCGTATAATGTCAGGAAGTTGAGCTGATTTGACACTAGGCACTCTAATCTACACAACTATACAGTGGTCCCAACTTCCAGTTTATGCTCAACTGAAACTATCTGCTACAGCCAATCCCATCATACTTTAAAAACAGAACCCTATGTTTAATACAGACGAAGGCCCCAAAACCTATAGGCTAACTGGAGGAGTTCCTTAAGGCTAAGTATTAGTCACGACTCCATGGAACGTTAGAGAGTATTATCGGATATGCAGATAATCTAGATACTGTAGTCGTAGGGAAAACGCTAGAAAAGGCCTCACAACTGGTAGGGGACATTGTCAATAAAATTAAGAAATATCTATAACCGTATGGACCAAGACTAGCACACCATAAAATCGAACTGGTTCGCATAAGCTCTCGACGAAAATCTAATGGCCCTCAAATAAGGGTTGGTGGTTATACTATAACATCAGTGGATGAAATATCTAGGAGCGATGATTGGCAGGAGACTAAGTTTTAAAAAACATCTGGAGTACGTAACCTCGAAAGCTGGAAAATTCTGCGCGGCCTTATCGCGACTAATGCTCGACGTGGGTGCACTAAAACAACAAATGAGAGTATTGGTGCTAAGCATCTGCAACTCTATCAAGATGTACTTTAGAGAAGTGTGGGGCGGCGTAGTCAAATATCCCCAGACAGGTTCAACGGGTGTACAGATTATGCAATACTAGAACCATTGCCGGCTACTAGACCACATCTAGTGAAGCAGCTGGGGTAATAGCAGGCAGATTCCTTCTCGATATGAAAGCAAAATGTATGAAACAAAATTACATCAATATCTGATAGCAATGCCTCATGGTGGGAGGCCGTACAGAGGATCAACGATAACTCTCTTCAACAATGGCAGACAAAGTGGAATGGTAGTCTTAAGGAATCACTATCACTCTGATCCCCGACACAGAGAAATGGATTCGGAGAACTCATGAAAACGTGATTTTCATGATGACTCAGCTCTTAACTGGCCATGATTATTT
This sequence comes from Anastrepha ludens, assembly GCF_028408465.1. Taxonomy (NCBI): domain Eukaryota; kingdom Metazoa; phylum Arthropoda; class Insecta; order Diptera; family Tephritidae; genus Anastrepha; species Anastrepha ludens. The sequence goes on from NC_071501.1 coordinate 70,026,501, forward strand.
CAAGCAGTATTGGTACAAATATAAGCACACAGACGCTCCGTTTTGCCTATATATTACATATATGAGACTCCAGAGCATGCCTTGGCTAGAATGTTTTAGATTTGATGTCGAACGATTCATATAGCGCTCAAATATTGGAGATAGCAGGACAACTGCTAGCCCATCCCAATTTATACTAGAATCTAAAGAAACCTGGAACTATGGTTGTAAAGTAGTCTCAACAATTGTGCAAAGACTGAAACGTGATGATAATGAACGCAGACGGAATGAGTGGACAATCACATCTTGCCACCGCAAAGGCACATCTTAACTGGTAGTACCGAGGGCAAAAAGGGGGACAGCGTGGCGATGGAGGCGTTTAGTCCTGAAGCACTACCACATCTTGGCTAAAGAAGAGCTGAGGTATGACGCATATGAATCGGGCATGCGTTATATGTATGCCGACTCATATTTATCTTCAGAAGATTCCACCTCTCTCATCCTTATACCGAAAAAAAATCGTATTTTACCAATCAGTATTTCACAGCATAGATACCCTTTATAACTTTATAGGTAATCGGCGTGAGGTGTGAACAGCAGTAGGGTATCTTAACCAAATTTCCTTTACAATTTGTTCAGCTTATGTGGGATCTCAAATTCAATCCCCCCCAAGATGGGTTTCCTTGTATAACCTTCCTTCCTTTCGCATTGGTAATTTACAAACCTAAGAACTCATTTCACTTTGCATCTAAAAATAATTTTGTATTTAATCTTTTCTTCCGGTGCATAAACTTGTACATGGCATTTGTTAACCGAAAAATTTTATGAAACGTTTTATTATACTAATTTGTATTTGTATGGTTTGGTCTTTTGGTTGGTTGACCGTTTTGGTTAGCGGAATAGTTAGTCAGTCGGTAGCCAGCATGACGGTAATGACCAGTGGTTTCGGTCGCTGTTGTATCTTGCGTCTCTCCTCCTTGTCGTACGTATGGTTAAACTTTTTGGGCACTTTGCCCAAAACAGTTTTACACTGATGAGACCTGAAAGTGTATGTGTGTGTGTTTGTGTGTCCTAAACGAAAAATATATGCAAGCGATGCCGACTAAAATGCAACAATTGTAATACGCACACATTTACACTTTTATCCACAGCCATGTATATATGTGCAAGTTCATATGTGTGTGTGTGTATGAGCGACCGCCATTGTATGCACTCGAGAGTCAAGTCTCTATTAGCAAAATTTCCACATTCAAGTGCCTTAACTGTTTAGGTATGATAATTTCTTCTATTCTCTGCAATGTCTGCATTTCCATTCTGTTGCAATATTTTGTGTTCTAAACTTTTGTTTTGTTTGTTCATCTTACTTTTCTACGAATATTTTAGTCTGCCACATTTTTGTGCTTTCGTAGGTTTGGAAAATTTTCAAGTGTGCTTTTGAAAATTAGTTGGCAGCAAATGCATTGTCGGTAATTGTTGCGATTATTTTTGTTGTAGGTAAAATTATAAACGTGAACGTCTACATAAAGATTCGCTCTTTTGGTTTGTTTTTTCTTTCACTTTGACATTTTGGACTTCGTGAAGTTCAGCCGTACATAAATTTTGGTACGCAAATCCTTCCAGCCTTTGAAAGCACATTCTTCCAAACTTGTATTTATTTTGAAGCCCAGGTTTAGTTATTATTTGAGATTTCAAAATTTGCCGTTACAAAATTTGACTTAAATTTTTTTTGTTTATTTAGCTAAAGTGCTTTTTAAGCACTCTATGAAACCATGGTAATAAAAAAATTATTGGTGCGCTACTAAGTTCTCGCTGTTTTTTTATGAAAATACAACTTTATTCTGAAAAAATGGTAACAAGTGAATCATTTAAGGTATTGCCCATTGCTGTCTACTACTTTTCCCCATTTTTCTGGTAGATCTCGTATACGGGCGCAGTAAAACTGTTCATCTTTTGAGGCTATCCACGGATCAAGCCATTTTTTGATGTCTTCATATGAATGGAACTGCGGAACAGGTGATAATCGGACGGCACAATATCTTGAGAATATGGCGGGTGAGGTAGGATTTCCCATTTCAGTGTTTCCAGGTAAGTTTTAACAGGTTTGGCAACGTTGTCATGCTGTAGAATCACTTTTTCATGCCTCTCCGCGTATTACGACCGCTTCTCGCGCAGTGTTCGGCTCAATCGCATCAATTGAAGTCAATACCGATCCCAAGTGATGGTTTCGCTTGGTTTTAATAGTTCATAATAAATAACAGCAACTTGGTCCCACCAAATACATAGCAAAACCTTCGCAGCATGAATATTCGGCCGAGGTGACGACCTAGAAGCATGACCGGGCAGTCCCCATGACTTTCTTTTCTTTGGATTACTGAATGAATCCATTTTTCATCACCCGTCACGATGCGATGAAGAAAACCCTTCCATTTTTGCCACTGGAGCTGTTGTTCACAGGCGAAAAAACGACGTTCAACATCCCTTGGTTTTAACTCATAAGAAACCCAAGTCACATGTTTCTGAATCATTCCCAAAGCATGCAATCTTTGAGTGAAAACTCATCAGAACTAAATTTGGCAAACCAATTTTAACACTGCCGTTCTTTTAAGGCTTCGTCACCATAAAGAGCACATAACTTTGTATGAGTTTGCGATGCGGTTTTCCCTTTCCGGAAATAAAAAAGCAAAATATGACAAAAGTGTTCCTTTTGATTTTCCATTTTTCAACGAACGCCAAACGAAAACTACACAACCGATCAACAAACTTTTTTTACTGATTGTCAGCTGAATTGCCAACTATCATATAACAAACTGTGTTTTACATTTGTACTACGTCTTCAAACCTAAAAATTCAACTGAAGCCATCTATGAGTGAAATCCGCAATTACTTAGCTGCTAAACCAATAATTATTGTAGTAAAATTTGTACAGCTTTTCCATAAATTTCCAATCTTTAAATTTGCATAAAACTCGCAGCAATTTTACTATATATCATTTTTAGAATTTTATATTTAAGTTCATTTATTTCAATTTTTTTAAATTTCTTAGTTTTTATAACCAAAATTTCCATAAAAATGTTGTTAATCCCGTGTCCATTTTTTGCTTTTGTCATATGCACCTGAATTATTGCTTATTTATTCAAATCATATCTAGTGAACAAATATTCTGTAAATGATATTTAGCATACATTTAATAAAATAAAACAAAACCGAAAGATTGCGACACAGTTGTAAAAAAATTTACAAAGGGAATCATGGAAAAAATTTGAACACTAAAAATTTACATATCTGATAACTGTGTGTGAATAGGGTTTCAATTAAAAGAGAATATTGCAAATTAATACATGAAGAAATAAATCGGGCTAAATACATAAGTAAAACTCTACTAATTACTGCTTTTGGTAATACACTTAATATACAGGGTTCCCGGAAATGGCCGATGAATTTCGCGAAACGGAACCAATCGATGCTGTGCGTCAATTGATGACGCAGGATTGGCATGCTGCATATCGCGAGATAGAAACATTCCTGAGCATTAGTGGGATCCGCATACATTAAATATTGCATCAAGAAGATTTGTTCTCGTTGGATATCGCATCAGTTGATAATTGGCGTTTGGTGTAAAGAAATGTTGAGAAAATTCAGCCGCTGTAGTAGCAGGGACGAAACTTGAATATATACATATGAGTCTGAAATAAGACGCCAATCGACAGTATGAGTGTGCGAAGACGAGCTTTACCCAAGAAAGTGTTTCGCGGAAGAAGCGCCTTCAAACAAATAGTAGCCTGCTTTTTCGCAAATTCTATTTATTTCGCAACTGTACCATTAGAAAAAATTAAAACAGGTACACAACCAAAGTTTTCAGAGAATTCAGGAAAACAAACAGCCGAAAACAAATCATTATTCACCAAGTCAATGTGAGCTCTCGCGTATCCACTCACACGAGAGAGTTTTTGAGCACTCAATAGATCGAATGAATGCGTCATTCGCACCACATCCCTGAATTGGTAATATAATTTCTTTTTGTTCCCGAACATCAAAACTAAAATTCCAGATCAACTTTTTACACGCCTGAAGAAGCTCGCTAAACAGCCCGTTTAGAAAGTATCCACTTCTAAGTGGTAAAAGTGCTTTGACAATTTATTCAAGAGAATGCAGAGGTGGATTGACTTTCAAGGAGAATATTTTGAAAAGCAAAAAATGCGACCTACGGATGCATTAGAAATCTGCAATACTTCATATTTGATATAAAATCAGCGTGTCTGCCTTGATGTTGTTTTGTCCATTAAATTTTAAAAAGAACTTTTTTCATAACAGATATACTACTGCGGGCAAAAAGTAAGGTGAATTCGCGGGATTAAAATTTCGCTCTAGTTATTTTTTCATGAGTTGGCAGCACCGTTAATAACATCTGGGCCAACTTTCATGTGAATGTCATTATCAGTAATATATTTACGCTTGTGTTTACCAAACGACCAAGAGTGCATTTTTCGATTTTTACAATGTCTGATTTGATTGAGCAGAGAAGTGCCATCAAATTTTGTTTGCGGAATGAAATTTCGGCTGCGGAAACATTTAGCATGTTGCAGAAGGCATTTGGTGATTCGACCATGTCGCAGAAAAATGTTTATAAGTGGTACAAAGACTTCAAAGAGGGTCGAGTGTTGATGACTTGGAGCGCTCCGGACGACCATCGACGTGAAGGAGTTAGTGCTCAAAAATCGTCGGTTGACTGTTAATTACCTTACTGATATGATCGGAATATCAGAAGGATCTGTGAAAACCATTTTGAAAGACCATTTGGGCCTACGAAAAGTCAAATCTCGTTTGGTACCGAAAACTGTCAATTTCTTGGAAAAAAGTCGTCGCGTTGATGTGTGTGAAACAATGCTTTCAGACTATCAGGACAAGCTGAAATGCATTATTACGGGAGATGAGACTTGGATTTATGCTTACGACCATGAAACAACCGACCAATCAAGCGAATATCGTGCTAAAGGCGAGGCCAGACCGAAAAGAGCACGTCAAAGTCGTTCAAAAATAAAGGTCATGATGACAGTTTTTTTCGATTTTCGTGGTGTGGTGCATTATGAATTCCTTGCACCTGACCAAACTGTTAATAAGAAATATTATTTGAGCGTTATGCGTCGTTTACGTGAAACAATTCGTCTAAAAAGACCAGAATTATGGGCCAACAACTCTTGGTTTTTGCATCACGATAATGCACCGTCTCACACTGTACTCGTTCTTCGTGACCATTTCGCCAAAAATTCCACGGATATCGTTCCGCAACCACCGTATTCGCCTGATTTGGCTCCGTGTGACTTCTGGCTATTCCCAAAACTCAAGAGACCACTCCGGGGAACGCGTTTCGAGTCGATTGAGGAGATAAAAGCTGAATCGGAGAAGGTGCTGATGGCTATACCGGAAATGGACTATTTGGCATGTTTCGGGGATTAGAAAAACCGTTGGCATAAGTGTATTTCATCGAGAGGGGATTATTTTGAAGGGGATGAAATTGATTTACAAGAATACGAGTAAATAAAAATTTTTCATTTTACAACCAAATTCACCTTACCAGGCTTGCCAACGGGAGCACGCTATTAGAAAAAATATATATTTTTTTGCAGATAAGGGGTTTAAAATGCCTAATGCATCGCCAAGTTTCCGTGGCAGCAATGGCATGTCCGGGGACTAAAAATTTCTTCTTCGCTTGGAACTGTCGTCCAGCTTGGAACCGTTTTCGCATTGCTTGAAACTGGCATTCCATCTTTCTCATTACAAGGTCGATGCTTGTGTGCCTTCGTCCAAGTCCCGCTTTATCAACCGGAGGGTTTTGTCCGCGAAACCATTAATAATTTCCCACGTTTCCCCGCTACTTAGCATTTTGTCGCTAAAATTTTCAGTGGTTACGTGTGTAGTTCTCAACGCACGCATTCGAAGAATATGTGTTCAGCGGCATCCCCGTATATACATGTGAGGATCTCCCATTTCCCTATTGTGAACAGGGTATTCTTGAAATACCTGTGCCCCGAAAGCATTTGTGTTGTAGAAAAATTGGCTAGATAGGTGATACCTTCGGGCATTTCTATATTGAATATCTCATCGTAGCTATTGTTCCACAAGAACTGATCCTTGTGCTGCTCCTTATGTGAAGTATATACATCGAGAACCCTCGGGGGCTTGATAGACAAGTTTGCGGTCACGCAAGTAATCCCTCATTATGCGCTGTAGGTACTCGAGAATTTTGATCCTTAGCTCTAAGACAGCTACTATATCCGCCCATTCTATGCTTTCGTTTCCTACATCTAAGCTGGCAAGGCGGACTATACTTCTGGAGTGAATACTGCCCTGTTGCACAACTCCTACGCTGTTCATGACAGTTTCACTTGCCGCAATTGTAGATTTTGTAGATTATCAAAAGGCTTTCCAAGAAATTGCATATCTATTTGGGCCCACTGAATGTATTTGAAAGGAGCCTATTATTCACATTGAAGTGAATAGCTTTACCTAAACCTGATAACCCTGTATGATTATTTTGATTGTTTTTATTATTGTGTAGCATAAAATAATTTAAAAGCACACTGACTATCTGTACATACTCCCAAATATAATTTCATACTTTTTTTCCAGCTCATAGATTTTTGTTTATGTAAAGCGATAATATTGCAAAAAGTTTACCAAAAATCAGTAAAAAATAAAGGTAAAACGATAAAAGCAAAAACACCCAAAAAAAAATTGTATTAATAAACGTTTTTGCCTGTATGTGTTTGGGACGTTTACAAAGTAAACATTCATGTTTTATGCTAATGAGCTTGCATGAATTGAAGGATAGGAAATATGAAATGGAAATGTAATGATGTGCTTTGGACGATAGTGTGAGTCAGTTCATCCACCGCCAGACTACATTTGTGATTTTGTTTGTTTTGGTCCATATGCTTTTCCGTCTGTCTCGCTAACTTTACGATATTTGACTATTGGCGCAAACATTTGCTTACAAAGAAATATGATAAATGTCTGCATCAGCAACAAAAAACAAAAGTAGAGAAGGCAAAAAAGAGCAGAAAAGGAGGGAAATGACTAAGCAAACGACTGAAGGAAAGCAAAGGACATAAGGCAAAATATTTGCACAAATAAGAACGGATATGAGGTTAGTATTTACAAAGGAACACGTATCGGGTATTGAAGTTTGGAGTGTAGGTGTGAAGCCAATTCATAGAGTTATACTTATTTATTTTGAATTGGCGTCAATATATATGAGCGTTGCTGAAGATTTTGCTCCACGTAAAAACTCAGAAAATTAACGTTCAGGTAAAGTTAGACCTCAAAAAAGCCAAATTTCTACCTGCTTCAGCAGCGGGTGCTCATTCATTACGTGGCTATGAAAAGCGCTTTTAGGTTATAGAGAAGAAATCAATGCAATATTAAATAAGTGGACATAAATGCAGCTGGGTAAGTATTGGAATACATTGTGAAGCCTCAACTAGGCAACATTTTTGCATTTCTCTTTATTTGTAAATACTTAAACCGTTTAAATTGGGCCCGATTAAGTTTGCTTATGGGTTACCCCAGCAGACATAATCGACTGCGATTGCATCGACATCTGATGGCTCTGTCTTCGAAGACATACCGCCGACTATGCGTGCAAAACGATTAGACATCCCGACACATTTTGTGTGAATGTCTGACATGGGCAAGATTTGGACTGATTTTCTTCAATAAATCTATAGTTAATTGAATTTCTGTTAAGAATATGACACTCAAAGATTAATTAGCTATCATTAGAGAGTCTGAGCAGTGTACTCATAGTAAAAGTATGGGTATACCAAATACAGGGTGGCTGATGAAAGCCGCTACCAAAAAAATATTGAATAACTTTTTTTCTTTTTAAGTCATCTGTTCCATTTTTGTTTTAATTTGCAGATTGATCTTTAAAATTTATTAAAATGGATAACTGGGACACGCAAACAAGAATTTGGATAGTCCGCCGCTATCACACACTGGAGTCCGTAGTTTTGGTACAGAGAGAGTACAGGCGGATGTTTGGTGGCGATCCCCCGAGCAGATGGACCATAATGAGACTGGTGAATAATTTTGCTGAGCAAGGAACAGTCGCAAGAAGGCCTTATCATCGAAACCCACCAGTTCGGACGGAGGAAACGATCGCTGCTGTAGCTGCAGCTATACAAAGCAATCCAAGGGTTTCAACAAGAAACTTATCTGGTCAACTTGGTGCCAGCCGACAGTCTTTGCAAACAATAATGCACAAATAATAGGTCTATTTATAAGTTCGTGCGGTTTTACAACAGATGGCGTAACTTGATTATTATTCCATCGATCCACATTTCCAAACATTCATTGGAGAGCTACTGTCGTAAGGCACAAACGTCAGTATAAGTTTTTTATTTGAAGCGTAAACAACAATATTTTTACCACACTTGAAAATGTCGAATTTCGTGCCAAATAATGTGTTTTTGCGGGGAATTCTTCTTCATTATTTTAATATGAAGAAAAAAGCAGCCGAAAGTCATCGTATCTTGGTGGAAGTTTATGGTGAGCATGCTCTATCTGAGCGAACGTGCCAGAAGTGGTTTGCACGCTTTAAAAGTGGTGATTTTGGCTTGGAAGACGAAGAACGCGAGGGTGCGCCGCCAAAGTTCATGGATACCGAATTGGAGGAATTGCTCGATCAAGATCCGGCTCAAACGCAAGAAGAGGTTGCAAAAACTTTGGGAGTTGATCAATCAACCATTTCCAAACGTTTAAAAGCCATGGGAATGATCCGAAAGGTAGGCCATTGGGTGCCGTATGAATTGAAGCCAAGAGACGTTGAACGCCGTTTTATGGCATGCGAACAACTGCTTCAACGGCACAAAAGAAAGGGTTTTTTGCATCGAATTGTGACTGGCGATGAAAAGTGGGTCCATTACGACAATCCAAAACGTCGGGCAACGTATGGACACCCTGGCCATGCTTCAACATCGACGTCGGCGCAGAATATTCATGGCCTGAAGGTTATGCTGTGTATCTGGTGGGACCAGCTGGGTGTTGTGTATTATGAGCTACTGAAACCGAATGAAACGATTACGGGGGATGTCTACCGACGACAATTGATGCGTTTGAGCCGAGCACTGCGAGAAAAACGGCCGCAATACGCCGATAGACACGACAAAGTTATTTTGCAACATGACAATGCTCGGCCACATGTTGCACAAGTGGTCAAAACATACTTAGAAACGCTCAAATGGGATGTCCTACCCCACCCGCCGTATAGTCCAGACCTTGCGCCATCCGATTACTATCTCTTCCGATCGATGCAACATGGCCTGGCTGACCAGCACTTCCGTAATTACGATGAAGTCAAAAAATGGATCGATTCGTGGATTGCGGCAAAACCGACCGAATTTTTCACAAAGGGAATCCGTGAATTGCCAGAAAGATGGGAAAAAGTAGTAGTAAGCGATGGACAATATTTTGAATATTAAATTTGTAACCATTTTACGTCAATAAAGTTTCAAATTTCGAAAAAAAACCGCACGAACTTATTCATAGTCCTATTATTTAGACTTATTTCCCTACAAAATTCAAATGGTTAACAAACTGAATGCAGCAGACTTGCCGATTCGCTTGGAATTTTGCCAGAAGATCCTGCAAATGGTGGAAGAAGACCAAAACATGTTAAACTGCCTTTTCATGTCTGATGAGGCCCATTTCGATTTAAACGGCAATGTGAACAAACAAAATTGTCGAATATGGAGTACTTCTAACCCACAGATACTCCACGAGACGGAATTGCATCCTCTTCGCGTGACAGTGTGGTGTGCGGTTTCTTCACGCTGTATTGTCGGGCCTTATTTTTTTGAAGAAAATGGTCACACCGTTACGGTTACTGGAGACCGTTATTTGAAAATGCTGAAAGAATTTTTCTATCCAGAACTACGCCGAAAGAGAATTCCCTTCAACTCTGTGTGTTTTCAACAAGATGGGGCAACGTCTCACATAGCCCAGACTGTTATGACAGAGTTGCGACGAAAATTTCCCAATAAACTGATTTCAAGAAACTCCGAATTTCGTTGGCCCCCCAGGTCGCCTGACCTTACTGCACCTGACTTTTTCTTGTGGGGTTTATGTAAACAAGAAGTTTATAAAACAAAGCCAACAAATTTGGATGAACTAAAACAATCCATTCGGGCAACAATTGCGGCTACTCCTGTCGCAACTCTCAAAGCAGCAATGAACAACTTTTTACTAAGATGCCGCACTTGTGTCAACGAGCATGGGAGGCATTTAAATTCAATTATTTTTAAAACTAGTTAAGCTACATTTAATAAAATTTAATGACCTTCAACTTGAAAAAAAAAAAATAAATGAATTCCATACACTAAAGAAAAAGTTATTTGAGTTTCTTAATGTAGCAAAATTCATCAGCCTGTATTACCTAGGTTTACGTCTTACGCTTCTGAGATACTCAAATATCTTAGCTCGATGCTCATTGGAACCATACGATAAGCGATGCGATACACGAGGCGACATGAAAGCGATATTGATCTGCAAGAAATGTTATTGGCCGATGATATGTTGTATCACTTTCACTCCATTCTCACGTTCCCAGTAGGTTAAAGGAGCTTTTATATCGTATTACTTTTCGTATCGTTCTAATCGTACCTGGGAATCAAAGCTGGCAATCTCACTTCTTTTGGCATCGGGCGAGGATGGTATAATAATCAACTGTGAAAAATGCTGAGTAGGTTTTTATCTCTTCTCAATAAGAAACTAATATTTATTTTCAATTGATAACTGCACCGCTTCTTAGGCAAATTTTCTTGCCCCCGAAATGATAGCATTTAAAGGGACCACTTTGACTCCATCGACGAATCGCAGTACTCACTTCTCTGTTCTTTGGAATATTGAAGAAATTAAATATTTATGGGCAGCGGGTCGCAATTTTGAAAGATTTTTTAACAAAAAGTCTGATTGTGATGATTTGTGCAAAATCATTTGCCCAAATGTCTTAACACATGGGCTGAAAAGTCCGGAGCCTAATAGGTACATATGTGGCACTAGTTTTATTGCATTCACCTTTCTTCAGTTAGTACTAACCTCAAAACGACAACTGTTCAAATTTGATGATATTCTATGCATTAGCTCGTGAGTTATTGTGCTAAGAGTGGCACTACTTTGTTACTTGCACAAGAATGAATGAAACAGAAATTCGTGTTTTCATTTTACACTGCTTCTTTATGGATAAAAATACCGTTCAAGCAAAGAAATGGCTTGAGAAGTGTTTTAGGGACTCCGTTTCATAAGAAGCAATAACAAAACGATGGTGAGCTAACTTGAAATGTAGTTGTAGAGGCACCGATTATGCAAAATGCAGTGGACGTCCAAATGAGGCGGTAACACCAGAAATTATCAAAAAAATCTACAATATTATTTTGTATGAACAAAACGTGAAGTTTCGAGTTAGCCGACATCGTAAAGATATCAAAAGAATTTGTTGGCTTTATATTTTATGAGCATTTGACTAAAAACAAAACAACGCACCGTGCCACAACTCAATCAAAATAATGGCAAAAGTACATGAATTGAACCTCGAGTTGCTCCCACATCCACCGCAATCGCCAGTTTTGGCTTCCAGCGACTGGCTATTCGCAGACCTAAAAAAATGTTCGCCGGTAAGAAATTTTGCTCGAATGAGGAGATTAACGTTGAAACTGAGGCCTAATCGTTCTACAAAAGTGATATTGAAATATTCGAGCGGCGCTGAAATGATTGCTTTGTTCTTGATCGAAATTACGTTGATGAATAAAGCTAATAATAAAATACAAAACCTATTTTCTTTGTTAGTTCTGGGACTTTTCAGCCCATGTGTTATGTTGACTAAGAAGACTCGGTTTATTTGTTCAGCACCAAATCTAATAAATTTTCAGAGAAATGTAAACACAATGTAAATCTTTTTCTGGTTTATTTCTTCATTATTATTGTTTTAAAAAAGGGGGATTCATTGACCATGTAAAGCCAAGTTTGAAACTTTTTGCATTAACTAGAAAAATTTTACAGCCTTTTCGTCCCTATTTCATCCCCGGTCAAGAAAAGAAAAATTGCAAAAAATCAACTGGTTTTTTTTAGCGATTTCCAACTTGCGCCTTATTTTATAATACTAAAATTTAATAGACTATAAATTTGCATACTTCAAATTTTTCTAGGTATTAAAATTCCCACAAATCTTTCTAGGTACTAAAATTGAACACCGTGGAATCGATATAAAAATGTGTATATTTTTCTAAATTTTGTATAAAATGCATAAATATAGTAGATATTTTCGTCTTGTTGCGGGGTATAGTTTTATGGTGAATCGATATGAGGCTATTAATCCAATTGATGTGATTTATAAGGAAAACGATTGAAATTATACCTATAAAATTCTGGATTATCAGCTTCACCAAGCTAGTAATTTTATCGATTGAAAAACTTGTATGGATCTCAAATGTAACTTCGATCTGATATGCCATAAGTGTTTGTGCTTATAGAGGGAAGGGTACTCATAAAGCACTGATAGTTAGCATTATTCTATTGTAGCCTTGACTCTGCCAAACGTATATTCTATCAAATAAGTACTGGAATTTAATTAGAAAGCCAGCGTTTAGAAATTATTCAAATGCAAAAGAATTCAGGAGGTAAAGAAAATATATTATCTGAGCGCTGTGCGGAATTTAAGAGCCAAAATTTGTAGTAAAAGCGCGGATTTGTGGGCACCTGGTTCTTATACCTGAGAAATTCATCACTTCAGAGGGCCATCAATCTGACTGAATTTTTGTCGCAGAACGCTGCACACAACTGCCATATTCACCTTATGTGACTCCGGTAAACTTTTTTCTTTCATTCCAAAACTAAAGTTATTACTTTGAGGTTCCCATTTTCAATTAGAATAAGACGTGGAAGAGAATGGAAACAGCCTATTATTTGTTGCCTTGGCGAAAACAACCCTGCACAACTTTCATCGAGGTCAAATGGATTCGAATAAAATCAAAGTTGCTTCTGATGCAGATATTTTGAAATTTGTGCGCAAGGCTGAAAATTTACCGAAATAATTTGACTTTCAACCAATTCCCAGTCCGATTCTAGATTAAATAGAATCTGATGTAAAATATTTAAGGTAGGCGTGTCAGTCAATAGGACTAGTACTAACTATTTACATCTAAAGCATATATGATAGTAGGACGTAAAAGATCTTTTAAGTCGAATTGTTGGACTTTTTGGAAGAGAATTCATAGCAAAAACTGAAGTAATCACCGTTGAGCTTAGCGCTCAAATCGGCTACCGACAACAATAACGATAGTACAGGGGCATTGGTACAGGCTTTCCTCGTAAAGAACAACAAAAACCATAAAGATATGCATATGCATAATCAATACACAAACGTGAGCTTACTTTACTTTCCCAACTCACAACAGCCACAACCACAACGACCGCCACGGCCACAATCGCCATCGCAGCCATTCGCCATCGAACGCGACACGTCGGATGTTGTTTGCCTACTAAAAAAATCGGTTTTTAGCTTTTTAATTTTTGCTTTTTTTGCATGTGTTTGTATGTGTATGTACGTGAATAGGTGTTCGCTCTTTTTATTCCTGAATTTATTTACTTATTTATTCTGTTGTTTGCTTTTTGCGGTTGTTTGCAAATCATTGACAATTTAATTTATTTAAGTGCAAAGCAACAACGGCAAAGCAAAGGTAAACGAAAGCCAGCGAAGCTGAAATGTATTTAAAATGAAAAACTCCAAAGCATGAAAGCGCACACAAACAAACATTGCTAAAAGTTAATGCGAGTATATTTGGGTTTTTGTTTTGGTCAGTTTGTGTTTGTGTGCGTGTGCGTGTGCATTAGACTATGGGTAGGTGTTTACTTGTGGACAATATGCAAATGCATTTTGCATATGTAATTAGCAGCTGCGCAGCACAACCGATTTATGAACGCATTAAAAATAATAATCCAACATTGAGGCCACGGTTAGGCCGCGATTGTCTTCTACTTTGTGATTTTTGGCCCAACTTTTTTTTTATACAGAGAGCAAATGATTTTCACGAGCAGGTTTTTTATGCCCGTAATTGCGGTTGTGGGTGAAAGCTTTTAGAAAAAATTACATGTTATTATTATTTTTAATAATTTAAGTAATAAACCACTTAAGCTTACTAAATAGGGCACATCGTCTCAAAAATTTCATAATTTTTGTTATTTCTTGTATAAAAACAAAATCTTGAATCTAAATATAAAAATACGACGGTGTTTCATGCACATATAACTGGATTGAAATGCTCACCTTCAAACTGACGACAGACGGGCTTCAATATACATGCATATATAGGTATGTATGTGTACACCTTAAGGTGCCGCACCATTCTTGCAAGGGAATAAAAATCGGTAATGTTTTCCAAATGTTTATCTTTTTTCAACTACAGAGGTTCTGTTTTTATGCGGTAGATACGTTCCGCAAGAAACAGCATAAAAAAAGCTACTAGTTCTATAGTAAAACTATAGATACGTTCCAAATGCTAAAACCGCATAAATCTGAAATAATGTAATAAAATCGCATAAAAAAGGGCACTAGTCCCATATTATAACTATAGATACGTTCCATAGACCGCATGAATCTGAAATAATTAAATAAAATCGCATAAACAAAAAATTGTATTTTTGAAAATTATATCTTTATTTAAGAAACGTCAGATTCGAAAAATAAATTTACATCGTCAGAAATAGAATCAGACAATACCCGCATGTTGCGCATTCGTTTAGGATTTGGCGTAAAATCACTTCCGTCACTTGAGGAAATGTACACGTCTAATCTGGATGGTGATGCAGGCGGTTCCATACTTGTAGGGTTAGCATTATTGATGTAATCTGTGATGAGTTTTTGCTTAGCTGGTTTAGAATCTTGTTTATATGTAGAATTCGCGATAGGTCGACATGCATTTTGTAATTAAAAAAAAAACCGCACTATTTCAAAACCGCATAAAAAAAAGCCGCATAAAAACAGAACCTACTGTATTTCAAATCGATATTTTTAAAATACCTATCCCAAAATCAAGTTTTTCATAGAAACCGCCGTTTTAGAAAATTTTGCCGATAAATAATTTTTAATGAAATAATTGTTTGCATTGTTTTTTATAAACCAAATTTTCTTCAAAAATTTTGTAAATATGTTTACATTTTTTTCCAGTAAATTAAGTTTTCGTGATATATTTTTTTTTTGTTTTTCGAAATTTCTTTCCAATAAATCAAATTTGCCATTTATCTTTATAGTTTGTTTCCATTAAATCCAGTTTTCCATAAAATAATTATTTTCGAATTTTTTCCCAAAAAATCAATATTTCATCAAAAATTTGCTTACAAGTTTTTTTTCAATAAATCAAATTTTTCATGAAACATCTTTTTTTGTGAATTAAGCTTTCATAAATACTTTCCTTCGAAATTTCTTTCCAGTACATCACTTTTAAAGGAGACGCTATTTTCGACATACTTTTCCGATAAATCAAGTTTTCCATCAAACTTTTTTTTAGTTTTTTTTCCATAAATGAAGTTTTTCACTAAATATTGTTTTAGAATTATTTCCCATAAATCCAGCTTTTCTTAAAACATTTTTTTTTTTGTAAATTATGTTTTCAGAAATACTTGTTTTCAAAATTTGTTTCTCACAGAAGATGGAAGATTCTTCAAGTTCTTTTGCCAATAAATAATGTTTTTTGTGAAATGTTTTTGTGATGTTTGCAGTTCTTTTTTCCATAAATCAAGTTTTTTATGAATATTTTTTTATGATTATTTATAATTTTTTCCTTAAATCAAATTCTCGCGCATCATTTTATTGTTCAAGTTTTTCCAGAAACAGTTTTCGGATTTTTTCATAATAAATCAAGTTTTTCATAAATTAATTATTTTAGAAATTATCCCAGTACCTAGAATTTTTAAGACAAATTTTTTTAGAAGTTTTTTGGATATACTATATTAAGTTTTTCGTGAGAAACTGCTCGGAATTCAACAAATCAAATTCATGAAATATTTTGGTTTTAGAAGTTTTTACATAAAGCAAGTTTTTCTTGAAATAAATCAAGTTTTCACAAACATGTTTTTCTAAGAATTTCTATCCAGTAACTCAAGTTTTATATAAAGTACCATTTTTCCCACTTTTTTTCCAATAAATAAAGGCGTTAATAAATAACTTTGTTCGAAGTCTTTTTCCAGTACATCAAGTTTTTGTTAAACTTTTGCATCAATTTTAAGTGTTTTGAGAAACACGTTTTGTGAAAATTTTTTACTGTAAGTGGAGTTTTTCATAATTTTTTTCAGTATGTCAAGTTCATGTCTGTTGGACAAATGCAACAGTGCGAAGCAATTTCGTCTACGAGTTTCTTGCGCCATCTATAAATCATTTTTGTAATTATTCAACATTATTAATCTGTCAAATATTTTTTCAACATACATTCAATATTTCGCATTTCCGTTTTCTTGATAATATAATTGTTTCTGTTTATTGAATAAAGCGTACTCTGAGCAACAATGTCTAATCATGTCGATATAAAATTGTATTATAAATATAAAGAAGTGCGTAATATTTTTGTAATCTGTCAACATGTTCAAAGTAAATAAGCTTTATAATACATAAAATTTCCGTAAATAGTCGGGCCCACTCCTTAGCCTACATTTTAGCTTTCATGCAGATCTCTCTGAGGGGCCATCTTTGCAGGGCTCATCTGAGCTCACTTACTAGAATAAATTTTGAAATATTAATTTTTTTTAATTAAAGAAATTAATTTTTTGTAGAGGTATTTTATTCTTGTTTTTTAGATAACAGGAGTATCTTATTCTCAAAAATTATTCTATATAGAGCCAAAATATTTCGGTAGATGTCACAAAGGATTACCGAGGTTTATGATTCGGTTGGATAAACAGCAAACTTTTTAGTGAGGCACCTTAGTACAAATACTTGCGTATTCATTTATACATACACATATGTATACAATAATAAATATTTGCACATGTATTTGCAAATAGTTTTGTGAGCTGCAAAGTGCCCGCAACTGCAAAGCTTAACATACACGTTAATTGCTTAATAGGGAATTTCGCCTTTTGAATTTCATTTAACTAAGCCCTTTCAGCTAAATATTGCCTTTGGATTAACTGAGTCACTAAAGGATGGCGATAAAAAGATTATTGGTGGTTCATTATTTTAACAAATTCTGTTATTGTAACTAATGGATATGTTTAAAAAAATGTACGCAGATTTAGTCACTTTTATTAGATGAATATTAATTTGGTCTTATTTTCAATACAAAGAAGAAAAAAAATATAAAACACCTCTGAGTTATGCAGCAAGTTTCATTTCAAAAAGTTATAATAAGTTCTTGGGCGAAGATCTCTTAAACCTAGTACTCAAGGACATTGTAATCCTCGTCTTACTACATTTGTGTTTTATTTGCATAATTTATGTCAATTAAATAAAAGTGCCGATTCTTAAAACCTCCAATGAAAAATTGTGTGCTATTATTTTCAAGTTGACATCAAATCTCTGCACTAAGTACGTTTTAACTTCCCGTTAATCTATGCAGCACACATACCTCTGTACATCCAAAAAACCATCAAGCAAAGATGCAAATTCACTTCCCCAGTTCAGAGGTATGTAGGCGTAAAATTTAATTTAATATTCAGAGCACACGCGTGAAATAAAAATGGGATAATGAAAAGACAGAAATAAAAAGTAAGAATTGAAACAGGAAGACGAGATCATTATTTTCGCACATGAGCCAGAAGTATATAAATGCCTAAAGATGACTAAGCTTAGTGTAAGAGACGGAGACGGTTCAGTAGCAAGGGAAGTTGTATAAGGAATAAAGATTACACTCTCATTTAGATGCTTTCCTCTACTCCTGCATTTATGAATGAAAGTTGCGTAAAAGAAAAGTCGTGTAAATCAGCGCCAAAACACCCGCTGCGTTGATGACTATACTTTCACAAACCGACTGGTTGGCAGTAGGGAATTTTATGAAGACGTCGCCAAGCGAAAAACGCATTAGCCATAATTTTGCCACGTAGCAGGCAGGCCGACAGCAGCATCAAGACGAAAATTGCCACTTCCATATGGAAAGTGTTTGGAATTTCGCTAAAGTGTGTGGAGCGACTGATTTTTTGTGCCTTTTTGTTTCATTTCTTTTTTTCTCCACTGCTTTTCCGGACTTGTATAATCCTTTTGTAAATTACACCACTTAAAGCGATGACAACACGCGCTAGAATAAACGTGCGCACGACGGGCGCAATGAAACTCAGAGACACAGAACAAAAGCCCGAGTAGGTGGTAGAAATGAGTGAAGGAAGATCGACGGTGAAGATGCGCCACAGCGAAACCTCAGCCCTCAGTACGCAGTCACTGGCGGCGAGCGCTACTGACGCTAACAACAATAACTTCAATGCAAGCAATTTTGTTTACTTTCGCCGGGTGTGTGTGTGTGTGTTTGCGTGTGCGAACTTCAGCGCCTTGGCATATGCAACGATTAAGCGAATTGAAAACCTCACAAGTGTCTGGTTGGTTGGACCGCCCACCCAGTTGGCTAAGTTTCTGGAGCTTTTGACGTTACGTGCAAATATTTTTGTTTTCAACAAATCCAAGCCCACAAACAAATAAATGCATTTTCACGTATGCTTATTTACAAGCGCAAGCGTGTATGTATTTGTTGAGACAATCGTGAAGTTGGGCAAAGTAAAAAAAGTTTGCGCGTCAAGCACACATTAATCATATTAAAAGCCTTGATGCGAGTCAAGTTGGAGAGGCAAAAAAGAAGAAAATGGCTGGGATACAGGGTAGAGATAAAAGAACGAAGAGCCACATAGATTGGCAGAGAGTAATATGAAAAAAATGAGTAAGCAAACGGCAAGTTGGGAGAGTAAGCAGCACACGTGGCAGTCTATAATTTCAAGCAGGCGATGCTACCAACGCCAATAGTAGCATTCACCTCAACCACCAACCAGTCATATGAAAAAGATAAGGTGTACTGCTGAGTTCAAAATATAAGTAAAAAAAATATCTTTATGCCTTCACTTATTATGTTGTTGACAACACAAACTACAACAGCAATAATAATACCAATAACGCCAACAGAAAATGCCAAAAAGCCTAGAGAGCAACTGCGTAGAAAAATGCAAAAATCGCAGCAACGAACTGTATGTGTATCCGTCTATGTAGGTAAGTACACCGAACTACCCGAGCGCCAAATTTAAAAATCAAATCACGTATAAAAATTTTATGCGATATTCCAATTTCGACATAATCCACGCAGATTATTGCCGAAATGAAGCAGTTGTTGAAACGGCACAATGATGATGAAGGGAAGTCGAAAGCGAAGGCGTCGAGATTATGCACGACGGCACAGAAGTGAAAAGAGTGAGAGATGCAGAGGTCAAAACAAAAAAAGCCAAAAAACGGAAACACGTCCACTAAAATGAAATAGCAAAGACAAAAAAATATCAGACTGCAAGAAAATTATGAGTCCGCTGCACAGTAAGCTGTCGAATACAAAAACGTTGTCAAAACTTCTAGAAATGAGCGGCCTGGCAATGTGGCAAACATTTTACTTGCGAAATATTTTGTTCACATAAAACTACATATTTACATATATTAAAAGTTATAGCACACTAATATCTATATATGGGCCACGTAAAAATTGCTTTTTGAATCGGCTATAAAAAAACTAATCATTATTTTTTCAAACCTTTTTTTCATTTTGCCATTATTATCCGTGAATATTTTACCAAGAACGAAACGAATACCATCCAACAGCTACCAAATTTACCTGGCTCCCTGCAGTTTTTCGATATTTTGCTGTTCTATCGAGTCAATGGGAAAACGAAGACGGCTCTGATGAATACACCAAATTGAGTTCCTCAAATGTTTCGAGTGTTGGAACAAACACTGCGATCAGGTTGAGAAGAACTTGGCTTCACTTCGTGTTTCCAACTGGCTAACCGGCGCCACGAGAAAGAAACGACTTGCGTGCTTTGTTAAACTGGGCGAAAATCGCTGAGGCGGTTATCGCACTAATCAAGAAGAAGAAAGAGATAAGTGCATTGTAGTTGATGGGGGTGCTTTAAAGACGATAATACAACTGTTGAGGAACAAACTTGTATTTTGAATTTTCTGATTTTGCTTTTTGAATCGGCTATAAAAAAAAAATTAATCAAGATTTATTCAAACTTTTTTTTCATTTTGGAGATTGAACATTGTTATTTATGAATGAAAAATAATATCGTTCAAATGACTGCCACGACTGACTTTACAGTAGGCTATTCGATCAACCCAATTTTTAAGCACATTTTCGATTGTTTGGGCTCCAATTTCATGAATGGCAACTTCGATTTCGTGTTTTAAAGCATCAATCGTCTCTGGATGGTTCGCATAGCATTTGTCCTTAACGGCTCCCCACAAAAAATAGTCCAACGGGCTTAAATCATAGCTCCGAGGCGGCCAATTGATATCGGAATTTCGGCTGATTATTCGGTTTTCAAAAACAATGGCCAAAAGTTCGAGTGTAACTTTGGCAGTGTGACAAGTTGCACCGTCCTGTTGAAACCAAATGTCGTCCATGTCATCCTTTTCCATTTTTGGAAACAAAAACTCGTTGAGCATGTCACGGTAAAGCTCGCCATTTACTGTAACCGCGGCTCCTCGCTCATTTTCGGAAAAAAAATGGCCCGATGATGTCGCCAGACCAAAAACCGCACCAAACAGTGACTCGTTGTGGATGCATTTGCTTCTCTACAGTAACGTGTGGATTTTCTGAGCTCCAAATCCGACAATTTTGTTTATGGACGTAGCCACCGATGTGAAAATCAGAAAAGAAGAAGAAGACTCACCACTTTGGCAATAGGTTTTCAATATTGTCCGATTTTGTTCAAACGTATAGCGTCGCATTTCGTAAATGTCAAACCTTTAAGTAAATTATGAACACATTTGACATGTCATTTGTGTTACCATTCTCAAAAAAATAGCCATTCAAAAAGCAAACGCTGTATGGCCCACTCTGTAGTAGCCCATACAGGCTTTTGGGTTTTAATCCTAGAGCCTTCCGTTTGGTCAAAATATTGAGTTTCCATGTAAGTTTGCTATCAAGATGCATGCCGAGATATTTTGTGACGTCAGTTTGAGCTTAACGGGTGGGGAAATTTTTCGATTTAGTGTAAAAGTGTACAATTTCAGAAAACCGCCATTAATTGACTTCCAAGTACCGTTAATAAATAAGCACCGAAATAGAGGTATCGATACTATTCCTTAGATCGCAATGCAAGTACAAAGTGTTTGTATTTGTAATTATGTATTTATACATAGGCACTTTTATCGGAACTCCTCTATCGAGATCTTATTGAGGTCTTCAACATGCTACAATTCCGTAAATCAAATACATTTTTTAACTTGCAAAATAATTACAAACTGCTCCGGACCCAAGAAGCTATAACTTTTCAAAAACTTGCCTGTGCTGGAAATGAACACTGAAACAATGACTGGTATACATATAACACAATTCTAAATATTATTTCAAAAGTAAAAGTAAAATTAAAAATGAATTTACAAAATTAAATTTTCTTTTTTTATTCTGTTGATAATATATTAGTAGAAAATAAAGGGTATTTCAAAAGACGCGCTTCTATGTTGTTTTAAAGCCTATAACAATTTAGATTTTTCCAGGTTTCACTATTATTATTCAAAATACGGCAATCAACAATTCTATATGAAAAAGTTTGTCGTTTAAATGCCCACCACGAGCACCTCTACAGGTAAAATCTGCCAAACAGGCGATTCATGAATGCCTAATTATTGAAAACGTCGAGATATCGACTGATGGTTCTTCAGCATCACTTTGCGCTACAGCAGCAATATTCTCAACAGAATGTCTAGTTTTCGGTTTGCCGGCATTTTCTCTATCCTCGACTGAAATGAGACATTTTTTCACCAACCTTTGAATAGTCGACTCATTCGGGTGATTTTTTCGACCAGAAAAATCACGAATTTTGCTATATGTTGTTCGTAAAGATCAACCATTTTCATAATTAGTTTCAAATTTTTATCGCGTTATCTTAGTGTGTACTTGACAAATCTCTGACTGCATGACAAATGTCAAACAAAGGTACCATCTAGGAATTATTTACTACTGATATTCAGGCATATCTCTTGAAAGATGATATGCAATTTACATCAAAACTGATTCATTTTCATATTTTTCCCCATCACCTCATGGCATTGTGTTACTGTACTCTGCCCAGCTTCTGCGGTACGTCTAACAGGAGAAGCCTGACGATGCAAAAGTTAACCAAGAACAAGCACAATAAACCGGTGGTGAGCTTGTGGGTTGACCAAAACTCTCCCTTTTTCGGGCAGTCTGTTTGAGAGTCACACTCGTTTTGGCAGAGATGAGCACCACTTCCCCTCTCAACACTCTTTACCCCTATACAAATGTTGACGCAAAAGTTTTATGAACGCCTCAGTCGGCGCCGACAAATCTCAATGCATGTGCAGAATACAGTAATTGCATGTGTATATGTATATTTTAGAACACATACACATTTACTGTTACGTTTATTCGTATTTAAATAATTGCCGATTGAGAAATACTTACACAGAATTACAGTTAAATTTTATGACAAATTTTTATCTTCCTCGCAATCGTATTTTTTTACGTATGAACCTATGAATATCGGGGCACAGCCTATACTTTTTCTTAGGATTGAGAATATAACAGTAATAACTCATTTTAAAATGTAATATAATAAAAAATTCGCAATATTCTTTTATTGTTTTCAATATATTTACCCTGTACTCCCACAGCTAGATTGGCTGCCCCAGGGTATATAAAATTCCATATTTTTCAAATATGTTTGGTTGTACCTTTTTTCAAACCCTTTCTGAAGGATATTTCATGTTTTTCTTCTCAAAGAAGATGTGCTCTACCAATGTAATTTGAAATATTAATTTCTTTGACTTCTGATTTAATACTAATTGTTTACGTTTCAATGACTTACGGTAATATACGAGTAAGCGCTCTGGATGTTATGTTGTAACCGCAAATATATTGTGAATTCATTGTGAAATGTTATTATCAACTGGCTAGATTTGTCCATTCGTTTAACCTTCCCCTACTTTTTTTTAATGAAAATTACAAACTACATTCAATTAATTTGGCAACTCAAACAATATAGAGTTGTAAGATCTCAGCACTGTGCAAATCAGATATTTTTTATTTCGTTTATTTCAAGCTTAAAACGTGATAATAGATACCACTTAGAGCTAATAAGACCTTAAAATACTACAAATAGTTGAATAAATAAATTTAAAAAATGGTTCAGAAATTCATAAAACTATTTTTTTTTTTATTATTCAAACGGAATAGAACTCGAGATCTCATTGAAGTCTATTAGTGCGCTGGCTGCTCCTATTGTGGGCTGCGCGCATAATTTGCAATTTAAGATGAAACGGGTAAGTGTTGTGTAGAGGCCTTGTAGGGATGTGAAATTGTATGTTAAGTAATAGGAATGATCAATCAATTTCTTTTTTAATTACACTAAAAACAGAAGTGTCAAGTTTTTCCAGATGGCTACGATCTGACGCAGCTCAAGGATCTATTCTTGGCCCCCAATCTCTGGAATCTATGCTACGACGAGATGTTGAGCATAATGTCGGAAGATACAAATCTAGTGGGATACACGGACGATATAGCGGCGATTACACCAGCCCGGTACACTGAGGACGCTAGGAGGAAGCTGCACCAAGTTATGACAAGGACGCAAATATGGCTTAAGGGCCACGGCCTGGAACTCGCCAAGCATAAGACAGAATTCGTCCTTATGGCACGAGGTCACACGAATCTCTAGGTCAGCGCGCGAAACGTCCTTAGTGACCCAAAGAGTAGTGAAATACCTAGGTATTCAACATAACTCCAGACTTTGGACCCAGATACCACATGCGGCTACCAAAGCAAAAAAGGTTACGGGAATGTTAAGTAGATTAATGGCAAACATCGGTGGGCCAGCACAGAGCAAAAGACGACTAATTATGGCGGCCACAAACTCAATTCTTGTGTACGGCAGCGAAATATGGGGGATTGTGCTAAATTACAAAGACAAGCGCAAAACACTGGAAGCTATGCATCAAACAGCGACACTCAGAGTTGTCTCGCCCACCGCACCGTCTCTGGCGCTGCAGTCTTTGTGATCAGTGGGGAGATACTCGTCGACCTCATGGCCCGGGAATAAATGGATGCGTGGGACTCTAAGAAGAAACACGTCATCACTAGCGTCGCGGAACGGAAATCCCAAATCATGATGCGGTGGCAAGGCCGATAGGACACTGAAGCGAGTGGTAGATGGACGACGAAACGTATTCTATCAATAGGCAAATGGGTCCAAAGGAGCTTCGGGGAAGAGAATTACTTCTTATCTCAGTTCCTCTCGGGCCACCAACACTGCCGGAGGTACCTATATCGCCTGGGCGAGGTAAGCGATCCCAAATGCATATACTGCGAACGTCTAACGATGACGCTGAGCCCACGATTTTTAGTTGAGACAGATGGCACGCGGAAAGAGATGCCCTGGGGGGCGAATACGCGGTAAAGAAATACATCGTGAACGTACTACGGAAAAAAGAGATAGGCCTCGATACAGTGCAAAAAAGCGAAACCGCACAGATAGAGACACAAGAAGGCGAGCCCATAGTATGAAGCTGGCTACAAAAATCGTGGACCCAGACGTGGGTGAATAAAATTGGTCCCTTATGAATGCCATTCTGGGCCCTCCCGAATAGTACAGAAAGTAGTCCCGGAAAGGGTGTCTCTCAGAAGGAGAGGAGGGCCCTCCTCAGTATTTGTCCTATTGTAAACGAGACACATCCCAGCAAGATGAATCTCGGTCACGTAACCTAGTAACGTTACCGCCACGCGTGACCCTTAAACGGTCACCGAACATTGCTCATTACTAGACATCGGATTCTTATGCAAGTGCATATTTTTGTTTAACATCACATGAAGTTCGCACCTAGGTAAAAACTCATCATAATAAAAATTGAATTAATAGGATCCTATGTTTTGCATATTTCCATATTTTTGCATATTTGTATATATATTGCATATTCAATTTGCATAAAAATCCGATCTCTACTCATTACAATCATTTTGTTAAGAGCTTTGGGAAAATCGTGCGAAAAATTTTGTGTACATGTGATTTTCTATCACCTTCATACATATGGATTCGTTTCAGTGGCAATTACACATATCTGTCCTTACCACACTCACGGTTTTTAGACGCTTATAAACGTAGCGACAAACAAAACAACTTTTAGCGCACCTCCGACAGCATAACGCGATAGCCGAGCGGCTAGCAATGCGGGTTTCCAATCCAAAATCCTGGGTTCGAATCACAAAAACCAAAAATTTTAATTTTATTTTTTTTGTTTTAGTTTAATGGTATTTGTAATGTGCATCTTGATGTTGTTCCACAAATGGAGGGACCTACAGTTTCAAGCCGACTCCGAACGGCAGATATGTTTATGAGGAGCTTTTTCATGGCAGAAATACACTCGGAGGCTTGCCATTACCTGCCGAGTGGCGACCGCTATTAGAAAAATGTTTTTCTTAATTTTGGTGTTTTCACCGAGATTCGAACCAACTTTCTTTCTGTTAATTCTGAATGGTAGTCACGCACCAACTCATTCTGTAACATACAAAAATGTGTTATTGTGTTAGAGTTTCGGTTACGCAGGTTTTGCTGGGATTCTTCTGGGCGCTTGTTCGGACTTTTCATATAAATCGTAGTAGTAACATGAATGTATTGAATTTTTATTTCTTTTTTACCTATATTTTGAAACGCTGTAATATACATACATACAAAAAGTTTCACCAAATACAAAACTGTTACATGCGGTAATTTAATTTTTAATTTTTCACCTTTAAATAGACCTATGTATCTGATGATGAATCTTAAGATGTGGCTCTCTTAAAGTACCTAGCCATCTTTAACTTCACCTAATAGAAAACACCAAAAAATATAATTTTTAAATTTAATTCAATTCTTAAGATGCTGTTTTCACTTGCATCACCCTATACCTACTTCGGACCATGTTTGCTGTTGTGGCGACTTTAAGTGAATAGCGTAAGTCATCCAAGCACAAACACATTACCAGCTTAAACAACAACAAAAGAGCAATAGGAACCACCACAAAGGCACATCAGCGCAGGCTTTATGGTAATGACATACTATTGCCACGGCCAATGTCAGCTGAGGCGACAACGATGACGTTGCCGTAAATCCGCGACGCGCCGTTGACGACTCGAAAGTCGGTGCAGCTACCAAGCGAATAATGATGAGAGCAACGGCCATCATTGTCATCAGATGGATAAACTCGTACTTTTTCAACATTAAAACACTTCCGCCGCCATCTCTTCGTTTTGCTGTTGGAAGCTTTTTGCCATATTTTTTACCACCTACAATTTGACGTCTGTTAACATTCGTTGCTGCTGCTGTTGCTGCGTGATGGCTAAATGATGACAGCCGCATTTACGCCTACTGAACGGTGGTGGACGTACTGGTGGATGTGGTAGTTACGGTATATGTAGCAAAAGATGGCAATATTGTTGATGGCGGCTTAGTTTCACTTTTCTCTCTCACTGCTATTCCTCTTACTTCTTTGCATTTTCGCCCTTACACATGCAACACTGCGTATGTATTTTCGTGTGTGCGCTCTTTTTTTGAGCCTTTGTTGTTGTGTGGTCATGAGTTTTTCACTTTTCCTTGCACTTTGTTGCTTTTTACTCGTCCGCCGTTGTCAATTTAAAGGCGTTTTATGGCAGATTGCATAAAGAAAAAACAACTAATTCATACAACGAAAAGAAACGGGGGAATATGGAGAATGTGGCAAGTATAAAAGACATTTGCGTGAAGTGTGAAACAGCCTTTAAAGCATTGCAACAGTGACTGTCAGCGCTGATGGGTTAATATGCTGTCAGGCATGCATGAGTTGACAATCGACACTCTGTGGCGGAGGAAAAAAATTGCAAACAGCTGGTTGTGGTAGGGCAAATGTGGTACGCGGAAGAGTTTTATTTTTTTTGCATTTTACTCAAAAGCTATGAAAAAGCAAGATTTTTAACACAAAGAGTTTACTTATCAAATCTCACCTACAAGTCATACCGACAAAAAATGGGGAAGATCTTTTCATATGAGCCGCTAAAAGCTTAAAAGGTAAAATATGGCATATACAGGGTCCAGTACTCGAAGTACAGGGTGGCTGATGAAAGCCGCTACCAAAACAAAATTGAATAACTTTTTTTCTTTTTAAGTTATCTGTTCCATTTTTGTTTTAATTTGCAGATAGATCTTTAAAATTTATTAAAATGGATAACTGGGACACGCAAACAAGAATTTGGATAGTCCGGCGCTATCACGCACTGGAGTGAATAATTTTGCAGAGCAAGGAACAGTCGCAAGAAGGCCTTATCATCGAAACCCACCAGTTCGGACGGAGGAAACGATCGCTGCTGTAGCTGCAGCTATACAAAGCAATCCAAGGGGTTCAACAAGAAGCTTATCTGCTCAACTTGGTGTCAGCCGACAGTCTTTGCAAACAATAATGCACAAAGATTTAGACTTATTTCCCTACAAAATTCAAATGGTTAACAAACTGAATGCAGCAGACTTGCCGATTCGCTTGGAATTTTGCCAGAAGATCCTGCAAATGGTGGAAGAAGACCAAAACATGTTAAACTGCCTTTTCATGTCTGATGAGGCCCATTTCGATTTAAACGGCAATGTGAACAAACAAAATTGTCGAATATGGAGTACTTCTAACCCTTCTTCGCGTGACAATGTGGTGTGCGGTTTCTTCACGCTGTATTGTCGGGTCTTATTTTTTTGAAGAAAATGGTCACACCGTTACGGTTACTGGAGACCATTATTTGAAAATGCTGAAAGAATTTTTCTATCCAGAACTACGCCGAAAGAGAATTCCTTTCAACTCTGTGTGGTTTCAACAAGATGGGGCAACGTCTCACATAGCCCAGACTGTTATGACAGAGTTGCGACGAAAATTTCCCAATAAACTGATTTCAAGAAACTCCGAATTTCGTTGGCCCCCCAGGTCGCCTGACCTTACTGCACCTGACTTTTTCTTGTGGGGTTTATGTAAACAAGAAGTTTATAAAACAAAGCCAACAAATTTGGATGAACTAAAACAATCCATTCGGGCAACAATTGCGGCTATTCCTGTCGCAACTCTCAAAACAGCAATGAACAACTTTTTACTAAGATGCCGCACTTGTGTCAACGAGCATGGGGGGCATTTAAATTCAATTATTTTTAAAACTTGTTAAGCTACATTTAATAAAATTTAATGACCTTCAACTTGAAAAAAAAAAAAATGAATTCCATACACTAAAAAAAAAGTTATTTAAGTTTCTTAATGCAGCAAAATTCATCAGCCACCCTGTATAAGGGCATCAGCTGTCTCTTAGTTGGCTAAATGACAGTCCAGAGTATTGTTAACAAGCGCGCGGAAGCATTTTGCTAAGAGTAAACGCAAAAAAAGAAAACCAGTAATGGATTTCAAACGTAATAGTGTGATTGCATTTTATTTGGCTGGAAAATCACAACCAGCGATTGCTCGTGAGCTCGAGCACCTTAAGGCAAATAAGGTTTTGGTTTACCGCACCATTACTCGTTACAAGTGCCAATTAAATGGCGAAAGAACTAAAAATATTTGACTGTAGTAGCCACCGCATACTCAAAAATGATTTCAAAGTCAAGCCTTACAAGACCCAAAAGGCGCAAGATCTTATAACTAGCAAAGCACCAACAAGTAAGACTTGAGAGATCAAGAACTTGCCTCGCTTGACCGAAAGCGATCAATTTCCGAACATTATACAAGGGATCAGTCCTTGTACCCTCACTGTGGAATGCCATGTACGATGGAGTACTTAGGTTAAAATTGCCGTATAAAGCAACACTGATAGGCTATGCCGATGACATCGCTCTCGTGGTCACGGACAAGATGCTAGATCATCTGCATGAGAAGTGTAATGCTTCAGCAGCTAGAGTCCAACTAGGGCTTTCTGCAGCGGGGCTGAAGTTGGCCGTACAAAAAACAAAAGCGGTCCTCGTAACTGCGCGAAGAAAAAAAGAGTGCATGAACTTGCGAATAGGTGGCCATGAAATACTGTCGCAAGAGGCAATAAAGTATTTAAGCGGGAGCTAAGCCATCGAATGTTAGACCAGTAGCTCAAGTGCACCGGCGAAATTCAATAAGAGTCGCGTGCGCATACAAGACCGTATCAGACGACGCGGTTCGCGTCATCGCTGGAAAGCTCCCATTAGATATACTTGCGCAGGAAAAGGGGCAACTTTATAACAGGCAAGGAGTAAAGCCAACAACTGAAGCGAAAGCTGCAGAACGTCTGCATTCGTTAGAAAAAGGGCAAATCAGATGGGACTCGTCTGTTAACGAACGTTGGACCTAAAGCTTATCCCCAAAATTAGCCAATGGCTGACCAGAAGGCAAGGTGACGTAGACTACTATTTAACCCAAATATTGAGCGGTCACGGATGTTTCTTTGAATACCTCCATCGTTTTCACATTGAGGGCACTTCGTTCTGTCCAAGCTGCAACAATGCAATAGAAAGCGCGGAGCATGTGTTCTTTTACTGCAATTGCTCGCGGAACGCTTGAGTTAGTCTTGGGCGAACAACTGAGCCCAGGCAGCTTAATCAATAACATGTGTGCATCACATGACTGTTGGAACGCAGTTAAAAGTTTTGCAAAGAGGAGAATGCTGCACCTGCAACGCGCGGAGTGGCAGCGCAAAACGCAGGGAAAAACAAATCAGCCCTCGATACGAGGTGGACTGTATACGAACTGACGACAAATAACAGACGGTCGAGTCACGTGCTCACGACGGCATTAGACGGTATAATATTACCGCAACAAGATGCAGATGTAAACGAAACCTCGATAGCGTATAATATCCATAGGCCCATGTGAGAGGAACCTGAGAGCATGCCACACATACCACTGGTATGACGGCACTGAGACATTAGAAAACGAGCCTTAGCATGAAGCTGGTGGTCCCAGACGTGGGTGAATACTATTGGTCCATTTAATGGACAACGTTCTGGGCCTTCCCGAAGTAATGCAAGTTAGTTCCGGGAAGGGAGTCTCCCCAGAAGAGGAGGAGGGATTGTTTTAGTGCCTACACCATTCCACGCAGTTGACGACGGTCGCTGTAAGTGCGAAGGCATTTTAAACCCTCCTCACCCACCAAAAAAAAAAAAAACAAAGTACGACGCCATTTGCAAAAATCGTACATCTTCTGACAAGGTGATTAATTTCGCACCACCTTCTATTAGTTTTTAAAATGATTGACGATATAGTTTGACCACACAAACACTTTTTTTGGAATAATTAAGGAAACACTTAGTGAAAAATATTACATGCTAATTTTTTCAAACAGTCAGCTTTAATTGTCAGTACTAGATTAACATTGTATCGATGATTTTTATTAATTGATCCTTGGGACCCGTGAACTAACATTTAATAACAGTGAATTTGTAAGTAAAACAAATATATGTTTTTAAAATAATTAATTAAAAGTCAAAAATAAACAATAGCGGCGTCATAAAAATGTTTTTCATGGCGCCATCGTTTTAATTCGTTAGTGCGTTGGATGTTACATCCATAGCTGACTTCCAGTAAAAGCTTGGTGACATTCGGTTCAGTGGAAGCGAAGTTATTGCGACTAAAGTGTCAATATGTTGGTGTCATTGGTACAAAAATGAGTTTCGAATAAAAAGCTAATAACAAATAATAAATTTTTTATTTTGTATTTTGATTTATTTTCTTTAAATATAAAAACTTACTTTTTTCTATTTTTTATTACATAAATTTAATACTTTGTTATTGAGTTAAATTTTCATTTTTTGCCAGGGACTGATGCGGGTTAAACTAATAATAAATTTGATTAAATTCTGCCCTTCAGCGTCAGAATATCTTTCGAATTATATAAGTATAATATTCTTTACATACGAGAAATTCAATGCCCGCCAAAGTTTGCTTATTTGCACTTAAAGTGCAGAATTCACACTTCTTCAATTTTGTGGTAAGCACTTAATTTACACTGTACGAGTACACAAAAAAGGTTCAGACCTACAGGCACATAGCATATCTTTACGCCATCCGCGCATTTCCCTATAGTATTACCTGCATTTCATATTTTTTACTTCTGCAAGTGAAACTCCACTCCCTTGTTTATTTATGTACATAACCCCTGTCGAATGACAAAGAAAAATAGCGAAAGCAGGAAAAACACATTTGTGTGTGAAAAATGACAAATGAAAAACCACGGATTTATAGGCACTTGAACTTTTATCTACTTTGAACTTTGGTGACAACGCATTGACGAAGTGATTTTCTTACACATTTTGAGTGCATATCTTTGTATTTGTAACTAAGTAGAGTTGTGTATGATATGCTGTGTGTATTGGAAAATGCCTTTCTATTCAGAGAAATTTTCTTCCTCGTAATCCCTTAAGATGGGATATGTTTCCATGTATCATTTTCCATGTGAAGACCTAAGAATGTCGATTTTATCTACAGTTGATTTTCCTAGAGATATTTTAAAGCAAAGGTTAAGCAAAGAAAAATATTTCGTTTGAAGATAAAAGGTAAAAAGGGTAGAAACTTTAATATTGAGCGTCTTATTATTTGTAAATTATTAGCAAGTGGGGAGGTGCAGATGTAAGCGAAGGTCTGAAGTGTCTTAAATTACTTTAAAAGAAACTATTATTAGGTTGGGAAATGAGTTCATAGCGTTTTAATATTCTCTTTTATTTTACAACGATTTGTTTGCTGTTTGGCAAAAGATAAGTATTCATTCCATAGAAATTTTTCTGATCTACAAAACTATTTTAATTTTTTTTTTTGTGAGTTACTTAATTTTTAATTAGTTTTGAGTCTTAGAAATGGAATATCCAGGGGGCAAAAATCAACATTTTCGACACTTGCTCTTCTTTGCATTTGATAGAGGTCAAAAAGCTGCCGAAGTAGCCCGGGATATTTGCAACGTGTAAGGAGAAGGTGTCAAGCCGGGTCTACAGCACTAAAATGGTTTGCAAAGTTGAAAAATAGCGACTTTGTCGTCGAGGACACCTCCCGCAGCGGAAGGCCTTATAAATAAAGGTCTTCGGTAAAAACGTTACGAACTTTTTCTCCAACCTAATAGTTATTTTTAGTGCATTAGAAAACTTTTGCATTCACTGATGATAAAAATAAATAAACAAATGAATATGTTAGAATGTTTGTTCTATTGTGAAGAATAGCTCCCAGTAGGGTCCATTACTTAAAGTCTACATTTTAAATCCTTATGGCAGATCAGTAGGCATACAAGTTTTCAGTCTGCGTGTAACGTTGGTTCGGTGTGATAGGTTTGACGCCCGAGGAATTTGATGGTTAGGAAACCAGTTGTTATATTTTATGCTAATGTTTCCAATATCTTTATGTATCGCTAGCGGTCCAAGATCGTGATGAATTATATCATTGCAGGGAAATCATGAAGCGTCGGCACATAGGCGCAACATCTTTGATTGGAACCTCTGTATGATGTCAAGATTTTGAAGCTGAGACCCAGATTTTCACTCCATATGATTATATTGGTTTCAAAATTATTTTACATAGAAGCAGCTTGTTATTCAGTGAAAGCTCTGATTTTCAGACAAGTAGCCAAAAAGGCTTACCCGAAAGAAGAAGCGAGAGACCGAAATATGTGAGTGCGAGGAGCTTGAGATGCTGGCCAGCAGGAACAACGCCCGAATTCCACCAGAAAGTTCGGCGGCTTACGGAAGGTTTTAAGACCGGGGCGTTTTCCTGTAAGAACAAAGACGGCAAACTGGTGACTGACATCCAGAGCAATCTTAAATTATGGAGGAAACACTTCTCGAACCTGTTAGCTGCGAACAGTGATAGCTGCGCATGTCACAGAGAATGTGAAGATCCCGATACCCCAATCGTCGATGACCAAATTGACGTTCCGTTACCCAACCATGATGAGGTGAGAATAGCGATAACGCGGTTAAAGAACAACAAAGCCGCGGGCGCCGACGGACTGCCGCCTGAGCTATTCAAACATGGCGGCGAGGAGCTGGTAATGTGCATGCAGCAGCTTCTACGCAAAATATGGTCGGATGAAAGCATGCCTGCCGATTGGAATTTAAGTGTGCTCTGCCCAATCCATAAGAGGGGCGACCCTGCAATCTGTGCCAATTACCGCGAGATTAGTCTTCTAAATATCCACTATAAGGTTCCAGCGAGCGTATTGTGTGAAAGGCTGAAGCCCACCGTCAACCAATTGATTGGACCTTATCAGTGTGGATTTAGACCTGGAAAGTCTACCATCGACCAAAATTCACAATACGCCAAATCTTGGAAAAGACTCATGAAAGGAGAATCGACACACACCATCTTTTCGTCGACTTCAAAGCTGCATTCGACAGTACGAAAAGGAGTTTCCTGTATGCCGCGATGTCGGAATTTGGTATCCCCGCAAAACTAATACGGCTATGCGAGATGACGTTGCTCAATACTGGCAGCGCCGTCAGAATTGGGAAGGACCTCTCCGAGCCGTTTGATACCGAACGACGTTTCAGACAGGGTGACTCACTGTAGTGTGACTTCTTTAACCTGATGTTGGAGAGGATCGTATGAGCCGCAGAACTTAATCGCTCTGGCACAATTTTTTATAAGAGCGTACCGTTGTTGGCATATGCCGATGATATTGACATCATCGGCCTTAACAACCGCGCTGTTAGTTCTGCCTTCTCCAAACTGGATAAAGAGGCAAAGCGAATGGGTCTGGTGGTGAACGAGGACAAAACGAAGTCCTTCAAACAAACAGTCGGCGCACTCGCGTATCGGCAACCACGTCACTGTTGACAGTTATAATTTCGAGGTTGTAAAAGACTTCGTTTATTTAGGAACCAGCATTAACACCGATAACAATATCAGCCCTGAAATCCGACGTAGAATCTCTCTTGCCAACAAGTGCTATTTTGGACTAAGTCGGCAACTGAGCAGTAAAGTCCTCTCTCGACGAACAAAACTAACACTCTACAAGGCTCTCATCATGCTCGTCCTAACGTATGGCGCAGAAGCTTGGACGATGACAACATCCGATGAATCGACGCTTGGAGTGTTTGAGAGAAAGATTCTGCGTAAGGTTTTTGGGCCTTTGCACGTTGGCAACGGCGAATATCGCAGACGATGGAACGATGAGCTGTATGAGCTTTACGATGATATAGACATAGCGTAGCGAATAAAGATCCAGCGGCTACGTTGGCTGGGTCATGTCGTCCGAATGGATACAAACGCTCCGGCTTTGAAAGTATTCGATGCGGTACCAGCTGGTGGTAGCAGAGGAAGAGGGCGGCCTCCTCTGCGTTAGAAAGATCAGGTGGAGAAGGACTTGTCTTCACTTGGCGCCGGTTAGCACGAGAAAGAAACGACTGGCGCGATTTGTTAAACTCGGCCAAAATCGCGTAAGCCGTTACCGCACCAATTAAGAAGAAGAAGAGCCAATAAAGGGAATGGAGTTTTATTCCCAGCTGCTTCCGCTTTGAAAATATGTAACGATATCACCACGTAAGACGTCGATCAAAATGAATGCCTAAGCATTTAGCGTGGTCCGTTTGGGGTAACTCGCAGTTGTTAAGTATCCAAGCGTCAAAGTTATATGCGCTGATTTTGCTTAATTGGTTTTTATATGACATTTATTCAGCCATGTGCTAAGGCTGTCAAGGTTTTGCTGAAGTTGGTTAGAAGCAGTAGAAACACGACTATTTCTGCATATGTAGTATGTGTGTGTACTGTTTATGGTAGCTCAGCAGTGAAAAGCGTCTAAAGAACTGGTCCCAGGACATTTCCCTGCAGCACACCTGGAATGATTTCATGGAGATTAGTAACTTTTTCATTTATTTTAATTCCCAAGCACACATGGGAAGTAAAATTTTTGGCAGGATAAATTACTATGACGAGGATTAATTTTTAGTTTATATATCAGCCACTAGTGCCACATCTGGTCAAATGATTGTGATTTAACTAAGAGGGCACATAATATTCTCTATTGTTGACCTGCCCGATAGCGGAATGATGTTTTCTGGATCCAAACTGATGCGTGGGGATAAGATTTCTTTGTGTAATAATAGAGTTGAGCCGGTTTAGTAAAAATTATAAAGAACGGACTCTATCACTATCTCTTCCCTGTTTCTGCCTTTAATGAGAAGTCAATACATTTTTATTCGCATTTCCTTGCACTCTGTAGTGTGGTGTTACCTACAGCACTAGCTCCCCAGTGCTACTCGGGAGTACTCTACTAGCATTCCCTAACAAGGTGTAGTGCCTGCTACTGATCGATGGCAAAAAACAATCGGAAAGTTCAAGTAATGAAGAGGGAATTAGAAAGCATTAACTATTTACCTTGGAAGGCTGCAGGAAATACCATAGGTAAAACCTGGAGCCTCCCGCTTGTTGTAGCGCAAGTAAGACTTGTTGATTAGGGCCTCAACCCAAATAATTCCATATCCTAGTATTCATTTGAGGTAGCTCTAAGGAAATGAAAAGACTTAGTTTCACCTGATCTAATTTTTTTACAGTGGGCTAAATTTTTAATTTTCTATTTAAACACGCAATTCAAATTAGAGCTCTCGATTTTGTTCGCAATTTTGGTTTTGTGAAAATTTCTGATTTTGTGCCGAATAATCGTCGTTTGCAGAAAGTGTTGATTTTCCTCTTTCATTCAAAAAAAATGTCGGCTGAAGCGCATCGAGAGCTACAAAAAGTTTATGAAGATGCTTCTTTAAGTGAAACTTAGTGCGGAGTTTGGTTTAGTCGCATCAAAGATGGTGACGACCGTCCGCATGAAGGAAGGCCAAAAACCTTCGAAGATGCTGAATTGGAGGCATTGCTCAATGAGGATCCGTATCAAACGCAAAAAGAGCTTGCTTCAGAATTAGGGGCGAACGTCATTCGAAAACTAAAAATTCTGACAAACGAAATCGGAAATTTTTGCTCAGTTGCTCAAATTGTTTTAAGGATCTGAAATTTCATTAAAATAGCAGTGAGAAAGTTAAAATATTCTACAAAAATTTAAAACGAAAAATTGTCTTAGGGGCAAGCAAAGTTGAGAAGCTCTCACAGTTGAAAGGAAAAGGAATTGGTTTGGTTTGGTGTAGGCCCTAAGATGGCTGGCTGCTCTAATTATGAACAAAAGCTCAGCTGAGGATTCTAATGAAATTGCAAATTTGGTATACCGGTATAAAATAAAACATAAATAAATAAATAATGGGCGCCTACATAGTTCTAAGCAAACGGCAAATGGTTTTTTATGAGGAGACTTGTCATTGCCTGCCGAGGGCCTACGGTTATTAGAAACAACTGTTTTTTATTTAATGCACAGAAATTCGAACCTACGCACTCCTGAATAGTATAGTAGTATACTGTGCAAAAATGCCTAGGAAAGGTAATATCAAGAGAATTGTGTTCAGAGGATATGAAAAAAAACTATAGTGGCAGTTAGAAACAATTATATGGGCTATGGTATTTTCTGGGCTTCAAAAAACATTCCTCTGCAGCTCATTTCAAGCAGCAAGAACACTTTTGCAGAGCATCTATGAACTAAGTTTGGCTGAGCTCCAACTTGAACTGGAACAATTTAAAGTGATTTATTGGGATATTTGCTCAGAATAAACCTAGCAGAATATGTCGTACAAAAATCCTCGACAACTTATGTAATAGCTTTAGCTTTTCTTTTCAAATATCTCTGAAATCGATGTATTCTGTATTTTGGTTTTAGTTCTTTCTACCAAACTATTATCGCCATTGCTTGACATTTTTAAAAGTTACGCCATCTTGAGTAAATCTACCTCTGCACGTGTTTTCGAGTTTTTACTTTTTTAGAAATAGATTTGAATTTGCAACAACGAGTTTTTATTTAAAGTTGCATTGAAAGTGGATTCAGTAGTGCGAAAACCTTGAAGTTTTGCAAAACTGTTTCGGTAATGATACCCTAAAGAAAACAGCCAGGGAGAGTGCGGTAACTGAGATGAGTTCCCTCATGGCTTTATTTATTTTTTGTCCCGTTAGATTTGTTACTGCACACCAACAAGATGCGGCTAAGCACCTTCGGAAAAATATATTGAGCCTTGTGGCACGTGGAACTCTTGGACTGAGTCGCGCTTAAGAGAAAAGTTTGCCACTGAGATGGGGTGCAATGCGTGAATGCAGCTTACTCTTTAGATTTGCCGTTTTATTATGATATTATTAGGCTCTTACGCACTGCGACCAAATATATTGCATAAAGCCCGCTGAGGTACCCTATATTTTAAGACTTTTTAAAAATTTTAGCACATTTTGGGGTTATTGTTCCATAATTTGTATGGATGCCCGGCCGTTTCCTACCTAGTTCAGAACATTTACAAGGAATGCGTTCATAATTTTCAGTGTCCATTTTACAGAATTTCCAGATGATGGTCTCAAAGTGAACAATTTTTCTCTTAGGTGAGTGAGTGAGTGAGAGTCAGCCTGCAGTAATCGGTAAAATAACCAGTCAAAAGTATTAAGTCTACTTTGCTGAGCGGAAGTAGATTGTCAGAAATTTCTCTGTCTGGTTTTAGAAAATGTTTGGCTTGTCGCTGACATACAAAATTTCACCAGTGTTAAACGAATTTCTGCTCCTCCTACTTTAGGAGAAATGTGGTTTAGGCAATTATTTACTATTTTTGAGATGATTAAAGTTGACACAAGGCTTTCAAAGCCACCTAACTATCTGAAAGAATATAAAAGTGCGCACCTCTCATTTTCGTACGGAGGCATTCCCTTACACATATGTCGATGATATATATTTCTGCCTGGACGACTGTTGGTTAAGAACCCATTGGAATCAATTTTTTGAATTCAGGCCCATGAATTCCCGCACTGTTCTACCATCTTCTAATTTCGACCCACTGAAAAATATCTGAGATCCAGGTTGGAAAGTGATAGATTTATTTCTCCAGGAAAAAAATAATAAGAACTAAAAAGTTCCTGCGAAGAATGAGTTTGGGTGATAATGTATCCACCCTTACCGTTTCATAAGCTTTTTGAAAAAATTTTTTTGCGTACTTCAAAACGATATCGAGCTTTTTCTATTTATGTAAACCAATTTTATCTGTCCTAAGCCTAATGCAACTCGTCTCATTGAAGGGGTTACATGGGTTTCGTCGGGTAAAAAAAGGCCTATTTTCAATATTTTTTTTTCTATGTAAAAAGTTTTTTATTTAATTCAAACTTTTTTCTGTCTTACAGATACATATCTAAAGAATATTTTCTGATTTATATTTCTTCCATTGGGACGTAATTTCCGGTGACCCCTCGAAAAAAAGGTGCACCCACGTTGTCAGCATAACTCCTGACAGACTCATCAAAAATGAAAAAACAAAAATAAGTGCTTTAGTTAAGACCATAAACTCGTGCTTAAACGAAGCAAAGAAAAAAAAGTAAAAATTGGAATTTTGGCAGACATTTTTCCAAAAAAATTAAAATTTCTGTCAAATTTGATTGACATTTTGTTTTTTTTAAATAGTTGTAATTGAAAAAAAAAACAAAATCCTTCGTTCAGGCACGAGTAAATTGTATTTCGAACACCTGTGTAAAATTTGACAACCGACTTTGAAAACACGGTTCCGAGAAAAACGCGTTTAAAGTTTTGAGTAACAATAAAAGTGGCTTGGAGCGCACACCTTCCAAAGGTTGTATCTTCGAATTTATTATTCGGATAGACTTGAAAATTTAGGATAATATTCCTGAGATGTTGTAGAAATTAATAAGCAAAAAAAAAATAAATCGATTTTTTGAACCAACGAAACCCATGTAACCCCTTAACACATTTTGCGTAAAGGTTTTTAATGTAAAATTTTCTGTAAATTAGTAGCTTAAATGCAATGCAATTATTATAACTACTCTATTGATTACTCTTCTTCTTGATTGGGGCAATAATCGCTTGGCCTTTTTGGCCAAAAGTCACACCAAGGGAAACCAATTCCTTCTTCACCTGACCTTTCCAAAGCGAAATATGTGATTTTCTATCGCCTTTCTTTTCTTCTGCTACCACCAGCTGGTAGAGTATAAAATTCTTTACGAACCGGAGCGTTTGTATACATTCCTAAGACATTACCTAAATATCGATGCCGCTAGATCTTTATTCGATGCTTTTGTCACCGTAAAACTCATTGTTCCATCGCCCGCGATACTCGCCGTCGCCAACGAGCAAAGACCCGAAAACCCACCGAAGTATTTTTCTCTCAAACACTGCAAGGGACGCCACATCAAAAGATTTCCTCTAATGTCAATACTGTAGTAATTTCTGCAAAAAGAATTCTTAGGTAATTAATGCACATTTCAAATATGACCCAATCGACCCCAATCTCGAAATATCTACCCCAACGCTATCTAGCGGATCTATTTTTTTTATATTAAATATTTATTTTTCGATAGATAGACATATTTTAATTTTATGAATATATCAGCCACCGCGCCAGGGTCCAGGGAAACTTGTTAGTCAGACGTGCACGCAACAACTTGGAAAAGCTTCAACGCATTCGGAAAAACAAAACAATTAAAAAATTGTTCACTTTTATAAATAAAATTAATTTCACCCTGCATGAAGTATTTATATTCTCTAGCGCGTCTTTTGCTCAACTTCCCTGCATTAAAAATTCATTGACTCACACTTAGCACTTCGTAAAATGCGGAGGCAGCCATACTTCAAATCGAGCGTTATGGCATAACCTTTGTGCTTTGTTAAGCCCTGCGGGCTGTGCGCTAAGATTTCATTAAAATAAATTCATAAACTTTGCAACCTTTTTTATCACTCTTTTTCACTTTGGCACTTGTTGTGTTCATTTAAAGGATTTTTTACTTTTTCAGTGTGTTGTTTTATTTGGTTTTTTGGAAATCTCTTTATTACCACTTTCGAAGACTTTTGACATTTGAAAACACAACAAAAAATATCAAATTATATTTTGTTTGCGCTCCCTAGTGGCTTAAGAAGTTAAATGCCACATTGCAAGATGGCCTGCAGATATAAATAATGAAGTACACACACACACGTAAAACAGGCATACAATTATAAATAAAGTTATGAAAATTCACAAAAAATATTTACTTCAAAGTGCGGCTGACTGTGAGCAGCACAACATTTACATAACTCACCGACATTGTTGAACTCATTAATTGAACGCTCCATTTCCCACTCAAACCCTTTGCTGCGAAAATTTGCCACATGCCGCTTAGCGTCTGTAAATTATGCCAAACCTTTGCAAAAGAGAAATGGGAAAAAAACATCAAAAAGGCAAATACTTCGAAGACACTTGGGCTGTCTGTTTGAAAGTTGAATACTCTGCGAAATTTCTAGCTGCTTTGGTGCAAAAAAATGTTCACTTCCAATTCTGCAGCACAGCGGGACAGGCAGGAAGAATTATGGAGCAAGTGAAATTTTTTTTCAATTTCGGAAATTGTGTAAATTTTATTAGATTTGTGTGTGTGCATTTTTTGTTATTGCAGCTACATAAACAACATTAAAACATCTCAAATAAATACAAATGATACTTGTGCGAGTAGACATACAGTCACGCATAAGGTATGCAACTGCGCTCACTTCCTGCTACCTCATTACGACCGAACTCCGTTAGAGTGGATACTGCTTAGGCAACCCAACCAACTCAGCTGGTTACTTGGAGTAAAATCTCCTAGTTCTGAACTGGCTTACTATCAGTTTGCTTCGCAGCTGAAGTAGTTCGTCTTCGTTCATATTTGAATTGTGCGGTACCAGTTACTGAACTAGTTCATTATAGCTTGAGTATAATAAAAAGTGAAATAAAAAATATTTAAAAAAAAATTTAAAATTTGGAAAATTTTGGCTTAGCTTTTTTCAATGAAATATCTTTCATACTCTTTATCATTCTTATATACTTTTACACTATTGCAAATTTTGAAATATATAGATAGTTAAAAAAGCATTCTCACAAAATTTTCCCAAATTGTTTTTTCCCACAATTTTTTTCCCCCCAAAACTTTTTTCGAAATATTTTTCTTTTTAATTTTTTTTTAAGTATATTTTATCCTAAAATTTAGGATGCAAAGTTTATAAAAATAGTTGAATATGTAGAAATTTCGAAGTGTTTATGGTCAATATCATTTTTTTTTCCAAATTTAATATAAAAAGAATAAAATGAAAACAATTGTTTTTCGTTTGATTTTTCTTTGAATTGTGCTTTATATTTCAAAAAAAATTTTGGGACACGAATCATTTTCATTTTTGATAAACACTCTTCGAAATCTCTCATTCAAATATTGAATGAATGCGCCTTTTCGCTGATTGGGAAACCCAGGAGGCGTATATGCGAAGTGCTTCCATTTTATCCTTTAAAAAAAGGAAAAAATATTCCAAACTTTTTTAAAAAGAACCGATGATATATCCATTTAAAAAACAACATTTTCAACTCTGAATTATAATATTAAAATTAATGAGTATGCCAATTTTCAGAAAATTTTACCACAAAGCCCAAAACACTTGGATCACTTGACATGGAATCGCACTTATATATAATACGAGGGGTGCCTTTTATATGTCGGGATTAGAGAACAAAAACAAATTTTAATCATCGAAAATCACTTTATTGTTTTTCAAAATATTCTCCACAGAAACTTTTGCATGCGTTTGAACCAATTGTCGAATCACTTTTGCCACTCTGAATGAGTTACCTCCAAGACATGCATTCTGAATGCCGCAACCGCTTCTTCAGGTGTCAAAAACGTTGACCTCTCAGTTTGTTTTTTACGTACGGGAATAAAAAGAAGTCATACGGTGCCAAGTCAGGACTATACGGCGGATGACCCATTAATTCGATGTTTTGGGTGCTCAAAAATGCAGTTGTTTGAGCCGATGAGTGAGAGCTCGCATTGTCCTGGTGAAGAGTGATCCGTCTTTGGCGATTGGTTTTCCTAATTTCTTGGAAGACAACTGGCAAACAAATGGTTGTGTACCACTCAGAATTTACTGTTCTACGTTGTTCTAGTGGTACGGTTGCGACATGTCCAGTTTTCCGAAAAAATAGGCGACCATTTGCTTGGAAGTGCTTCGTGCGCGAACAACTTTTGTTGGATTTGGCTCATTTTAAAACACCCATACAGTCGACTGCTGTTTACTTTCGGGCTCATACGCGTAAATTCATGATTCATCACTTGTCACGATGTCATAGACGTGTTGCGAAGCCCCGCGATCGTATTTTTTGAGCATTTCCTTCGACCAATCGACACGAGCCTTTTTTTGAGCTTTCCTCCGATGAAATAAAGTATACGCAATGGACGCCTCTTTTTACGTGTCCCCCTTTCAAATTTTAAAGTCCTTCAAAAAATCAAATTGATGAGGAAAAGAAAAAATTAAAATGCAGCATTACTATATATAGTCTATAGTTTTCTGTTATAGAGGTCTTATAAAATATTAATAACCAATTTACTTTACTATGTTTACTATAATCTTAGTGAAGTAAAGTAAATTAATTATAATTTTTTAAGAACTCTACCTAGTTAAAAAAATAGTTGATATATCTAAATGATAATAGAAAAATTTTCCTGATATCTACCGTGACCGTCATACACATCAAATTGAAAAAATCCATCATCCAAACAAATTTTTTTTAACTTACTTAACCTAAAACTTAACTTATCAAACCTAATTATATATTTTGCCGCCGTAGCCGAATGGGTTGGTGTATGACTACTATCCGGAATTCACAGAGACAACGTAGGTTCTCATCTCAGTGAAACACCAACAATTAATTAACAAATAAGAAAAAGGCCCAAGCAGCTATTGTGCTCTTTTTTTGTTTTTTAGTTAGTGTAATATTTTATAGGCTAGGGCGGTCGCCCATTTCTTATAACTAATTATACTATTTTTAAATTAGATTTTTATAAACTAACAACAGTTTTTCCATCATGATATTTATGTTGTGCTTGTTGCCCTTTTTAGAAGCCATATATACTTAAACTTAGTAAAAACGTTTTTGAATCAACTGAAGTACTTAGAATACTTAGTTTCACATAACAACAACAAACTTAATTAAAATATTCATATTACATTCGGTAGTACCGAACATAATAAGCAAAAGTAAATTTAAATAAAAATAGTATCAGGTATAGTTCGAAATGGGTTGAGTAATCGATGAATACATATACTTATACGTTATATTAAACTTGATTGTTTCGAAATGGAAATACACGAAAACAATAAAGTCTTGTAAATCTTTAATATTTTCCTTGTGATGGACTTTCTGGTGAAATTACCCATATACATTTCATAAAATTTAATTCGAATGTTATTATTCAGATATATTTTGTCCTTTACATATTTGCTTTTACCTTATAATTTGCCTTTCGAGTGATTGCACGTGAATGATAAGTTTTATTTATAGACTTTAACATTTACGTACTGACATCTTTAATATTTACATACAAATATATTCGCCTAAACAATATTGCATGCATCCTCAACGTTTGAAGCACTCATATTTATAGCATTAGAAGCTGTTTGTTTGCATCCTCCTCAAATAGTTAATTGTGCAACTAATATAGTACGATTTAAGTCCCTCTCGAACTAGTATAACTGATTCCATCAAGTACCAATTCGCGAACTAGAATGTTTGCGGAGTGGTTTGCCTTTGACTGCAGTGCTATACAAAAAAAATTGTAATTGGTAGTTTTGTAACTAGGACGGTTCTAGTCCTTTCGGAACCAGTATGACTTTTTACATCAAATGCCCGTTTTTTAACCAGAATATTTGTTAGTTAGTTGTCATATTGGTTGTAGTCATCTTGCAACTAGTACCGTTCTAGTCGCTTTCAAAACGAGTGTGAATTCCCCCATCAGGTACCAGTTCATTGACTCAAACATTTGCCGAAAAGTTTTGTTTTTTAATGCA
Organism: Anastrepha ludens; assembly: GCF_028408465.1. Taxonomy (NCBI): domain Eukaryota; kingdom Metazoa; phylum Arthropoda; class Insecta; order Diptera; family Tephritidae; genus Anastrepha; species Anastrepha ludens. The sequence continues at coordinate 70,070,552 of NC_071501.1, forward strand.
GTATTGTGTTAGAAAAACATTTATTTTGCATAACTTATCGCTTTACAAAAAGTACAAATCGTTTTACAAAAAACAAAAATCTAGTATCTTTCTAACTAGAACGACTTCTTCCATCAAATACTAGTTCTTGTTCTAGGAAGTTTGCTGAGTATTTGGATCTCACTTTCAATTGTAATTTTATAACTAGAACAATTCTAGTCAGTTCGGAACTAGTTTGACTTTTTCTATTAAATATCGCTTCATGAACCGGAATATTTGTTAGCTAGTTGTATTTTCACTGCAGTGTTTTATAAGAAAAATTTTGGTTTTGCATGCGCCAGTAATTAGTTATTTTGCAACTAGTACATTTCTAGGCGCTCTCGAACTATTTCATCCATCAACTATCAATTCATGAACTAGAATATTTGCTGAGTCGTTCAGTTTTCACCGCAATGCATGTAAATGTGTGTGTACTTTTCACAAAACTCAGTTTCTTCATCGCTTATGGCAGTGCCTCTGATCTCAGTTTTATTGTCTGCTCCTTTCCCCACAAACAGTTAATTTCACTGCCGTCTACGCCTTCTATCAACCAACTGCTGTTTATCGTTTTTGCTCTCAGCCGGTCGCGTGCCTCTCTAACTACATACATTCCTGCCTACTTACTTGCATGTGTCTGTCTGTCTGTCTCTCTGTCAGTTTTTGCCCTTGTCTTATGTTGATTTCCGCCGGAAACTCCACACGCCTGCACCCATCCATAAATGAATATAGTATATGTGTGTGAACATTTGCCCGACTTTGTACAGAGATATTAGCATCTCCGGCAATTCGCCTTGGCTGGCAGTTAGTTGGCTTGGGCTACCGCATCGTATAGTGGCATCAGCAACGGAAATGAAATTTAACTGAATTTGCATTGGAATTCGATTAAATCGTTTATGCAAACAATTCGCTCGGTTACAATAAACAGACACACAAATACACACACACACACATGTATGGGCTACCCGCACAAATGCACAAAGTGGCAACATGTTACCAACACTTCTCCTTCTAACTGTTGCCACATATTTCTTCGCTTTCGTCTCTTGCAACTGCTTTCAAAATCTTTTTTACCTTAGAGCTCGTCGTTCCTGTTATTGTCATTATTCTCTTTTTTTCCTTTTGCACCCACACATTTTTTATTGCTGCTTGTTCTCGCTGCTGTTCTGTTTTGTAGTAAATTTTTATTGCGTTGCTTTTTCACATACAAATATACACAATCCTGCATGCACACATACACACATCTGCAGTAATTTATAGCACTCCATCAGCGCGCATTCAATTTCATTAACTTTCTTAACATACACATACATACACGCATACATGTACGCTGCATCTACACAAATATTTCATTGTTGTTCCGTTTGGCTTGTCTTATTAAGTTGAAAGTTGATTTGCAATGTAATTTGCATAATTTTTATGTTTTCCTTTGCACACAAACATACATATCAAATATATTCTGGGTACCGGTGAAATGCTTGAAATGCAAATTTTTCACAAAAACTTATTGTTTTCTTATTTATTGCTCCAAGGGGGAATAAAAGTTAGGCAGTTTATTAATAAACCAGCAGACCCCGACAGTCAGAGATCTTATCTGTGGTGAACCAAATTTGAAAATTTGATTAAGGTTTTTCTTTTGTTGCTCTTTTTTACGAGGAAGATCTAAAGCCGAACTAAAGCACCTATCGTCTGAGTACCGATTCCCTCCCGGTACTACCGTTGAGTAAATCGTCCGTAGGTGGTTTGGTACTACGCGAGTTACTCTCCACAGGCAGTTTATCAAAAGCTCCATGCACTTTAATCTTCCCACCGTTTCGTTTATTTCAGAAAGAAACCACCTCAGTTGTACCTGTCCGCCGCTTCCCGCCATACTTATTTCATGTCGACTTCAGTAGTCTGTTTCTTTGTCTAGTATTGTGTGTTTAGCTGCCGTTCACCTCGTAGAAGGAAGCTTCACTCACTCTATGTTGCATATCGCTGATGGTTGACAAAATCTTATCCCAAGCATACTTTTAATTTATGATGATACTAAGTTTTAGTCTAAATTGTCTAGTCTTATCAGATCTTCTGATGAAGCTAGTTAGTTGCCTGCATTTGCTACTTCTCGACCCACGCACATTTGGAAGCATTCTAAAAAGTGCACCGTACTTTCTAGACGCCTCATGGGAAATTGTCATCGTCCACGCTTCTGTGACATACGATAGGATGGACAAGATGAGACACATATAAAGTGATAATTTTGTTCATCGAGAGAGGACTTTACCACTTAACATTCGTAGCCGGAGCCGAGTGGTTTGGTGCGTGGCCACCATTCGGAATTCAGAGAGAACGTAGGTTCGAATGTCGGTGAGAGACTTAAACGAAGACAAAGTTTTTCTAATATTGGTCGCCCCTCGGCAGGCAAAAGTAAGCCTCCAAGTGTATTTCTGACATGAAAAAGCTGCTCATAAAAATGATCTGCCCGATCGGAGTCGCCTCGAAACTGTATGCCCCCCTTTGTAAAACAATATCACGACGCACACCACGAATAGGAGAAAGAGCTCGGGCAAACACCCAAAAAAGGTTTACGCGCCAATAACATATACAATATATAAATATGTATATATTAGGCCGGGTCGATTTGTGGGGAGGCAAAACAATCGCCCATTGCTCTGTGAAAATCATATTCTAGGGATCAAAATAAGAAACTTTGCCGAAGGAACCATACCTCTAAAACGAATTCTGATGTCCCCCAATTTGGGTCGAACTTTTTAGTTTCCTTCCTCATGTAAAGGCGAAAAATGGTGATATTTTGGAATGATTGTATTGGTAATCCCCCAGGAGAGTTCCAGGGAGTGTGCCACTGGCATCGGTGGATCGGCCGTACAAAGTTAGTGAGGGTCGGTCATACATTTGGACTCGATTGGAGCACTCTAAATGGGTTAAAGTGGGATTTTTCGTTCGACCCAAATTGGGGGACATCAGAATTCGTTTTAGAGGTATGGTTGCTTCGGCAAAGTTTCTTATTTTGATCCCTAGAATACGATTTTCACAGAGCAATGAGCGATTTTTAAATCGACCCGCCCTAGTATATATACATATGTATGTGGAGAAGGTGTCAAAGGCGGGTCTCCAGCACGGAAATGGTTGGCGATGACACGTCCCGCAGCAAACGACCTTCTGAATGACCGATGAAGATTCAATGGGGTTTACCGAAGCTCAATAAAAAAACTAAAAAGTAGCGCTCAAATTGATTATCAGCATCTCGCTCACCATCGAGTAACACGCGGTCATAAACAGCGTTTTTTGTACCGAATCGTCACGGGTGATGAGAAATGGTGCCTTTACATCAATATAAAGCAAGGACAGCGGTGGGTGACACCGAGAATCAAGCTGGAACTTCATCCACAGAAGATCAAGATACGTGTTTGGTGCAACTGGGAGGACATGGTGCACTGGGGAATGCTCGAATATATTGCCCAGCTACACTACTACACCGCTAGTGTAGTCGAATGCTATTCGACTGAAAAAACCTGATCGACATGGTCAAACCATACTCTTTCAGCACAACGCCAGACCACGTGCTGCACAAACCGTCAAAGCCGCACTCCAATAGCTCGAATGGGAGGCCCCTGTCAAACCATATGAAGGGCGTTGCCTTCAATAGCAAAGAGGTCCTTAAAAACTGGCTCTACAACTTCTTTCACACCAGATCAGGTTATTTTGGGCGGAACGGCATCAACAAATTGGTTGAGATGTAGGAAGAGGTTGTAAACAGCAACGGCGAATATATATTTGATTAACTTATTGAAATAATTATTATTTCTTGTTTAAATAAAAGTCTTCGGTAAAAACGTTAAGAACTTATTCCCTAACCCAATAAATACCTATTGTACTTTTAAAAGATAATTTAAAGATAATTTTTCAATATGGACTTTCTTCATAGCATTTACTTTTTACTCCTCATAATGCTTGATTTCGTAACCACAAAAACCGATTTATTGCCACAAAATATCTCAATTGCACAATTCGGATGCAATTGAACTATTCAAACTTTCCTAATGAAAACTGTTCGGCTGCAAATTGTGCATACTTATACTCGCAGACACACACATACACATTGATCAGATAAATTTGTATGTACGCATATAAATGCCGCGCTTATTTGATATCACGACGCCAAGCAATTGAACATTTTGAATTTGAATTTTTGCTATGCAAATTTGCGCAAACTTGGCAAATTTCAAAGCGCTAATGAAGCCAATAATGAATGGCACACAGAAGTGTAATCGAAGTGAGCCACTACAGAAGAAGAAGAGCCAAGAATTCATGGGAATCAAAATTAGAAGGCGACTGTCGAAGAGCTGCGCCCACAATGCGAACAGTCTCCCACCGTGATCAATGAAAGCAATGTTGGAATTTCGAGAATTCTTAGTGGTTTTCAGTTTGCACTATTTTTTAATAATCACAATAAATTTCACCATCGATGCGAAACTTTTGCTGTAAGTATTGTAATAAAAAGAACTAAAAACAAAAATATGCAAAGCTCTATTGGAAGGAGAATTTGTACGAAATGTCAGCGAATGGTTGTGTGCAAAGGCAAAACAAGTGGAAAATTTAGAGAAATCTTGAACTTGAAGAATAAGTTCCATGAGTTTTTATGTATTTCTATCGGGAAACTCAACTAAAATTGACGACGACGAGGAAAAGCTGCTTGTGGTGGTAGGGAAAATGAATGAACGCCAAAAGAGAAGCAGATGCTCACCGGGAACTGCTTTACTAGTCTATCGATTGAGAAAATATATGTAGTTGTATGTAGCTATGCGTGAATATGTAACATACTATATATACCAACAAAATACTTGCATGTATACACACATACATAGGTATACACATAATCATTGCTGTCCGACCAACAATGCTTCCAGAAGTCAAAGCTGTTTGGCGAAGAATTGCAGAAATTCATGGCCTTATTGAGCAATTGAATAATTCTCAATTGGTTTGCAACAACAACAACAGCAACAACAATGAAGCACACGCATAACTACGAATACATACATCGATATCGAACTCGGTGCGACGTCTGATGTTACCAAAAAAGACACCAAAGTACTGCAAAAGTTTTATCTACTTAAAAACAGAATTTTTCCGCACTACTTGAGACATTGAATATGCCCCCATTCCAAGGAGAAGTGCATGGAGCGCTTGCAGGCAAGCAAAATATTTTCTTTTTCTTTACTCAACAGGAAACCAAAGAATGCGGAAGAAATATGAACGCGATTGAATTTGTAGCCAGCAAAAAAAAAAAAAAAAAACAAAAACCAACGTATGACCATTAAAGCTAAGGAAATACATCTGCCTGTGTGTTAACAAAATACATATCTACCATACACATGCAGACACTTATTGTATTTGCATTCAAGCGCCCACACGCGTGCTTCTGCATTTCCACATGTCTGCATATGCAAAACGTGAGTAATGTTAAGTTGGAAAATTAAAGAAAAATATTTTCTTAAGCAAAGCATTCATCGAAACGGAATAAGTATTTGTACTTATCGAGGGAAAATGGCAGCAAGTAGTGAAAGAGAAAAAGCGCAATTGACCATTGTATGGAAATAATTCATCCAATGCCAAGGTGAATTGTTAACGGGACAATGGCGCATGTGAAGGTATGTGTTCGTGAGCAAAGAAAAGCTCAGAAATTGACCACCAATGCGCACACACTTATATATCTTTGGCGTTGGACAGGCAAACAAAGAAGCGCGTACAGGTTAAAGTAAAGATTTCCATCACTCAAAATCATGTTTTTTATTTGGTAAAAAGTTATTCAAGAAAAAAATTGGATGATTAATTTTGGGCCACATTGTGTAAACGCACGTGGGTGAAGTGGTCATGTGCACGTGTATTTATGCACCTTTTCATATGTGGATGTGCCTACAGGGTTACCTGGAACGATTCTTAATGATATTATTATTTAGGTCTTGAATGACGAAACGAGCCATCATCTAAGAACAAGCATCGTCCTTTACTGCATGAATTAATAAGCCATGAAAAAAAAATTGCTTCACGGTGGAAATGGCTTTATTTAATTTTGAATGATACATATTAAAAGAAAAATAATATAAAATTTGTAAAAATTCGAAAACCTTTCATCAAAGTTTCAAACCTTTTACTCAGACATTTTAGAATAATTTCTAGTATGCAATTTTATAGCCCATGGGATTATGGTGTAATAAGGTGCAGTTTGAAGTGGTTCAAAAATTCTGTTTATTTTTAACATTTTTTTCTGCTGACGGTGTTGAGTCTTTTCACAGACATAGATATATAAATTTTGTTGCTGTATTTGGATTTTAAGAAATGGGAAAACAAAAACAAAAAAAAAAACATCACAAAAGAGCAGTGATAGCAAAACGGCGCTAGTCGCTAATTATTGTAGGATTATTTCAAAAGAAATACTCAACCACAAAAAATAACAATTGCGAAAATACCCAAGACCGCGATCAAAAAAAAATCTGAAACATCAGTGTAATGTGCACTTTATTACACCAAAATTCAATGATCAGAAATTTTTCTAAAAATTCTGAGCAAAAAGTTTAAAATTTTGACATAAATTGACCGTATTTATACAAATCGTATTTAAATTTCGAAACTTTACTTTCTATGGTTTTGTTGTAGTATGATCCGCAAATGTTTTCATTAAAAAAGTAATTTAAATGAAAATATTTTAAACTTGTCTATTATGGTATAGAATCTTTATTTTAGCGTAGACTGTACATATGTATATACATGTAAGCATGTGTACGCGATTGTGTGGCTCATTACACGAAATATATTAACATAAATTACTAAATGTCTCGGCAGACAGGAGATTATTTGTAAGCATAGTTGCCGCATTTGCTACTACCTGGAACTGCCAACCCTGCAGCTCATAACACTGGGCATACAACGCCCACTCACCACCTCACTCTCAAACCGAGATGAGGGTTGTTAAGCGTAGCTTCTTTGCGTACCTTTATTGCACTTAAATTCCGTCTGAACGACGGAGTGTGCGAGGGACAAGCATTGTAACTTGGGTAGTGCGGCGATTCAATTGGATTGGCTGGCTGTTGTCATCATAATATTGGTGTTAGTATTGGTGGTGGTGGTGGTGATGGTGGTGCTGTCGCTTGTTGGTTGGGGGCGCTGCAATGTTTCGGCGACAGGTTAAGTGCTATTTGAAGTTATACGATATGTTTATTCTATGAATTCTCGAGTGTTTATAAAACTTTTGCATTCTGAGCTCAACAATAACGAAGGTACTAACAATAAACACTACCGCTCACACATATAAACGCACTTCAACAAATATGTACTTGCATTTCTGCATGAAATCAATATGTAACGGCAAATATGTACCTGCAGAATGGCAGTGAAAGTGCCGGCAAAAGTTAATACCTAATGGCTGGTGTTTGTCGGTTGGTGGTGTTGGCGGTGAAGGTGGCAATGTAATGTTGGCATTACGAAATTGCAACGGACATGGAAGCACACTGCGGCGTTGTCAAACTGTCACTGGCACGAGACTGATTTGACAGTTGCTGTCACTCAGTAAATAGGTGAGTTTATGTTTTGCCGTATGTGGGAGTGTGCGAAGCGTAAGTGCAGATGCAGTAGCTCATTTTACTTCCCATATATTTGCTAGGCTTTTGAATTTTTAACGCCAAAGTAACATTAAATTGGTTTTAAAAGTTGGCAGCACAAGGCGCAAAGTGTAATGTAAACAGGTAATCAAGTGAATGAAAGTATTTTCAATTAAGTAGATAAAAAAAATTTGGAACGAATAGCATGTGGCGCAAAATTAATCATCCAACTTTGTTTTTGAATAAAAAAATACTAGTATTATTTACTAAATAAAAAATGGGTGAAGGAAATCTTTATTTTGACATTTGCGCGCTCCATTGCTTGTCTGTTTGTATGCTGCAGCTGTCCAGTTCACAAGTGTCAAATACGTTTGCAAAAATTATAAGTCTCCCGATAAAGTGTGATTAATTTGGCGGCATATTTTATAAAATTTATAATACGTGGTTTTTTAATTATTTTTATTTCTCCTTATTTTTTCTTCTTTTTTTCTCCTTTTCTTCTTTTCTTCTTCTTCTTTTCCTCTTCTTCTTTTCGAACTTGGCCTTACCTGCGCAGGAGTGCCATCCCAATATCTACTATCACCCGCAGATTTTTGTTCGTAAGACTTCGTGCTCAATTGTCTACTAACACTGTGTTACAAAAACGAACTTTTTTTCTGTCCTATGAACCAAATATACTTTTTCGGAAAGGGGGGAAAAATAAAAATACACGTGTACCGGCGATTTTCATGTACACGTCAGAATTTTTTTTTTTTATGTATAAAATATAGAGCTCGTAGTCCGCCTGTGTGAAAAACTTTGGATAAATTTTTAACCCTTTTCCCGTGATCCAATCGGGGTTTTATATCTCTATTGTAATGCGGAGTGAAATACCTTTCTTTTGATACCCACATCGGCACAACTCATGCAATTTTTTTTTTTTTAATTTCGAACAGGTGGCAACCCTGTGAAACATTGTCAGTGGCAACACCTAGGTGAAAAGTCTAAAAATGTGATACACTATCTGTGTGCCAAATTTCATTCAAACCCGTTAAGCTAATCCTGAGATCCAGATATGCATACAAGAATTGCTCGTTTAAAGTTATAAAATACAAAAAAAAAATTGTGACGTGTACATGAAAATCGCCGATACACGTGTATTTTTATTTTTTATCCCCTTTCCGAAAAAGTATATTTGGTTCATAGGACAGAATGTGTGTAACGCGGTGTAATATATGAAATAATAAAAATTGCAGGCAAAGCAAATTTTCCTTCCAGAACTGATCGTTAGTTTTGCCAAGAGAATTTATAAAGGCGCAAGCTTCACTAGATTGCTAATGGTCTGCTCCGCTATTTGTCATGTGAGATGATGTAAGATAGCATTCCGTAAGGCGAGATCATCATCCAGCCGTTTCAGACCTCTGTTCACCATAGACTATTTTTATCCAATTTGGAGTTATTCTTTTGATGTCATCACTCCATCTTGTAGTCGGTCTTCCAATTTTTCTATTGCCTTCTTGTGGTCTACATTCTTGGATGTCCATTGAACATCCTTTGGATTTCCTTTGTTTCTACGGGCTATGTGGCCAGCCTATCTCCGTTTTGCTTTAGTAACACTTTCGATTACTTCGATTACTTTTGTTTTCTGTCTTACAGTTCATTTGAAATTCTATGCTTTCTGTTCATGCCTTGTCTTTGTTGTTTAGGTCACGCTGCACTTCTGTACAGTACTCTTTGTAAGAGTAGACGTTTCGCAGCCGTAGGTTATAACGAGTAGAACGCACTGAACATAGCCTTTATTTCAAAGAATACAGGAAATTTCTTTTTGAAATCCTTAACGCGCGAGTGAGTAGTGTAAAATGTAGCCTTGAAAGGATTAAAAGATAGTTGGCGGAGTTTGCATTGTATAAGCGAAGCATAATTGCCATTCTCGCAGAATTTTAATGCATTTTCCGAGGCCTTCAAGAGCATTGCCATGCCCGTCTCTGTTTTTAGATCTCTGTGAGTGAGACGGATATCTAACATGTCGACCGCAGATAAGATTACAGATAAGTTTTGTCCACCACATCGGCCTAGTCATTTCTTTCAATTTATTGCGCTCAGAAACTCAGGTCATGGTGAATGACCCATCTACGAAGTTCGCCGCATATAAAAAGAGAAATGTCCCATAAAATAAATCCGTTGTTTTGTAAGCAGACAGTTCTACTATAAAAACAGCCCAAAATATTACCATTCGAGAATTTTCTTCTCTTTCATATTTTTTTCCATAATTTTTATTCAAACTGAAAATAATATCTTTATTGCTGTGATTGGAAAGTGGCCATTGATTAGTGTTGGTTGGTTAAAGTGATGGTTCCTCCATACGAGCGCTTCCGCATCATTTTGTTGCCACTTCCTCGTTACCAACTTGTTTACCAGTTATTTACAACATGACTATTTCGAGTCTGTGCGGTTTAAGAATTATTTATTAGGTCTAAGCCAGACAGCTATTCGAAACTCTTGAACAGGGTTAACATTCTGTCCTTCCATAGGGCAGGGCATTCACAGAGGAAATGGAAAATTGTGGAACCCAGATTAAGGTAACTTTATAGTTTGCGCTCAAGATGGTAAAGCTGTTCCTACTTTGTTCCACCAGTTTGGAGGTTGCTGTAACTAAATTGAGTGCTTAGTAACATACAAGTTTCCCCCATTGCCCATAATTCCACCGGGAAGACACTGCAGGCATTAGGAAGATGTAAAGAATTTTCAATTTTAAGTCTATAAGAATATATTTATACGAGTACATCTGCTCCAACAACACAATCCATTTTTGAACTATCTGCGTAGGATGTAGTGTCGAAGTTGTTCAGTAAAAGTCCCTTACTCTAGTTCACCGAGCTGGAAAGATCAGTGTACAATCGATAAAACTCTTCACCAGCAGGATCTTTAAGTCTTAATAGGTAAGGGTGATTAGTCAGTAATCATTGGTCACTCGTCAATGCTATGTGGTGATTGTTTATGGAATAATAGTCATTGATCTGTATACAGTGGTCATAAGTCATTAGTCATAAATCACAAGTCATCTGTTATTAGTCAGTAGTCATTAACAATGGTCATAAGCAACTAATAATTAACTAACCTATCCAAAAAAAGCCAACTCTATTGAAAACAGTGCTGCTCCAGAGAGTAAAATTTTCGTTCCAGCATCTTAAACTTTTAACATTTTGACCGAAAGTGCAATTAATTTATCGAAACTATTATTTATAAAATTACTTCAAATAAAATTTCTGACCTCATACTTATGCAGAATTTTACGAGGAATTTTTTGTAGTTGATTTTAACCCTCTAGCTCCTACTTAAATGGACAATTTTAAACCGTTCTCAAAACACCTACAGTAAACGTTCAGTCAAAGTGGCAGTAAAGGGTTCAATTGAAATTTAGAAACAGAACTTTTAAGCAGAACATTTTATTGGGAGTAGCTGAAGATGAAAAGCTCGTACGGATTAAAATAAGTGCGTAAGAAAACTTAGCTCAAACTAATGTTTATAGTACACTTTTGGCATAGATACATTGCAAACACACTTTAGGGTCAATCGATTTGTATAGAACACTTGAGGCGAATCAAATTTGATTTTCTTGAGAATCTACTGCTATGAAATGCATTTAGCATTCGTTTAAACAAAGCATCTGCTTCCAATGGAAGGATGTCCAACTTTAAATTTTTTACATCTCTCTGATCTTTTAATGCACAATACTCTTGAATTGCTTTGAAAAAGTGGAGGTTCGTTGTTAGGAATATCGCGGAATAATCCAAGTAGTAACAGGTGGCGCTAAAGTAATCCTCCTATCAGAAAATGCTATAAATTTTGCGATTGGCCTCTCATGTCAGTTCTGTTTTGACATTAGTGTAGTAAACACATGCGAAATACACGTTAATAAACAATGTTACGCTACACTGCTCCAGAACGCGGAATATTGCTGACTATTTATTTGACCAATAATCGGTCGGTGACTTTGGCACAACGTGAATTTCGTCGCAGATTTCCTCACCGTCCAACGCCTACTGGTGAAACACTGCGATGTTTAGCCGCTCGCCTCGAAGAGGCTGGCGCAACACGAGATGCTGCCAGGCGTGGTAGACCCCGGAGTAGCTGTTCTGCAAAGAATATTGCTGCTGTAGCCGAGGTTGTCATGGAAGCGCCGTCGACATCGACCAGACGACGTGCCACGCAAATGGGTATTAGTCGACGGTCTTTACAGCAAATTTTTGTACAAGATTTGAAGATGCTTCCGTACAAAGTCCAGACGGTGCATCAGCTGTTAGCTGCTGACCGCCAATCGCGTCTAACATACGCTCAAGTCATCCTTAATTACCACCAAGAGGAAGATGATTTTTCATCAAAAATAATCATGACTTATGAGGCCCATTTCCATCTTAGCGGGTACGTAAATAAGCAAAATTTACGCTTCTGGGGCACTGAAAATCCGCGTGTAACCCACCAAGAGCCATTACACCACAAAGCCATTACATTACAAAGTCACTGTATGGTGGGCTGTTTTCGCTGGAGGAGTCATCGGATCTTTTTTCTTCGAAGACGTCGCGGACCAAACGGTTACTGTGAATGGTGAGCGCTACAGAGCAATGATCAACGAGTTCTTTTTACCGCAACTTGATGAATTGGGATTGGAAAACATGTGGTTCCAACAGAACGGTGCAACGGCACACACTGCACGTGCCACAACCGATACGCTGAAGGAATGCATTTCCCGGGCGCCTAATCTCCCGTTTTGGCGATTTGCACTGGCCAGCAAGATCGCCCGATTTGACCGCTCCAGACTCCTTTTTTGGGGCTTTTTGAAGTCGCGGGTTTATGTCAACAAGCCTCAGACTCTTGCAGCTCTTAAAGACAATATCCGTCAAGAATGTGAGGACCTATCGCCGGAAGTTTTGGCCAAAGTGATGGAAAATGCCATAGAAAGGGCTCAAATGGCAATCAACTGTGGCGGCGGCCATTTACACGACATCATATTCTCGACTTGATGTAAAAAAAATTAAAAGACCAAATAAAAATAATCCATAAGAAGAATCAAAGTTTTTCATTTTTTTTTTTTAATTACAGCCAAAAAACATCGCAGGGTTACTTTTGCGCCACCTCATTTCACGATTTCGTTTACAACATAATAATAGTTTACACAGACTTCTTAAAGCTAATATGAGCTTCGAGGACTAAAGATGGTTAAATAAATTTAAAAAAGTTTAAAAATTCATAAAATTCCTTCTTTGACGCCGGAATGTTAAGTGCAATAGGAATCGAGATCTTATAGAATTCTCCTAGTGCGCTGACAATAGGAGCATAACGCATATAATTCGTGTTAAGCAACTTAGAACGAAATGGGTAAGTGTTGCGTAGAAACAATGTTGCGATGAACAATCAATTTCTTCCTTATTTGCACTAAATACAAATGCAGTGCGAGTATAGACCTTCTACTCTCTAGAGACTTTAACCTAATTTAAATCAAACGGGAATTATAGGAAGTGCTAGGATTGGAGAATATTAACGACTTGAGCGCATATTTATGGAGCACCTTCCGTACACGTTGAATTCTCTCAATTGCAAATTCGTGGTAGTCCTCCAGATAAATGTTGCATATTCTAATCTCGAGCGAACAAATGAATGCACAGTAATTTGAAAGTGCAAGGGTCCGAGAACTTCGAGCTATTACGCCGTATAAAGCTTGAGAATGAATAAGAAGTATTTCTAAGCGGAAAAAATATTTTCAAATCATCAGCATGTAAAAGAAAATTAGTAAGCGAAAAACAGGCACAGTAGAAGCCCTAAACAGGAAGAGTAGAAGCCCTAAAATACTACCGTCGAAGATTGAATGGAAGCTTGCGAGCAGTCACCCTCAATCATTACCACACAGGGTAGGCTATATAGGAGTTCATCCATTGAAGAAAAACAGAATAAAACCCGAGTGACATAGTAGAATTGTGCGAAAGGCTCTATCAAAGGCTTCAGAAAAGTTCATATAAACACAGTCGACTTGAAAACCTTCAACAAAAGTTTAAAAGCAGTACTCACCAAACACAGCTAACTTGGAAATCCTTGCTATTTGGTCGAAATTAAGCTTTTAGTCGCAAAGTATATCTGTTCTCTCAAATCCCACAATAAAGTTTCAATATAATAGAAAGCTTCGAGATCGCGCTATAATTGCACAAATTATTATTTTCGTCGCCGCCGTAGCCGAATGGGGTGGTGCGTGAATGGGAGGAGCTCGGCCAAACACCCAATTATATATATATATATATATTATTTTCGTCATTTTTCAAATTGTGTGGTAATAGTTGCGATTTTCCAATCGCTGATAAAAACTGCAGACAATTTATTAAAAATTAGTTTGACAGGAATAGCAATGGCCGATCTTTTGGAGAAAAATTACGGAATGCCCATCCTTATCCGCCTTCGTAGAAGTTTTTAAACGCAATATCTCATTCACAATGTCCAGAGAAGTAATGTTTAAATAGCTAAAATTTCATGATTAAATTTGATTAATATGACAAAAATAAAATGAGTCGTTATTGTAACTAATTGTTGGACTTTTTAGAATTCACGAATTGTTTATGAAGCTCATTTCGCTTGTCAACTTTTGAATGTTTTAAGTTGAAAAGTGGGATAGAGAAGCTTAAAATGTTGTTCGGCTTGTTTCTTGGGACGTCAAGAATAATCACAATAGATTTTGGTTTTACTGTTCATATAAACTAAAATGCGAACAAACACTTTGAAAAATTCTAAGAACAGAAAACTTTTCTAACTTTGCTATGAAGTCAACATCTCTGAAGCATTTTGCAGCAACTCTCTGGAAACGGTTAAAAAACTTCTTGGACAATGAAAATCATTTCAAATTTTTCAACATAAACTTTTCAAGCAAAAAATATTGCCGATTAAATGATAAAGAAAATCAATTTAGCCCTAAGCAAACTTGATTGCTGCCGTCCTAAAGTGATTTAATACTAAATCAGTCGTTGTTGTAGTTGTGCTTACATTGTTGCAAGCAACAAATATATATACATAGTTAAAACCTAACTTTTCATTTTATGCTGACGAAAATGCCAGAACATCTTAATTTTTTGAAAAAAAGCAAAGCACAAAAACAAAAAATAAGCAAAGTGTAGCGATTATCTTGCTTTGAGATTTCGCTGTTGCTAGCTGTTGCTGTTTATTGCCTTTACTGTGTTGTTAAACTTGACACATTGTTGCTGATAGCCGGCTATGCTTTTGACAATATCACTTGCAGAGTAGCGGCAACATTGTTGGGAATCGTTAAGTCAAGCGGTTGGCTGGGGAGCTGCAGATTGGCTTGGTTGGTAGTTGACTGCTTCCTTGTTAGCTCTTGGTTAAGAACAAAAGCAAGTATTTGCAAAATGCTGCCAAAACGGGTTGAGACCGTAAAATGATATGCTGATAAATTTGTGGCGATAACAAAAGAGTTGCCGCAGCTAAAAATTGCGAAAGCGCCCAAAAGTTGTAAGACAAAGAAAGACTAAGCAACAGGCAGATTGTGCAGATGAGACGGGCGTAAAAGGGCTGGCATTTAAGCATGTGAATTAGTGGGAAAACGTGGAAAAGGTCACATAATGGGCCAAGAGTATGAAGTCAAAATGCATGACATTTAACATTCGAAGCTGTACAGCTGAGATTTAATCTTGCAATGCCTGCAGTAAGGCAAAAATGTCATTGCTCCAAACTTATGCAAAGCATAAGTTTAGGCGCGTAAGCAGTTCAAGCAAGATAACAAAATGGCCAAAGGCGCCCAGAAGCCGAACGTAATTGGAGAAATGTGTTTTTATGTATTGAAGTGACTTCATGCTTGTGGTGTGTGTCAAAAGGAGATTTTTGGAACAGTGCATAGCGAACAGCTCATAAACCCGTCTCCAAAAGGGGCACAATAAACATTTTAAGCTAAGCAAAAGCAAAGAATTCAACTACTATACCCTATACTATTTGTTTTTTATGCTATTTCTCAATGAAAATCCCTTCTAAACTGGAATGGCTTGAAGAAGATCCATCACTCAACACACCCATTAAGATCTACATGGACGGATCTAAAATGGATACCGTTGTAGGAGCAGGGTTATATTGCGAAGAGCATTTTTTAATCAATGAATACTTTAAACTACCGGATCACTGTAGTGTTTCTCAAGCGGAAATAAACGCTTTTCATGAAGCCTTAAGATGGTTAAAGATAAACGGAATATCGTCTACAGATATCTGCATTCTATCAGACAGCCAAGATGCGCTACGAGCTCTGGATACATTCCAAACAACATCAAGGAGATGTTATTAGCTGGCAAACAGTATCGTATTATCTTATTATGGACACATTAAACAATTCTGTAAATCAAAGATGAATCAGTGTCATTACCTGTGAAATAGATAGGCGACATGGGCAAGGCTTAGTCTACGTCTGTCCAAGATTATTATAAAATTGAGTAGACTTCAAATTAGGACCTTAGTAGAGGCCCTCACAGGACATTAGGCCGGGTCGATTTTTAGGGAGGCAAAAAAATCGCCCCTTGCTCTGTGAAAATCATATTCTAGGGATCAAAATAAGAAACTTTGCCGAAGGAACCACACCTCTAAAACGAATTCTGATGTCCCCCAATTTGTCGAACTTTTTAGTTTCTTTTCTCATGTAAAGGCCAAAAATGGTGATATTTTGAAATGATTGTATGGGGAACCCCCCAGGGGAGTTCCAGGGGGTGTGCCACTGGCATAGGTGGATCGGCCGTCTAAAGTTAGTGGGGGTCGGTCATACATTTCGACTCGATTGGAGCACTCTAAATGGGTAAAAGTGGGATTTTTCGTTCGACCCAAATTAGGGGACATCAGAACTCGTTTTAGGGGTATGGTTCCTTCGGTAAAGTTTCTTATTTTGATCCCGACCTACACGACATTGTCTTCTAGGTAATATCTCGCAAGGAGATTAGGTGTTTACATGCATGATTTCTGTCGTAGCTGCAGGAATGAGGAGGAGGAAACAATTCAAGACTTTTTTTTGCACATGCCCGGCTCTAGCCAGAAGCAGGAACCGATATTTAAGATACTATTTCTTATTGAATATAGATAATCTACACACTTTAGGTATCAAAAAACTTTTACGCTTTCATCCAAAGATCAGGATTGTTCAATCTGGAAGGGGAAATGTAGTATAGCGCAGCCCCTGCGGCTCACAACGAACCCATTTCGTGTTCTAAGTGGCATCGCTGTCCCTACGTGCGATGCGGCTGCCACACCTAATCTAACCTGTGGCAAAAGTCCGTGGCCACTGGTATATTTTTTTTTCAGAGTTGCTTCACCGTAGCTTCTTTGGGGCGCATCTTATCGCATTCGCCTCGCTTCCGCTTTTCGTTCCTATTCTATTTTTCGGAGTTTTATTACAATCCTTGCAGCGAACTTTTTACTGCTTCTTATTTCCCTCTCGAGTTCAGCATTTTCTTAGTGAAATAGCGCAGTGAAAAGTCAGGTGTTCTACACTCTCATCTGGTCATTTGCTAAAGCTCAGGGCATCATCGATCATCAAGAATTAGTTATAAACTCGTAGCCTTTAGTTAGTGGTCATTGTTAATTTGCAATAAACAGTTGTGTTGAGTAATTGGTCAATACTCATTAGTCATTTGCCGTTAGTCATTAGTAATTAGTCACTAGTCATTAGTCATTAGTGATTAGTCATTAGTCATTCGTCTTGTCATGGGTCTCTAACCATTAAAAACTGCCCATTTTCTGCTTCTCTTATCGGTTCGTCAACTGTAAAAATCTACTTGAGATAGTTGTGTTTCTCACTAGTAAAAAGTTTGTGAAGCCTGTCAAATTGAGTTGTCTTGTGAAATGTGTAAGAAGGCGAGCAACTAAAAATAATAACAAATAACTTTCGGAAAGGATTTGATTATTCCCTTATTTACCTGAAACTTGTCTGAAAATTAAGAAAACAAACGTAATACTTATATTATTTTTTAGGTTATGGAAACATTTACATCGAATACAAAAAAATAGCAGTTCTATCATTTAGCTTGTATCAAAATTTGAGACCTTTATATAATTGAGCAGATTCAAACAAATTCCGCTCAAAAGATGCTTTAGCACCCCCTTCTCTACGCCACTGGTGCCAAAATTAGCGAACCAAAGGTAACTTTAAAGGCAGCCGAAAAGAAGCTTGTGAAACCCGATATAAAAACTAATTTCCTTACAAAATTAAGACGACCAAATGTAAAAGGAGTGCGAGGACGGAGAAACAAGCAGCAACAGAGGAAGAATGACCAACAGGCTAAGCACAACACAACACAATACACCTACAAACCGACAAATTCAAGGGTGATATCTTCCAATTGAATGGGCTGTTAAAGCACATCAAAAGTTTAGAGACCGGCAGCACGAAACTTTATGTTTAACAAGACGATATTACCCATTATGACCGATGGAAAACACAAAACTAAATGTGGTTTTATTAATTATTTTATGACACCAATGTTCTCCATGGCCTAAGGCGGTCATTTGTATGGATCTAAAATTGTCTGATAAAGAAGAAGGTACGACTCTTCTGAGCTCATCAATCGCTTGCTTATGTTTTTCGGTCGTAATGTTGTGTGAATTATCAAAAGTATTAATTGCGTTCATTATGAGGTCGTAATGTTTTAGGCAGACCATACCATAATAGAGGAGCACTACAAATATACAGACTACAGTGCAAAGCGCAGTACAGATAGTTCGTTATTACGTGATAAGCGCCTGAAAGCATACTATACGTATGTAAGTGCATGTGAGTGTTGGCGAGTGGCTGTTTGAGCAGTTATACAGACATTCGGGGCAAATACAATCATTCAAAATGTTTACAGTTGTAAATACACTGTTGTTATGCGATTTTTCCAGTCTGCATTTGTACTAAATTGTTTCGCTTGGCTCTTAATTGCTCAATAATCGTGGATTTGTGCGTGTTTTCATTATACGAGTATTATCTTACATTTAACTTCTTTTTTTTGCTGCTGTAAGATATTAAGCCACCCTAGAAGTTATTTTATTTGGAAATTTTCATGTCAAAGCTCTTCTGCTCAAATTGCGCCAACTAAACTCCTTCATTTTTTGCACTTCTCTCATCCTTTACTACTCCAGCATAACCCTTCTTTGTTGCCACTTACGAAATTTCATTTTACACTCATTACTGCCTGAGTTTTCTAGAATGTTTCCATCCTCCCCTCATTTATTTTCATATTTCACTCCATATTCTCATTCCTGCTCTTGCTTCCTTCATTCTTACCCTGCCAAGCGACGATTTGTAATCGTTAAAATTTTCACTGTTTCACTGCTTCACGGTTATGTGCGTTATTAACTTGGATTTTTATGCCGTTTCAAGTTGCTATAACTGGCAATTGGGGTTAATGGCGTATCTTCAATCAAACAAATAACCAAGTCGCCCCTACCACAGTCAAGAGTACCAACACAACCACACCACACCACTCGACTGACATCTTCGGTAAGACAATGCGAGCATTTTTTGTTTTATTACAAACTTTTACATGCGAATGGCTGCTTAATTGCGCAACATGGCATGTATATGAATATTTATGTGGAATTCAAGGCGTCTGCATGCTTTCATAGCAATGACCTAAAAACTTGCATACGCAATACATATGTTTGTGTGTGTGCGCGCATATACGTTTCTAATTAAGTGGTTGAATTTTTATGAGTCAACTAAATGCTATCTGTTTGGTAAATATTTTTCGTTTTAATCGAATTTCATTTATTTGTATTTTATTGGTAGGAAAAGTTTCAAAATATTTACCATTAGATAGGATCTTGAATAGGGTGTCCGACTAAGACTCCAGTTAAACAAAAGGGTTTAGTTAATATACATAAATAAATATACTTGATTTATATTATATATAACTGTGGGCAAAAAGTAAGGTGAATTTGGTTGTAAAATGAAAAATCTTTATTTATTCTTGTAAACCAATTTCAGCCCCTTCAAAATAATCACCTCTCCATGAAATACACTTATGCCAACGATTTTTCCAATCCCCGAAACATGCCAAATAGTCCATTTCCGGTATAGCCATCAGCACCTTCTTCGATTCAGCTTTTATCTCCTCAATCGACTCGAAACCCGTTTCCCGAAGTGGTCTCTTGACTTTTGGGAATAGCCAGAAGTCACGCGGAGCCAAATCAGGCGAATACGGTGGTTGCGGAACGATATGCGTGGAATTTTTGGCGAAATGGTCACGAAGAACGAGTGCAGTGTGAGACGGTGCATTATCGTGATGCAGAAACCAAGAGTTGTTGGCCCTGGTTCTGGTCTTTTTAGACGAATTGTTTCACGTAAACGACGCATAACGCTCAAATAATATTCCTTATTAACAGTTTGGCCAGGTGGAAGGAATTCATAGTGCACCACACCACGAAAATCGAAAAAACTGTCATCATGACCTTTATCTGCTCAATCAAATCAGACACCTTCTCTGCTCAATCAAATCAGACATTGTAAAAATCGAAAAATGGACTCTTGGTCGTTTTGTAAACACAAGCGTAAATGTATTACTGATAATGACATTCACATGAAAATTGGCCCAGATGTTATTAATAGTGCTGCCAACTCATGAAAAAATAACTAGAGCGAAATTTTAATCCCGCGAAGTTTGACAAATACATTCACCTTACTTTTTGCCCACAGTAGTATAATATTTTCCTTATATAAGGTCTTTCAAAAGTAAATGTAAGTAATAAATGATTTCTGACAGTTCCTTTTTTAAGTCATCTTTGAAATTTGTCAAGCGGGCAGATGTACAATTTTACGCAAAGAAAATATTGCTATAATTATTATTATATTATTTAAAAATATGATTTACATTTATTAGCTTTCCCATACAATTGTTAAGAGCAGCATCCTGACAAAAATAATCTAAATTTTTACATATTTTATTCTGAAACAACATCTAAGCGTGAGCTCTTATTTATTATTTTTACTTATTCAGCGTTGATGGTTTACTGAAAAACACAACTTATTTTGAGTTGTGATGGAGATCCAACCATTAAAAAATTTATCTGGCATTTATTTCTGAAAAATAAATCTATAGATAAATGAAATAGTCAGCAGAACCAGACCTGCCTTCATCTATGCACAATTTCTTTAGTGAATTGTCTTTTATGCGATTCAAGCTATCTGCAGCTCAAAGCTCGAGTAAATATATATACATATTTATATACTCGTATACCCTATATATGTATGTATCTACGTATTAGTATCCCTCTCACTACGCTCGCTTTCTCACTACAGTAAGAGTACATTGAATACAGTGCAATTTATGAGCTGCCATAATTTTTTTCACGAATTTTTATGATCAACAGCAACATAAATTTATTTACTGCCAAACGATAATCACCTCTGCCTTTACGAGCGATACTGATAATGATGATGCGCTTTTATGACAAAACACTTGTAATTAATATGGGCCAATTACGAATGGGAATAAAAAAGTATGGATCTTATTACACTAAAAGGGAATATAGTGAAAAAGGATAATAAGAAAATAAAAATATACCACAGGTAGTGAAGAAGGTTAAAGATAAAAATAAAGCGAGAGTGCTTCTGAATAGACCGCGTAAAACTGTTGAAGAGAATAAAACAAAAACAAGCGTCATTTGGGGAGTATTAAGTCTCAACGTTTACGAAAAAGAAAGAGAAGAATAAAATACATTCACAAGAAATTTTCTTATTTACATTCAGCGAGGTGTTCTTATTTATAACCACGAGCCACTTACAAGCCACTCTCGCCAACCCTTCAATACACTCGTTCCATTGTTGGTCGAATTATTTAGCTCGCAAAAGCTTTTAGTTTGCGAATTTGTTGTATTTCCTACTATTTGCACACCACTTACCACCACCACCCACGCCAGCAATCAACGGCGATCGCCTGAAGCGTTTTTCCAGGTAGTTGTGCAAATACTATCCGCGTAAATTTTCAGTGCTTAGTTTAGAATAGCAACGAATATTGGTGCAATAGCAAATACAAATCACTTTTAAACATTTTATGTAAATTTGCGCTTTCGCGTGCTCAAATTTACATGTGTGCGTAAATATTATCTCATGCGTACACATATGTGTATGTTTTTATGATCCCGTGTGTGTGTCTGTGTGTGTGGGTGTTTTTTTACATTTATAGCACTGTTTGCTGAACGAAAATTTCGCTAACACACGAATTTTACGGCAGAGTTTAGACAAATTTGTTGCTTTTCAGCCTCTACTCCCCTCCATGTCCACTACCGCAAAAGTGTGCATATGTGTAGGTATTTGCATCACCAGTTTATCTCTTTTGTTCTTATTTTATGTTAGTGATAAAACTTTACTCAGACGCCTGGGGTAAAATTTTAGTTTATTATTGCTGTTAAGTAGTACAGTAATTCTTTTTTGTTGTTTTGTTTTTTCTACTTACTTTATTTTACTTCTCGTTAACGCTTTTACGTGCTGCAACCTCAGGCTAATTTGTGCCGTGCATCAATGAAAAATTCGAGAGCTTTAAGTAAGCGCTTACATTAGTTGGATTATCTCTTCTAAAAATGACTATTCTACTAAATTTGCACGTACGAGGTGTAGCTATTAAATAAAGAGATTGACATTGCAAAATATTTCATTTTGATTTCATGCACATATATTTATTCTCGCCTTTAATGCACAATCCTTTGTTAACCCTATCCGCAGAAGAACCTTCCCCTTCTCGAAACATTGGTGGAAGTCTGCTTCCGTCAGCTCTGCAAAGAGCATTTAGCTTTCTCTTTCACCGCATCAACGGCCTCTTACATTTCCCTTTCAGTCGAAAGTGTGTCTAGGAAAACTGAAAGACTAAGGTGGATCCTCCACGACGCAAAGCTCATACAGATCCTTATTCCATCATCTGCGTTATTCGCGGCCGCTAACATGCAAAGGTCCGAAAATTATCCCCATAATCTCTCTTTCGAACACTCCAAGAGACGAATATTTTCATCGTCCAAACTTCCGCGCCCCGCAATAAGACGGACAAGATAAGAGCCTTATAAAGTGTGATTTCGATTGTGTTCGTCGAAAGGGGGTTTACTGCTCAATTGCACATTTAGGCCAGAGCAGCACTTGTTGGGAAGAGAGATTCTCTGATGTATTTCAAGGCTGACATTATTATCGGTAGTTCTTAAATAAAGCAAATTTCTTACTACTTCATATGTTCTTAGTTCCCATCCGAGGCATATTTGGCACAGTGTTGCCACAGAATTGTTATCAAACATCTGTCAAGTAGAGAATAAATCTTCAAAAACTAACTGAAAAAAAAACAAATTTGCGGTTGATTTCTTTTAAAGATTTAATTTAAAAACAATCGAGGAAGGTTAAATTCGGTACCGATCGAATTTTAAAACAATCGAGGAAGGTTAAATTCGGTACCGATCGAATTTTACATACCCGCCTATACCCTCGCACATTTTAATATAGGGTGGGCCATGTAAAATTTGCTTTTTGAATCGGCTATAAAAAATAAAAATAAACAATATTTTTTCAAACTTTTTTTTTTATTTTGAAGATTGAACATTGTCATTTATGACTGAAAAATAATACCGTTCAAATGACTGCCACGACTGGCTTTACAGTAGGCCATTCTATCAACCCAATTTTTAAGCACTTTTTCGATTGTTTGGCCTCCAATTTCATGAATGGCAATTTCGATTTCGTGTTTTAAAGCATCAATCGTCTCTGGATGGATCGCATAGCATTTGTTCTTAACGGCTCCCCACAAAAAATAGTCCAACGGTCTTAAATCACAGGTCCGAGGCGGCCAATTGATATCGAAATTTCGGCTGATTATTCGGTTTTCAAAAACGGTTCGAGTGTAACTTTGGCAGTGGGACAAGTTGCACCGTCCTGTGGAAACCAAATGTCGCCCATGTCATCCTCTTCAATTTTTGGAAACAAAAACTCGTTGAGCATGTCACGATAATGCTCGCCATTTACTGTAACCGCAGCTCCTCGCTCATTTTCGAAAAAAAATGGCCCGATGATGCCGCCAGACCAAAAACCGCACCAAACAGTGACTCGTTGTGGATGCATTTGCTTCTCTACAGTAACGTGTGGATATTCTGAGCCCCAAAGGATGATCAGGTTGGAGGTTCTCTTTGCCAGAGGGTTTTTTTTGACAGATCACGCTTGACTACTATCAAACTAAATACATAATCATTGATCCTTATAACATTTGATTTCAACAAGAAGGCGAGCGGCGCTACTTGCCATACAGCCTGTGAGAGAATGGATTTACTGCGTCATTTGCTGTCGTTTCGGTGAGTAATTTCCCTCTCGTCTCGGACCAGTGGATTGGTCACCAAGATCGTATGTTATCACACCTTTTGACTTTTATTCGTGGGACTTTACATCCTAAATGCTTTGTTGATAAACCAGTTTCGACCCAGGCATTGGAAGCCAACATTATCTAAGTTATTCCCGAGATACCGACTGAAGTCCCTTATCGAGTAAGTCAAAATTGGTGTTTACTGTTGGCCGAATTACACCGCAGTTGCGGCCAATATTTTCAGGGGATTATCTTTACAAAATACTGTACTCACTAATTACTGCCACCCCTATCTTGTCTCCCAAAAACTATAAAAAGGACTTGATAAAATAACTAATTGGTTGAAAGAGTGGCACATTAAGCCAATCGAGACAAAATCTTCCCAAGTCACTTCACACTATATCGACAAACTTGCCTACACGTTAAGCTCAATAATACGATTGTCCCCCATACTAACGTCACGAAATATCTCGACATGAATCTTGACATCAAACTCACAAAGAAAACCCCTATTTTCACCAAATGGAAGACTCTAGGAATAAAACTCAGAAATCTAAATTGATTACTACAGAGAAATTCTCATGTTTCTTTCGAAAGTACTGGACATATGACATTCAACTTTGGGGCACTGCAGCTAACTGCAGCATCGAAATACTTCAAAGACCCCAATCGACAACCCTCAGTATGATCTCAAATGCCCCTTATTATATCACAAATGCACCAATTCGTCGGGGTCTCAAAGTAATATGCGGCATCACACAACGGATGACTACAATCGCACTCAAACCCTCTTGTCACAGATCTACAGGGTGAACGATATGAAGTGTTACCAATTTCACACTGCTTGTATCTGTAAAGCAGCTCATGACATCAACGTCAAAATTCTTCTAATGACAGTTCAATATATTGTTTATAAGCCATCAAAACCATTTGCGTCTCAGTTTTGTTGAATTTTTTTTCTGTGATGGAATTCAAACGTAATAGTGTGATTGCGTTATATTTGGCTGGAAAACCACAACCAGCCATTGTTCGTGAGCTCAGTCACCTCAAAGTGAATAAAATGTTTGTGTATCGCACTATAAAACGTGACAATGATACTGGTAGCATTGCAAAACGCTATGGAGGTGGACCAAAAAAACCGCAACAACACCAGAAATGGTTCGGAAAGTGAAGGCTCGACTTGAGCGAAATCCACGTCGAATGGAAGAAGAATGGCCAAAGAACTGAAAATATCGAAAGACAGCGTTCGACGCACATTGAAAACTGAGCTCAAGGTGAAGGCTTACAAGTTCCAAAGAGAACACGATCTTTCACCCCAGCAAAAAAAGTTCGGTGCGAAAGAGCAAAGGAGTTGTTGCGCTTGCACGAACGTGGCGAATTTCCTAACATTGTGTTTTCTGATGGAAAAATTTCCCAATTGAGCAGTTCATGAACACTCAAAACGATCGTGTTTACTTGACCGAACGCTCATACGAGAATTTTAGCCTACGTAAGTATGGCCACTCGAAGCAATTTCCCATCGCAAGTAATGGTTTGGGCCGCAGTGACCTCTGATGGACGCTCTCCAATCGTTTTTATCGAGCCTGGTGTCAAAGTGAATGCGACTTATTATCGGGAAAATATTTTAGAAGCTGCTTTAGAGCCGTGGACACGCAATAATTTCGGTTGTAGACCATGGACGTTTCAACAGGACTCGGCACCGTCTCATAAAGCTCGTGTGAACCAAGAATGGTTAAAAAATCATGTTCCACACTTCATTTCGTTCACACAATGGCTTTCGAATTCGCCAGACGCAAGTCCGATGGACTATTCCATCTGGTCCATTTTGGAGAGCAAAGTGAGGACTAATAAATATGCCAGTATGGATGCGCTGAAAAAAGCGATTATACGAGAATGGGCCAAAATACCCAAAATCACATTCGTGCAGCATGCAACTCATTTTTTGACCGTTTGAAGGCTATAGTCAAGGCAAAAGGTGGTCATATCGAGCTAAAGTGAATATATGTTAAAATTTTAATCATTTTTGGACAATTTTGTCTTTGAAATAAATAAAAAAGTTGTGGTGTTGTAAATAAAACTTCATATCGTTCACCCTGTAATTGCAAATCCCACAACCTTCCCCAAACTCAGGAGAAAGTCCACAACAGACCTCATATCATAATAAATTAGTATATACTTTTATTTATCATAAAAATAGAAAATGATTGCACTATAGAATATTGCTTAAAGTTTTAAAAATTTATTTTGTTTCTCTTTCTCAGGAAATGATTTATGATCTCCTCAATGGTACGCCTTCGATTCAACTTATTTCCTGTTGCCACATGGAAATCGAATAGAATACTGGTTGGAAACCATCGATAGGGATTCAAGGTGCACTAAATTCTCTTTACTACTTACCGTCACCGTCTAAGGAAGTATTGGCTTCACAACGATCGCGGGCGTGTTTCCAGATTCACTGATGCGGCAGTTTTGTTTGCTAAGATTATCGTGAAGATGAAACAGCGCTTCGTCAGAAAATATGATTTGGACTTCTTTTCAATAAACGCATTTCTTGGGCTACACAAAATTGGCTTTGGGAAGAAGTACGTTGAGAAGAACAGCGATTTGTTCCTTTCTGTCAATATAAGATATTGGCTTTTCATTAAGATTTCCAGCGGGAATTAGCTGTCGCCGTCAAAATAATAATTGGCCGAAAATTGCATATGAATTACAAAAAAAAAAAAACCTTAATGGCCACCCTGTATTGAGGCTCATATGCAGATTTGTATGTAGTGAAATGAAAATTACCCCAACATAAACAAAGTGACAATTGACAAATGCGTTACCATTTCGGATGTAAATTTTTCAGCGAACAACAAGTACAACAACTGTAATAATAGCAAAATGCATAAAATAAAGTTGAAAAGTGTGAAAGAGCTGCAACACGTCCGTTAACTGTTGAAGGGGGGAAAGGAACATCAGGACATATATACTTATCTATGTATAATACACGTACGTATGTGTTAACTCACTTTCAAAAATTCAAGCAGGTGCGGGAAGGAACGGAGTTGTCTGCATCAACGAAAACATGAGAAATTAATGTGTTAGATGCGAAAAGATAATATCAGCACGGTTTACTCTGAAACCAATGGCAACATTGAGGCAACGCTAGCGTGGAACTGCTGCAGAGATAATAAATATAATACAAGCAAATAACTTGTTAGTTGTTGAAGTTTAGGTTCAAATTAGGTACCATAGGCCTTGAAGTACAATAAATATCAAATTAAGGGCTTAAACTGGGAACTTAAAACTTAAGAAAAGTGCAACTGGATGCCCACAGTTTAGAAATTGCAGCCTGGAATTAGATACCAGCAGAAATCCGACTTGAGGATTCCAAAGGAAATACTGAAAATTGTATCTAAGAACCCCAAACAAGAAATTTACAATGGAAACTGTGAGTCTAAAACTTTAAACTATAAACTGTTCACCTGATATTAGAATGCAGAAGCTGGAATAAGGAGACTTGACACTATAAACTTGGGCTCAGAATACTAAGAAAGAAATTAAGAAAGAACTGTAAGGTAAGAACCCAGAAATCAAAGTTTGAAAATTGAGAATTCATAAACTGAACCCTAGGAACTCGAGCTGCACAAAACTAAGGCTTGAAACTATGAGCTTGAAACTCCAAACTATAAACTAGATACGCAAAATCAGAATACAGAAACCAGAATCTGGAATTCAGAAGCTTCTGGCTAAAAACTCAAGAACACTAAATCAGAGCCTGAGACTCAAAGCTTTAAGGCTCAAAGTCAAACCCCACAGGTCAGGTTGAAAATTTAGACACTCGGCTCTGAAATCTCGGACTCTACAAAATACTATGTAAACTAAGATTGAAACTATGAGTCTGAAACTTCAATTATAAACTAAAGACCGAAAACCAAAATCCAGAGCCCAGAAATTATAGATCATACAGGGTTTGATTGAAAAGAAATGAGCCTTCGCGCGCGGAGCGTGTGTCAAGCGATCAACCGAATCGGCTGGTGAGGGAAAATGATCGTTGGACCTTCCCCTTCCACTAGAAACCGGTCCCAGTTCGCTGGCAAAAGCGGTGCAGTCAACATCGCTCCGCGCGTGAAAGCTGTTTTAAAAGTGTGTTAGGATTTTGCAGCGATCGTTGGAGCAACGTTACTCGATCAAATTTTGCGTAAAGCTAAACAAAACGAGTACCGAAACCATTGGGCTACTCAAGGAGGCTTACAGGGACCAATATCTGTCCAGTACCCAGGTAAAACGGTGGCACAAGTCGTTCAAGGAAGGCCGGGAGGACGTCGAAGACGTCCAGCGATCTGGAAGGCCTTCGACGACACCTTCCTCTGCACCTCTGCATGGGCCAAGATGGGGGTTTCGGTGCTTCCCCACCATCCCTACAGCCCAGACCTATCCCCTCCGTACTTTTTCTTTTTCCCGCGCCTGAAAAGAAACCTGAAAGGGAGGCGTTTCGACTCCATCGAGGCGATCCAAAAAACTGTGACAGCCGAATAGAACGCGGATGAGTTTAAAAAACGCTTCCTGCAGTGGTAGGACCGCTACCAGCGGTTTATTGACGCTCAAGGGTCCTATTTTGAAGAATATTAGTTGTATAAGCAAAAGGTTTAATAGAACTGCTTAAAAAAAATAAGACTCATTACTTTTCAATCAAACCCTGTATGCAACATCCTAGAAAATGGAGCCCATATTAATGAGGTGGGAAATTAAAGCTAAAATACTGGTGTCCCAAATTTGAAAACTAATCTGAAAAGTGTCTGAGATCCTGAAAGTAGGAAGTGATCTAGAATAAGGATTTCATGTACAGTGGCTGTCAAAATGAATGCAGCGGGACATATTGGCAAGCTTTGACTATTCTTTTTTTATATTTAATTTTTATAAATATAATGTCTATATATTACGGCAAAACTGGAAAACCTTTACGAAACTTTTAAAAAACTGGAAACTTTAATCTGAAATAAGAAACATGAAACTGAAGACTGGACTAAAAAATATAAACTTTCTTGATTTTCTATAAACTGGCTAAAAAAATCTAAGAACCATAATATAGATATAAGCACAAATGAAATAGAAACCCAAGTGAGACTCTTGAAATCAAAAGTACGTATAAAGAAACAAGAAAGAAGATAATCTTAAAATCAAACTTTAAAATACAGTAACAATTAACAATCTGGGATCTGGAGACAAAAGAAAACCCGAAGTTAGGATTTGTGTTTTAGAAACGAGAGGAGCAGGAAATCACGAGAGATACTTCAAATCTGAAACTGTAAAATATAAGGCATATAATAAAGAGGCAATCAATCTAAAGGTTAGGTTAGCCAGCTTGCTTGTCTAAGACAAGACACTTGGTGGGCAAATAATAAAAAAAAATCAAATGAAATAAAAATATTAACCAGAATCCGGAAGCTTGAATGTAGAATCAAGAAAGAAAAAACGGAGAACTAGAAATGAGATACCAGGGAATTCAAGCTTGAAACCTAAAACTAGAAACCAGACTGGAACTAAGGTAACTTTAAAATTAACATTAGAAATCAACGGCCAGAAACAAGAGAGTAGATTCTAGAAACAGGAAACGGCAAACTAAAAATAAAGTCCTAAAAATTTGAAGCTCGAAGCCTGAAACGAGAAACCAGACTGGAATTTAGATAAACTTTAAAATTAGTATTGGGAAGGAAAAAATAATGTAGATCCTGAAAAGAATGAACAAGAAACTCGAAATGAGATGTTACAAACCAAGAGCCTGTAACTCGCCAAGCTGGAGTCCAGATAGTCTGAAAATTAACACTGGAAAACAGTTGCCAGATACTGGAAAATATATCCTGGAAACAGGAAACAAATGACTGGAAATAAGATTCCAAAGAATAGGAATATAGAAAGTAGAGATCCGAATCTTGGAACAAGAAACCAGAAAGTAGAGACAAAAATCTACGCCGAGATCTCTGCTGGTGTCTCAGATTTAATTTGTCTATTTATATCAAATTACTTGTACTTTGGCAGTAAGACATTGTAATTAAGATCTTCTGGACTATAGGGTTTTGTAATCAAAGGCCTAAGAATAAAAAACTGCAGTGATATATTTAATACCAGGGCATTACACCCAGAAATTATAGTGGAGATGCCAGATACAGTAAATTAGAAATGGGTTGTTAGAATCGTGAGGCCCAAAGCTTGAAGCTGGAAGCTGAAACCTTGACACCTTAGACCAAAAAACAAATGCCTAGGAGCTGGCTGTAGAAAATTCAAAATCTGATATTCTCAACAGCTAATTATGCCATGAAAAAGCAATAACAACAAAAGTCAAGGCATACTAACTTAAAAAATGTAAACAGAAAATAGTAAGATTAAGGACGATGATGAATAAAATTGCCAATTGTGAGTCATTTACTGTCTGCAATGAAAAA
The DNA here is from genome assembly GCF_028408465.1 of Anastrepha ludens. Lineage (NCBI taxonomy): Eukaryota > Metazoa > Arthropoda > Insecta > Diptera > Tephritidae > Anastrepha > Anastrepha ludens. Next base: position 70,100,897 of record NC_071501.1, read on the forward strand.
TGTGTGCACAATAATGCAAATCCGAAAATAACAACAAAATAGTTACCAACCAAACACAACAACAATCAGCTTCACCGCCTAGAAAAACCCCAATACAACCATAACAATTTGGCAAGCCATGCTTAAGACAACTTGTGGACGAAAATGTGCCACACCTACCGCTTTCAAACGCCCACATGCTCGCTTTTGTTGAATTGTCGTAATTTCGCGTTAAAAACGGGAAAATTCAAATTCATTTCAATTTTTCAACGCACTGCACAACAGTTCATCTCAATGTGTCAGCCAAGTCAGAGGCGAGGAGAGGTGGGCGCGACGCAACGACTGATGCGAACGATGCAGCGTACTGTGGCAGCTTGGTTGCATGCAACATGAAAGTCAGCGTTGTAAAATATTACAACAGCAAACGAATGTGGCAGTAGAGTGAAAACACGGGAATGTGCGGAAGGGATGGGTGGCAAATTTTGGAATGCAAAAGGGCAGACAAATGAGAGATTGTAAAGGAAAAAGATTTGGAATCCTGGTTAACGAAGAACGTGCAGCAGCAGGGGCACTAGCAGCAATGAATGAATGAGTGAGCAAATCAGTGAGCGGGTGAGTGAGTGAGTGAGTGAGTGAATAAACGGGCGACAGACTACATGCAACAACGGTGGCGTAGCGTCATCCTTCCAGTTCAACTGGCATACAAAGCGTCACTATCGTCACTGAGTGGGTGGTAGGTGGCCGCCAACAAGCGCGTCAAGCAAATGAATAAAATCTCAACTACTGTTACGCGCCACGGGTGGTATACGTAATAAATTTTCATGCTTGTACAAAACTAAAATTCCTCACATTTCTCCTCCCCGCGGCCAACGTGGCAAGTGAGTGCACACGAATGAATAAGCGTATAAAAATTAATACAAAAGTGTATGTGAAAATAAAAAGTACGAAGTAAGAAACCAAAGAAAAACGATTTGACTGCATTTTTCCGTTTACTGCACCGCTTCCCTGAAGAATATTTTGCATTAAAAATGAAAACAAGAAAAATGTGGAAAAAATCGGTGTGCATCGCTGATATGACGACCCTATAAATCATTCGAAAATTTTATAACATTTGAGAAGGGCAACATTGAATATGACTTTAATGACGTGCTTCATATTGGATGTCAAAAGCATACGCACTCACACAGTTCTGTGTATATTAGATTGAAGCAAAAAATACGTTTATGCATCATAATTTAACACTTTTTAAAAGCAGAGTTTTTCAATCGGGGCTTAATATTACTTTTACTTTGCGAAATTTTCCAAAATATTTTTTTGTGTAGTAAGTTTTTTTTAACTCAGTGAAAAATATTACATTCAAACTTGTTGAACATTGATCGCAACTCTGCAAACCTTTGCCAAAAATATATATGATCGGATTGAGTACACATTTTCATATATTAGGTGTTTGCATAAAAAAATAAAAATAATTCCACAAAACTGGATGGCTAGGTTAGCAAACCCTCCTAGACACCTAACGGCATTATTATCTAGGTAATTTCTGATTATTCCAGTTATTTGATTTCTATTGAAATATTTAAAAACTTTACCATCCTGAATATTTGTAACAGCCAGTAAACTCTTCCATCTGGTTGCACATTTTCGCATTTTTCAAACGAATCTCTTGCCGATTCTTAAAAGCAAAATTGTAATGTAAATGACACATACACATACATACATCTTTTTATGTTATTTTCTTAAATTTTTTGCCTTCCTTGCCATACTTTATGACTTTATTCTCGTTACAATCGTCTCGGTTTCAGTCGGTGCTGAGTGCTTGTCAATTTTATTTTTAGGCACCAATGCACCATAACGACGATGTTGGCGGTTTGCATAACCAAAAAAATGTCAGTGTCAGTGCTTTCCCGCTTAAATTTCTCTTTTGTGTTGTTCGACGTGTATTGACATCTCTTTTGCGCTGCGCTCTGTGATTGACATTTTTCGTGAAAAGCGTTGAATGGAGAAAATTCGACTAAATTTATGGTTAATTAAACAGATTTTTTGACAATTTTATATTACTAAATAGGCCACGGTGGAGGCGAGAAGAAAAAAATCGTTCAAATTTAATATTTATTGTGTCTTTCAAAAACCTAAAAAATAAAAGAAAAGTCAACTATGTTAGCCTTTTTATGGAAAAATGGCAAAAGAATTTCGGTCAAAGTTTCTTAATTTGTTTCATATGCAGGCTACAAAAGCTAAAATACATAAGAAATACTTTAGTGATGCCTTATTGTGTACCAACTTGATCAAGAAGTTTCCGGAACAACCAGCAGGTGACGCTCTAAGTCAATTGATTTGAATTGGGTGTTTTTTTCTTAGGTTGCCACATTCGTGGGAACATTTCTACCAAAATTATATCACCATTACTTGAAATTTGTTAAAGTTACGTCATATTGAGTAAGTCTGCCTGTGCACGTGTTTTAATTTTTTAGAGTTTTTAAAATGGATTTGAATTAGCAACAACGAGTTTGTGTTAAAAATAGATTTAATGGTACGAAAATCTTAGAAATGTTGGGAAACTATTACGGTAAGGATGCTCTAAAGAAAACCGCCATTTACGAGTGCCATGAGCTTTTCCACTGCGAGCTATCTCCAGCTTTCCCCCACCAAGTCCACGACGACCCTCTTTACCACCTGGACAAAGGAGGTCAAGCTGTCCCTTGAGGTAAAAGTCGACGACACACCAATTCCGATGGTAAATAACCCCAAAATTTTGCGTGTAACCTTTGACAGCTTGCTCTCCTTCTCTGCGCACACAACCGCAATTGCCACAAAAGTCCAAAATCGCAACAAGGTCCTTAAATCTGGCCGGCAGCACTTGGGGCAAAGACAAAGAACTGTTGTTTTCGACATTTAAGGCAATTGGTCGGCCGGTTCTGAACTATGCTGCGCCTGTCTGGTCGCCTGGAACTAGTGATACGCATGGATAAAGCTACAGACATGCCGAAATACCGCCATTCGGACAGCGACCGAGTGCCTCGTGATGTCTCCCATTCAACACCTACATAACGAGGCACAAATGCTCCCAGTAGTGGATCACAACAAACTGCTCAGCAAGCAGTTCCTGCTTGGATGTTACCGCAGGTTTCACCCCCGCAGACACCTGCTTGAGCCGCCTCCCAGGCACGTCAGGAGACACCTCTTAGACTACGCTGACGAAATCCAGGACGAAACTAACCGCAACCTACTGGACCGGACAGTATTTAGACAGTCAATAAACGACATCCACCGGGAGACCGTCACCACCTTCATGAACTCCCGTCCTGTGAATGCCGTAATCGGAGTCCAACCACCACCTATTGCAGACGAAGAGCACCAGCTTCCCCGTGAGACTCGTGTAACACTGGCACAACTACGTTCTGGATACTGTAGCAGGTTAAACTCCTACATATCCAGAATCGACCTCGACATACCAAACACATGTCCGGCATGTGAAGGTACCCCGCACGACACTAACCACCTCTTCACATGCCCCCTAAAATCAACTCATCTAACACCCCTCTCCCTCTGGACCCAACCTGCCGAAACAGCATGTTTCCTGGGCCTACCCTAGATGAGCTAGACGGAGATGACCGGTGATATGCCTACACTGATAGGGCTATCAATGCTGTTAAAACAACAACAACAGTGGCATGAGCACTTCCGAAGAGATCTGAGTCGACATCGAAACCAAATGAAAACATCAATAAAGTGAAAGAAAGTTTATCAATAACCGCAAGTCAACCATCAGGAAGCTGCAAATAAACTTGAACATTGCTTATGGGTCCGTTCAGGTCATTGTATATAGTTAATGTTTTGGGCTTGTGCCGTGTTGCTGCAAAGATGGTCGTTGGTCCCAAGGCTGAATCCGTCCCACCATTCATCAAACGCATCATTACTGGAGACGGGACGTGGGCTGCTGAGTGCGACACACAGTCCAGACATCAGGCGAGTGAGTGGAGAGCTCATGGCCGTCGTGACACGTCTTTTTCAGTCAAAAAGGAAAGCAAAAGTTCACGTTTTTTATGGATTGCAACGGTGATGTACACCACCTTTTTTGCCACAAGGTCAGGCAGTTAAGTTCAAAGTAGAGGTGCCATACCACAGCGCCATAACCTTACCCATAACGATATTTATGTTATTAATTTTTGGTGCCATACATAAGCAGCAGATATTTACATATACTATCACATTTGTGCAGTTCGAAGTGCAGAATTTAAGGAAAAGATAACAACAAGTATTCCGCAATGTAACAAATCTCAATGCAACACAACGCAACGCAACACCCTGCAAATGTTTATGGTTACGGCGAAAAGCCAAAATTCAGTTAGTCTCTCTGGTTATGGTTATGACTACGGAATTATGGCATGGTACCTCTAATTGATTACAGTGTTTCCCATATGTTGGTTCAATCAGCAAATTTATGCCGTTATTGTTATGGCACCACTACTTTGGACTTTAATAAGGACTATCGTTTGGATGTTATGAGCGTTTACGTGAAGCAATTCGCCAAAAAAGAGAGGATTTTTGGAAAACAAATTTTCTGAATATATTCCGGGAACTTTTTGATCATACCCCGCCTTGATCAGGTTGCAGGTAACAAAAGCAAAAATTTTTAAGTTATACTTCAGTAGTGAATTTATGGTGTATTTTCTGACGCAGTGTATACATAACTGTCAAGCTAAATCTTTATCTATTTGCAGCTGTTTATTATATTTAATCCAAGAGTTTACTGTTTAGTTTAAAAAAATAGTTAACCGACAAAAAATATTTTGAAACTTTTATTATTGTGGGAACCCTATGCCCTTGTCCTATTTGAGCACGGAAATTTTTTATTATTATTATTTTTGAAGTGAAAACTTCTTTAGAATCGTTGGGAGTGATTTGAGACTCGATGAAACGAAGAAGCGACACTAAAAAGAGACATACATGTAGATCTTATAGTATATAGCCTGCGAGAGAATGAGATAGAACACAGTTATACAGCGTTCCCTATTCTCGGTCTCCTCTTTGTGCGGTGCTTCGTAGCCTCCCCACTCTTGGCTACGAAGCGTTATATGTTGATATACGTACCTATACTACACTGCCTATTACTTGCTTTGGTGTTTAGTTCAAGCGTCATACGTATGTATGTTTGTATGTATGCTAGTACGTATGTGTGCGCGCCTGCGTATTACGTAGCCACGGTGAGCGAGAAGGCATTATGTATACCTATACTACACTACCTAATACTTGCTTAGACCAAGCGTCCTACGAATGTTTGTGTGTATGTCAGTATGTCTGTGTAATATACGCGTTACGACGCTCATAATAGCAACCGCGTGTGCTGTATTGCGTCCGTATTTTTATATTCGTAAATATTTTCGTTTTTAAATATTTACCGCAATTATGCCGAAAAATAATGCAGAAAAGTGTCGTGAATATCGACAGAAAAAAAAAACAAAAAGAAAATAAAACTAAATGTGTAACAATCGCACTGAATCGACAACACGATCAAAAACAACAATTGACGCGGATTTCAAAGATATGTTGACAACATCGAAACCAAAGCATTTGTATAATATTTTAGCTATCATAAGCCACTCGTATCATTTGTTGAAATTGAAAACATTGAGAATGAATAATAATAAAATGAAGAAAATAAAATATGAACTTTATAGCAATATTATAATGAACCTATAATTATCCCGCTCCTAATTCTGCTTTCGTCTCATTCTCTCTCAGTTTGTTTTACGGATGGTTTCACTTCTATCGCGTCTAACCGTTAGACTGGTTTTTTTATTTTCTCTAATTTTATAACCTTACAATTAAATAAATGAAATTACTTTCTTTTTGGCTTTCATTTCATCAAAATTGGTTTTCAAGTTTTGTTTGGCTCCAAATGAGTTAATGGAAAAAAATTTGCCAAGCTAACTCGAAAGTATCTTCTTCAAAAATGTCTGAGTAGATAAAAAAATACTTAGATATCAAAAAATACTGAAACAGTTAAGAAAAAATATTTAACTGGGACGAATTTCAAACCATTTTAAATATTTTTTTATTGTACTTTTACTTTTTTACTAAATAAAAAAAAAATTATTTTAAGCGATGAAAATCTTTACTTTGACCTTTACGCGCTCCATCGCTTGTGGGGACAGATGTCTAGTTTACAAGTGTCAAATATGATTGACGCACGACGCCATTTGTAAAAATTATATATTTTACGATAGGATGATTAATTTTACGCCACCTTGTATATTATTTCTATTTGACTATTTATTTAATAAAAACTTTTTATTGGTGAATCATACACGCAAATGTTTCCATTCCCATTCAACCACACATTTTTAGGTATCACAATTTGTATTCCAGAAAAGCCAAAATAAACTAAAAAATTCCGGAGAAGGTTAAACATGAATTTCAAAAAGTGTATTGGCAGTCAATGGGTTAACACAAAAAATTCTTACCTAATCTAGTGACCGAAATTTCTAAAATTCTTCAATTATTTACCCTCTGGATTGTGTGTGTGTGTGTGTGGACCCCTTCAGTGCTCAAGTCCCATTTACTGCACTTATTGCGCATATTTACATATTTTATCAATTACATTTACCGTTGCTTGTTGTCTTTTCCAGCTTTTCCTGCCACTGATGCTCTATTACTGGTGCTGAGCATTCACCTGTGTAAGCAAATCGCTTCAATCATAATTTTCCTTATTGACAAGTCACTTCACTTTCAGACTCCACCAACATATCAAATTTTCGCTTTTATTTGCTATTGTCTATTGAGGCCACCGAGAAGAGTGCTTTATTTTTCTTTCTCTTTTTAACTCATCTTACGCTTATTTTAACATTTCTTACGTCTTTTTGCATGCTTGTCAAAAAGTCTTGACACATTTATAATGATGCGTAAACGCAAAAATGTCAAAATGTAATTGACGGCGATGTGGCAGTTAAAGTGAGCACAGATATAGAGGGAAAAAGGATAATATATTAGAAAAATAATTGGGTGGAGCTATAAATACGTAGGCTGAAGTACTCAAATAGGTGAAAACGTGTTGGTTTAAAAAAATGGCGCATTGAACGTTTTCATGAAGCAACCAATTCACTTTAAAGGTGGAATTCTGGGTTAAGTTTAGTTGACAGCCTTACTGTACCTAGTGAAACGAATACAACCCCCAAACTTTCACCGCACAAAAATTTGGTAAATAGAAGCACACTTTATAGAGACAAAATGATGTTGCTGGAAAGACAAAGCAGTAGATTTGAAGGAATTTCCATAGGCTACACAAAACCTCTGCGAAAAAACAAACTGTGCGAACTAACATTTGATAGAAATTGAATTGTTGCCTTGATTTCTAGAATACAGGAGAGCGCTTGAAAAAAAAAAATTTAGAATAAATGAAATTTACGTTCAGAAATCATAACAATGAAATAATAATGGTCCTTCCACCGTATCATTTGCTGCCTTCTGCTGAGTCACATTGCTTTTTTACTGGATTCAGGCCAGCAATCAACTTGCCTAGTGCTATTGAATCGCGTTCCATTAAGCTTTTAAATATTACACAAGTAGGTAAGTATTGCATGCCATCGACAGATTCGTTGTCCTTAAACGACTTATCAAATCTCTCTAAGATTACATTAGCGGCGATAAGGGGATGACTGTATTCTGTACTCTCTATGTAAGTTACTCTGTTATCTACAGAAACTCGATTTTTACTAGGCAGCATAAAAAAGATATGTAGCATTTTTTATAAAGGGTATTGCAAAAGACGCTCCTAGATATGGTTTTAAAATAAAACATGTAAAAATTTAGATTCTTTCAAATTTCACTAAGTGTTTCAGCAAATTGCGAGAAAAAATGTGATACGAAATATAAAATATGTCGAATGGGCTAAAATGAATACTCCAAGGTTAAAATAACTCCAAAAGTTATGGGAATCCTATTATGAAATTTAGAGGGACTACTCAGCATGGTTGGCTGGTAGCTGTGATCGCTATGTAGCAAATTAGCAAACATTTTTTTTTTAATTTTTCACAAAACATGTAATGATTTAAACTGTGTTAATATTTTACTAATACTTCTATTAAAAAAAGTACATATATTATATATTATAAAGGATTTCTAAATATATTTTATACTAAAGAATTAATAAAAAATTTACAAAAATGTTAAATAAAACGATTTATTGCACTTGAAAAAACTCTACCAAAATTGTCAACATGCAATAAATTTAAATGTGTTCATCATTTTTCCATTCCATATGTCGACGATGCCAAATATTAGACCATAACACTTGATGCTCCACTGCGCTGGAAAGCTCATGTAAAGAAAACCCGAGAAGAACTTGGCTTAAGAAGTTGGCGCTCAAGCTTATCAGCAAATTAATCACCCAATAAAACCGGTTTGGACTTGCGGTACTCGTATACAATTTTGGATATGCGCTAGCCAAAAGTAAAGGGTGATTAGATTGGAGGTGCTTTTACCAAAAGGATTTTCGACAGATCACGCATGACTACTGTCAAACTAAACACATAATTTTTTCACTATTCATTGACAATTCATCATGGGAAGACTTACGTCTCAACCACGCTTACAAATCGTACAACTGTATTACGAAAATCGACGTTCTGTGAAAAGTATTCGTCACCCGCTCAAACCAGCAACTTTGTTCAGCGATTAGGCTCATTTTTGGCTTAATGGCTATGTCAGTATGCAAAAATTGACATATTTGGACTGAAGAGCCGCCCGACACTATGCAAGAGCAGTCATTGCATCTATTGAAAACAAACGTTTGGTGCGCCTATGGGCTGCAGGAATCATCGGTCCATATTTCTTCAAAGATGAGGCTGGCCCCGATGTAACAGTGAATGTCGAACGCTATCGCGCCATGATAAATGACTTTTTGATGCCGGAAATCTGTGATCTACCCGTGATCTTCACAATATTTGGTGCCAACAAGGCGGCGCTAATTTCCTTACAGCCCGTGAAACAATGGGTTTATTGCGTCGTCGTTTCAGTGAGCTATTTAAGTCTTTCCCCCAGTGGCTTGGTCACCAAGGTCACGTGATGTCACTCCTTTGGACTTTCATTTGTGGAGATATGTAAGTTTAAATGCTTTGTAGGATAAACCAGCTTCGATTGAGGCATTGGAAGAAACTTCGGGACACAGAGAAATCTTTAAGTTGCTATCTGAGCAGTATCCACTGTTTTTGGCACCTAAAAACGACCTGATACCCACAGTTTCATGTAGAAGGAAATTTGATGTCAGATTTCTATTGCGTGAGCAATGGAGCAATGCAGAATGCATGCAGGGAGGTTTGACGGATATTTTCTTTACCGATGGATTCAAGAATGAAATAGCGTCTGGAGCCGGATGGTACTTAAACGATAGTAAGAAGTATCACTATGCTCTGGGGGGAATGGCAACTGTTTTCCAAACATAAGTTTTTGCCATCCTGAAAGTAGCCGATTGGATAATCGAGAGCAGATGGAGCGGGAAATAGATTGGATTTTTCAGAGACAGTCAGGCTGCACTGAAGACCCTGGAGAACGCGAAGCAAACCTCAAAGATTGGTCAAGAATGTAAGAAAAAGTTTAACTCTGTCGCAAGACAAACCAGGCTTGTACTTATATGGGTTCCGGGACACTCCGGTGTTCAAGGAAACGAAATTGCCGATGAATTGGCCAACCGTGGGTCAGCGGTGCTCCCATAGGGGCCAGAGCCAATAATCGGAATCAGTTCCGCAGGAATCGTGAATTGGATCAGCGATTATGTAGGCAATCTATATAGAAAGCGATGGTCCAGTCTAGAACTGCAAAGTGTTTTGTGACAAGTCTGAACAGAAAACTGTCAAACTTTCTATTAAAACTTAGAAGGAAAGACGTTCGGTTGATGGTCGGTATCATTACAGGGCACAAGCCATAGGGTCAGCATATCACCACCATTGGAATCATTGAGGACCCCGTATGCCTGTTATGCTTGGAGGAGGCGAATAGCACTGAGCACTTTATCTGTGAGTTCCCTGCCTTTGCTAGAGCACGACTACAAGTTTTGGGTTCCGATGTCGCAGGAATGAGTAATATTCGTTCCCTAAAACTGGAGGATATTTACAGATTTGCCAAAGAATCTGGAAAATTCTCACGGGACTAACTATCTCCATCTCTGTCTCTATTCTTTCCTATCTCTTTCTCTGATACTTTTCTTCTTCCCTCCTTTACTATCTACCCCCTTTCCAGAGCTTCAAATACAATGGGCTTTTTAGCCTGAGTGTTTTAGGAGCAACCAAATCTCCTGGTACTCCTTGGCTCGACATTTTCAAATTTCAATTTCTTTCGAAGCATTGGAAGCCAACATTACTTTAGTTATTCACTAGATACCAACCGAAGTCCTCCAGCGAGTCATTTAAAATGGGTGTTTACGGATGGCTGAATTACGGCGTAGTTGTGACGTACATTTGAAAATGTCATGAATGGTTCTATACAAAAATAATAAAGATTCCTCAGTCAATTTGAATTTTCGTTGGCACCTCTAATTTAATTAATGCTTCATAAAAAAGTTAAATTTTCAAATGAAAATTATTTATTAGTACCCTTTTATATAGCAATTGTTCAACGCTTTTAAAAAATTAATAAGAATCGTTAATAAAAAAATTAAAATGTATTAACATTTCCAGCATTACTTCATATTATACCCATGCCTACGAATACACCAATTTTTAAAAGAATTGGCGATAAGGTTCAAAATATTTGAATCTCAAATAAGTATTTGCCACTGTTTCGAGCACATAGCAGCAGCCAGAGTAAAAAACAAAATGTGGTTTTAGCCGACCAACCACCCTATATATGTTAAACCACCCACCCGACTCGAGCCCAAGCAGCTTTAAGTCTAATTGCTGCACTTGATTAGCCTAATGAAATTCGCGGAATTATTAATAAAATATAGTTAATCCAATGTAAATGAATTTTCCGCTATACAACAACAACACTTACTCATTAACCTATCGCTGCCCCCTCCAACAAGAGCATCACACTAATCGGCGAAAAATAAACGAAGCGTGAAATTTGTTTTTCAAAATATGGACAGACAATGGAAAATATGTAAGAATCTATTATCTTTAACTTAAGCAAACTTCTTCCCCTTCTATACCAATTTCCTTCACTACTTCCGCCTTCGACTATTCATTTAACAATGCGCTCAAGCAATTTTCCCGTTTCGATTCCCTCTAGCGCTCACCTGCAATCCAGCATCTTATCAGTCAAACAACAGATGCAAATAATCCGCTTTTAATTATCACTGGCATTACATGGCAAATTGTGGTGGAAAATTATTAATTTCATATTTTACCATTCAACCACCAAACGAAATTTCTTATGCTATGTTTTTCGTTTTTTTCTTAAGTGATTAAGCCCCCAATACTACAAACATTAGGAATGAGATAAGAGGAGAAATGAAGAAATAAGCTAAATGAAAGACGCAGCTTCAAATAATGAATGGATTTTAATGAGCGTCACTCACACAGGCCTTCACCCGCACTTCCGCCTATATTCACCCACACTTACGATCCCTACGTATACGCACTGATGAGTGATTTATTTTATACATTTCGTGGATGTACATGTGTTGGTTTATTTCCTTTTCGTGTTCGAAATTTTCATTTAATACTCATCACAACAAAAGGTGCTCAAGCGCGTACAATTGCTCGCTCGCTCGCTCGCTTTCATAAGTAGATACAGAACAATAAGTGGCTGTCGTCACAGCTAGCGGAATCATTTGATGGACCACATGGCCTGTTATTATAGTCGAATCGTATGTCTGTCGAACAGTGCGTTTAAGTATTCGTAGGTTTGTATTATGCAGGTAGGATCGTTGTGCGTTTGTGTATTGGGCCAGTCCCTACAAATGCCCGCAAAGCACTGTTGGGAGCAGCGTCGTTGGTGTCGACGATGTCTGTTATCCGTCGCCACTTTGTTGATATAAGCAATGAGCAATCAAACACAAAAAGGCTGTGCGACATAGAGATGCAAGAGGAAATACTGCTCGCACATCTGTCAAACGAAAATCACGAAATTATTTTACAAGAAAATTGTGAAAGTGGCAAATATTTATGAAAACAAATTCTAGGAGTTAAGGGTTAGAAAGGTGTATATGGAAGATCAACTGGTATTTTCCGAGATATAAAATTTTTTTAACTTATGATTAGGCGGGATGTACTAAAAATTTGAAATTTAAAATGTTGCAAAGACTACAGTCCGATAAATCGTACTTATATGAATTCGCAACCACAAGTTCTCAACTAGACCTCGGCCTCTCATCCAACAGAAACAAGCATATGCCAAATGAGAATGCTTATTTTCATTACTACAGCTCGTGTATTGATTTTCATTCACTTAGATACGAGGTTACTTGTACTAGGCTATAAATAGTACCTTGCGACCCCTGATGTGGTCAATTGTGCTTGACTGCGCGATATTAATTGCAGGCTTCTAATAAATTTGAGCACTTTATTGAGCTGTTTATACCATATTAATACAAAGTCCCACCACCTAAACAAGCTAGTCTTCATCTTTCGAGAATTATACATTCGCAGAGGTTGTGCTCTGGTATTTCATCGCCTAGCTCGCGAAAATGACAGGAGCTTGACCCTACTGATACTAATTTGAAGAAGGTGTTGCATATAGCATCCAGTGAGAGTACGCAAGGCCTCTCTATCCAGGTTTAAGAGTCTATTAGAGCTTCCTCTAGAAGGTAGAATGAATTGTGCTGCTTGCCTCTATTCATTCAGTGTTGTATGGGTTCCGTATTCAGCCATTCGCTGACAATTTCCTTTATGTGGCCTTTGGTATACATGCAGAAAGGTCCTGGTTCACGTAATTTTTATTCATATGTAATACCGCTAGGCAGACATTGGCAAAGTTCAATATCAGAACTGGGTCTCACTCACTACGGTTCAAGCATTTTATGAATTTGGACTTCGATCAGTCATGCTATTACGAGTCGGTTTATGTGCATTCTGACCCTGTTATCCTAATTCCTCATATTCAGCTTAATGGCTGCCAGCAGGCATCTTTCGTGAGCATAGCAGCAAGCAGTTTGATATGAAGAATTTCTTTGCAAAACAAGTATCCAAAAAAGGTTATGCGCTGCTAATGGGACCCGTCTTCTAAAAATAAGTACATCGGACCGTGTGATTTCTACACCAATAGCAGCTACAAAATCTATATTAGCAACAACAGTCGGGTAATTCAATTTCCACGCCGAAACTTTCGTTAACAGACTGCTGATGATCACCTTCCAGGAGCCCAAATCACGGTACACATTAACATCAGGTTTATGTTCAGTAAAATGTTTGGTGTCGGAAAGGCGCATGCGTAACAGATAGCCAGCAGATCGTCCCTCTCTCAGAGATTATAAAAATCATGTGTTCAAGGAGCTTCAGGTACTGGCCAGCGTGAAAAATATCCCAAAATTATGTAGCTAATAAAGTTAAAATAAATTTAGAGAAGATTTCAAAACTAGGGCGATAACCGTGAAAATTAAAATTTATGTAATTTGTAGATGGCTGGAGCACAACAAGGCTGCGGGAGCTAGCAGACTGTTGTCTGAGTTATACCAATGGGGGCTGTTGAGATAAATTTGTGTATCAACTCTCCTAGAAAAAAGAGCTAATGTAAACAAAATGTTTCAAAATATCTCGATATCAGCGTCAAGAGAGGTATGCACTTTTCACAAAAAAACAATTCTCATGAAAACCAACTTCAATTTATTTTGAAAGACCACATCCATACGTCCAAAATTGGACGAGAAGTTCGGGCTTATTTCTGGATAAATCTCAGTTATATTTATATATTTGAGCAATCAATGATAAGCAAGTCATAACTTTGGGGGTGTGGAAACTAACAACGATGGCACAGAACCACAGAATGAACTAAAAAAATGTAACTGATCCAAACTAACGCTCGGTTGCATAAGGCGATAAAATAGGGCAAGCTTCGTATTCTTACTTAATACTACAGGGTCCGGTACTCGATGTATAAGGGCAGCTGTCTATTAGTTGGCTAAATGACAGTCCAGAGTATTGTTAACAAGTGCGCGGAAGCATTTTGCCGACAGTAAACGCACTAAAAGAATATCAGTAATGGATTTCAAGCGTAATAGTGTGACTGCATTTTATTTCACTGGAAAATCAGAACCAGCGCTTGTCGGTGAGCTCGAGAGCTTTAAAGTAATGGTTAATGGTAAATGGTAGTAAAGGGTTAAGGTATGGCCCTTTAGCACTGCAACCATTCTGATCTATTGTGCATCCAATGCTGTCTATTGAGTGTTAAGTATGCTTATGAATTGTACCAGTTCCTTCTGAGGGAGTGATTCTTCATCTGTAAGCATGAACTTGTTTAAAAAACCTTTTCCTTCTATGCGTCAACCCCGGACATTCGATGATGAGATGTTCTATAGACTCCTCATCTTCGCAGCAAAATCTGCAGGTGCTGGTGTTAGTAATTTATGTAAGTGTTTGTTGCAGGTTAAGTGACCCGTGAGGGCGCCAGTGAGAGTGCAAATGCTCTTTTTGTTTAGCGTGAGGGCCATGTTAGCTCGTTTAGCGTTGAAACTTAGGAACTTTTTGGAGTGTCTAAGACCCTCTACGTTGTTCCAATGCTGATTTAATAGAGTTTTGGCCCAGTATTTTACCTTTTGTTTTAGGCTGTTTTCGTTGAATCCGAACATGGGACTAGGTCTGATAAAGTTTACATCTGCCCTTTTTTAGCTTGAAAGTCTGCCTTTTCGTTGCCGTCATATCCCTCATGTCCTGGTACCCAAATTAATGAGACATTGTTTTTGGATGCCAGGTTATTGAGTGCCTTGTGGCATTCTAAGAGAGTTTTTGAGTTGTAGGTATAGCTATCTAAAGCTTTTAGCACTGATTGGCTGTCCGAGAGTATTCTAATCTTTACTCTCCTGTGGTTTCTACGTTGCATGATGTTTCCTGCTTCCATTATTGCGTATGGTTCCGCTTGGAAGATGGTGGTGTCCCTGGTGAGAGTGAATGATTTGTGGATTCTGTGCCCTGCACCATTACTCGTTACAATAATACTGCTAGCATCGCGACTGCAACGTCACGTGAAATGGCTCGAAAAGTGAAGAAGCGACTTTAGTGAAATCCCCGACGAAGTGCCAATCAAATGATAAGAAGAACTGAAAATATGTGACCATAGGATCCGCCGCATATTGAAAAAATGATCTCAAAGTCAAGCCTTACCAGGTTCAAAAGGCGCATGATCTCACAGCAAAGCAGCAACAAGATAGACTAGACTTCGTTTGGCCGAAAGCGTCAATTTCCGAACATTGTGTTTTCTGACAAGAAAAATGTTTAAATTGAGCAATTCGTAAACTCCCAAACCGATAGGATTTATTTAACCGACCCTTCATATTTTCACTCATAGCTTTTCAATCATTTCCATCGGGCCTGGCGTCAAGGTAAATGCGAAATATTACTGATGGATTATTCTCTTTGGGCCATTTTGGAGAGCACGGTCCGAACTAAAAGATTCATCAGTATCGAGGTGCTGAGAAAAGCCTTCTGCGAGTGGACCAAAAGATCTGCAAGTTACACTCGAGCAGCTTGCTATTCGTTTCCAGACTGTCTCAAGGCCATAGTTAAGGCAAAAGGTAGTCATATCGAGCAAAAGTAAATTGATTCTTAATTTTATATTATTTTAACACATTTTTTACTTTAAATTGAATAAAAGTAATTTTCCAAACTAAATGTATGGCCTTTTTAAATGGTTACGCTTCGAGTGGCGGACCCTATACTAGCGAATTGAGTCTTAGTGGCAAAAAACTAGGTTAATCAGGCCAAAGGACGATCCGAAGTCTTAGAAAAATTGGTGAGTTAGGCTGAAAGGGGCTCTAATAAGAAACTGGTAGTAAAGTGAGTTAATTAGGTTAAAGGAAAAAAGGTTATATGCTAACGTGGTTGGGTAAGCAATTTTTGTACGCCGATAAGTGTCGAAAACATCTAACAACTACAATGAATGGTTGCAATTGTTATGCAAAGGCCTAAGCATCACTCGATTCATTAAAGAATTGCAGAAGACTTAAAGCTTTTGACGATGAATTAGGTTGTCACGTGAGCTGCCGAAAGCAGCAATTTTTATTTCTCATTTCCCAAAAACATCATTTACTCCCTCATGCCGTCTCAGTCGTCTGCTCCCTTTTGTAATTGTTCATTGCATTTGCTTGGGTGCAGATTGCTGCTGGTCTCATTTTTGTTGTGTGGAGCCCTTTTTGCTTTGTATGACTCAAAATTAGGACAATAGCCAGGCATTCATTCGTGCTTAAGTGGCTGCCGGCCTACCGAGTACACGGCGACTTGATGAACGTTTCATTGACTGGCTTTTGTGAAACGGTGGTGGTGCTGATTTCTATTGTTATTATTACATTTCGAAAATATTTTTTAAGGAAACTTTCGTTGTTGTTGGCAGGTACTGTTGTACGCAAAGCCACTCCATTACACCTTTTCGCCTGCAGAATACCTTCATTTATTAATTCATTCAGACCATTTCTGTTTCGTTTTCTGTGCTTGGTTGCTTGCCCCACTGATAATGAACATAAAGCAAAAAAATACAGCAAATATACAATAGTACAACAACAAAAGTCATAATCACCAAAGTGGTGATTCAGTCGACGTTTTGTCGCTGGGAGCTCGATTGATATTCACGCTGGCGCTCAAAGGGTTCGCGCAACATCGGCAGTGTGTTGCGCATTGCTGCAGGCAGTGATGCAGGTACTATTGTACTTTAGCTATACTCGTTTTATGCCACTGCACTCCTGGTTGCTACCTATGGGCTATTGTTCTTTGCATTTTTCATATTTTTCCCTCCCTTTTACTCTTCCAGTTCGCTGTGATCCCTTGGTGTTCTCCCATTGCTGTTTGTGTCAGACACCACTCACCAGCTGCCATTCAACACTCAGCATTCACCATTAAAAATCCATTGCATTGCGCTTTGTGTGCCTTGCAGATCATAGCTTAGGCTTGTGCGTGAATGAAATTGTTAGTGGAAGCAAAAACCAACAAAAAATAACCAAAAAAAATGGTGGCAACGAGTGCAACACGGCGTATGAAAAGCACTGGTATGCATGTTGACTCTATAGTTGTGTATGTGTGTGATGTGTGTGTGCCGGTGCTCTGTTGGCTTTACATGAAAAATGACTACACACTCGAAATGTGAAAAAGAATGAATTATATTTGGGGCAAAAGTGTGCTGCACTCGGAAAGCAATGAAAACTATTCAAATTTTATTGGAGCAGAAATTTAGAGGTTAACTTTTTTTGCTTGCTTCTGTTAGTATTCTACATTTTGGCAATTTGTTAGGTATACAGGGTCTTCTTTTTGTTTTAATTGTATTAGGAACTTAATATGTAAATTTTCTGTATTTATGACTTGGACTGCGTCACTTAACAAAGGGTGGTTAAATATCAAGGGCCGATGTTGAATGTGGACCACACCTAAACGTCAAGCTTTTTCTGCATTTCATTTGATATTGTTAAAGTTATTCAGGCTTATTATGGAAACGGGCGTTCAAATCAAAACGGGCGTTCAAATCAAAACGGGCGTTCGAAGAAAATGGTCTTCAGTGATGAATGGCGAATGATAATCCAAGAGTGATTGCCGAAAAACCAATGCACCCACAAAGAGTGACTGTTTGGTGTGGTTTATAGGCCGGCGGCATCATTGGGCCGTATTTCTCCAAAATGAGGCCTGTGAATAGTGTTCGCTATAGTGAGATGATAACGAACTTTTTATGGCCCGAATTGGAAGATATGAAAGATATGGATGTGGACGATATGTGGTTTCAACAAGACGGTGCCACTTGTCACACAGCTAACGAAACAATGGCTCTTTTGCGCGAAAAATTTGATGGCCGAATAATCTCACGTCGCGGCGATGTCTATTGGCCGCCAAGATCATGTGATTTGACACCGTTGGACTTCTTTCTTTGGGGTTATTTGAAAGAAAAGGTGTACGTCGATAAGCCAGCAACAATTCAAGACCTAAAGGATGAGATAATTCGGCACATTAACAGCATTGAACCTCAATTATGTCTCAGCGTCACCAAAAATTTGGACCATCGGATGGCGGTGTGCCGCCGAGGCCGCGGCGGCCATTTGGCCGATATTTTGTTCCATACGTAAATCAGCCACACCAATATTATCATAATAAAGAGAAATGACAATAACTTCCTAAAAAAAATTGTATTTTATTCAAAATCAGCTACTGCCGTTGAAACTTAACCACTCTTTATAATACAGTGAACTCTCCCTTAAGCGTACAACTAAAGAACTGAAAAATTTGTCCGCTTGCCGGAAAAGTTTAAAAAAAGTTAATGATATTTTACGAGAGGCTTAAAGTGTTATTTAAGGGTTGTCCACTCAAAAGAAAAAAAAAATCTAAAAATTATTAAGGATTTGTGGTATTTACTGAAAAAGCGTCCGCATATGGGAGGTGTCCGTTAGGACAGAGTACACAGTACAAGATTTTTCCATGTCTTGGTGGAAGATGTAAATTTTTAAAATTTTGATTTTTTTAAAATTGGAATTGGCGGAATCCCGTTCTTACAATCCCGGAATTTCCGACTAGTCGTGGAATTTAGATATTCATTACTACTCAACTCGAAAAAATTGATGTCACTGTCAAACCCAAAACACTTCAGCAATTTTTTACTCAGCACTTCTGGCATACATTCATCATCGATCATAGACAGGCATATTCTTAGATGTACACTTAGCCTTAGTTACAAACTGCGAACCGGCTAAGGCTTAAACTAAAACTTATTAAACACACAATCCATCGAAACGTCCATGAAAATTAGGTCGTTGATGAGCTAGCAGATATGAATCTTTGATTACCAAAAGCGAGATTTGTATGCCAGTCCCAAGCGAGAGAGAGAGAGAAAGAGATACAGACAGAAAAGTGCGTTTCCTTCCGCCATGTTCAGCAATCGTTTTATAGATGGCGTACGGCATCCAAGTGCAAATCTGCCAAACTTCGACTGGGTATAAGCTTAAGAGAACATCCAGGATGATGGAGAAATCCAGGCCTAACAATGATTACAGCAGATATTTCATAGATGAAGATAAAAAGGAGATGCTTGAACATCTTTTACTATATGTAGGCACCCAGCACTTCTGAAAAAATGGGAGGGCCACTCTGAGAGTCTTGAAGTTTAATACTCTGTAGAATTTGTTTATTTATCAACTGCGTAAGTTTATTTTATCACAGTCTTACAGACACATATACATATGACTGAGTACTATGCCCTATGCTCCACTAGGAGCTGAAGCAAATACATATATTGGGCATTACTACGCATTAAGTTTTTCCCTGACCACAGACCCATTCTTAGCTCGATTTTATATTTTGCACACAGATTCTGTTATTTTTTAACTCAACCCTCAATACCAATTGATTATTCAGATAGTCTCAAGATAGCCTTACGGACATTTTGTGTCAAGTGGCCATACTAGCTCGACGAAGGTGATGAAAGGCAAATTACATTGAATTAATCGAGTAAAGCACATTTGTCCCAATCAGAGTATTTATTGCGGATCCACTGTTAGATAGGAGGCACTATGGTCTCATACTCAAACCTTTAGGGCGATCAGATCCCAATCGGGGCTCACGGCTCAACGCAAAATGTTAAATCAGGGTCAGAGTTATGTTTATGATTTGCTACTAACTCAAAATCAAAAAATACATACCTAGTTTTTACTTCCATTGTAAGTTTAGTCCCAAATCAAGCCTAAAAGCAAACTAATATTAAAAGATACACAAATTTAGAACATCACCCCGACTTTAAGGTATAGATTGGCTTTAACACTAAACCTACCGGTATTCTATGTAGTCCTATTCATACCAATGTGGTTCAAATGACCCGTCTTTAAAGTATTATATATATTATTAAGATCACATATATTTCTCGGTAAAACAATTAGCAAGAGAAGAGTAAATCTTGAAAAATACATTCGATGTATTTTTTAATAAAAGTCGTGAAGGCAAATGACGATTTAATAATGTTATTTCTAAGAACTTCTGACAAAAAGTTTAAAATGGGTCATTTGACCCGTCCATGGTAGGTTTAGTGTTAAGCCTATGACCAAACCCAAACTCGAAATCAATATCAAAATGAAACTAAAATATTCGCTTAACCACAAACGCTGAATTGACCCAAATTCAAGCACAAACTTACTTTTAATCTTAGCTTCAGGTGGTGTTGTTATTTCAATAGTTTTACTAAGACCTGCCCCACTAAATGTCGTCATCGAGGTCAGCGGGCGGCAAGGCTAAGGAACTTGCTGATGTGATGGGTTCGAACCAGAGACAAAGGCATATTAGGTGAGTTTATTAGGACTTTACGCAGATTGGGTATATGTTTGGCTTGTATTGTCAGTCCTGGCAAAGTATGTCCAAAATTAGTTTAAAGATCTGATTTCCGATGTACTTATGAGACAGCTCAATCTACCGCAACTGTTTACTGAGATGACCTCCGCAGTAATAATGCAGCAGAAATTTAGTCCTGCTGTGGAAATGATATTCTACCGACATCAGAAGACTTTCGGTATATGTCTAAACATGTAGGTTCTTCCAATGGACCTTAATAGTCCCGAGCGTACAAATTGAAGCTGCATAGTTAAGGATTGACCTACATACAATGTTTCCTTGTTCTTTTCTGTCCTTTGTGTCTTTGTCCTTTTCTCTTCAAAGTGTTACTCACCTTTGTACTTTGTTCAAGATTGCCATTGCATACGATGACAAGGAGAGTAGACTGTCAAAGGCAAAGAGGCGATGTGGATTACTATATGGCTGCAGATTAATCTCCTAAGATAGAGTACTAGTACCTACTTTTAATTGCAGGTTCTCAATTTCAAGAAAAATCACGGAAATTCTCAATAGTGGTCGAGAAAGTTTCACGATGTAGAAGTCAGGCAATGGTGGGGAGGGGGTACCACCCTTAAGGTAAATCTAATCTTGTTTATATCAATAAAACCCACTTCAACTTCAATTTAAACAAAATAGCATGTATTGTCTTCTACTTAAATATATAAATTTTTCTCCACCTAACAGGTTGTTAATGGTTATTCTCAGTACTCTCCTTATATGTGACAACGTTTGGGAAAGGTGGTTAACCAACGAAAAATTAGTTATGAGTTTTTGGCGGTTTCTTATAGTTTAACTCCCAAAAAATGCAGTGCCATCAGTGCAGTCAAGTGAAAATTCTTTTTCTTTTCTGAAAATATGAGTTTTAAAACGACATTTCCGGGCGAAGCTTTAGAGAAGCTTTAAGCGCGATGTTATGGGTTAGTTGATGTTGGTCCTTAACGGTTTTTTTCGAGACGCAGTCACAAGCATGTGCTTATTTTACTCTTCCTTGTTATGACATGCCAGTTACAGACCGATTTATGCCGTCAGCTGCGCCTATATTGGGCACTTTTATGGACATCGGTAACTGGTTCCAACTTGCCTACTCCAGCATGTAGCTTACTAACACATCGAATCGACAGATGTATATGCGCATACCATATACAGGTATCCCTTGTATAACGCGGTCTTATACAACGCGGTTTCGATATAACGCGATTTGGAAAAATTAGGTTTCAGTACAACGCGAAATTTAGGCTTATATAACGCGAAGGGGAAAATACATAATTATAAAATCTGGTAACACTAATTTGCGTACCACATATATATAATATGTAATGTATTTTTAATGTAAACCGGGAATTACCCTTTTTTGCCTTCACAACATGTGTGAGTATACCAGAAAAGGAGCTTAAAAAACCACCCACCAAAAACTGATAACAGATTTTGCAATTATAAAACCAGTAGAAGAACCACAAGGTCCCACAACTAGTTTCTTATCCAATAGCGAAAACTATGTTGAAGAAATATCTTCTGATGAAGCTATTGCTCCCCCAAAACGCCCATGTACAAAGATCTTTGAAGACAGTGAAACAGATTAATTATCATAAGAAGTTTGAAGAATAACAATAAAGTTTTTAATAAACCTTTAAAATGTTTTAGTTTGTTTTTAAATTTTTTAATGTGCACATAATTATTTAAATTTTGTTTTTTGAATTTTGAAATATGTATGTACATATGTATTATTATTCATATCTTGTGTTTTTAATTGTATAAGAAAGTCTAAACTTTAGTATTGAGTTGAAATATATGTGCATCTGTTATTTTGTATGTATTTTATTTAAAAAAAACCTATTGGAACATAACCCCCAAATTTATAAGAAAACTATGTTTTAGATAACGCGGAATTACATAACGCGCAATTCTTCTGGAACGTAACTATCGCGTTATACGAGGGATACCTGTATTGGTTTATTACTCAAGAGCATCAATTCCACACGCACTCGATGCATCTTTCTATCAAAGCAACCGCCACCACCAAAAACACCTTTGCTCACTCCGTTCAATCTCTGCTCGAGCCCTCTTCACAGTGCCACTCAAGCGTTGAGCACTCACTTCCTTTTTTTGCTGTCTCTTCCTCTCAATGCTTATTTGTGGAATTTTGTTGTTTTTTTTTCTACACACCTTTGGTTTTTGTTCGTTAGCAGTGCGTGCCTGTCGGTTATGGCTATTGGCATCAGCTCCTTTTATTTTGTTTTTTCTACCACCTTTTTCTCATTACAACAGCTGTTAATTCTCCTCTCGTTTTTGTTGGATCTTGATTTGCAGTGCAAACAATACCTGCAATTTTGCGAAGCAGCCTCTATTGACATCTACCATCCGCACCATCTACCCATCAGTTCAGCTGTGGCACGGCTCTGTCACTTTGGTGACTTTGGTGGAAATTTCGTACCTGCTTTGTTCTTAGCTACATATATTGTTGTTGTCATTCTGACTCAGTTCTCGTTGTAAAAATTTATCGAGTGTGAAATGAGATGAAGTGAATTAACCTGAAATCGGTGTCAATTACTACTATTCACTTGCACAGGTGGAATTTTAAATATGTACTTAAACTGGCGCCAAGGTAAGGCGAACAAGTAAGAGGACCTGATAAAATGGTTTTTTGTGTTGGTAGTTGAGTGTACTTATACAAAAACAAGGTTGATTATATAAACTTTATTTCTACTTTTAAGTGCTTCGTTCAATCAGTAAATTTAGATGGAAATTTAACGCATACAAAGTAAAAGATTTTACAGTAAAATATGTATGTAGTAAAAACGGAGCTTAAAAAGCGAAGTTGCACTGCGTGATAGTGCAGAGGTAAGAAACGCACGGATGCCTTAAATATAACTTGATAAATGATTATCGCGTGTTGCTATTGTATTTTCTTAAGAAGATCCTATGCAACACTTGTAGTCCAGCCGACGAGACTTATCGACTTGGAGAAAGAATAAAAGTTCCTCCATTGTGATGTCATACAGAGGCAAAAGAACCGAAAAGGAAGACAAAAAAGAAGAAGGGACTTTTGATTGTAAAATGACGACCAACAGTGTCTATGAACCGTTTCAAGTTACTGATGCAATTCACCAGACGTCTGATATTTACACCTGCAATATCCGCAGGTGTAACAGAAAAGTGGGAGCCCAGATGACTAAGTCTTAGCCCCAAAAGAACAGGGCAGCTGAAAAGAAGGTGCTCAGAGGATTCCACTTCATCCCGCAGACAACTTCTACAGAAAGGACTTGCCAGATAAAGACATCTAAAAAGATTCGAGACCTGGAAGTTTCTTAGCCTTAGAAGTTCGCTCGAGCGGCCCCGATCCACCCGAGGCGAGAAGGATTTCCCGACTTAGCACTTTTGCGCACTAACCCAACTTTCCAGGAATATACCACAAGTTCTCAAGGGAACTCCAATTTTTTATAATCGTGATGAAAAAAACTATAACTTCCCTTTTCCAGGAATCTCATCAGCCCAACAGCTTTCCGCTATGCTACTGTGACCTAAGTATTCGGATGCAGGCACTCCAAACAACGAGCTCAGTGCTCTAATTACCATATGGCTGTCACTGTATTTACAATCCCCTGCTTCTTCATTTGCGACTACCTCCACTTGAAAAACTCTGCAGTGGTTCGGAAGCCTAAATTTGAGCTGTTTATAGTTCACTTTGAAACTTCATTGAATTATATTAACAATTAAACTTTTTATTCAACTTTTGGAAATTATTGTGAGCATAAAATTTAAATTCCACACGCATCTCATCATGATTTGTGTAAATCCAAAAAAAACCAACTCAAAACAAAAACAAATCGCTCGCCAATTATCTGTCAGGCAAAACAAATGGGTAGATAACATTTTGAATGCCTATGCGCCACAACTTGGCCCCGCAGCCACCTCAGCTTGCTTACCGCTGGATGACTTAAGATGCGCTGGCACGAAACATTAACAACTTTTATCTAAAATTCTACAAAAATTTCTAAGTAGCACAAGTCCCTAGAGCGCCTGCATACGAGAGTAGCAATCGACAAAATAATTGTGTAGCACTCCCACCGTCTCCCTGCGCAATTTTGCTGCCGTCATACATTTTATGAATTTTTTACAAGCTGCTCTCAGCTCAAACAATGCGGGTTGTCAACTATCGTCAAATGCGTATGTTTTGTTGAGTGCTGTGTAAAGAGTGGAAGGTGGAGTAGAATGGACGGGAAACGTGCGCACCCACTCGTGCAACGTGGCCAGCTTAATGCCAGTATTGTTGCTGTTGTTGACATCAACACGCGAATGTGCGTCACTGGCAACTCATCAGCATCAGCATCAACATCGTCATATTGCCATCATAAGTAGGAGCAGCAGCGAACCAGATTTGTTAGGCAACTTTTGTTGAAGAATTCAATGAGGGAATGAGTAGATTGTATGTATGTATTTTATTTCGAGTAGGACATTGGACAAATTTGCTGATAATTCATAGAAAATTCTTAACTTGAGCAGCAGAAATAGAAGGAGAAGAGGAAGTACGGAAAAGATGGAAAGACGTTTGAGAAAGTTCACAGAAATTTATGTTGGAAAAAATTGTGTAAGAATTTGTCATTATTTTTCGCGTGCAATAAATAAATGATGATGCCCCTAAAAGCTTTTTGTTGTTAGTCAGAAAAATAGTTGAACATAGCGAGAATACCTAAATTAAATATTTTATTATTTATTATTAAAGAAAAGACAGTCATTTTGTTTAATGTTCCTGATTCAATACTTTTTTTCGTTATTTGGTTACAGTCTAGCTATCAGAAGCATGACGGCAAAATCTCTAAGTTAGATTAGTTATACAAAAAATTTCAAAACTGCTAAAAAGGTATGTCGCGTACAGCGATATGCAATTTATTCGTTTTGTGAGGCATTTTAGAAAACGTACGTTGTTTCTAGAAAATGAGTAGCGCGTATGAAAAACGATTTGAAGAAATACTAACCCATTTACACACCCGGAAGGTCCAAAAGGAAGTCGGAGGCGTTCATAAATAAATGAGGGTAACCGTATACCGAAATTAAAAATCTTGACAACTTACCTGGCAAGACCCAAAAAAATACAAGCCCCTGCAAAGCAATCCTTGGAGATCATTGATTTTTTTATGGTAAGGTCGAGCTTATCCTTGCGTGAAGCCGAAGCTAAAGCACATTTTAGGAAAAGTGGTGTTTATGTATCCAAAAACACGATTCGATGACGTTTACGTGCAAAAGACGCTAACTTCCTGAGTAGATTGAAAAAATCGCTGCTCTTATTTTCACAGATTGAAAGAAGACTTGCATCAGCTAAGGCAAATTCAGCATGGAATTGAGTAATAGCTATATATATGCACGAATGTATATTTCTTCGAGTGGAATAATTGCATACATCGGTCTTGGTGCGCTGTTGATAATCAAAAACGTCAACGAACTGTTTAGCACCTACTTATAGTTAATTAACCTTTATATGTATCTCTATGTGAAATACTCCATAACAAACATATAATAAAGGATTTTTCAATAAGGGCGGGTAGATGTTGAAATGGAATAAAACAAGCTGTGTGTGAGTTATTGACAAAATTATTTCTTTATTTGAAAGACGCATATATGCCATTAAATGTGGAATATGACGTCATTCAAATGGCCGCCTCGGCTTCTTACGGTGGAACGGATCCGAGTGGTCCAATTTTCAATGACCCTTCCGCATAGATCCGGCTGAATTTGAGCGATGGCCTGTGTCATGTTCACCTTTAGAGCATCGGTCGATTGTGGTTTATTTGAGACTTCAAGAAACCCCACAGTAAAAAGTCTAGCGGGGTCAAATCGCATGATGTGGTGGCGAATTCACATCACCTCTGCGAGAGATAACCTTACCCTCAAATCGTTCATGCAGAATGTCAATCGTGGCGTTTACTGTGTGGCACGTAGCGCCGTCCTGCTGGAACCACATGTCGTCTAGGTCCATATGGTTCAATATGGGCCATAAGAAATTGGTTATCATTGTTGTGTAGCGCTCGCTGTTGACGGTGACCGCCTCACCAACGTCGTTTTCAAAAAGTACGGACCGATGACGCCGCCGGCCCAAAATCCACACCAAACGGTAACTTTTTGAGGATGCATTATCACCTGGTGAACCTCGTGTGGATTGGTGTCGTCCCATAAACGGCAATTTTGTTGTTAACACAGCCATTCATCCAAAAATGCGCCTCGTCACTAAAGATGATTTTTCGCCCAAAACTGGGGTTCTCTTCCAAACGATTCGAAGCCCAGTCAGCGAACAAACGGCGTAACTTTGAGCTCCTGAGTCAGTTGGATCTTGTACGGGTGTAGGCCCAAGTCCCAACACAAAATTCGCCAAGTTTAAGTCTGCGAAAGGCCAAGTTCTTGTGCACGGCGAGGAATAGACTGCCTCGGGTTCTGCTGTACCCTTTCACGGACCGCGGCAATGTTCTCGGCTGATCTTGCGTTCCTTGAACGTACGGGTATTGGCTGATTGTTTACTGACCCGGTCGTCTCAAATTTGGCCACCAAACGTTGAAGAGTCGACTTTGAAGGGCCACCACACCACGTCTACCGAAAAATAGGCGCAATGCGCGTAACGTTTGCGTTAATGAACACTCATTTTGATAATAAAGTTTTGTCATTTGAACGTGCTGTTCAATCGTGTACCTTGCCATGATGATTTGGCATAAACAACTGAATAATAAACAAAAGATTTGACAGATGTCACCAAAACAAAATGGCTGCCACAGGGCGCCTAAATCGACCCGCGCCAATTGAAAACCCCTTTAGTAAGCTTTTCTGTTTGGGGCTGCTTTTCTGCTTACCACCTATTTTAATGCAGTTTTGATGAATACAATTTACCACAAAGCATTATTACCCTCAGCTGTGAGGATATTTGAAAGAACTAGCCAACCTTGTGTTTTGAAATAAGACAACGATCTCAAACATCGAAGTCGAAGGTGTGTAAACTGGGACCAGCAAAACGGGATTGGAATTGTTGAATGTTGAATTGGCATATACTGTCACCTAACGTCAACCCTATTGAAAATGTTTGGGCAGTGGGTAATAGTCAAAACAGTTTTCGGGGCGAAGTCGGCTGTTTTGAAGCAGATTACCTCCACAATCAGCTAATGGTGGTGACTATACATTTCATTGAATATATTTCATATAAAACATATTATAAGCCCATACAATGCCGTTTATCAGAATCGAATTGGTAAAATTTGAATTTTTTTATCGTACGGCTTTAATTTCGCTGTAGAAATGCTATCTGAAGAGATTTTGGAAACAGCAGCTAGAACTAAAGGAAAATGGATCTTTTATTAGGAGTTCCCACTTTGCGCGCCTAGAACGCTTTCAAAGGAAATTTGTGCGCTTCGGCGTGCATTCTTTACACTACGCGCTCCAATGCCTTGCTACAGTGGACGTTGACCGTAATTGCAAGACGTATGATAAATTCTGAAAATTTTATCCCGGATATCATTGGTGGCAGAATTTATTGCTCTAGGTGGCTAGGGCATATTACTTTCAATATTCCTTTTAAATTCTTTATTAGTAAATAAATTCGACGTAATAGTTTATTTTATATCAATAAACCGATGAATCACGCTTGCTATTAGGTGTTACATGGTTTCAGTAAGCAAATTGTTAGCAGAGACCTCTCTCGCTCGACAAAACTGACACTTTACGCTCATCATGTGAGTAGTAACGATCGCAAAGGAGAACTGTGAACAAAAAGGGGATAGCATAGCATATATATTTATCGAAGCAAGGAACACTTTGGCATGCTATCCTCAGTCCACTTTTTGTTCGCTTCTTTCAAGTTTTTTTCAGCGAACAGTATTATTGTAAAGGACCAATTTTTCATCACCAGTAACGATAAGGTTCAAAAACCTTTCATTTTCAAGCCGTTGCAGCAGCTGAGAACACACATTCACTCTCTGCTGAAGGTTGGCGCCGTAAGTCTATGCGGAACCCATTTTCCCAGCTTTGAAACCTTTCAGGTGCCTGTGAACTGTTCCATGTGATGAATTTAACCTCTGAGCTATTATATTGACTGTCAAATTTGGCTCAGCTTCCACGAGTTCGAGCAAGGCGTCGGAGTTAAAGACATCAGGACGACCAGCGCGCGGAGCATCCTCCACGCCCTAGTTACCACTTCGGAATTTTGAAAACTACTTTTGCGCAGTCCTTATACTCACGGTATCCTCTCCGTGAACAGTGTTTATTTCTGCAGCAGCAGTTGTTGCATTTTTACCACTTTTATAAAAAATATACAAAATATGCCTCTTATATGCGTTCGAAGATTCCATTTTAACAAAACATGCTTCTATCCGCGATTAAAATCACTTGTTGAATGAACAATATATCAAAGAAAATTTGAATAGTTCCGTTATATTCCGCGAATAATTTTTTGTATGCAAAAATCGTACAAAAGTGAAATTATGGGTAAAATACTCACGAGCTTATGGACTGACCTGATATATTTCCTGCCCATTTTAGCTTGTTAGGCGGCCGCCGTAGCTGAATGGGTTGATGCGTGACTACCATCATTCGGGAGTGGGTAAGTTGGAATTTCCGTGCATGAGACAGCAAACTGATGGAAAAAGTTTTTTCTAATAGCGGTCGCCCCTCGGTGGCAATGGCAAATCTCCGAGTGTATTTCTGCCATGAAAAAGCTCCTCATAAAAAATATCTGCCATTCGGAGGAAGACCTCGGTCAAACACCTAACAGAAGTTTACGCGCCAATTATTATCTATTTTTTAGAAGCTCGTTAAGCACAGTAGAAGCCCTCAAGCTCTTGCCTATCGTATATGATAGTAAGACCTTCAATCAGTAGTTAACCAATTTCAAACAGTGTTAAAAAATCCGGCGCTTGATGAAACTCAGAAGTGCAAAAACCTCTTACTCTGAGCTGTGTCAGCCCTTCAGTCTAAATCATTTATCGATAAGCGTTTAAAAACTTATTTACAGGTTAAGCCGTTGACATAATCTAACTTTTACTGACAAATGCCAGTAAGTGCCAAAAGAAGAGCTAATTTCCCCATACTGAAGCCACATGTCAACGTCTAATAATTGAATTTCTATTAACATCGCACTTAATAATTCATTATTAATAATAACTACAATCACAGTGTAACACACACACATACAGAGGCGAACTAACCTAATTGAAAAATTCAACCCCTAATCAACGCTTTTGATTGTCAAAGTGACTTGACTGGTGAGGCATTTGACCCGAACCACTAACCCAGCTAAACTTTTAAAACAATGAATGTCAGTTAATCAGGTACCCAGTCGGTCAGGCAGACAGGAAGCCGGGCGGCAGCAACAAAGCTCTACACCGCACGCCGTCAGCAAGAAGTGTACTGAAGTGTCGGGCTGACAATTTGAAAATCAATAGCGGTCAGCCGGTTGGCGGTTGCGTGTCGCTAATTGGCAACAAGGGTGCTAAATTCATACATATTAGACTATTCATTAAATCGGGTACATAGCAATCCTTCAAAAACGGTGTAAGAGAACAATTACGACGTACATACGAATGTACGGTGTCGTGTATTTGGCTGGTTGGGGCAACAAAAATTTACTGATTACTCACTTTTCGCGCCTTCATTTGACGCGACTAAATTCAACTTGGCCAGACTGCATTCAATTCAAAGTACTAAATTAGTAACTACATTCTGATATAAACGCACATACAAGGTGCCCTGAAACTATGGTCTTATTTAAAGTGCTCACTGCGTATACTTAGTAGATAGGAAATTTGGTATCACGGGAATAGAGAGGCCCTAAAATCTAGAAAATATTTTATATTGCACGCTCACTTTCTTAATCCACAACATCCAAGAGTCGTTCATAAAATCGAATAATATAGTCCAGAAGAGCCATGAAAGCCGTATTGCTGGAAAAAATTAATCTAGAAAACGTCTAAGCCAGCTAAGACCACAAAATGATAAAACCGCTGTTGGAGAATATCTAGCAGGCTTATGAGTGAACCAGATGAGTGAAGTAGAGAACCGTCTTATTAAGACTAGCTCGAAGGACGATCTCTCCGAATCTCTCTCCATCAGTTTGCAACCAAAAATGAAAACAACTAACCTCAATATCTAAATTTTTATGGAAAAAGTTTGTTGAAGACTTCAAGATGTTGATTATATAAGAACGAAAGAGTGATTACAATTTGCGTGAGAACTTCTGAGAGAAAAAATTGGAGCGACGTCATACGGCAAACACTATCTTCTGCAGCTATGAAGCCCATTTTCAATTATATATACATAAAGTGGGCTTCATCGCTGCAGATATATATGTATATATACATATATTTGGCGCATATACCATTTTTGGGTGTTTGGCTGAGTTCCTTCTCCTAATTGTGGCGTGCGTCTTGCTAGAGGGACCTACAGTTTCAAGCCGACTCCGAATGCCAGATATTTTTTATGAGGAGCTTTTTCATGGTAGAAATACACTCGGGGGTTTGCCATTGCCTGCCGAGGGGCGACCGCTATTAGAAAAATCCTTGTTCTTAATTTGGGTGTTTCACCGAGATTCGAACCTACGTTCTCTCTGAATTCCAAATGCTGGTCACGCACCAACCCATTCGGCTATTTTCAATTAAATGAAAGTGTAAATAAGTAAAATTAATTTTATGGGTGACCTAAGGACAGAACGCACTATTCAAACATCAACAGCCATTTCACAGTCTCAACACGACGGTTTGGTGTGCATTCTTGAGCAGTGGAAGGGCAAACAGTTTCTAGGGACGTTGTCTCTTATCGGAGCTTGCTGAACGACAATTTCCTACCAATAATGAGAGAACATTCTTCCTCAGCATACACACATGGTTTCAGAAAGATGGCGCCACGCCGGTTTCGGTCAGAGAGATCATCGCGATAAAGGTTCCTAACAAACTGATAAGGCGTTTCGTTGAGATATCCTGGCCACCCTGTTCGCCGTTCTTACCCCAATTGAATTTTTTGTGTGGAGGTACCATACAAATAAAGTCTATGAAATAAACCTAGTTACAATCTAAACGCGCGAAGAACAAATCTCTTGCACGAGGTTAATGGCATTCCGACAACACTTCTCCAGCGAGTGGCACGTGGGCCAGATTCCATGTGTATCTGGTGTAAGGGTCAACATTTATACGAAATATTTATAATTTATCATTAGTAATTATTTTTTAATTTATCTTTTGGTTCCTAAGTCTCCTACCGGACAGCCTGTTTTCGAAAAACAATTACCTAAGAACTTTATAAAACCATTTTCATTTAAAACCCCTGGAAAAATATGTTGTTTGTGTCCCCATTTTTGTGTATTCGACTGTATGTATGGATTATTACAAAGTGCCTAACACGCCCACATACTTCACAGTGGAGTTATCTAGCTGAAGTAAAATCATGAAATATTGAATGTGCGTGTTGAATTTTTACTGTTGTATTTTTTTTTTTTTTTCACTAAAGTTGTTTTGTTTCAATAAACATTGCTATCGTTAGCCGTAAATTGACATGAAGTATTTCTGCGAATCGTGTAATTGGCCAAGTTTTAAAATTCAATTAAAACCTTCCAAGGCAGGCGCAAAAGTCAAACGCTAGAGTTTTTTATGGAGAAAAAATAAAAAAATAATTTCTGTCTTTAAAATTATTTATTTTAGTATAAACAAAAAAAAAAAAAAACAAAAAAAACATTTGAAAGTCAATATATCTTCAATAATTTGCGAGTAGAAGTCTAATTTTTGTTTTCACGCAGTAGTGAAAGAAATTGTCTTACATCGAGCTTCTGTCTCTTAAGAAATAAATCACTAAGCTATCCATGAAAATCTTACTTTTTAACTAGAGATGTACTTAGCTGCAAAGTTGCGAAGAGAGATTTTACTACAATACTTCTTTCGAGAATTTAATCCGATCTAATCTTATCTAACCGGTTTTCTATCGATCTCAGCGCTCATTTAGGACGGTATGTAGATGTTTTACCAACACTACCAACAAACCCGTCTAACAATATTTCCTTTGACACCAACGATCCTTATACAAGATGGTGAAAATTATCTTAAACTTTCTAAATAGAAGATGTCGATAATGCTCAAAAGCAGTGCTTCAACTACACAGAATGGGACTGAAGTTAATATCTGAAGCATAAATGGGAATTTGCGGTAGGAATAAAAATGGGGTAAACATAATTTTTTACTGATATTGCAATTTAGTTTGCATTTCCAGTAAACTTTCACTGATTACTGAAAAAATCGCAGTACAAATATGTTTTTACTGATTACTGAAAAAAATACATTAAAACTAAGGACATAAACTAGGACTATGAATAAGTTCGTGCGGTTTTTTTTCGAAATTTGAAACTTTATTGACGTAAAATGGTTACAAATTTAATATTCAAAATATTGTCCATCGCTTACTACTACTTTTTCCCATCTTTCTGGCAATTCACGGATTCCCTTTGTGAAAAATTCGGTCGGTTTTGCCGCAATCCACGAATCGATCCATTTTTTGACTTCATCGTAATTACGGAAGTGCTGGTCAGCCAGGCCATGTTGCATCGATCGGAAGAGATAGTAATCGGATGGCGCAAGGTCTGGACTATACGGCGGGTGGGGTAGGACATCCCATTTGAGCGTTTCTAAGTATGTTTTGACCACTTGTGCAACATGTGGCCGAGCATTGTCATGTTGCAAAATAACTTTGTCGTGTCTATCGGCGTATTGCGGCCGTTTTTCTCGCAGTGCTCGGCTCAAACGCATCAATTGTCGTCGGTAGACATCCCCCGTAATCGTTTCATTCGGTTTCAGTAGCTCATAATACACAACACCCAGCTGGTCCCACCAGATACACAGCATAACCTTCAGGCCATGAATATTCTGCGCCGACGTCGATGTTGAAGCATGGCCAGGGTATCCATACGTTGCCCGACGTTTTGGATTGTCGTAATGGACCCACTTTTCATCGCCAGTCACAATTCGATGCAAAAAACCCTTTCTTTTGTGCCGTTGAAGCAGTTGTTCGCATGCCATAAAACGGCGTTCAACGTCTCTTGGCTTCAATTCATACGGCACCCAATGGCCTACCTTTCGGATCATGCCCATGGCTTTTAAACGTTTGGAAATGGTTCATTGATCAACTCCCAAAGTTTTTGCAACCTCTTCTTGCGTTTGAGCCGGATCTTGATCGAGCAATTCCTCCAATTCGGTATCCATGAACTTTGGCGGCGCACCCTCGCGTTCTTCGTCTTCCAAGCCAAAATCACCACTTTT
Organism: Anastrepha ludens; assembly: GCF_028408465.1. NCBI lineage: Eukaryota > Metazoa > Arthropoda > Insecta > Diptera > Tephritidae > Anastrepha > Anastrepha ludens. Next base: position 70,134,573 of record NC_071501.1, read on the forward strand.
AAAGCGCGCAAACCACTTCTGGCACGTTCGCTCAGATAGAGCATGCTCACCATAAACTTCCACCAAGATACGATGACTTTCGGCTGCTTTTTTCTTCATATTAAAATAATGAAGAAGAATTCCCCGCAAAAACACATTATTTGGCACGAAATTCGACATTTTCAAGTGTGGTAAAAATATTGTTGTTTACGCTTCAAATAAAAAACTTATACTGACGTTTGTGCCTTACGACAGTAGCTCTCCAATGAATGTTTGGAAATGTGGATCGATGGAATAATAATCAAGTTACGCCATCTGTTGTAAAACCGCATGAACTTATTCATAGTCCTATTATTTTTACTGATTACTAAAAGAAATTGCAGTAAAAATACTGATAATGTATATCAAATTACAGTAATTTATATACTGTATATAAAGTATTTAAAGTACTGTAATTAGATTTATATTACACTGCGTTACAAAAACGAACTTTTTTTCTGTCCTATGAACCAAATATACTTTTTCGGAAAGGGGAGAAAAAATAAAAATCACGTGAATCGGCGGTTTTCATGTACACGTCAGAATTTTTTTTTATGTATAAAATATAGAGTTCGTAGTCCGCCTGCGTGAAAAACTTTGGATCAATTTTTAACCCTTTTTCCGTGATCCTATCGCGCTGAATTTCTGTAGGCAGACTTAAAAAAAAAATGTTATCAATTCTCAGATTTTCTTGAATTTTTTTTTTTTTCTAAAAACAAAAAATTTTTTCTAAATTTTCGGCATAACTTGAAGGGACTCCAAATTTGTAAACAACTTATTAACCTTTAATTTATTGTTTCAACAGCCTTAAAGTAGTGCTGCTTCATATCGGTAACAAACATCCAGCTGTCCTGATCGCATATGCCACCAACCTCAAAGGAACATACGAAGGCATGGAATTAATATTAATTAATATTTTTCCGAAACTGAGCGGCGCAAAGATTCATGCAGGTATTTTTTTTACGAAGGCTTTTAGTAACTTTATTTTTTTAATGATGTGTATAATTTAAGGTGTTTTCAGTGGTCCGCAGATAAAAAAAATAGTTGTAAGTTATGAATTTTCATCAAAATTGAATGCTATCGAACAACGTGCATGGAAAGGCACAGTTGCCGTTATTGAGCAGTTTCTTGGCAACAAACGAACTGACAATTATAAAAATATTGTTGCAGAAATGATTTCGGCATATGGCGAAATGGGCATATTAATGTCGCTAAAGATCCATTTCCTTCACAATCATTTAGATTGTTTCCCTGGTGATTTAGGAGCTCGTAGCGATGAACATGGCGAAAGGTTCCATCAGGACATTGCGGCTATTGAAAAGCGATTTAAAGAACAAGACATTACGCATATGCTTGGCGAATACTGTTGGTCTATTTGTCGCGATACTGACACAAATGCTTACAAACGCAAAAATAAAAGGCCTAAGTTTCTTTAAAAGCATTAAAATTTTTATTGTAACAATTTTTAATTTTAATATAATAAAATTAATAAAAAAATTCGGAGTTTTATAAATCTATTGTAATGCGGAGTGAAATACCTATCTTTTGATACCCACATCGGCATATCTCATGCAATTTTTTTTATTAATTTTTCCATTGTGAAATCGCATGTTTTTAAACTTTTTGAAATATTTTAGTGCAATGATTTTATCTAAAATATTATTTAAAGATGAATGTTATTTTCCTTTAATCACTTTGAGAAAGGTTATAGGAACCGGAAAATATCGATAGTATACCCAAATGGGTTGAAGTACTCGTACAATTTAAATTAAACGAGTACATTATGTGTATGTAAGCAAAGCTTATAAAAAAATTAACACAAATATACGGAAACTTAGAAAAATTATTCGTCACAAACCTCTGACTGAAAAAACCTTACAAAAGCGTTCTAATGCGATTACGCCTATGACCGAAAGAATTATTGTTTATGAGTCGTAGCACTCTTTCACTAATGTTAAAACGCTTCAAATGTTAGCTATCGAATTTCATGTATACAAAAGTACACATACACTGCGTTTAGTATTCGGCCGCCGTAACCGAATGGCTTGAAACTTGTAGGCCCCTCCATTTGTGGTACAACATCAAGTCGCACTCCACAAATAGGAGGAGAAGCACGGCCAAACACACAAAAAGGGTGTACACGCCAATTATATATATATAATTATTATTACAATACAATTTAGTTGTTTCTTACTTAAATTTAACAACCTTTTTATGAAAATATAGTTCATTATTTTACAAAAAAATCATACATATAGTATGAAGTTTCAAATCAACAACTATTAGATTCTGCTTATCAATTTGAAATCTCTGCAGTCTTGGCGATCTATTTTGTCTTTGTCTTTCGTCTTTGATAATTTTCAAGGTGTTGTGGATTGCCCTTATCTTCTGGAGCGAATCTAACTTAATACTTCATCTGGAGATTAGGCCTCAGCTAAGATTTTTTCCATATTGGCTTTATAAGAACTCTGTTTGCAAGGAATACACCCATAATAAGAGCTTCGATTGGGTTCAATACTATCTACAAATCTTTTAAGATTAACTTTACTTCATCAAAACCCTACTTCATTAAACTTTACTATTTTGTTTTTGTTACACATTTTCTTTTTGTTAACTAATTCTTTTATTGTTCTTCTTGATTGGCGTGTTAAACGCTTGCGCGATTTTGATGGTTTAACAAAGCGCTCCAGTCGTTTCTTTCTCGTGCTTATCGGCCTCAGTTGGAAACACCAACCCGACTAGAGATTTTGGTAAGGTGGTGATTAGGCGCAAATAAGGCAGTCCGCATTTCAAAGTTGCGCCACATAAGGCAGCCAAACTAGGCTCAAGTCCCGAAAGGTGTCGCCACACATCTGCCTCATTAGGCGCAGGTTCGAAAAACCGAACTTCGGTAATACTCCGGATGTCCTTCTACAAATCAGTTAGGGATTCCAATTTATCTCACTGCCACAGATTTTCGTGACCACAACCAAATTTGGTATTGTTCTGGCATGCCAATCTTTGCCTTGCCTAACGTGGGCCTGGTAAGGTAATAGTGAGGCGTGCCTCAGTAAGGCCGGCCTAATTCGGGCGTAACTGATTCTTTGGCATGCCTCACTGTAATTCTAGTTGGGAAGTGAAGCCAATTCCTTCTCCACCTGATCTTTCTAACGGCCTTCCTCTTCCTCTGCTACCACCAGCTGGTACCGCATCGAATACTGTCATACTTTCAGAACCGGAGCGTTTGTATCCATTCGAATGACTTAACTAAGCCAACACACCCGTTGTGCTTTAATCGCTGCACAGATCCAAAAATCTTCCGCAGAATCTTTCTCTCAAACTCTCCAAGGGACGCCTCTACGGATATTGCCATGGTCCAAGCTTCTGCACCATACGTTAAGATGGGCATGATGGCAAACTTATAAAGTGTTAGTTGGTTAGTTAATTAGTTTGTTGTCAAATGCTTATTTAGTCCGAAGTAGTACTTGTTGGCATAGCAAAAATAATATAAACAAAGTTGTAAATTATAAATAAAAGTTAAACTGCCCCCATTTTTCAACCAGAGTTTTTATAAAAAATTTCGTTATGCAGTTTTATAGCCCATTGACTTTTGAAATAACACATTGCAAATTTTGAGTGATTGAAAAATCGGTTAGATGTTTCGCAATTTTTTTATGGGACATTTTGTGCATTTTCTCCATAAAAAAAAATTTGGAAACGGATTATACGAGGGTGGATTGATAAGTCTTTAGAATGAAAAACTAGACATTGGTTTTTTAACAAAAAATTGATTTATTTTTCAACATAATCTCCTTTTAAGTCAATGCATTTTTTCCAACGCTTTTCTAACATATTTATTCCTTCTCTAAAATAAGTTTTTTCAAAACGTTCAAAATAAGCATTTGTTTCAGTTATAACTTCACTATTTGACACAAATCTTTTTCCGCCGAGCCATTTTTCATATTTGGAAAAAGGAAAAAGTCACTGGGAGCTAAATCTGGCGAATATGGCGGATGAGGGAGCAATTCATAGCCTAACTCATTTATTTCTTCCTGCGTTTTCCAAGATGAATGTGAAGGAGCGTTATCATGATGAAAGAGGATTTTCTTCTTCTTCAAATGTGGCCGTTTTTGCTAAATATTTTGGTCCAATGTATCCAACAAAGATGAATAATATTCAGCTGTGATGGTTTTACCCTTTCCAAGATAATCTATGAAAATTATACCTTGTGCATCCCAAAAAATAGATGCCATAACCTTATCAGCTGATGCAACGACCTTTGCCTTCTTTGGAGCACTTGAGCCACGTTCTACCCATTGTTTGGAGACTAGACTTTGACTCTGGTGTATAGTGGTGGATCCACGTTTCATCCATCGTTATGAAACGACGCAAAAATTCTGATGGATTTCTGTTAAACATGTCTAAACCAACTTTTGAAGTCGACATTCGGTTCATATTTTGCAGAGGAGTTAGCAAACGCGGCACCCATCTTGCTGAAAGCTTTTTCATACCCAATTCATTATGTATTATGTTATGCACACGTTCATAACTAATGTTCACAATGTCAGCAATCTCTCTCAATTTAATTCCTCGATCTTGTGTGACAATTTTGTACACTTTTTCCACCGTTTCTGGAGTCGTTACCTCTTTTGGCCTCCCAGAGCGTGGCTCACCTTCGGTGCTTATCCGACCACGTGTAAACTCGTTTACCCAATTGTAAACTGTTGCATTTGAGAGTGCATGTTCCCCTAATACTGTCTGCAACTCCTCAATAATTTGTTTCTGGTTTAAACCTTTCAAATGAAAGTACTTTATAACAGCACGAAGTTCACTTTTTTCCATTTTTAATAAAAATACAATAGTGTTTTGCAAAAATAATTGTCAAAAAAGTACCGTTTGACCATATGTTATGAAATTTTGACAGCTCGCTTTCGACAGTTCACTTTTGACGATCACAATAATTAAGTAAATTAATGCCCGATAGATGTCGCAATTCTAAAGACTTATCAATCTACCCTCGTAAATAAATGTGAAATGTGCTCACATTCAATTTTGTAGCTTCCCTATAAAAACAAGATAAAACAGTGTAATTTTATCAACTTTTAATATTTTTTTTTGGTGGACCTTCTGCTGGAAATGCCAACGTAACGAATGCTCGACATTTTTTATGCGAAGGAAACAACCAAAACCGTCGGCGAAAAAATTGTCAAAAAACCATTTTATTTCAGACACTTGGAGCTTGCATTTTAATGTAACAAAATTCAGTGCGCTATAAAACTATTCACCGGAAATTTGTCTAGAAGTTCCAATTAAAAAGTGAGAAGTTGACAGAAAGTTCGTTAAATTTTTGACAAATATGCAAAAAGTTTGAAAGTAGAAATTGTATGGTTTTTGTTTGAGAAGAACTAAATTTTCATAAAAAAAAATATCTTAATTAAAAAAAAAAGTAATAGGACTATGAATAAGTTCGTTACGGTTTTACAACAGATGGCGTAACTTGATTATTATTCCATCGATCCACATTTCCAAACATTCATTGGAGAGCTACTGTCGTAAGGCACAAACGTCAGTATAAGTTTTTTATTTGAAGCGTAAACAACAATATTTTTACCACACTTGAAAATGTCGAATTTCGTGCCAAATAATGTGTTTTTGCGGGGAATTCTTCTTCATTATTTTAATATGAAGAAAAAAGCAGCCGAAAGTCATCGTATCTTGGTGGAAGTTTATGGTGAGCATGCTCTATCTGAGCGAACGTGCCAGAAGTGGTTTGCACGCTTTAAAAGTGGTGATTTTGGCTTGGAAGACGAAGAACGCGAGGGTGCGCCGCCAAAGTTCATGGATACCGAATTGGAGGAATTGCTCGATCAAGATCCGGCTCAAACGCAAGAAGAGGTTGCAAAAACTTTGGGAGTTGATCAATCAACCATTTCCAAACGTTTAAAAGCCATGGGAATGATCCGAAAGGTAGGCCATTGGGTGCCGTATGAATTGAAGCCAAGAGACGTTGAACGCCGTTTTATGGCATGCGAACAACTGCTTCAACGGCACAAAAGAAAGGGTTTTTTGCATCGAATTGTGACTGGCGATGAAAAGTGGGTCCATTACGACAATCCAAAACGTCGGGCAACGTATGGATACCCTGGCCATGCTTCAACATCGACGTCGGCGCAGAATATTCATGGCCTGAAGGTTATGCTGTGTATCTGGTGGGACCAGCTGGGTGTTGTGTATTATGAGCTACTGAAACCGAATGAAACGATTACGGGGGATGTCTACCGACGACAATTGATGCGTTTGAGCCGAGCACTGCGAGAAAAACGGCCGCAATACGCCGATAGACACGACAAAGTTATTTTGCAACATGACAATGCTCGGCCACATGTTGCACAAGTGGTCAAAACATACTTAGAAACGCTCAAATGGGATGTCCTACCCCACCCGCCGTATAGTCCAGACCTTGCGCCATCCGATTACTATCTCTTCCGATCGATGCAACATGGCCTGGCTGACCAGCACTTCCGTAATTACGATGAAGTCAAAAAATGGATCGATTCGTGGATTGCGGCAAAACCGACCGAATTTTTCACAAAGGGAATCCGTGAATTGCCAGAAAGATGGGAAAAAGTAGTAGTAAGCGATGTGCAATATTTTGAATATTAAATTTGTAACCATTTTACGTCAATAAAGTTTCAAATTTCGAAAAAAAACCGCACGAACTTATTCATAGTCCTATTAATAATAATTTATCAAAGCTTGGTAACAAGTTCTCGTTTCTAGTACCGCAATATATGTATGTAGTTTGTAAATAAATTCTACTCACTCTCGCTACATAACCAAAGCACCATACAATGCTGCATTTTATAAGCTAAACATTTGATACAAAATTAAGCGATAAAAAATTAATTTACCAAAACAAATTCACTTTTATTTGACTCGATCGCAAACAGAAAATCATCGAAATTGTTGTATTCCAGCAAAATAGAGACACTACAAAATCACTGAATGGAATTTTGTACACAATCGAATTAAATTTGCATGACACAATTTGTTGCCAATCCGAAATTCGGCAGTTTGAGGGAAGATAAGTTAGCGGTAAGTGCGGAATGCGGAATGTGAAATAGAGCAGCAGAGAAATGTGTTTTGGAAGGAAAATGTGGCTTGAACAACGAATTCGATAGCACTAATTCGCATGGTTTTTACCAAATGACTGTGAACGCGTTTATAGGCAACAACAAGAACAACAACTATGGTAAAAAATAGTAACAATTTTTGGAATAGAGTTGAGCACACAGTTGCAATATCTATAGTTTTGGCAGCATTAAATGCGCTCATCGAATGCACCATTTGCAACATTCACATTGCGGTTGTGACAATATGCTGGCACCGCAAGCATGCATACACCCACACAAACACACGCAGATGCGCGTAAATATATGACTTTGCGAAAATCAATACCATAACTGCGACATCAAAAGCAGCAGCAACAAATCGCGCTACACCAAAATGGCATCAGGAAATTTTTAGAGCAGAAAATTGAAATTACGCATCCACCGCCAACAGCAACAGCAACAGCAACAGCAGTGGCAGCAACACCAGCTATGGAAATCAACAGTTTCATATGTACATATACATACATATGTATGTTGCTGCCAGCTCAGCGTGTGCCTTGTGTTATGCTATGCCACCCATGCCAATCGTCTGTTTTCAGCGTCAATTGATTGCGGGAATTCCAATTGACTTCGATTTGTGCACCACTAATTAGGTTAAAATGCAATGTTTGCATTGCACTCAGCCTTCAGGCTCTTAGCACGCAATGTCATGTCTCTACTTACCGGTATGTGATGCACTTGCGCTTTAAATGTTGCTGCAAATATTTACTTTACGTAACGAAAGTGTAGCCCTTTTACTGACACTAAATGTGACGGTATGCTGGAAAGGCTTGTGGATGGAGTTATTATTAGAATAGAGCTTGAGATTCAATTAATATTGTAATTACTTTCGCTTCTACTTGAATATATCGATGGAGGATTGAAATATATGAAAAAGAAGGAAGGAAGGCACCGACCAACCTTCAAGTATATTCTTGTCTATCATAAAAACCATCTGCCGTTCGGGGCAGTCCAAAACGATCAGCCCTGTTGTTTAAGGGGGCAGATACCTGTAAACGGCCATATTTTCCCTGATCTTCATTAAAATTATTTAAAATGAAGAAGTCAATATTTTTTTTTCACAATTGACATACAGTTTATTTATACATTAAAGTAATATACATACAGTTTTTTTTTTTTAATCAGCCTGGTTTATAAGGTCAAAAAAATCAATTTTTTGTTTTTCGTTTCAAACGATTCCTAATATTATATATTTCAGAATATTCACACAAAGTTACAGAGCCTAATTCTCAATATTTCCGTAGATACAAAGCTGTGACCGGACAGCTATAGTACAAACTTTATCTTCTTTCCCCGACTTTTCATTTTTATGATTTCTTTGAATTGGCGTACATGAATGAAAAAAACTAATGAACCTTTTGAAATGAATCATAGCTTGTTCCCTTCAGTATTGAATTCTCTTCTATTTGAACTATCAAAATAGATTAAAAAAAAAGTTTCAAGATTTTTATACCAAGTTGAAGTGAATTTTTTTTTTTATAGAAAGGAATTTTTTTCTTTAAAACCTCAAAAAGTTGAAATTTTGTAATATCTAGAATAAAAAATCATAATAATTAGAAATCCATTTGAATTTTTTGCTTTAGATAATATAATATTGGAGGTTGAATTAGTTTTAAAGATTTTTTTCGAAGATTTGGGGCTTTATTGTGAAAAAACGGTACAAAATATTTTATTCGAAGTATTGGCCATCGCTAGCTACAACTTTCGCCCATCTTTCGGGCAATTTCCGGATGCCGTTTCTCCAAAATTCTGGCCGCTGCTTGGCTATCCATGACTCAACCCATATTTTGGTAGCCTCGTACGAGGAGAACCGCTGGTCCGCCAAATCGAGACTCATATGCCGGAACAAATGATAATCGGAGGGAGCTATGTCTGGACTATACGGCGGGTGGGGTAACACTTCCCAGCCAAGCGTTCCAAGGTATTTTTTGACAGGTTGAGCAACATGCGGCCGAGCGTTGTCATGTTGCAAAATAACCTTGTCGTGCCTTTTTACCGTTTCCGGCCGTTTTTCTTTCAATGCCCGGCTTAAACGCATCAATTGCAGTCGGTAACGATCCCCCTTGATTGTTTCGCCCAGTTGGAGCAGCTCAAAATATACGACGCCGACCTGATCCCACCAAATGCAGAGCATGATTTTCTTGCCGTGAATATTCTGCTTGGCCGTCGACGTTGATGCGTGGCCGGGCAAACCCCATGATTTTTTGCGTTTTGGGTTATCGTAGTGGATCCATTTTTCGTCGCCAGTCACCACCCGATGCAAAAAACCCTTCCGATTTTGTCGCTCGATTAGCAATTCGCACGTAAAAAGTCGCCGTTCGACGTCGCGCAGCTTCAACTCGTACGGGACCCAATGTCCTTGCTTTTGGATCATTCCCATCGCTTTTAGACGCTTGCAAACGGTTGATTTATCAACGCCCAATGATTCAGCAAGCTCTTCTTGGGTTTGGCACGAGTCCTCGTTTACCAATTCCCCCAATTCCGCGTCCTCGAACTTTTTGGGCTGGCCAAGACGCTCCTTGTCTTCGGTGTGAAAATGACCACTTTTGAATCGTCGAAACCAGTACTCACATGTTGAAATCGACGGAGTATGGTCTGGGTAGGCCTCCTGCAGCAATTCACGGGCTTGGGCTGTATTTTTTTTCAAATTGAAGCAGAAAAGCAAAGCTTCCCGCAAATTGCGTTTCGACGGCACGAAAGTTGACATAGTCGGAGCACGAAAACACTGCGTGTTTATACTTCAGCGAAATGACAGATACTGATAAACAAAGCCTAGGGATGAGGCTTTGTCATGAATATATATTCAGTATTGCCAACGCGATAAAGTGATAAATAGCGCCGTCTGTGTGTCACCTTTAAAACTAATTCAACCTCCAATAATTACGAGCTGTATCTTGGAAACTCCAGCGTTGCAGTGCTCTACTAATTTCTATGTTAAACATTTTAACTTAACAACTTATTTTAACCAGTACAAACATTTTTTATACTTTTTAAATGTTCATTAAAAGATAGAAAAAACTTTGCAGTGCTAAATTAATTTTTTCCTTAAAAGAGATGCAATTTTTAGACCTCATAAACCGGGAGGAGCCTGGGGGGTTATACGCAGTTATGACTTTCAAAAAAATCGATTTTTTTATTGCATTTTTGTAATGTACATATATTCAAAAGTATACGCACGAAATTTGAAGTAGATCTTAGCAATACTTTCGGAGTTATACCTAAATATGTAGAGATGCCTCGGCAAGTTTTAAGGTAGGTATTGAAACTTTAAACATGTTTTTTTCAAAACGGCATTTTTCAAGTCGGTGTACACGTTTTAACTCAATCTTTAAAGATACATTTTCTAGTAATTAATCGTTCCTTTTGTAAATCTGATACTTATTTTCCATTTTATAATCAATTTACGGCCAAATTTTAACGTAAAAATCGAAATCATTTCTTTTAAAAGCTGCCATTTTGTGAAAATTCACTATTTTGATTAGCCGAACGATTAATTACTAGATAATCTAATATATTAACCAATTTTGTTTGGTTTTTTGATTTCAGATAATCCAATCCTGAGTTACGATGTACACCGTAAATCGTCTTTTTTTAAAGGAGGTTCCAGAAATCGCCTGCAGCGCGCTCTATAATCAACATTTTCATAAATAAAAAATTTTGTTCCGTTCTTGAAGGATTCTTTTATAACCGCCAAAAATTTTTAAAATTAAAATATTCTGAAGTTTCTTCAGGATAAATCCTTGACAACCCGTCTTTTATTTGCTTCATAACTGCGTATAACCCCTTAAGCAGCTTAGCGACTAAAACCGACTCAGTGAGCCCCAAATCTCGTACCACAAGGATGATAGATTACCAGGTTTGGCCATTCGAAGCAAAATTGTCAGAGTAACTGCGGCTGCCCGCTCACTTTTCACGTATTCGCACACTTGTTCAATCAGTCGTTGTTTAGACGGCAAAGAAGCAACATGAGCAGAGATTGTGTTGATTTTTACGGTTACTTCAGCAAACCCGCTGATTCCTTCAGAATCGCTAAGAGCCGGTTAACGGTCTGATGTTGGCCACAACTCTGCTTTTTGGGCCGTGCAAAGATAAAAAACTAATCAATTGGTTTTTTATAATATTTTTCGACATATTATCCTTTTAAGCTTATACATTTCGTCTAACGCTTTTCTAGTTTTTTTATCCTTTCCTAATAATAGGATTTGTCCAAGTCTGAAAAACAGCCATACGTTTCCGTAATCACCTCCTCGTTTGAATAAAATCTTTTTCGCACCAGAAATTTCTTTAAATTTGGAAACAAATAGTAGTTCAAGGGATCCGAGGGTGTCAAGTATGGAGAATAAGGGGGATGTGAAACGAGTTGAACGCTATTTCTATTAATTTTGCGACCACAACTGCTGAGACGTAAGCAGGTGCGTTGCGGTGATGGAAAAGGAAAATCCTTCGACTTCCTCGATGCAAACGAATGCGAAACATAAAGAAGTGTGTACACCGATCTCGCTGAATCTTGGTGTGTGTTCTTCCAAGTGATGCTACTAACCTCGATACGCGCCATGCTCTCTGACTTTAAACAGACTTTTCAAACGACCCTTGTACATTCTACCAAGCGATCATCCCACATAATTTATGCCGAATGCACCAACTCAACAAGATCTTCCAATAAGAGCGACTCTACGTACTACCTTTTGAGCTATGAAGTTCAAATAAATAAACACATAAAGGAGCTCACCCAGCAACTCGGGTAAAATTCACTCTAACACTCGAACCATATATTTTTTCTGCCCACATATTCACCTGATTTAGTTCAGCGGGACTACTGGCCATTCAATGAAATATATGTAGGTAAGGTTTTGAGCTCATAGAAGTGATTCAACTAAAATCGTTTCGAGAACAAAACGTCCTTCCAGAAGTTGAGTCTCAGAATTGCTTGGAGGATTACTTTAAGAAGGATGAAATACAGATTTGCAAGCATACAAAAAGATTGGAAAAGTATTATAAAAAATGCCACCCAACTACTTAATTGCAGTAGCACAACGCTCTTAAGTTGATTCGGCAGAAAAAATATTAACTAACCCATTCCAGGAAATACTCTAAAAACGCGTGCTGCTAGCCCGAACCAAAAACTAATGAATTAAAGTCACCAACAATAAAAAATTTAACTAAAAACAAGAAAAAAACTTTACAGGTAAATATTCAATAAAAGATTTCGTAAAAATTCCACAAAATAACAGATTCATGATAAAATCATGGAGAGGCGACTAAAAATATAAAAGGTCGCTGTTAGAAAAATACATGAGGCTTACGCACATACACACTCATACACTTATGTATGTATGTAAATACCAACGGCACACAAATATGCAAGCACATGCATAAAAATGCATCACTGAATGAAATAAAAGCCGGAAAAGGCGGGATAGTAAACACACAATACGACAGAGGGAGTGGTAAGGAGGAATATTCGATGGGAGGGGCAGTGGTAAAGGGCGTTACTGAACATTTGCGCTTGATTTGAGCCAACAATGAAAATGCAAAACGATGCGGGATTTGCATTTGCAACATTCAATTGCAATTGTTGAACTGGGTGATCGGTTGGTTGTTTGGTTGGTTGGTTGGTTTGGCGGAACTTGGGCGGGTTGCGCTACTATTTACAAGGCAGCAAGTCAAAGAGCAGCACCAGCAGCAATGACAGCAACGACGACAAAATTGTCACAAATGCAACAACAACAAAGTGACTATTACTGCACAGCAACATACATGGATGTACATGATGTGGGTGTGCAACAGCAGTCATTGTGTAATTGTTGTTGGTAGTGAAATTTGCTGGAAAAACTCGTAAACGTAAAATCCGAAATTCGGTGAAAAATGTGCGATTTTTTAATAGTGAATGCGGGTGTACATACGTACATATATTTACATGTACGAAGATTTGTACACTGGAACCACGAAATGCAAGATTGCATACTTGCATACCTACATACATACATACTATGCATACACATATGTGCGCATACGTACCAAAAAATGCGAGTAACACCAGTTTTTTTTCCTTACAATTTCATCCATGCAATTTTCAAAGTCATTCAAATATTCAGTGGCAATCGACTGTCTGTCGGTTTTCTAGCGAATTTTTGCTAGTAAACCTGACAGTCAAACTGCAACAATAGCAAAAGTAGCATCAGTGAGCGCCACATCAATAGCATTTCTGCAATAAAAGTGAACGAAATCAAGAAGCAAATGCGTGTAGACGCATAAGAAGGCGAGGCGACAGTCATGCAAATTTCCTTCGATTCAATTTCAATTTGCATTTTTTCGTTGAACATTTTCGCTTTCCCTTCATTTCGGGGTAAACCAGCGAATGCAGTTCAATTGACAGGAGTGCAAATTCACACACCCAGACTTGTGCGTACAGTGTTGCGCAATTTATTGTTATTTTGCTAATATAGGCAGTTTATTCCAACATAGAAATTAAAAAAAGATACATTTGTATTTGTGTAAAACTTAATAATTTTAAAATAAAGCAGAAATAACAAAAAAAGTATTTACATATATTATATTTTATTTATAGATACAATTTATTAGACTTACAACTTCGTTTCTGCCGTTTTTCGATAGATAGCTGCAGTGGTAAGTTCTAGTCGAGGTATGCATTTAAAATACTAATAAATAAATTTAAAATAAATGCATATTTATAGCTAAAAAGACATACTACATAGTAAAAACAAATGTGCGCACAGACTCGCTCCAAATTATCAGCTGACTTGAGCAAAATATATTGTACAATATTTTTTTCCATATAAGATTTTAAAGGTTTCGGGAGCATATTGAGTATTGAATTTTGTGGCCGATTGATAAAATAACAGCGCCATCTGCATACCATGGAATTTTTATTTCTGTGGTGTTGATTTTACCTCATCGATTTTCTCATCCATTATAGCATTAAACGGAATAGGGCTGATATCGGTGTCTTCTCTCATTTCTGTACATATGGGAATTTTGATGATGTCTCACTGTTTATTTTGATATATGTGCTATTATATTTATTAATATCATCTACTATTCAAACTGTGGGCCTGGCAATATTCCATTTTATATGTTCACTTAACCCATCTAACAAAATAATTTTATAAAATGAATTGATCAAATCGTTGAAATACAGAAACAATGGCTTGATATAGTCTGATGATAAATATTTTCGTGAAAAGTTTGAGGATTGTGCTTTTTTTAGTTTTATTGACATGCAAAAAAATTTGTTTAATGATATGAAGTACGAAGCATCTAGTGAAAATTCGTAGTTTCAAAACTTTATCAAGCTGTCACTTTTCACTGTCGGTGGTTGGTTGAAATTCTGTTCATATTCATACATTGGATTACACATAAATCAAGCACAACAAGAACATAATTTTAATTAATTAATTAACTCAGTTTTATTTAGCTTTACTTTTTTTATCATCTGGTAGCATTGCCCACGATTGCATTTGTTGATGCTGTTATTCTGCTTTCAGCAATCAAATCTCTCTCTCGCTACTGCAGTGTTGCCTAGCTTTGGATATAAAAACGCGCTAAAATGCCCATTTAAAGAAAATCAAATACCAAATTTTTATTGAATTACTTAAAGAACTTTGTGTGCGTGACAAATTGTCTTTAAAATGTGCGTTTTTTTTAAATAAATGTGTTACAGTTGTGTGAAATTTAATTTATGAGTTTTTTTGGTTAAGCGAGACTATTTTGTTAAGGAAACGACTTTTTTGCTATATTTGTGGTTATGTAGCTATGTAGATAAGGTACTCTTTTTGAAAAAATTTTATTATGGTTCCCTTAGTATTTTCTGGTATTTTTTTTTTTTTTTGCTTCTTTTTACTATGAATACACCTCTTAATGCCCTATGCCCCACTAAGGATTGAGGACCGTACGAAACGATTACACCTCTATGGTTTTAATTCGCATTCAGTAAATTCAAACGCTTTTTAAAATGTGTAAAAAGGTGTTGAATGTTAAGAAGAGTTGAGAGAGGGACATTTAATATTCTTGCATAACCTTAAAAGGAACAACAAATTAAGTTTGCACTTTCAAAATATCAAGTTTTAAAAGAATCAACAAATTTTCATTAGCACTAAAATTTTCTCAGAGTGACCTCTTTTAACCTTCTTTTGTTTAATAATACAGTTTTCTTTTTATATTACAGTTTCGGTAGCTTTGAATTAAAAAAAAGAAACAAGCACCAAACTTAAAAATTTTCGCATTTTGGGTATAAAAAAGCACTAAATTTATTGCGAAGAGCAAATGGTTGGCAACACTGCACAACTCGGCAAACGTGACGTCACGCACTCTCTGATGAGCGCAATCTTGTTTTTACCATTCTTGTTGGAATCTTTTTTTTTAGAAATTTTTTTTCCAATCAATTTATTTATTTATTTTTTTCTTCTTTCATATTCGCCACATTTTGTCACTTCCTACCTTTTTAAAATTTGTCATAATCAAATTAATTATGAATATATACGAATATGACATTGATGTCTACTGCTTATTTGTGGACTTTGAACCAGCATTTGACAGCAGAGACAGAAGGCATGTTCAATTTTTGCTGCAGTCTATAGGCATCCCGCTAAAACTAATTGAGCTTTCCATTGTGACGCTTACAAATAACACAGCGAATTTCATTGTGTGGGGAGAGTGTTCTGAATCATTTCCCATTATATCGGGAGCTCAACAGGGAGTTATCAGCATTGAAGTTCAGTTTGGTGCTTCACGCAAAAATTACCGGACTAAATCCAAATGGGACTATATATAGCAAGCCGTTCCATCTTCGAGCATATGCGGTATCATCTGCTACTTATTATGGTGAAAGGCAGCAGTGAATTAAAGAGTGCGTTTACAAAACTTTAAAAAATAATACAAAATACTGGGCTAAGAATTAACACAAGGAAAACGAAGTTTATGGTTTAAGTCATGATGACCTGCTGATCGGAAGCTATGCATTCGAGAGAGTACAATAATTTACGTATGTATTTGATTATCAAAATATCAGGCAATGAGAATGCGTCACTGATAATAAATGATAAAGTTTTAGCAGCAAATAAGTCTTACTTTTCTCATTTGGAGCTGCTTAAGTCTAGATTATTATTTCGGGACCGAAAGTTAAACCATACAAAATCTTTATCCGCCCTGCGCTTTTCTTTGGCTGCAAACTATGGACGCTAAGAACTACTAACATTAATCAGCTAATGGTATTTGAAAGAAAAATTTTGCGAATAATATATGGACCTATAAGACGGCAAGACGCTACCTATCGAGTTAGATATAATCATGAGCTAAAACTCTTAGCAAAAAACGAAACTGTGATAAGATTTATAAAATCTCAGCGGATAAGATAGCTCGGACACGTGTTTAGAATTCCCAAGGAGAGAACAACGCGAAAGACAGTTGAATTACGGCCTGTTAGAGGCCGAAAAGCTTGCCAACCCAGATGAGCGATGTCGGAGACTTAAACGGAAAAACCCCATGGTCTTGTTCCAGAAATTAGAACGGGTAGGCAAAAGATGTCAGCTGTCTCCCAGTATATTTATGCATCTCCTGTAAATGTTAAAACAGAACTGACATTAGGGGCCAATCGCAAAATTTATAGCATTTTCTGATAGGAGGATTACTTTAGCGCCACCTGTTATCACTACATATTATAAAACAAAGTCGCTTTTTTTGTCCATATGTCCCCTTATACGCTTAAATCTTTAAAACTGCGCAACGGATTTTGATGCGATTTTTTTTTAAAGATAGATTGAATGAAGAGGAAGGTTTATATCTATATAATGTGAAGAAAAATATAAAGGGGGCGTGGCAATCGGTCAAAATGTGGCAAAAAAACATAAATTTTTTGTTTTCACGGCCATAAATCATAAACGAATCAACCAATTAAAATGAAACTTTCTTGAAGTTTAACTTTGAAATATTTACTTTCGTTCTGCATCAAAAAAAATAATTGATTTATTTGTTATTTAACCAAAATTGTTTCAACAAAAGCAGCTCTTTTTCCAAAAAAAACTGTTTGTGTGTTTGTTCGCTGTCAACCGAATGAAGCAACAGGAGTTAAGCGATAATCTCACCACACCTCATTAATGTTGAATTACATCGTATGGTGACGTATGTATGTATGTATTTACGAATCGCTCGCATTATTTCATTTCGGACGTATGTACATATGTATCTATGTATGTACTGAATTCCATGTAATTATATGTACATACAATTTTACAGCGAAATAAAACGCTATTTTCACGTTCTATATTAGTAAATCGCACATAATTAAAATACAGTTTTTGAATAGTTTTTATTGATTCGGAGCGCGTTTAGTTTGCTATCGATTCCATACATACGAAAACAAGGTACAGAGTCTATGTGATTCATCCCAACAACAGCGAATGCTTTTATCTGAGAATGTTACTTCATATTGTAAAAGGCCCGACATCCTTTGCTCACCTAAGAACTTTACAAGGTGTTTTTTACAATACTTATCAAGCAGCATGCAAAGCTATGGGGCTCTTGGAAGACGATTCTCACTGGGAAAATACATTATCAGAAGCAGCTGTTTGTAGTTCAGCTACATCATTAAGATATTTATTTGCCGTCATAGTAGTGTTTTGTCAAGTAACTGATTCTGTTAGTCTATGGAATAAATTTCAAGAAAATATGGCCAGGGATATTCTGATTCGGCGACAGCAAGAGTCAAACTCTGTTGATGTACAATATGACCAAAACATATTTGACGAAGAATTATTTGAATTAAACAAAATAGTACAATTACTTTCGGGTAAAACGATAAAGGATTTTGGGCTGCCGATGCCAGCTAATACTACTAACTCTGATCTAACTAACAGTGCCGAATACACAAGAGAAACATCATACGATCAAACGAGACTTTTACAAAATATAGCTCAAGATGAGCCACGATTAAACATCGATCAGAAAAAAGTATTCACTGCATTACTATCAACAATTGATAACAATGAAGGGAAATTGTTTTTCCTTGATGCCCCAGGAGGCATCAAAAAAAGTGAGATCTACCGGAAAAATTGCGTTAGCTGTTGCGTCATCCGGCATTGCCGCTACTCTTTTGGAAGGAGGCCGAACCGCACACTCTACATTCAAGCTCCCGCTGAAAATCGCCACCGATGATGATAACAGCGTCTGTAGTGTTTCTAGACAGAGTAATACAGGAAAATTGATGCGTGACTGCTCATTAATAGTCTGGGACGAAGCTACCATGTCAAACAAGACGTCTGTGAAAGCACTGGATAGGACAATGCGCGATTTGCGCAACAAAAATTCACCTATGGGTGGATGTACAATTCTGTTCTCAGGAGATTTCCGTCAAATCCTACCAGTTGTGACTCGAGGAACACGTGCTGACGAAATAAATGCTTCGCTAAAAAGATCCCACCTTTAGTCGTATGTCAATAAATTAGAGCTTAAAACTAATATGAGGATTTCGTCATCTTCACGTGAGAACAGGCTATTTCCAGAGATGCTGCTAAAAGTTGGCAATGGAGAATTAGCACAAAGTGAGGGAAGGATTAACCTAGAAAACCTTTGTGTTTTGATAGACAACATCCAAGAGTTAGTCAACAATGTCTATCCTGACATTGATAACATAAGTTATAAGACAATATCTTGGTTTAAAGAAAGAGCTATTCTGTCACCAACTAACGAACAAGTAGATAAAGTAAATAACTTGATTATTTCAAAGATTGATGCGCCGACGAAAATATACTACTCGGTCGATACTGTTCTCGATTTGGAAGAAGCTGTTCAATTTCCTACAGAATTTATAAATTCTTTGAACCCGTCTGGACTCCCTCCTCACAAAATGGAGCTGAAAATAGGTTGTCCTGTTATTTTATTAAGAAACCTAAGTCCACCTAAACTTTGCAATGGCACGCGTTTGTTGGTAAAATCACTGAAAACTTTCATAATAGAGTGCACAATACTCACAGGATGTGGTACCGGAGAAGATGTATTGATTCCCCGAATCCCTCTGATACCATCGGATCTACCATTCCAATTTAAACGCTTACAATTTCCGGTAAAGACATCTTTTGCAATGACCATTAATAAATCTCAGGGTCAAACCTTCAACGTTGCAGGCTTAGATTTGAGTGTTGACTGTTTTTCACATGGCCAACTGTATGTCGCTCTTTCAAGAGTAACCTCTAGAGAAAACATGTTTGTATTGTCTAATGACAAGAAGGCTATGAACGTTGTATATAAAGACATTCTGTAATATAGTAATTGTTGTAAAAATAAAATAAATACATATGTAAAAATGCAAAAAGTGAATATGCAAAAATGTAGGGTATGAATTTAGATATCCCAAAGATAGCAGGGAATCTTCATGCTATAAAGAAAGGGGAATTGTTTTACACCAAATTTAACGCGTGCGGGCCACGGGCAGTAATGAATAAGCCAAAACTACTGGATCGATTTTAATCATTTTTTCAGTGAGTGACATAGGGTATATATTTTATACCCGTGCGAAGCTGGGCGGGTTGCTAGTATATATATATGTATGTTTTCATTTAACTTCTTGTGGAGCATGGGGCGTCATGCCAATCTTAGTCCCTTTTGGATAGCCAAAAGTTGTTAACGAGAGTTTCCAATTATTTATCCAAGGCTGTGAATTTGACGATTCGTTAGCAAGTAAGATTCGAATAAAAAGGTTGCTAGCCCGCCTATCTTAGCTTGGTGATAGGTTAACAAACTACTTACACCTCCAAGCAGGTGTTGCTTGTTTTGGTTTGCGAGTGGTATTTTATTTCCCACCTACCCCAGCTACCTAAATATTTTATGGCGGAAAAATATTCTACATATATTCCAAAACAAGACGCCATTTATGGCTGAGCAGAAAAAGTTGCTTAGGTTTTTCTCAATACTGTATATTGTAGTGAAGTAGTACATAACACACATACACACTAATAAATGTCATGGCTGAGCAATGTTTAACCTTTTATTGTATAAAAACACTCAAATGATTGCGAATGTGAATGCAAATATTCCTAAATGCACAGAGTCGTTTTTCCTAAATGTTTGTTTGTGAAAATCGCATTTCAAATCAGCTCTAATGGTTGCAATAGTAGCGATATTACGCACTTAGCGAAATGACCATTTACTAAAATTTTAAATTTAGAACAAACTCAGTATCTTTGAGCTTTGTGAATGAAACCTTTTTCTTCTCTTCCTGCCACACAATGAAAGAATACTTGGCAGGAAATTGCATTTCATATAAAGCATCAATAGAAATACAGAAGTTAACTTATACTGGCTGAGTGAATTGGATAAAACGATGTGCTACTTTTTCTGTGGTACAAGAGATGGCGCAAATTTAAGCATCGATTTTTGTTTCTGAACAACTTTTCGCATTAAAGAATACATAAAAGCATTAAAATTTATGTGTGCTTTTGCAAATTAATATGCCGAAACAGTAGGTGTCAACAAAAACTAAAACTAAATAAATTAAATGCAGCATAAACAACAACATAAGAAAAAATAAAAAGCGCAACTCAAGTAACGCAGACATACCAACAGAAGCGCGTACAATCAATACCCCAAAATCGTGGGAAACGCTGCTCCTGCTAAGAAGAGTCACCTGACAGTCCACCTGTGGTGCTAGCCGTTAGGGAGTCAGATATTCAGGTGGAGACTCCGATCCAATCAATTTATTAATTCGCTAGGCATTAGCGGCTGCCCTAAACCGTGGAAATACATAAAATTCATTAAACCGGAAACTGTGGTTGATTTACTTGCATGAAGCGGCCAATGTACGTGAATACCATGCGGTAGTGCCCAGGTTCGAAACCTCGGACATTAAACGCCAAATTATAAAAAAAAATTGTCTAATATCGGTCGCTTGTCGGCTGGCAATCGCAAACCTCTTAATGTTTTGCTGGCATGGAAAAGCCCATCATAAAAAAGC
Source organism: Anastrepha ludens (assembly GCF_028408465.1). NCBI lineage: Eukaryota > Metazoa > Arthropoda > Insecta > Diptera > Tephritidae > Anastrepha > Anastrepha ludens. The sequence goes on from NC_071501.1 coordinate 70,155,705, forward strand.
ATTTACAGTTCGGAGTCGGCATGAAGTTGGAGGGTCCCCATTTGTGAAAAACCACCAACACGCACACCACAAATTGGAGAGGAGTTCGGCCAAATAAAGCATGTAAGCATCAATTATTGTATATAAATATATGTATACATACACATACTAGGTTGTTCAACAAGTTTTGCTATTGTTTTTATTTTTTTTTGTTATGTTCGTGCACTCTTCATATGAAGGCATATGAAGTTTCATTTTAATCTATCAATTCATTCTTTTCAGGGATTGAAGTTTTATTTTTGGAAGATTTAAAAGCAAATGAAATTTACGATCCACGTCAAGGACGTCCAAAACAGCAACAACACCAGAAATTTTAGAACAAATATATGATCTCATATTGAAAATCGTCGAGTGACTGAGAGAGTTTTAGTAGAAGCTATAGGCATCTCATTAGCGAGTAAAAGTAATATTTTGACAGAAAGATTGGGTTTCAGAGAGATGTGTCCTCAATGGGTGCCACATTGGCTAACAATGGAACAAAAACATATTCGAATGCGACTTTCTCAGCAACATTTCGAAGCGCTTGTTTCAGTGGTTTCGAAAAGACAAATTTGTGTATTGATTTATCATTGTAAAAGAGATTTGAGTCTATCACCATGATCCTAAATCAAAAAAAAGGCTTAAGAGTGGTGTAAACCTGGTTCTTCGGTTCCGAAACGAATGGTTGCATGTTTCAAAAGAAAATTTTAATTTTATTTGTTTGATAGATATTTTGTATGGATACAGGGAAGGAGGTAAATGGAATCGCAATGGAATTGATCAAGTTAGATTTATTTGTACGCATAAATACAATTATGTCAATTTGTTTCCATAAAGTTTTTCGTTCAGAAAATCATTTTAAATTTACAAAATACTTGAATAAAATTTTTTGTTTCAATTTTTACTTGACTGTTGGTTAGTTAGTTTAAGGGTGACCCCGCATCGGAGTGCCACATAGACCGCAAGTTGGGTCCGTTGTGTTGCCCTAGAGCACATTATATTGTATGATTTCCCCACCTAACCGAGATTTTTTATTATAGATTTTGATCAAAGATATTAATTCGTTTCGACACTTGACTGTTAAAATTTAATTTTGATTTTATTATTTTATAATAATACATTTTGTATTGACATTATTTCTTTCAGCAAGTGAACTGAATTAAAGTTGTTGTTCAATTAGTTACTTAATTATTTTTACAAATTTAATTGTAATTTGTTTTAAAAAATTTATAATTTTGAATAATTAATTATAGGAATAAGCTGTGATTAAATTATTGTTCATATAACTTAAATTTAAAACTTAAAATATGGAAACAATAAAATTTTTGTAACTCAAGCTTTTAAAAAGCCTCCTCAAAAAATAAAAAATACCTAGTACCCAAAAGACAAATATTTTTCATCAGGACAATGCACCGTGTCACAAGAGCATTTTGAGAATAGCTAAAATCCATAATTTAAGGCACGACTTCTATCTGTTGCCAGACCTAAAAAACTCATGCGTGGAAGCGTTTTTCATCAAATGATGAAGTCATAACAGCTGTGAAAGTGTATTTTGCAGCCCTTCCAGATTCTCACTTCAATTCCATATTGATAAATTTGAATCTCATTGGAATAAATGTATTGATGTTCACGGAGTCTATACTGAATAATAAAGTATATTTCGAACCTGCGGCTCTTATCGAGCCGGAAAACTTATAAAACAACCTAGTATATTAAATACAAGTGGAAATGGTTCATAGCCTTCTCGGACTCATCTGAGTATGACTACTTCTTCTATAATTACAGTATTACCGAACTTAATATCTACCTTTTGCCTCCAATATATTCTGCAGATGCCTCTATTGTCAAAATTGTTTATATCCTGGTAGGTGCCCTGAACCTTTTGGGTTATCATCTGCACTAGTAATAATTGCCTCTTTGACTCCAATAGCCTTTTTTTAAACAAAATAGTGGCCTTCCCATGGTTATGGAATATTCTTAGAAATAATTTTAGCTGTGATTCATAAGACTATATAGTCTGAAGTGTCTACTATACTGTGGTTGCTTTTTCTTTGCAAGGATTACAAAAGTTGATTTCATCAATGATTATCTGTATTCGCCGATTTCACCATGCCATATATTAAGAAGTCTTACCAAAAAGTTGTTGATTTTCTAATAGCACATTTTGAAACCTGTCCCAGCCCGAACCTGTACCATCCGAACCTTTGCGGATACCCCATTTCTCTTTTCTGCGAAACAAAGTTAATACAAAAGTTAAAGCTTCGCGTGCGGGTGCTTTTATAATCTTTAGACAGCAACTGTAAGCCATAAATGAGCCAGAGAAATGGCATAATCTCTAATTTTGGAATAAATAAATGTAAAGATTTGACATGTACATTTTGATTTTAATGATTATGCAGTTATACGAATGGAAAGAGTGTGAGACCTGTGAAAGATGTAGCTGAAAAATATATATGCGTCCCAGCAACCTCATGCAAGTCAAGTTATTACTGACTGGCGTAAGGGCCTCAAGCCGATGGTGGTCATCAAACTAGTGTTTCTGAACATGAAGTCATAAAATTTGGTATTAAAATGTTCCATAAAATTTCTTGTAAGCAATGTGGAAACTTAATAGGTCTGCGTCAAATTAAAAAAAATATGTGTGTGCTAATTAAGTTAGGGTTATATTGTATACATCTCCTATAAATAATAATAATAATAATAAAAAAAATCTAAAAAATCTAATGAAATTTCGTATTCAATTTTAGGACCTTGTTCTGAAAGTTTACTACTTTGATTCTGTCTCTAAGCCTCTGAGAATTAAGTTCACATACAAATATCCTAAAGTCATTTAGCAGTAAACAAGTTTTCAAGAACTCGGTGAAGTTCACCACGGTCCATAGCCCTCTGTTGAGGTACCGCAATAGATCTACATACACATTAGCAAGTTTCCATGTTTACACTTGAAGCCTACCGTGAAAGGAGTTAATGGAATGTGCTTCTGTGACTTTTAGATAACTTTGCGGCACTAAAATTAAGGCATTGTTGTTGCATGTTGTTGTCAATGCAATTGCATGCAACATTGATGAAGTCAATTACAGTATTTGCTTGTTTTTTTACTGTTATGAAATAAAAGGTGTTCCCTTAAGAGCGCTTATTTCAAATTTAGATCCATTTTTCATTCGCATATACTCTAGAATTTATACAAATCCCACTATGGAAATTGAGAGCATTTTCCGGAGTCGTTTCGAAAAATGCGCTGATTGTTTAGTCTTTCGTGGCTTCATTAGTAGAGAAATTGTATGGAAATCGGTCTATTAAAGAGGTTTTCACGTTCATTTAAGCGTGTCTGTGGAAAGCATTGCAGTACTGGCAAGGAAAGAAGTCGAGCTACTTTCGGAGAACTCTGCTGCAAGTAACCCATATGCCTCTTGTAAATACTGATGCAGGCTAACTTTAATTGGTGTAACAAATTACAAACTGGTCATGGAGCCTACTTGTATGTTAACCAAGAAAATTTGGCTAAAATCTGAAGATGTGGCCACAGTAACATTTTCCTGCGAGAATGACGAGCAGATGCTGTGAATGGTATTCGCTGTCAAGCTGATAAACACTCCTACTGGCCTCAAATTGTTGAATAGAATATTGAATTATGGAAGGCGAATTTTGACGGGGTACTATATCGAATCACGACAATGTGAAATGTCTATCATAGCCATGTGATTTGAAACCGTTGGATTTCTTTCTTTCGAATGAAAGATATACGACGATACTCTAAAAACAACTTCTGCACTGAAAGACTAAATTCAACGCACCCTTGATGAGATTGAGTCGGCATAATGCCAAACAGTTATTGAAAATTTCGTAAAGAACTAACGAGTACCGTTAACATGCCGATGTGGAATTAAAAACTTCGCCTAAATGACTAACGAAAAAAAGGTGATTCAAGGTGATACAGATCTTTGGCTGCTTTTATTTTTGAAATGTGATTCGTTAATTTTTTTTTTCAGATGATTGGTTTTACAAGCTTTGGTAAACTCAGTCATCGGGCGATACTCAGTTCAAGAAGGCGTATTGAAAATGGAGTTTTATGAAAATGCTTGTTCTACGAAAATTGCATTTCAGCATGAATAATGGGGCACATTTTTATCTGAACAGATACGTTAACAAGCAAAACTGTCGCATTTGGGATACTGAAAATTGTCATGTCATCGAAGAAAACACTATGAACCCACAGCGAGTCACTCCTTGGTGTGTTTTTTAGGTTGGTCACCGGACCATACTTCTTCAGAAAAGATGTTACGGTTAACGGAGAACATTAATGTGATTTGATAACAAGGTTTGAACGGGCTGAATTAGATAACATGGTCTTGGACAACATGGTGGTTTCAACAGTTAGGTGCCACTTGCCACACATTGCATGAAACAATGATCCTATTGTCAATGAAGTTCACCAAATGGACTATTTCACAAAATAACGAGATCAAATTGCCGCTAAAATCTTGCGATTGGCCACCAGTGGACTATCTCTCGAGCTACGTGAAAAGTATGACCTATGCCAATAAGCCTGAGACAATTCCAGTGGGAAAACTGAAATGATACGCGTAATATTGGTAGTCGAAAAAGTCTTTTCGTATTTTGTCAATAGATGTCGTCGAAGTCATCTACCTCTAGTGCTACCAATCACATTGTGTCATATCATATGGTGTTAGAAAAGTGACATTTAAAGCTTCATTTAACCAAAAAAAGTTAAATTCGGAGAAGTTGAAAAAAAGTTATAGCTGTTCAAAAATGAGTGAAAATAATGAATGAACGAAATTTGTGAAGTTTACGGAGACGATGCTGTATCAGTTCGAGTAGCACAACAATGGTTCGCGCGCTTCCGTTCTGGAAATTTCGATGTGAAAGATGCACCTCGCTCCGGTCGACCTATCGTTGAAAAAGTCGATGAAATTATTTGACCAGGACTGTCACATAAGCTGCCATGACATCGCCAAGGCACTTAACATTCATCATCAAACGGTGAACCATTTAAAAAAGGCTGGTTACAAGGAGAAGCTCAATGTTTGGGTATCACATGAATTGTCTGTGAAAAATTTAATGGACCGAATTAATATCTGCGATTATTTGCTGAAACGAAATGAAATCGAACCTTTTCTGAAGCGAATGGTAACAGGAGACGAAAAGTGGATCAAATACGACAATAATGTGCGAAAAAGATCATGGTGCAAGGGTGGTGAAGCTCAACAAATAGTCGCAAAGCCAGGATTGACGCCTCGAAAGGTTATGATGTGTGTTTGGTGGGATTGGAAAGGAATCATCCACTATGAACTGCTCCAGCCTGCTTGAACGATTGATTCTACACTTTACTGTCAACAACTGATGAGATTGAAGCAAGCAATCGAAAAAAAACGGCCAGAACTGATCAGCAGAAAGGGCGTCGTCTTCCATCAGGACAACGCTAGGCCACACACATCTTTAATGACTGGGAGAGCTGGGCTGGGAAATTTTGATAGATCCACCATATAGCCCTGACCTTGCACTATCGGACTACTTTTTGTTTCGGTCAATGCAGAACTCCCTTAGTGGAGTAAAGTTGGCCTGTGAAAATTACTTGTCGCAGTTTTTCGCCAAGAAACCACAAAACTTTTTACACTGGTGGAATAATGTCTCTAGAAGAAAAATTGCAAAAGGTGGTCGACTAAAATGGTACATATTTGGTTTAATAAAGTTCATTACAAATATATAAAAAAATGAGTTGAAATTTGATTAAAAATACGAAAAGACTTTCTCGACTACCCAACTAATGACTTACAGAACTATGCAAAAAATTCATGGAAAATTTGTTTAGGCGCAGTTGTGACGGAGGAGTTTTGATGTACGTTTAAGACATATTTCTCTTCGTATATAAATACAAAGCACGTAATGAAATAAAAAATTATTCGCAAAAAAATCAGTGATCATATTGAACCACCCTGTATTTATCAGATATTTCATAGAAAGCTTATATTTCTAAACTTTTACTCTGCACTAAGCCATTAGAACTTTTTATATAAACTTTTTTGTTGGCCCTAATAGGTGACCCTTTACAATTCATGCATATGGCAAGCGATACCCAGAACGAGGGTTGGGAAATAGAGGAGCAGAAAAGCGCAAGTAAGAGTTTATAGCTTTCGGTAGCGTTTACTTGTCATTGGTGTGTTGTTGCTTGCCTGCATTACCGCTACTGTCATTGCTTCTTAACAGCCGCCAACCCTTTCCCTGCTATCTCCGAATTCTCTTGTTAAATGCCATTCACTACTTTCGCATGTTGTTGTCATTGCAATGAGAGTGCAATCATTGTTAAAACTTGGCTGTTGTCAGGGTTGTTGCTTCTGGTGTTGTTTCTGCTATTGCATAACAGCCGCTGTTGTTGATGACTTTAATATGTTGACAATGACAGATATAAAAACAAGAAAATTTACTTACAAAAGAAAATCGTACCGAGCAACAGCAACAGCAAGAACAAAAAACAAGAGAACACATAGCAATATGAATGTCAGTTTGACAAGTTGCATACGGACAGACATGTGTAAGTGCACATGCATAGCTTACCTATGTATGTTACCTACCCGATTCCCCCCCACCACATCGCATTCCACTAAAGGTAGTAGCAGATTTCTCCACCCATCACCGCATACGCTCATGGGCACGTCCGAGCCACTCGTTCATAAACAACGTACTATAGACGCTTGTTGTTCGTTACAGAGTCTTTGACATCCCTGGAGCGCATGAAACGTATTGGGCGCACTGGTCGTAGATTAACCGAAAATGGCAAAATAAATCGAAGGGCGGAACTAATTTCGAAATGACTCGAAATAGGCGGACAGTCGAACAAAATGAGACAATCAACGAACGTGTGGCACTACTACACAGACATGCGCACACATGTAATACCAACAAAAGTAGAATATCATGCAATCGAACTGAATAAAAATTGTCCCGTTGTAACCAACAGCAGGCAAACGACAATTTCGACTCATGAAAAAAATTGAACTGCAAACTTCCTCCAGCGTGTAGTTGACAACAAGGAAGAAAATCCAATGCAGAACTTAGCAGTAGAATTAGAAGATTTGGTCAGAAAAGTCGGGCAATGAATGTTTGAAATTATCGTAAAAATGAGCTTAATGTGGCACCGGAGCGCATGTGGCAACTGTGAGGTCGTACTCGTATGCGTATGCATAAGCATGAATTTGTGTGTGTGTGTTGAACGCAAAGAAAGCACCCCCCTCCTTCGAAGAAACGTAACCGGCAAATGGGCTATTGATGCCGCTTTGAGGCATCCAATGGAACGGAAATTACGAGCAACAATTGCGTGAAAGAATAAATAGGATAGGGAGGAAAATTATTGACGGAATGGGGTTTAGTGCTGCCAGATGTTTTTCAATAATACACATGTTTAATTTAAATTTATAAATTAATAAATTTATTTAGCAATTACGACTGCGGTTACAACTACGAATTGAGCTCCAACTGAAATTACAATTGAAAATCAAACACAACAACAATTAAAATTAAAATTCTATTTACAATTTAAATTACATACATTCAAAATTACAATTGACAATAGTCACGATTATATATATATAATTGGCGCGTACTCCCTTTTTGGGTGTTTGGCCGAGCTCCTCCTCCTGATTGTGGCGTGCGTCTTGATGTTGTTGCACAAATGGAGGGATCTACAGTTTTAAGCCGATTTCGAACGGCAAATATTTTTATGAGGAGCCTTTTCATAGCAGAAATACACTCGGAGGTTTGTCATTGCCTGCCGAGGGGCGACCGCTATTAGAAAAATGTTTTTCTTAATTTTGGTGTTTCATCGAGATTTGAACCGACGTTCTCTCTGTGAATTGCGAATTGTAGTCACGCATCAACCCATTCGGCTACGGCGATTACAATTGTAATTATAATACCAATCACAATTATATATTTACTAGCTGACCCGGCGAACTTTGTTCCGCCCTAGGGGCAATAAAAAAGCACATTTTTGATTTTATTAAGTTAATTTTTTTATTAATCAAGTACATATTTCAATGAAGCTTTAATAGATTGCACTCTTCAGTTAGGCACCTTGTGATACACGACATTTTTTTTTTATTATCAGGTGCAAGAACAAACAACGCAAATGGTTTTCCGACCTGTGAACATGCCACATATAATTGACCATATGAGAAACATTGGATTGGCCTTGTGATTTGTTAATGGTCATGGCGAATGCAAGACGGATCGGAAATTGAAGTCTTTTAAACTCAAACGGAAGATCGGTTGGGATCATCGGGATCCTCGGAATGAGAACTTCTTCACCTTCGAATTTCCCTTTGAGTATCGTCGCGTAAATTACATTGTTCATCAATTTATTTACCACCAAACGCAAAGTTTTGGTGGGCTTATGTTTCGAAGCATGATTACTACGGAGCCAGGCACATCCAAGGACTTTAAAAATTCAATTGGATAGTTGGTGGCTTCATCTTCATTTGTTACACAGTCGATGGATTTGAATGAATGCATTGTTCCAATGATATCATTTTGAATTATGTAGTTTAGGTCATCTACATCCTTATTCTTAGCCGCTAAAATTGCTCGCTCACTCAACCATTCATTAATTTTGTAGTTATTAATGAGGTTTGCGAATATATTATTGATAAGTTTGTCTATCGATGAGACAAATCTACAGAAATTCCGAGGAAAGGAAATCAATCCGCTCGATTCGTCGTCAGGTACTCGACCATTACCGATAGCCAGTAATTGTTCAGAGAAATCTTCAGTAGATGTAACATTAAGTAAAGCAACTCTCATATTTGTTGTCAGCTGAAGTTTCTTCACATACCGCCATAGATTCGATGATTTGAGGCAAGCGTTTATTTCGCCAACAGCCGTTGATCTTGGAATTACTGGCAGTGTTTGGCGGAAGTCGCCAGACAGTAAACTCATTGCGCTTCCAAAAAAGCCAATAATGGAAATTTCACTCTTCCACTAAGGCAGCACAATCCGGGCGTTTCTCCGGAAAACTTCAATGCGCCACAACACTCGCAAACAGCGTTCATTGGCCCAATGCACACGCTTGGATGCAAGCAGTAATTAGTGTTGCAATCATATCGAAACGCTGCTCGATTCAAATCAGCACTTGATAATTCTTTTCTTGTGCGTCGAAAATGATCTACATGTTGATCTCTGTTATTCGCTCGACGATTTCGCATTGCCAACCGAGCCGTTTCACGGGCTGCCTCGCTTTGCTCTTGTGATTGAGAAGCACGAAGTCGAGCCATACTAACGCGGCGCTCTTCACGGGTAATTCCTTGTGCTTCTCCAGTCGTTTCAGTCGCAATGTTTCGTATCCGTCTTGCATTACGGCTTTGTCGGGAGAGATTCGATCCAAGAGAATACAAATTACTGTGATTATATATTTCTGACAAAATTTATATTATCAAATTTTCTACTAAAAAATAGTCAAAATTACGTTTAGCTGTCATTTGCGCTTTGTTATTCCATATCAGATGCGTTTTGTTATACCACTTTTTATAACGACTTCACGGAAACGCATTCGAATGGGATAAAAAGTATCCTATGACCGTCTCCTGGTTCTAAGCTACCTCTCCACCAATTTTCAGCCAAATCGGTTAAGCCGTTCTCGAGCTATAAATAGTGTAACTAACATGACTTTCTTTTATATATATAGATTTTATTTACTTACAATAAATTTTCAATTGGAATTACATTTCAAATTACCATAACAATTACCATAAAAAATAAATTAGTAATATAATTATGATCACAATTACAATAAATATAATCAGTGTAATTACACAACAATTACGAACAACATTGCAATTACAGTTATAATCAAAATAATATTTATAATTAGGCACAATTACCCTTACAATTATTGCAATAATAACTACTACAATTGCAAAGCAAATTCAATCACTATTACAAGTAAAATTATTATTACAATTATAAATACAAATATCATTACAAGTCCCATCCCTTTTTGATTGTAATTATAATAGCGATTACAATTACAATTTTTAATACTATTATAATTGCAATTAGAATTACAATAACAATTAGAATAATTACAATTACATTAAATACTCCGATTACTATTATAATTCCAATTGCGATTACAGTTACCATTACAATAACAATTACAATTGCAATAGCAATTAAAGTAGCAATTAAAATTATAATTACAATGACAATTACAAATATAAATATAATTACAATTACAAACATACATAAGTACAATTTTTTTTTTTTTTTTGGCGGTGAGGTAGGGTTCAAAATGCCTTCGCACTTACAGTAACCGTCGTCTACTGCGTCGAATGGTGTAGCCACTAAAACAATCCCTCCCCATTCCTTCCCGGATGTTTCCTCTGCCCCGGGACTACGGTAGTATTTCATCGTAGGCAGAGGAGATCCAAGTAGGCGTTCTGTTCAGAAAGAAGCCTTTTCTACTCCCCCTGCGTCCAGGGTCGCCAATTTTGGAGCCAGCATCACGCTATCGTCAAATTTCTTGGCACGTAGGATGCGCTCCACGTACGTGTCAATAAATTGCCAGCTTTCTGCACTTTCGACCATTTTTTGGATGATGTTGTCTGCTTTTAAGGGGCATAGCCTATCTTCTATTGCTTTGCGCTCTGATGTCCACCTCTCACATTTGAAAAATGTGTGATCAGCATCGTCAATGGGTGCATCTCCGTAGATGCATTCAGCAGTTTCTGCTTTCCCTATTTTGTTGAGGTATTTATAAAAGTACCCATGTCCAGATAGCATCTGGGTGATGTAATAGTTCACCTCACCGAATTTCCTGTCATACCATTTATCTATGTTTGGTATCAGTCTCTTTGTCCATTTTCCTTTCGCCTCTGACGCCCAGCGCTCTTGCCATATTTGGAGTGTGCGTGCTCGAGCTTGTTGCCTTCTGGTATTTGTGCGGTCGCATGTGTGGTCGTCTGTGTCATTTGTCTCGCTCTTTTTGAGGTCCCATAGTTCTTTTCGTTCCCTCGCTAGGAGATCTATGGGTATCGTACCGCTAATGATAAGTACTGCTGCTTCCGATACCGTGCGGTAAGCTGAGGCAACGCGGAGGGCAGCAGTTCTTTGGGCCTTGGCAAGAATCTTCCGACGACATTCTGATTTGAGTGTGTCCGCCCATACTTCACAGCCGTATAGCAAGATGGATATCGTTGTGTCCATGAGCAGCTTCCGCCTGCTTGCGATGGGGCCTCCGATATTAGCCATTAATCGTGATAAGTTTGTGATTATTTTGGCAGATTTTTCAGCAGCGTGTTGGATTTGTGCCCAGTAAGTCAGCTTGTTGTCAAGTCTGATGCCCAGGTATTTCACCACTTTTGAAGTCCTTATATTCTCCGTGTAGACCGGCATTATTACTTCTAGAGGTATGCGCGCCCTCGTAAGTAGAATTAGTTCCGTCTTTTCCGGAGCCAAGCTAAGGTCGTGCGAGTCGAGCCATGTCTTGATTCTTATCAACGTCTGTGAGAGTTTCCGTCTTGCCGCGTCTAAATCGCGTGCGGTAATTACTGCTGCAACATCATCCGCATATCTTACTAGATAACATTCGTCGGGCATATCGATGTTGAAGATGCCGTCGTAGCTGACGTTCCAGAGATCAGGGCCTAAGATTGAACCTTGGGCCGCACCTGAAGTTAGCACTTTTGTCCGTTGTCCTCTACTTGTGTCGTAAATGAGTACACGATCTTTGAGGTAGCTACGGATCATCTTCATCAGGTATTGAGGTATTTTGTAACGCTTCTCAAGTGCGTCAATCATATCCTCCCATCTTGCGCTGTTGAAGGCGTTTCTTACGTCAATCGTGGCTAAGAGCACGATCGGTCGGGAGAAGTGATTTCTGCTCCGTGCTTTTTCTACACTCTTCACTACATCCTCAATTGCTCCGGTTGTCGACCTGCGTTGCCTAAAACCGTGTTGCCTATCTGAGAGGCCACCCGATTTGCTTATCGCTGCTGCTATTCGTGGCTTCAGCAGTCTTTCTAACAGTTTCCCTGTCGTGTCGAGCATGCACAAGGGGCGGTACGCTGATGGGGCTTCCGTGTCTCCTTTACCTTTGCTTATGAGAACTAGCTTTTGCCTCTTCCAGATTTTTGGGAAGATTCCTTCACATAAGCAGACATTATACATGTTTAGCAGTACAATTAGCATAAGTACAATTGGAATTACAAAATTTACTAATATATAATTACTTTTACACTTTCAATTACAATTACAAAAACAATTACATTCACAACTTTATTACAATACGTTTTCGACTTCAATTAAAATCAAAGTTAGTTGTTTTTCGATCTGGCAACACTACTAACCTTAAGTCAAATCAAATGTGAATAGCCGTACAATTTGCCTGATTCTAGTATGACCAACACATACTCCGAACGTCCCACTCCACACAAATATAAAAACCGTAAATATAGACAAGATAAACTGCAAAATAATTCTTGCTACTCCCCTAATTTCTTTTCTCTACGCCCGCTAGCTACGCTTCGAAAAACTACCCAACTAAACTGCACTGATTTATGTCACTTGTCTTCGACATTCCGGCTCATCTAGTGTTGTGGTTTTATGATTGGAATTACGACCTGTATAAAGCGAACCGTAGGCAATGTTCATAATTGGAAAGGGGGGTGCGGTGAATTAACTACTCAAGCGTGCGTTTACGAGTATCAGTTAGGCTGCTTCCGTTCCCAATAGCGAGAAGAAATGCATTATCCGCTTGTGGTTACGTGCGTTTGTTAGGAGTAATGATGTTGATTAAGTTCGCATACCATATTTGTTGATGTTTTTGTTGTTGCCAGCTGATTGGTTAGTTCTGCAGGCAGTGTTATTGACCGTCCTTCTGCGCCAGCAACACATTCACATCATGCGGTCCGTAATTATTACTTTGCTTCTGTGACATAAACACGACGATACTCACATATTGAAGCTCTGCCTTTTTCCACCTTTACGACCTCCGCAAGGAAATTAATATATTTAAACACTGATTACAATTTCACAAACAGTTTGGTTGCACCGCAACCGACAGGTAATCCATTGAATTATTTAGTCAATTAGATACGCCGGCAATTATGGGGATTTAATTTGTTGCCAATTTGTGTGCAAGGCACAACAGATTTCAGATATTCGTCGATAGTATAGAAATTAATAGGACTATGAATAAGTTCGTGCGGTTTTACAACAGATGGCGTAACTTGATTATTATTCCATCGATCCACATTTCCAAACATTCATTGGAGAGCTACTGTCGTAAGGCACAAACGTCAGTATAAGTTTTTTATTTGAAGCGTAAACAACAATATTTTTACCACACTTGAAAATGTCGAATTTCGTGCCAAATAATGTGTTTTTGCGGGGAATTCTTCTTCATTATTTTAATATGAAGAAAAAAGCAGCCGAAAGTCATCGTATCTTGGTGGAAGTTTATGGTGAGCATGCTCTATCTGAGCGAACGTGCCAGAAGTGGTTTGCACGCTTTAAAAGTGGTGATTTTGGCTTGGAAGACGAAGAACGCGAGGGTGCGCCGCCAAAGTTCATGGATACCGAATTGGAGGAATTGCTCGATCAAGATCCGGCTCAAACGCAAGAAGAGGTTGCAAAAACTTTGGGAGTTGATCAATCAACCATTTCCAAACGTTTAAAAGCCATGGGAATGATCCGAAAGGTAGGCCATTGGGTGCCGTATGAATTGAAGCCAAGAGACGTTGAACGCCGTTTTATGGCATGCGAACAACTGCTTCAACGGCACAAAAGAAAGGGTTTTTTGCATCGAATTGTAACTGGCGATGAAAAGTGGGTCCATTACGACAATCCAAAACGTCGGGCAACGTATGGATACCCTGGCCATGCTTCAACATCGACGTCGGCGCAGAATATTCATGGCCTGAAGGTTATGCTGTGTATCTGGTGGGACCAGCTGGGTGTTGTGTATTATGAGCTACTGAAACCGAATGAAACGATTACGGGGGATGTCTACCGACGACAATTGATGCGTTTGAGCCGAGCACTGCGAGAAAAACGGCCGCAATACGCCGATAGACACGACAAAGTTATTTTGCAACATGACAATGCTCGGCCACATGTTGCACAAGTGGTCAAAACATACTTAGAAACGCTCAAATGGGATGTCCTACCCCACCCGCCGTATAGTCCAGACCTTGCGCCATCCGATTACTATCTCTTCCGATCGATGCAACATGGCCTGGCTGACCAGCACTTCCGTAATTACGATGAAGTCAAAAAATGGATCGATTCGTGGATTGCGGCAAAACCGACCGAATTTTTCACAAAGGGAATCCGTGAATTGCCAGAAAGATGGGAAAAAGTAGTAGTAAGCGATGGACAATATTTTGAATATTAAATTTGTAACCATTTTACGTCAATAAAGTTTCAAATTTCGAAAAAAAACCGCACGAACTTATTCATAGTCCTATTAGTTAACTGTAAGTTATTCTGTCTATTGACAGTTGTTGTTGCTGCAGAATTACTAATAATTTTGCACGTCGAGCGATCTCCGCTAAGAGTTTTGGAATTTCAAATTGAAAAAATAAATATTAATAAAATAAAATAAATATAATTTTTTAATCATACTTGGATGAAAAATTAGTAAGAATGTAAGACTTGGCATGCTTTATACTGAAGTACAGGTTTTGGATTACTTTTTCCGAATCACGTTTAAACGTTCGGACTACGTGGTAAGAAACCTCTTGCGATGGGGTGAAAGATTAGACCTTTGTTTAGAGAAAAACTAAGGGAATCAAAACAGTCAGTGGCAGGTCAATCAATAAAAGAAAGAAAAAGCCACAAAAAGCAAGTTTGTGTCCAACTCCACCCAGTAAAAGTCGGTTCTTGTCCACTAATCTAAAGGCACTAAATTTTTGTATTATTATTGATTGGCTGTTAGCGCACTACGACCTGAAGAGATCTATTGTGCACCCGTGTAGCCTACTCAAACAGTTTTAGGCTGTTAATAGTTCCTAAAACTGCTGTAGGCTTAATTTCTACCAAGAGGTTTGGATCTATGAGTTTTTTCGACTGCCGCGTGCCCTATTGGGCTCTCCAGTAGTCGATTAGGCCTCGTTATTCCTGCCCCCTTTTTCTCTAAAGTGTCCGCAATTTCATTCACATCGTGCACCTCATGTCCCGATATCCACATCAAGGTAACAGAGTTTCTTGATGCTAGGATGTTGAGGATTTTAAAACATTCCCAGACCAACCTTGATTGGATTGAGAAGCTATAGAACGATTGTAGAGCTGCTTGACTGTCAGAGAGAATTTTAATATTGGCACCGCGCGTGCCTCTCCGTAGACATTCTCTGGCACACAGCTCCAAGGCGTGGACCTCCGCCTGGAAATGGAAGACACTAGACATTAGAAGAACTATTTTCTCACAATAATATCGTTTTCGATTTGATAAGTGGCATGATTGGCTCCCCATCACTCCTCGAGAAATTTTGTTTTAATATTCCTCAGCAAAGCTCACGAAATGACGATGTTTGCTATTTAAGAATGGTTAAAACTAATTATGAATCCAATGCTCGGTTTTCTAAAACTTTGAGTGAATTTAATGTGCTTTAAAATCATATTGGCGTTTGTGCGCTTTGAGATTAAAAGGCATCTCCGATCTAAAAAGTGGAGATATCAAAGGATATTTAAAGATCTTAGAAGACTTCTGACATACGAGTACTCCTGTTGTTTATAGGGTTGATAAATTATACCCGAAACCCATTCTCTTAAGCAACTTTCAAGTTCTTAATATTGAACGTACGGCCTGGAAAAATAATCTTATTAACTTCAAACCTGAGTCCCAGTTATGGTTCTCTACTGGGCCGAAATGTGGAAATGGTAGATCTATGGATCTACATTCAATGGATCAATGGATCTTAATTCAAAAAATCTACTCTAATGAATTTTTACCTAACAATCTTCCAGGCGAAAATAAATGGCATTGAGAGATGTTCGTGGGAATGTCTCCTTAGAAAAATGAGAGGAACACATGTTTACATTCTTACAGTAAATTATAAGTTTAATTCATTTTTGATTGGATTATTTAGCATTAATCTGCTTTTCATAGTCTATAAGACATATATTATTTTTAGGTTAATAACTGAATAAAAATTTAAATACCTATTGGAACGTTTTAGGAAAAGTGAGGACTCATAGAAAAGTAAATAACGAGTATATATTAATAAAACATTAGTTTAAAACAGTTTTTATTCTCTTGGAAAATATTGTAATTCGCTGGGCCAGATGGAATTACCCCCATGATATGCAGCATACAAACTGCGTGATCTTCAACAAAGATCTCCCAACAGATTATCACTTTGGTGCAAATGTTGAGGACTAGAAATAGATCCGGAAAAAACAGAGCGTCTACTGTTCAGCAGGAGACCTAAAACACGTGCTCTTAAACAAGGGGGAAAATTCCTTAGAATAACAGAAAGGCCTAAATATCATAGACTTGACTGGATAGGAAGCTAAATTGAGGGATCACAGATAGAATACACAAAGCTATGACGGCGTGGTATACCTGAGGAAAGATAATTGGGAAAAAATGAGGGTTGAAACCCAGATTGAGACTTTGATTTTACACATCAGTCGTTAGACCAATTCTCTACTATGGTATTGCTATATGGTGATATGCCCTTGAGAAGGGCGGGCACATTAAAAGATTTGGCTGGATCCAAAGACTAGCATTTGTTCTTATAACCAGTGCAGGGGCAACCGTACCCTCGAAAGCATTGTATGCGACATTAAACTTCTTTCCGGTAGACCTGCAGGCTAGATATATCGCGCGTGGGGCGGCAATAAAGCTGAGCACTTCAATTAAGAGGTCAAATACGAACTACGGCCACGATAAAACTTTGGATGGCATTTTGGAGCTTCCCGGATAGGTTGACTATGCAGTCCCGCCTACACCTGCCGTTACAACGTTCACGACGCTCCTATCGTCGAGGGAAGAGTGGGAACGGGACAAGGAAATACAGAGAGAGTTCATTCATGTATATTCAAATAGCTCAAAGCTCAAAAGCAGGGTGGGTGGATGTGTATATTTCGAACATTGAAGGTAACTGCAGAGCCGATGAACTAGCGAAACTAAGCACCAAACTGGCCGATGAGTACATAGACAAAGGTGGGAAAGGGGATATAGTCATACTCCTGCTAACATGTAAGCTGCTCATCTTTGAGCAAATAGTAAGAGCAGCGAATGAAAGACGCGTACTGAAACCACTTGCAGAATCGCCCGACAACTGTGGCCAACTCTCAATGCTAAACGCACAGAATCTCTGCTAGAAGAGATAAGCCAGTCTTAGCATTCTAATTTCAATTATAACAGGGCACTTCCTAATCGGCAGGTATTCCTAGAAGATGGCTGTGCAAATACATGACTTCTGCGGAAGTTGTCTAGATGAGAATGAGTAAGGGACGATCTCGCACCTTTTGTGCCACTGTCTATCCAGACGTAGGCTCATCATTTTAGGTAGACAATCCTTTAACGAAATGGAAGGTCTTAGTTCTGTCAAAATCAAGGATATTCTAAATTTTTTAAGAGTACACACTGGTTTTAGGAGAGATAAAGACAAGTTCCCCACGCAGCCTCACAACGCAGCCTATAAGCCTGAGTGTGTTCCACAGGACAACCGCTCCAACCTGAAGTAACCTAACCTAGAACTGTGTCATCAGATCAAAGCTCCGGTGCCTGTTCATTCTTGTGCTGGCAAATAAAACATTAACAACCCGTTCGAAAAAATGCATACGTAGAAGCAGACTACTGGACTACTACTAGTTTTGGAGCTTTGAAAGCTAACATCAGTTTTCGCTTTGGACACAACTGGCTCAGAGCAATCAAACCCCTGTCTACCGTGGCAGTAGATTTTTCAGTGACGCATTGGGTGTGAAGCTGAATTGAAACCAAGTTCTTTGAAACGATCGGACATGCATGAGCACACACAACTGGAGTGGTCGCCCAGTACTCGAAAACCACTTTAACCCCCTTTTTCGCCAGGAGTTGGTATTCAATTTAATTTTCTATGACTTTCAATGAATCTTTAAAAGGCTTTGCAAAATAGTAAAATATACAGGTTGTAATAAATTTTATAACAACAATGCAATAAATCACCAAGAGCGACACTAATAAATGCATTGAAAATTTATTAAAAAAAAGTTCTCCATAAATACCAAAGCATTCGAAGTGGGTGTTTGAAAAATGTATACCCAACGCATAATATTTTCATTGTCCACACACTCGAGTGCAATATACAGGTAGGTGAATGCTACAACAAAAACTATTACAACAATAACAAACAAGCAAACGAATGAATGAATGAACGAATGCATAAATGAAATGTCATAAATAATTGAAAGAAGAGGGGAGGAAATGGTTATTGAAAAGTCATAAATCTCTGAAGATGCATGAATATCTGTGGGAGTGTGCGTATGTTGAATTTGTTAACGTGTGTGTGTGGGTAAGCCACACGTTTTCACAAATCCAAGGAGCATAAATAAAGACATAAGCAACAGGAATAATAATGGTTTGTATGTAGTGAGTGAGTGCAGTGACAACAAGCAAACAGTTGCACAAGCAAAGCAATAACAATGTTCAAATAGCAATAATAACAAGTGCAATAACGATAACAACTACAATGAGTGTAATAACAAATTCATTGCCGTCCATGTCATGCAATCTTAGGTGAAGTGCGATGAGGTGAGCTGAGGTGAGGTGAACTGAGCCAATGTCTTGTGCTGGCAACAATCACAAGTTTCATGTGTCATCCGAACTGAACCTCAACAACATTGAAATATGAAAATCAGTTAAGCGTTTCTATTTTGCTTTTATAAAATTTGTTTTGTTATTTTTTCCTCTTTACGGCACTTCTCAAGCGAGCGCAAAGATGCAAGATTGCGAGCCTGAAGAGTGTTGAGTGTGGCATGTTGGTTGTTGCACAACTATACGAGTATATTTGGTACTAGCAGCAGCTTCTTGTGGCATGACAGTATCTGCACACCGAATTATGAACGAAAGGGAATATATTGCGGAACTTTTTTTTTTCTGTAAAAGGACTGCGCGGGCGCCGTAGCCGAATGGTTTTGTGCGTGACTACCATTCGAAATTCAGAGAGAACGTAGGTTCGAATCTCGGTGAAATATTAAAATGAGGAAAAAAACATTTTTCTAATAGGGTCGCCCCTCGGCACGCAATGGCAAACCTCCGAGGGTATTTCTGTGAAAAAGCCCCTCATACAAATGTATTAAGAAAAAAAGCTTACCAATAAAAAAAATTATTTATTATTATTATTTTTTTTTAACTTTCATTAAAAACATTTATTTTTCGATTTCATTAACTTTTTCAGTCGTATGCCCCTGACGAAAAAAACAATTTAAGAATTCATGGAAAACATGGTCAGAAGCCAGGACTGAAATATTTCGAAATTTCCATCTGCACCCCACTCTTAGAAAGAATTAATAAAATATTGAGTAAATCAGAAAATTAAACAAAGATTTTGTAGTAAGATATATCTCTGGTTTTGATCGTATATTGGATTATCCAGATATTAGAAATTTGTATGATGGAACTTTGTTGCCTAGATCCAAAACCACTCTCTACCACTATCTAAAAACTAGGTTAGGTTAGGCTAGCCATGTCGCTTGTCTAAGACAAGACACTCGCTGGCCTTAAGGCCCATTGTGAGACCTGCAATCGATTTCGTGACCAATTTAAAGGTAATTGTTCCAGGTGCACTTCCCATCCTCCCCCTCAGTATAAATATAGTGACCACTATCATCTGATATGGCGCTGGTCTGATAATCCTCCCTGCCGAATATTCGTATTTTATACTCTCTTTTCAGATCTATCTTGTGAACCAGATAGTCTGTTTTCAATGCGTCTTTCTAGTTGCCTGCTGCTTTAATCCTGCAAGCAGATTTGACCGCTATCCCTTTAACATATAATATCAATGACTGGAATATGTAGAATCACTTCCAGCGTTTTTATGAGATTCTTTAGGTAGGATTGGGTCTGCATCGCCTACCACCACACGAAAACTCCATAAGTCAAAATGGGTCTGATGATCGTATTGTACGCCCAGTCGTTGATGTACGGTTTCAGGACCCATTTTTTTATCAAATGTCCTCTTACAGATATAAAGAGAGAGATTCATTCTTTCCTCGGTGTTCCTTTTCCAAGAAAGCTTTGAGTCTAGAAATATGCGAGACTTGTCGCAACAACTACACGACAGATAAAAGTTTGTCAATGGACCAGTCATTAGGCTTTTTTGCTATAAATTAGTGCTATCTAACTACCAATAGTTGGCCATCCTTTATAAATACTTTACTTTTCTTTTCTTTTTTTCCTTTTACACTTTGCTGTCTCAAATAGCTTTCGTTTGATACCAATGAAGTATTGAACTACCAAATTTAATTAATTTAATTTTGTATGCATAAGTGGCAACCCTATTTGGAGATACTTCTGAGTTAAAGTACTTTTCCTCTGATCCCATATTGCAATATTTTTTGTATTTATGTATTACAATAATTTTGAAATTTTATAAAGCTGGCAGCCTAGTTTTGAAGAGCCTGAGGATGAAGGTGGGCTCAAATACCTTTCTTTTGATACACACATTGTTATATTTTTTCTAACTATATATTTGGTTATTTTTACATTTTTAAAGAGGGAAACCTGTTTAGATCGATCAAAAAATCGATTCTTTTTATTGCATAAATCGTTAGTATAACTACTCAAGAATATGTGGTAAAAATTTTAAAGCGAAATTCGCATTATTCCCGATTCTATGAGCACTTAAGTGACTGCCCGTCGGTTCCGCACCGTAGCGACGTTTTTCTCGAAACTACTTTTTTTCAACTGGTGGGAATTCTAGCTTAAAAAGTTATCGACCAATCGTTCTAAAATTTTTCGGAATTTTTTTTTGTTTTTTTATTCAATTCTAATCTATATGAACCTAATTCAGGGATTATATTAATTATATTAAATTAATTCCGGAAAATATGTTTTTTTAAGCAAAATAGATGAAAAACTATGGTATAAAAAAACTACTTTGTGTTCAAGCGCCTCAAACTCATGCAATTTTCAATATTTTTTACCACAATTAGGTTCATATTCTTGGGAAATATGTAATTGCTGTTGACTTCAGAGAAAAATTGCAACGTCAGGAATTCCCACCAGCAAGTCACTCGGATGGTGATCGTCCATGGACAGCACGCTCTAACGCCACTATCTCACGCGGAAATAGTTTCAAAAAACTTTAAAAGTGTACCTAAAAATATAAATAAAATATCCTCTAAACGTAAACAATTTCTGATTATTCCTTCTTTGTTCAAAAAATTCTCGAAAAACACCAAAATTTTTACCTCCTAAACCGGTTACCCCCTTAAGTAGCTGGTAACACCTGAACTCGTCTTCCTTTGCTTTGTAATATTAATACGAACTATATACTTGATTGATATAAACTTTTTAAATAGGTGGCAACACTATTTCAAAATATGTTATCATCTTTTGATGCCAGTATTGTAAAATATTTTTCCACTTTACCCGGAAAATTACTTTTCATATCTTCATTAACTCGATTTCCACAAACAAGCGCGAACTCGAATTTTAATTTCAAGTAACTTGACCCGTTATAACTTCGAACACTCAAGGTAAAAATATACGATCCGGATAGATTAAAGACGTAAAATTATTTTCATTGAACCAAGTTTACCGCACAGGTGAATTTCATAAACCATCGGAGTGTAGTGGATTGACTGTTAGATTAATTTGATTAAGAATGTATTGCGGCAAAAGGATTTTCGAGCCAAAAAACGTACTCCTTTATTGTTGTCACTTTAGCATAAAAGGTACTGGCCAAGTCGGCATAGTTTGTGTAGGTTTATTCAGAGATCTTGCCTTTTTTATTTCTTTCTTAGGGATACCTCATTCAATTTAGATATGCTGGTCCGAGCGCGTTGGTCAAAGAAATATACTGAGCCAGATCTCTCACCAGAAATAGAGCCTCATCGAAGCACCTAAGTTAGGTGTTTCACTCTTTGAAGAGCACATTCATTGGGGAACCGTTTCACCCTCCTTCTTCATGAATAACTTGTGGTCTCTGCCAAGTCTTCAAAGCAGCCTAGGACCAATAGTTTTTTTATATTGTCCATAGACAGATTTAAGACAATCTTACTTTGCTTCTTAAGTTTATACCGTAGTCTTATTGCAGTTGCCCCCAAAACAGCCGCCTCAATGCATCAAATCTGTTATTTTCGGCTTCGAACTGCTCCAAAAAACTATACGCACAATGTTTAGTTTCATAAGAAACTCCTTCTGTTCCTAATTCGTTTGGCAGGTACTGTATTGCTGCATTAAACCCGACCGCCCCAGTACTACTTCGATCCAAATCACACACTCACATCTCTACATGATTGTTGGCTTTTATTGTTGTTGTTCTTTATAGCATTTCCATTCGATGTGTGTTTGTTGTTGGTATTTGCTCTGGCGCTGCCCGATTTGTGCTGCTTATGGCATTGTGCTTGCCACACAATCGCCGGTTTAGTTGCAGCTATGCGGTGATCAATTGCAAATGCGACACAATTTGCATATAAGTATTATTCGAAATGGCAAATGTGTGCGTGAGTGCACTATATATGTAGTATGCATGTGGTTGTGCATACAACAATCCATCTGTCAAATGTCAACAATTTAAGCAAAACATTCCAATTTATTGTTGCTGTAAATGCATTTATATTTGGTAGTTTGTTGCCAGTGTTGCTTCGAACCAGCTTCTTCTTTGGCTCTGTGTCTACTATAGATTTAAAACCACGATTTTAGGGTTGCATTTTAATCCAAGTGGGACCTTGTGTGGTTTTTTTGACAACTTAAAATATTTCCATTTCAGCGCTGATTTCCTTTCTCTCTGTTCGATACAAATTTCACAGTCAACTTCAAGCCAATTTCTCCGTGAAATATAAATTTGAAATCTCCAGTAAAACAATATAACAGAGAATAATAGGTAGCGCAGGGTTCTTAATGTGTGATAAAGTGCCTTAAAGCCCTCTTAATAAAGTATTTTACTTGCATAGAAATCTGTTGGCGGACCTTTAAGTAAATTTATTTCTCATTATTGCTAAAACCGTGAAT
Organism: Anastrepha ludens; assembly: GCF_028408465.1. Taxonomy (NCBI): domain Eukaryota; kingdom Metazoa; phylum Arthropoda; class Insecta; order Diptera; family Tephritidae; genus Anastrepha; species Anastrepha ludens. Next base: position 70,178,896 of record NC_071501.1, read on the forward strand.
ATTTTTAGTCTTTGAGACGAGTATGCCAATATAAAAAAATAATAACCGAAAGTCGAATGTACGTAGCCAGCGAAATTTGAAAATTCACCTTATTTTTTTAACAAACCTCGTATATGTTACAACAGACTAGCAAAGAAGCTCAAGTACGGTATCGGTTTTAGTTGTTTTCGGAAGAACAAATAAGAGGAAGCCAGAAAGGCGTACGCAGTAAGTCATTAGAATACTAGCCGGTATCAAAACGCTTCAATCCCGTACAAATTTCCACCAGCACAATCCCAATGAGCTCATAACCCACCCAATTCAGAGAATATATTCGTTAAATAATCACAAATAACTTCAAAATCCTAACTCGGAAACGACAGAAATCTGTGCCGTCCGTCGTAGACCAAATCTTCTTCTAACTGAAATCGAGCGAACAGACTTATTATATTGGGTAGTGGAAAGAGTCTTTTCGTATTTCTAATCAAACTTGAACTCATTTTTTTTTATATTTATAATGAACTTTATAAAGCCAAATATGTACTATTTTGGTCGACCACCTTTTGCCATTTTTCTTCTAGAGACATTATTTCATCAGTGTAAAACTTTTGTGGTTTCTCGGCGAAAAACTGCGACAAGTAATTTTCACAGGCTTCTCTTGAAGCCAACTTTACTCCATTAAGGGAGTTCTGTATTGACCTAGCGTTGTCCTGATGGAAGACGACGCCCTTTCTGCTGATCAGTTCTGGTCGTTTTTTTTTTTCGATTGCTAGCTTCAATCTCATCAGTTGTTGACAGTAAAGTGTAGAATCAATCGTTCAAGCAGGCTGGATCAGCTCATAGTGGATTATTCCTTTCCAATCCCACCAAACACACAGCATAACCTTTCGAGGCGTCAATCCTGGCTTTGCGACCATTTGTTGAGCTTCACCACCCTTGCACCATGATCTTTTTCGCACATTATTGTCGTATTTGATCCACTTTTCCTCTCCTGTTACCATTCGCTTCAGAAAAGGTTCAATTTCATTTCGTTTCAGCAAAGAATCGCAGATGTTAATTCGGTCCATTAAATTTTTCACAGACAATTCATGTAGTACCCAAACATCGAGCTTCTTTTTGTAACCAGCCTTCTTTAAATGGTTCAAAACCGTTTGATGATGAATGTTTAGTGCCTTGGCGATGTCATGGCAGCTTATGTGACGGTCCTGGTGAATCTTTTCCATAATTTCATCGACTTTTTCAACGATAGGCCGACCGGAGCGAGGTGCATCTTTCACATCGAAACTTCCAGAACGGAAGCGAGCGAACCATTGTAGTGCTACACGAACTGATACAGCATCGTCTCCGTAAACTTCACAAATTTCATTGGTGCCTTGCGTGGCATTCTTCTCTTTTTTATACAAAAATTTCAAAATATAGCGAATTTCTTCATTATTTTCACTCATTTTTGAACAGCTATAACTTTTTTTTAACTTCTCCGAATTTAATTTTTTTTTTAGTTAAATGAAGCTTAAAATGTCACCTTTCTAGCGCCATATGATATGACACAATGTGATTGGTAGCACTGGAGATAGACGACTCCAACGACATCCATTGACAAAATACGAAAAGACTTTTTCGACTGCCCAATATTTAAATTTAATGGGCTATAAAACTGCATACCCAAAATTTTCTTATTTTTTATTAAAAAGTTTGAAAACTGCTTAGACCAATGTTCCGTTAGATCTTTTTGTTCAGAATTACGAATAAATAGTGTACTGGAGATGCCAAGGCAAAGTCATTTATTTTTTTATAACAAATTGATTCACCCTAATGTTCACATATTGGCTTCGCTGACATTGCATTAGTTTGAATATTTTGTTGCAGAAGTTTCCGTGCGAAGTTATTTAAATTGTTGCTTTTGTTGCTTAATGATTTGTAAAACACAATAATTGCATTATGTAATGCGTTGATATATAACCACTTACGTGACATCAAATTTCATCTCATTTTGCAATATATCATTTCCTGGCATTTCAAAATCTTTGACTTACTCCTGTCTGCCGTCATTGTTCATATTTAGTTGCATCTGCCTGCCTTTGTGTTAATTCGAGTATTTGTGGTTTCTTGTTTCAAATTCATCTTTGTCTTGTCTTATTAATTTACTTTCGAATCATTAAACTTCATTTACAAAACTGTCTTGATCTGCAATCACACATACCGAACACATGTGCAAATTCGGGCATGCCAGCCATGGTTTTCATATTCGTCATTTACTGGAATTGTGGTTTTATTTGCTGACCTATGGCATTGTGGCGAAAGCCAACAAAAACGTGCTATGTTGTAATTTGGGAAATTACTAAAATAATCTGATATTTAAACATGTCAGTGGTCAGTGAGTGAATCAATTGTTATAATCTCAGATGCTCGACATGCTGTCATAAAATAATAAGAAGAAAATATTTTGTTTATTCTGCAGGTATGTTTACAACATAACTCAAGTTCCTGAATGAAACATTTAAGCAATTTGCAAATCACAAGCGAAATGTATTAATTTTTATAGAAATTGGGCATAGGTGTGGTAAGTCGCCTATTTCGGGGTCATTTTGTATACTTGTAGAGTTTCGATAGAGATATCAACTTTTGGCGTGATAAATGACTTTTTAGTACGTTTTTAAATTGAGAAATGTTTTTATTTGTTAAAAAAACATTAAGACATATAAAAAGTAATATATGTATATATAATAAGAATATGTATAAGATATAATAATAATAATATATAATAAAGTAATATATAATTAATATAAAAAGTCAAAGAAAAATTAGGTACACACATTTTTTATATACAATTTTTTCGTTTCATTTAAAGTTTTGCATAAATCTTAAATTATAAACAATAATAGAAAAAAAAATTAAATTTCGAAAGGATGAGCATAAAGTATACTTTGATGCCAGTTAACTTATTCTTATTTATGAAAACAACAAAATATTCACTTCCAAAAAGGTAACGTACTTAGAAATACAAAACTTTTAACTCAATAAATCTAACACTTCTCTTGACATCATTGATTTCTTTTTACATGGTAATTTTCGTAGACTAGATATAAATGGATCGAAATTACGAAGAAGCCTGTGCAAAAGATCCGTGTTAGTTACAGTTCTTGAGTGCTTTCTGGTATTATCACGTCTGAATTGTTTCACTAATTTATTACATGATTCAGCTGCCTCATCTGATAATTCTCCAATTGATAATAAACAATGATCGATCATCTCCGACCCATGAATGGGCACTTTATGAACTGATGCAGGTAAATTATACCATGAATATTTACTAACTAGAATTTTAGCAGTGTCTAGTGCGTATATTTTGAATTTATTCGAATTAATTTTAAAACCAGATGAAAGACATTGTAGGAGATAACTACATCTGTCTATAACGTGTTTGTCTATTCCTGTGATTTCGGATGATATGGTTGAATGAAGGAAAAATTTTCGTGCTGTATTTCCATCATTAGAGGTGCCACTTCCTCCACTTCGCGGTTTGTCAACTATCAAGCCTAATTGTTCTCTAAACTCCCTCTGAACAAATTCCTTTCTCTTAGCTAAAAGTGCTTTTTCCTCAGATGAACGTGCTTGCCACCTTTTATATTCGATTCTATAAGAAACATGAATAAAGTACTCAAAAAATCTAATCCAAGAATGCAGGGGTGATAAACCAAATTCAAATCTACTGGAGTTTACTTGTTTCTTTCTACACTTTTCTAAGTCATTCATATCTTTAGGTGGCGCACCACAAATATAACATTTACTCGTAGATGAATCACTAAGAGCACAACACACTTACCATCAACCATAGTTAATTGTAAAGAATGACTGACTTTATAACTATGGTTATCGATTTTAACAACAGTCGGATTCAAGTCACTAATAGCTTTTTTAAAATGCTCTTCTTCTTGAACACAAAGAGCTTTAGTTTCTTTAGCAAATTGAAAACGTATAGACCGACAAAACCTTGTGGAGGAGGGGCGAGGGTTTTTCCAAATTATCTTATCTGGAACAGTGGTAATCCATTTAATTAATTTCAAGGGTACAGAAGATGTAACAATTAAACTTCCATCTTCCGTTTTCGGATCAGAAAAACTTTGCTTGTATTCGCTCTGTCCAGTGCTGCCATCGAAACCTCATTTACCTACTAATTCATACTCAGTGTAACTTGATTCAGATATATTTACCAATACTGGTTTTTGAGATTCGAGAATTCGAGAACAGTGTGGTCCAACAAACATTGTAAATTAATTTCGGCAGATGATTCTGTAACGCCAATTCCTGTTGGGTAACACCGTTTTTTTGCATCAAGAACTTTTTTATAAGATGGTAAAGCGTTAGACAATTTTGAATGAATAAAGCCTCTTAATAACAAATACTGGTGTTTGGTGAGTTTTGCCTCATTAAATAGAGACAAAACTTCGTCCGTATTGAATTCTAAAGAATTTGAACTTTGAGTTACTTAGTATTGCATGAATAGCGGAACTATCAACATTAGCTAGATCGGATAACCTGCGACGTTTTGTCCTCTTGCTGCAATCCTCAAAATCTTTTCTGTGTCTCTGCCTGTGTTCGCTCGGAGTAGGATTCGTAGAGTTTGTCACCTCGACCGACTCTCGCCTTCTCAACACACATAATTCGGTTACAGTTAACCAATTACTGTACTTGGCAATCAGCCTTGTTTTTGATCTTTGCACTTTTTTCCAGTATCAAGAAATTCGTGAACAGATCCAAGAAACACGATTTTCAACGTCTTCTAAGGTTAAATTCTCAGAGTTTGGTAAAGCTTGAATTATGTTCTTCAGTACGTGGCGACATCTATCAACATCATTTTTAATGCTATTGTAACATAACCACGTGTCCAGAATATGCATGCGCGTAAATGAACACTTCAAATGTACACCTAAAACAAAGAAAAAATCTTTATTAGCAATCTTGGTAGAATCACATTTTTCAAAACCCTACACATAGGTAAGATTAGACCCTATATCAAGCGCAATCACAGGTCATCGCAGCTGGAAATTACATATGTTTCCTTAAAGAGGACATACGTAAGAATATTTTAATGTATGTTTCATTTGTGCAGATTCGTGCGAACTTAGTTAAAACTTTACAAACTTCTTATAAAAAAAATAAACGGCAAATTTTAAAGTATGTATTTCGTACGGTCTGAAAACCTATTAAATAATATTGTAATTAAAAAATATAACAAAACGTTTAACAACAGGTCAGTAACACAGTAATGCTTAGAAAAATAACACTTCCCGGAACTGCGTAAGTACGGAGCGGAGACCACGCTAACTATCACTTTTCAAATTCTCTTACTTTGGAGGCACAATTATAAGTGAATTGTTTGTGCAGTTGAAATTTCTTTTGTACTCTAAGTTACTATGACTAATGAACTAACATTTAGCTAAATATTGTTGCATAATTTTAACATGACTATTTTCACCCAATGTCCTATGGCGGAACCACTGTGCATTGGCGTCAATATTATGCAAACATTTTTTAAATGTCTTTCAAAACTAGCCTGGAGACTTATTACGCAAAAAAACTTTGCCCGCAGAATCTAATTACTGCATTAATGCAAATGTGAATTAGCAAATTTACCATATTTGGAGCGCGAATAATTCTTAAAAGAAGAAAATCTCATACATAAGTTTTTGCAATAGGTGCTCTCGAACTTCAAATTCGGCGAAAATACTCATTTATATTTAATCATAATATTCAGCCATAGAATATCTACTACGTGCAAACGATTCAGCAGTGCGTGAAAATTCTTATTATTTGAACCACATTTTAACGGCACTTACTTTTACAGCGGAAAGGAATATAGATTGACCAGATAAATTCGATAAGCCTGGCAAAAATAGAAACTCTAGGAATAAATAATATCAATAAATAAATAAATTCATACAAAAAGCGTTGAAGAATATCTGAGAGAGCTTCTCAGCTCAAAATAATTGCGTTCAATGCGCTAAAGATTCATCTTGTATGGTTGAGTTCGCTTACTTACCGCTATTTACTTCTTGTTTCTTATCAGCACAACTCAAAATCTAGAGCACATAATAATTCTTCGCAACACCCACCCACATACCATGATAAGACCTAACAAAAGCCGAAACATTGCCGAAAGTAGAAGAGAGAGTAAATTAAAGAGTACTTTATGTGATTTCGTGCTGCTCATGAATGGCACAAAAGAAGGATCGCACTTAAAGGCTGTTAGTACAATACATGCGACCAAGCAGCAGCGGAGAGGTGAGTACTACAAATGATTACGGAATAGTCGGGGTGAATTGAGTAAAGTGCTTAAAAATTTATAAATGCAAAGAGCTTATGAACATTTACCAAATAGGGGAGATAGGCCGTTTGAATATTGAGGTAAGCGCTGATTGGAATTAGTTAGAAAATGAGCGAGGCGGAGTGCAAGGGGCTGGATATGCGCGCCTTTACTTTGGCATACTCTCCCGTGAGAATTGAACATGCTTGAGCGGGTATTGACTGTGAAAACGGGAATATTGTAGGCATTGGTGAATGTATGTGAAAGACATGTACACCTATACATACATATTCCTAGAGCAGCGTAGGCAATCGTTTATTAATCTTTAATTGCTGATTGCGAAATGTTGTCATGCCAGAAGTTAAAATGGAGTGAGTTTAAAAGGAAAGTTAAATTTCCAGCCATTTTGTAAAGTTTTTCAAAATGTGAATTTCATTTACACAGAAATAGATTCTTAGTAAAAGAATTAGGGAGAGTTTGTTTGAGATTAAGAGTCCAGTTGGCCTGGAGGTGATTTATCTGAACTTGCTGCCTTAAATTGACTGCGATTACCCAATACAACATATTTTTTGCTTTTCAGTTATTTAGCACATCATAAATTTGTTTGGGAAAATGTTTTTAAGTCCCTTATTTTTTTTTAAGCATAAAACAACAGATTGACGTTTTAAAATTTTTCCATGGCTGACAAATTTGTCTTTGAGTATAAATTCTGCCGTGGACGTATGCGCTTATGTGTGATTTCCATTCGGTAATTTTTCGGTTCGGAACCTGTTGTGGCATAAAACACGAAAACATCAAAATTAGTGAAAATACTTCTTTTTTTTTAAACGACGTGGTCCGTTGGCTGGCAATGGCAAACCTCCGAGTGCACCTCTGTCATGAAAAAGCTCCTCATAAAAAACCATCTGCCGTTCAGTAGATCTCTTTATTTGTGGAAAAACATTCAGAAGCTTACTACCAATTGGAGAAGGAGCTCGGCCAAGCACACCAATTACACATTAAAAAGTCCATGGCATCGTACACGAATCATATTTAACGTGAATAGGGTATTGAGTAGTGGGAATGGAGAGAAATATCACAGGGCTGCGAGAGGTGGATATGGAGATTGCAGAATTGTAAAATTTTTGTCAAATACTCACGTAGAAGATGAAATATGTATGCTCTCATAATACTCCTCATTTTCTGTTTAGCTTATTAACTTCTCAGCTTTACCAGGTTCGATCTTTAACTATGGTGAAAGAGAAAGTTGTGAGGGGAATTTCAGCTACGACGTTAATTGGGGATTCGGCAGACGAGTTCTTCACGATCATTTCACACACTCGTCCAATCAGTTGTTGTTCAGATAGCAACGATGTTTCATCGGTTGATTTTTTTCGTATAGCACCAACACAATCTCAGTGTTTTTGTAAACACATCAAGAATGATAAAGAAATAGATTATGCCTCCCGAAGTTGCCGTGGGGAAATAACAAACAAAAGGAGGGGGAATTCCTATTTGGTGAAGAGGATGAGTAGGCGAGGTCAATAGAAACAACCAAACATATGAAATTATACGCACACACACATATTTTCTTGCCATGGCGTCTTCCGCAAAAAAACGAAAAAGAAACTGCATTTGGAGGTCTTACATTAATTTGTGCTTTTGCAATTTAACACACGACACTTCGTTTCATTAATTTGATTAGTTTAAATCTCACAAATCAAAAGCTATTCACTGAATTTTCATAAAATGTAATTTCTTCTACTTTTGTTTGTTTTGTTCGTTTGTTTTGTATTGCGAAGGGAGCTAGCATCAGACTTGTCAAAATCGCGAAAAATAAAGTAAATGGTTTTTAATGGCGCCACCTAAGGTACTCAATTCCCCTTGTAAGCACATTCGAAGTGACGCCAGCCCATCAGCTGATTATGTCAAGTTCGCTCAGTGCCATTAAGGAGCAGACTTCTAAAAATCTTTTCACCGTGAGCTTACATATATAGGGAGGACTTTAGAGTGAATCGCACAACAACGATCAAAGAGAAAGTCTAAAAAGGTCATTTGAGGGCAACATATTAATAGAACCATGCCTCGTTACCAGTAATAGTCCATTCGATATGAGAGATAAAATAATAGATAATAGATAAATAAAATTTGGTGAGTTTTAAGATATACGCAGCAAAAATATTTTCGGCAAAAATAGCAAAATACGAGAAGCATTCCGCGAAATTGCTCAATTCAAATTGATGAAATAAAATATTTCCGAAATTAGGACTGCCTTGTCGAATTGTCTTTAGATTTCCCTAACTCTAGAGTTATCAAAATGAATTGTCTTCAAATTGGTTGAAAATCGAACCATTGGCAAAAAGAGTGCGCAAGGCGTGCCCACAAATCCACCACTCGATAGCGCCTAGAATTGTGAATGCTATAACATAAAATGATGATCGAAAACGCACCCAACTCAATTGATTCCATCGGAGTCCACTCAACTTTGTACTGTTGGTACCCTTCATATTTTGCGTTCAAGGTCAACCAACATTAGCTAATTTATTCTAAGGGCAGAGCGTATTGTCTTGCGAAGCATAAATTTGGTGCGGCCTCAAATTTTTCATAGCTGCATGTACCAGGTGTATACCTATGAAATGAGAATTTTTACTTTCGATTTCAAACGTTTATTAACAAAAAATGGTTACAGATTTAATCTTCAAAATAATAGCCATCGCTAGCGATACATTTTTCCCATCTCTCAGGCAATTTGTAGATGCCGCGCCAAAAAAATTGGCCGCAAACCAATCATCGAGCCATTTTTTGGCTTCTTCGTGAGAATTGAAGCGCTGCTCGGAAAGTGCGTTGCCCATCGATGCAAACAAATGATAGTCGGAAGGCACCAAGGCTGGTGAGTAAGCCGCATGCACCAGCGGTTCCCAATCGTACGTCTTCACCAATTCCCGGGTCGCTCTTGTTCGATGTAGCAGTGCATTGTCATCAAGAAAAATTACTTTGTGACGCCGATCGGTATATTCTAGGCGTTTTCAGTGTATAGCGCTGTTCAAATCGGCCAATTGTCGTTTGTAGCATGCACCGTCAACTGTTTCACCTGATTTTAATAGCTCGTCCCAAATCATACCACGCTGATCCCAGAAAACACCCGTTGTTTTTGACTTGTGGCCGACCGGACCATACGATCGTTTACGCTTAAGATTGGAGAAATGCACCCATTTTTCATCACCCATAAAGATTCGATGCAAAAAAGACTTCCTTTTGAACCGGGAGAAGCGTTTTTCTTCAATTGATAACAGAAAATCAACGATGTCGGCACGATTGAAGGCACGAAATTCGACATTTTTAAGAGCGACAAAAATACACTGTTTAATGAAACGTAACAAACAATGAACTTAATATTGTTGACAGACGACAGACGAAAAAAACAAGACATTTGGGAAGGTTTAAAAATACACCTAGCGACAACTATGGACTAATAGCTGAAAGTCTCACTTCATAGGTATATACCTGGTAAATGCTGCTGTTCAACTTTTCCATCCATCGGCTCATCATCGATTTCGATTTCAATGTCTTTCAAATCAGCAACATCTTCCGTGGTTGTTGTTGTTGTAGCAGCCTAAACATTTCCCATATACATATGAATAATGCTGCTGGATTAACAGTCCATGCCCGGATATAAATCCGGGTCGTTCCGGCAACGTACATAGGACTGACCGTCGTGGGATCTATCTCTTGTGGTATTTCTTTCTGCTGGGAAGTCGCCCTTTTCTTTATCTGAAGCAGATCCTTTAGGTAGATACTCACCATCGATATCTTCGAAGTCATCATTATTTTCCTACTGATTCCGTTCCTGCACTTTGGCTCTCCTCCACATTTCCTTATCACTTATATGCATAAGCCATCACTAATTCTAGAAGAATATATTTGGCATCTCTGTAGATTCATTTTACATTATTTGTTTACTATTCATTATACGTGCTATTTTCATTATTTTGTCCCGATATGAACTCATTTTATGTGAATTTAAACGCAGTCGTTAGAGTGGTCTCAATAAAGTTGGTTATCCAGATCTGTCAGTGGTGACGCATATCCCTTCGCAGGTCATCCAATTTTCATACATTTTGCACACAGTCTTCAGTGTGACTAGTACTTTAACGACCGGTTTAAAACACTCACTAAACGGGGGGTTATTAAACTCGTTATAACATGTGAATGCCTGTATCCTCAACATTGTGTTTGTCATATATGAGAACAATCTACACGGTTACTTCGTCTGATCAACGACTGCTTGAACGAGTGTATGAATACGTGTGAAATCAGCAGTCAGAATAGTACTGCCGGGTCTCCGATAACGTGGCAGCCGAAGTTACTCACACAATTTTGCCTTGGATGGCCAAATCTTGGAATCTGTTATCCTTCTGAGATGACATTTAACCAATTCTGAGAGACTATTTACTCAACTAAAATCTGCATTGCAAAAATCGTAGAATACAGTAAGTAATGATTTGTTTACAAAGCTAAATATACACCATCCAACGTAGAAAAAATATTTTCGACAACATATATCTCTTTTGAATAGAAGTTGAAAGAAATAGGAAGTTGAAGAGAGGCAAGTATTATTTTAACCTAATTCTACTAATTCATGAACTCAGCAGGCGAAAATTTCGGATACTATTTGAACAGAATTTAGGTGTTAAACACAACTTCGAAACTTTTTTCAGCAGGCGAAAATCAGATCACTATTAGCCTGGTTCGTGTAACTAAGAATAGTTCTGGAAAATTATCTTAGCATTTTCCCTTTCCTGTAGCTTTTTCACCTTCCAATTCAAGACTCAGTCAGACTCTTAGTCAAGACTCAGTGATCATGATTTAATTGAAAATAATTCCACTGTTAGTGCTGTGAAAGAAAAATCCCATGAATTCAGCGTTTATAGCGATTTAATCAACAAAAAAGAATATAAACCAAACGCAATATGAAGCGCTCACACATACGGGTACGTACTTGTGCACACATACTCGTACAATAACTAAATATCAGCAATGTAAACAATTATTAGATTGTTCACTCATCCTTAACTAAATCTGAGCTACCTGCGCGCTGTCAATCAATCAAGTAAGGAGTAATAGTCCGAAGCTCATCCCGCCAGAGAGGTGTTAGAAGTGTGAGTGTGTGCTGGTATGCGTGCAGCGAAGGCGTTGACAGGTGAGCATATGTACATCCCCTACACTCACTCACACACACTCAATTAGTGCTAATCAAATTATTTATGATGTTTAACCCATTTGACCAGTGAGTGGGAGCTGCTGCTACCCATGTGCGTGTTTGATTGCAGTGAAAATATTCTCTAGCCATAAACTACAACCTTGAATTGTGTTCTGTTGCGGTAATGCGAAATGTTGCAGAAATTGCAGCAATTGTCGCTGTCCCATCGAATTTTCATTGGTCCAAGTTAATGGACACTTAGTGCGGATATTCACAAGTTAATGGGCAAGTGGTGCGACTGTCAGATTACAAGGCGCTCGTCTGGAACAAATACGATGCGACGGGTTTAACTGGCATTGGTCCAAGGTGAGTGTGGTGAGTTGTAGTTGCCATAACAAGCATTGGCTATTTCACATATAGCTCCACATTTGCACATGTTTGTGTGTATTTGCGACCTACAAGCGCGTTGTTGGTGGTCCACTGGCGCTTACCTAGGTGTCTGGCTGGTCACAACCGCTCAGATTCAGTTTAAATGCACTGAACTGTGCAATATTGAATTGATTTCAATTTAATTGGAAATCACTGAAGCTCGAGTACCATTGGGGCTTGTTCACCCAAACAAGTGGTCGAACATGCGATCGTGTGCCGGGTATTGAGTGCACTGAAGTGTCAGAGTGCTGTGTTGTGCGCCTGTGTGTATGCAATGCAAAGCAATATGTGTCTCAGTGCAGCTTTGCAGCAATTTTGCCGGTTAATAAAATCCAATCGTTAACTTGTTGTGTGGAAATATTCGCACGCATGCCGTACACACACCTGCATATGCAAGAATGTCCCAGTATATGTGCTTGCTTACCGGCATTTGAATCGAAACAAGAGATATCTCTATTTATTATACGTATTTATGCATGAGTAGGGGCATTTCGTATTAATTGAACTTTTAAATTGGTTTTTAGAATTTTTTTAGCTGTGCAAGTTTAGTTTTCTCTAATGGAGTAAATGACGCAGTCCCACAATATTTTCAAAAAATATTACTCACTTCCATATGCTCAAAACTAGAATAATCATCGGTGAGGTAGGCAGCAGCACGATAAAACGCTCTGTCAACAGGGGAACCCCTCAGGGAGGAGTCTTATCCCCTCTGCTATGGTTACTAGTCGCCAACAACATCCTCACCAAATTTAACCAAAAAGGAATTAAAGTGGTGGCGTACGCGGACGACATAGTGCTTATGGTTTCAGGAATGTTTCCAACCACAATCAGTGAGATTATGGAAGGAGCTCTGGTATTACTCAGCAATTGGGCCACGGACTGTGGTTTAAGTGTAAACCCGAGTAAAACGGAACTGATGCTATTCACCAAGAAAACCAAGGTGCCAAACTTTAATCTCCCAAAACTAAACGGCGTCAGCCTCACGCTAACCAAACAGGCAAAATACCTAGGGGTTATCCTGGATCCCAAACTCAGCTGGAAGTCCAACGTAGAGTACAGGGTAAAGAAAGCGAACATAGCACTTTACACATGTAAGAGAATGTTGGGAAAAAAATGGGGTATCCAACCAAAATTATCCAACTGGTCCTACACAGCCATTGTAAGGCCAATACTAACATATGCGGCACTAGTTTGGTGGCCTGCAACAGAAAGGAAATACAACAAAACTAAGCTGAACAAGATACAAAGAACAGCGTGTATCTTGACTACAGGAGCGCTTAGCACCAGTCCTACTGAAGCGCTCAATGTACTAACACATCTATTGCCATTAGATTTACACATTAAAACAATAGCTACTTGCAGCGCGGTGAGACTCGGAGACATAGGAAGCTGGACAACAAAAACGGATCAGACTACACAGTCCCCGACCTCAACTTCAAGAAAGGCTTTACGGTACGTTTTCCACCGGGAGCCGAGTGGAGCAAAGGAGAGGTGATTGGAAGACACGATATCGAAATTTATACCGATGGTTCTAAGATGAACTGTGGTGTGGGAGCTGGCTTCCATTCGGAGCCACTCAACCTATCTCAATCAATTCGTCTTCCTGATTATGCCAGCGTGTTCCAGGCAGAACTTTTAGCGATCAGAGAAGCATGCAAATCCCTAGAACTCTACAAGGTAGTTGGTGCAAGAGTAGCTATCTTCTCAGACAGTCAAGCAGCTATTAAGGCCTTAGACTCCAACTACATTTCATCCTAACTGGTCCTACAGTGTAGAGAGAAGCTGAAACTGCTCAGCCATTGGCTTGAAATTACCCTGATATGGGTTCCCGGTCATAGGAACATACGAGGCAATGAGATAGCGGATGAGCTAGCAAGAAAGGGCTCAACACTAGACATAGCAGAGGCGGTGGCAGTTTCCACCCCACTGAACACACTAAAAGCATCTATTGCTTCACACTCTCATGCTTTAGCCGAAAGAAGATGGAAGCAAATACCTACATGTATCACAACAAAAAACACATGGCCGTCATATAAAATCCAAAGGACGAATGACCTGTTAGGATGTTCTCAGCCAAACATTTCACGTATCACTGCAACCCTTGCAGGACATTGGAAAGTAAGGAATCATGCAGCTAGACTCAACCTACCCTTCAATCCTATCTGTAGAAGCTGTCAAGCGGAAGGGGTGAAGGAAAGTCTTTTCCACTATTTATGTGAATGTCCGGGACTAGCCAGGGCACGACTCCGATCCTTCGGTAAGCCTTTCCTACAGCAAATTAAGGAGATCTCAGTCATCGAGATAAAGGATTTGCTCCTATACTTGGACCTCACTAAATGGATCTGACTCGGAAACACCAAAAAAAAAAAAAAAAAAACAACAACAACAACTCATCATTTCACGAGATAGTGGTATTAAAACGGTGCTGGTCACTAATTAGGAGCATTTCAGCTAAGAAATGTTCAACCACCTCAACAACAACAACAACAACTCACTTCCAACAAACGCTAAAAATTATAAAAGAGACCAACCAACCAATTATGCCTCACAGACCAACCTTGTCAACGATAGTATTACTTTACTTTATGGTGCTTTTTTATAGCCGATTTTAACCCTCTGAGCGTGGACACCTTAAATTCTACCACTTTTCTGCTTTCGTAAAGCAGGTTGCGTCGGTTAGTAACCCAACCAGAAAATTTAATACATTCAAGAATTGGAAACATGCCTCGGAACAAAAATTAAAATCTTTAATGCCAGCATAAAATTGGTCCTGCTGTATGGTTCTGAGATCTGTCTTGTTTCTGACCACATTAATTCGATGTCTTCAAACGTTCGTCAACAAATGCCTTAGAATTATATGCCGAATCTTTTGGCCGCGAACAATCTCCAATATGGGCCTGATTCTGTTTGCTAAAAGCTGCCTAAATAATTCCGAAATAAAGAAATGAAAATTGATTTGGATTGGGCATGCTCTTCGTAGAGAAAACAATAATGTTGCCCAATGGCTTTTCAATGGAATCCGTAAGGAAGTCGACGCAGAAGTTGTTCACGTCCTACTTGGATGCGCACAATCTCCCACGAGAGTCCTTCAACCACCACTTGGAACCAAAATACATAGCGGCTGATAAAAATCATTATAGAACAGCTGGTGTTAGCAGAGGATGTGGAAGGCCTTCTCTGCGTTGGAAAGATCAGGTGGAGAAGGACTTAGCTTCACTTGGTGTGTCTAACTGACGCCGGTTAGCACGAGAAAGAAACGACTAGTGCGCTTTGTTAAACTCGGCCAAAACCGCGTAAGCGGTTATAGCGCGAATTAAGAAGAAGAAGAAGGTTTGGTAAGTCATCCTGAATCGTTTGACGTCAGAACAATGCTTCGTAATTGTGGAAATATACTTTGAAAAAAAAAAAAAAGTCTGTTCGTGTATTTCATAAAGCACTTCGTCGCTTTTACATGCAGTTTACGCCCTGGTAGCATCGTCGGCTTTTATTTTTTTCGAAACGAGGAAGGAGCTGTCATTGCGAGGAATATTAAGCCATGCTGACTGAATGTTTGTTTTCAAAAATTAATCAGCCTAGCATCGACGACATTTGGTTTCAACGAGACGGTGCAACTTGCCATGCGGTGCGCTTGGCAAACGATTTATTTTAATATTCAAACCACCATTGACGCCATGCAGCCAGATTTATTGGAAAAAGTAGTAAAAAATTGGACTGATTCAATGGACCAGGTAACTCAAAGCCGTGGCGGGCATATGCCGGATAGGGCATTCAAAAAATAAATGCCATGAAATGATCTACCAGATTATAATAAAACAAAAATTCATTCCAAAATTATCACTGTTTTGTATTATCATTTCAAGTTCTCAAATCCTTAAAAAAACAGCCGACACAAGCAAAAGCCCCTCAAACACATACACAGGTACAAATATAGGTCTGCAGTTATATTAATTTTATCCGTGTATCATTCGCTATAAATTAACCAATGCAACTTCGCAGCACTTTGCCGAAGTTTAAGCTCTCACTTTAGCAATAAAATTTATACTATCTATGCGCAGTGAACGCAGATTTTTTACTTTATCGTCATTAATAATTTTGATTTGCAATGCGTCGCCGTGCTGGCAATTGCAGCACTTACTGTCAACTGTCTCGCTTCTTCGTTTATTGCCGGCAAACGCACACTCACGCACCCCGCCTCCATTCCCCTACCTTCACTCACAATCCATCTCGCACTCCCAGTTGGCTAATGATGTTAATCATTTTGTTCACTTCGCGACCATCTGCTATTATTAATGATGCTCATTCGACTCATTACGTAAAGTTTACAATTAATTATTCTTCAAATGATTAACGATTATGGTTTTACTGCCACAGAATTTATTGAATTTCAAAAGTTTTTACAAAGTGCCATTGCGCATTGTGGCCAAGCGAGGAGATACTAGCTGCCAACCAAAAGCTGAATGCGAATTAATGACTCGCAAGTTTTTATGGAGATCCAGCATTGGCTAGATACTTAAATTTAAATAATCATTTAAAAAAATTTAATTCAAAATGGTTTATATGGTAAAAAATGAACGGCCACTCTCAAAAGCTTTGGAGATTTTTCGTAATATCAACTGACCAGAACCGGTTTCTGCTTATCAGGCATTGAGTTTTAGTACTATATGTAAAAGGTTATGCATGTGGCTGATTTTCATTGTGTCATTTTTTGTGATTAATATTGTTATTTTAGTCTGAAGTGTCACCTGGCACTTTGAATCATTTCGATTCGCACTCAATGATCGAAAAAAATTCTACCAATGAAACTTCGTTGCTGTCTGAACAACGACTGATTGGACGAGTAGGTGAATATGTGTATGTGTGAACTGATCGTGCAGAATTCGAGTGCCGAGTCCCTAAGTTACGTGGTAGTCATAATTCACCTCACAATTTTCCTTTTCACCATATTTAAAGAGCAAGCCTGATAAGTCTATCATTCTTGTGGAAAAACTGGTAGGAAAAAAAAATTCCAGCTGAGTTTATTTACAAATTTGTGTGCTGTTCAAAAAAATTACCTTAAATATATAATACTTTATATACTCACTTTTTGTATCGTTTCTGACTACAGCAAATTGTAAACCAGTGCAAGGCAGACAGCAGGCAGAAGCCCACAAAAATTCAGAAAAATTTCTCCAACACAAAGTGAACGTCTCTACTGCATTAAATTGTCACTGTGATCTCCCCTTTTTGGGTGATGGATAATTTTTTACTAGCAAAAGTTAGGAATAAAAGTAGCATAATGAAATTGGAAGATTAAGGCGAAGGTTCTTCTGGTAATTTTTCAAATATTTTGATCTCACCACCAACTAGCGCTTATATTTTCATTTATTCATATTCAAACATTTACTTTCAATAAGCGCCTAATCGCGCTTTAATGCAGTATTTATAAATATCTCGACCTGTGCGCTTCCTAACCGGCAAATACCAATCAAATCGGACTGAAGTTTTTCGAAATATCTCGACCTCTGTGCTATTTCACAATATTATTTTAATTTTTTAAGTATCGAGAGACAATAATTAAGTATATACTGCTACCGTGTCTTTCAAGTTCGAGCTCAACTTTTTTAAGCAGAAAATTTGTAGTAAAAGTACCTCCATTTCAAAAATTTATTGTGAAAATGGTGGTTCACAGCTCAGCCAGTTCAACCAACAGAAATCAGAATAAAAAAGAAAGAAAGAAATGTTAATAAGGAATATTATTTGAGCGTTATGCGTCATTTACGTGAAGCAATTCGTCTAAAAAGACCAGAATTATGGGCCAACAACTCTTGGTTTTTGCATCACGATAATGCACCGTCTCACACTGCACTCGTTCTTCGTGACCATTTCGCCAAAAATTCCACGCATATCGTTCCGCAACCACCGTATTCGCCTGATTTGGCTCCGGGTGACTTCTGGCTATTCCCAAAACTCAAGAGACCACTCCGGGGAACTCGTTTCGAGTCGATTGAGGAGATAAAAGCTGAATCGAAGAAGGTGCTGATGGCTATACCGGAAATGGACTATTTGGCATGTTTCGGGGATTGGAAAAATCGTTCGTATAGGTGTATTTCATCGAGAGGGGATTATTTCGAAGGGGATGAAATTGATTTACAAGAATAAATAAAGATTTTTCATTTTACAACCAAATTCACCTTACTTTTTGCCCACAGGTATTATTATTTTTACTAATTTACGTAGTTGTTTAATTTTAAACTTTTATATTGTTGGCACCTTGCTTAAAAATACCCATGCATGAAAGTGTGCTTCAATACTTGTTGTGTGATCCCGTATTGTCATATTTTTATTAATTACACATAGTTGGTAAATTTTAAACATTTATGTAGTCGGCAACCCTATTTAAAAAATGCATCTAAATTAAAGTATGCTTCAATATTTTTCATTAGATCACCTAGCTGCAATATTTGTATTAATTTATATAGGCATTTGATTCATTTTTAAATTTTATATGCCTGGCAACCTTATTTAGAAATACTTCTGGATCGAGGTATGGTTCAGCACTCTTCGTTTGATATCATACTTTAAAATTTTCTCTGAATACATATAAAACTCGTTTTAAATTTTAGGGTGGATTTCAACAAAATTGAAAAATATTAAAAAAAAACTTAAAATTATAAAATTGTAATATTGTTTTTTACTTTGTCGATAAGTATAGCTTTTTTGTATTCATGAATAGAATTTTTAAAAATTCGGGCGCTGCCAACTCAAGATTTTACTCCACTATAAAAATTACTCACGCAATAGAATGTAACTTTGTGCCATTTTTTTAATCCTTCCACTGACTATTTTTTGAGTTTGGCGACCACCAACATAAGCAGACTTTTACCTTTTATATTTATATTACAGGAAGAAGCTTAAACTTCATTATTAATGAAACCATACAAAGCTCTCTAAGCTCTCAAGTCTCTTAGTTAAATGTAAATTAAAATCTGTTAATATTTTAAACCAATAAATATTTATAACCCAATTCAGTCATATTGCTTTTAATCCAACCATCCGTATGTATGTATGTTCCCTCAGCAGCGTCAATCCCTCTCCTACATTTATCTACTGTCTCATTCACTCTCAGAGGCATCTCGCTGTTGCGTTCTTTGCTGCCACTGTTAAATTGTGTGCAGCGAGATTCAAACTCTACCATTCCATCATAATCTGCTTACTTATGCCAACACTGCTTTATTCTTTATTTTTCATTTTCATTTTAATTTCCATTATCTGTTACTAGCCATTACATTATATCAATCAATCTCATTTTACTTTCGATACTCACTTCGTTCACTCAGTTACCAGACTCTGCTTTTCCTTACAATTATTTGTTTACTCTACAGTAATTTAATTCAACAAATCTGAATTCCATAGTCGCTGATGATAACAGAATGTGGTCAAGGGCAGCAGGGTGTGATATGCAAAAAAGCGTCTTACCGAGAAAACCACTGCACTTGACTGAATTTCTAAAGAATATCGATTACGATTACCAGCGAGGTATTTGCTATTTTTTATTTATATTTCTTTATTTGGTTTTTTTTCACCTAACTTTTATTTTGAGCAAATTATTGCTGCAAGGCACCACAACAAGAACGGTTGGGTTATTGCTACAGAAAAGCACCTGCCCATTTCATTTTGCCAATCAATGCCAGTACCCCTCAGACATTTACAGCATTTACAGCAGATTCATTGCCTAGGCAACGATGCCAACGACAATTTTCTGGTACAGCTAGCAGCACTCTCTGGCTGGCTGCCTGACTACCTCGACCGAGCTTTTCTATTTTCCCGCTTTTGTTTGCGTTATGGATTTGGTAAGCTTAAAGTGGCTTCGACGTTTGGCTTCAGCTGCAATGGCGCCGTCGTTGTGACAACACTGACACCAGAACATCACCCGCACCACCGTACGCCAACAAACTCTACATGGAAATCGGCTTTGTTGTCATCAGCATCTGCATTCATTTCTCCGTTCTTATTATGGTTGGCAGCCGCGCTAGCTTTGACTTACATTACTGCTATTACGGTTTACTGAGAGATTCTGCTCAAAGCTGGCATGAGCACCCGCCGCAGGGATGTGGTTATTTGCATTCTAAAGCGTAAAATATTATTTTTTGCCTTGTTTGAGTTTTAAGCCAAAAATTATTTTTCAGGAAGTTGGTGGAATTATTCTTCCAAGCGTTGTCAGTAAGCGGCTCTCCTTTCATTGTTTTAACTTTACTGTCACCTTTCATTGTTTACGTTATAGGTATAAATCGTCCAGAGTTGTTGTTGTCGTTATTTACCTATTGACACAGCAATTATTGCGGCCGGTTGACAGTTTCAATGTTTCCTAATTGTGAGTAAATTTGTTGGTTTAGCCTTTTCAGTGATTCTGTTGTTTGAGGGGTGCCCTTGGAGATATTTTAGGCCCAATAAAATAACAAGGAGTCTTTTAAGGAAATTCACAGCATTTATTTTTATTTTTTTGTTTGCGGGACGATACGTTTGGACGTTTCTCTTAAGCTTCCGAATATCAACATTTGGTTTTTTTGTCATTTGTTTTTGGAATCAAAAAATTAGTGTAATTCGATCACTGCTAGCTTCACTACTTTTGTTGAGCTTCAATTTAGAGCTTTGGCGAGCTTCTTGCAAATAACAGGTGCTACCAGGTAATGCTTTAAATATTTCAATTTATTTTCTATAATTTTTAATTGCTATTGAGTTAACAAATTACCAGAAATCTTAAAATTATTAGGATATCATAATTTAATTATTTATTTCTGAGGTCAATAGAAACTATTATTCTTTCCGACTACATACTAATTCCCCATGTAAAATTTGCTTTTTGTCATGTATGAATGAAAAATAATATCGTTCAAATGACTGCCACGACTAGCTTTACAGTAGGCCATTCGATCAACCCAATTTTTAAGCACATTTTCGAATGTTTGGGCTCCAATTTCATAAATGGCAACTTCGATTTCGTGTTTTAAAGCATCAATCGTCTCTGGATGGTTCGCATAGCATTTGTCCTTAACGGTTCTCCACAAAAAATAGTCCAACGGGCTTAAATCACAGCTCCGAGGCGGCCAATTGAGATCGGAATTTCGGCTGATTATTCGGTTTTCAAACACGGTAGCCAAAAGTTCGAGTGCAACTTTGGCAGTGTGACAAGTTGCACCGTCCTGTTGAAACCAAATGTCGTCCATGTCATCTCTTCAATTTTTGGAAACAACTCGTTGAGCATGTCACGGTAACGCTCGCCATTTACTGTTACGGCGTCTCCTCGCTCATTTTCGAAAAAAAATGGCCAGATGATGCCGCCAGACCAAAAACCGTACCAAACAGTGACTCGTTGTGGATGCATTTGCTTCTCCACAGTAACATGTGGATGTTCTGAGCCCCAAATCCGACAATTTTGCTTATTGACGCAGCCACCGATGTGAAAATGAGCATCATCAGAAAAGAAGAAGAAAACTCACCACTTTGGAAATAGGTTTTCAATATTTCCCAATTTTGTTCAATCGTATAGCGTCCCATTTCGTAAACCTTCTAGTAAATTATGAACACATTTGACATATCATTTGTGTTGCCTTTCTCAAAAAAATAGGTGGTTCAAAAAGCAAACGCTGTATGGTCCACCCTGTACAAAAGCATATATAAGTAATAATAATCCTTTCTTTTCGATTTTTCCGTTGCATTCGTTCCATAATAATGAATTTTAAGGTTACATAATTCTTACAACTAAGTTAGCAAATATGAGCTTAAAAGCGAATAGTGGAGCCAGAATGTAAAATGGTTGTTGTTATGCAATAAAGAGAAAGAGATTGGTTTAGATATTGCCGTTAAAGCAAAGGTAAGTTACTAAGAGAGCAAATTGAGAAACGTGAACAAGAGATGGGAGAATATAAGTAGCAGATGTAAGGACAGAATGAGTAAGGTAGTGGGTGTTGTTGGTAGTGGGAGCAGGGGTAAGTGACTATATTTAATAAAAGCTCTTTCATCCATTATATTTTAAACAAAAGAGACAGTGGCAAAATCGATCTTCCCCTTTGCAGTTGTTTAATTCGAAGTAAGTGGGATTCATGTGACGGGGCAGGACCAGTGAGAGTCAGTGAAGAGTGAGGAAATTTATTGAAAACTTTTTATACTCGTGCAATTCTGTCTATTCGAAATTGATGGTAAAGTTTCCAAATAAACATAACATATTTCAATGTAAAAGTAATAAATAGTAACTTGAGAGTAAAAGCGACAGCAAAGTTCGAGCAATTTCTTCTTATAAAGGGATAGGACAGTACGCTTTAAATGGAATGAAGTCTATGTGCCTTACAACTCTAGAACGCACTTCAGAGACAACACCCAGATATTTGATTTCTTGAACCGATTGAAATATAGCATCACTGTGCTAGGATAGAGACAAAACAAGCAGCTCACTTTATTTCACAGTAAAACTTGACTAAAAGGAATTTGGTTTGCAATTACTTTTCGCTTGCCTTACTGACAATCTCTCTGGTTTTGGAGAGCAAACAAAGAAGCAAAATTCAAGGGGGAATGCAAAATAGCGCCGAAAAAAATAATGGCACCAAGCACATCTTTCTGTCGAAACAAAAAGCATTTGCGCGAAAATTATCATTGGAAAACCACGTTTTTGTTAGAAAAGATGATTTTTTAAAAGACAAAATAGATAAAACATCTAATTAATATCTATTTTTCAAATATGGGCCACGGAAAGCACTCCAATGAAGAGAAAAGGACAATTATTAAAAAATGCGTGAGGAGCGCAAAACCTTCGCCGAAATACGTCGGTTATGGACTGCTCAAATAAAGTGAATAGTAATGCCAAGAAATTTGCTCAAAAAGTAGAGTCTCGTAGACGAAAATCTATTATGTCGCCATTACTCAATTAGTTAGACAGCGCAAGAAGGAGCCATTCAAGCCAGCAGCGGAGCTTAAAATGTACCTTAATATTGCTGCGTCTGTTGAAACTATTCGCACTCGACTGAGAGAAAATAATTTGAACGCTTGTAATCCGAGAAAAGTTCCGCTTTTGACCATTAAACACTCTCGTTTAGCTGCGAAATTTGCTAAGCAACACTCCAATTGGCCAGTGGAAAAGTGGAGAAACATATTGTGGACAGATGAGAGCAAAATCGTGTTGGGAGGGGAGAGACTGGTGTTCGTAGTTACGTTAGGATACCACCAAATGAAGAATATAGACCGATGTGCACGAAAAAAACCATTAAACACGGGTGTTCCAGCATTATGATATGGTCGTGCTTTTCCTATTATGGAGTAATGCCGATTCATTGGATTAGAACGATCATGGATCAGCACGTCTACCTCGATATCCTGCCAAATGTAATGCTGCCATATGCAGCTGATGAAATGCCATTAAAATAGGTATTCCAGCGTGACAATGACCCCAAGCAAAAAGGCTGAAAATGACTTGGGGACAACACCATCAACGTCATGGAATGGCCCCCACAGTCTCCAGATCTCAACCGAATTGAGAATTTGTGGACTGATGTTAGAAAGGCAGTTCACACTTGCAATCCAATTAGTAATGTGGCCCTTTGGATGGTTGCAAAGGAAAGTTGGGAGAGAATTTCGATTACTAGATACCAGGATTTAGTGGATTCTATACAAAGGCGATGTGCGGCCTTAATTGCCAATAAAGGATACTCAACAAAGTATTAACACGCTAGCTAAATAGTATAGTTATGGATGAAAAGTACTTTTGTTTTACATTTTTAATTTAATTTTTTGTTTTCGCCATTGTGATTGAAATAGTGATATTTTTGTTACCGCCTTATTTTGACTGAAATAACTTATTAAGTGAATATATTTTGAAATATGCAAGAAATATGGGGTGTCTTCTTATTAAAAATATGTTGATAGATTAATTAATTAAGTAAAACTATTTTATGTTAAAAAAATTGAGTTCCTTTCAAACTTTTTAAAGTTTGAATTTCGCAACGCCTTACGGTGCTATTATTTTCACCGCAGCTGTATATAAAGGGTGGTTAAATTGCAAGGGCCAGTGTTGAAAGTGAACCACACCTAAATGTCAAGTTTTTTTCCGCATTTCATTTAACATTTTTCAATTTCAGACTAACTCAATTTGAACCATGGAAAGATATATAATGGAGCAAGGCGTTAAAGTTATTCAGGCTTATTGTGAAAACGGGCGTTCAAATCAAAATGCATATCGCTCACTTCGTGATTCAGTGATGAGGCACACTTTCACCTCAGTGGATTCGTCAATAAGGAGAATTGTCGCACTTGGGCGAATGCTAATCCAATAGTGATTTGACCGTATTTTTTCCAAAATGAGGCCGATCGGGCAGTTACTGTGAATAGTGTTCGCTATCGTGGGATGATGGCGAACTTTTTATGGCCCGAATTGAAAGATATGGATGTGGACGATATGTGGTTTCAACAGGACGGTGCCACTTGTAACAGAGCTAGCGAAAAAATGTCTCTTTTGCGCGAAAAATTGTATGGCCGAATAATCTCACGTCGCGGCGATGTCAATTGGCCGCCAAGATCATGTGATTTGACACCGTTGGACTTCTTTCTTTGGGGCTATTTGAAAGAAAAGGTGTGCGCTGATAAGCCAGCAACAATTCAAGAGCTAAAGGATGAGATAATTCGGCACATTAACGGCATACAGGTAGAACCTCAATTATGCCTCAGCGTCATCGAAAATTTGGACTATCGGATGGAGGTGTGCCGCCGATGCCGCGGCGGCCGCTTGGCCAATATTTTGTCCCATTCGTAACTGAGCCATACCAATACTATCATAATAAAGAGAAATGGCAATAATTTCCTAAAAAAATTATATTTTATTCAAAATCAACACCGACCCTTAAAACTTAACCACCCTTTATAATTGGTGCTTAACCCCTTTACTGTTTAACCGAGTACCTCCCCCAATTTCTAATGCCACCTCGATGTATTTTCACAAACAGCGGAGCTTATAACTTTACGCCGCCTCCGAACGGCAGATGCTTTTTTATCAGAAGAAGGTTTAGGTATCCCCCAAAAACTAAGATACAAGATGACGTTGCTCAACACCAGCAGCGCCTTCAAAATTGAGAAGGACCTCACCGAGCCGTTTGATACCAAACGAGGTTTCAGACAGGGTGACTCGCGGTCGTGTGACTTCTTTAACCTGATGTTGGAGAGGATCGAACGAGCCGCAGAACTAAATCGCTCAGGCACAATATTTTATAAGAGCGTACAGTTGTTGGCGTATGCCGATGATATTGACATCACATGATATTGCTCTAACAACCGGGCTGTTCTTCTTCTCCAAACTGAATAAAGAGGCAAAGCGAATGGGTCTGGTGGTGAACGAGGACAAACTGATGTACCTCCTGCCTTCAAGCAAACAGTCGGCGCACTCGCGTATCTGCACCCACGTCACTGTTGACAGTTATGATTTCGAAGTTGTAAAAGACTTCGTTTATTTAGGAACCAGCATTAACACCGATAACAATGGTTGCCTTGAAATCCAACGTAGAATCTCTCTTGCCAACAATTGCTATTTTGGACTAAGTAGGTAATTCATCTCTCGATGAACAAAACTAACACTCTACAAGACTCTCATCATGCCCGTCCTAACGTATGGCGCATAAGCTTGGACGATGACAACATCCGATGAAGCAACGCTTGGAGTGTTTGAAAGAAAGATTCTGCGTAAGATTTTTGCACGTTGGCAACGGCGAATATCACAGGCGATGGAACGATGAGCTGTATGAACTTTACGACGGCTTAGACATAGCGCAGCGAATAAAGATACAGCAGATGCGTTGGCTGGGTCTTGTCGTCCGAATGGATGCAAACGCTTCGGCTCTGAAAGTATTTGATGCGGTACGAGCTGGTAGTAGCAGAGGAAGACGAAGGCCTCCTGTGCATTGGAAAGATTAGGTGAAGAAGGACTTGACTTTACTTGATATGTCCAACTGACGCCGGTTAGCACGAGAAAGAAACGACTGGCGCGCTTTGTTAAACTCGGCCAAAATCGCGTAAGCGGTTATCGCGCCAATTAAGAAGAAGAAGCGATGTTATTTAAAACTGCCTTTGGGCCTTTTACATGGTTGAAAAGCTTAAAGCTTCCGTAACTTTGTGTAAAAACTTCAATCACATTAGAGGAAAACTGAGGGATTTATAAAAGTTTGACCGAAAGAACTTAGACAAGGCTATTTGGTACTAATGAGGGTTTAGTCTCATATAACCGATTTTTTAACCCACTTTTGCGTTTTTTGCATATTTGAAAAGCTTAAAGCTTCCGTAACTTTGTGTGAAAATTTTAAGCAAATCAAAGGAAAACTGACAAACATTTTCCTATGAACCAACGCATTTATTGAACTACCGCACAATTTTGTTAATATAATTTTGTGATAGCGTTGCCAATGCGCCACCTGAACCAATAATATACAACTTCTGACTTTTATTTAGCATATAGGTAGATTTTATACATATAGGTAGATACAAAAAATTATTCAGTGTTAATTATTACCCCAGCCCAAGTAAGCCTCCTCCGCCTCCGGACTCTCTTTCTCTGCTTCTACCACCTCCGCCCAGCACACCGCCCAGAGTATTTCCAACTCCACCAGCAACACCACCGTTACCATTGCTTTTGTCGCCTCCTAAAACGCCGCCAACGCCACCCAACGCACCGCCAACTACTCCCGTAACTGGTGATAACACACCGCCCAAGCTCTGGCAAGTGGTTGAAGTCAAGGGAGTCAGTGAAGCACCCAGAACTGAGAGCTCGCAAAACCGAAAGTCACTGCCTGCACTTAGCTCTGAATCAACCTTTATGAATGGAATGCCTTTGCCGGTTACGCGTTTGAATAGCGAATCTTCCACTGATTTCTTCTTATCCTCGTTCCCAAATACTTTTGCGAATTTCACCAACATATCGATCAGGTTCTTACGCACCTTCAGGTCCTCTTCACCGCTTAGTTGTGCTTCTGGTATGGGGTTCCCAAACAAATCATTTGCATCGAACATATAACCGAGTTCATCACCATGCGCCACCACTTCCGGATTGCTATTCGCGGACTGCTCGGAAACAATCGGCAGACCGCGCAAGAAATTTATGCCTTTCGAGCGGGTGCCATTGTATTCGAAACTGTACATGAATGAGGGCGCAATTTGTGACCAGACTTGAGTGGTTAATACGGCGGGCAGATTGAAGAGTATATCGGTGGTGGATTCTATGACCTGCAAGAAGGGTATTAAATTAAATGTGAAAACTAAATCAATACAAATTTATACACAACCTTTGATAGCACTTGATCCAGATTCAGCGTTTCAGGAACTTTGAGCAGATCATTGAGTGTGGGCGTTAAAGCCGACGATAGTCCAGGCAGCACGGGTTTTGCGATTTCACCCGTGATACCGTCGATATGCAGGAACCCGGTCAGATCCTTCAATGCGTCGGTTAGTGAATTGAGAAATTGTTGCACAGAGCCAAATATCCGATTCAACGTATCAATGCTGACAGCATTCGCGGTTTCATGTTTTGTAACACCCGTTAACAGAGGTATAGGCGTGAAGTTACCACTACGCAGCTGCTGTTCCGGCTCGCCTACAATCAAGCTGGGTAGCGCACGGCCATCATTCTCTCCCTCAACATGCGGCGTGAAACCAACATTGCCTGATAGACCTTTGACTAGGGCACGGCCAGCTAGGCGTTCCGTTTGGATTTTTGAATCGTTCTGTATAATTTCTTCGGCTGATTTCTGATACGATAACAAAAGGAAAAATCTTCGGATGAAAAAAATAATGATTTTTAAGGTGACTACGAGGAAAGAATGTCAGATGGATGACCGATTTTAACGGAAACAAAAGAGTATTTGGTAAAAATTTATGTTTGGAAAACAAGTGTGGAGCAGTGCAGGAGAAAGCCCCAAATGGAGGCTTATTCCAAATGTTTTGAAAATCAATCAAAAGTGGCCTTCAAGAATTATATAAAAAAGCAAAGCAACAATTTAGCAACATCACCAGTTTAATTGAATAGAAACAGTTATCTTTCTCCTTGGAATTTAAAAGCAACCCGTTTTCTTGTCTGATAATCGCTTTCGTTTATTCGAAAGCAGTTAAAATAATTCCCAAAAACAACTTAAGTGCACATTACTTTTTTTTTAAGAAATATATTTCAGTTTCACTTTCCTTCCCCCATCCAGCTTCTTTCAGAAACGCACTCACACACACGCACATGCCAATATATACCTCTCTCAGGCACTGCACAATCTCCAGCTCGTTCAGTGTGGGGCAACCATTAATGTCCGCCACCTCCTCCACACTCTGCACCGGTTCCTTATCGGTTGCGTATTGCGAAAGCGCTGTACCCGACATCGCCACCACACCCGACACATCACCCGCACTACGTGCTGAACGCGACATTGACAAATACATTGCGCTCGCCGCACCCGAGCCATGTCCAATGGCCTTGATTTGTTTCGGGTCACCACCGAAATGATGAATGTAGTCATTGACCCAGCGCAGCGCTGCCGCCATATCGAAGATCGCTAAATTACCATCGAATTCTTTCGTACCATCGCCCATTATACCCAAAGAACCGAGTCGATATTGTGGCGCTACGACTATCACACCCTGCTGCGCTATAGGTGTGGCATCGTACTGAGCGGCAGAACCATAACGAAAACCACCCGGATGTATCCAGACATATACCGGTAGACCGGTCGTTTCATCCGGCATACGCGGCGTATAAATATTCAATAGCAGACAATTCTCCTCGCCCACCACGCGATATGGATTATATGGATCGGGCTGTAGGCAGGGTGGTCCATGACGTGTGGCATTGATGTCACCTGCCATGCGCTTATAGACGGGACGCGCATAACGCAACAGACCAATTGGCGGCTCTGCGTAGTGCATGCCGAGGAAGGAATAGATGCCGGTGCGTTCATTGCGAAAGCCTTCGACGCGAGCATCGCGATTGAAGGTGCGCGTAAAGACCACCGGATCGTCGGGTGGTGGTGCCTTCGATTGGCGGCCACCCACTATACGTTTGACGCGATTGTGTTTTTCCCGTTCGATCAGCGACGACGCATTACACAAAGTCAACGCACATGCGAAGAGTATAAAAATAAAAAGTGGTTTAACTGCTTCACGGCTAATAAAGTTCGATTGAAATGATTTCATTAGCGACGGCATAACGACGAACTGAAACAGAAAACTGAAATGTTTAGCACGCGAACTCGTTTTTATGTCTGCTCGTCAGTTGTGCAGCCGTCAAGTGTTGGCGTTGAATATCAAGTATTAACTGACGATGAGGCTGGTACATGAAGTAGCGTTTCGCCTCAGTGCTTAGCGTGCGAGCTACCGGCTACAGCTGCTGTCGCGTATTTGTTACTGTTCGCTTGGTGGGCAAGTCGAAGTGATTGCGGACAGCGGAAGGGCAAACTGATTGCCTGTGCTGAATGCCGATTAATTTCAAATTTTATTACATATATTATTTTTGCCGCTTTTTTATTTTGCTCTGCCATTTCGTTGATATACCATATTTAATTAGCTTTTTTGCATTTGGTAATTTTATAAATTTACTTATCTTTGAGCTCATGCAATGATGTGAGCTTGCAAGTATTCAAAAAAAAGGCAGGGAAATATCGCACATATACCTTCTGCTGAAATATGAACGAGACTGATTTAATAAAACACAAACGGTTAATTATTGTTCAATTTTTATTTTATCTCCTTCAAAGTAATCACCATTGGAGGCGATACACATATGCCAACGTTTTTTCCAATCATCATAGCATTTCTGGAAGGCCGATTTCGGTATGGATTTCAGTTCCTTCTTCGAATTCTCTTTTATGAATTCAATTGTCTCAAAATGTTTTCCACGGAGCGGCAACTTGAGCTTGGGAAACAGGAAAAAGTCACATGGAGCCATATCAGACGAATACGGTGCTTGCGGAACGATATTAACATTATTTTTGTTCAAATAATCGCGAACAAGGCGTGATGTGTGAGCTGGTGCATTATCGTGATGCAAGAACCATCACACAATTCCTTCCTTTTAACACGAATGTTCTCGCGCAAACGCTTTAAAACGTCTAAATAATGTTCAGCGTTAACCGATCGGCCTTGCGGAAGAAACTCCGAGGGCACCACACCTTCGTAATCGAAAAAAACAGTCAGCATAACCTTAATTTTTGACCGACTTTGGCGTGGTTTTTTGGGGTGATGTACGACCCTCTTTGAACGAAAACCCGTGCACGCGATAGAGCAGAGTCCCCGTAGGTTGTACGCAACATTTTTAAGGCGTCTGAAGCCGAAATTTTGTTGGAATAACAAAATTTCAAACAAATTCTTTGTTCAACTTGAATTTCCATCGTTAAATTCGAAAAACACACTCGAGCTTGACTTGTTTACAGTAGCACAGAAAACAAACTATTTGACATATCACTACCATCCAACAAAAAATTTATTTTTGCCATATGTCATCCGCGGACCGTTTTATTGATAAAGTCTCGTTCATATTTGAGCAGAAGGTAATGTATTATAATTAGTTTGATGCTGTTGTTGCTAGTGAAGTATATAAGTAGAGGAACTAATTTTAGGGAATTATGCAGCCACTACAGTTGAAAAATAGTTGGGGTTTTTAAATTAAATTTCCTTTCAATACGTGGGAAGAGAGATGCGCAATCGAAATGTTATATTCGAAATCTCCGCAAAGTCTAGCTATACAAAAAGGGTATACAGGTAATACGCAAATAGGAACTAAACATCGTTTTGGTACCATAAGACTTTGATATATTGGGTATAGGAATAAGTTCCCGCGCTCGTAAAAGAGGTGTCGCTGCTGATACTTTTTTATCAAAAATGTATACATTCGTCCCCAAAAAACTGCATTTGTGGGAAGTCAGGTCTCATTATTACCTTTTAAAGAAAATGGCAGCTGAAACGTGTCGTATATTCATCGATATTTACGGCAATCACGCTCCATAAAATGCACCTTGTAAGGAGTGGTTTCGACGCCTTCAAAGTGGCAATTTCGGTGTGAGTGATAAAGATCGCAAAGGGGCATCGAAAAAATTCGAAGATACCCAGCTGCAACAATTATTGGATGAAGACGCATGTCGAACCCTGGATGATACGTCTAAAGAGTTGGATATTGAAAGCAGGCCCAGAAAGCAGGTAACTGGGTACCACATCAATTGAAGGAGAGGGATATTGAGAGACGTTTGGTGACGTGTGAGATGCTTCTTGAACGGCGGAAAAGAAAAGGGTTTCTGCATCGCATCGTCACTGGTGATGAAAAATGGTTCTATTATGATAACCCTAAGCGAAGAAAATGTAGGAGGCTGCCAGGTGAACCAGGTCCAGCGACATCGAAAAAAAATATTCATGCTTCAAATGTTATGTTGTGCATCTGGTGGGATAAGAAGGGTGTCATTGATTATGAACTCCTTAAACCATCTAAAATCATCACTGGTAATCGTTACCGACTTAGCGACTGCAGCTAATGCGTTTGAATCGAGCTCTCAAAGAAAAGCGGCCGGAATGGGACGGTAGACATGTCAAACTGAATTTTCTACATGGCAATGCCAGGATGCATGTTGCTAAATCGTTCTAGAAATTATTAGAAGGACTAAATTGGGAAATCTTACCCCACCCGCCGTATTCCCTAAACATTGCGCCTTTGGATTACCATCTGCTCCGATCAATACACTCAGTCCTTATTGGCGAGCGGCTTACTTCTTACGAGAGAATCACAAACTGGCTCAATGAATGGATCAATATCAAGTACGAGAATTTAATTGTTTCGTTGTTTTCATAACTTTGGCTAAGAAGGGACGCCCATACCCAATAATAAGTCTCTGAACAGTATGTAACAACTCGCAGGATATATGTACATAATTGGCTTGTACATCATTTCTGAAGCGTTCAGCCCAGCTACACTTCCAATTCCTGTTGTACGCCTCGATGTTGGCCAACAATTGGAGAGAGCTACAGTTTTATACTACCTCTCAATGCCAGATGATTTTTATGAGGAACTTCTTTCACCGCAGAAATACATTTAGGGGTTTGCAAATGCCTACTGAGAGGCGACCGCTATTAGAAAATTTTCGTTTCTATTTGATGTGTCACACCTATTGTGGGTTTCGGGCCCGAGCCAACCGAATGACAGTCACGCACATACTAATTCGGCTACGGTGGCCGCCTGTATATCTGATGCGGTGAGTGAAGTACTTCCATAAACGCTGCTCATGATCTTTCAGCACCTCTTAAAGTCTTCTTTAGTGACGCAATTAGCCATTAAATTGAGGTAACGCAACGTATGGAGGCTAGTCAACCGCTCGCAAGAATTTCAACACAGTTTACGAATTAGGAAGAGTAACAAGCGGTACTTCCATTGGTAATAAAAGCTTATATTCTGTGGCTCTGCATACAATTTTTTATATGATCTTTCTACAAGTACGAAAAGTGCGAAGTGTTTAGAGAAACTGTGATCACTTGACATTAGAGTACTTCACTCTTCATACAAAAAAAAATCGGTATTATTTTCCTTTTAAAATGTTCCTTCTCTTCCCTTGCAATAATATCACAAAGGATGAACTTGTTTGTTTGTTCTAGTGGGCCCACTTTCCGGGTAATCATTATAACCTAACTTAATCTAGCCCATTGAAATTATAAGATATATTTAATGGGTGGCACCTAGATGTCAGTAATGAATAATTCCTAGACGGTACCTTTTTTATGCCATCTTTGATATTTCTCAAATAGACAGATGTACAATTTTACACGATAGAACAACACGTTAAAATCATTGAAAATTATTATGAAAATCATCGATCTTTAAAAACGGCATATCCCAAAATTCGTTATTTTTTTTATGGAAATAATCATCCAAGTAAATCGAAAATTCAAAGGTTGGTGAAATAATTTCCAAAAACTTTTTCTGTGTTGGATAGAAAATGGACTGGCAGACCAGACTATAGTTTTTTGAGAAGTAAAGTCTGAGTAAATAAACCAACAACGATTCCGGAACTGAAACACAATGCTTGGATCGAGATTGCTGAACTCAGTACGATAATGTGTGACCCAGACCTTGAAAATTTGAATTCTCGTATAACAGCCTGCCAGCCCATTTAAATGACATAATTTTTCACATATATATTAATTGTTAAGATCTGTATCAGAGTGCAACCTGCAAGAATCTAAATTCATGTTTTTATTAAAACAAAATCTAGACATGTTTTTTGAAAGAGCCTTTATTTTAAGAACTCCGCAAAAATATTTTGATTACTATTCCCCTCAAAAGCAAATTTACTAAATCCCAACCCTGCACAACTTATTCCTAAATCATGTCAAGCATCTAAAAATATGTTATATAGACTTTCGAGATTTTTATAAAAATAGTGTACCAGAAATTTAATGCTCATACTTCGAGATCCTGGTTCTACACTGTCCCTCCTCTATGTAGTTGAGTGCAAAGCTCACTGTTTTGCACTCAACTACATATTCCTTGCATGTATCCATAATCCAAATTTAAATTGTGACAAGAGATATCAACGGGTATCTAATAACGGATGTAGTGCTTGGCTTCCTGTTTTTTTCTTTTCCTATTAAAAATAATGCAGTTAAGTCCATAAAAATATGAACCTCGAAGAATTGCAGACTTTGCCGCGTTAACTGTTAAAATAGATGAAAAAAATTTTCTATACAATTTTAGTTGAGTATGGACTCTAAATTTGTAAATTTTCTTTACCAATAGAACATTTTTGGTATTTATGTAACCTTGTCTATATTATCAATACAGAAATTATATCACATTGTCCCCATTTATATGTCGGGATTTGGCAACCCTGGTGTTGCAATCTGGCAACTGACAGCTATACCGCAAAGTTTGACATTTTTTGGCTTTTACGTACTCAGAACGTTTTGAAATACCAGCGCTATTTGAGTTGTTTACAGTAACTTAAAGGATTCATCTCGGTCCAAAAATGGAATTAAATCGTGAACATTTTCGTGCGATTATTTTTTACAACTTTCGATGTGGATTAACTCAGCAACATTGCATGGATAAACTTAATTCATTTTTTGGCGATGAAGCTCCATCAAGGACCAGTGTTTATCGATGGTATGGGGAATTCAATCGTGGTTGTAGTTCACTCCAAGACGAATTTCGTGAAGGTCGTCCAAAATCAGTTGTTGTTCCGAAAACCATTGATGATGTGCGCGAACTGATATTGCAAGATCGTCATGTGACCTATCGTGAGATTGAGACAATCTTAGGCATTAGTGGGACCAGCGTACATTCAATATTGCATAAACATTTGACTGTCAAAAAAATTTGTTCGCGTTGGATCCCACACAATTTGTCAATCGCTCACAAAAAGACTCGTGTCGATTGGTCGAAGGAAATGCTCAAAAAATACGATCGCGGGGCTTCGAAACACGTCTATGATATCGTGACAGGTGACGAATCATGGATTTACGCGTATGAGCCCGAAAGTAAACAGCAGTCGACTGTATGTGTGTTTCAAGATGAGCCAAATTCAACAAAAGTTGTTCGCGCACGAAGCACTTCCAAGCAAATGGTCGCCTGTTTTTTCGGAAAAACTGAACATGTCGCAACCGTACCACTATAACAACGCAGAACAGTAAATTCTGAGTGGTACACAACCATTTGTTTGCCAGTTGTCTTCCAAGAAATTAGGAAAACCAATCGCCAAAGACGAATCACTCTTCACCAGGACAATACGAACTCTCACACATCGGCTCAAACAACTGCATTTTTGAGCACCCAAAACATCGAATTAATGGGTCATCCGCCGTATAGTCCTGACTTGGCACCGAATGACTTCTTTTTATTCCCGTAGAAGAATGCCTGTTTTGGAGGTACCTCATTCAGAGTGGCAAAAGTGCTTCGACAATTGGTTCAAACGCATGCAAAAGTGTATAGATCTTCATGGAGAATATTTTGAAAAACAATAAAGTGATTTTCGATGATTAAAATTTGTTTTTGTTTTCGAGTCCCGACATATAAAAGCCATCCCTCGTAAGTACTCCACCGTAATTATTATAAAGGCACGACATATGAAGAAGTTTGCATTATTTTCTTATTTATTTTCTAATTTTAATTATTATAATTTTTTTTTTTAACTTAGCTCATTCTGTAATGAAAATCAATTTTGAAAAAAATGTGTGTACGCAGTTTTACAGTCCGTTTTTTTTAGTAGTAGTAAAATCTTATTTATTTTATAATAATTATAATACCGTGAATATGATATAATATTTCAGAATACGTAGAACACAAATTAAAAATAAATAAAAACAACAATGACAATAATTTATAAGATTGTGTGCCATACAAAGAGAAAAAATGTTGTAGCCAATATAAGAAAATTCATTTACAATAAAGTGCCTGTATTTAACACTATAAGAGATATATTTGAATAACGCAAAATGATTGTCCCTGTACGAGGGTTATCACTTTCGCTAAATCTAAAACTTGTTCACCAAAAAAAAGTGCACGAATGTTTTTGTAAATCGGGCAAGCGTCAATAAAGTGATATATGCTTTTGGCCTCGCCAAGGTTGCAAACTGGGCAAGTCACGGAGGAAGTATTTTTAAAAGCTGTTGCGTTGAGGTTGAGGAGACTACCGGTTGCTCGAAAAATTATTATGGCATAAGCAGAGACATCATCATTAAAATAAGGCACATTTAAAGGTATATGTTGCGGGTAAAGTTCATCAGAGTTTGTAAGGAGCTCTTGGAGTGAACAAAATAAATGCTTGTTCAATCAGTTTATTTAGTAGTGTGGGCATGAACTCCATTATATGAGCCGAAGAAAATACTGATAGTGATGACATGTTTTTAGTATAAATTTTAACAATTTCATCCCCCTGAAGATCTTACGCGTTTCTTCCATTTCATTTTAAGTATTTTCTCTCATTTGTCATCAACATTTATTTTTAAGTATCTTCTTGTGAGTTGAGTAGTGCTGGCCTTACTTTAAGTGCGCGCTTCTATAATTTTGTTGATCCATCCAAATAATTCACAAGTTGAATATGGAAAACGCAGAAATAACTTTAATTAAAATATATATTTTTTTAATACATTATAAAAAAAACACTACCTAATTAATATAACCGTGCTTAAGGTTCGATAGATTTAAAATTGTAATTTTCTCGAAGCTTTTCCCCCTTTTATCAAAAAAAGTAGCATAATAACATATTGAGATTTCATTTCAGTGTAGTTTAGGCAACCAGTGTATCAATAAAGTGGGAAAATGTACAAAGGGGCCCAAATTTAAGTACATTTCAAATGTTTACTTAAGGGGGGAGCTTGGTCTATGAGGTCTAAAAATTGCATCTCTTTGCGATTTTTTTTTTTAAGGAAAAAATTAATGTAGCACTGCAAAGTTTTTTCTATCTTTTAATGAACATTTAAAAAGTATAAAAAATTTTTGTACTGGTTAAAATAAGTTGAAAAAAATGTTTAACATAGAAATTAGCAGAGCGCTGCAACGCTGGAGTTTCCAACTGGCGTACAAGATACAGCTCGTAATTATTATCTAAAGCAAAAAATTCAAATGCATTTCTAATTATCATGGTTTTTTTATTCTAGATGAACTAAGAAAACTGAGAGAAATTTCAAAATTTCAACTTTTTGGAGGTTTTAAAGAAAAAAATGCCTTTCTATAAAAAAAAGTTCACTTCAACTTGGTATAAAAATCTTGACACATTTTTTTTAATCTATTTTGTTAGTTCAAATAGAAGAGAATTTAGTACTGAAGGGAACAAGCTATGATTCATTTCAAAAGGTTCATTACTTTTTTTCATTCATGTATGCCAATTCAAAGAAATCATAAAAATGAAAAGTCGAGGAAAGAAGATAAAGTTTGTACTATAGCTGTCCGGTCACAGCGTAACTACCTAACGCTCGCCTACCTTTGGCTTTGTATCTACTGAAATATTTAGAATTAGGCTCTGTAACTTTGTGTGAATATTCTGAAATATATTAGGAATCGCTTAAAACTAAAAAAAAAATTTATTTTTTTGACCTTATAAACCAGGCTCCGCCCTTAACTAACCAAAGCAGGGGTATATATGTTTAAGTATGCATTAATGCTTGTGAAATGGTTAATATCTTTGTTGGTTGTGAATGAGTTCATTTACGTTTTTGAACTAAATCTATGCTTTTTCAGGCAGCTCTTACAATTTTCAATTACAATATTAAGGCTTCGAGATTGATATTAATTTCGCACAGAAAAAGTGATAACTTCACCTACCAAGTTGGTAAGTCCAAAATGTGCTCATGTCACCTATGAACATTTCTTTAAATTAGGCTTAGCTGAACATTTAACAAAACACAAACACTTTATATTTTAAAAGACGACCCATCTTTTTTATTTCTACAATAAAGTTAGCCTACTCGCTGAATTTCATACCTGCTGGACCCTCTCAAAGCAAGCCCAGCAAACGTACGGAATTTTATGGCCGCAGCTGTATATATCATACTTATTACCTGTGGTTATATGTACTTTTCCATGCATGTATTGTATAATGAAGGGGGCACGTCATACCAATCAAAGTGACAACAAAGCAAAAATGTCTCTTAATTGAAGAAAAATAAATACAACTGATGATAAATGAAATGAAAATAATCACTCTCGCAATTCTACACTGCTTGAGTCATCTGTCACGTACAGAGATGATAACTGCGGGTTTTTCTGGTTTCCCCATAGCTATAATAACAAAAGATATCTATTTAATTACGATTTTTTAAAATATTTTTATGAAAAAAGTTAGTTTTTATTTTTTTTTAATAGTAAGTTGGTGTAATATTTCATGCTATAAATATGTATTGTAAGCAGATAAATACAGCGACTGTTTTCAGAAGTGCGGAAAAAAGGAATTCACAGAAATTTTTCTTGCTTTGACTCATTGGAATGCATAAAATTTGGTTTTTCATATAAACGGGTAGTAAAATTTTTGTAAATATTCTAGTAAGAAATATTTATTTTTAAATGCATTTCTTTATTGCGATCTGTTTTTCAAACATTAATCTATCAATCTTATTTCTTCAATTATTGGGTACTTTGAGATGGCGACGAATTTGTGTATTTGTGATACATTTAATAACGGACGTTTGAGATCATTCTGAGCGTTTTCGACTGGAATCTTTGAAGTATTTCACTGTTGGAGTTAGCTGCAGTACCACAAAGTTGAATGCCACATGTCCATACCGGTTTCAAGATAGCTGATTAAAGTGAGAGCTTACTTTCGACAGAAACATGAGAATTTCGCTGTAGTAACCAATTTAGAGTTCTGAGTTTTATTCCTAGAGCCTTCCATTTGTTCAAAACATGGGTTTTCCTTGTGAGTTTGCTATCAAGATTCATGCTAAGATATTTCGTCACGTTAGTTTAGGGGTTAATTGAATAATTGAGCTCAACATGTAGGCAATTTTGTCGATTTAGTATGAAGTGCCTTGCGAAGATTTTTTCTTGGTGAGTGAATGATGGCTAAAATGCGATTCCTAGTCACAAAAGTAAATCGATTTATCCTCGATTATCATGTAATAAGCACCAACTTCCTCCTTCGCGGCATTCAGGATGAATTTGTCGAAAACGATACATCAAACGCTTCAAACCGCCCAGATAGAAAATTGCATTGACGGTTTGGCCCATTGGCATGAACTCCTTGTAGCCAATTCCTTTGGAATAGTAAAACCAAATGGGCATCGACTTGATTTTTGACTTCTCCAAACGTGATTTTTTTGGAGTTGGCTCGTCTTGGGCCTTCCATTCGGCACTTTGACGTTTAGATTCAGATTCATGTTGGAAGCAACACGTTTCATCACCAGTTACAATGTTGTTAAGGAAGCTCTCATGCTTTCTCGCCTCTTTAATGAGGTCTTTCGAATGCTGAACTCTGAGCAATTTTTGGTCCTCAGTTGACTTGTGCGGAATGAAACGAGCACAGACCTTTCGTAAGTCCAAATGATCAGTTAAAATGCAACAAATCGATATTTTGGAGATATTCAACTCCGATTACATGAATTTCACCGATGATTTCGGTTAATTTTTGCTCAATTTACGAACAATTCGGATGGGGTTTTCGGTGATTACTGATTTTGGGCGGCCCGTGCGTTCATTGTCATTTATGTCCTCACAACAGTTTGTTTGTGCTGGTGATGTAAGAAAAAAATCAGCATACTCTACATCTGTGTTCGCTCGTTGCCGTTTGAATCACGACTGATTGAACGAGTGTGTGAATGCGTGTGAAATGAGCGGGCAGAGTTCTGTTGCCGAATCCCCGGTGGCGTGGTAACCGAAATTACTCTCATAATTAGGTTTTTCACTTCAAACTTTAAACTTTGTAATCTATCATTCTTGAGTATGTAATAACGTAGTAATTAGCATGCAAATCTACGAGGCAAAACGCGTCGATCACTATTATTATTGCGCGGAGCAGTCACGTCTCAAAACGTGAGTTCACTGAGTTTTACAACCTCGTTTATTGAATGCGAAAATTTTCTAGGTCACCGATAAAGTTACAAATTCAAGAGCCACAATTCAATAAATGTTTATTTATTTATTATTATGAAGCCAAGAGAGTAAAAGTCGAACTGATTATAGAACAAAACTATTTGAAACTTAATACTATTTAAAAACAATCATATAATAGGCTTCGAAGGGCTTCACAAGGCCCAAAGGGTTCAAATCAGGAACATCAGATTTGATAGAACTTAGTTGCTTACTGAAAAAATACACAAGCCTAACCAGTTGTGAGAACAGACAGTAGTGATTATCGGGTACATTTTCGTGCTAATTACGAATAAAATAGTCACTAAAATAGTTCGTCACGTCAAATTTCCAAATATGGCTATTCAACCTAACCTGTTAATTTTTTTTCCTTTTTTGGGATACCAACAGCTTCGCTTGTCAGATATATGTTTTCCGCAAGCCTCTCTTTTTAGTAGCTTCATTTTTTTCTGAATATGCATCCAATTTAACCATACATACGATTTTCCAAAAAGAAAATGAAAATTCCAAAGGGATGCTTAATACTGAAAACATTTTAAATTCTATTAAAATACAGACCAGACATATGGCTTATGCGTTATACCACGCACAATATAAAAAGTTTGAATTTTAGAATTTTAAAGAATCTTTTGCTGTACTTTTTGGCTTGTCTTTCCTTTGGCAAGAATTTACACTTAAAACAAATATATTCCAAAAATATTTCCATACCAGCAAGTCATCATTTACTTACAATAACAACCTCTGCTTTAGAATGCTGTCAAATAAACCAAAAACCAATAAATTTACCCAAGAAAAAGCCAACTGAGTGCTCCTCGAGCTTTCTAATAGATAACAAAAGCTGCATTTGAATTTCGATAAGTTTTGGCAAATATAAATTCTTGATTACTTTGGCGCCGTACCTGACCGAGACTGACCCAGTCATGGGTCATAAACAACACAAGTGTTGGTAAGAAGGGCAAAACTGGCAAAAGTGGAAAAAGCAAAGCATAGAAAAAATTACCAACTATGCAACTAGATAAATGTACGTATGTATGTATGTATAAAAGTGTCTGCATTTCTTAGCAGATAGATTTCAACAGAAACCGCAGCAAAACACTAACAACTCTCATAAAATCACTACAGCTGCATAGCCCGTAATGGAAAAAAGCGTTTGATAAATTGAAACAGAAAATCAATACATTCGATTATTTACATTGGAAGCAAATAAATTGTATGAAAAATTCGTATATAAATACAAATTGAAGTAATTAAAAGCGAGATATAAACATAGACATATGAAAATATACGAGAGAAAATAGGAGGTTAGGAAGATAAGAAATATGAGAGTAAGGAGCAAGTAGTGTGCACTGAGAGTAAAGATTCACAGCAAAAATTTATAAGAAAGTCAAAATATTAAAGTTGGAAGCATTCCACACGCAGCAGCAGCTCAAGTGGAATCCGATGCACTCGAACACGCACACACATACAAACTAGTGATACAAATCCCGGGCTCCCAGTGTTTCACTCAGCCGTACTGAGTAGGCATGTATACCTATAAAGGGTGGTCAAATTTCAAGGGCCGACATTGAATGTAAACCACACCTGAACGCCAAATTCTTTTCTGCACTTCATTTAACATTTTTCAATTTCAGACTAATTCAATTTCAACCATGGAAAGATACACAATCGAGCAATGCGTTAAAGTTATTCAGGCTTATTATGAAAACGGGCGTTCAAATCAAAATGCATATCGCGCACTTCGTGAAGAAAAATCATCCTTAGTGATGAGGCACATTTTCGCCTCAGTGGATTCGTCAATAAGCAGAATTGCCGCATTTGGGCGAATGATATTCCAAGAGTGATTGCCGAGAAACCAATGCACCCACAAAGAGTGATTATTTGGTGCGGTTTACGGGCCGGCGGCATCATTGGGACGCATTTTTTCCAAAATGAGGCCGGTCAGGCAGTTACTGTGAATAGTGTTCGCTATCGTGAGATGATGACGAACTTTTTATGGCCCGAATTAGAAGATATGGATGTGGCCGATATGTGGTTTCAACATTACGGTGCCACTTGTAACACAGCTAACAAAACAATGGCTCTTTTGCGCGAAAAATTTGATGGCCGAATAGCCTCACGTCGCGGCGATGTCAATTGGCCGCCAAGATCATGTGATTTGACACCGTTGGACTTCTTTCTTTGGGCCTATTTGAAAGAAAAGGTGTACGTCGATAAGCCAGCAACCATTCAAGAGCTAAAGGATGAGATAATTCAGCTCATTAACACAAAAAAAGGAGGGATACGTACCGTAATTTTCTAAAATCGCATAAAACCAAAACAACAAGTTAAAATTAACTTAAAACCGCATAAAAAAGTTTGCACAAATTAGGCTGCTTAATAAATTACTTCGAATGTACGACAGAAATTCAACCACAAGCTTCAACTAAACTTGAATTCAAAAACTTAGTTTTACATTTTTTAATCATTATCGCTATCTGATAATGGCTAGCACCGTTTGCGAAGTGGTACCAAATCAGCTTCGTCATCAAAAGTGACTGTACCTAGATCAACAAAACATTGTTAATTTTTGCAAAAGTGATTTAGAAGCATTTCTATTGTAAATATTCCAAAACAGCTGCTTCTTCGTACCAATTCTCAATATCAGACTGAAGTTTATGCATTTCATTCGAATCTTTTATGAAACAAAAAATGTTTAAGTCATCTTCATAGAGCAAAATATGAACGAAAGAAAGGCATTTACCTACATCGCTAATAAACAGAAAAAAAAGTAAAAAGCCACAATACTTCCCTGAGGAACTCCGGAAATAGCCAAGAAAGGTGTGCCATCAATGGTGAAAACATATCGCCTATTAGAGAGATAAGATTTAACCCATTGAAAGAAAACCGAGTGAAATACAAAACAAGCTAATTTACTAATTAAGATGGAATGAGATTAAACTTTCAGTCAGAAACTCTTCTTCAACAATGTACTCGAGCAATTCTTAATTTGTCTGCTTTTCCTGTGTACCATACTCTTTTGGAGCTTGATCTCCAAAATTCCGAACTGCAAGTATATAATCCAGAGACGTCTTATCTTCCCCCGCTCAATCGCTTTGTCAAAAGCTGTACTGGTTTAATGTAGCTGGTTTAACCACAAAGCATTCAGACTTTGCATACTCCTACAAATAAAAGTCCAAAGGTGTGTATCACACAATCTTGGTGGGCAATCCACTGGTCCGAGACGAGAGATAAATTGTTAAGCTGTTCACCGAAACGACGACGCAGTAAATCCATTGATTCACGAGCTGTATGGCACGTAGCGTCATCCGCCGTCTGGTTGGAACCAAATGATGTGGAGATCACGGGCTTAATTTCCGGCACCAAAAAGTTGTTTATCATGGCGTAAAAGCGTTCGCCATTTATTGTTACATTGGCGCCAGCCTCGTCTTTGAAGAAAT
Organism: Anastrepha ludens; assembly: GCF_028408465.1. Classification (NCBI taxonomy): domain Eukaryota; kingdom Metazoa; phylum Arthropoda; class Insecta; order Diptera; family Tephritidae; genus Anastrepha; species Anastrepha ludens. The sequence goes on from NC_071501.1 coordinate 70,221,759, forward strand.
ATGGGCCGATCATTCCTCCAGCTCATAGGCCGCACCAAACGTATGTTTTCAATTGATATAATGACTATTCTGGAATGGCTTCGAGCAACCCGAATATGGCACTTTTGCTTATTGACGTCGCCATTATGCTAAAAATAGACCTTATTGCTAAACATCATAAGTTGAACTGAGCGCGCCATGAACACTTTTCACAGAGCGTCGATTTTCGAAATACTACTGTGGGCAAAAAGTAAGGTGAATTTGGTTGTAAAATGAAAAATCTTTATTTATTCTTGTAAATCAATTTCATCCTCTTCAAAATAATCCCCTCTCGATGAAATACACTTATGCCAACGATTTTTCCAATCCCCGAAACATGCCAAATAGTCCATTTCCGATATAGCCATCAGCACCTTCTTCGATTCAGCTGTTATCTCCTCAATCGACTCGAAACGAGTTCCCCGGAGTGGTCTCTTGAGTTTTGGGAGTAGCCAGAAGTCACACGGAGCCAAATCAGGTGAATACGGTGGTTGCGGAACGATATGCGCGGAATTTTTGGCGAAATGGTCACGAAGAACGAGTGCAGTGTGAGACGGTGCATTATTGTGATGCAAAAACCAAGAGTTGTTGGCCCATAATTCTGGTCTTTTTATACGAATTGCTTCACGTGAACGACGCATAACGCTCAAATAATATTCCTTATTAACAGTTTGGCCAGGTGGAAGGAATTCATAGTGCAACACACCACGAAAATCGAAAAAAACTGTCATCATGTCCTTTATTTTTGAACGACTTTGACGTGCTCTTTTCGGTCTGGCCTCGCCTTTAGCACGATATTCGCTTGATTGGTCGGTTGTTTCAGGGTCGTAAGCATAAATCCATGTCTCATCTGCCGTAATGATGCATTTGAGCTTGTCCTGATAGTCTGAAAGCATTGTTTCGCACACATCAACGCGACGACTTTTTTCCAAGAAATTGAGAGTTTTCGGTACCAAACGAGATTTGACTTTTCGTAGGCCCAAATGGTCTTTCAAAATGGTTTTCACAGATCCTTCTGATATTCCGATCATATCAGTAAGGTCTTTAACAGTCAACCGACGATTTTTGAGCACTAACTCCTTCACTTTATTGACGTGTTGGTCATCTGTTGACGTCGATGGTCGTCCGGAGCGCTCCAAGTCATCAACACGTTCTCGACCCTCTTTGAAGTCTTTGTACCACTTATAAACATTTTTCTGCGACATGGTCGAATCACCAAATGCCTTCTGCAACATGCTAAACGTTTCCGCAGCCGAAATTTCATTCCGCAAACCAAATTTGATGGCACTTCTCTTCTCAATCAAATCAGACATTGTATAAATCGAAATCAATTTTACGATATGTAAATGTTGAGGCGTAAATATTTCCATGATGAAATGACAATGACTACCGAAAACAAATTATATATTAAGCGTGATCTGCAAAAAAAGAACCTATTGGAAAAAGTACCTCCAATCTGACCACCCTTTATAATATTTTTCTATATCAGTTCTTAATGTTTGTTCACTCTACTCAACACCTAAGAAATTACGAAAGAGTTTAGTTAAGTCGGGGTACCTTCAACTGTTATACCTATAATTTTACAATTCCAATCTTATTTGTGATATATGCATACCTGAATCATATGGTTTTAAAAATACTATTTAAGCGGTGTATTACTTTAAGATTTTCCTGCATTAATAAATGCCATAAAATATCCATATTTAAAATCAGTTTATCTTAAATAATAAATTATCTTAATTCCTGCTGTGTTTAATTGCTTTTATTTTTCTCTCATATTAAAAAGTTCTGTCCTAATTTGAATCCCGAAATGAGTCTCAGACTCGTTCAACTCGCTGCTTCAAAAATATGACGAAACCTCGGGATCAACATTTTCCGCTAAATTTGGCATCCCTAATATACCCATATTCCCACATTAAAAATACATCCATTACTATTTCATTCGCAAGTGCCCTCAAGTGCATTCATGGCAATAGCAAGCAGCTCTTTGCTCAATTGGTCCTTTTGCCTACTCCTGCTGCATTTTCACAAAATGAAATGCAAATTTCAAATTAAAATATTGCGTTACATTGCCACAAATGCATTCAAATGGAAATAAATCGAAGCATATGTAGGCGAACGTAAGCTGGCCGCAAGTCACTGAACTGTACAAGTTGTAAAGGAGAAAAAGGAAAACAAAATCTCGAAGTGCATAAAAATGGAAAAGTAAAACTGACAGGACAATTGTACTTGTAATCATGTCCGCCAGTAGGGGAAGCGGCAGCAGCAGTGCCATCTAAATAGATACGAAAAGATGTAGCACAACGAAAGCTGAGAATTAGAACCAGCACTTGTGGCTGTCAAGCTAACCATATATCATAGCTAAACTTGGTAGACAAGCCTAAGCAGCTGCAAAAGTCCATGTCCGTACCCAAGCACATATAGATATGTACGTATATACAATATAGGCGCTTGAATACTATGCAGCTTAATATGTGAGAGTATTCAAAGTCATATGGGCAATTTACTGGTATGTGTATGTGCCTATTATTTATGGTTGCCTTGCCATCGAAATGCTATAAAAGTTGTGTAGCTGAAATTGAAACTGTCAACAATGACAAATACAGGCGGCTATTACAAATGCTGATTTCCTGCGATGTCAAGAAACTTGAGAAAGCGCCTTGAAACCAGTTGAGAGTAGAAATATTAGCAAATAAAAAGGGAGTGAGATACACAAATAGAGCACCATCAGGGTGACAAACAAATTATTTGTAATTGTGTCAAGGACTCTTTATTATACATAATTTTTACAAGTTCAAAATCATGCTAAACCTTCATATTTTCAAAGTAAATCATTGAATTATTTGATTGGATTTTATAAACGATTGAAAATAAATTTTGCAGCTAATTTAAAGTTAATTGAACTTCACGTGTGTGAGTTTGCTGCTAATTCTACAATTAAGCTCAATGAGTTCGATTGCTGGATTTCAAGTTAATTTAATCATAAAAATTGACAAGTTTCTATATTTCAAGAAAGAATAAGAAAACATTCTTCCTTCACTAAGTTATAGAAAAATATTTTAACTGAAGTTCTCTTCTAGGGTGAATGGAGAAGAGGTAAGGTAAGTAGGTAGGATGCCTTAGCCATCCACATCGATGGGTTCAAATAGACAGGGGCGGAGAGAAAGACGTGTTTTCTGTGCTCTATCCAAACGTAGATTTACCATTTTAGGTTGACAATTTTCTAATGAATTGGAAGATCTGAGTACTGTAGAAATCAGGGATCTTCTAAAATTTTTGAAAAGTACACATTGGTTTTAGGAGAGATAAGGACAAGTTCCCTACGCGGCATCAGAATGGACTATAAACCTGAGTGTGTCCGCTTAAACCACACCTAACTTACTATCTCCGAAGTATACTGTGGGCAAAAAGTAAGGTGAATTTTTTTGTCAAACTTCGCGGGATTAAAATTTCGCTCTAGTTATTTTGTTCATGAGTTGGCAGCACTGTTAATAACATCTGGGTCAACTTTCATGTGAATGTCATTATCAGTAATATATTTACGCTTGTGTTTACCAAACGACCAAGAGTGCATTTTTCGATTTTTACAATGTATGATTTGATTGAGCAGAGAAGTTTCGTCAAATTTTGTTTGCGGAATGAAATTTCGGCTACCGAAACGTTTAGCATGTTGCAGAAGGCATTTGGTGATTCGACCATTTCGCAGAAAAATGCTTTTAAGTGGTACAAAGACTTCAAAGAGGGTCGAGAACGTGTTGATGACTTGGAGCGCTCCGGACGACCATCGACGTCAACAGATGACCAGCACGTCAATAAAGTGAAGGAGTTAGTGCTCAAAAATCGTCGGTTGACTGTTAAAGACCTTACTGATATGATCGGAATATCAGAATTAGAGAGAGGAGAGGGGATTATTTTGAAGGGGATGAAATTAATTTACAAGAATAAATAAAGATTTTTCATTTTACAACCAAATTCCCCTTACTTTTTGCCCACAGTATCTTCCCTATTTCGTTTCCTGTTGGTATTGCTAGCAAAATCAATGCCGAAGTATGAGGGTTTGAGATGAAATGGTCTCTTGAGTGCAGCCTGCGAAAAAAGTGTAGCTACTCAATATTTTGACCAGTTTATACTTTTTTTATTCGTGTTTTTTTCATATTTAATTTTGTTTTTTCTCAAAAGTGAAGCTCTAACCTTTGGCAACGTTTCCCGAAAACTTGAGTGCTTAGGTTTTCATACAAGTTTGATGCCATGATTGTGATCTTATTTTCCCAAAAGAAAATCGTGCGAATAGAAATTAAATCCTACATTTTTGTAGCTTTCTCGGGTATCCCACAGGAAAATATTCTCGGTCCTATTTTATTTTCCATTTTCATTTATGATACAAGTATTTATTAATGAACATTTTAACCTAACTCTATGCTGAGAATCTAAAACTGTTTAGTAAGGCAACTTGCCAATCGGGTGCTTCCACTTATTTTTTAATTTAAAAATTCGTTTTCTTTTTTCAATTTCAAATAGCAAGCAGAAAAAAACGTTCAAGCTGCACGGCTTGGGACGAGCAAATAATACCTGTATTTGTCACCTGCGATCCATCTTTTACTGACAAAACTATCCAATAAACAAATCAGCTATTCACTAATCCACGTAACAACCATCTGTCGCATTACAATTTGAATCCGAAAGAACTGCGCCGGTAATCCCGATTAACGCCGCCATTTTTCTAGGCTATAAGATTGCGGACAGAGAGGGAACGAGGCCGAAGAAGAATTGCTTGCGTTGCGGGCAAGCAGGCGGGTGTTTATAGTGGAAGACGAATGAGATGTAATAACAATTGAAATGGGCTCGTCTTCAAACGCGTTTGTTTCTAAATGAAATCCTCTTTTTAAGTTAAAACTTAAGAAAAGAAAGCAATATTCAAGAATGTCAATTAATACCAAACGTATAACATTTTGCCAAAAATTGAGCCATTTATTGAAAAACAATGAAAACATTTCAATAAAACTCCGGGCACTGCAGGATTGTTTGTGACTTTAAGGTGGATATCCAAATGAAAAAGGTTTACATATTTGACTACTGTTTTTGGAGTAATTGGCGGAGGCAGAAGAGATATAGCACCTTAAAGCAAAATTTAAGAAAAGTAACTCTTCCCCTATGCGACCCCTGGGTATCCATTTGAAAATGAGGCAGAAACACATTCGCAGTATTTTTTTTTAATCCAAGATAGTTTCATTTAATTACATAAATTATCATTAATACATTTTTCAGTCATGATACGGACACAAACGTGGCTAAATTCATGAGGTCTAAAATTAACCACCGAGAAAACAGAGCAAATACTTCTAACCAAGAAACCAAGAAACGTTATAAGTTAGCATGCAAACTTGCTTAAATGCGCTAACCACAAGAAAAGTTCTAAAGAACCTAGGCATAAGACTGGACCCAAGACTAACTTTCTGGACCCAAATAAAACACGCAGCAGAGAAAGCCGCTAGGATGGCATGCCTACTCAGTGGACTGATTGCAAGCATAGGGGGGCCAATCGGAAGAAAACGGGAAATAACGATGGCTAGCAGCTGTTCAAGTGGCTACCATTAGGCATTTGAACCTCCTCATCCGCAAAAAAAGAACGGAAAAAAGTCATTTTTCAAAAGCAACTTTATTTCACAGTTGGTCGCCGTAGCCGAATGGGTTGGTGCGTGATTACCATTCGGAATTCACAGAGGAATAGTTGGTTCGAATCTGGGTGAAAGCAAAATTAATAAAAAAAAACATTTTTCTAATAGCGGTCGCCCTTCGGCAGGCAATGGCAAACCTACGAGTGTATTTCTGCCATGAAAAAGCTCCTCATAAAAATATCTGCCGTTCGGAGCCGGCTCGAAACTATAGATCCCGCCGTGGAACAACATCAAGACGCACTCCACAAATAGGACGAGGAGCTCGGCCAAACACCTAATAGAAGTGTAAGCGCCAATTTTTATTTTTTTTTATTTTAAATAATTACATGAAAGACAAACAATTCATACAACAAGCGAATCGTCTTTGAAAACAGCGCATCACAGTTTCTAGCTGACCGCACGCGCAACGTCTTTATCTTCGCCTTCGCTTCCACTCTGTCAACCTAAGCATCTGCATTTACATAGTTATTTTTTGCGTAAGTGCGTAGAAGTAAATGCTTTTAATTAGACATATAAACGTGGATAATTTCATTTCATATAAATTCAATTGAGCCTTAGAAGCAAACATTTTACTAACAGGACTCTGCAGAACAAAAAAGATTAGGTCAAAGTAAATTCGCACAATACGATAGATTGACGTTCAGTTGCCTTTCTCACATAAAAGGCTGAAGACTTGCAGAACGATTGCTCTCTAACAATGCGATGCAAATCAGTTATCTTACTCTTGAACAAGCAACAACAAATTACAATCACACAGCACACAAACAAACACGAGCGCACTCAGAAAGCGACGCAAATTGTAGCTGAAAAGGATAAGAAAACGGAAAGCGAACAAAATGGAAATCAAAGCTGATCGATAGTGCAAATATTATGTTGAACGCTTCAATTTCACATACATTGCATAGCTAAAAAGTGGAATAAATAGGCGAACAAATACTCGCAGTCAAACGGGCAATGCACAAGAGATTCGTACACTTACAGACAATCTTCACACATACCTACATACACACATGCTATACATGCATCGCTCACTCCACAAAAGCGTTCACACTTACGAGTACAAGCACATTGCAGCCTTTTGGGGGCATTCGTATGAAAATATTCAAGCTGAGCCTCGCCGCCAGCAAGGATATGTGTGCCGGATTAAGGATTTCTTTGTTGCTACTGCACTTTGTATGTCACTTGCTGAGTGTGTGTGGGTGTGTGCGTTTGAATGTTAGTATTTGTGCAGCAATTTGAATAAATAAATAAAAGTGCTCACAAACGAATTGGAAACGGCTGGGGATTGTCGGTTGTCAGGGCAAAAACACATTATTGAATTGCTCGAATGGCTGACTAACGGACTGACTCACTCAATGATGGACTCACTCTCGCTCAGTATAGAGCGGCTTGTTTGCTGCTCGTCCATTCAGATGGCCATACAATGGCATTTCGCTGATTTTTAGTTTTGTGCTTTGTGACTTTTTGATTCGTTTTGTTGGTTGCTATTGTTGTTGTTGTTATTTGTTTTTCTAACTGCTGTGTGTGCAGTTTAAGTGGGTCTCTGAAGCCAAGGGCACTTTCTATCTGCAGTTATTTGAATAGCTCTCATTTTATTCTAAACAAATTTTGACGCAGTGCTCCACTTTAATTTTTTTTTATATTTTCTATTTTTTTTGTGGTCCCTTTTTATTTGGTTCCATTTAACAAATAACTTCAGGCATTTAACTGAATTGGTTTTGCTTGCTAGACAAATTTTAACTTAATGAATACATTTTTGGTTTTGGATTTTTGATGCTCAAAAAATTCTGAAATGTTCAGCTGTAGCTTGGGTTTGGGGGACAGCCGTTAAGGCGAACTCTACCTTTCCAATAATGATCCGGCTGCAACGATCGACCTACTTTCCCATCACTGGTTGATCACATCTTGGCCAAAAGAGATATAAATATCACGCGTCACGTGACGCCGATGAATTTGTTAACGAAAAAACTTTCCTCTGAGTGCCTTTATGTTAAGGGAACAGGGATTTTGCAAAGACTATATGAACAGTTCCAAATTGCACTGTGAGATAAATGCGACAGTCTATTTTGCGAAACTTTAATATCTCGAGATCTATGCAACTAAAAAATTCAACGCGTGTCTTCCAGTTGGAATCCCTAGCCATCTGCGATGGTTGCGAAATGTGTAGTGCAACACTCAGTAAGTTCAACAGACAGCACTACGACTCGTGAAGCAGCATGCTTTATAATACATACTTTGCACATCGCCATTGCTTTTAATTGGTTTGAGAGAGCTCACCTGGAAGCATGTGAGCTTGGCCTAGGATGTCTCTCAGAGACAAAAGAGTTTCTTGCAACCCTAAATTTTATCGAGGGCGTACCTAACTACTCATTTGCTAAGCTAAGCTAATTACAGACCCCATACCACTATGCGTCAAAAGACATTCAACCTTCATTGAATCGGCACCGAGTATCCATTTTAATATCTTGGCTAACCGCTGTTTTCACAAAGCACTGGGGGATGGATGAGGCGAGACAGGATCTGGGTAAACATTATTGTAAGATTACTAAGAACCAGTTCTCTTGATTAAGTTTAAGATATTTTTGATTTATTTCATGCTTTTAAACTGAGGTTTCCGCTTATACGATTTGGGGCAGAGAGTAGTTTTAGAAGACTTCATAACGAAGTGCATTAATTTTTAACGATTTCTAAAATTCACAGCTGCATTTATTTCTTACGATAAGTCCAGCTCACTGCAAGAAATAGATTTCGTTTCAAGGGTTTCGCCAGCACTTTTCAATAACCACTCATTACCAAAAGGAACATGTTTCGGAAAGATATCGACAGCTTTGTCCGATATTTCACACGAAACACCAATAATAGAAACAGTTTTTTCTAATGACGGTGGCCCCTTGATAGGCAACGGCAAACCTCCGAGTGTATTTCTGCCATGAAAAATCTCCGCGTAAAAAGACCATCTGCCGTTCGCAGGAAGTATAAAACTTGTCGTTCCCTACATTTGTGGAAAACATCAGGGCACGCACCACCAAATCCAGGGTGTAAGCGCCAATTATATGTGGGCAAAAAGTAAGGTGAATTTATTTGTCAAACTTCGCGGGATTAAAATTTCGCTCTAGTTATTTTTTTTATGAGTTGGCAGCACTGTTAATAACATCTGGGCCAACTTTCATGTGAATGTCATTATCAGTAATATATTTACGCTTGTGTTTACCAAACGACCAAGAGTGCATTTTTCGATTTTTACAATGTCTGATTTGATTAAGCAGAGAAGTGCCATCAAATTTTGTTTGCGGAATGAAATTTCGGCTACGGCTTCGGAAACGTTTAGCATGTTGCAGAAGGCATTTGGTGATTCGACCATGTCGCAGAAAAATGTTTATAAGTGGTACAGAGACTTCAAAGAGGGTCGAGAACGTGTTGATGACTTGGAGCGCTCCGGACGACCATCGACGTCAACAGATGGCCAACACGTCAATAAAGTGAAGGAGTTAGTGCTCAAAAATCGTCGGTTGACTGTTAAAGACCTCACTGCTATGATCGGAATATCAGAAGGATCTGTGAAAACCATTTTGAAAGCCCATTTGGGCCTACGAAAAGTCAAATCTCGTTTGGTACCGAAAACTGTCAATTTCTTGGAAAAAAGTCGTCGCGTTGATGTGTGTGAAACAATGCTTTCAGACTATCAGGACAAGCTCAAATGCATCATTACGGGAGATGAGACTTGGATTTATGCTTACGACCCTGAAACAACCGACCAATCAAGCGAATATCGTGCTAAAGGCGAGGCCAGACCGAAAAGAGCACGTCAAAGTCGTTCAAAAATAAAGGTCATGATGACAGTTTTTTTCGATTTTCGTGGTGTGGTGCACTATGAATTCCTTCCACCTGGCCAAACTGTTAATAAGGAATATTATTTGAGCGTTATGCGTCGTTTACGTGAAGCAATTCGTCTAAAAAGACCAGAATTATGGGCCAACAACTCTTGGTTTTTGCATCACAATAATGCACCGTCTCACACTGCACTCGTTCTTCGTGACCATTTCGCCAAAAATTCCACGCATATCGTTCCGCAACCACCGTATTCGCCTGATTTGGCTCCGTGTGACTTCTGGCTATTCCCAAAACTCAAGAGACCACTCCGGGGATCGCGTTTCGAGTCGATTGAGGAGATAAAAGCTGAATCGAAGAAGGTGCTGATGGCTATACCGGAAATGGACTATTTGGCATGTTTCGGGGATTGGAAAAATCGTTGGCATAAGTGTATTTCATCGAGAGGGGATTATTTCGAAGGGGATGAAATTGATTTACAAGAATAAATAAAGATTTTTCATTTTACAACCAAATTCACCTTACTTTTTGCCCACATATAATAGGGAACGGCATTTTTATAAATTCCGCTGGCTACATAATCATAACTTAGATACTCTGTTATGCCTGATCTAGAATTGGTTCCATGCACTTAATAATAAAACTCAAGCTAGAAGTTATCTAACAAAATTTAGTAATTCCTAAATCAAATGTACTATGTACAAGTAATTACTTTCTTTTAGGCCACTTCTAAAAATTGCTTTATAAGATTGTATTACCGATGTACAGGAGCGTCTTATCTCTTAGAAGAGCTTAGGGCAAGCTTTTGCATCTAAGTTCTTATGAAAATATACTCGTAGATTTCTCTTTGTCTAGCTGAGGGGAAACCGCAGTTACATAGAAAAAAATTTTTGAAACTTTATGTCAGTAGTGGCGATTTATCCCAGGTTCTACTACCAGTAGTTATACACCAACAAGCAATCATATGGCATTTATTCTCTTTTGTTCATTACTTAAATGAAAATACCTACACATTGTCCAAATCTAAACAATTTCTTTGGACATTAAAGGAAGTGTAATGAGAGCACAATCCGGGACACGCAAATGAAAACAGCTAACTGCAATAATTCCTTTTAATTTCTCTTCATATTTCAACATTTCAACAAGCTGTCACGAGTATTCATAAATCTATTAATTCTCTAATTCATGTGGGCACGATTCCAAAACCAACACACCCCACCAATGAGCAATTAAGACAACCCCCAATTAAGGAGTATACATTTTAACTCAACACATACAGACAAATATTTTATTTCAATGCAAAGAAAATAACTCACATACACACACTCGAATAACATACACGGAAATAAACCAAACCGAATTGGGAGAGGCCAAGTGAAAGTGGAACGGGAAGCAGTAAACAGTGAATGGCAAATGGGAACATGCTGACAAACTGAAGAGTTGCGAAATGAGGGCAGCCACAACAGAGCTAAGTGCAGGAGTTGCTGAAATGGAGATGGTTGTACAGTTGCACCTTCCTATAAATATCTGCGTGTGTGTGTGTGATGTACACGCTTGTTGGCAGTTTTGAAATCAAAATACATTTTAAAATTCAACACGGCACGTAAAACTTGAGATTCATTAAATGGATGCTGCATTTATGTGCGCGTTTAATGAGCAAACGTGCGTGCGAACAAAATGTCTAAGGACGCAAGCGCTAACACATACACATAATAGGTCTATTTATAAGTTCGTGCGGTTTTACAACAGATGGCGTAACTTGATTATTATTCCATCGATCCACATTTCCAAACATTCATTGGAGAGCTACTGTCGTAAGGCACAAACGTCAGTATAAGTTTTTTATTTGAAGCGTAAACAACAATATTTTTACCACACTTGAAAATGTCGAATTTCGTGCCAAATAATGTGTTTTTGCGGGGAATTCTTCTTCATTATTTTAATATGAAGAAAAAAGCAGCCGAAAGTCATCGTATCTTGGTGGAAGTTTATGGTGAGCATGCTCTATCTGAGCGAACGTGCCAGAAGTGGTTTGCACGCTTTAAAAGTGGTGATTTTGGCTTGGAAGACGAAGAACGCGAGGGTGCGCCGCCAAAGTTCATGGATACCGAATTGGAGGAATTGCTCGATCAAGATCCGGCTCAAACGCAAGAAGAGGTTGCAAAAACTTTGGGAGTTGATCAATCAACCATTTCCAAACGTTTAAAAGCCATGGGAATGATCCGAAAGGTAGGCCATTGGGTGCCGTATGAATTGAAGCCAAGAGACGTTGAACGCCGTTTTATGGCATGCGAACAACTGCTTCAACGGCACAAAAGAAAGGGTTTTTTGCATCGAATTGTGACTGGCGATGAAAAGTGGGTCCATTACGACAATCCAAAACGTCGGGCAACGTATGGATACCCTGGCCATGCTTCAACATCGACGTCGGCGCAGAATATTCATGGCCTGAAGGTTATGCTGTGTATCTGGTGGGACCAGCTGGGTGTTGTGTATTATGAGCTACTGAAACCGAATGAAACGATTACGGGGGATGTCTACCGACGACAATTGATGCGTTTGAGCCGAGCACTGCGAGAAAAACGGCCGCAATACGCCGATAGACACGACAAAGTTATTTTGCAACATGACAATGCTCGGCCACATGTTGCACAAGTGGTCAAAACATACTTAGAAACGCTCAAATGGGATGTCCTACCCCTCCCGCCGTATAGTCCAGACCTTGCGCCATCCGATTACTATCTCTTCCGATCGATGCAACATGGCCTGGCTGACCAGCACTTCCGTAATTACGATGAAGTCAAAAAATGGATCGATTCGTGGATTGCGGCAAAACCGACCGAATTTTTCACAAAGGGAATCCGTGAATTGCCAGAAAGATGGGAAAAAGTAGTAGTAAGCGATGGACAATATTTTGAATATTAAATTTGTAACCATTTTACGTCAATAAAGTTTCAAATTTCGAAAAAAAACCGCACGAACTTATTCATAGTCCTATTACATACACGCTCCTTTGTGAGTATGAGTATATATGTATGTTGATATTTTTGTTTGCGGATTTACGAACGGATTACGATTGCACGCACGCAACGGCCTGAAAGTGTAAGTGACGAGGATGTGAATGAGGACAGAGAGTCCAATACGTAGAAAGTGTTAAGACTGAAAAAGAAGAAAAGATACGACATTTGAAGTCAAACAACGGTGAAGGAGTAAAGGAGTTTTCAAATCCGAGAATGCAGAGAACGTTAATGTCATCAATGTTCTCTGGAGAATGTTTACGAAAATATGTGGGAAGCAAAAGTAAAAGCGCTTCGTGTGCCTAAAAATATGGCTCTCTACATATATCTAAGTACACTTGTGGTCATATAATTAAGACACTTGAACTTATTACAATATTCGCTATGCTTTTCACACTACATTTTTTCCTTTATTTTTATAAAAGTACTGTGCATTCTGCAGCAAAACTAAACTGTGTGCGAAATGCGCAAAAATCTAACAAATTCCAAAAACAAAATACATCAAAATATCCAGCATTTTATTCAGAATTTAAAAAAAAAATTTAAAAGTACATCCAAAAATTCAACATTTTATTCAGAACTTATAGAAGAATTTGTGTCATGTAACTTAATAGCTAAACTTTAAGAAATTTCAAAAACCAAAAAATACACCCTAATGTCCGACTGTGTATTCAAAACTTTTAGAAAAATTTTTGGCATGCGTTTTATTCTAACTACACCAAAATTTAACAAAATTCGAAAAAAAGAGAAAAAACATCCAAATGTCCGACTTTTTGTTCAGAATTTTTGGAAAAATGTTCGGATGCAGTTGCAACTATAACCCACTGAATCTTGTACTAAATTAACAAAAATTAAAAAACAATAATTAATCAAAATATCACACTTTTTCTTCAGAGTTTTTAGAAAAAATTTCGATGTGTACTTTATAACCAATTTTTTTTTTTTTTTTTTTTTTTAAATGTTTGATATGCAACTTTATAAGTTAAAGCTCATGTCTATTCAGACAAGCCTGCTTCAATAAACGCATTAGAAGACAACATTAAAGCATTTATATGTGAGATACCGGCCGAAACATTGGAAAAAGTATGCCAAAATTGGACTAAGCGGATGGACCATTTGAAGCGCAGTCGTGGTCAACATTTGCATGAAATAATCTTCAAGCATTAAATTATTTGAACTGTACTGTCGATTTAAGTAAAAATTTCTTGCATTTTTCTGAATTTTACGTGTGGGATTTTGAAAAACTTTCCTATAGCTCTTAAAAAATCACCCTTCAGTTTGCCTGCATGAAATAGGCTGTGAGCCACTGTTTGTGGGTTAGCATAAACACATATACACACTCACTTAAGCACAGACATACACATATTTTAAAGGTGCAATGACAGGCTTGTGAAAGTAGGTTAAATTTTCAATGCAATGCAATTAGACGTTTGCGTCGTTCATCAACCCGAGCAGCATTGCCAAGCTCCTAACGATGAAGCGGAAATGGTAAATGTCTCACTGAAATTCATCAAAATGCAAAGCTCACAAACTTACATACGTGCACACTCGCAGGACCTTTAATTGCTTGTACGGGATTTCGCTAATTTTCCTAATGATAATTTTGTGATTGCAAGCAATATCTGCCTAAGTCGATTTAAGCAAGAATTGCATTATATGTAGAATATTTAAATATTTTTTATTACAATTTTATGTTACTATTTTGATAATGTCCACCGTAGACTTGCAGAATCTTGGTTTTTAGCCCAGTAGATGGAGTACCTTGAAGTGTTTAAAAAACAGATTCTGCCGAAGGTTTTTGGACTTTGTGCGATGATGACAGCGACTTATAGCAGGTGAGGGATCAAAGAACTGTATGAGCTTTATGACGGTATAGAGGAAGTGCAGCGAATAAATATCAAGCACCTCCGCTGGCTGGGTTATGCTGAAAGTACTCGAAGCGGTACCAGCAGGTGATAGCAGAGGAAGGAGAATATAGTTGAGTAGAAGTAGAAGAGGATGGTTCAAGATTTGTTCGTCCAAGGTTGCTTCTAGCTCTGATATCTTGTCACAGAAACACTCTTGAAGATTTTCTCGTGAATAATCTGTTATGATAATAAGTTAGTTTGATTCCTCTCTATTGTTTTTATGTTGTTCCTGATTGACTTTCATTGAGGCAGTTGTTTCTTGGATCATAGATGTGGGGTCACCAATGTAATCTATTTACTTCCACTCTATATATGTACATCAAATTTAAATTATTTCCTATTACTATTAAAATTTTGAAACCAAAATTAATAATTTTCAAAAGAATTCCTTTTGGGTGTTGTTCTTTCTGAGCCAAATTTCATCGAGCGGTATAAGCAGGCAAGAGATAAAAATATATGCACGCTGATTTCTACATCTGCAGATTTGTTTTTGTACTGTACACTATTATTCTATATATCTCTGGGAGTGCTACACAACGGCAACATCAGCGACCCATTCACCCCCAACACAGGCATTAAGCAAGATTGCCCCCTGTCGCCCTTTCTCTTAGCCCTCATCTTATACGACGTTATGAGCAATATGACAAATTCGCAAATCCCCAAGCGCATTAAACTACGAATATTCAACTCATATGTGAAGGCAGTGTTGTGGTACGGCAGTGAAACATGGCTGGTATCAAACACCATCCATTGATGATGGATAGGACATGTGTTTAGAAAACCTCCAGATAGCATCACGAGAATAGCACTGGACAAAACCCAAGAGAGCAAAGGTCGCAGTCGCTCAAATATTACTTGGAGAAGGTCGATGTTGCGCGAGCTAGCAGATGCCGGCATCACATGCGACAGCGCAAAATCAACAGCCCATAACCGTGTAGGATGGAAGAATCTTGCCTAGGCCCTATGCTCCCGAGCAGAGTGAACAAGGATATAAAAAAATTTAATCTGAAATATAGTTTGTAGTTATCAAGAAAAAAATTATAACAAAAGTACCATAGCTTCTTCTTCTTCTTGTGCTTCTATGTTGGCGCACACATCCTTTGCTGGAAGCTTGCTCAAGCTCCTCCAATTAGTTCTTATTCCAGAAATGTTGGCAGCCACAGTTTTATGCCGCTCCTGAACAGCAGGTGGTTTCTTATGAGAAGCCTTTTCATTGTAGAAATATATTCGAAGATTTGCACTTGCTTACTAAGGAGCAACCGCTGTCATTTGGTGTTTCATGCCCACAGGTGGTTTCGAAGCGCTGCCCTACGGAATGGCAGGCAGTAAATCTATTCGGCTATGGCGACCACTATTTCATTTTCCTACAGGGAAGTTACATGTATCTATGTATCCAATTTGCTTTCTCATGCTACCAATTGGCAACACGCGCCTGTACGTATGCAGTGATTTAGTGCTGATTTGAGGGACGATGCATCATGGAAAAAAGAATAAGGCATATACCGGCAGGGGAAACATGAAATGCTGAAACAAATTTCTGCTTCTGAACTTTATGTACATAAGGGCGGGTCGATTTAAAAATCGCTCATTGCTCTGTGAAAATCGTATTCTAGGGATCAAAATAAGAAACTTTGCCGAAGGAACCATACCTCTAAAACGAATTCTGATTTCCCCCAATTTGGGTCGAACGAAATCCCACTTTGACCCATTTAGAGTGCTCCAATCGAGTCCAAATGTATGACCGACCCCCACTAACTTAGGACGGCCGATCCACCCATGCCAGTGACACACCCCCTGGAACTCCCCTGGGGGGTTCCCCATACAATCATTTCAAAATATCACCATTTTTGGCCTTTACATGAGAAAAGAAACTAAAAAGTTCGACCCAAATTGGGAGACATCAGAATTCGTTTTAGAGGTATGGTTCCTTCGGCAAAGTTTCGTATTTTGATCCCAAAAATATGATTTTCACAGAGCAATGGGCGATTTTTTTGCCTCCCCACAAATCGACCCGGTCTAATGTACATACATACATGCTAATTAGATCTATGAAAAATTAAAACCGAAAATTGTGCTACTTCAAGAATCGAACCTAAATGGTACGCCAACAGTGATTATTCTCACGGCGCCAGCAGCTCGAACTAGATCGCAGTATCTTTTCTTGAAAATATAATTTATTGACTTTAACGTTGTTTAGAATGGAACCTGAAAGTGATACAAAACTTACTAGATTATGTTACGTAAAATTTAGAACCAGTGCCAAGGTGCAACTAACACTTCATATGAGGGCTGATAGATCAGATAGATGAGAGTCTGATAAAGGTAGCTGTAAAACACAAACTAATTGACGCAGCACGTTCAAATTTTGACAGGAGTCAGCTGACAGGTGCCTGTTGACAGGAGCAGTATTTCTTTTTCAGTAAAGAGGTCAGAAATAAAAAAAGTCACGGACTTATTGACACGCCCTCGTAGAATATCATCATCGAATAAAGTTTTAAATTTAACAGAAACTCAACTGTTTTATACTAAACGATTTTCCTGCAGGTACTGCCATAGTCACTTATACTCACACATCTCCCCACGTAAAAACATCCTCATTCACTAGCCCACTCACTTTCTCGCCAGCCAAACCGCAATGACTTCACACAAAATATGCAACTTACAGGATCAGTTGTGAAAATCCTTTGCGAACCAGCACTCTCTGAAAATCTCTTTACGTGCGCCTCGCTGTATGTGCATACGTTTGCATGTGAATTTGCAGGCGCATCTGTAATGCCTGGCAAGCAGCTTGTAAACAATGGCGCTGACATTTCAGATGCACGACATTATAATTAAGTAGCACTTCGTGCTGCTGCTGCTGCTACTGGTGGTGGTCAACAACGAAAACAGCAGGAAAGGGTGGCTTTGCAACAACATGGAATTAGTACCTTTCGCCTTTTGCTGGGCGCTATTACCTTTGCTACCTCATATCTCATTTAGTGAATTAAATCTGTGACGTGCAAGATGAAATCGCAGTTGAATTAGCCATTTGCTTTTGAAATAAATGGAAGGTAAAATTATAGCTGTAGTCCAATCCAATAATTTATGGATGTGTGTTAGAGCTTGAATTGTATCCGGTAGGGTTGGTTATATTAGAAATTCCTTAGAGGACTTAATACATTTTTGCAATTGTTTATTTTGGAAAATATCAAAATCATTGTCAATGGTTGCTCGTTTCATAGGTAATGCGAGAATAAATTTAAGTATGGCTTACTATCCAGCCCAAGCAACTAGTTATAATTTTCAAGTTTTAAAGGGCATCGCTTACTCGGGATTTAAAATTATAAAATGCAACTTTTAAGCCAGTAGGCAACTGGCCACCTTCCCAATACTAGACAGAAATAAGGAGTAAAGATGGCATTATCGAGGTAACTCTAATTTCCATTAATAAGAAATACTATAACTCCAGGCTGGCCTCGCCAAGCAGCAAAAACAGACATGAAACCGCGACAAGGAAGAAGCAGGTACAACAAAGTAAATAGAGTGACTCTCTGATACATATTTTTCCTGAACCAAGTCCACGAATAGAAGTGTATAGCAGGCGTGGAGCTTTCGCGAGTCAGCGGAAGTGGAAACAAGACTACGGACGATGCTAAGCAGCACACTGAGGCAGAGGTGCAGACTTAACACGAGACGCCGATGATGATTGGGCATAACATTGATCTGGTAAGAAAGTTTTCGACATGACCAGACTATGGGGCCGAATATTGTCTACGATATTTACAAGTGACAGACACCTATCGAATCGCAGATATTTAACTGCAGCCGAGGCAATTGACAGAGAGAAAGGAAAAGAGGTGATTGTTCACGTAGAAAAAGTAAAAGAGTGGAAAACAACATCAATCAAACAAGCATAGAGTATTAGAACTAGAGGCTGCTACCGAGCGGTACATATCTTGCAAACAAGGCACTTTATTCCTTAGGACAGATAGATCCACTCCAATAGCTTTAGATGGATGATTTCTGGTTAAACTACACATAAGGGCTGGCGGCAGATTGATTCCAATAATATTTAGGCCAACATTATATAATAAGCAGGCTCTTAACTCAGAACTAGGATATTTTTAGAGGCCACCCGGGTTAAACTGGGAGCTGAAGTTAGAGAAACCAATACCAGAAGGAACACAGAAAACACGCACTGAGTAATATACTGAATCTTTATTTTATGAAAAGTTCTTGTAAGCTACTTCTACCTAAGTTTTAAACGATCATCTCCAAATTAAATTTAAACGATCATCTCCAAATATAGTCCACATTATGACAAAGAAGGGATCGAGAACATTTTTGTGATACCATACGAAGAGACTTAAGCCTAACACCGGCATTGGTCTCAACAACCTTTCCTAGACTTCCACTACTCTTTTCCGCAGAAGAAGAGATTCACCAAGAATGGGAACTGGAACTCTAGGCAATTATGAGCTTGAGAGTATTTGCCGATATGTTGTATCTTGGACTCGCCTAAGATGCCAAGCTTTTATAAAAAAAAACATGTCGAAGCAATCACGTCCCAAGCGGCCACCGACTCACTTGGCACTTTTCTTATAACTTACGAATATTTTGTCAGAAATATAGTTAATATTTAGAAGCCAAGAAAGAATGAGAAAATTTTGCGATAGCTTTAGTTGAGGTGAACCGAAACAAGTAAAACTTAGAAGGAACCAATTCTTATGAAATTGGCAGATGGGACAAAATTTTCCACTCAGTGTCTTGTAAATAGTTTTTAAACGGAGTGACAAAAGGAGGCCGTACATTACAATGAAAATAAATCACTTTTATGCTCAGATACACTTTCCGGCCGTTCTTTTGTCAATGTTCTCTTCAGGAGAATCAGTTGATGCGGATATAAGTGTCAGCGATAATTTCATCAAATTTTAACAACTAAGGGTATATCACTTTCATCTGATCCCATTGACAGTACACCATTGACTTGCCATCAATATTGTGATTCGTAGTGGATGTGCCGGATTGTTTAGCATTTAGGGTTATCACTTTGATTTAGTTTTTCATCGCCAGTTACAATTCGATGCAGTAATGATTTTTTGCAGCGTTTAAAAAGTATTTCTTATGGGTGATCTCACTTTTTGATATCGCGAAGCTCCAACTCATATGGTGCCCAGACTACTTGCTGTTCCATGACTGGAAATACTTTTAGGGGCTTAAAAATCTCTAGTGAAATTCACTCCCTTTGATTCTGAAAGGTTTTCCTAGTGCTTGGCAAGGATTGTTCTATGGAAGTGCCTTAAAATATTTACTTCCGAATTTTTTGTTAATGTCAAATGCCGCTAAAATACGCTAATAATACCTTCAGTATTTCTTTTTATTTATTTGTTCTTCACACAAGCGTTTAGCAAATTGTTAAAGTTTTTTTTTTTTGTTTTTTTTTTTTTGTTTTTTTTTTATGTAATTTGTACTATTTAGTATTTTTATTGAAAATTATTTGTTGATTTCTCAGATTTTTCACATTTTTTCATCAATTCTTTAATTTCATTTTATTCTCACTTGAAATTACTGTTTATGTACTCGTAATTTGGTGTATTCCTAAACTTTCATTGTATTGTTGTTTCTTTGTTCTCTCTGCCTGCACTTCTGTGCCAAGCAATGAGGTGAGATTTGTCATGCGACTTTAGTGTTGACTGCTCTGCATGAGGTGTATTGTGCATGTTTTGTACCATAGTTTGTTAGTATGTGTGAGTGAAGCTGAGAGCTGAGTGTAGTTGAGTTGTGGAAGTATTTCATGTATTAGATGATATTAGATGATATTTTGTTGTAAAAGCTGGTTTTTCAAACAATTGTCTACTATTTGGAAACAGTGCGTTTTTGAATTTACTTGAAATTTACACAATTTGTGTCATGCAGAAACCCCCAAAACAAACAAAAAACAAAACACAAAAACTTGGAATGATGTGCCCAATTAGGGCAGTGTTTCATAAAACTAAAGGAAAGCATTAAGGCCTATCATGTAAATATTTCCTAATTGTTAAAAAAAATACTCTGTGAATTTAAGTCAGCCTTAGCTTGGTTCGCGTCTAACCGACTTTAGAAACTGCTTACGTAGATACAAATATCATTTCTGAGTGGCTTTGCAAACTGTTGAACCAGGACAAGCCATTAGAGAATCTGAAGATTCCAAATCAGCAGACTTTTGTATAGCAAATTTTTAGAATTATTAACAAAACTAGTACACCAAATTTTTGAATTATAAACAAAAAATAATAATAAATAATAATAATTTTAAATATTTATAAATTTCTTATAAGACGTTTAGTGTAAACAAATGAAAATTTATTTTGAAATGTTATCAAACACAAACATCTGCTCCGATTCCTCTACCCTTATGCCAGTGCTATTTTTGAACTTATCAATTTTGGAGGAACCGTTTTTACTTTGTATCCCTGTTTACCACTGAAAGCTGCCACAATTCAATGAAATCAACTCAAATGGCTTACAGGTATTTTCTCGAATTTTTTTCATAAGCTACTTCTTTTTGTCATAGTTAAATATATCCATCAAGTAGGCAACTATTTGAAATGAAAAATTTATTTCTTAACGAAACTACTGCAACTTTAAGTATTTTCAACACTTTCAATTCATATTATTTGCTTAACCCAATAAAATTTTCAGTTGACAGATTGGCATCAAAATTTCATTTTTACTGCACTTCAAGCAATTAAATGAATGGACTATACGGCATTCATTTATATACATATGTATGTGGGCGTGTAAATAAGAAAATAAAAATAAAATTAAATAAATTTCATTATCATCCGCTCAACTTCCTCAACACCTTTTTGCTTTTAATTTCACTTTTCATATTTATGGCACTTCATTTCCTACCGCTTCGACACTTCACCAAGCAGCAACCACAAAATTTCACTCACATAGCACGTTATACATATATATATATATATGTATGAATCTAGTTACTGTAGCCAGCCGAGAACGGTCTCACATATATATATATACCTATATATTTTTTTTAATATTATTTTACTCACACTCGTGTGATACTCTTATGAATCTCAGCAAGTCTTCTAACTGGGCAGCCATCTCACTTTCATTTTGTCTGTATGTAGATGTAGGCAAGTATGTATGCAATAATTACACACAAGATTGGATTTTAATTCAATTTTCTTAGAATTTTCCTACTTCAGCTGTTAGAGCCTTGCAGACGTAGATTTGGAATTGATAAACTGGGCGGCAGGCAGTGATGAGATGAAATGAAATCTTTGCGTTTCTCTCTGCATGAAAAACTCAATTTATTCACTTTCTACTAAGACTTAAATGGATGTGTGTAGTAGTTCTTGAAAATACATATACATGCACTTTTTACGTGTGCACTTGTCTGTCTAATCTGGTGTGCAACACTTCTAGGTACTCAATTTCTGGCATTAACTCAAGTGGATTGGTGTGCTGTTATGCTCGATTTTGGCGTAGGAAGTGCGTGAGTATACATTTGAGGCTAAGAGTGAATGATACATTTTTTAGAGGGGGCACAATTTATTTATAATAATTTATTTTAATATTTTTAAGTATGAAAGAAACATAAGATTAGGCAAGGAATGAATCTATATGACCTTATGTGTGGTTAAGAATGTGTGATAAACTTTTGCAAAGGGGAATACGTTTTAAACTTTTTTTTTTAATTTTTTTTTTTTTAAATAAGGAAGAAACGTACGATTATCAAAGGACTGTGCATATACATATATGTGGTTAGGTGTGTGTGATCAATTTTTAAAAATATTTTTTTATTTTTTTATATAACGACTATACATTTTCATTTATTAGTTGGCTTCTTCCTTTACTTTTAATTATACTCATACGAGAGATCGCTTGCTCGCACAATTATGTCGATCCAAGGATAGTCAGCACTCCATATGTCAACTTTTCCCCCTCACTGTAGCTATCTGGAAGGCTATTCCATGCATCGAATATAAGTACCTCAACTCGTCACATACTTTTTAAAGCTGTCCACTTTTGCCGCGTGACGTATATACATTTCTGGACCTCCAACTCTTCCAAATTGCTTTTCAACTCTGTACCTTTTCCACCCCACAAAACTTTACTTTTTAAATCGATCAATTGCCTTTCCAGAGACCCAGTATCAATTCCATATAGCTCAATGTGGGCCGCGTTACTATTGGTGTTGAGAGGATTCACTATGAATGCTAGCGTGGTTTTGTTGGTTTTGAATTGTTCAAATTGGTCAGCAAATTCATCTTAATTTTTATCTATAGCTGTGCTGAGGTAATTCGTTTATCGCGATATTGTTTTAGAAAATTGAATAATTTAACGCTCTGAATATCTTCTTTCTTCAAAACAAACCAATTCTTCTACCAAAACATAAGCCCTTTCCTTGCAGTTTTAGTTCAGCTCACTTAATTTCGCTGTGATATCCACCATAAAGTCAATTTTTCTCAACCATTTGTTGTTCTCTAATTCAGGGTGATTAATGCCTTTTTCATTTGGGAATGTATTTATTTCATTCAAGCACAAACCTTTCAGCACCTTACCTTTGGAAAGACATCGCGCTTTATTGTGAAGAAGGAGGTCGAAATACTAAGTCGTTCGTTTAAAAACTATTTACGGTCAGTGAGTACAAGTGGCTGAAAGATTGAATCGGTGCCTAATCCACATTAATCGGTTCAGAACGTTTTTTAAATGTTTTTTTATAAAGTAAATAATATTATAATACCAGGTATATACCTATGAAGTGATACTTTCAGCTATTAGTCCATAGATGTGGCTAGGAGTATTTTTATACCTTCTCAAATTTCTTGTTTTTTTTGTCTGTCATCTGTCAACAATATTCAGTTCATTGTTTGTTACATTTCATACAACAATGCATTTTTGTCGCTCTTAAAAATGTCGAATTTCGTGCCTTCAAACTACGATTTGCGGACATCGTGAACCCACTTGTGAAATGCTGCTCTCCCGTTTCAAAAGGAAGTCTTTTTTGCATCGAATCGTTGCGGGTGATGAAAAATGGGTATATTTCTCCAATCCCAACCGTAAACGATCGTATGGTCCACCCGGCCACAAGCCAAAAACCACGGCCAAACCAAATCGCTTCGGCCGCAAGGCAATGCTGTGTGTTTTCTGGGATCAGCGTGGTATGATTTGGTACGAGCTATTAAAATCAGATGAAACTGTTGACGGTGCACACTACCAACGACAATTAGCCGATTTGAACAGCGCTATACACCGAAAACGCCCAGAATATACCGATCGGCGTCACAAAGTAATTTTGCTTGATGACAATGTACAGCCATATCGAACAAGAGCGACCCGGGAATTGGTGAAGACGTACGATTGGGAACCGCTGGTGCATGCGGCTTACTCACCAGCCTTGGCGCCTTCCGATTACCATTTGTTTGCATCGATGGGCCACGCACTTTCCGAGCAGCGCTTCAATTCTCACGAAGAAGCCAAAAAATGGCTCGATGATTGGTTTGCGGCCAAAGACGGCCAATTTCTTTGGCTCGACATCCACAAATTGCCTGAGAGATGGGAAAAATGTGTCGCTAGCGATGGCTATTATTTTCAAGATTAAATTTGAAACCATTTTTTGTTAATAAACGTTTGAAATTGAAAAAAAGTCTCATTTTATATGTTTACACCTGGTATATTCCCGTATGGAACTAAAGGGCCGCAGCTACATATCCAAAGAGTCGAATATTGCATTCCACTGGTCTAGAGCATTCATTTGAATGTGGTAATGAGTCTGTAAGAATTTTTTTCAGAAATTAATTTGTTTTTTAATTTATAAAAGCCAAGCCAAAAAATATTTATAAAATTTGATTTTCTTATTTTAATTTACCAATTATTAAATTTTTTTCCATAAACAATAAATAATTAGCATCAGGGTAACGAAGCTTTATTCAACATTTTCCATTTTGCCATTAGAATGTAATATCTTCTCATGAAAAAAAAAATTACCATACAGTTTTTTTTTATATCTTCATTTTCCATTAACAAAAATGTTAACAAAATCGTTAGAGCTGCTTAAGAAAAACCAAAAGCTACAATATTTTAATTAAAAAGTGGTAATATTTTTCGTAACATTTTAATTATTATTATTTTGTTTTTTGACAAAATTGCTCCTACTTATTTTTCTAATATATTAAATTATATTTTTGTTTATTTCGTTTCGTTATTTATATTTTAAAATCGTTTATACATTTTAAAGTTATAGTTTTTATTTTAAGGAGTTAGTGAAATAAATATTATTATTATTAATAATAATTAGTTGGCAAGCCTATTCATGGGACTGAAGCTGCCTAAACTACTTCTCCTTTCATAGGCATATTCTAGCACTTTATTTGTTTTCAAATTTGTTTTTTTTTCATGTATAATTAGTATTCAGGTTAGACTCTTTTAGCATCCCTCCTGTCATACTTGGATATAAATATATAAAAATTAATAAATATCACTAAATTATAACACAGCTTTTAAAACAATTTTATTTAAACAAAATGTTATATTGAAAAATAGGTGGCACAATACAAAACCTGTTATGGCAGCGACTTAATCTATATAAGGGTGCTCTTCTCTAAGAAAAGCAATGCCTTATATCTGGCAAGTCTCCTCTAGCGAGGTATTAGTAGTATATATTAAGGAAGATCAGTGGTCGGGACGACTGATCGAGGCGCCATCTTCTGGCTTTGCTCAAAAAGTTTAGAAAAAGTAAATCCCAAAAATAGTTTGGTTTTCGTCTGCAACCATCATGAACACCTGTCGTAAGTATTATATTTTACTGTGTCCGCGATCAGCGAAAAAATGAACTGTGGTTGCTTACACCATTTCAGATGCAGCAGCGGATGGAGTATTTCCAATCGTTTATAAATCTGTCTCGCGAGGAAATGGAAGAATTTATGATATAATTATTGCTGAAAATGAATCTTTGGCTTACTACTACGAACTAGAGTCGAAACAGAAGTCTTCATAGCGACACAAAAATGGTGAACCTAACAAGTTCACGGTGCCGCAATCGACTAAAAAAGTGATAGCTGCTGCAGATTTTGAGATGCAGAAGTTGTCTTAAGTATTAAACGATTATAGAGAAGAAGAAGAAGAAGTCAATAATATCGACGAATACTCCGCTATACTTTTGAAATTGAAAATTGTTGGAGGACTTATGTTTTATATCTAACTATATTAGTTTGGGGGAAGAGAAAACCATTATTTTAGTTTTTATTTTGCGCAAATGTTTTAAAACAGTTGTATGATCGATTATAGCTCCTAATATGCCAATTAACATCGACCTATTTGTGGTGGGTGTCTTGATGCTGTTCTACAAATGGAGGAACTAACAATTTCAAGCCGACTCCGAACAACAGATAGTTTTTTATGAGCAACTTTTTCATGGCAGAAGCACACTCAGAGGTTTGTCTGCCAAGGGGCCGCTTTAAAAACAACTTGTTTTCTATTGGTTGTTTCTACCAAATGATAGTCACACTCCGACACATACAGATAGGGCGGCCTCCAATTTTCCAATCTGGTTACATCTACATATAAGATCGAGATAACATGAGCTGTAGGTATTTCCTCATTACTCCACTTAAGAACGTTTCTCTTTCCATCACTTAACATACTGACAATATCTGACGAAGCGAAACACTACAACTCAGGTCGTAATTCAGCACAAGTTGAGGAGTTCGTTGCTTGCGTCTCCAAAGCCTGTAAGAAGCAGGCTACCCGAGTGTAGTCTGTTCCTGAATGTTCATAAGCCATTGCTCATTCAATTTTTTAAGGGGTTACATGGGTTTCGTTGGTTAAAAAAATCGATTTATTTTTTTTTTAGCTTATTAATTTCTACAACTTCTCAGGAATGTGTGCGCTCCAAGCCACTTTTATTGTTACTCAAAACTTTAAACGCGTTTTTCTCGGAACCGTGTTTTCAAAGTCGGTTGTCAAATGTTCTCGAAAACAACTCAACCGATTTTGATGAAATTTTACACAGGTGTTCGAAATACAATTTACTCGTGCTTGAACGAAGGATTTTGTTTTTTTTTTCAATTACACCTATTTCAAAAAAACAAAATGTCAAGCAAATTTGACCGAAATTTTCATTTATTTTGCAAAAATGTCTGCCAAAATTCCAATTTTTACTTTTTTTTCTTTCCTTCGTTCGAGCACGAGTTTATGGTCTTAACTAAAGCACTTATTTTTGCTTTTTCATTTTTGATGAGCCTGTCAGGAGTTATGCTGACAACGCGGACGCACTTTTTTTCGAGGGGTCACCGAAAATGACGTCACAATGGAGGCGTTTTAATTTTTTTTTTTTTTAAATTTCAGAAATTATTCTTTAAATATGTATCTATAAGACAGAAAAAAGTCTGAATTAAATAAATAATTTTTTCCACGAGAATTTCCGTTGAAGTCACATCATTGCTTTCATACCGTCTTATCGTTTGATGACTTTCGCATGATTTTCCGGAATAACAAAACAAGAGTATTATCGTTATGGTTTCGTGCAAAAATCTAATGGAAGGAAGAACTGTCAGTTTTTTTTTTTTTTTTTGTTGAATTTTCTTTTTCTGTTTCCGAGTTTTTCTATCTCTAAATATATTATTGGGGCTATTGCGAATTCTATAAACAAAAACAATAGTCAAATCGCTGTAGCCCATATCAAATAAAACTTACCAGCAAATGGCCTTAAATATTATTTAATGGATGTTTTATAAACAAATCAAAAAAAATGTATCAAATTATATGAACTTTAGTAAAAAAAATGCAATAGAGCTGACTGGTCTATTTCAACTTTTGACCTCCTGCACAACACACAAGCGCTTACGGGCATTCTCACAAGAAAGTTCGACTCAAATGGAAAATATGTTTAATATATTAACATCATAAGGCTATGACATGCCAAAACCAAGTGAACTGAAACGAAAAGCAAACGAACCGAACTCAGCTGCACTGGATGGAAAGATGATTGGGAGGACAAGAGAAAGTAACTAAAACTGGTTACACATAAGCGTTTATGGTGTGCACATATGTATGTACGTACATGTATGTATATAGCTGGGTTTAGTATCATCAGCCAGTGACCCTTGAAATATGCTACAAAATGTAGCTCAGTCTCCTTTTTCAACTCTTACAACTACATGCGTACAAATGTATGTGTGTTGAATGAGTTTAGCACTAAACTAAGCACGACGGAAGACTAGCACACGACTTTCTCCCCACCTCTCAGCCACTTAGCTGGAACCAAAGCCAGCTGCTGGACTTTTGAACATTTGAGGCCAAAATTTTGTTTGGCATTTCAGCACTTCGGCAGAATAACTACTTTGCGTGTCAAAAATCTATGCTCACATATTTTCATGTTTCATTAGACACGCACAGCATACAACTAACCGAAGCTTCTCGAAAGGTGGAGTGTAAATTTTCGTTAATGTGATAATATTAATTGCGTGTGTGGAAATGTAGACGCCAGCTGACTTACGTACATAAATACGATTATGCTCCCACACACATATACACATATACCTACACCTGTGTTCACAATAATAGCAGCGCGACATATTACAACAATTTTACATTTCACTCATTTCAATTTTTTTTCAGTTTTTTTATAAAAACATAGTTTGTACTGCAACACAAATCAACAATGCATCAAATTTCATCAAGATTTCAAATGTTTACGTTAGAGTTTCTTGAAAAATTCTGGGTATGTATGCTACATAATTAAATTTTGATGCACAAAGTGCAAGTTTCAAGTGGCTCAAAAATTTCGTTGATTTTTGACAATTTTTGTTTTTTTGCTAGAGGTCTAGCGCATTTTGTCCATATACTCCGGACATTCGTTATATGGGTGAAAATGCGTAACACCGTCAACAAATCAAATGATCAAAACTCAACTCAAATTTCAGCCATTTGATGCATATAAAACTGTGAATTAAATTTTTTTTAATTCTAATTAAAAAATTTAAAATTTTGATGAAAACTTGCTAAATATTGGTAGTCGAAAAAGTTTTTTCGTATTTTGTCAATAGATGTCGATGGAGTCATCTATCTCCAGTGCTACCAATTACATTGTGTCATACCGTATGATGTTAAAAAGGTGACATTTTAAGCTTCATTTAACCAAAAAAAAATTAAATTCGGAGAAGTTGAAAAAAAGTTATAGCTGCTCACAAATGAGCTAAAATAATGAAGATTTTCGCTATATTTTGAAATTTTTGTATAAACAAGGGAAGAATGCCACGCAAGCCACCAATGAAATTTGTGAAGTTTACGGAGACGATGCTGTATCAGTTCGTGTAGCACAACAATGGTTCGCTTGCTTCCGTTCTGGAAATTTCGATGTGAAAGATGCACCTCGGTCCGGTCGACCTATCGTTGAAAAAGTCGATACAATTATGGAAAAGATTGACCAGGACCGTCACATAAGCTGCCACGACATCGCCAAGGCACTAAACATTCGTCATCCAACGGTTATGAACCATTTAAAAAAGGCTGGTTACAAAAAGAAGCTCGATGTTTGGGTACCACATGAATTGTCTGTGAAATGAAATTTAATGGACCCAATTAACATCTGCGATTCTTTGCTGAAACGAAATGAAATCGAACCATTGCTGAAGCGAATAGTAACAGGAGACGAAAAGTGGATCAAATACGACAATAATGTGCGGAAAAGATCATGGTGCAAGGGTGGTGAAGCTCAACAAATGGTCGCAAAGCCAAGATTGACGCCTCGAAAGGTTATGCTGTGTGTTTGGTGGGATAGGAAAGGAGTCATCCACTATGAGCTGCTCCAGCCTGCTCGAACGATTGATTCTACACTTTGCTGTCAACAACTGATGAGATTGAAGCAAGCAATCGAAAAAAAACGGCCAGAACTGATCAGCAGAAAGGGCGTCGTCTCCCATCCGGACAACGCTAGGCCACACACATCTTTGATGACTCGGCAAAAACTGGGAGAGCTTGGCTGGGAAGTTTTGATGCATCCATCATATAGCCCTGATCTTGCACCATCGGACTACCATTTGTTTCGGTCAATGCAGAACTCCCTTAATGGAGTAAAGTTGTACACTGATGGAATAATGTCTCTGGAAGAAAAATGGCAAAAGGTGGTCGACCAAAATGGTAGGTAAATATTTGGTTTAATAAAGTTCATTATAAATATAAAAAAAATTTTATTTATAAATTTTGCACACAGTTTGAAACTTTTATTCATACGATATTTGTTGTAGAATTATTATTTATTTTGCTAAATTTTTATGAGGAAGCTACGAAAATTACAATACGAAATAAAGTAGTCAAACTAGCCGAAATATCGCATTTCTATTATTTAGTCCGTAAGTGTATGTATTAAAATATAAACGGCTTTATATGCATCTCACTTGTAGTCATCTGTCAGATAATTGATGTTAAATTGGAACTCATCAAACTGCCTCTCCAAGCTATACACCCACTGTTTATAATTTCCATTTTCTATACTTTTAGTGGCCAGTTTTCATCGAAAGTATTTTCATACACCCATAACAGGAATTCTATTGCGTGAGAAATGGCCGACCCATTCTGTTCGAAGAAAGGACACACCACTACGCCAGACACAAATGAGGCAGCAGGAAAAATGTTGATACGTAATGATGATGATCATCATTTTGACACTCGCTGCCATCCAACACGGTTTGCTATTGGTGTTAATGAGATTTTGATGTGCAAAATATTAATTAGCGCTAAATTGGATTTTTCCATGAAAATATTACACTCCGTATAAATTCAGTGTATATATAATCCAGGCACTATAGGGAAATGTCTTGTTGGCTGGGAAACAAAAATATAGAGAAATATTGGAAATTACAATTTAAGTGTTCGCACGCGATAATCTCAGCAGCTGCTATTGAATTATATTATACTTACATATATCTTCCCATGACACGGAGTTCAATAAGATGAATTTCTTTTGTGAAGCTGTTGGCCACTAGACACTTAAAGAATAAGACGCCTCCAACTCTGGTGCTGATTAATTATTACCTTGCATTGGGTTGTCGCAGAACTTTAAGGGTGATGGATAGATTTTCACCTCATTTGAGTGCTAGGGCAGAGATATATATATATATATATATCTACATTAGAAAGGCATTGGGAGGGCAGATTAATTTTAAGGTTAGGTACGACTAAGTTGCCGTACATGCACACATATTCCATTTTCAATCAGCTCAATCACCAAAAGGAAATAGAGGCATACTAGTTATGCCAACTCCACTTAATTCGAAAAAATTGAATAAATAAAAAAATACCGAAATTTGGGGACCTCAGCATCCCGGGATTGACATCCTTATTGCATACATATAGACAATATTAGGACACAATAACATTTTTCGAAAACCCCGGCGCACTTGGAACAAGTTCTTCACAACTTGCAACATGTTACGGTATAAATACCTTCAAAGGGCCTTTTTATAGATTACTACTACATTGATTTATTCTTCAAGATGTAAACTTTGTACAGGGCTTTCGCTTTCTCGGATCCTATCCCTACCTATGAAGGGCGTTAACTTAAATTCATTGCAGAACAGAAGAATAATTTTGTATTTGTCTTTCATTCTTTGATACGTGGTGCTGTTAACGGTGCATTTTGAGATGATTTTCTTTAATACTCCGACCAGACTTCGTTGTAGTTCAGAGTCCTTCCATGTTAGTCTCTCAAAATATCTTTATGCTCGAAATGCTCATATTACTGGAGCCTTAATTGAGTTTGAATATTTATTAGAATTAGTTTAGTTATCCGTTTTAATGCCTATTAACCTTAAAGACTTAGCCTATAATACAATACTATTTTATATTCATTTGCTTAATAAATAAATATATAAATAAAATAGAAGCTCGGGACAATCCTATAATTTTATCAGCCCTTTTAGAGTAACTAATGTCATGCTGCGTTGGAAGCGTCAGTCGAGGAAAATTTATACCATATAGCAATATATTCCGAAACCAAGAAAATACTAAAATTGTTCAGCTGTACATTCAAGACAACATCTCAAATATAGTTAAAACTTCGTATAACTATATTAAAAAAAAAATTGGGTGAAACGGAAACCAGGCTATAACACTAAAATGCGCAAAATTTCATATCTATACCCAAAATGCTTAGAAAGAAATCCATTATTATTTTTGCGCAAATAAAGCGTTTTCCAGTAAGAGCGCTTCAACTTTTTTTTTGAATAAAACACAAACGGTTCGACTTTTTTAACTAATTTATTTTTATTATCGAGTTTGAACATATATATTTAAGTATGAAATTCGATTTCTTTTGCATGACCACCGCGTGCACGTTTTACGAAGTCCAATCGTTGAACCCAATTTTCGACCACTCTTTTGCATAAATCGGCCGAAATTCCAGCAATTTCGCGTTCAATATTGGCTCTGAGCTCACAAATCGTCGCCGGCTCGTTACTGTAGACCAATGACTTCACATAACCCCAAAACGGGACGGCTTGTTAAATGGACCGTAAAATGGCCGTAATGCTCTTAAAGTAGCAGCAACAGAACGATTATTTTCATAAAAAATTTGCACGATTTGCAATCGTTGCTCAAGTGTGTAGCGTTTCGTGATGAAATGTATACTAATGAAGTTTACAAATGGCAAGCGAAAAATAAAAAATATTGCGTCGTTCGCCCTCCCTATCGGAAAAAAGTTGAAGCGCACCTATTGAAAAACGCTATAGTTTAAAGCTGTGGTCAATCTTTAGCTCCTGTGCGATGCTACGACTACTAACATGCCGGTCAACTTCGCTGATTTCTGCGATTTTATCGACATTTTTGACATTATGCACATTTGCCTTTACATCAAAAATGCCTGAACTGAATCGATTAAACCAGAATTGCACGTAATTAGCTGTTGCAGTATCGGCACCATAAACGCCATTCATAATTTCAGTATGGCCAGGCCTGGCTTGTATTTTCGCCTTCATCAAAGAAAAACTGTAAAATGTACCGAATTTTCTCTTTGTTAACTTCCATTGAGAACAGCCTGTAATTCACAACTGAATGGAACAAACAAAAAAGAGCAAAAGAATTTGTTTAGTGTACAGGGTTGCCCATATTCGACGGACCCATGTGTTTCTTGGGCCCATTCCAATCCACGAGGCTTGTCCGCAGGCAACAATCTTTGCGTCAATTGAATCTTATACGGGAATAAATGCAAATTAATGCAGATAATTCGTTGTAAAGTGGTCCGAGCAATGCCCAACTGCTGAGAACGGCGATTTTGGGATGTCCTTGGCGACGTCTCAACACTAGCCCGTACAAGAGCAATATTCCCATTCAACCGCCTTGGTCGTACAAATCTTGGTCGTACCTTTCATACAAACGTTTAATGGTGTTCTTAGAAGGCGCACTTTTCACATTATTTAATTTTTTATACGCACGTTGAGTTTTCACAATTGACTTCTTTTGTTGAATGTAAATTTCAACAATTTGGGAGCGCTCGCGTAGCATGTACTGTACCATGGTAAAAATCTGCTTGGGCTGACGCTTCCAACGCGGTATGTCATTAAGCGATCTGACGTCTCTGTCAAAAAATACAGGGTTCTCAGATGGGTCCGTCGAATATTGGCTACCCTGTAAATGTCGCCTTAACAACGAACATAAACTTTAAATTGTTTGATCGATACTTTACGAGATATCTACCGAGAAAATTATGGATTTATTTTTCCGGAAACTAAATAATATATCTAAAGCGATCGAGCATTAGCAAAAGGTTTTGAGTTCGGGTAGGTCTGCATATCTAAAAATAAATATATTTACTTTCTTGTGGGCCATGGGTATTTGAAGATCTATATGTATGTTTCAGTTTCTGACCATGGTGGTACTGAGATTATTCTTAGTTTCCTGGAGTACACCCTTTGTAAGATATCGATATTAATGGTGTGCCCCGAAGCTTTATAAGCCAAGATAAATGTCCACCACTAGAATGAAAGCCAACATGTGACTCAAATCGCTGCCAAATTGTTGACCAATTTGATAGAAAAAACGCAGAAACAAAGCACATTTGGCTATTTCAAAAAATAGTTGGAACAAATCTCCTTGTACTAAAATAAATTATTACCCAAGGATTAATAAAAAAAATATGTTGTTAATGTTTTTTATTCAGAAACAAATGTTTCCCCTTTAAATGGGCAACCTTGTGTAGTTACATTTTAATTTTTTTATATCATTTTTCTCTTCCTAAAGAGGTTGACTAATTTTTTACACCTCTAGGCTCATCAGTATGATTCTTAGGTATAGTTGGGACCATTGAATCTGGTGCAAAACACGACATATATCATAATACGCGATGCCAGATATATATTAGAGGTACATGTATTCCCACTATTCCTACAAGGAGCATAGGCCCGCTTATACTATACAATTACGAATTGTTATTCTTGAAGCTAAAGATAGCATAATGCAAACATAGACGAAGTTAAATGAGGCTCATTTCGATTTCCATGAATGTATTCAGTTGATACCAAAATAAATTTAATATAATTTAACATAAAGATTTACATATAATGAGGTGGTTATTTTATTAAAATTTAGTCAAACTGCATTTATAATAAATAAAATCTACTCACTATACATGCATTCATCGGAAAAAAGAATGAATTCTAGAAGTAGTGTAACCCATAGAGCTCCAAAACATGATAAGCCCAAAAGTAGTCAGAGAGAGGTCATTCTAAGTTCGTATTCTGTTCGAAAGTTTGATGCTTTGAGTAATGAAATTACTTATTTGTATGGCGCGTGAATTTAAGTTACTAACCAGATTGTTTATGCATTAACTATTAAGTTGAAATTTCTAATATTATATTTAAGAGTGGTTGCACTGGGTCTAGCAAGAAAAGTGGTTTACAAAGATGTCCAGAGAATATGTACCATTTAAGATGTAAGGAATTCTTCATTCTTCAATTCATTTTTAAAAAACTTTCTTGAATGGCAAACCATAAGGAATGAGCCGAAGCGATTTCTGATAAGAAAGGAATGTCTTATCATATTATTTTTAAAGTTTTTTTCATTGTTTAAGCTATTTATTACTAATATTTTTTTTAAGGTTCCCTAATGGTAATGGTTGTACGGTTTAGGCTAAAGCCTTTATGCACTGCGACCAGATAGATTGTACGCCCCTAATTACTTAATTATAATTATTTAGTATACCGAGGAATCGAACCAGCTCCTTAGGAGGCAGCAATTGTAGGTCTTCCTCGTCTAGTAGGTACGAGCCCAGGATTCTTTGTCTCCTGTGGCCTAATTCCTCACAGTTGCTGATTAAGTGTTCCATAGACTCCTCTTTATCTCAGTAAAACCTGCGTGATCTTGTACTAGATAATCCTATTGTGTTAAAGTGTTTATTACAGGCAAAGTGGTCTGTAAGCGTTCCGCTTCTGCTCTGTTGGCATTGAAGTTCAAAAACTTTTTGGAGTGATTAAGGCCGCTTGTGCTGTTCCAGTGTTCCCTGATTTTAGTTTGGATCCATTTTTTGGTTTCCTGTTTTATATTATTTTTGCTAAAGCTGAAAAATGGGGTGGGCCAATGAATAACCGCCCTTCTGCCCCTTTTTTTTTTGCATAAAAGTCTGCCTTCTCGTTTCTTTCGTGTCCCTCATGTTCTGGTACCCAAATCAGTGAGACCTCATTATGAGTGGCCAGTTTTTGAGTGTATTGTCACCCTCTATTAGAACTTTTGACTTGAATGTGATGCTGTTCAAGGCTTTGAGAACCGATTGCCCGGCAGAATGTATTTAAATTTTTACTTTCGCGAAACCTCTTTGGATATGATTTCCAGGAGTTTCCAAGGAGATTAAATAATATCGATCGGTAATATTTATATTTATTATTTTAATCTATATCAAATTTACGAAAAAGAGCATTTTTTCATTCATGAGAATTCAATGGTAATTTTCACAGCGTTGACGGCACAGGTCCACATTATGTAACACGCATTAGTGCTTGGCAACAAATTTTAATTTGATTCAATATTAAAAATTAAATTTAAGTAATAAAAAAAAGAAAGGCAAGAGAAGACTTTACATTTATACAAAACAAACCAAAATATATTGAAAAGAAATAAAAAATGAAGAAATATATTCATTGTCCTTAACATTTTTCATATAAAATGTAGCGACGTTGCCATTAAATTGACTCAAGGTGATGGCTATAGAACAAGTTTAGGTGGCAGTACTACCTACTTCTTGGGTTATATATAAAGATATGTACCTTTCGAAAGATATATTTAAGCCATTATCTTAATAACTTCATAGTAACGTTTATTACATATGGTGTGAGGTGTGAGTGAAGCCCAACTTGGAAGTCCAATCCACGAATAAACTTTTCGGGTAGCGGAGAAATTTTGAATGACATTGTGACATAGTACCTCTTCAATTTCCGCAAAGGTATGTCGAAACTCAGCATTCGATTCAAAACTTGCTTATGTGTGCATAGTTTTTATTACAAAAAAGAAATTCAATCACTTGATTTTAGTAGAAAAATTTACGTCTTCGTGGCGGCAACTAGCGGCGTCTTTGGAAAAGTCTCAATGCACGGCTAATTAAAATTTGTAATTTACTTATATATTCCTGAGTGGTCCGCTTGCTTATTATCATATATGGCAGTAGCCAGACAACAACCCTGTACAGTAACAGGCCATATTAACAGTGCACTCCCTAAAAGTATCGGAAGGATTCTCACTGTGAACATATTACCACAAAGAAATTTTGTAATAAAACTCGGCTAACATCATCATTAAATACCTTAATGGGACTCGCACTACTTAGATACTAATTGTGTGAGTAAAGTTCCATTACCCACAGCTTAATCTGAAATACTTTCGCAAAGAGATAAGGATAAAATATATTCTCATAACTTAATAAATAGTTTCAGTTACTTACATAAAATGCAATTAAATACTTTCCAAAGTCAAGTTGCACGTCAACAATCTCTGGCGAAGATCAAGTTCACGAATGCCAAAAACAATTTGAAATATGGAAATCAGATAAATTACAGAGGACGGGCCAGCGACCGCAGAAGTAAACAGATGGCAGAATAACAAGAAAGTAAGTTAATAAATAAGAAAAAAGGAAAAGCACACGAAAGAGCCAAACAAACAACCCATTGAACTACCAACGAAACTATCTAACTAATGACCAAGCCAGACAGACAAACAACAAAATAAGTCTCTTCAGACCAAGACGGTCGGGCAACAAAAATGAAAAGAATGCAAGAAGCAAACGAATGAAGAGTATCTGCGAACTGCTGGCAGAAGAAAAATGAGTTGCCGATAAAAATCAAGTTCATTAACGACAGGTAAGCTCAGGAAGTTGAAAAGGATACGAGTAGAAGAGTGGAAATACTTGGGATAAGTAAAGAAATGTCAAGAAGAAGCCAAGCGGTAGCCGCCAACACGAAGCTATCGATGGGGCTCAAGAAGCAAACAGAAACAAGAAAATGAGGAAAATACCGCAAAAGCTACAAAGCCCGGAAAAAGAGGGTAAAATAGTAAGCGATACTCCAGATAAACTGACAAAAAGCAGGAAAATAAGTAGTTTCGCCAAAGAGGCACACAAACTTACATACATCCCCAGGCATTTATAAGTAAGTAGGCAACTAGCGAGCGGCGCAAAAATCAATTGTAAGCGCGGAGAATTCGCATGTAGTATGGAATGAGAGAGAGAGGAGGGAGTGTAGTATGGAATGAGAAGGGGAGAAGTTGAGGGCGCCACATAATCAAGTAGCAGCTGCCTAACCTCCTCTACAGCAAAATTAGCGGTCAAGGTACGGATTACAGGAAAAAGCTTCAAGTTAATGAGGAATAACAGCGCAACTAACTACCGTTGGTAGCTGAAAAAGCAACAACAAAAAATAATAATACGCAATCCAGCTGCTGATGATACCTACAGATAATACAGATGGCATAGATGGAAGCAAAAGTTAGTAGCTAAGGTGCAATCACGCGAAATAATTAAAGTAGGAAAAAAGTAAATACAATAAATAGCAGAAAAGTAGTAGCGCAAAGTGCAGAGAAAAAGTTAAAAGACAGCACCAACACCAATATTATAACAATAACACACTGAGCATAACAGCAACAACAAGCATATACTCGTACAAGAGTTAACAACATTTACAACGTTAATAAGTCAGCACTGACTGAAACTCAAACAGTTGTATAGAAATGTCTGTACATATGTATGTGTGTATGTAAGTAGTTAAGTTGTAATTGTAGACGTCGACAACACACAGATGGATGGCATGAGGAGGCATTTTGCAGTGTACTTGTAATGAGTGAAAAACTGGATGACAAGGTGTGTCTCGTACTATTTTTCGAAAGAAGATATAAAGTCAAAGTAAATAAGTTCGACAGCTGAGGGCTGACAGTTGACTTTATTGATTAGTTTGTTAAAGAGTAAAAAGGGATGTGGATAGAACACACAAGTTGAAGGATAATCGAAGAAGATGGAATGTTACTATGCATAGAACATTTTTACAACAACACAAAAAAAAAACAATATGATAGAAAAACTTTCTTAAAAAACAAGTGAAAAAGTTTGGAGGAAGTAGCGCAAAAGTAGCAAAAATTAAGCTTATGGTGTGTACTATACATTGAAAGATTTAGTCTTAATCTGCGTGAAAAAATCTCTTTACTATTTTATCATCGATCCAAGTGTTTGCCGAGTCTTAATAATCGGAAAAAATAAATCTCAGCCAATTGTATATAGCACCCTTCAACAAACAATTTATAGATGTTTGCTAATCTGTCCTTAAAAGGGCACAACCTTCTTTGTATATTTTAATTTTCCGAAGCAACACATCCACTCAAATTTTCTAATGCATCGAATTTCACATTATTTAAGCCTTAAAGCTAGGACTAACTTCACAGCCGTCAAATTTCGCCGCAACAGGCATTTGGCTTGCGCTGAAATGTTGCCAAAAACATTGATTGTTAAAGAGAGAACAAACATAAAATTTATTATAAAGGGTGATCAATTTTGATGGATCGGATTTAAATTGAAATAAAATAACGAAAATTCAAATTGATTGGACAATCTGTATTATGTTTGTGTAGAACCATTCAAAACATTTATTTTTTAAAGATAATCCCTTTCAAATGTTGACCGCAACTGCGCCGTAATTCGACCATCCATAAACATCTCGCTGGAGGACTTCGGTCAGTATCTTGTGAATAAATTTTGTAAAGTTGGTTTCCAATGTCTCAATCAAAGCCGGTTTATCTACAAAGCATTTAGACTTTACACATACCGCAACAAATCAAAGTCCAAGGGTGCTATTAGTGGCCAACCAACTAGTCCAAAACGGGAGATAAATTGCTCACCGAAAAGACGACGCAGTAAATCCATTATTCCACGGGCTGTATGGTAAATAGCGCCATCTTGTTGGATCCTAATGTTTTGGAGATCACGGGCAGATCACAGATTTCCGGCATCAAAAAGTCTTATCATGACGCGGATGTAATGATTGTTCTTGAATAGCTTCAGGTTACTCTTTAGCCCAAATACGATATCCATTTAGCAAAAAATATAAGACGGCTATAAGTTGGCATGAGCGCGTGATTAACACTTTTCATAGAGCGTACATTTTCGTAATACCAACGCACGATTTGTAAACGTTGTTGTAAACACTCTTTACCTGGACGTTTCGCTTAAAAATATTTCCGCTGTGTGCTTAAGCTATTTTTTTGCGACGTTGTGGACAATGCGTGCGGATCGCGATACGCACACGTTTACTTTGATAATAAAAACACGAATGCGTTTTTGAAATATTAGGTAGATCGTTGGAGTTGAAAGATCTATTTTAAGAATGGTTTTTATACATTCATTTAAGAATGGTTTTAATGCTTCATTCATGTGCGACATCTATCACGAACTGGTAACTTGGAAGTGATTTTTAATTAATATTTGAGACGCTCACTGTTGTTATATCAGCATCCCAATTACTGTCACTGTCTTTGAAAGTTCTTGTTCAAAATCGTCCTGATTCATAACACGTGCAATTTCTTTTAGAATTTATGAATCATTCAAAGGTCTTTTCTAGTGCGAAGCCATATTGCTGTAAAAGATAAAGCGAAAGAGAAGAAAGAGAAAAGAAAGGGAAAGAAAAGGAAAAAGAAAACGAAAAAGAAAAAGAAAAACAAAAAAAGAAAAAGAAAAAGAAAAAGAAAAAGGAAAAGGAAAAGAAAAAGAAAAAGAAAAAGAAAAAGAAAAAGAAAAAGAAAAAGAAAAAGAAAAAGAAAAAGAAAAAGAAAAAGAAAAAGAAAAAGAAAAAGAAAAAGAAAAAGAAAAAGAAAAAGAAAAAGAAAAAGAAAAAGAAAAGGAAAAAGAGAAAGAAAAAAGAAAAAGAAAAAGAAAAAGAAAAAGAAAAAGAAAAAGAAAAAGAAAAAGAAAAAGAAAAAGAAAAAGAAAAAGAAAAAGAAAAAGAAAAAGAAAAAGAAAAAAAAAAAAAAAAGAAAAAGACAAAGAAAAAGGAAAAGTAAAAGAAAAAGAAAAAAAAAAGAAAATGAAAAAGAAAAAGAAAAAGAAAAAGAAAAAGAAAAAGAAAAAGAAAAAGAAAAAGAAAAAGAAAAAGAAAAAAAAGGAAAAAAAGAAAAAGAAAGAGAAAGAGAAAGAAAAAAAAGAAAACGAAAAAGAAAAAGAAAAAGAAAAAGGAAAAGAGAAAGAAAAAAGAAAAAGAAAGAGAAAAATTAAACGAAAAATTTATTATATATTGTACCCAGCCTTTACCATGCTTGAAAGGGGGAAAATTAATCATCAACTCTCCTAGAAGAGTGCTAGTTTTAGTTTACGTTGTGCAGAATACAGAAGTGTGGCCAACATCTGACCATTAACCAGCTTTCAGCGATTTCGAAATAATCAGCCCATTTTCTGACGTAACGGAGGGTGTGACAGCGGTATGTTGCCGACAAAACAGAGATCACCAACACAGATACAAGAAAAAGTCAAAGAAGCCATTGCAAAGTTGCTTCGTTGGCGTCTAAACAACGACTAATTAGACAAGCGTAAGAATACGAGTGAGTGTGCAGAATTCTGCTGCCGAAGCCCTGTTGACGTTATCTTACATTTAGTTAGTCTAGTGTCAGAAGTAGTAGCACTAAGATTTTAAACCACAGTGTGCAGAATACAAAGGTGGCGTCTATACCGTTCCAAACCTCTGCTTTCAATGAAGAATCGTCACACTTGCGCAATTTCCTCGTTGCTTGAATTCTTCTTCTTGCATTCTTGTTCACGCAACTACACTACTATGACGTCACGCACAAAATTACTCTCACAATTCCTACCTTAGAGAAAAGTAAAATTATCACAGAAGATTTGGCGTAATAATAAAAGCTGAAGGAATAAGGCAGCCTTCTCTGATATTTTCTTGCCTTATATTTTGCACTGTTGCCTTTATTTCTTGGACTTTTTGTATGTTACTTCTTTTAAAGCTTTTACATATATTTAAGGAGCAATTTTGCTATTATCTTCAAAATATTATTTACTGCAACATGATTTTTCTCTTATATTTTCTGTTCAAATTTATTTGAAAAAAATAGGTGAAATGTCATTTATGAGTCGGGGATCAAAATAAATTAAAGCTATTTGAAATGCTATTGTTCTTTGCATTGCAACATTCGCATTCCGTGAGTTCGGTGAATTACCTGTTTAAAATATTTTGACTCATAAAAGTTATCTAAAAGCCCAAACAGTTCGAAGGTAACAGAGAGTTGTGAAAATATATATTCTCATAGGTTTTAAAAGCAATAGTATGGAGGGTCCTACACTAGTCAATTGTTACTCAAGCAACGAAAAGGGAAAGAAACTAGCTAATATAAAAATATTTACCCACAACTTTGCGAAAGAGTTCAGAAATGTCTTTGTGAGAAAATGAGCAGGTCTATTTAACATTCAAAAATATTTAAAAAAATATATTGAACCAACATTGTATGTAACTATTTAATATTTTTTAAGGGCAATTCATTGAAATTCTGAATGTTATGGAAAGTTTCTCGCAAAGATTATTTCCATTCAGAGTTGGCACAAAATTGTAGCGTCCCTCCATTTTTAGGACAACATAACGACGTAGAACATAAATTGAAGGAACAACCCGGCCAAACATCCAGAAAAAAAAAATATATTTTGTGCAAAAGATATGAAGAATTTATTATTTCAAAGATATCGCCAGAATCTAATGCGTAATTTGGCCTGAGTGACGAACTCTTGCTAATATTGGTTCTGCGATTTCTACAAAGGAAATTCTTTTTCAACGAAGAGTTTGTCTTTAATTTTATGTCTCAAACGAAATTTCGGGAGTCTCTGGAAAGGTTGAGGAAGACCTACGGTAAATTGTGCATGGCAAAAATAAAGGAATGTAAAGGCCACCGTAGCTGAGTTGGTTGGCGCGTGACCACAATTCGGAATTCACACAGAGAACGTAGATCCGAACATCGGTGAAAGACCAAAATTAAGGAAAAGATTTTCTAATAGCGGCCGCCCCTCGATAGTCAATGGCAAACCTTTGAGTGAATTTCTGCCATGAAAAAGCTCCTCATAAAAATATCTGCCGCTCGGAGTCGGCTTGAAACTGTAGGTCCCTCCACTTGTGGAACAACATCAAGACACACTCCACAAGTAGGGGGAGGAGGGGTGCCTTTTATATGTCGGGATTAGAGAACAAAAACAAATATTAATCATCGAAAATCACTTTATTGTTTTTCAAAATATTCTCCATGAAGATCTATACACTTTTGCATGCGTTTGAACCAATTGTCGAAGCACTTTTGCCACTCTGAATGAGGTACCTCCAAAACATGCATTCTGAATGCCGCAACCGCTTCGTCAGGTGTCGAAAAACGTTGACCTCTCAGTTTGTTTTTACGTACGGGAATAAAAAGAAGTCATTCGGTGCCAAGTCAGGACTATACGGCGGATAACCCATTAATTCGATGTTTTGGGTGCTCAAAGATGCAGTTGTTTGAGCCGATGTGTGAGAGCTCGCATTGTCCTGGTGAAGAGTGATCCGTCTTTGGCGATTGGTTTTCCTAATTTCTTGGAAGACA
Source organism: Anastrepha ludens (assembly GCF_028408465.1). NCBI lineage: Eukaryota > Metazoa > Arthropoda > Insecta > Diptera > Tephritidae > Anastrepha > Anastrepha ludens. The sequence goes on from NC_071501.1 coordinate 70,264,269, forward strand.
ACTGGCAAACAAATGGTTGTGTACCACTCTGAATTTACTGTTCTGCGTTGTTCTAGTGGTACGGTTGCGACATGTCCAGTTTTTCCGAAAAAACAAGCGACCATTTGCTTGGAAGTGCTTCGTGCGCGAACAACTTTTGTTGGATTTGGCTGAACTTGAAACACCCATACAGTTGACTGCTGTTTACTTTCGGGCTCATACGCATAAATCCATGATTCATCACCTGTCACGATGTCATAGACGTGTTTCGAAGCCCCGCGATTGTATTTTTTGAGCATTTCCTTCGACCAATCGACACGAGTCTTTTTGTGAGCGATTGACAAATTGTGTGGGATCCAACGCGAACAAATTTTTTTGACAGTCAAATGTTTATGCAATATTGAATGTATGCTGGTCCCACTAATGCATAAGATTGTCTCAATCTCACTATAGGTCACATCACGATCTTGCAATATCAGTTCGCGCACAGCATCAATGGTTTTCGGAACAACAACTGATTTTGGACGACCTTCACGAAATTCGTCTTGGAGTGGACTACGACCACGATTGAATTTACCATACCATCGATAAACACTGGTCCTTGATGGAGCTTCATCGCCAAAAAATGAATTAAGTTCATTCATGCAATGTTGCTTGGTTAAACCACGTCGAAAGTTGTATAAAGGTTTCAAAGGGGGCCGAGAAGTTGTACTTAATTTGCAACGTTCTGGTTAGCCCTCAACGTCTGCGAATGACAAAAACATCGATGAAATCAAGAAAGTAGCTCTCGAAAATCATCGTATGAGTCTTAGAAAGGTGCAACGAATATCATTTCGTTAAACGGCTCTCAGAGAATTTGAAAGAACCAGTTGATTGGCTGACGTAACCGGGGTCACGACAGCGGTTTGTATACGAAAAAACTGATATTGCAATGATTATATACGTTATATAACTAAGCTCTTGGCATGCCTCGTTTGACTTTTTCCTGTTGTCGAAAATGAAATTACCAGAAGAAAATCCGCAGAAGGAACTGAATTACTTCAAGCAATGTGCGGAAAATTGGATCATGCGCTGGTATAGTTGAATTGCATTAGATGGGGCCCACTTTGAAGTCCACAAAATATATTATAATAAATGAATTAATTAAGATTTTCTATTTTATTGAACAATTTCGGGTACTTTTCGCACAGAATGTGCAAGACAAGGACTTGATATGGATGTTAATAAAAAATCGAAAGAATATAAATGGACAGATTATTGCAAACGAAGCATTATCCATGAAAGATGTGCGCCAAAATATACAAAGGCAGCAAATGAGAATTAAAAGGACAAAATTTTAGAAGAAAAAAAGAAAAGAATGGAACCCAGACTCAAAGCCAAATAGGAAGCTATGTATGCAAATATGAGTGGGCATATGTATATAAAACCACATATGCCAAAAAATATTTAAAAAATATGCATACAAATAAATATGACTTGTCATACGAAATATAAAAAATTCCATAAAGCTATCAACGCAACAGAATTATAAATGCACTATAAATATATGTATGAAGTATAAAGAGCTCGAATAAAAATAAAAGAATTAAAATAAACCGAAAGCAAATAAATTGTTTGTTAACTGGCTTTAAAGCAGCAAATGTCACTCTGAGTTATGGCACATATCCAACTCAATGCGAGATGAGTTGAAGTTAAAGCTCCAGCTGCATTTGGAGTTGGAGTTGAACAGTATGTGCGCAGCGTGACAGCAGGATGTTTCCAGACAGTTTTATTGTTTATCATATGTCAAAGAGAAAATACGTTGCGCGATGGCACACGGATGACAGGCACAGCGACATAGACATAACCCACCGAATAAAGCTCCAGCGGCTCCGTGGAAACAGGCACAGTGGATGGATAAAATGCAAACTTTCGAAAAAAATTGTGAATGTATATGTACATATTTACACTTAAGGTCAAAATAATAGAATCACAATACTTCTGCCAGTTTTTACTACCTTTCTTTCGTTTTTGAGAATTTTGAGACCTTCGAACCACATGTCCGGAAGCCTTTTGTATGGAGGAAAATGCTCAACATCTTTGCAAAAAAAAAAAATGTCAAAATTTGACACGTCTATTGAGCGACCTCAAACCAACTTTTTATGGAACTAAAACTAAATGAGCTATAAACTTGAAAATTTTGAAGATAATTTTGGATATCTGTTAAATTTCCGTGAAATTTAAATGGTCTGACTACCTTCTTCTTCTTAATTGGCGCTATAACCGCTTACGCGATTTTGGCCGAGTTTAACAAAGCGCGCCAGTCGTTTCTTTCTCGTGCTAACCGGCGCCAGTTGGACACACCAAGTGAAGCCAAGTCCTTCTCCACCTGATCTTTCCAACGCAGAGGAGGCCGCCCTCTTCCTCTGCTACCACCAGCTGGTACCGCATCGAATACCTTCAAAGCCGGAGCGTTTGTATCCATTCGGACGACATGACCCAGCCAACGTAGCCGCTGGATCTTTATTCGCTGCGCTATGTCTATGTCGTCGTAAAGCTCATACAGCTCATCGTTCCATCGTCTGCGATATTCGCCGTTGCCAACGTGCAAAGGTCCAAAAATCTTACGCAGAATCTTTCTCTCGAACACTCCAAGCGTCGCTTCATCGGATGTTGTCATCGTCCAAGCTTCTGCGCCATAAGTTAGGACGGGCATGATGAGAGTCTTGTAGAGTGTTAGTTTTGTTCGTCGAGAGAGGACTTTACTGCTCAGTTGCCTACTTAGTCCAAAGTAGCACTTGTTGGCAAGAGAGATTCTACGTTGGATTTCAAGACTGACATTGTTATCGGTGTTAATGCTGGTTCCTAAATAAACGAAGTCTTTTACAACCTCGAAATTTTAACTGTCTACAGTGACGTGGGTGCCGATACGTGAGTGCGCCGACTGTTTGTTTGAAGACAGGAGGTACTTCGTTTTGTCCTCGTTCACCACCAAACCCATTCGCTTTGCCTCTTTATCCAGTTTGGAGAAGGCAGAACTAACAGCGCGGTTGTTAAGGCCGATGATATCGACATCATCGGCATACGCCAACAATTGTACGCTCTTATAAAATATTGTGCCTGAGCGATTAAGTTCTGCGGCTCGTACGATGCTCTCCAACATCAGGTTAAAGGAGTCACACGACAGTGAGTCACCCTGTCTGAAACCTCGTTTGGTATCAAACGGCTCGGAGAGGTCCTTCCCAATTCTGAAGGCGCTGCTGGTGTTGAGCAACGTTATCTTACATAGCCGTATTAGTTTTGCGGGGATACCAAATTCAGACATAGCGGCATACAGGTAACTCCTTTCCGTACTGTCGAATGCAGCTTTGAAGTCGACGAAAAGATGGTGTGTGTCGATTCTCCTTTCGTGGGTCTTTTCCAAGATTTGGCGTATTGTGAATATTTGGTCGATGGTAGACCTTCCAGGTCTGAAGCCACACTGATAAGGCCCAATCAGTTGGTTGACGGTGGGCTTCAGCCTTTCACACAATACGCTCGCTGGAACCTTATAGGCGATATTTAGAAGACTAATCCCGCGGTAAATGACACAAATTGCAGGATCGCCCTTCTTATGGATTGGGCAGAGCACACTTAAATTCCAATCGGCAGGCATGCTTTCATCCGACCATATTTTGCATAGAATCTGATGCATGCACCTTACCAGCTCCTCGCCGCCATGTTTGAATAGCTCACCCGGCAGTCCGTCGGCGCCCGCGGCTTTGTTGTTCTTTAGCCGCGTTATCGCTATTCTCACCTCGTCATGATCGGGCAGCGGAACGACAATTCCGTCGTCAACGATTGGGGTATCGGGATCTTCACTTTCTCGGTGACATGAGCAGCTGTCACTGTTTAATAGGTTCGAGAAGTGTTCCCTCCATAATTTAAGATTGCTCTGTACGTCAGTCACCAGTTCGCCGTCTTTGTTCTTACAGGAAAACGCCCCGGTCTTAAAACCTTCTGTAAGCCGCCGAACTTTCTGGTAGAATTTTCGGGCGTTGTTCCTGTTGGCCAGCATCTCAAGATCTTCGCACTCACGTATTTCGGCCTCTCGTTTCTTCTTTCGGATAATACGTCTCTCTTCCTTTTTCAGCTCTCTGTAGCGATCCCACATGACTCGCGTTGCGCCCGATCGCAGCGTGGCTCTATAGGCGGCATCCTTTCTTTCTGCGGCAGCATGACATGCCTCGTCGTACCAATTGTTTTTTCGGGCTCGCCGGAATCCGATTTCTTCTTCGGCGGCGGTACGTAGAGAACGAGAAATGTTGCTCCATTGTTCGTGGATGCCGGTTTGTTGGGCAGTGCTCTCTGAGAGCAGGAGTGAGAGTCGAGTGGCGAATCTTCTGGCTGTCTGTTGTGATTGCAGCTTTTCGGTGTCGAACATTCTTTGCGTAGGTAGATGCACGTTTTTTGCTGCACAGAGGCGTGTGCGCAGTTTGGCTGCAACAAGGTAGTGATCCGAGTCGATGTTGGGTCCTCGGATCGTACGTACATCTAATACACTAGAAGCGTGTCTTCCATCTATCACAACATGATCGATCTGGTTTCGCGTTTTTCGATCAGGAGACAGCCAGGTGGCTTGGTGAATCTTCTTATGCTGGAATCTGGTGCTGCAGACTACCATGTTTCGGGCCCCGGCGAAGTCGATCAGCCTCTGTCCGTTACCGGATGTTTCGTTGTGCAGGCTGAATTTTCCGACTGTGGGACCAAAAATTCCCTCCTTGCCCACCCTGGCGTTAAAGTCGCCAAGCACGATTTTTATGTCGTGGCGGGGGCAGCGCTCATAGGAGCGTTCTAGGCGCTCATAGAAAGAATCTTTGGTCGCATCGTCCTTCTCTTCCGTCGGGGCGTGGGCGCAAATTAGCGATATGTTAAAAAAACGGGCTTTGATGTGGATTGTTGCGAGACGCTCGTCCACCGGAGTGAACGACAGTACTTGGCGACGAAGTCTCTCTCCCACAACAAATCCGACACCGAATTTGCGCTCCTTTACATGGCAACTGTAGTAGACGTCGCAAGGTCCTATGGTTTTCTTTCCTTGCCCCGTCCATCGCATCTCTTGGATGGCAGTGATGTCAGCCTTTACTCTCACGAGGACATCAACCAGCCGGGCAGAGGCACCTTCCCCATTAAGGGACCGGACATTCCAGGTGCATGCCCTCAAATCATAGTCCTTAGTTCGTTTGCAGGGGTCGTCATCAGTGTTGGAAGTTCTCATCCGAGGCTTTGTTGCTGTTTTCATTGGGGTGGATTTTTAAGTGGCGGGTCCCAAACCCAACGCACAACCAGCTATCCTGGAATGTTTCGCCTTCTCACGTTAGCTCACTTCCGAACGGGTGTTCGGAAGCTACCCAGACTGCTGCTGACTACCATTAAACAAAATAATTCGAGGACCATTTTTGGTGTAAACTAGTGTTATCTTGTTTTGCCCGTTAGTGTATGTAATTTTATATTTAAAAATTTCAAATAGACATCTTCAGAATTAGGGGGTAACATTTTTTTTTTTTTTTTGAATAAATGATAAAAATTATAGTTCACTAATTTTCGACTTCCTCTTAAGTTCGCTTATAAATTCAAATAACCCACTACGCAAGATGGAGGGAATAATAAAGGGCACCGATCGTGGTACTGCTACTTTGCTCTCAGCGAATTTGATAGAATCGCTGTGCTTGTGACGTCGCACTTATGCAATTTATTCTTCTTCTTACATTTTTGCTCGCATTTTCACATCTCTCCAACGCAACTACACCAATATGACGTCATGCCCTCTCTGATGGGATAAACCTGGTGTCTGTCATTTTTGTCCCCACCGAAATGGTGAAAATGTTTAGTAGGCGGTTGGACATTTTTTTATTTCATAAAACGCAGATTTAAACCGTAGAACAAATTCATGTGATTTTAGAGCTTTTCAAAGAAAAGGTACAGGTCGCTAGCACAAACACGATTTAAACCAGAAAACTGAAAGATAAGGTTCGACTCACCTTTGACGAAATGAAGCCAGTAGAAATAAAGCAAAAGTGAAAAAGTTTAAAAATACCAGTACTTTCGTTTCTTTCTTTCCCTAATAGACGCCGTAAATGAGGCATCCAATATTTTTTTTCTCAAAATTTGATTTTTATACCAGAGCAAATTTCTTAAGTGCAACAACACAGAATAACTTTGAAAATTAAAGCATTCTCAAATAATAAAAGTTGCAAGTACGATAAAATAAAAATTTCGCCAAACTTGTAAGTCTCCTAGCATAGAACATTAGCCAGATACAGTTATTCATAAAACTATGTTCACATTCTTTTTAACTGCGAAAAGTTGTGAACTAATTCTAAAAAAATTACTGGACCGTGGCCTCGAAACTATTTAGCAAGTTTTGCCAAGCATTTTAAAAATCTCTTCATGAAATCAGAAACGAAAAATTCTATGGACATGATTACATTTTCGCGGGTTCACATTTTTTCTTACTGTTGTTTTACCTAAATGAACTATTGAAGCCTCAAGGCGAATCCACCACCATTAAATTTGAATTTCCTGTAGAAAATACTTAAAGTGATTTAGGAAAACTAACCTACCGTGTTACTGAAAGTAGTCGGTTAAAAATAATGAAAAATAAAACAATTTATTAGTGAAATGTATTATTTGAGGAATAAAGAAGTTCAAAGTTATTCAAACATGGCTATTATGGAAACAATTTGGGGTGCAATCTTCACATACTCTTAGCTATCTGCGTGCGCATACTGTAAAATCTCTACTCGCTGATATACCTAAGCTCAGCTGGTTAGCTCCCCGTGGGAGCAAGGTCTTAGATTTGTATGTGCACGGAGTTTAAGGAACCAAGATTAACACTTTTAACAATATCAGCACTAAACTCAAATCGAGAATAACTTTTCCCAACTTTGTTCTAGTTTGGATTTAGCAGGCAATTGAGAAATAGAGTCCACTCTCGACGAGCAAAAATTGCTCTTTATCAGTTTCTCGTTATGAACGGATGATGATAAATTCAATGAGGCAACACTTGGAGAAATTGACAGAAAGATTCTGCGAAATATTTATTAACATGTGAGTGTTGGCGACAGCAAACAATAGCAAATAGACGAGCTCTCTGAACTTTATATCGCGATAAACTTAGTGAATAGATAAAGATTGGGCGGATCTGCTAGTTAGCTCATTATCTACATTATTTTCGAACGGCTGGTAGCGGTAGAAGAAGAAAATACCCTATCCGCTTTCGAAATTCCAAGTGAAGAAAAAGGCTTGGCTATACTTGATTTTTTTAAATTAATTTCAGTTAGCATGAGGAAGAAAAAACAACTGCTACGCTTTATTGAGTTCGACAAAAATCGATTAGCTATTTACAATTTCAGTCAAGAAGAACAAGAATAAAAGGCATGTTCGTGATAACTAAGGGAGACCAATATTTTTTAAGTTCCGAAACCCTAGTATTATTTGCCTGCAATCCCAACAACTGCGGAATATTTCATTTCTTACGAAGTACACTTCTCACAAAATATCAAGGTACAGTAAAATTTCCTAAATTTCTTAGTGATATTTAAAAAGCTGTATCTTGGTGAAAAATAGTCGCACGGAGTTCCAGCAAAAAAAAAAATTTGAAGCTTTAAGGTTCTGTTTCAAGTCCTTTGAATATTTTTTTTTTTTATTTAACGGTTATTTTGTAATCGTCAGTTAAAGGGCGAAACAAAACTTTTCGAAATGTTTTCCTTTTTTCTGATCGCACGGGCTTGGCAAAATTTTCCGACTAAAACTAGCCATACAGTCAACCAGCTTGATTAGTTAGCTTCAAATTCCGTCTTCTGAATTCTCGCTATGATCATTTCTCTCTGAGATATCCGCATTTTAAGACCATTTTAATTTAATAAAATACTAATGCAAAAATGCGAAGTGGCGATCGCTATTAAAAAAAACTTTTTTTTCATTTTGGTGTTTCGCCGAGTTTCGAACCTACGTTCTCTCAGAATTTCGAATGGTAGTCACGCACCAACTCATTCTTCAATGGCGGCCGCGAATTATAAATAATAATTAAAATAGTTAAATGTTTTTCCTAAATTTGTCGCAATCAATTTGCACTTCCTGCTAAAAGACAGGAGTGTTTTCAGTCCTGAGAGGTCCAATCTCGAGGGGCCCAGTCTGCCAACTTGGGAAATCTTTTTATTTGGTCAGAGGGAAAGTTCTGTCGTATTTTAAAGAACTTGCTAAAACTTGTTGCCATATTTCAGGTAACCTGTGAATTCCTGATTTGTAGAAATTCTCGTCTTTGGAGTTAAGCTACTCAGCAACTGCCTTAGAAACACTTTCAAACGACTTGCATTTCTTTCACGTTGGATGATTTTCTAGAGATCTGAACAAGTAATAACAGGTTACGATCTCCATATGCAGCCATCAAAATTAAACACCACAAGACGCTACAACTTGGTTTTAGATTTCATTAAATTGTGTATATGAAAGAAATATTAAAAATATTTTAACCATTTCCCCTCAAAAGTTATTGAAGCAGCAAAAATCAAAAAAGGCCCTAACAAGAGGTCCGCAAACTATGTATAAATCAAAGTTTTCTGGTATCATTATTAAAGAAATAAAATAATTGAAAACAAATATTAGTATTTATTTCCGAAACCCTAAAAAAAATGTAGTGTATTAAACATTCTTAAAGAAATCATCACAACAAAATCATTGTTTAACATCAACCCTTAACAGCCATTATTAGCCACTGTGCATTCCAACTCATGGCTTGAAGCTTAAGTATCAAAGGCGGAGCATTGAAGATAAAACAAAAAATTCCAAAACTAAAAAATGGTAGCGGTCAAAATGGATTGTTGCAGCAAAAGACAAACAGCAACCAAAATGCCAAACAAATTGAAACAATTGAATAAACTACGCAAACAACAACAGCACCAACCAAACAGAAGCAACTATAAAACAATAAAAAATTACATATAAAAACAACAACGCAGAGCACACGCACAAATTGCAGCGATACATTTACAAACACCTACACAAACAAAACTCATCCATAGCACGCAACCGAAAAGAGTTCCGGCGACTAGTTCACGCACACACACACACACACACGCACACTCAACAACCACTCGAAGCGTGAAAAAATTGCGAATGTCACTTAAAGTGACAAAGGACCGAAAGTGACCAACGGCAAAAACAACAACAACTAAGACAAAAAGTCAAAAGGCCACAAGAAAGCAACAGCGGAGCGGCAAAAAACGGGATATTTATCAAAAGAGTGATGCGAGAAGGTTGACGCATGAACGCAAAAAAAAACAAACAGTTGTTGCAACTCACCACAATAACCGTATGGCAGACAACAGCAATCAGACAGCAAAGAACGCGCCAGCCATTGCCAACGGAGCAACCCTAATTGTAAACAACAGCAGTGAAAATTTAAGTTAATGGCATTACAATGGCTCAGGAGCGGCAACAACGACGACAGCACACACACGCATGCATGCGCGTAGAAAGTAACACCCGCTCTGCAGCGGGTACTACAGCACCACAGCTTGCAAAGCGGTTAATAACGCACGCTCACCGAACTATGTACAACAGGCAACAACAACGATACAAAAATAACAGCAATGAAAGTCACTCTGTTCAGACTTACAACCACGCAGTACTTGTTAGTTGATGTTGAAAAAAAATTTGGTTGCGGATTTCGTAAAAAAGTGTCACTCATTCACTTACTCACTCCACTTCATGTGGCTACACTTGCATTTCAACTTACACTCATACCGATTCTCAAAGGTCCTTAGAGCAGTTAAGTGTTCGTGTAGTATGTTGGTAGAGCACGAAACGCACGCATGCATACATACATGTGCAGATACCTACAGAGATGTATGCGTGTTTTCTCACATAGTATGTACATATGTACTTGTCAAATGACTGCACGCCGAAATGGTGAAACCGTTGAGTATAAGTGCAACGCTTGCTGCCATCTTCATGTTACTCATACGCCGTGTTATATCATTTATTTTTGTGACTGTACATTTATACATTGTAAATACGTGCATGCAAAGCAGTTCATATACATATTTCTTAGTATTGCCATAACTGGATTAAACAAATATAAATTGCATACTTAACTGCTTTTAAAAAAAGAAGAACTTTTTATGTAATCACGATTTGCTGTAGGAATAAATTGCGTGCTTACAATTAACAGCCAGCTGTATAAGCCATTTGCAAAATAGATTAAATATGAACAAGAGAGGAAGTGCCAAGTTCGATCCAGACGGAACCTTATATGCTCGTGCATATTTAAAAATTATAAAAATTATATTTGAGCTTATTCTTCTTCAAATTTATTGTCAGACTGGGTCCTGTTTTTCAACAGAAAATTTACAAAATGTTATGGTTTTAAATAAAAATATAATTTTTGCGTCATTCAGAGCGGGATCCAGACATCCAACACTCGTGACAGTGCTTTGGTGGTCTACCTGGAGGTAGTAGTGTTATGTTGACCTTTCATCACAATCTTTGCGAGCCGATCGTCTCCCATCATTTTTACATGCTGTTTCCATTCTTTTCTCCTCTTGGGGCTCCATTTTACTATGTCAGCGATTTCGCACATCACTTGTATCCCTTCGTTTCGTTTAAGATCGCGCTTTGTGTAACCAGCGATTGCATTTCGATGATAGATATTATTCGTTCTATTGTTGTTGTATCCGCTCGAGTTGCAATTTTGAATGTTATAATTGGCCCCACGCATGTCTTATGTATGCAAAAATTACTCCTGATGCTCAAAGACAAATCCTCTTTCCATATTCGGATTGATTTCGCATTTCATCAGCAACATTTTTTATGATGTCATTTTTGCACCCAAAAATATTTAAACTTTTTTCTGAGTTACAAGTATAGCCTGTAACATCAGACGAATGGGAGGAAATTTAAAGTCTTTACATATAAAATGGAAGTGCGATTTTTGTCTAATTTCAATATTGTTTAGGTCATATATAAATGAGAAATGGTCAGCAGGTCTGGGTGAGTTTTATTACATCGTCGTAGGGATGCACACATTTACCCAAAAGTGAGTAAGGCACTGCTAATTTTTTTAATTTTATCTGAGTCGTCTTTATTGTTTTGTGTTCATATTTTATACCAAATACGAGTTATTTCACTTCATTTATAGCTACGACGTTACTATTTGTTTTTTATTGACGCGATAACGTCTTATAATTCGATGTAGCTGGCTGTACGTACCAAAAAATGCGGCGTGACATTACTCATGCAGCGTTACCTTACACATGCGGTGTTATCTGGCTCATGCGGCGTTATCTTGCTCATGCGGCGTTACTTTGCTTGAACTGCAAGCGAGAACGCGGAACGAACGACAAAGAGGCACAATCGGCCCCCGCGTTCGGCAACGGTCGTCATCTGGCTCTCTCCTACTGGAGTGAGCATTTGTATATAAATTCACTTATTTGTATTTGCATATGCCTTCTTCCTGTGTGCATGATAATGAAGCATTTCTCTGTTGAGAATAGGACGATGATAGGAAAAGTAGGAAATGGAAGGGAGTGTTTCGAGTGTAAAGTGTCTTGAAAAAGGCAAATCGATGATGTTGCCTCTTATTAACGTCTGATGCTCAATCGAAATTGAACACATTTTTCATGAATTTGATAAATGTTTCGTGATTTTTCACGTTTTTGTAAATGTAACTTGACCTATTCCATTGCGTTCCATTTACCTCCTTCTCTATATTCATACAAAATATCCATCAAACATATAAAATTAAAATTGTCTTTTGAAAAATGCAACCAATCCATCAGTATTTTCTTATGACGTTGTCACGTTAAACTATCGTCAGTGAACCGACTTTAAGGACAACCTCTTTTTATTATTTCTTTTCTTTTAATTATATAGGAGGTAGGCTTGGTTATGAGCCAATTTCGCCCATTTTCAATTCCAAACGATCTATTACTATCAACAACTGTCTATTATCAATAACTACCAAGTTTTCTTGGTATAAAAACGGACGGGCATACGGGCTAAAAGAACACCTCTTAGCAATGATATACTTGTACGAGTATATATGTCTTTCTCCATTCATTTATGCTATTACACACAAAAGGTATGTGAACAAAATTTTAATACCCATGATCACAAGTTCACGCCTATATAAAAACTAGCAATCCGTGTTTGCTTTTAGCACTTTTATTTCGAGATTCGAGCATATAGAAGGTAGTATATTGGAATTTGTCATTTTTACCAAAACAATGTAGGAAAATGAGCTCGACCAAATACCCAAGCAAAAAGTATATTGTGAAAGTATAAAGTCAAAATTATGTATCTATCGGGTGTTTTCAAGAGCTTAAGAACTTAAAATGATAACAGAAATATTGTCGGAATTAATTTTTTTTTTTATTATAATCTGGTAGATAATTCAATAATGGTATTTATTTTTTAAATCAGTCCAATTTTTGACGTATGGCATTAATGGTGGCGTTGCATGGCCTTGTTGGAACCAAATATCGTCGATGCTAAATGCTGATTAATGCAGCTAAAAACCCACTTTATAAGGGACTACGATATTCACCTAAAACTGCAGATAAACAAAAGCAGACTTGTTGAATTACAGTTCAGTATAAAACAATATACATATTTATATTGAGCCGCAGCGAAGTAAGGCTAGGCGTTCTAGAAAACATTAAGAAATTTAAAGTAATTCTACCATTTTTTGTACAATTATTACAATGGGTCGCACTTATTTTGATGGCAATTCAACAGGTTAGATTGATGGATATTTCTATTAATTATTATTAATTATATTTATGCTTCTTTGTATAGCATAAGTAGAATTTATAACCAACATTTTTATTACTGCGGGATACCTTTCGATTAAAATTTTTGTTTTTTAATACTGAAAAACCGAAGAAAGAAATGAGAGTAGCTCTTTCAAAACTGTAGCCCGACTTGAAATTTTATGCCCCGAAAAGCACGCTTACTCATCTCACTTTCTAGTAAATAAAAACGTGCCATAAAATTAAACTTTGGTTGGCGTTTATGGTTTTTTCACAGAATGCCTGATTTTTTAAAGGAGTTTAAAGTTTAAACAGTGTAGTGGATCCAAAGTAATCTTTAAATCTAAAGTTATGCAAGATATGGAACTGAAAGTACTTGGATTATATTTTAGTTGAAAATACAACTTTAAAACATTTTAACAACAATAAAAGTTCAGAATCACTTCGCAATACGTTCCAGTCTTAGAGTTACGCCAATGAGGAACCTTCAAGTGGAAAGTGGTGTTGAGTAACTTCACAACAGAATACAGAATATAATCTGCCATTTCATATATAAATGGTCACCACTACCAAAAAGATAATCAGCCGCATGAAAAAACCTTCAGAGATCTCCATCGTCCTATCAACTGCTAGAAGGTTCGGAATTCATCCAACTCAAAATCAATTAAAAAGACAGATTTATCTCCCATAGGAAATAAATATCACCTCATTCTCGAACGGTTTGAGTAAAATTAAAAACTAAAAAGAAAAACTGCTTCATCATCGCACACTCAACACTTTTTGGAAGCAGTATAACCCCTTAAAAATTCCAAATTCAAAGCTTATGCCACTCTCATTGCACATTAGTATATGAAAACAATTTCTCATGATATATTGGTCGCCCCTAAATTAAACTTTGATACAAAGGCAAAAGCTATCCTCCATGCATTAGAGGAAAAAAATGATCTCTACAGATAATAGTCGATATTTCAAGCAGTTAAATATTGTCAGCTGTATGCAAAACTATAGTGACTGTAAGATATGAACTGATCGCAAAGAATTCGAAAGCCAAAGTTTTGTAGATCGCTGGACATGAAAATATCGAAGGAAATGAGATGGAAATGCTTAAATGGTCGAAATTGACTGTTTTAAGCAACAGTTGCGTCGTAACAAGATTTTTTATCAAAATTTGTATTTCAAGCCCGAAAGACGATAACCGCAGTTACTCGTGTAATATTTTTTGGCTCTAGCTCGGAAAACTTTTTCGCAGAGTTTTTCGCGCCAATTTTGTCACTGACCAGGGTTGCAATTTAGATGCTTCTGCTTCCCCAAGTGAATTCTCGCTAAACTTTGTATTATTAACCATTTCAACTAAGGACCCAATAAAGGTATTGATGATCTTAGGAGCTCGTCTCAAATCGATGTAGTTGGTCGCTTGTTAAAATTGCTTATGCCTAGCTGAGTCGTTCACCTTTATATTCAATTACTCTGTGGCTTCAGGTGTATTTGTTCACGATTAGAACAAACTTCTGTAGCCCCTGTCCTTAAAAGTGGCAACAAAAATTATGTCTGCGATTATAGTCCGATCTAAATGCTATCTTCAGTTTCCAAATTATTTGAGAATTGTAAATTCTCCTTTGCGGTTAAAAATCGCATTTGTACAAGCCAACATGGGTTCGTAACCAATGACTCAGCGGTCACAAGTCTGACTATTTTCCAAGATTTCTCCTTCTCTGAATTTGGAAACAAGTCTGACGTATTTACTATCTACACTGACTTTTCGAAAGCTTTCGATAAAGTCTCACATCGTTCGCTTTTGCTGAAATTGACACCTTTCTGTTTTCATTCAACATTTTTGTCCTGGGTTAAATCCTACATTGATAACATTGTTTCAATACCAATCATCGCTTCTTCAGATGTCCTACAAGGTAGCATCCTCGGGTGTCTATTTTGTTTTATTTGCATAAAATTCGCAAATTTCTTGCTTTACACAGATAGCCTTCAAATATTTGCACCCATAACAAATTTACGCGACTCAGCCAACCTGTAATCCGACATGAATAGAGTCAATGAATGTTGCTGCAAAATTCCGTTGATGTATTCGTATATCAATAAATGCTTTCATGTAACTTGTAGGAGGCACACCAACACTTTGCGTAAATTTATTATATTAGAACTCTAGTTTCGCGCGTACATCGATTTCCTCATGTGCGATTTTAGTTGTCACCCGGAGTTGCAAAAACGGAAATTCTACAGTATTTTGGGATATGTTTCAATAGTAAATCAACTCAAGTGATTTCAGTACTTTCTTTTAGAAAAACATGCCAAAAAATGAATTATATAAAAGCATAAAATATAAAGAACTTCTGCACTATAATAACTGTAGACCTCGTGTTTTTTGAGGTAGCAGGAATCGTGTAATAGCCGTAAGAATAGCCGGCCTTATGGTAAAGGGTCAAAGATTCTTATGCTAAATTAATCTGCTGTATAGCTGATCATCCAGTGCCTTATTTCTTTTATTCTCAATTCTTGCTTCAAATTCCCAAAGTTTTCATTAACTTCGCAACTTTTTCCTATCGCGAAATTACCCCTGTATGTTACATATAAAGAAACATTTTAAAGACACAGGCGCGTACCCAGTTCGGTGCACATATTGAAATCTGATCTGTGTAACCATAGGAAAAACCATAGGAAAATGCGCAAAAACAAAGGCAGAAGTGAAGCGAGAAAAATAGCAACAAACAGCAAAAGTTGTGGTGGCAGCGCGGCATCGTTGCCAGTCACCGGAGAGTCACTTAAACTTTTCAATCGCGATAAGCGGAAATGTAAGATTTCCATTTATATTTCCGGTGAAAAAGGCACAAATTCCAAGCAAACAAAGTATGCCAATGGGCACGGAAAGCAGAAAAACCGAAGCAATGGCATTGGCAGCAGCTGTTGTGGTGTGGTTGCAGCAAATGTAGCCTCGAGCACTCCGCAGTGAGTGTTTGGTAACATGAGCTGGCAAATGTTGCAAAGAGCAAAAGTTGCTCCCACAGCGGAACCAGAAAGAAAAAATAGGTAACAAGAACAACAACTGCTATATTAAAAAAAAATCGAAAGCAAAAAAATCAAAACCTTTGCTAAAGGTGCAAACCAAACAAAAACAAAGCACTAATGCTTATTGTATAGCCATGCACACAAGTGGAAGGCAGGCAAATGCAAGAAAAGAAAAGTAAGTAAAATTTGAAAATAACCTTAAGGTTAAGATTACAAGGTAATTTGATTCAATTCCTTTGATAGGCGTGCACGCGCATGTTTTTTGTTTCTGTTTCTGTGTTTCTTCTGCACATAGATACACAGGCATAAGTACCGGCTTACAAACGAACAGCAAGCAAAAGCCGCTAGCTGGCAGCTGGGACGGCAGCGCGTCACAAGCAAAGATGACGACAAAGCGATAAGAAACACAAAGGAAGTGTAATGGGACAGTGGGATTCTACTGGGGAAGGTAAACAGAGAAACGGAGCAAGAGCAAGAGATGTAAACATAGTAAACATAGAAACACGTAAACATATTGCAGAGTTGCCAACATATTTAGAAGTTTATAAGAAGTTTGTTGTATATCTCTGATTTTTATGAAACTGTCTTTCGGATATAGAAAAAATCTTGCTCCGGCTCCCGATACCATTTTAGAACGCTCAGTGAAGACAGAGGTTCCAGCATCGGTATAGATTCTCCCCTCGTTTCATCCTGCTTACTTGAAAAATTAGACTAGCGCTATCCTCAAACTCTAAAAGCTACCGGTTGGTTTGAAAAGGAACACGTAGAGTAAGGATAAGCTCCAGTGGTATCACAATGGGCCTGCGAAAGGTCTAAGTTTGTCTTTATGACAACCACCCTACCTACCTATCCTCAAACTCAGAAAAATGCGCTTTTAACTGCCTGAAAATGCTACCATGGCCCTTGAGAGATTATCGCCCCTTTTAGCCTGATCCTTAGCGGTAATTTAAGATCATTTTTATCATTTTTTATAACTAAATATTAAAGAAGATACCAAAACTCAAAAAGTGTTGCTTATTTCGTCTTATCAAAAAATACCGCACCAATAAATTCTCTCTGTATTGCTGTTATTGGAAGACCAAATAAGAAATAATCAGAAGCCTTCAAATACAGTACAGTTATGTTCGATATAGAAAGTACGGTCACCAAACCTATGCCTTACACTTCACCACGCGCCCATCTTTTCAGTAAATCAATCTGCATATAGAACTTTTATAAGTTCTCTGTGTTGATTTTGTCAATTCCGTTCGTTCTAGTCATTGTTGCCGAACGGAGCGGCTACTGTTACTGTTACATTCTCTGTTACCGAACATACAAATTTGTCTCCTGTAAAACTTTCAAACGTGCCTAAAAGTGCGTTCACATATGCAGTAATTACCAATAAATCTACAAAATTAATCTACCCGTTCACATATGGCAGATTACTCCAAATTGACAATCAGCTGTCAACAGCGTTGTGAAAGGTTTTTCTTCATAGAAATTATTTTGGTGAAATATTTCGGTGCTATTTTAATTGCGCAATTTGGGGGCTACGAAGGTTTCACGTCTACTGAGGTGATTTGAGACTCGATGAAACGAAAAAGCGACACTCTTGGCTACGAAGCGTTTTATGTTAATATACGTACATATATGTGTGTGGCTGCGTACTGCTGAGCCACGCTAGTGTAGTGAGTATTGTAGTATGTATACTACACTGCCTATTACTTGCTTTGGTGTTTAGTTCAAGCTTCATACGTATGTATGTTTGTATGTATGCTAGTACGTATGTGTGCGCGCCTGCGTATTACGGAGCCACGGTGAGCGAGAAGGCATTATTTATACCTATACTACACTACCTAATACTTGCTTAGATGCTTAGACCAAGCGTCCTACGCATGCTTGTGTGTATGTTAGTACGTCTGTGTCGATAATATACGCGTTACGACGCTCACAATAGCAACCGCGTGTGCTGTATTGCGTCCGTATTTTTATATTCGTAAATATTTTCATTTTTAAATATTTACCGCAATTGCAGGCGGTGTTGCAATATACCACAATCAAAATGACGGTGCTTGTATTGTAACTCCACAGATAGATCTGAATGCACAGCAACTAGAATCACTGTCTGTTCAGCTCTCTAAAGTGGGAGAAATATGTGCATGCGAAACCAGATTGAGCAATGGGAAAACAGTTTTAATTGTGGCAATTTATATGTATTTCACCGAATCAATCAATAAATAGCATCACGGAATTTATTCACGAAAATTTAATAAAGTATACACCAGAAGTATCGCGGATACTTAGAAAAGATTACGATAAAGTTCCAATGATTTTAAGTGGCGATTTTAACGTAAATTTTGCATTGGAGCGCAGCGGTTCCTTTAATTGACTTTCTCAATTTAAAATGTGTATTCAATTCAATTTAAAAATGTGTAACAATCGCACTGAATCGACAACACGATCAAAAACAACAATTGAAGCGGTATTTCAAAGATATGTTGACAACATCGAAACCAAAGCATTTGTATCATATTTTAGCTATCATAAGCCACTCGTATCATTTGTTGAAATTGAAAACATTGAGGATGAATAATAATAAAATGAAGAAAATAAAATATGAACTTTATAGCAATATTATAATGAACCTATAATTATCCCGCTCCTAATGCTGCTTTCGTCTCATTCTCTCTCAGTTTGTTTTACGCAGGGTTTCACTTCTGTCGCGTCTAACCGTTAGACTGGTATTTTTTATTTTGACGTTTCTCTTTATATTCGTAAAAAATAATGATCTATTACACAGAAAACACAGGGTTGTATGCTAAAAAGTATGGTTATTATCTAGGATTATTTTATAATCTCACATTTAGCGAGAGAAATTTTGTATAGGAAATCTCGCTTTTTAATTACGGATTGGGAGTTAAGCCCGAAAAAGTAGATTATCTACTTATATGTGAAAGTATTATAAGAAAGATTTTTCTTTGAAAATTGTTTGCTATGATCTGCGCCTAAAAAGAACACAAGACCGAGGAAACGAAGATTAAATGTTATGCAAGACTTTCGATTATAAGCCGTAGCAATTACGCCGTTGGTTACTGGCAAAGCATTTTAAGAGAATGAAAATTCTGTACAAATACACACTATGGGATAGCAAAGGGTATGTCTGTATAACTGTTTCTCTATGCAACCTTCTTCTTTCTACATATTGTTCTGCTTCTCAGACGGCCTCACTCAAATGTAACAAAAAATAATACAGCATTTTATTTACCGGTGAAAACATTTTTCTAATAGCGGTCGCCCTTCGGCACGCAATGGCAAACCTTCGAGTGTATTTCTGCCGTGAAAAAGCTCCTCATAAAAATATCTGCCGTTCGGAGTCGGCTTAAAACTATAGGTCCTTGCATTTCAACATCAAGACGCACACCACAAATAGGAGGAGGAGCTCGGCCAAACACCCAAAAAGGGTGTACGCGCCAATTATATGTATATAAGCTTTCCAGGCTAATATTTTTGAAACTTATTTCAATCTACTTTTCATATTTAGAATCAAAGCGGCAGGGAATAATTGCATTATGACAAAGTACTTATTTTCATTTTCCAACCATAACTCTTGAATACACGTTTTTTTCTACGAAAAAAAACTTTATTTAAGAAAAAAATAACTAAGTCATCTTATTTATAAAAAAATTATTAAAAGTTACGTTGAAAATAATTACCTTTAGCATGTTTTTTTTGTGGTTTGGCAATCCTGATTGCACACTAAATTCATATATGACACCACTTCGCCACTAAGCCACCAAACTTTGCCCAAACTTGCAAATAAAGGCCCATGACTTTTACAAACAATTTCCTCATTTGGGCCGCTTATCACCAGCCCTATAAATATCAGTTTATTTTGACAGATTTAGATGTGCGATTTGGGATTTATTTGATAGCTTTACTGGCACCAAATCTCAATCACACCAAAAGCAAAGCACGAAGTATATATCGAAAGTATATTAAACGCGGCAATTGGGGCAATAGACTCTCACTACAGTACTCGAAAATATCTTTTACTTTGATCTGATTAGTGATAAGTGCCATCAACTCCAGAGAAATTTCTTATGCGAGTAATTTAAAAAACAAAAAAACATTTCAAACACGAAAACACTGAAGTAACTTCTTCAATAAGTTACATTCTTCTTCATTCCTGCTATGTAAAAATTATGCACTTAAGCACCTAAAATTATAACACACTTGAATCAACTTGTAAATGCCTTTCAATTAAAACTTTTGCCTTCAAAAAATAAACTTGACTGCAGCAAAGTAAAAAATCTTGTTGCGTTGTGGGATGTAAAGCATTGCGCTTCCGACAAGCGAATTATCTCGCATCATATTAATTTTCCCTCATTTTTGCTCTTCGCAACATAATTTCCCAACTCTCCTGTTTCTTCCCCAAAAATATACGTAGCATACTTCTCGGCACATACCAGCAATTGGACGCACATTTGCGTCTGCGGCTGCTGCTGCTGCTTGCAATAAGAGTAGCTGTGTTGGTACGCAGTAGCTGATCTTTGCCGCTGAAGCGTGAAAATGCTGAGCAGACTAACTGCTAACTGAACTAACTGAATGCTACACCATACCACACTTTCCGACTCCTAAAAATATGCTAACATTTCAAGAGTTTATTTGTGAAAATTAAAAGAAAACAGCTTCGGCAAAACTTATTTCAACTTTTATGAGTCCCAAGGACATTAGTCATAAGTGGATGGTATAGAGAAAGTACAGAACAGTCGAGTAAATCTGCATAAATGGCAATAACAAAAACAGTAATAACAACAGTTATAATATTTTTGTTGTATAACTTGTACAGCTCATCAGCATTTATGTGGCTTTAGTGACCTTTTGCTCGTTGGAGTTTTTGGCGCTCAAGCAGCCATGAAATCGAAAGCACCCAAATTGCAGAGCACCTTGTTCGGGGTGGAGGAAGTGCAAATTTGAGTTGCAGTTGCTTGAATTAAGTGGAGTTGAGTTCTGAGAAATAAAACGAAGAAAAATTAAGGAAAAACAATTTCAAACGTAATAAATTAAGGATATATTTACACAGTTAAAATGAGGGGTACTCTTAATTTAAAGCGTAATTAAGAAGAAAGGAAAACTCTTAAATGAAACATACATTTTAATACGAAAATGCAATGAACAACAACCACGCATTATTAGTCTCTCATCTTGCGATTACTCGGTCAATCAAGAAAAGTCGAAAAGCATTCCAGTATCGGGTTTGTTACAGCAGTCGTAGTTTGCACTTTCTCTACTTCTTTATTCATATAAAAGCGTCCAAAAATGAGACCACATCAAGTCGCCACATACAAAAAACCATCAGTATAGTTTGCGAAGAAATGAACTAACCAATTTAAAAATTGCGGAACTTTTAATGAAGAGCAGAGGCAGGAATAGAAACACTCCAAAGTAAGCGGATGAGGAGATTGTCCAGCTGAAAAATTTGAAGAAAACGACGGAAAAATGATATCAAGCTACTACCATCGGAGACGCCAGTCGTTATAGAGCTTCTATGCTGGTTGTGGTGTGTGCGCCTCGATGTTGTCCTAAAACTGTGGAAGTCTTTGCATTCAGCGGGTTTTAATTCGAACCGTTTTCATGCAAAACATGAGGTTCAAGATTTGCCGTTGATTGCAGAGGATCGACGGCAAGTAGGGAAAATGATGTCTATCATTAGATGTTTCATGTTCACTTAGCTTCAACTAAATTGCAGCATCGAGCAGGCATACTTGTATGGAGCAGGATTTTAGTAGCCAATTAGGTAGTGGTAAACAGCTGGCTCGGAGCATGAACCAACAAAAACAACCTAGCCTACATTTGGACCATCAACGTTTAGTAATGAAACCCTCGTGCCTAAAGGTAGTAACTCACAAACTCATTTAATATTACATCCTTACTACTCCCCTTAAATACCTCCAAAACGAGCAGTTCGAAGACTTCAGCAGCTTATTCAATTGTTGAAGAGCGTTGAACTCGAGTATTATTTTTGATGTTTGGGAACCAAAAGAAATCATTAAGTGCCAATTCAGGGCTGTAAGGTGAATAACTCACTAATTCGATCTTTTGAGTTCCCAAAAACTGTCTTATGTGAACCGAAACGTGAGAACCGTGCCACGGCAGTCGATTCTACGTTATCCAAACGACGCGGACTTATGTTCAGCCAACTGTTACTCCAGCAGCATTCCCCAGACATGTGGGGAATTTTTATGCTGCTACAACATCAACAAGAACAAAAAGCTCGCGTTGTCTTGGAGAAGAATGATTCGCCTCCGTCAACACTTCTCGCAAACAAATGATTGTGTACCACTCATAATTGCTTTCGTGGTACAGTTGTGACATGACTATACTTTTTGAAAAACAAGCGACCATTTGCTTTGAGGTACTTCTTTCGCGAACAACTTTTGTTGGATTAAGCTTGGCTTAAACACCTATACCGTCGATTGTTGTTTTGCTTACCACTCATATGCATAGATCCAGGGTTCTAAGGTTCGTCACCGATGTCTTAGACGTGCTTTGGACCATCGCGACTGAATTTTTTAAACATATCTCTACACCAATCGGCACGAGTCAATTTTTTGGCAGTTATCAAATTATGCTGTGTCCAACGCGAACAAAACTTCTTGAGGACCAAATGTAATGTTCCTGCATCCGAAAAATGTCCAAGAGGCACCTGCAATAAGTCACATGACGTGCTAGCGTTGTCAGTTGACGTACAGCATCGTTTGTTTCTAGCACAACAACCCTTTTCGGACGGCCTTCACGAGATGCATCTTACCAGAATCGAGAGCCACGGTGGAATCCGTTGTACCAGCGTTTCACAGCGACTAAGAGTGGTGATTCAACGTCAAAGGTCGAAGGTCAATACACTCCAATCACGATAATCCACGTCGAATAATGATAAATCATCGCACGGAAATTTTCGCAAGTTAATTCCATTTTTTGGGCGAGATGAATTTTTCAACTCACTGAAAAAATAATAAATGAGGCTCATAAGTGAAAACGTTGTAAGTAAGTGTATGCTAAAAAATTGCAAAATTTTTGAAAAAAAATATCGAATTACAGTTAATGATACGTGGTGTTGCAAAGGCGACTTTGTTAAAATGCAACCTACGGAAAAAGTTTTTTTCCCCCGCAACCGCGTCTAAGGAAATAATTTTCTTACCACGTACATTCCTTCACAATAGACTGGCATTCGTCGCATTCGGTTGTGTCTATCGCTTTCAGTTTGACTACAGTACGAGTTCGTTGTGTTTTTGCATCCCACCTTATTCTCTTTTGTGTTTTGTTTTTGCTTTTTCGCGTGTGAAAAAAAAAACAATAGTTAACTGCTGCGGTAAGAAAAACAATAATTATGTCTCCCGCACTCGGGGACAACAGGTTTGCTGCTCTAGCAGCAAGCCCCCACCGTAAACGAAAAAAAGCACAAACAATTACAAAGGACTTGTTTCCAACACTACCTCGTATACAAAAAGAAAATCCGAAATATTTAATTGCAAGTACAATGGACTCTTCCAAGCCACTTAATGCCTTTTCTTGTTTTTTGGTTCATAAAGCGCTGAAGCATATCAGCTCTGATATTCTCAATATCTCTGAATTAAGAGACGGAAATTTATTATTATTTGTAAAAAATTCGAACATCGCCAACAAATTTATTCAAACAAAAAACCTTGCCGGTATCTGCCCCGTAAAATTCGAGTTACACAAGAACCTCAACTCATCCAAAGGCACAATTTATGCTCCTTGTTTGAATTATGTTAAAGAAGACGAAATAGTAGAGAACTTGAAAGAACAGGGTGTTACATCTGCATACAAGTTCCCTAAATATGTTGAAGGTAAGCCAACCCCTTCAGGGGTAGTCTTACTCACTTTCGATCGCTATCACTTACCTGAGGAAATCGAAGTTTCGTGGTATACAGCAAAGGTGAAACAATATTACCCCAACCCAATGCGGTTGTCAAAAACTCGGTCACACGCTCAAAAGATGTGATAAAACACCAGTATGTGTCACCTGCGCATACCCCTCTCACGTCGAAACCCCTTGTGCCCGCACCCTATGTGCAAACTGTTCAGGTGCCCATCCCTCCTCAAGCAAAACATGCCCAAAATTTATTCAAATGAAAGAAATCATTACAATAAAAACAGACAGAAAGTGCACTATTCGTGAAGCAATAAACATACATAAACAGCAAATACCTAAAAAAATAAACGAAATTTCTACCTCTTCCTCTGAAATGGTACAACAACCACAAAATATGCAAAAAGTCAATAGCCCTATTAATAACACGACAGTTAACCCAAATTCAAATGCATATAGCAACAATAGCAACCCCACTTCAAATATATCCACAAACAATGCAATAAAAAAAACCGATAATTCAATAACAAACAACAATGCAATCACTAACAGCACGCCTGAATCAAACGCCACCAACATAGCAGCACCGAACTCAACCTGTAGTCAAACGGCAACCAGAATGTTAGTTGAAGACTTCATCTCCCAAATATATTCGCCTTCTCATAACATATTTTCATTCCCTACTCTTCTTACAAACCCTTCCCACTCCAACCTCCCCACCAACTCTTCCCAATCTTCTCTTACTTCAAATCCTTCTCAGCCCAATATTCATACAAACTCCTCTCAATTCTCTCGCACTTCAAACTCTTCCCAACCCAACCTTTTCCCTTTTACTGCTACACCCTCTCTCCCAACAACTAACTCTTCCGATACACAGTAAAACATGAAGATATTACAATGGAATATCAACGGTCTCATTAATAATTTTCCTGATCTTAGTATACTAATAAACGAGTTTTCTCCTGAAATTATTTGCCTACAAGAAACGCATATTCCACATAATAAATCTGCTTACTCACCACTAAAATATGTTAGTTACAATTACAATAGTCCAAACAACAACACTTGCAAACAAGGTGTTGCCCTATTGGTAAAAAAATCCCTCTTTCACAAATTCATCCCTATAGTATCCGATATTCAATCTCTAGCAATTGAAGTAGATGTAGGCTTCAAAATTACTGTGATTTCATGTTATATCCCACCTCACCAAGTTTTTAGCAGCAATGACCTAATCCACATTCTAAACTCTTTCTCCACGCCTTTGATCTTGTTGGGTGATTTTAATGGATGGAGTCCCCTTTGGGGATCATCCTCCACCAACAACAGAGGAAAAATTATAGAAGACGTCGTTCTCGCAAAAAACCTCATCATCCTTAACGATTGTTCCCCGACCCACTTTTCCACCCACAAGACTTTCTCCCACCCTGACATTTCCCTCGCCTCCGCATCCATAGCACCAAGATTAACAACTAAAACATTAGATGACTTACACAATAGTGATCATTTCCCCATAATAACTTCCGTTTCTTTACCTCAAAGTTATCAGGTTAAGCCTAAGCCAAAATTCAATACGGAAAAGGCGAACTGGGAAGCTTTCAATGCCACGTTGGTATCCTTAGCACACAACATACCAGTCTCTGCCAACGTAAATAAAGAAGCTGCGGCAATCAAATCTCTCATTCGGTCAGCTGCCAATGTTTCAATTCCACAGACCAGTACTAAAAAATATACAGCCAGACTTCCTTTCTGGTCTAACTTGCTCTCCATCCTAAGGAAAAATAAGCAGACCTCATGGACTCAATTTAAAAGAAACAGGACGGACGAGAACTTCATTGCGTATAAGAGACACAATGCCCTATTCCGGCGTGAGTTGAAGTCTTGCAAAAGACAAGCACTAGAAACTCTCACAGCTAAAATTACACCACAGTCCAACCCGAAAAAAATTTGGGCTGACATAAGAACTCTCACTGCCTCTTCCCAACCCAACCATATCCCATTTATTCATTTCCCAGTAGGGCCAGTTTATTCCTCACAAGAGATAGTTGAAAAATTCGCAGGCACCTGGTCAAACTACTCCCACAGCTCAAACTTTCACCCGACTTCAAGAGAAGAAAAGACAATATAAGCGCTTTTAAATACCATAACCCCTCCCCTTCCTCCGATAGTGTAGCAATAGATTCACCATTCACAATAGAAGAATTCGATTTAACGCTTTCTTCTCTGAAGGGTAAGACTCCCGGTGGTGATAGAATTAACTACGCGATATTAAAAAATATTCCTTCCTTCTTAAAATCTCGACTCGTTAACCTATACAACTCAATATTTAGTCAAGGATTATTCCCTCAAGCGTGGAAAACTGCCGCAATTATCCCCATCCCCAAACCTAATAAACCCACCTCCCTCATATCTAGTTATAGACCTATATCCCTTCTCCCTTGCATGTCAAAAGTTCTAGAGAAAATGATTTCCCGGCGAATCATCTGGTTTGCCCAAAAAAATAACCTACTTAGCCCACACCAGTTTGCGTTTCAAAAAGGACTTGGTGTAATAGATCCGCTTCTAATATTTGATCATTTCGCTAACTCAGCACTTGCCGATAGAAACCATGTATCTGTGCTTAGCTTAGATTATGAAAAGGCATACGATCGAATAGGCTCTCACAATGTATTGGAAGAGCTAAATCGCTGGAAGATTGGGGAAAAAATGTATAATACTATCAAATCGTACTTGCAATCGCAAATTTTATGTTCGTGCTAACAACCATGAATCCCAAATCCTTCCCCTCTTTAATGGTATTCCTCAAGGATCACCTCTATCTGTCACTTTGTTCATCATAGCTTTTAATACAGTTAACTCTATAATATCCAAACATCTGCATGTCGAACACTTCATTTACGCAGATGATGTGGTAATTTTTTCAAATACCAAAAATTTATCAGAAGTTAAAAGTACATTTAGCGGTATCCTTGCGGACCTCGAAGTTTGGTCACAAGCTTCGGGAGCCAGTATTTCTATGAATAAAAGTTCTACATTCCATATATGTCGCAAGCATAAATGCATATTCCCACCTATATCCTTCTCCAATACCATAATCCCCCACACCAACACACTTAAAATATTAGGCATTATCTTTGATAAGCGACTAACTTATAAGCAACATTGTGAATACGTTAGGTTAAGCCTATTATCTAGACTAAACATAGTTAAATACTTATCCTCAAAGCACTGTTTGATACATACAAGTACATTATTAGGTATCACTAGATCTCTAATCTTATCTAAAATTGACTTCGGACTGGTTATATACGGACACTGCGCTAAAACTCATCTAAAGCGCCTAGAAGCACCTTACCATGCTGCAGTCAGGAGAAGCATCAGAGCCTTCCCCACTTCCCCCATAAACGTTACCTTAGCGGAAGCTGGACTTTCCACCATCTCGGAAAGGGTGGCCAACAATACAAGGACAAGTATTTTGAAGATAATTCAATGTAGAAACAGACTTTTGTTTAAACACATCAACTGGAGTACTCAAAAATTAAACAGAAAGAGCCGGGAATCAACAATCTCCATCATTCTAAAAGAAGCCGAAAAACTGGATATCATTGCTCAGCCAGTACTTGTAGAACTTGCAATACATCCACCGTGGGTCGTTCCCAACTCGATGATTTTGAACAATCTATCCAAACATTTAAAAGATTCCACTAATACAAACGAATACAACCAGATTTTTCTCGAAACCATTTCCCCATTAAAGAAAGATTGGGAGATTATTTTTACCGACGGTTCAAAAACCGACACCTGCACATCGTTTGCAGTGACAAACGCAGAAGGTGTTACCATCTGTGCCGGAATTTTGCCAAGATTCACTTCAATATTTACAGCTGAAGCAGCTGCGTTACTTGAAGCAGTAATCTTTGCCGCCCAGAAATGTAGCAAGCACTTAATTTGCACCGATAGCAAATCCTCAATCGAAGCTATCTTAAACCCCACAAATGACACCCCGTTGATAACAAAAATCCGCAATATAATTTCAATACACACAGGTGCAATCAAAATTATGTGGATTCCTGGGCACTCTGGGATAAATGGTAACGAAAAAGCTGACAAGAGAGCGAAAGAGGCGAATAAGGAACCTCTACACACATTTAACTATATCACTTGCAATGACATAAAGATACTAGCAAAAGAACTTGCTGCAGATAACGCAGCAACTAAATGGAACACTTATCAGCATCCTTATAAAAACTTTAACCCCTTTGGGGGAAAAAATACCTACCCTCCATCTGCATTATGTCACCAAGCAAAAACCTTTACTCGACTGAGAATCGGTCACACACTCATGACACATGCCCACCTGCTCAGCGGTTCACCGAAGCCTACATGCCCTTTTTGTGGCTCCAACGAATTTACTACACTTCACCTGATAGATACTTGTCCTTCCCTACAAAATATCACAACATCCTTTTTCTCAAGCATCAAACCATCGGAACTCCTCAAACAGACAACGGTATGCAATTTAAATAAGATTTGTGATTATGTATCTAGATGTAAGTTAAGGCTATAAGACACGCTGTCATTTTTTATTATACTTATAGCCGAAGGCCATAGTAGCCAGTGCTTTAGCTCTTTAACCCTCCGATTTTCGGTGCCTTATGATGCGGTAAGTGCATCATAAGGGTCTGCCCAGACCCATACAAATAATGTAAGAAATATGGTTTTAAAAATAATTTTATTTATTTATTTCAACGGATTAGTGTTAATTACAAAGAGGACTTGGGTTTACAACTATATAATAGGACTATGAATAAGTTCGTGCGGGTTTTTTTCGAAATTTGAAACTTTATTGACGTAAAATGGTTACAAATTTAATATTCAAAATATTGTCCATCGCTTACTACTACTTTTTCCCATCTTTCTGGCAATTCACGGATTCCCTTTGTGAAAAATTCGGTCGGTTTTGCCGCAATCCACGAATCGATCCATTTTTTGACTTCATCGTAATTACGGAAGTGCTGGTCAGCCAGGCCATGTTGCATCGATCGGAAGAGATAGTAATCGGATGGCGCAAGGTCTGGACTATACGGCGGGTGGGGTAGGACATCCCATTTGAGCGTTTCTAAGTATGTTTTGACCACTTGTGCAACATGTGGCCGAGCATTGTCATGTTGCAAAATAACTTTGTCGTGTCTATCGGCGTATTGCGGCCGTTTTTCTCGCAGTGCTCGGCTCAAACGCATCAATTGTCGTCGGTAGACATCCCCCGTAATCGTTTCATTCGGTTTCAGTAGCTCATAATACACAACACCCAGCTGGTCCCACCAGATACACAGCATAACCTTCAGGCCATGAATATTCTGCGCCGACGTCGATGTTGAAGCATGGCCAGGGTATCCATACGTTGCCCGACGTTTTGGATTGTCGTAATGGACCCACTTTTCATCGCCAGTCACAATTCGATGCAAAAAACCCTTTCTTTTGTGCCGTTGAAGCAGTTGTTCGCATGCCATAAAACGGCGTTCAACGTCTCTTGGCTTCAATTCATACGGCATCCAATGGCCTACCTTTCGGATCATTCCCATGGCTTTTAAACGTTTGGAAATGGTTGATTGATCAACTCCCAAAGTTTTTGCAACCTCTTCTTGCGTTTGAGCCGGATCTTGATCGAGCAATTCCTCCAATTCGGTCTCCATGAACTTTGGCGGCGCACCCTCGCGTTCTTCGTCTTCCAAGCCAAAATCACCACTTTTAAAGCGTGCAAACCACTTCTGGCACGTTCGCTCAGATAGAGCATGCTCACCATAAACTTCCACCAAGATACGATGACTTTCGGCTGCTTTTTTCTTCATATTAAAATAATGAAGAAGAATTCCCCGCAAAAACACATTATTTGGCACGAAATTCGACATTTTCAAGTGTGGTAAAAATATTGTTGTTTACGCTTCAAATAAAAAACTTATACTGACGTTTGTGCCTTACGACAGTAGCTCTCCAATGAATGTTTGGAAATGTGGATCGATGGAATAATAATCAAGTTACGCCAAGTTACGTTATCTGTTGTAAAACCGCACGAACTTATAAATAGACCTATTAAATAGCAAATATGAATACATGCATACACATATCTTTATACGCGGAGATATATGTAGGTGTGTACATAATTCATACTCACCTTGATATTGAAAAGATTTATTGCTTGTCTTATATGAGCAAACCTCCATACTAATGGGTTAGTCGCCCGTTTCGTCATATGTGGGATAACTAGCTGCCAATTCAATGATAAATGAGCGCCTCTTATCACTCTGCCGGATTCAGCTCGTCATAGATGATGAATGAGGCCAAACCGGCAATATCAAGCATATTATAAAACATTGCCAGTGGCCAACGGTTTATCGAGCGTTTGCACGAATAGCCAGTCAACATTTGATCCACTGTATCTACCCCCGCTTTAAATTTACTGTAGTCCAAAATTTGATCTGCCTTGAATCATTTCAATGGATCGGTGATTTGATGGTAATGGGCAGTGGATAACATAATTACTGGCTTTTTCGGCTTTGCCATATACGAGCACAGAGCGATATTATTATTGTGATAACAAAATAAAGTGCTTTTAACGTCACGCTTCGGGTTAAGCAATTCAGGCGGAATGAAGGTCTTATTTTTTCTTACGGTACCGACGAAAGCCACTCTACGATCCATCAACATTTCTGCCAAGTTGTATGTTGAAAAAAAATTGTCAGCATAAACAGTCCTACCGCTGTCCATATAATTTTTCATCATGACGACCCGTTCACCTTGATTCGTTTCTCGCTGGCCACCTGGTGGTTTTCCGGTATAAATTATACCTTTCGAAGGGTAGTTTGAAACAGAGTCACAAATCCACCACTTTTTCATGCAATATTTTTCGAAACGGATGAAAATAGTTAAGCTCTTGAACCAATTCAATGACATAGTGACCTTATAAATTGGCATATTGTAACTGGCCTACAATTCTTTCGCTGGTCATTACCCAAGAACGCTGTTTATTACTGGGATACTTTTCATTCCATAGACGAAACGCTTCAACGGCTTTTCTGTTAGTTTCCCGCACAATGATACTTACGATTTCAGGAGACAGCAATAACTTGAAAAGAGCTTTATGACTCGGTGACGCTCCTCGTAGTGGCCCTTTACGAGTAAAAGTTGTAACATTGTGACAACGAGGACTTCCAGGTGGTGGAGGATTTGAATTCCACATCTTACCATCATTCGACCTGTATATAAGGCCCTGGGTAATAGATGTGCTGCATGATTCCATTGTGGTTGAAGCCTGAAGGGCGATAGCCTCTCTATACAAATCCTCAATATCATCATGGTTTTCATCCAGAACAGCCTCTAACTCAATTCCCTTTTCTATATCTGATGCTTCACCGAAGTCATCTTCATCTGGAAAATATTCATCATCTTCTACGTCGCCACGTGAAGTCGCTGACGTTCTTCCGGACTCACATTTGCTGCACTTAGCTTACGAAGCAAACGCGTCATCACATCAACTTCATCCATATTTACTTGATCCATTTTATTTAAAAAAACACTTCCCACTAATTAAAAAACACGTGTTCATTTTAATTTTCAAATGTCAACTAAAATATTATCTCTGTCGCTACCTCCGCTAACAGTTTAGTTGTTTACAACTAACGGTTAACCAATTTACATGAGAAGCTTATATGGGTCTGCACCGACCCATGTGAGCTTAATTAACGAAATTAGTTTAGAATTATTACTTTTACAACAAATATAGGAAAAATCTTAATTTTGCTACTTCATTGTGCTTAGCACACTACATTTTAGGAAGTCATGGACTAAGAAGCCTCAGATTTTAAAAATAAAAGATCTACATACATTTAAAGATCGAATGGGTCTGGCCAGACCCATATGAACATCGGAGGGTTAAGTGGAATAGTTATTTATAATTGTTACTCTTTTAATAAATAAATAAAAAAAATAAATAGAAATAAAAAAACAAAAAAATTCTCTCCGCAGCGGATTTTTCACTTCTGTGTCTAACCTTTTGTAAAAATAAGATTAAATTTTTTCTTTGCATTTAATTATTAGGTGTAATACAGTGCGTTTCATATCTATAACACAGTCGCTTATTGATAAGTTTTGACAACTTATTTATTTCTTATATAATTTTAACAAACTTTTTATGACCATTTAATTCATCAGTTCATTCTGCCGCAAAAGCCATGTACTAAAATCTCAATACTCGAATACTCAAAATTTTTCAATATGACAGAAAACAACCAACACCACCAAAAAAAAAAAATTGCGAAAAATCAACGCGATTTTTGAGCCACCTCAAACTTGCACGACTTGGAATAAAATTTTATAAGCTAATATATAAAAATGTGTATGTACTCGGAATTTTTTCAGAAATTCTGATTAAAAACTATAAGATTTTTTTGCAATTTTTTTAATTTTTTTTTTTTGTTTTTTTTTTTTAATTAAACTGTTATTTGAATTAGTTTTGTAGGAAAATGAGCTGTATTTTGATAATAATGCATGATTAAAATTAAATGTGAAACAAATAAATAATAAGAATTTGTTAGTAAGTTCCAGTGCTATAATTATGGCGCGTACACCCTTTTTAGGTGTTTGGCCGAGCTCCTCCTCCTATTTGTGGCGTGCGTCCTGATGTTGTTCCAAAAATAGAGGGACCTACACTTTCAAGCCGACTCCGAACGGCAGATATTTTTATGAGGAGCTTTTTCATGGCAGAAATACACTCGGAGGTTTGTCATTGCCTGCCGAGGGGCGACCGCTATTAGAAAAATGTTTTTATTAATTTTGCTTTCACCAAGATTCGCACCAACCCATTCGGCTACTGCGGCCGCCCCATATAATATATTATTATAATATAAACAGCAAATAACGCACTTTCGGTTCATGGCGCATTATTCGGTTCATTATTTTTAAAATTTATGCTTTCGCCACTTCTGTGAGGAACTACATGCCTGTTTATCGAAATAACTGCGGATGGCAATACGAAGGTCGTTTGAAAAGTCCGTGTGAATTGGGAGACATGGCACTACTGGCGCGTATCGAGGTTATGTATAGTTTGTAGTAGCTCTTGGAAAAGCACACACCAAGTTTGAGCCAGATCGGCTTAATTATTTTTGTTTGGCATTCGTTCGAATCGAGGAGGTCGAGTGATTTTCAAAAAAGTCCTTTTCCATCACGGCAACGCACCAGCTCACGCCTTAGCAGTAGTGGTCGCATAATTTTTGGAAATAAGGTTCCAAATCATTTCACATCTCCCCTGTTCTCCATACATGACTCCCTCGGATCCCTCGGTCTAGTATTTGTTCTCCAATTCGAAGCTGGCTGGCGAGAAAAAGATTTTGTTCAAACAAGGAGGTGATTGCGGCAGAAACGAGTATCTACTTTTCAGACTTGGGTAAATCCTATTATTTGGAAGGGATCAACAAACTAGAAGGGCGTTAGATGCAGTGAATAAGCCTAAAAGGAGACTATGTTGTAAAAGAAAAAACAATTAAGTATTTTTTTTATTTTTGCACGTACTTCTCAAACCACCCTCGTATGTAGGGCCAGATCTCAAACCGTATACTATCATGCTGCATACCCTTTAACGCTTTTCATTTAACCCACCAATGCAATCTATTTTCAAAAACCTTCTTAGTCACTGATTTGGTCCACTCCCTGTGGTGGAATAATTTCAGCATCAATTTCACTCACATGCATGGGGAATAAATATATTTTTGGGTTTGAAACAATGCAACGCTTTCAAAATATTTTGCATCGCAATACACATCAACAAACTAGCTAAATGATGGCCTTTTACACTTTGAAAGACACCACTACCCACCACCTCGCTCCCTCACTCAAACCACACACTTTAATAGAGTTTGCTGCCAAACATAATTTGCTTGGTATGCCATGTCAGAAGTATTCACGAGACAGCACTTTTGCCGCACTCAAGCTGCACTCAGCTCAACTAGCTTCCTTTAAACCACTGCAAAACTGCTCACATACAAGCATGTAAGTAGAAATGTGTGTCTGTGTGACTTCTGGCTGCCAAGACTTGCTTCTGCACTGTTATTTTTTTTTTCTTATATCTATACCCGAAATTTGTCCCATGTGACATATGTTCCTCTTGAAGATTTTATAAGTTGCATTATACTCACACAAAGCACACCATTTAACCACACACAAACGCCACTATACTACACACACACACATACATACATTAATTTATAAAATCTTCCACATCCAACTTTAACCTGCACTTTCAACTTCCATCTACAATATTTCTATGTGCCCTACTATAATTTTTCTTTTTATTTTTATTATTTTGCGTAAAAAAAGTTAAGTTTCGAAAAGTTTTTATGTTTTAATTTAATAACCTTGTGCTTGTGCGCTGCTTTGGGACCTCACTCAAAAAGGACTCGTTGGTACACTCTCGTGGCGTTTCATGACGTCGGAAGTTTTCAAACTGTAATGCGATAATCGCTGGAGTCGAATATTTTTACACAGCAGCAGATGTGTACTGCTAAAATTTACTTTAGTTTTTACAAGATTTTTTGCTTATTTTGCTTGGCTAAACAATTACAATAAATGCTTTCGCAAAATATTAAATTTGCTCACCTACTGTCGTAATTTTTCACTCTGAGCTCATAATATTCTGTGATGGCTTGTTAGCAGCCAAGGTAATGGGGAGTGAGTAATTAGAGTTATAAAGAGGCATAGGGGAGAAATTACGTTATTTGCTTTTGTATGGATTTGGAATGTAAATATACAGCGATGACTATAGTCATGCAGTTAAATAGAAATATACCTATGAAACCGGAATTTCCCAAAGTAGTGGCTAATACTGTAAGGTAACTTTGCACAGCCCATAGGCCAAGGCAAATTGAACAGTGGAAAAATATATACATAGTAGAATATAAATTATTATTTTTGTAATAAAAATAAGGTACATTCTACAATTATCATCATCATAAAGTAGCGATTACAGTTCAGGGTGAGCTTTAGCTTCGTCCACAATCCAATACTTCCAACCTGCTCGGTTCATAGCAATAGACTTCCAGCTCCTAAATCGTAGCTGTTTCAGGTCGGCTAAGACTTGGTCAAGCCAGGTTAACCTTGGTCTTTCTCGGGCCAGGGTCGTTAGATAGTTGTCATTAAAAATGATTTTTGAAGGCGGCTGCCCTCCATGCGCACAGGGTGTCCTAACTATCGAAGCATTTGGGTGTTAATATGTTCTCATCATTCCAGCATATGAGGCCAAACATCCATCGAAACACTTTTTGCTCAAACACTCTTCAGCTTCTTCTGTCTTTGCTTGTCATTGTCCAACCCTCGCAGCCGTACGACAGCACCGGCAGTATTCTTGACTGGTGGAGGCGGAGTTTGCATTCACGTATTAGCAGTTCAGACTTCAGCAATTTTGTGAGGGTATAATATGCTTTGTTTGCTGCCAATATTCTGTCTTGTATTGCGTCGTGACTACTGTTGTCATTTTTTGTTAACACTCCCAAATATTTTAAGTGTTCAACTCCCTCGATGTCCCGATTTCAACGTTCTCAGGATGTCGTCTCTCTTCGCTGCGTACGCTCTTCAGATATTAAGTTTTGCGTTCATTCATTTTAACACCAACTGCTGTTGCACGACTATTGGAAATCGATAATAGACACCTTTTATTCCTTGCCATTATTGCGATATTTTCCGCATACGCGATTGTTATTCCTGAGCGACTTAGAACGTTTCCAAGCCTGACTGTTTTTCTTACCGCATAGTAAAGAAGGAGATTAAAGACAGATGTAGAAAGCGATTCGCTTTGTTCTACGCCACAGGAAATTTCAAAGGGCGTTGACACAAAGGAGTTTGACACTATTATCACCTGAATGAGTTTTCCGCTGACACCCAAGTCAGCAAGCGCTTCTGGGATTTTGGTTCGGGGAACACTGTCGAAATCTTATTTGAAATGGAGAAACAGGAGATGCACGTCTTAGTTGCATTCTACAATGAAGAGCACATCCAAGTTTCAAACTTTGTATAGGGTAAGCCATGTAAAATTTGATTTTTGAATCGGCTATAAAAAAAAAACTAATCAATATTTTTTCAAACTTTTTTTTTATTTTAAAGATTGAACATTGTCATTTATGAATGAAAAATAATATTTTTCAAATGACTACCACGACTGGCTTTACAGTGGGCCAATTTTAAGCACATTCTCGATTGTTTTGGCTCCAATTTCATGAATGGCAACTTCGATTTGTGTTTTAAAGCATCAATCGTCTCTGGATGGTTCGCATAGGATTTGTCCTTAACGGCTCCCCACAAAAACGCGCTTAAATCACAGCTCCGAGGTGGCCAATTGATATCGGAATTTCGGCTGATTATTCGGTTTTCAAAAACGGTAGCCAAAAGTTCGAGTGTAACTTTGGCAGTGTGACAAGTTGCACCGTCCTGTTGAAACCAAATGTCGTCCATGTCATTCTCTTCAATTTTTGGAAACAAAAACTCGTTGAGCATGTCACGGTAACGCTCGCCATTTACTGTAACTGCGGCTCCTCGCTCATTTTCGAAAAAAAATGGCCCGATGATGCCGCCAGACCAAAAACCGCACCAAACAGTGACTCGTTGTGGATGCATTTGCTTCTCTACAGTAACGTGAGGATTTTTTGAGCCCCAAATCCGACAATTTTGCTTATTGACGTAGCCACCGATGTGAAAATCAGAAAAGAAGAAGAAGACTCACCACTTTGGAAATAGGTTTTCAATATTTCCCAATTTTGTTCAAGCGTATAGCGTCCCATTTCGTAAATGTCAAATCTTTAAGTAAATTATGAACACATTTGACATGTCTCAAAAAAATAGGTGGTTCAAAAAGCAAACGATATAAGATTTATAAAATTGCGACAGATTTATAACAAAATTTCTAAATTAAAAAAAAAAATAAAAATCAAAAAATAATCAAAAAAATATAGGTACGTAGTTTTATAGCCCATTTTAATACGTAAAGTGCAAGTTTGAATGACGTAATATATGCGAAGATTTTTGATAATTTTTTTAATGATGGTGTTGCATATTTTCCCCATATAAATAAATATGTCCACCGAATGCCGTAATCGGAGTCCAACCACCACCTACAGCAGATGAAGAGCTCCAGCTTCCCCGAGAGACCCGTGTAACACTGGCACAATTACGTTCTGGATATTGTAGCAAGTTAAACTCTTACCTATCCAGAATTGACCCCGAAATACCAAACATATGTCCGGCATGTGAAGGCACCCCGCACGACACTAACCACCTTTTCACATGCCTTTTACAACTAACTCATCTGACCCCCCTCTCTCTCTGGACCCAACCTGTCGAAGCAGCATGCTTCCTGGGCCTACCTTTAGATGAGCCAGACGAGGACGACCGGTGATATACCCTGCACTGATGGGCCTTCTATTACTGCTACAAAAACAATAACAACATAAATAAATATTAGTCTAAATGTTATATGGAAAAAATGCCGAACATCATCAAGGAAAAAAATTATCAAAAATCCACTGGATTTTCTCCCAAACACAAACTTGTACTTTATTAAACTAAAATTTAATGAACTATAAAACTATAGAGAACACAGTGATCTATGCCCCAATAAAAGCAAAACAAACTACCCTGACTGCTTAAGCAATCTTAGGAATCCGTTGAAAGATTGGAAATGTCCCTGATTCATTTTCAATATATATGATCCCAAAATTCGTCTTCTTAGTCTATAGAATACCGAACAAGCACCGAAAATTATTTCTTTCTCAAGGCATAAGAGGAAGCAGTCACATAATAATTTTTTTTTTCTCTTCGAAGTTATTGTGCATTGCCTTAAAGAAAATCTCTTTGTATTATTAGTTTAGATTTTCTATTGCAAGCGTTGCGAGAGCAGGGGATAATTCAGGCAATTCAATTGTTTTTGTTACTGTAACGGTTACTGTACACTTTTCCCAATCCATTTTTCCCAAAAGTCATTTTTCCCAAAACTTTTGTTCCCAATAAAATAACTCCCAAACCAATTTTCCCTAAACCATTTTCCCAATTCAATTAAAATCCTATTTTTCCCAAACTTGTTTTGGGGTTCCTCCACGGTTCTTGCCTGTTTTATGGAACACGTACGAAGCTACGCTTAACAATCAACACCGTACTAACAATATAAGCGAGGGGTGGCATAACAGATTTCAACTTATGGTTGGAAAAAACCATCCATCATTGTACTATCTTCTTCAAGAGTTTCTGAAAGAGCAGTGTGACACAGAAACAATTTTAAGACAATTAGACCTGGGACAAAAAGTAAAAGCAGCTCCAAAAAAGAAATGGTTACAATCAAAGATGAGAATGAGAAGTATAGTGGCTCAATATGAAGATTACAAAGGGAGCGAAATTTCTGAGTATCTTCGACTCCTTGGACACAATATCAGCCTCTAAAGAATTTTTACACATTTTATAATTTTTATATCATTAATAAATAATTGTTTGCTCTTTGGAAAAAAAAATGTATTTGGGAAAAAAGTCTTGGGAAAAATAGTTTGGATGAAAAAATTTGGGAACATTTGCCTTTGGGAAAAGTAAGCATTGGGAAAAAAATTTTAGGAAGAATGGATTGGGAAAACTGGTCGGCAACGTATTGTAGCTTACGTATAAGGAATTGACTAGGTCGGTTTGCCTAATTTTTGCCTTCAGAATCGTAACTGTAGGTCCAAAAAATGTAGTAGGTATCCTTCGAAGTTCGATGATGCAAATACGAAAGCACACGAATGCTGCAAAGAGTTTGATGTGGTTTGATTCCATGTATAAGCAGATCACCAAAAAGTGTAGAAAAGTTTATGTGAACATCATTGCGTGAGCAATAGGAAGAAAGTTTGCGATATTGGCATCTCATACGATTCGTTACAGAGCATTAAACAAAAATCGTTGGTAATGAGGCGAGTTAAAGCACCACTTGTGTAGAAGGTTTTGCAAAAACAGCGTCGCTAAAAAAATATTTTCTTTGAATCAAAATGTAATATTATCGGAGGCATCATTGAGATGACCTCTTCCCTGGGTAAGAAAAATGATATCTCTGCTCAGATATCCTAAATCCAAAAAAATCAACTACATAAGGAATCC
Organism: Anastrepha ludens; assembly: GCF_028408465.1. Taxonomy (NCBI): domain Eukaryota; kingdom Metazoa; phylum Arthropoda; class Insecta; order Diptera; family Tephritidae; genus Anastrepha; species Anastrepha ludens. The sequence goes on from NC_071501.1 coordinate 70,303,056, forward strand.
AAAATCATGGTATTGTTAGCCGAATTCTTCGCTTTCGTCGTATGAATTCATCCCATTGGGCAAGCAGTAAAAAAGTAAGCATACTGAAAGGTGTAAGCATTTGAGAGATAATGCTTTTCGCAAGAGGTAATAATTATAGAGAAACACCTCGTGGTTACTATAGTACACCATTTCAGTGGCTCCTATCTTATTTTTTTATTTCATCTTTTACGTCAATATTAGCCCAAGCCAAGCATTCAATCGTTGCGCCATGAGCTATAAGCTCCATCTTCATCTGGCATGCCCTCGTGCTACTTCTTCCTGTTCGCACGACTATTTGACTATTGAATCGATAAAGGAAAACTTGCCAAAGAAGCTGAAGGTAATTTAGAAATTGGTGCACGTGCTTTAAAGATTGTAATAAGAGTTCAAACCTCTTTATAGATTAAATAAAGGAATTCAATAAATATCATTAGATAATTTTTTTAATTATCTTTTATTGATAATTTCTTTGTATTTTTTAAACAAATTGTAGGTCCTATTAAAAAACAATAGCTCCAAAACGCAATATTATTATTATTATTACTTTTTTAGTTAAAAATTTTATTTGATTTTCACTTGCAAATACAAAAATTCGCCAATGAGAAATCGTTCAAAATTTTCTCAAACACACCTACATTGTGTCTAACCATATTTTTGTGGAATGTGGAAAAATAAACTTAACTCAATAACGTAGGGTGAAAGTATTATTACTTTTCATCAACAAATACGCAGAATTTCAGATTTGTCGAGAACTGATCTGCCTACCATGCATGAAATTCGCATTCAATATTTGCGGCCCAAAATATTGCCAATATTGGGGCAAAATTTAAAAAACAAACAAATTTATTATATTAACAGCTGCAATTTTGCGTACAAAATCCATCACCCACATCCCATCTTAAAGCGAAGAGAGTCGCAATATACAAACATATAATTACGACGATTTACGAGGTGTGGCTATAAAAAAACGAGGCTGATACCGTTAGCATTCAAGAATGATGGACTGCTAGGTTTGACTATCCGAAGCAAAATTGTGAGAGCACATTCGGCTGCTCCGTCATTGGGGATTCGGCAGCTGAATACTCGTCGCTCATTTTGAACGTATTTACGGACACTGGTTCAGACGAAGTAACAGGACTGGTTGCTGGTTCGTTTTTCACCAACACAATCTCAGTTTTTTCGTAAGCCAACTACCCATGGCGTAATCATGATTACTTTAAAAGCGCTGAGAGCCTAGCCACTAAGCGCCAGCCACTGATGACCCTTACTAACCCATTCTGCTGTTTGGAATTAGTCGGCGAATGTAAGACAAAACTGAACAGTGTTGCAAAACACAACAAAGCTTGCCTTATTTGGGGCCTGAACACTGCGGTATTACAGGGAACGAGTTGGCTGATAAAGGCACTGCAAACACACCATTGGGCACTCAATCCTTCCTAGGGAAGGAACTGCATCAGTTCAACTATGAGTTGATGACTTCATGAGATCTACCCATAGAAAACGTTGGTCTGAGTTGTGGTCCCGCAGAGTAGCTAAGTGCTTTCTGGAAGAACCAAACAGGAAATTAGCGACCTTTCTCCTAAAACTTAGTATGTAGAAAGGACCTGAAGGTACTGGTAGGTGTAATCACAGGGCACAACGCCTGTGGTCAGCATATGACTACCATGTGAATCATTGACGACCCAACATGCCTGTATCGATTATCGTGAAAATGAGAACACTGCAGATCATTTTCTCTATAGCTGTCCGGCGTGCTCCACAATCAGACTTGGGCTGTTGAGGTGCAATTTTTGGAGCATGGATGAAGTTCATACTCTTCCCCTTACGGATCTCTTCAGATTCATCAATGAATCCAAAAGATTCGCGGAAGTGTGACCTCCAACCAACTTCTCCGTCTTACCATCCATACTGTATCTATCCTACATCTCTATTCCTTCCACAGTAATCTATCCAGGTATATTATGATACAATGGTCTTCCTGACTGAGTGCTTGGACTTGTCCGTTTGGACTTGTCCAACCCCCACAAATCTAATTTAATCTAATCTAAGGGAATCTAGGGAAAGCAAAAGCTTTTGTGAAAAATACTTCACCCGAAGAAGGATGCTAAGTTTAGGGACCTTAAACTAATATACAAAGGCTTTACGGTAAAACATGGGGTCTGCGGGCAAAGATAATGATCTTCTAAGACAATAATAGTGCCAATATTCACCTACGCCTCTTTGGTATACAGAATAACCTGTCTGAGCGTAACAGGAGCAATGCAAACTTGCCCCACAACGGCTGTCGGAATGGTCACTGGACTCATTCCACTCCTCCTTGTAAGCTAACGGTCGGCAGCTAGTGCAGCCCTTAGGCTTCTTAGGGCCCTTCAGGGCTTGTAAGAATTCTGGGTCGAAACCTGAAATCTAAGAATTTCAAAGGGGTCATCAGTGATCGCTCAGCGGGAAAAAATAATAAAATATATTTAAAACAGGGCGCACAGGTGTTGTTACTGATGGGTACAAAATGGTAGACGTCAGGGCCGGGGCTGGAATTCTCGGACCACATTTCAAGAATGCAAATGCAATGGGGAAAAACGACCCCCATTTTTCAGGCGGAGGTCCGCGCCTTAGAGCTATGTGCAAGAGAATGTCTTCGTAAAGGCACGCGTGGTGTCAATATCTCCATTCTCTCTGACAGTAAATCAGTTCCAAAATCGCTAGATAGCTTCTCATTCCAATTAATGTTGGTCTGGGAATGCTGTATGTTAAAATTCTCGAAACTCTAGCATCGAGAAACTTTGTTACTCTGATGTGGGTACCGGGACATGAGGGACAAGAAGGGAATGAAATTCCGGACACTTTAGAGAAAAAGGGTGCAAACACTCCCTTCATAGGACCTGCACCTTTCTGTGAGGTAAATAGCAGCAACGAGGCCAAATGGATTACTTGACACCCGAAATGGGCTTTCTTCTTTTTTCTTTTCGGTACATCTCAAAAATTTAAAAATTTTTGATGCTAGTTTAGGTTACAAATGGCAATTTGAGTTTTACCATGTCAAACTATAACTTCTTGTTTATTTCTTAGAGAAGAAAAAATAACGCTCCAGAAATCAGTTTTGTTATCGACACTCAAAAAAACTATTTTTTTTTTTGAAACATTTAAGACTCACAAAATAGTGATTATTTATTGTCAAGCAAATAACAACTCGCAAAATAATAATTTTTCTGACAGAAAAATAACGCTCTAGAAATGAGTCTTAGAAAATAAAACTCAAAAACTAATTTTCATTTCTGAAAGAGAAACATAACGCTCCAGTGAATATTTTATCGACCAAAAAAATTCAACTCAAAAAATAATATTTTTTTGTCAAAAATTTAAGACTCACAAAATTAAATATTAATTCTGGTCAAGAAAATAACAATTCATAAAATATTCCCAATTTTCAGAGCAAAAAAATCGCACTCGAAAAAGTAATTCTTGTTTTTGGACTAAAAATATCAAATCTACATGATTATATTTTTAAATAATACAATAAAGCTCAAAACTTTATAAATTATTATTATTTATTAATAATTATTGGTTAATTTTAAAATCTCAAAATAATAATTGAATGTTAAATATTTTGATAAAACTGGTCCCTGATATGAAATCATAATAAAATGTGTTACGGCGTCAGTCTCGTTATCTAATATCCATACCTCGTATACTACAAATATGCACACATAAAGGGTGTTTTTTTTAGAGGTTAGGTTTTCAAGATGAAATAAAACGTATATAATTTAATGTTATGGCCAAGAATTTAGCTTTATTATAAAGATAAGGGTTTGCCATTATGTTTTAAAAATGATTTCGGGCAAGTGGCCGCCGCGGCTGGCTCGAATAAATTCCAGCCGAGAGGCCCAATTTTCGACCACTTTTTGCAGCGATTGGGGCCGTATGTCAGCAATAACGCGCCGAATATTATCTTCCAAGACGTCAATCGTCTCGGGCTTATCTGCGTAGTCAAGCGACTTCACATAGCCCCACAAGAAATAGTCCAGCGGTGTTATATCGCACGATCTTGGAGGCCACGCCACAGGTCCACGGCGCGAGATAATGCGCTCACCAAAAGTTTCCTTCAATAAATCGATTGTTGCGTTGGCTGTATGGCATGTAGCGCCGTCTTGATGGAACCAAAGGTCGTCCACATCAACATCGTCCAATTCAGGCACGAAAAAGTCATTAATCATGGCTCTATAGCGCTCTCCATTGACTGTAACATTATGGCCGGTTTCATTTTTAAAGAAATATGGACCAATGATTCCCTCTGCCCATAGAGCACACCAAACAGTGACTTTTTGAGGATGTAACGGCGTCTCAGCAATGGCTTGTGGATTATGTTCACTCCAAATGCGACAATTTGGCTTATTGACATACCCATTCAACCAAAAGTGAGCTTCATCGCTGAACAAAATTTTCTTGTGAAAATCGGGATCGGTGGCCATCTCGTTTTGGGCCCATTCACCGAACGTGCGACGCGTTGTTCAGGTGTAAGTCTATTCATTATGAAATGACAAACCAAACTGAGCATAAATCAAGTGACAGCTGTCAAAAAGACAATCTACGAAAAAAGTAGTGCCAACTTGAAAACCTAACCTCTAAAAAAAACACCCTTTATATATACGAATACTCTGAATGTATGGTATTTGAGCCACATATGAACTAACCATTTCCCTGGCATTTATATGCACCCAATATAAATATATTTGTTCACACACACAAGAGTACACATACATACGTGCCGCTGTGCCCCGCAAAATTGTTCCGGCATTTAGCCCGAATGTTTCCTGTTTTATTTTCATTTTTGTTCTTTTTTTCAATATCACCCGCATTGCTTTATTCGCATTCGAATCGGAAAATTCATTCATTCACTTATGGCTGGATATTCACATGCATATGTATGTAGCCTTATTCGATTTTATATTTGCCATAGATGTGCATGTGTGTGTGGTTGATTGGTTGCTGAGCTACCACCAAAAACCCCAATCTCAACCAACCTCACCACTACCACCACCGGTGCCATTTTCAGCTTCCTTGTTGCTGCTATCGCGGCGCTACAGTTGTCGTCGTCGTGCTCATTGCTATTATTGTTTTTGTTCTTGTTTTATTTTGTTTTGGGTTTTTTGCTTTGTTGTGATTTTATCAATTCAATAAAAACAAAATAAAATCAGTATAAATGCAAATACCTTTAATGTATTGGATTTGCGGGGGCATTGAATATGGGATTCACCACCCAAAAGCTGAGGTAAGTGAGAACTTTCTGTGGGAGCTTGCAAAAGAGCAGATAGGCCGTAAGGGGTGGTTGTAATTTTGCCGCGTAGTCAGTTTGAAATTTTCATTGACGTGCAAAACATTTTTGTATTTTTTATGTTTTGTGACTCTGCCTTTTTTTAATCAGTAATCCAATCCTTACTGGCTTTTGCTGGCAATTGTTGAATGTGTAGGCGTATGCGCGAAGAATTTCTGCAAAGTGTGTGTATGTATGGTAAATTCATCTGTATACTTGTTTCTGGGTGGAGCAGTCTGCGCCTGCTGACGTTTGACATTTGTTGCTCGCAAAACGGAACTTAATATTTTTCATTTATTTCCGTTTATAATTTACGTTACCAATACATTTGTAAGCAATTTTTTATTAAAACGAAAATTATTTCTGGTTATTGCGTCATTTATTTTTGCTGTTCATCACAGATGGCATTTCATGCATCCAATTTAAAATGTGTATGTGCATACATACGAGGTTTGCTCAAACAGGTGAATATTTATTTTTCTCGAAAATTATTTATTTGTACTTGAATATCTATTTAGCCCCTTCTGATACAAAATACTTGTCCCAGTACTTTAGGCTATGCTAGAAACCCTTGTCTTGGTATGGTCTTGGGCAATTCTTCTTTCTCTTCACGCTCTTCCTCTTTTTATGTAGAATTTTAGTTTTACGAACAGAAAATTGTCTCACTAGGTCCAGTTCGGGAAATACGTTGGTTGAGGCGTGATTAAGATGTATTTTGCATTGTTTTTTTTTTTTTGTTTTGTAAAAAAGTCGCTAACAAGCAATGACGTGTGATCTGTGACATAATCCTCGAAGTTTACGTGATGCCCAAAATGAAGATTTGATTCGTTCATGGGTGCGAAGGTTCAGTCCACGGCCGGGGTCCAGCCGGACATCGGGAGCAAATAAAAATATTGAACACGTCGTTTGCATCGTTTGCAGTTTGCAAGAGAGCGGCTGCCCTAAGACTTCAAAAACTATTGCGCATGAAATATTTTTGAAGGATCTTAGTCTTCACCCCTTCAAAGTTCAAATTACGCAAGAGTGATTTTAAGAGTGTCAAATTCAAAACCGCGCCATTTTGCCATTTTTTTGTTTTATTGTAGTACGGGACATACATAGTTACAGTAATACTGATTAGTCATTTTTTTGGTTTTTGTGCTTCAGATAAAGCCAAAATGGACAACACCGACCAGGTCCAATTTTTCGGGAGGGACAACTTCAGCGCAATTTTTTAAATTATTAAATTATTATTATTTTATTATTTTTAAATTAAATTATTATTAATTGTTAACTATTAAATTAAAAATTAAATTTTTATTTTTTATTTTTGTATGTAAAAGAAATTAAAGAAAAAGCCTAAAAAATTTAATTCAGTATCTTATTTTTCTTATTGTAAAAAAAAATCCTGAAAATACCCTAAATTTTCGAACTGTAGACCACTGGACAAATTTCTGCGAGACAATTTTGGAACGATTTCATACGGTAACTACTACCTTTTGGAGTAATAAAGTCGATTTTCATTTGAATGGCAGCGTAAATTAGCAAAATTGCCGTTATTGGTCAGCTAAAGAACAGAACCCACTATTAAAAAATCAATAGTCCTAAAGGAACGGTCTGGTGTGCATTGTCAAACAAGGGTATAATTGGATCATATTTTTTTTTGAAAATCCTCGGGACCATAAAATTTGTGTGAACGATGTCTGTTATTGTCGTATGCTGAACGCTTATTTTCTGTCAATAATTAGAGAACATCCACCTTTTCGTACACAATCAGGTCGCTCGATGTACTTTATTCTGGGAAGTACTTGAAAAGTAAAGTCTACGAAATAATAATCTCAGCAGTAAAAAAAATAGCAGTCGCAAAGCTAATGGCATCTCGAGCTCACCTCTCCAGGGAGTGACACGGCGTACGGAGGCCAGATTGCAAGAGTCGTCGGATACACTCTTGTAATTTGTCTGTAATCTAACGGTCAATATAGACAACAGAGAAAATATTTAAAAATCTTAAATTTCTTCTTTGTACTACTTATTGAAAGAAAAGCGTTTATCATTAGTAGTTCCTCTTTAATTTAGCTGTTAATTCTTAATTCTGTCACCGGACACTCTGGACTAAGCCAAATTTAAGACCGAAAGGGTCTTATAGATTATTTTGTTGCAGTGCTTACTGTTCAAAATATATGTGGTTAACGCTGCTGATAGTAATAGTGAGCCTAACAGGGTAACACATGAGGAAATAAGTGTCTAAATCTTTTCTAAAACTCCATGAAACCTGAAAAAACGGTGCTCATCCGAGGCTTGAGCACCATAACACATGGGCTTAAAGTCACGGGCCTAACAAAGAAAACACGTTTTTCAAAATTATCTCTATTCCTCAATGAAATTTCCATTAAGGACAACAAAATCATTCCAGCGCTACTCTAACAATTCAATACCTCTTTTGTAGAACGATTTATCTTTTGATCGAGCAAAATTTCTTACCGCCGAGCATTTTTTTAGGTCTGAGAATAGCCACTAGTGGGAGACAAGTCTGGGGGATACGGTGGATGTGAGACGTATTCAAAATTCAATTCATGTAATATAGTTTTGCCAAATGCGGGTGAACAGAGCTTTTTCATAGTCAAATGCTCATGCTATATAAAGCCAACACATTTTTTTTTATATCTTCATGATGTCAGCTAACTCAGGCAACTTCCCTTTTTGATCATTCAAAACGATTTTGTAGATCTTTTTGAAGTTTTCTTGTGTTACCTCCTCATTTGGACGCCCACTGCGATGTGCATCATCGGCGTCTCTACGGCCTCGTTCGAAGTCATCATGCATCGTTTTATTGCTTCTGATAAAGCCGAGTCCCCAAGACACTTTTCAAGCCATTGCTTCGCTAGGACCGTGTTTTTCTCCATCAAAAAGCAGAGCAAATTAAAACACAAAATTCTTTTTGGTCCATTGTTGTGAAAATAAAAAAGTAGCCTCAATCTTGGCACAATAACTCACGAACTAATGAATAGAATATCATGAAATTTTAATAGCTGTCTTTTGATCTTGGTACTAACTGAAAAATAGGAGAATGCAATAAAACTAGTGTCATCTATGTGTTAGGCCCGGGACTTTTCAGCCCTTGTGTCATATTCAAAGTTTCAAGTATCCAGCTTATCGGTAAGTTGCTTAAAAATCGACTGCAAAGTTCTTAAAATGTTGCAACCATTCTGAATTAAAATTTATTTCCAACAAATTTCCCTGTACCGAGAATTTTTTGTACAACTGTATGAAGTTTGTTCGAAATGCATGCATTACATGGACTCAGTGTGCCGATGGAATCCAACCATTTTGACCTGCTAGTAATTTATCGAGAATTTCTGGCACTTTAATGATATGCAACTATTGGGTTGGGAACTAAGTAATTGCGGATTTCACTCATAGATGACTTCAATTGAATATTTCGGCTTGCAGACTTAGTACAAATGTGAAACACATTTTTTATTTGATAGATGGAAATTCGGCTCACAATCAGTAGAAAAAGTTGTTTGATCGGTTGCGTAGTTTTCGTTCGTAGCGTTCGTTGAAAAATGAGAAATCAAAAGGAAAGTTTTCGTCATATTTTGCTTTTTTTATTTCCGCAAAGGGAAAACCGCATCGCAAGCTAATAAAAAGTTAGAAGCAGCACATAACGAAGCCTTAAAAGAACGGCAGTGTCAAAATAGGTTTGCCAAATTTCATTCTCATGATTTTTCACTCAAGATGAAAAACGTTCTGGCCCTTCAGTTGAAGTTGATGACGCCCTAATCAAAGCAATAATCGATTCGGATCGGATCGTGAGATTGCAGAGAAGCTTCAAGTATGCATTGAAAATCACTTAAAACAACTTGGCTATGTTCAAAAACTCGATACATGGGTTCCTCACGAACTGAAAGAAACGCATTTAACGCAACGCATTAACATCTGCGATTTGCTAAAAAAAAAAACATAATGAAAATGGTCCATTTTTAAAACGAATGATAACTGGCGATGAAAAATGGGTTGTTTACAACAATATCAAGCGGAAAAGATCGTGAAGCAGGCCAGGTAAACCAACTCAAACAACTTCAAAAGCTGATATTCATCACAAGACGGGTTTGTTATCAGTTTGGTGGGATTACAAAGGAATTGTCTACTTTGAACTCTTACCACCCCACCAAACGATCAATTATAATGGCTACATTGAACAACTAACGAAATTAAATAATGCAGTTGAAGAAAAGTGGCCCGAATTGACAAATCGATTGTAATCCACTATGACAATGCAAGGTCACACACATCTTTGGCTACTTGGCAAAAATTATTGCCACATCCACCATGTAGTCCTGACCTTGCACAATCTGATTATTTTGTGTTTCGATCTTTACAGAACTCCTTGAGTGGTAAAAATTTCAATAATGATGATGATGTCAAATCGTACCTGATTCAGTTTTTTACTAATAAAAACCAGAAGTTTTATGAACGTGGGATTATGATGGTACCTGAAACATGGCAAAAGGTCATTGATCAAAATGGGCGATACATTACAGAATAAAGTTAATTTCAAAAAAACTCCGCAATTACTTAGTTGCCAACCCATAATCTCCCCGCTGGTATTCAAGGGTGTAGAGATTCCTTTAAGAGAGGATGTCAAGTACTTAGGACTCATATTAGATAGCAAACTCACATGGAAACCTAATATTGAGGAAAGAGTAAAAAAGGCCAACTTTGCATTATATACTTGCAAAAGAGCGGTCGGTATTAAATGGGGATTAACACCTCGCGTTACTCATTGGCTATATACTTCGGTAGTTAGACCAATCTTAATATATGGAATACTTGTATGGTGGTCATCTACTCTAAAATCATGACTAAGGTCCAAAGAACAGCTCCTTTACTCGTATGCATCTCTGGTGCTTTAAGGACTACCCCAAATAAAGCGCTAGAAGTGATAATCAATTTGCCTGCACTAAATCTCGTAGGGAAAAACGTGGCCGCCACCTCGGCGCTTAGACTCAAAAGTATGGCGCTATGGAAAGAACGGCGGTTTGGCCACACCTGTATTTTGCACACTCTGAACACTCACAAACAAGAAATAGACTATTCTACTCCTAGACTTACCTTCGACAAGCTCTTCAAGACAAGTATACCGTCAAGAAGGCAGTGGCAGACACCAAGACCATGGAGAAGGGGCGAATTACATTTTTATAGAGATGACTCCAAGCTAGACGATATAGTTGGCTATGGAGTACTTTCGAAAGAATTAGGACTGGAACTATCCGACCGACTACCAAACTACTGCAGCGTCTATCAGGCAGAGGTTCTAGCTATAAAAGAAGTGGCTACATACCTAAATTTGCATGCCGTAACAAAAACGACTATAAACATATTCTCGGATAGCCAAGCGGCTATTAAATCAATGAATGCGGCTATACTAAGATCAAAGTTTGCACAGGAATGCCGAGCAGCCCTGCAAGCTCAGCCTTATTTGGCTTCCGGGACACAGAAATATTGAAGGAAACAGTAAAGCTTATGAGCTAGCCAGAAAAGGTACTGCTCTTCAACTGCTCAGCACTGATAAAAGTACCATTGGAATACGTTTGGCCACAAGTAAATTAATAGTAAAAAAACAAAATTATCCAAGAGGCCAATAGGTCATGGGAAGACGAAGATACATGCGTAACAGCCAGGCTACTATGGCCGCAAATAAACAAGAAAAGAACAAAGGAACTGCTTAGCCTCTCGAGAGAAGATATCTTGAAGGTAGTGGCTTGTGTCACCGGCCACTGGCTATTTGGAAGGCATTCCTTGAGACTAGGAGTATTCTCCCATGAATATTGTAGAAGCTGCAGTGATGAGGAGGAGGAAGAAACAGTAGTGCACTTCCTATGCAATTGTCCAGCCTTAGCTAAAATCAGAGCAGGTTGTCTAGGTAAACACTTTTTCAATTCTCTTACAGAAATATCCGGCGTGGGGATTAGACCAATCCTGCGCTTCATAAGAGCCCCAAAATGGTTTCACGAAAATAAATAAACAAGGTTCCCGTGTCGCACAGTGGTATCACAACGGACCTGTGAGGTCTAAGTGAGTTGGTCATACGGACCGACTGCCACCACAACCTAACCTAACCTAATTGCCAACCCAATAATTAAATTTTATTATTGCTCCTTTTACCGCTTTCAATGCTCATTTACATCCTATTATTAATACTTCAATAATTACTGTTTTTTTTTTTTGCTTTTCGTTTTTATATTTATTCCTATTTGACAGTTTCAATTGCAGTTGTGACAAAATGTTCTTTTCATTGCTTAATAATTCAAGCATTGTTTTTAAATTATTTATTTTAAATTTTCATTACATTTAATTTTTTAGTTTTGCATTTCATTGTTGTTTTGCATTTCATTGTTTTTTTTTTTTGTATTTTTTTTTGTATATAGTTATTCACATTCATTTGGTTTTTATGACTTTCTCTTCATTTTCTCCCCATCAGTTCATAGATTAGTGGCTGCAATCAATTCATTATAATTGCGGTTAATCTCTGCTTAATTGAATTTTTTTTCGCTTTCACCCCTTATCAATAGTTCATTTACGATTTGAATTTTTTTCTCTGAAGCTTTATTTTTTAATGGTTTTTATTCCACTTTATGTACTAATTCATACCCTTTCAATGTAATTGTTGCTTTTTTATTTATTCCCCAATTGGTGTTTATGCAAAAGATTTATTGATCATTAAATACCAAATTCAATGCGTGGGATAAGTATTGTTTATAGTTAGCTACTTTTTTATACAATCTATTCTATTTAATTACACGTTTTTAATGATTTATTGCATTTGTTAGTGCTTTTACTTTTAATAAAAAATTTATTCAAGCGTTAAAGGCGTGAAAGGCTGCTAATGTTGGAGGCTTAAAAAGTCATGATTTTTTGGCCACAAATATTGGGTACGCTATTATGTCGTTAAAAATGTTATGCTCACGATGCGATACTCAATGCTCATAACCGTTCGGAGCCAAAGCATACAAATATATTTTCCTTCAGGCAGAACTGACTTCGCTTTTGCGGTGTTCCTACATTGAGTCAGATTGAGTTAAGTTGGGTTAATATGGCTGCCACCTCCTTGGATTTATGAAAAAGCACTCTTAGGTTCCTTGATCCAACAACATGCTTAAAACAGATTTAATTTGCTCTTAATTAACCTTCTTAAGGAATTGGTCCACTGCCTGCGCTTTTCGATGCATTCGAAGCCAGCAGCCCACACCCACACTAGTTACTGGTGCCGCCGTAATAATACAAAACCAGAATCGAACTTTACTCCAATATGTTTAGGCTAGGGTTTCAGGTAGTGACTAAAGCAGCGAACGCGGTGACCGAGAATCCCACAGTGAGTAAGAGAGAGATTCCCTTGAAAGACCTGGAAAGTAAAACCGTCAGTACCAAAATTTAAAGAAATCACTGCTAAATTTACTTTCTCAGGCAGTGTTTTTGAGGAACGTGGAAAAGCTGATGGAGTAGGGAGTACTCCTCCCTAGAAGGAGGAGTTAGATTTCATATTTAAGCACCTGGGTTGATATTTAAGAGCCTCCGATGAAAGATAGTAGGAGAAATTGTCAGCACCTCTCACATTGTTCACTCCTGCATCGGACATATTCAATCCCGTCGAAACACCGTCCGTTGTGGTGAGTAGTAAGGCTATTTCAGTAGTCCAAGAACTTTTTAAAGAAGTAGGCGAAGTACCTCGTATCTCGAAGCGCGAAGTCTCATAATCTTCAAGTCCTAGAGTAAGTAAAAGACGAATAACACCCGTTTTTTTAAGGTTAAGTTTTTTTTACATCAGTCAGCAAAATACTGGCTTCTGCTGTGGTAGTAGGGATCATTCGCGGAGGCTATTTTACTACTACGTTAAAAGAAGTTTTTTTTTTGTGTTTCCTCGGGAGCATAGGGTCTTGACAAGACTCTGCCATCGTGCACGGTTCTGTGCTATTGTTTTTGAGATGTCGGCAACTGCTAGTTCGCACAGCAGTGTTTTTTGGTCGACCTCTGCTCCCTTGCGGGTTGCAGTCCAATGCCATTCTCGTGAAACTATCTGGTTGTTTTCTAACTGTATGACCTATCGCACCTTTCTGCGCTTGATTTGCCTATTGCTGGAAACAGTCACCGACGTACGTAGTCCCTTACCGCAGCCCCTAGAGAGCACAGCAAAACTCATCCCGTAGAGAACAACTGATTTTTTTCCTTACATATTTACACAATACATCGGTTTCTGTGCGTATGTGACAGGAGAGTGCGTTTACTTCGGTGACTGTTTCCAGCATAAGGGTGGCTTCTTCCTTCGTTAATTTCCACAGTGCGTCGTTAAATATGGTGTTTGGCCAGAATATTCTGCAGATGATGCGGAGACATTTGTTGATGAAGGATTGTAGCCTCTGTATGATGATGTTAGAGACCAGCCATGATTCGCTTCCGTACAACAATACGGACTTCACGCATGATCCGAGTATCGTAGTTTAATGCGCCTGGAGATTTGCGAACTCCCCATACTGTATGCATTAGCCGGAATGCCCTCCTAGCTTAGTTTAGCCTGCAGTTGACGTCTTCATCCGCTCCACCACCTGCCGTGATGATGTAGCCGAGGTAGCAGAAGCTTTCCACGAATTCCACCGAGCATCCTTATTGTGGTTAACTCTCATAGCTTTGGTCTTGGCGATGTTAATCTCCAGTCCGACAGTGCGTGCCAGCGCGACTAGTTTGCCTATCTTCGCTTGCATGTCAGAGAGTTTGTGAGAGAGGAGGCAGATGTCATCAGCGAAGTCCAGATCCTCCAGGTGTCTGCCTTTTTGTGCAGCGTCAGTTGGCTCATGACGTCATCAAGGACGAAGGCAAAGTGAACGGGCGACAGGAGACAACCTTACCTTACGCCTGCGTTAGTAGTGAATGGCTCGCCGATATCGGCTTTGCGAAGCATTGCCAGTTCGGAGTTCTCGTAGAGAAAAGTAGGCGTTACTACTTAAAAAAGTTGTCATTCCAGGAGCAACCGTTGTTAAATCATGTTCAGATAGAGGACTTAAACGGTATTTGAAGACAACTTGAGAGTAAAACTAATTATCTTTTATTTTATTTGGTTACTGCACAAATTGGATCTGCAACCCATTCGAACTTCGTTTACAAAAGTCAACCCAAGCCGGTGCATTCAAGAGTGTGGGATACCCGAATTTTCTAAATACCCAAATGATTACAGCGGCAAAAAGTATTTTCTCTATCTAAAAATATAGTATAACGGTTGCCATTTTCAAACTAAGAATGTCAAGTCCGTTAAATGTGCATACTTTGTCAAAATGTCTCTAAAAATGAGTGAATTTCGCGACGCTTTTGACATTTGTGATATGTGATTCCTCCCTTGTAACAGCAGTGCACTTATTAAGACCACTAAATCATGGCTTTCAAACCAAAATTCTAATGCACTAAAAATGTCGAAACTATTTAAGTTGACATACAAACTGCGAAAACAACTGCAAATATTTTATTTGGCCTGAGTGACAGTTTGTCAATTTGAAAATGCATTACGAAGCACTTCAGAATTGAATTGAGTCACTGCATTGTTGGCATGGAAGTTGTATTTGTAGGAACTAGTGACAGTAGGAACTAGTGACAGTACTGAACAAACTAACTGAGTTACAGGCAAACAAATAGCGAAATATTTAAACGGATGCATGAGCGAAAAAGTTTGTTTATTTTAAGAATATGCATACAAATGTACGTGGTTGGGTAGGTAACGGGTGTGACAAAATAACCTAATCATTTCAAATAATAAAATGATAAAAGTAAAGCCCACAAGCGAGCTTGGCAGGCTAAGAGAGGCTGCAGATGGACCAAACTGATGTTACCTGTCATGTCCGATCGACTGTCGCAAACCCTTCTGTCATTAAGCAGAGGGGAGTGCAGACGGCTGGTTGGACTGATGACGGGCCACTTTCTGTGGGCGAAGCACATGGAAAGGTTGGGCATCTCAGACAGTGTACTCTGCCCAGCTTGTAAAGAGAGGGATGAGACGGCGGACCACTTCCTGTGTGTCTGCCCCGCCGTCGCTCGAATCAGGTTTGAGGTCTTTGGCACTGTTGTATTAAGAAGCGACCATCTTGGCTCCTTGGCACCACAAGATCTACTCAGATTTCTTCGGAGATCGGATAGATTTAAAGAAAATTAAAAGGGAATCCAAGTGTAGTACAATGGACTCAATTAATGTCTGAGTGCTGCACTTGCTAGTTGTCCCGACAAAAAAAAAAAAAAGTGTTTGAAAAACTGCCTGCATGAAAAACACAATGCTCCGAAAGCAATAATTTGTCTGAAGTCAATTTTGGTTTTCAGTAGTCAAAGCTACAAATTTTTACTCGTAAGACTTTAGCTGCGCAATAACGACAGCATAGCACAGAAAAACTGAGACAAGAAAAACAATTCTCACAGTAGTTACTTGGAACTTTGTAAATGCCTTAAAGAGGTTTGAAAATCAATAGTTCGGCCTGACAAAAGTAAGACAGTAGCAGGTGCGGCAGCAGCTAGTAAATGTGATGGCAATAACCACAGCAAAACTCTGGCTTTTACTAAATCACTCTCCTGTTATCCTGTAACATTTTTCGCAGCAAAGCGACAGCTTATGCTTTTTTTTTAGGTATTGGTTTGCTTTCACCGTGGGTAGCTACAATTTTCGCAGCCAATACACAGCCGAAGCAAATGAAATATGTAAAAACTTAAAGCAATTTCAAAAATGTCCACGATAGAAATTAACCATCCTATCCAATGTTGAATGCAAATGCAAGTATCAAACATAAAAACCAGAGCAAATCAGGCTTGTTAGCTCAAAACAATCACTTTGATCTTATATGACAATTTAGCCTTAGCAAGTAAATGAAAACCAAAAATGCATTCATTTACATTACTTCATGGAGTGAAGGCGACATCATCGGACATTATTAAAAAATTCGAAAGAGTTGCTCTATAAGGTGAACGTTTGAAAAAAGCATCTTAGAAAAGTTATAAATATAATCTGTCATAACCTTTAGCATACTCAGAATAAGTTCTCCCTACTATGGGTTAGGAGCCTGACTGCATTCCATAGTTGACAACCGCCACAACATACCCTCGCATACTCCAGGATCTTCTCATTTTTTTAATGTCAGAAACACCAAAACATTAAGTGAATACGTATCCAGTAAGTTCCTGAATCTTTCAACCGACTTTCCTCAAGTTCAGATGTACCCGCTCAGGCTAACATTCGTTCACAAATGAAACAAAAGATTCGAGGAAACAGATTTACTCTTGGCTTTACGACTGTTGAAGGCTTGAATACAAATTACGTTACTTATTAGTCGTTTTTTATTTTGTATAAATGAAATATTTCAGAGGTGTTTTAGGTTTTAAAGGCGAAAAATATTTCAAACCTTTTCATCTTCATTCCACAAAATTTTTGGTCTTTCTTTTTTTGCGGCATCTACACAGCGAACAGTCTCTTATGAGATTTACAAGAATTAGAATTAAGCCATTTCGTAAAAATATTTGATGTGGTGAAAGTGGATTGTTTTGATGAACAAATTTCAGAGGTTTGGCAAATATCAGACCGTTAAGCGGTTCTCAGCGAATTCGAAAGAATCAGCCGATTGACTGACGTCACATGGGTCGAAAAAACAGGCATTGCATGGTGATATACGAAAAAAAATCAACACAGTAACCGCTCATGTTGCTTCGTTACCGTCTGAACAACGACTGATTAGATGAGTGTAGGAATACGTGTGAAATGAGCGTGCAGAGTCCTCCTGCCGAGTACCCGATGAAGAAGAAATTGCTCGCTCAATATCGTTTTTCATCGTTGCCGAAGGCCAAACTTGGTAATCGAGTATCTCTGGTTGATAGTGGCAGAACATACGAAGCGGCTCTCGAGGACTTTATAGAGAAGGCGGAAATGTGCCTATGCATCGAATACATCCTTACACATATTTAAATCTAAAACGTGAACAGACATACGCAATAATTTATTACATAACAATTTGATTTCCTCATATACATATTCAAATATAAAGGGTGATCAATTTAGAGCTATCCGACTTTAAATTGATAAAAAACGACGAAAATTCAAATTGATTGGGCAATTTTTATTACTTACATTAATCCCTTTCAAATATTGGCCGCAACTGCGTCGTAATTCGGTCATCCGTAAACACAAATTTTGAATGACTCGCTGGAGCACTTCGGTCGGTATCTCGTGAATAACTTTAGTAATATTGGCTTCCAGTACCTCAATCGAAGCTGCTTTATCCACAAAGTATTTAGAATTTACATAACCCCACAAATAAACGCCCAAAGGTGTGATATCATACGATCTTGGTGACCCATCCACGGGTCCGAGACGAGAGATAAATTGCTTTAAATCTATTGTTTAACGGAGTATATGACAAGTAGCGCCGTCTTGTTGGAATCAAATGTTGTGCAGATCCCGAGTAGATCACAGATGTCCGGCATTAAAAAGTCGTTTATCCTGTCGCAATAGCGTTCGCCATTCACTGTTATATTGGCGCCAGCCTTTGAAGAAATACGGGCCGATGATTCCTCCAGCTCGTAGGCCGCACCAAGCGGTTAAGCTCAATGGATGTAATGACTGCTCTTGAATAGCTTCGGGTTGCTCTTCAGCCTAAATATGCCAATTTGCTTATTGGCGTCGCCTTTAAGCTAAAAATATGCCTCATCGCTAAGCACCATAAGTTGGCCTGAGCGCGAGATGAACACTTTTCACAGAGCGTCGATTTTCGTAATATAATTGTACGATTTGTAAAAGTTGATGGGACGTGATTCTTTCTATGGCGAAATATCAATGATTAGTGGAAAAAATTATGTACATATTTAGTTTGACAGAAATCAACTGTCAAACTTAGTTGAAAAGTGATCTGCCGCGAAAACCCTATTGGAAAAAGTACATCCAATCTGCTCACCCTTTAGATTTAAATATATTAGATCTCACCAATGTTTTTTCTATAAATATAATTGAAACGTTTGTGGTGTAACCCTACAATTTTATGCCAGCTGACGGCAGATGTATTTTTATAAGAAACTTCTTCATGGCATGAAGGCACTGAGATGTTTGTCATTGCCTAAAAAGGGACGACAGCTATCAGAAACAACCTGCAGTGGCTCTCGAGCCTGTACCGTCACATATAATCCCATTTAGCTATAAAAGCCGCTACTAGAGACAATTACCAATAGACATAATCGAGCTTAGAACATCTGAATTCGTTTGCCGAACAAACATTTTTTATAATAAAATGCATGGTTTTGTAAAAGCAATAACACTTTCAAAGCTCAAAGCTCACACGCGAGTACAATCGCAGTTGAAATACACAACTCAAACGATTCCTCGAGCCAGTCATATGAATCCCATACACACGCAAACTCTTATGCGTTCAACATCTTTCGAAAGTCCAGTAAAAGTATAAAATTGATAAAAACAAAAAAGCAAATCACGAAAAACAATAACAACAACAGTATTGCATTAGTTAAAACTTTTCTTTCGTGCAACATTGCAAAGTTGCGCGATCGACAAAAGTTTTGCGGCCAACAAAGCTGGCGTCGGTGTAGACGGAATTGGCATGCATGCCATTGACTGGCACACCGACTGCGGAATAGTTATATAGTAATGTGAATGTGAAGGGTGAATTCGTGTAGGTGTGCTTGTGGTTTAGCGGTAACACACACATGCTAAGCAGTGCGTGCCTCCGCCTGCATTTGTAAGTAAAATGTACCTCTGAATATACTCGTGTGTTTGTGTGTGAACGCCCGCATGAGTTAAGCACAAAAACATTGGAAATCGGTGGCGCTGTCAAAGCCAACAACAATTCTACTAAATATGTAGAGCTCCAGCTAAAACCACAGAGCGACAGGGAATCCTTTAAAATTTTATATCTTAAACTTTAGTGCATTGATAACGACAGACAGTCTGCAAAAGGCAGCGGCAGTAACAGCAGTTCGAAACGAAAAAGGGATGCATGAAGAATAGCGATAGCACTAGAAGTGAGGGCGAATTGGCCACAGCTGACAGCAACAGCTGTGTGTGTTGTTGGTCCGCATAGATTTGAGCTACCAATGACTTTAAACTGATCTTTCTGTGGTTCTACGTCCCTGCGTCTCCGCATCTCTGCAACTATTTTTATGCGTGCTTGTTGGTGGATATGTAGGAGAGTGTGTTTGTGTGACCACTGCAGCCAGCAGCAAATTCAAGCGTACCGAACTGATAGTAAAAGTTTGTGGTTAACTCAAACACATACACACATATATGCACTATGGCTCGCTCTTCTTCACACAAGCCCACACGCATTCATACATTTACAGTTGGAAAAGTTTTGCCATAATAACAAGACAAAAGCCTCAAAGCAATCAAGGAAGCATAATGCTCGCATTACAGGAAACTAGCCAAGGCAGGATGAGACTTTGAATTGCTTTAGCGACGAATGTATGTGCGCGTGTATATCTAATACACACACACATGTGTACATATATAGGTATGTGATTTTGCGGTTGCGTAAGGGATACGAGGAAGGAAGTTACTAAAAATACTCATATTTCGTGCAAAAGTGTGGCCTGCGCATAAAATTTTAATTATCCTAATGAATATGAGCGGAATGTATGTGTGCATGTGCAGAAAATGTTAGAAAGCGGGTGTAGTGCGATAACAAACCGATGGTTCTGGACAAAGAAAAAACAAAATTTCAAACTCTCTTATGCAGGTAATGGACAGGGTTTTGATGCAACTAACTTTTGCTAAAACGTTGCAGCAAATAAAAGAGATTTCCAATTCCCGGAAACTCTTGGATTTGCTGTCAGAGTTAGAAATATAAATACCAAAGCCAAGAAATTAAAGATAACTGTTAATACGTTGGTATTTATTAGCAGGATTACTCAAGGAAGGGTAAATTTAATCGGATTCTCTGAAGCCTACATATACATAGTATACAGGGTGCTAAAACAATAAGGTAAAATATTTAAGTAAGTAATAGTATGGACCTAAAAACAAAAACTTAATAAACCGTATGTGTGTCGACCTACACTATCGGTTTTTTGATATGGGAAGTTCCTAAATTTTCATTGCAAATTATTGAAAATTCAGCGGGTGGCAGTGAATTAACAGAGGAGCAACGAAAAAGGTCATATTGCGATGAAGATCAGAAATCAAAAAATAATCTTCTGAATCAGAAATATCAAAACGTATTTCTTAGGAGAGGTGTTTCTCAAGGTATGCGTGGGATAATTTTTTTCTTGTTTCTCTTTTCACATTTTTCGTTGCACTTGGTAGCCAAAAAATCACGTTTCACTAAAAAAAATCAATTATTGTAAGATTAATAATTATTAAAAACTATAAAACCAGTTCCGAGAGATATCTGATGAAATATGTGAAGTAGTACTGTGATGATTTTCATACCGATTGGTCCAGTGGAGTTAAAATATTGTGCAGTTATGAACTTCAAGATATAAGTTTCAAAAAAATGCTTAAAATTCGAGTAGTTATAGAAAGCCGGCCTGAAACAACAGACGCCGAAATACCTATAACTTCGTATGTTTTGCTCCTATCGACTTAAACGTCTGTCACAATAATTGAGTAGAGATATCTACAGTTTTATGCTACCTCCAAACGGCATATGAGTTTTTTCACGGTAGAAATGCACTCGTAGATCTGTCAGTGCCTGACGAGAGCCGACCACTATTAGAAAAAACGTTTTCTTAATTTTTGGTGTTCCACGGAGATTCAAACCTACGTTCTCCGAACGATAGTCACGCACCAACTCATTCGACTACGGCGGGCGCCACAACATTATTGCTATATTATTCAGTCTCTCTAATAAAAGCGTGACCGGCAAAATGCAAACTCAGAGTTCCGTTATAAAAGAAAACGTAAGACCTACCAATGGGCGTATCCTTTTCAAAGTATGCATTGCGCAATTTGTTAGTTTCGTGAAAATCTTTAAAGCGCAAGCTGTTTTACGAAATGAGTTTCGCGTATAGAAAACGATTGGACAGGAATCCTGCGTCCTGTATACACACAAAAGGTCCAAAGATGTCACGTGTATTTGCAGCAAAATATTTGAAGATATCGAAGACGATCAAAAATAAATGGATGCAGTCCTATTCCGAAGTTAAAAACATAGACAACTTCTCCGGAGGCCAAAAAAAACCTACCTCTACAAAACAAGATCAGAAGATCATTTACCGAACTATTTGTTGCGTGAAGCGTGGGGGAGTGCATCTTATTGTTTTAAACAAATGCACTTCGAGCTTGCCATTGCCTGGCGAGGAGAGACCGCTATTAAAAAGAATTGTTTCAATAATTTGGTGTCTGATGCCACAAGTTTAAGACCCGGGATTACCAACCGCTTCGGCTGCAGTGGTCCATATTAATACATCGCTCAATAATACGCTACTGCACCGTCAGTATCAAGGGACCCTTACTTGTCTAATAAACAGAGAGAATTTTATTGGCGGAAAAGTGCATTTGAAGCCTATCGACTACGGCATCCACCTTGAATGCGAAAAATGATGTTCCCCATTCCGGATTCCTACAGAAAGACATTTGAGCAAAGATTAAAGGAAGTAACTAGCTTTCCCCCGGCACCTATCCCTTAATCATTGCGCCGACTCTTAGTTAAAAGCAATTTAAAATATCTACAACTGATAAAAAAGCAACTGTGTGACTCCGATAAACGGGCTTATGGACGAATATTATGGAGAAACATGGTGAGGGTATATCCTTATACATATGTATATTTCCCCTTATTACTATTAGATATGACATTGTTTATATGAGGCATTAAACAAAATCTCTTATACTCCTTGGAGTTCTGCTTTCAACTGAAATAATAAATTATAAAGACTAATAAGATTTTTTGAAAGACACTTGACACGTGACTATTGCCAAACTAAATACTTATGCATAATTTTTTCCAGTAATCATTGATGTTTTATCATAGAAAGAGTCACGCCTCAACAACATTTGCATATGGTAAAATTGTAATATATTACGAAAATCGACACTCTGTGGAAAGCGTTCATCGCGCGCTCAGGTCAACTTATGGTGTTCAGCGACGAGGTCCATTTGTAGCTTAATGGCTACGTTAATAAGCAAAATTGCCATATTTGGCTTGAAGGGCAACTCGAATATTCAAGAACAGGTATTATATCCATAGAAACGAACTATGAGCTGAAGGAATTATCGGCCATATTTTTTCAAAGACGAGGCTGGCGCCAATGTAAGAGTGAATGGGGAACGCTATCGCATCATGATAAACGACTTTTTGATACCAGAAATTGAAACCCGTGACCTCCACAAAATTTGGTTCCAACAAACCCGCGGACGGCGCTACTTGCCCGCGAAACAATCCGCGCGTCGTCCTTTCGGTGAGCAATTTATCTCTCGTCTCGGAACAGTGGATTGGTCACCAAGATCGTGTGATGTCACACCTTCGGATATTTATTTGTGGCGGTACGTAAAGTCTAAGATCTTTGTGGATAAGCCAGCTGCAAATGAGGCAATGTAAGCCAACATTACTAAAGTTATTCACGAGCTACCGACCGAAGACCTTCGGCGAGTCATTCAAAATTAGTGTTTACGGATGGCCGAATAACGGCGCAGTTGCAGCCAACATTTGAAATGAATTATTTAAAAAAAATAAATGTTATGAACGGTTCTAAACAAAAATAGCAAAGATTGCCCAATCAATTTGAATTTTCGTTTTTTTACTTCAATATAAAATGCGATACCTCTAATTTGTTCACCCTTCATTTTAGTCCGTATTTTACTTTTGTAATATAAATATCAATTTATTGAGAATATAACCGCATTAGCAATGTAGTGAACTTTTGTAGATGTTCTTTACCGTAACTTAGTAAAGATTTCGATGCTCTTTGGCCTAGTAAAGTTGTTCAGTTGATCCTCCATATCATAGTTCTGTAATCTGCTGGATGCCTGTTTAGATATTTAAATAAAATCTTTGACCTGGCTATATTTTTCAATGCACGCTTTACTATTTGTCTTCCTAATTGCTTATTTTTTACCATAACTATCCAAATTATGCATACGGATTATGATCTTTGAACTCAGAAGTAATAGCCTCCTATGTCAATTCGAGAATAAAATTACTTATACGAGAATATGGTTTTGTATTGTATACAGGGTCTGACACTAGAAGTGTAACCAACTTCAGACCGCTCGTGCACCTGATGCACGGGGATCAGCTGCCTATCAGTTGGCTAAATGACAGTCTAGAGTATTGTTTCAAGCGTGCGGAAGCAGTTTGCCGAGAGTAAACGTGAAAAAAGAAAATCAGTAATGGATTTGAGCGAAATCCCCGCCGAAGTGCCAATCAAATTGCGAAATAACTAAAAATATCTGACCGTAGCATCCGCCGCATACTGAAAAATGATCTCAAAGTCAAGCCTTACAAGATCCAAAAGGCGCATGATCTCACACCAAAGCAGCAACAAGTCAGGCTTGAGAGAGCGAAGGAGTTGCTTCGCTTGGCCGAAAGCGGTCAATTTCCGAACATTGTGTTTTCTGACGAGAAAATTTTTCAAATTGAGCAATTCGTAAACTACCAAAACGAAAGTGTTTATTTGACCGACCATTCATACGAGAATTTGAGTCACCGATTGGCCACCAGGAGGCAGCACCCGCCACAGGTAATGGTTTGGGTACCCGCAGATAGGCGCTCTCCAATCGCTTTTACCGAGCCTGGCGTCAAGGTAAATGCGAAATATTATCGGGACAGTATTCTCAAGGTTGCTTTGATGCCGTGGGCAGACAAACATTTCGGTGGCTGTCCATGGACGTTTCAACAGGACTCAGCACCGTCTTACAAAACTCGAATGAACAAAGAATGGTTAAAAAACAACGTTCCATTTTCGAGAGTAAAAACCGAACTAAAAGATACACCAGTCTCGAGACGATGAAAAAAGCCATTGTCTGCGCGTGGACCAAAATACCTGCAAGTCACATTCGAGTAGTTTGTGATTCGTTTCTGGACCGCCTTAAGGACATAGTCTAGGCAAAAGGTGATAGTCATATCAAGCAAAAGTAAGTTGATTCTAAATTTCGTATTATTTTCACACATTTTTTACTTTGAATTGAATAAAAGTAATTTTCCAAACTAAAATTATAGCCATTTTAATTGGTTACAATTCGAGTGTCGGACTCTGTTAACTGAACTGGTTAACTGAACTATAGTTTGAGAGATGTACCTCGGCACTCGCAGAGTTACAAGTTGATTGAAGAGTAAGGAAGCAAGAAAAATTATTAACTGGCTACCCATTGCCAGGCGCTATTCGGACGTTACTTACTTACTTATATGGCCTGATCAAGAATCACAACCTGTTACCGGATTAAGGCCGACTGTAGCGAGTATCGCCAGGCGTCTTTACTTTACGCGCGCCTTCTCCCATTTAACACCAAGGCATGATAGGGTTCCCTCAGTTTGGTTCTTCCGTCGGTCCATATACCTATAAAATTATACACTGTGCACCATATGATAAAAGTTGTTTTATTTTTTATGCAAGAACTTTAAATAGACAATAATTTTTTTTTGTTTATTTTTGTGGCATGAATAGACCCACAGCAGAGCAAAGCTTACAAATTTTTCAAATTTATTTTAGAAAAACACGGCCCACTTCTGCTTGACAATCCACAAGCCGTCGTTGAAATGTCATTACATTCCAAACTATAATCACGAGACGCGCTTCATGGGTGGACGGAGTCACTGGTCTTTGTGAAATGACTAGATTATGGTCTCTGGGAATATCTCACATGCACAGCTCGATAAACCAGAAACAGTTGATTTATTGGAAGCCAAAATAATGTCTGATTTGCTGCGACGAGTGTGTGAATTTTGAGCCTCAAGATATGCGCCATTCGTGGCAGCCGCTTACCCAATACCATAGCCAAACAATAAATCAGGTATTCATTTAAGAGTTTGAGAACTTAAAATGATCATGCAACACAGAAATATTTTTGGACAAATGCCAACAAGTTAACAGTGACGACGAATCGACATTTTGGCGTTTGTAGCACTTCAATCTCTGACCTTCGCGAACAGATTATTCTTTTTTTCCAAAGTACATTTCCACAACTTGGAAGTCTTTGAATAGAGATTTTCACAGGCTATATTAATATAATGCCCACGAAATACCAACATCTCAAGAATTAATAAGCAAATATCCTAATTGTATTTGAAAATTCGAGAGCGGAGTGAAAAGTTACCAGCACCGGCACTGATATTCCAGATAACAGATTAGCTTGCTTACCGACTTTCCGATCGATTGCTCTGTTAGTATACGTTTGATAAGCTCTTGAAGAGGAAGCCTCGGAGATTTGGGAGAAAATTAAAAAATCAGACAAACGTGCTTCGGTAAAATATTTTTATTTGAAAAGCCTAACACTGCATCAAAGCAAAACAGAAATGGACTCATCACTAAAAATTCTTCTCCATCATATTCAATGGTCAAACAGTTGGCTTCCGCATATAAACATTTACGGAAGACTGAGGACGCAGCACATACAAAATATTTCTCATACAGAAGTCACAGTTGTCGTTCGATAAAATTCATATAATAGGACTAGGAGCCCGAGAATTCCGAAATTTCAACTGAAGAAATGATCGATAAAATTAACGAAATCGAACTTGGAGTCTGAAGATTGACGATAAGTAAGCTAGCTAAGGCTACTGAATATTTTACACCAACATTGGTGCGAGCAGAAGCTCTTTGGTAGATGTATGCATCCTTTGCTAAAGCTTGATCAAAAATAGTGGATAACGCGCCCCAATTTGGAATTGGTCGTTACTTTGATCTGAAATCAACAAATTCAAATTTTGTTTTCTTTTCTCTTTATTTTCTCTTCTCTAGATGTAGCCTCAAGATATTGCCATTTGCCTACCAACCTGAAAATATTGCTCTGAGTTAAAAAATTTAGGACCACGCGCAAATTATCAATACTTTATTGCATATTTTGAGGAGATTAACGGTATTACGGTACTAGAGTACTGTTATCAAAAGTGTAATATATTATTTTTTATAGAGATTATATTGGAAAATTAAATAAAAAACCAAAAAAAAGAGCTCCTCTTAAATGATTCATGATGACTTCCCAAACCTTACTGAACAGATATGTCAACTCAGTTTGACATTCTAACCTGTCAAACCATAATTATCGATATCAATCGTTCTCATCTAGCTGAAAAAACACCCGATAGAAATGTAGAAGTAGTAATAAGGGGTGATTTTTTAGCTATTATCTTTTTAAACAGTTGGTTTAAACAGCTGACGCACGTTTCGTGTTTTGTTTCACTGTCCAACATCTTCAGTTTGGTCTATAATTTAACCATGAATCGTCTTACAAACTAACAACGCTTGCAAATCATTAAATTTTATTATAAAAATGGGTGTTCTGTTAAGAAAGTTTATCGCGCGCTTCTTCCATTTTATGGTCAGTTTAATCGACCCACTGAAGCGGCTATTCGAGCTATTGTGACTAAATTTAGAACCAAATTTACATTATTAGACATCAAACCACCAACACGCTTACGTAGAGTGCGAACTGAAGAACTGAAGAAAATATCGCAGCTGTTTCGGCCAGTGTTAATGATGACCATCAATTATCGATTCGTCGCCGTTCGCAGCAATTGGGCCTCTGTTACTCAACAACGTGGAAAATTTTGCGAAAGGATTTAGGTGTGAAGCCTTTCAAAATACAGCTGGTGCAAGAATTGAAGCCGAACGACCTACCGCAACGCAGAATTTTTGGTGAATGAGCTCTTGGAATGTTGGCCCAAGATCCACCTTTTTATCGAAAAATTGTGTTCAGCGACGAAGCTCATTTTTGATCAATGGGTACGTAAATAAGCAGAATTTTCGATTTTGGAGTGAAGATCAGCTAGAAGAATTGCAAGAGCTACCAATGTATCCAGAAAAGATCACAGTTTGGTGCGGTTTATGGGCTGGAGGCATTATTGGACCGTACTTCTTCAAAGATGCTGCGAATCGTAACGTAACTGTGAATGGTGAGCGCTACCGTGAAGTGATATCCAACATTGTTTTGCCCAAAATGCAAGAGCTTGACTTGGATGACATGTGGTTTCAGCAAGAAGATGCCACATGCCACACCGCACGCGTAACAATGGACTTGTTGAGAGGCGAGTTCGGTACCTGTCAATTGGCCACCCAGATCGTGCGATATAACGCCTTTAGATTATTTTTTGTGGGGCTATGTTAAAGCTCATGTCTATTCAGACAAGCCTGCTTCAATTAACGCATTGGAAGGCAACATTAAAGCATTTATATGTGAGATACCGGCCGAAACATTAGAAAGAGTATGCGATAATTGGACTAAGCGGATGGACCATTTGAAGCACAGTCGCGGTCAACATTGGCATGAAATAATCTTCAAACATTAAATTATATGAACTGTACTATCGATTTAAATAAAAATTTCATGCATTTTTCTGAATTTTGCATGTGTTTTTTTGAAAAACTTTTCTATGGCTCTTCAAAAATCACCCTTTATAAACACTTTGTGGGGTTGTGTTGTGATGTTGTTCGACAAACGGATATTTAAACAACAATGCCGTAAAATTACTTGTTAAATAAAGTCCACTATTGTAAGAACTGTTTTCTGTGTTTTATTTCCGTCCAAGCTTATCCACCGGTATAGAAAAACTATACCGCACCACAGTGCGGCCGATTCCCAAAAAGCTGGCCAAAAGTTGAAAGAAAAAGTTTCAAAATAGAGTTTTGTTGTCTTTGGGTTGGCTACAGTAATGCCTTGAGTAGTGAAAACCGTTCATAGCAGCGTCCTGTACCCTAAGTATCCTCTGTATTTTCAGTCGCAACGTGGCCTTCGTTTGAGCATCGTATTACTGTCGATGAATAGTGAAAGTTGTACACATTTGAAAGATTTTGTAATGGAGTAAATTGAACAAAACCAAATGGAATCAGCTTCGGAAGGTTAGTAAAATACGAGAACTCTTTAGTACATATCAATACCTCGACACAAAATTTTTAGCTGCAGCAATACGTAGATACATTGTTTGCAATTTTTTTTTATAAAATTTGAGTTTTCAAACTGTATAGTAATACAAAGTAATGGTTACTGAATAAAACAAGATTCAGCTGCTACCACTTGCTACCTTGCGACCCCGCAAAACATATAAATTTACATGCATCTTGATTATGTTCTTGAATATACGCTATTTCACGTGAGGGGGTGGCCAATAGGGGTGGAAGGGGGTGGATTTTCAAAATTTTAAGATCAAATTCGTAATCAGCGACCCCGACAACCCCCGAGAAAGAAATTTTGAATCAATTACTTAATTTTTTGAGTTTTGGCCAGCTTTTCGGGAATCGGCCGCACTGTGCGCACAGATGTTTCAAGATTTCATGTACATATTTTTCAATGCAAAATTTTTTCATTCCAAATTCAAGTTTTCTCTGTATCTGATCCATCGGCATAAGTGTAGGTATCTATAGCAAAAATAAATATTTATGACCCACTCATTATAAATGAATTACGCAAAACTTGTTTACGCTCATTATCCCCAAATTGTCACCCAAAATCATCATCAAAGACACGCAACCCAAGTAAGTGAGCTGTGCCGCCCAAATGGGCGAAGGAAAGTAGAGGCGGTCTGCAAAAGCAAAACGAAAGCCAGAAGGTATCATTACCATTTCGTATTCGACGCATTTGTTACACGCAAATTACACTCTACTGATTTTTTCTCGCTGCGAAAACAGCTGGCAAATTTTTCCGAAATTATAAATTAGCCATACAAACGCCAAGCAAAAGCGAAAGAAGGACTTTGACTCATTTCATCTAAGTCAACAGCAATTGCGCGTTGCGTTCCATCAAAATGTCAAAAAAAATTGAGCTCCCAGTATAAAATATTAAGCATACGGTTTTGTCTATTTGTCTATTTATATTCTAATTCTCTGCTGCCTGCCTCGGTGCGTTTCGCATGTTGCCCCTAGGACCTGCGCATCAATTTATTTATATGTATGTGTGTGCATGTATTTGTTTTATCTTTTTTTCGTTGTCTTTTTTGTGTTTTGGAATTTAATTTAATCAAACGCCAAGTTAGGTCAAGCCTACAAATCAATCTGCCACAAGCTAACCACCAGCAGGCCTTGCGAAAAAGGTCCTGCCAGCCACACCGTAACTGCCTCATTGTACATTCCTTTTGTTGGCAAAGCATCAAGGCAAAAAAGCACCAAAAAACGTTAAGCATACACGAACACATTGTCCTGCAAATGCAATTGATTAATGTGCAAATACGCACAATGTGTCCTTTGTGTATGTCCTTTTCAGTTGTAGTTTGCGTGTGCTGGTAAAGCAGCCACACCCACACTCCATATGCACGCTGCGACGTCCTTTTTGCCTTTTTGCTTCAACTCAACATAGAAGCTGCTAGTTGTAGATTTCCTTCAAAATGTCACGCCACTTGTTTTTCTCGCCTTTAATTTTATTTGCGCGCCTTAAAGGGCAATTTGGGCACTTCCTTTTGCCTCCTTTGTGCGCTTTCTATGTGTGAATGTCCTTTGTCTGCGTGCCTTTGTTGTCGCACTGTTCCGCTACTGTGATTGTCGTTTATGTTCGTTGGCTCTGTTGCTGCTGTTTTTACGACTATCACCAAGCATCTGCCAAATGCTGGCGATGCTTCTTCACTCCTTACTTTTCATCTTCTAACTATTTCCAATTGCAATTGCCTTTCAAGTAAGTCCTTTCGTCCATTTCGCTCGTCCGTCCATTGCCATATCTCATTCATTTTATATTTGTTTTTTTTCTCTAAATTCTGCTGTGCTTTGTTGGGGGGTTGTTCGACAACTTTAAGCAGGATTTTCGCTTGTTTCTGGCTTGATTTCTTTGTCGCTTTGCCGCTCCGTTTTTATCCTCTCGTTCAAGATTTTTCCATTTCTGCATTTCCTTTATTTATGTGTATTTACCGTTTTATTTTACATGCTCGAATTGTCATTGAAGCGTTTAGCAGTGTTATTGTCTTCTTCTTACTACTCTTCTCATGGCGCACCGTCCTTTTTCTACGTTCTATTTCATCTTCAATGCGTGTCTGTTCAATTTCCACCCTTGGCTCTCTCCTATCACCAATCCACCGGAAATGTAGTGGTTTGTGCAGCAATTTTCAGCTCCCCTTTCACTTGAAGATTTATGTGCATATGCTAAGCATTCGTTTTTGACCTTAAGACATGCCATCCTCCTTGCTTTTACTCGGCATGTCCTCTCACTAAATCTGTGTTTGGCATTGGCGTCAGCACGCTATTCGCCCTTGGTCCGTCCGACAATTGCACGTTGTTTTGCAAATTAATATTGATTTGATTTTTCGTCGATCCTATAGCCGCCAACCCAACCACTTTATCGTCCTTTCACTTTTTCCATGCTCCTGCTTCTTTGGCCTTCAATTACATTACGCTAAACTGTCCTTTAATGTCCATTGTTTTATAGTAAGCGCACGCTTGGCATCTGTGGCATTCTGTCAATATGTAAAATGGCATTTTAATTTGATAATCACGCGTTTTCAACCCTCCACGGCCTGGACGTGTGCCCTTACATTAATACCATGCGCACATATGCTCAGCACAATCTCTTGCGTGCCATTTTTTATATGCATCTGTTCCTGCGCCTTCGGTTGTGTTATATTGCCTTGATTAAAGATTTATGTCTGCTTATTTCCATGCTTGGTATTTTATTTATTTCAATATTTATTTTGTAATTTATATTTTAATCAAGCCCATATCTTTGTAATATAAACATTTTCTTCACTTCTCTTAAAATATACATAAAGTGAATTCCTTAGAATTTATTTCACAGCGATATAAAAAACTTGAACGTAAACGATGAAAAGCAAATGAGAATAAAAATAGAATGATATATATTTATTTATTTGTACATATAATATAAAAAGTATGAAATTTATTACAGACTACATGCGGAAGATAATATAATTGCATATTATATTATGTTAACAAACTGTTTAAATTAAAATAAAATCATCAGCACCTTCTTCGATTCAGCTTTTATCTCCTCAATCGACTCGAAACGAGTTCCCCGGAGTGGTCTCTTGAGTTTTGGGAATAGCCAGAAGTCACACGGAGCCAAATCAGGCGAATACGGTGGTTGTGGAACGATATGCGTGGAATTTTTGGCAAAATGGTCACGAAGAACGAGTGCAGTGTGAGACGGTGATGCAAAAACCAAGAGTTGTTGGCCCATAATTCTGGTCTTTTTAGACGAATTGCTTCACGTAAACGACGCATAACGCTCAAATAATATTCCTTATTAACAGTTTGGCCAGGTGGAAGGAATTCATAGTGCACCACACCACGAAAATCGAATCAACTGTCATGATGACCTTTATTTTTGAACGACTTTGACGTGCTCTTTTCGATCTGGCCTCGCCTTTAGCACGATATTCGCTTGATTGGTTGGTTGTTTCAGGGTCGTAAGCATAAATCCAAGTCTCATCTGCCGTAATGATGCATTTGAGCTTGTCCTGATAGTCTGAAAGCATTGTTTCACACACATCAACGCGACGACTTTTTTCCAAGAAATTGAGAGTTTTCGGTACCAAACAAGATTTGACTTTTCGTAGGCCCAAATGGTCTTTCAAAATGGTTTTCACAGATCCTTCTGATATTCCGATCATATCAGTAAGGTCTTTAACAGTCAACCGACGATTTTTGAGCACTAACTCCTTCACTTTATTGACGTGTTGGTCATCTGTTGACGTCGATGGTCGTCCGGAGCGGTCCAAGTCATCAACACGTTCTCGATCCTCTTTGAAGTCTCTGTACCACTTATAAACATTTTTCTGCGACATGGTCGAATCACCAAATGCCTTCTGCAACATGCTAAACGTTTCCGCAACCGAAATTTCATTCCGCAAACAAAATTTGATGGCACTTCTCTGCTCAATCAAATCAGACATTGTAAAAATCGAAAAATGCACTCTTGGTCGTTTGGTAAACACAAGCGTAAATATATTACTGATAATGACGTAATAAATATTTGAAATTGAAATTTCAAATGGTCGAGCCAAGGATCACCAGGAGATTTGGTGGCTCCTAAAACACTCAGGCTAAAAAGCCCATTGTATTTAAAGCTCTAGAAAGAGTGTAAATAGTCAAGGAGGGAAGGAGAAAAGTATCAAAGAAAGAGATAGAAGAAAGAATGGAGACAGAGATAGAGATACTTAGTCCTGTGAGAATTTTCCAGATTCTTTGGCAAACCTGTAAATAACCTCCAGTTTTAGAAAACGAATATTACTCATTGTCATGACATCGGAGCCCAAAACTCGTGGCAGTGTTCTAGCATAGGCAGGACACTCACAGAGAAAGTGGTCAATGCTATCCGCCTCCTCCAAGCACGACAGCACAGCCTTAGTAGAAAGTTTGACAGTTTTCTGTTCCGATTTGTCACAAAACACATTGCCTACATAATTGCTGATCCAATTCATGATTCCTGCGGAACTGCTTCCGATTATTGGCTCTGGCCCTTGTGGGGAACCGCTGATCCACGGTTGGCCAATTCATCGGCAATTTCGTTTCCTTGAGCACCGGAGTGTCCTGGTACAAGTGGTATAAGTACAAGCCAGTTTTATCTTGCGACAGAATTAATCATCATTGGGAATTTACTGGGTAATCGAGGAAATGGAGACATTCCAATTTCGCATGCTTTAAATAGCCTGAAAGCAAAAGCTTAAAGCTCTCTCTGTGATTTAAATTCGTGAAAAAGGATAAACTATAAGCAAATTCCTCTTGCAGCAAAATGCGGAATCACTACCAAACAATGCATTTGATGCGGCTTGGCTAATAAATTAACCCAAAAACCAAAATTAAGAGCATTAAATGAAATGAAATTCCGGGTCATGCTGTCGAAGTAATACGAAGGCAACTCCAAACAATGCTACAGACATTTGGTGTTTAACGAAAACACATTTATGTATTATGTATTCTGTATTTCTATAGTTGTAGGTATGTATATGTACACGCAAGCTTAAGCAGTGCACGGAAGCAGCAACGAGTAACTTGCAATTACTTTCATACAGCAACGAAATTCCACTTAAAACTCCTTAAGATATACTACAATACTTTCCGGCACCCGCTGCTCTATTATAATATTCACACAGGAGGCCAACGCACAAATACGGAAAGGCGAGTATGGATATGTATATATATATGTAAGTATAAACGTGGTAATGGTAGTGCCACTTCATTGCGTCAAATGAGCCAGCCACCAACCTCCAAATAGCCCTGCTCCAACAACTTCTGCTGCTCCTCCTGCAGTTGCTGTTGCAAGAATGCTAGCGGATCCTGCTGTGGCCTGGCGCGCAATTCATAAATCTTAATTATTCAATGCGCGAAGAAGGATTTTGTGCGATTTCGTACTCACTTGCACCTCGAAATCGAAATTACGCCTTGTGCCAGTGCATTGAATGGCGAATGAAATGGAGTGGAGTAGTAGGAAGACGCAGCATGGTGCAGCGATAATAAAATGCAATTGTTGCATGCAACGCGCAGGACGCGGTGGTGGAAAAGTGATGGTGAAAAGTGTAATTTGCTATCTTAATAGCAGTGGATTGAAGATTGCGCGACGGAGAAGGAGATGAAAGTGGAGAGGGAAAATGCACGAAGCGCATAAGTGTTGGCAGTAGCGCACAAGACAATTTTCCACTTGAAATTGAACAACAACGAAAGTAGTGAATGGATAGCTAGCGAATTGAAAGGTAAAAAGCACAGCAAGACGACAGCAGTGGTCAGGTCCATGGCAACCTTTGCGTTGCATTGCGTTGAACCACTGCCATTCAAGCATTTAAGAGCACAAAAACAATACAACAACGTTCGCGTCGAGTTTAAGCGCCTCAATAATGATGCTTTCGAAATGCGAAACACAACAATCGAAAGGCAAGTGAACGTAAACGGAAATGGAAGCATGGAGGTCATCAGCTCAGTTTAAGAGTAGTCATAAGGAATGGAAATTTACAGGCGCATCATCAAGAAAGCACCAACCTCCAAGCCACGAGTGTTGAGATTCCTAGCAATTGAAGCGGAAAAAGTACAATAAAATTGGAAGCAACGGAAGAGTAAACGTGCTGGACGAGAGGAGGAAGGCACTTACATACATACATATAATAATTGGCTGCGGTCGTCGCTGTGGTGACGATGACGCCGACGCTAACGATCGCGGAGGACAATATAACTGCGCGCTGTGCAATGCAGAAAGAGTTGAAGGGGTTTCTTGCAACTAAAGACTCTCACGTTGGCGGCGGCTTAACTTGCTAGCGAGCGAAACAGAGCAAAGGAATAGACTTTTATAGATATTTGCGATGTTGGTTTTCACGAGCTGCAAGCTGATGCGAATTTGCAAATGCTGTAGTGCCTCTATGAGGAAAAGAAGGCCTTAAAACCGCCGACCAGAGCATCACCAATGCTGCTGCATACAATAATTACAAGAGCAACACTTAGAAGGAGCTGTGTACCTACACAAAGCACAACAACACTTTCCAACACTCC
This sequence comes from Anastrepha ludens, assembly GCF_028408465.1. NCBI lineage: Eukaryota > Metazoa > Arthropoda > Insecta > Diptera > Tephritidae > Anastrepha > Anastrepha ludens. The sequence continues at coordinate 70,337,950 of NC_071501.1, forward strand.
CACCAGCGCTTTCCACCGGCATTACTAGTACAAGCACCATTTGTACCATTCGTACCTTGGTCATCATCATTACTACTTTGCGCTGCTCATTGCCCTTGCGCATTCCTAATTCCATTCCACACTACTACTTAATCCCCTCCAGTGCCCGTGAAGCAATTTGTTTCGCTTAAGTGCGCCAGCAGCTGTTGTTGCTTGTTGCCCCTTCTTCTGCTTCTGACGGTTTGAGCGTCTGTACGAGCAAGGAAAATTTATTTATGCGCCGCACTGCTTAATTTGAAAGGATTTACAAAACGCATTTCTTCGCAGAAAATTGTGGGTAGAGGATTATTATGGAATTCCGAGGAATGTGGAAGATATTAATAAATTCAAGTGGCAGTTGTGAAATTTTAAGCATTTGCACCTTAAAGTCATTGTTGCTGATGTTTGTGATACTTAGGTGAAGAAGCAGGCAAGCAAGTGTGTAAGTGTGTGTGTTATTCAATGTTCAATGTACTTAGTACCTAGGAAAATTGTAACGGATTTTTCAATACAGGCATAACAATTTATGCGCACAGTGTAGCATTGATAGAGTGTGTCTTTTATAAAAAAGTGAAGCCCATATGTCAGCAGAGAATAAATCTAGACGGTATCTTTTCTATGTTAACTTTGACATTTGTCAGGTAAACACATGTTCAATTTTAACCGTGGATACTGTTCATGCCATCCATATTCTTCGTAGCGTCATAAGAAAACACAGACTAAATAAAGAAAAACTGTTTGTGGTATTTATTGACTTTGAAAAGGCGTTCATTAAACACGTCATTGACGTGTAACTATCCTGGTAGAATGTGCGAGTTGGCTGACCCGAAGCTTCAACGTTAAAGTAAGCGTACATCAAGACTCAGCTTTAATCCCTATTTTCTTTAACCTGGTGATGGATTTCCTTACGCACAAAGACCGAAGCAATCAAGTTTCATTTTGCCACAGGAAGTAGTGAGTGTCTAGCTCTTACAATATATAACGGCTTTTCTCACATGTCAGCGAAAATGGCTCCTTCGAACGAAAAATTGCTCAGCGAATTCAATGTGGATGGCAAAGCTGGAGAAAAACCTCCGGTGCCCTGTGTGACAAGAAAGTGCCACAAAACTTAAAAGGTAAAATCTACAAAAGCATGATCTGGCCGGCAATGGCATATCCATCCGAGTGCTGCGCTGTACCACGTAAACTAGAGCTAAATCTGCACGCGTCAGAAGATCGGATTCTGAGGTGGGCCAGCGGCGTTACACTGTTGAACTATATTAGATTCAAAGCAACTATATTCTTTGTAGCAATAAAGTTGCCCTGATCAGCACTAAGCTCCAGGACAGAGGATCACGCAGGGAGGCAAATGTTACAGATGGATGTACCGAAAAGAGGGCCAGATAGACCCCCAAAAGCTGGAAAAACAGCATTGAAAACGTCATGCGATACAAGACGTCAGCGAAAAGACGCCTCTCTACCGCTTGACTTGGATATTTCATCCAAAGAGAAAAAATAAATAAATTCGAGAAAAAGGACTGCAGACACTAGATTCGGTTACAACAACCTTTAACCTAGTGGAAAAAGTAGGAATAGCCTTGCTAAGATGAGCGACAACCATAACGTTACCTTAAACTGGAAAGAGAGGGATCATTACCCCTGAATAACATTATTAAAGAATCGGTATTCACACCACTAGGTGCAATCTAGAATGCAGTTTCCTCAACACACGCTGTCACAGTTATAAACAATTTTCCATTTCCTCTGTGAATGCTCTGCCTTATCGAAACAGATAATGTCAACCCTTGGCAAACAACTGTTCGAGAGTCTTGAACAACTGTCTGGCTTAGACGTCAACAAACTAATAAGATTCTTAAACTGCACAGACTGGATTTAATCTTGCTGTAAATAGCAATAAACAAATCGGTCACGAGGATGTGGCAACAAATGGTGCGGAAGCGCTAGTTGGATTCTGGACGAATCACCACTCCACTAACCAACCAACCATACAACAGAAATCCTCTATAGAATAAAGGTCTAGCTAAAAGCCCGCCGCCGTAGCCGAATGATTTGGTGCGTGACTACCATTCGGAGTACGTAGGTTCGAGTCTCCGTGCATGAAACACCGAAAACGAAGAACAAGTTTTTTCTAATAGCGGTCACCCCTCAGCAGGCAATGGCAAATCTCCGAGAGCATTTCTGCCATGAAAAAGCTCCTCATAATAAATATCTGCCGTGCGGAGTCGGGTTAAAACTGTAGGTCTCTCCATTATGGAAGAATATAACGACGCATGCCACAAATAGGAGGAGGAGTTCGGCCAAACACCTAGGAGAAGTGTAATCGCTAATCATTTATTTATTTTTTCAGAACGCGCCACTGAAGTAATGGGAAATAAATAGAAAATTGAAAAAAATGAAAGTGCTTCCGCAACGCTCTATAGCAAAATGCAGTCCATACCATGAGTGACCCGCCGGCTTAATTGTGCTTAAAGTAACTCCTAAAAGGATTTCCTAAATCACTCCAATAATTATGATTATTACTTTCAACTTTTCTTAAGGAATAAACTTAACTTTTTCGAACTCATTCTTCCAAAATTTGTATTTTTCGTAAAGTCAGCTCATTCACACTGAAAATACTCATTACATCTGAGCGGGTGGAGAGTACCACACCGACAACCTGGCAGAAGGTATAAAATTCAATGTATTATCATGCCGAGGTTGATCGAACACACGATGTTAAAAGAGCTATGCTCCGGAGATATCGTTGTTGCAAAAATAAAGTACTAGAAGAGTGGGAACAGGGTCGAAGCTATCATAGTTTCGGCCTACCTTCCCCTACGACTCGCTACAGCCACCTCCTTCGAAGGAGCTAAGAGAAGTAGTCAAGTATGCAGAATCCAATAATCTGGGGCTAATAAAGGGCTGTGCAAATTCACAGAACATTGTATAGGTAAGCAGCAAATGCAACCCCAGAGGTCTCAAGTTACTGGATCTTATCCTGTCATCTGATTTGGTCATTCAAAACACTGGTAACTAACCAACTTTTGTGACCAAAAGGAGACGAGAGGTGATTGATTTAACACTTACCAATAGGTCAGTTGGAAATCAAACCAACCGATGGCGAGTTTTGGAAGAGGACTCTCTTTTTGATCATCCTCTTATCCAATTCCGACTGGGAATTGATACAATATCAATACCCTCCTGGTAGGAAATCCAAGGTTTTTCCGTTAATCCGAACAAAACAACCATAATCTTGTTTACGAGAAAACGGAAATTGGAAGGGCTTAGTCTTCCAACATTAAAAGGTGTGACACTTGGTCTTTCCGATGAAGTTAAATATCTAGGAGTAATCTTGGATAAGAAGCTGACTTGGGGGACACGCATCAAGGATTTTTCAGCAATGCCGCAGAGCCTTTGGTAAAACCTGGGGTCTGAAACCTGCTGTGGCCCTATGGATATACACAGCACTTATCAGACCAATCGTCACTTACGTCTCTGAGATCTGGTGGCGACGGAGCATGGCTAAGTCCACAATCCGGGAACTATACAACCTCGGGTGATGTCCTAAATGCTATGCTTGATTTGCTCCACCTGGATCTTAAGATACAACAGGAAGCAATAAAAGCAGTGTGTAGACTCCATAAAGACGAAGATGGAACTTCGGGACACAGAGAAATCTTTAAGTTGCTATCTGAGCAGTATCCACTGTGTTTGACACCTAAAGACGACCTGATACCCACAGTTTCATGTGGAAGTAAATTTGATGTCAGATTTCCATTGCGTGAGCAATGGAGCAATGCAGAATGCATGCAGGTTTGGCGGATATTTTCTTTACCGATGGGTCCAAGAATGAAATAGGGACTGGAGCCGGATGGTACTTACACGATAGTAAGAAGTATCACTATGCTATGGGGGAAATGGCAACTCTTTTCCAAACGGAAGTTTCTGCCATCCTGAAAGTAGCCGAATGGATAATCGAGAGGAGATGGAGCGGAAAACAGATTGGAGTTTTCAGTGACATTCAGGCTGCACTGGGCCTTGTTTAAGAATGTAAGAAGAAGCTTAATTCTGCCACAAGACAAAACAATTGCCGCAAGACAAAACAACATCATTGAAGATCCAATGTGCCTGTCGTGCTTGGAGGAGGCGGATAGCACTGACCACTTTCTCTGTGAGTGTCCTGCCTTTGCTAGAGCACGGCTACACATTTTGGGTTCCGATGTCGTAAGAATGAGTAATATTCGTTCTCTAAAACTGGAGGATTTTTAAAGGTTTGCCAAAGAATCTGGAAAATTCTCACAGGACTAACTATCTCTATCTCTGTCTCTTTTCTTTCCTACCTCTTTCTCTAACACTTTTGTCCTTCCCTCCTTGATTATCTACCCTCTTTCCAAAGCCTTTTCAAATTTCAATTTCACATCTGAGCATTAGTTGAATAAAAATAAATATTATTATGTGTGGCATTGTATGAAATAGTACCAGGCGCTAGTGCCTACAATCTAATTTAAATTGATCTGATGGTTTAATGAAAAAGCAGCTGAATGCCATATATTTTAAAAGAATTTAAAGAAATCGCATAAGCAATTAATGTCGCTCTACGTTGATGGCTAGATTTTCAATGAATCCAAACGGAAATGACGTTTAAGCTATTAAGCGAAAAACGGACAAGAGCAAGTTAAGGGTAAAAAAGCTAACTGCTAGTATGTCTGTATTATCCTGAAATCTCAAAAAAGTTTAGTCAATCTATTACACAGGTGACAATGTTATAATCTATCTATCATAAACCAAAACACACCGACCAACAACGCATTTATCATCCCAGCCCAACTTTTGAAAGCTTAACGCCTTAAATCATGACATTTTATATGAAAGACTAAAAGCACTGCACACCAACTCTGCACTTTAACCTTTCCACAACGGTGTTGTAACTTTAAATGCCAAAATACAATGACCACAAGCAACGCTAAGGCAACGCGCGAAGTCCTAGACACGAGTACTCGAACACCCTGCTGTAAAAAATGTGAGCAGTATCCAAAAGGCTGGTTCCAAACTATTCATTTCTTGACGGACTCCGAACTAGTGCAAAACCCATGAAGTGTGGAGTCAGTAGGTGATGGTACGTTTCGCTCTTGCAGCATTGCTTTTATTGGTTTGATAACCTTCTAAGCGAGTTTAACCAATCACTGCCTGCACGTGCTTTAGAAATGACATGGAAATCCAGGTACTTCTCTAATCGGTTCTTCCAATACAATGGGGACCTTCCTCTTCAAGTATCGTGTCGAATACTTTCAGAGCCCATTTGTGTCCATTCGTACAACATTGCCTAGCAATCGGAGACTCTGAATTTTAATTCGCTGTACTATGTCCGTGTCTGCCTACAGGTTATACAGCTCATTGTTCTATCGCCTGCGATATTCGGTGTTGCCAACGCGCAACGGTCCATAAGAATCTTCCTCCAAAAGCAATCGCTTCAGTTATTTTTATTGTCCAAGCCATACAAATGTACGAGCGTGTTAAAAGGCGGCAAGAGAAATTTTCCATTGGATTTTAAAGTTGACGTTGTTATCGTTGTTGATAGTGGTTCCCTCGTGCTGGAGTACCAAGTACTCCAATTTACATCCGCTGAAATTATATGAAATATGTAAATTTTTTTGTTTGTTTTCGACCAATGGTACTACAGGATTTGGCAAACTTAGTCGTGGGACGATACTCAGTTGAAAATGCGTATAATTGGTCAAATGTTTCGTAAAAATTTTTGTTCTGCAAGAAGTTAATTTCATCATTAGCGATTAGCCACCTTTTCAACTAACCAGATACGGTACCAAACTACACTGATGCATGGGTGAATACTGAAATTTCACCCGGTTGCGGGTCATTCATTGTTTGGAATAGTTTTTGGGCTGCCGAGGTCATCGGGCCATACTTTTTCGAAAATTATGCCGGTAACTCTGTTTCAGTGAACGATGATCGTAATCGTGATATGACCTGTTTATGGCTATTTTATGACCTGAATTAGATGACATGGCATTCGACAATTTGTGGACTTAACAAAACGGTGTCATTTGTGACACAGCGCATGAAACGAAGATCCTTTTGTGAATGAAGTTACCAGTCGCTTTATCTCACAAAAAAATGGAGTCAAATGACCGCCGAGATTCGCAATTTAACACAATTACCTTCTTTCTTTGAAGCTATGTGAAAAATAAAGTTATACCAATAAGCCTAGAATCATAGGGCTGATATCTCGTCAGAACTATACTAAAAAGGTAATGGAAGATTTTGATGTGCACACCAAAATGGAAGAATAGTCGAGGTGGACATTTAATGGACACGGTGTACATAAATGCCTTACACTACAGAAATATTATGAAATAAAATTAGAATTTCGACGAATTTTGTTGTATTTTATTAATAAAAGAAAATCTGCCGCCTTTCTGAATCACAATCAAAATTCCTCAGTAATATCAAAGTAGACATGAGGTATCCTGACTTGGCAAATCTTCAGGGGGTATCTCTGGGAGCACTAGACCCTCCGTACGATTTTTGGTTGTTGTTCAAGTGTGGAAAATTATAAGCAATTTGAAAACCGTAATTTCATAAATCTTACGGATACTCAAATGGTTGCAATACTGTACGCAAAAATTTCAAATTTTTTTTTTGTTTTTTGCGTATATTTATTTACCCCTCTTGTTTTCCTATGTATTATTTACTGTTTATTTTTAAAAGGTTAGGTCCTCTGTAAAATCTATAAATATGAAATGAAAACCCGCAAATTTTCTTACCTTCCAGAATTTCGAAATTTTTTTAGAAACTTTTGCTCATTTTATAAAAGTACTTATAAGGATATTTCAAAAGATACGCCTAGGCGCCTAAATGACGTTTTAAAATATTGTAAAATATGCCAGGCGGCCGCCGTAGCCGAAAAGGGTTGGTGCGTGATTACCATTCGGAATTCACAGAGAAATCGTTGGTTCGAATCTCGGTGAAAGCAAAATTAATAAACAAAAAAACATTTTTCTAATAGCGGTCGCCCCTCGGCAGGCAATGGCAAACCTCCGAGTGTATTTCTGCCATGAAAAAGCTCCTCATAAAAAATATCTGCCGTTCGGAGTCGGCTTGAAACAGTAGGTCCCTCCATTTGTGGAACAACATCAAGACGCACACCACAAATAGGAGGAGGAGCTCGGCCAAACACCTAACAGAAGTGTACGCGCCAATTATTCATTTTTTTATTTTTTTAAAATATGCCAAAATTTACATTTCATCAGGTTTTACTACTTTTATTCAAAATACGGCTCTTAACAAATACATTTATGTGGAAAATTACATCATTTAAATGTTCACTATAAGCACATCTATATTTTTGAGTTATTTAATTTTTTATTAGTCTTGAGGGTTGGAAATGGAGAAATGGAACATCTCAAATCACTTTTAAAGGGAGAACGGTCGCCAACCAGTCGTGAATTGGCGAAAAAATGAACTGCGATCATAAAGCGATTCTCCATCACCTTCATTTAATGGTATTTACCGAAAAATTGGGAGCCTGGGTGCCTCACGAGCTCAAGGAAAAAAAAACGAGGAAAGTCGCCTTCAAATTGCTTATCACTATGTCGTCCCTTATAGAGCAACACGCCGTCATAAACAGCGTGTTTTGTACCGAATCGTCACGGGAGATGAGAAATGGTGTCTATACATCAATATGAAGCAAATAGAGGAATGGGTGGCTCCAGGAAATACGCCAAAGTCGAGAATCGAGTCAGATATTAATCCAAAGAATATCATGATGTGTGTTTGATGAGACTAGGAGAGCATGGTGCACTGGGAAAAGATCTGATCGACATGGTCAAACCATACTCATTTACGACAATGTCAGACCCCATGTTGCACAAGTCGTCAAATCCGCACTCCAACAGCTCGAGGCCATTCAGCATCCGCCGTATTCTCCGGACCTTGCACGATCTATTACCATATTTTCCGTTCCCTGTCAAATCATATGAAGGGCGTTACCTTAGATAACAAAGAGGTCCTTAAAAACTGGCTCAACAACTTCTTTGACGACAGATCAGGCGATTTTTGGCGGAACGTCATCAACAAGTTGGTCGGGAGGTGAGAAGGGGTTGTAAGCAGCAACGGTGAATATATAACTGATTAACTTATTCACATAATTATAGCTTTTTTTTTTAATAAAAGTCTTGGGTAAAAACGCTACGAGCTGATTCCCAAACAACCCAACACATCTGCTTACTTGATAAACGTCAAAGAGATGGCATAAAAAAGGTACCGTCTAAAAATTATTCACTACTGACATCTGGGCGTCACTTTTGATGTTTTTTTACCAAGAATTTGTCAATTTAAAAAAAAAAGTCGGAATAGCTTTTGGTATATTAACTTTGATATTTCTAAGAACTTTTGGCATAACTCTAAAATATATTCAATGCCTTAAAAAGTATATTGAAAGGTTTCCGGAGTGCTCATGGAAAATAGGTAGCTCGATTCCAGTTGGACACTGATTGAGTTCCTCGAAATCAATGAATATATGTTTTTGTGGGTTTATTCTTTTAGAATTGTATTAAATTAAAAATTAAAAATTAATTGAAGTATTTTGCAGTAATATATAATTGTCTACCTCCCTAAATATTCCAAACCAGAGCCTGCTTAAAGTCACACCCGGGACTCCAGTGCCAACTATGGAGTTTTTTATTCATTTATTTTTTCTTATTTTCCTCCAAAATGCACTCCTCCAATGCAGTGGTAGTAATAGAACCAATTCAGAACGCATTCCAAATACTGCAGAGTGAGGAATTTCTCCATCACAGAACAGCGCCATTTAAAAAAAAGAGGTTGCCTGTAAAGTCTGTTTACTGACGATAGTTTAACGTGACAACGTCATAAGAAAATATTGATGGAATGGTTGCAATTTTCAAAACAAAATTTTAATTTTATTTGTTTGATAGATATTTTGTATGGATATAAAGGAGGAGGTAAATGGAATTCCAATGGAATAGGTCAAGTTAAATTTACACAAACGTGAAAAATGACGAGACATTTATCAAATTCATGAAAGATATCTTCAATTTCGATGGTGCATCAGACGTTAATAAGTCAACAACACTAAGAGGCACCCTCATCGATTTGCCTTTTGCCAGACACTTTACACTCGAAACCCTCCCTTTCATTTCCTACTTTTTCTATCATCGTCCTATTCTCAACAGAGAAATGGTTCATTACCATGCACACAGGAAGAAGGCATATGAAAATACAAGTATGTAAATTTATATACCTACATATGCGCATATACATACATATATATGCTCACTCAAGTAGGACAGAGCCAGATGTCGAACGTTGCCGAACGCGGGGGCCGATTGTGCTCTTTGTCGTTCGTTCCGCGCTCTCGTTTGCAGTTCAAGCACATTAGCTTACATTTGCTAGCGTACGGGATAGATTCGTATATTTGATATGTCCATATGACTTGTATGCATCTTTACATAGAGATATTTTTTTTTTGAAAATTGCGCGAAATTGTATATGTATATGCATGTTTATATACATATATTAGTATACAACATATCTTATAAGGTATATGGTAAATATTACCATACATTTTTTCCTTCATATATAATAAAAAAATTAATAATAATAACATTAAAACAACAGGTATTATTAACAAACTTGGTTTTATTTTAAATTCTTCAAGTGAATCAAATTAATAATAATCAATAAGAAGGCATATGCAAATACAAATACGAGAATTTATATATGTACATATACGCATATACATACATATATACGCTCACTTAAGTAGGAGAGAGCAAGATGTCGAACGTTGCCGTTCGTTTGCTTTGTTCGTTCCGCGATTTCGCTTGCAGTGCATTCAAGGTAAAGGCAATGAGCAAGGTAACGACAAATGAGCAGCAAGGTAACGGCAATGAGCAAGGTAACGACAAATGAGCAAGGTAACACTAATGAGCAAGGTAACGACACATTTTTTCGTGCGTGCAGCCTGTTAAATCGAATTATAAGACGTTATCACGTCAATAAACGGTTTGTAGCATTCCTAGACTCTCAACCGACCTCCAAGGTTCTAGTGCTGCGCTCATTCAGCACTAATTCAATTTACCACGTGGAAATTATATACATATATATATGTAGTTGTGTGTGTAGTTATTAGCTGTATGTGCATGCACGTGAACGCTTAAATTTTCAAAGTGTCGTTAGTGTCGTTTTTCAAACGATAATAAATGTCGTCGCGACAGTTTCCTTTTAGCGTTGCTTTCACAACTGTGACATCAGCCAGTAGCGACCACGTCTAGGACGAGTAAGAATTGGAGTCAGAGACAGCACCAACCAACCAACAAACTAACCATTTTGGTCTTCCAGCGCCGTAAGTGTTACTTGCCCCATCCCCTGCTTCTCCTTAACACGAATACCGCCAACTCCGTCGTCATCTGCTTCCCGCCACACTTCCGTTTTTCGCTATTTCAGACACTTTTGCGCGCTACTTTCCGTTACAGTTACTAACCAACGCAAAACAGGACATGCCAAGGATATACAGCAAACACTTGCGCGTGCATAGAAACGTACTACACATGTATTTATGTATATATATCTGTGTGAGTATCTGTGTGTGCGTATTGAAGCAAGTAGTTTTGTCTTGCCCGTCTTGTTCGACTCTTGTCCTGTTCCTGTTGAGCGGTTAAGAAAGTGAAATTGCTTTCGCTTCACAGGTCACACACCTGGGTCCACTCTCACTGATGTGGCAGGAGCCATGCACACATTTCAAATAAACTCATATACATATCCACTTTTATTTATTTCGATTACTTAATATACATTAGCACTTGTAATGTGCAGAGTGAGTTATTGTGGCGCTTGCCCCAATGGCTGTGCTATGGTGTAGGTACAGCCAGTAACAGAAGACCAGCTGCTACCTCAGACGTCGTCGTCACTTACATCTTCACTAACTACTTTAGCGACACAGCGCCCTATAGCCATTTGCCATTCTAAGCTGTAAACTTGATTCTATTCTTCTACTCACTCTTCTACTTTGACCTCCAGCCACACACTTTTTTCTGTTCTTGTTGTTCTGTGGCAGCAACAGTAGCACTTAACGCAGCTGTTATAAGTAGTCGCGTCTTGTTTTTACCACCAATAATTTAACTGTACTCTCGGGCCCCTGCACTTTTGCCTTATGAAAGCAATTGTATTTGAGCGCCCCAAAAGAGAGGTTAAAATGAGGCTGCGTTTACTTGCAACGAAATCTCCTCGTTACCTCTGAATTGTATGCGTTTGTTTGAGTATGTGTAGGTGTGTAACTCTCATAAATACTTGGCGCTCTCAGCAGCTAAATTTGTGCTTATGTGAAATACGCTTTCGTATTTATGGTTAAGTTATGCTTGTATGTTCCTTGTGCACCCTTGTAAATTGCCAACAACACGGCACATAAATTCCAATGCAGCCATGTACCTATGCGCCGAGAGGTATTGTGGAGGATTACGCGTTTGGCAAATTTGTGAAAATTACTTTTAGTTTCAGGTCCAGAGGCGGCGCAGCAATAGGAGTTCGCTAATTGGATTGGCTAAAAAGCCATTACCTATTGAATTTAACCTTTATCCCAAACTTTCGCTGCTTCTCGGAAAATAATAGAACTGTCTGAGCCTGAATAGGATGGGCTCGGCTTTAACGGCTGTTACACTTGCACCTTATGGACTCAAGGAGTTGAGATTACTGCGATTCAACTTACGCCATCCTACGAAGCTAAAGTTAGAACCAATTTTTAATTTAATAAAGGGTAGATATTTACCAAACGGAGTTCCACCTAATCACTCAGGCAGCGTACGACTGTTGGCATATGCCGACGATATTGATATCATCGGCCTTAACAACCGCGCTGTTGGTTCTGCCTTTTCCAAACTGGATAAAGAAGCAAAGCGAATGGGTCTGGTGGGGAACGAGAACAAAACGAGGTACCCCCTGTCATCAACCAAACAGTCGGCGCACTCGTGTATCGGCACCCACGTCACTGTTGGCAGTTTTAATTTCGAGGTTGTAGGAGACTTCGTTTATGAAATGCTGGACTAGTAGGAAATTGAATAATAAAGACCTGTCTCGATGAATGAAACTAGCACTTTGCAAGACTCTCATCATGCCCATCCTAACGTATGGCGCAAAAGCTTGGACGATGACAACATCCGATGAAGCGTCGCTTGGAGTGTTTGAGAGAAAGATTCTGCGGAGGATTTTTGGACCTTTCCACATTGGCCACGGCGAATATCGAAGGCGATGGAACGATGAGCTGTAAGAGCTTTACGGCGGCATAAACAAAGCGCAGCTAATAAAGTTGCAGCGGCTACATTGCCGGGATTTTGTCATCCGAATGGATACAAGCGTTCGGGCTCTGAAAGTATTCAATGCGGTACCAACTGGTGGTAGCAGAGAAAGAAGAATGCCTGCTTTGCGTTGAACAGATCAGGAGGAGAAGGCCTTGATGTGTCCAACTGGCACCGATAAGCACGAGAGCGAAACGACTGGCGATCTTTGTTAAACTCGATCAAAATCGCGAAAACAATTATCGCGCCAATCAAGAAGAAGAAGACGTTCCATCAGACTATAAAAAAGTATGTATATGTGAAAGAAATGTCACCATTCCCTCGTTAAAGATACTATAATATGATTCCAGGCACAAAAATCGTTTTCCGAGCTGGCCTGTGTAATAAAACTGATAATTCCGAAATTTTAAAAACACAGATTGTACAGCTGCCGCTGTAGAAGATAGAGTTAATGCATGGCTATTTGCGGTTGTACTCGGGTCAGATACCGAGATTCCTATTTTTTAATATTGGTTGACCATCGGCTGGCTATAAGAAAGCTCGGCCTGCATGAATGACATGGGATGGCATGGAAATGATAAAACCCAATTGCCATTTAAAGGGGTCTTGAGATGGGGTCTCTCTCTTGTCGATCAATATCAAGCTGCACACTATACTTTTTTAGGAGAAACTCGAAAAAAGTTCTAACGGAGAGTAAACGTGCCAATTAACTATATAACTGTAAGCAACATATAATTAAGATCAGGTCCTTCTAAGAAGCTATACGCCTGAAAGTAAACCAAAACTTCAGCATCTAATAGTGCACTAGTAATAAAACAGTCAAAGTGCGTCTGAATAGACACAACCCCCTTTTAGTCATCCTCTTAAAAGATGGAAAGCACTAAGCTTCTAGTGGGAAAGTCACCTCCAGGTAAAGTTGCAAAGAAGAAATTAAAGTCAGTGCATAAAATACGATTGAGTTTACATGCTTTAAATGGCTTTACATGCCCACTTAAATTTGAAGATATGAATGCCAACTCGAAGCTGCCACGGGAAACTAATCAACCACCCACCCAACTCAAATCGCTGACTCCACAGGAGCAGAGAAGATAAATGATCTCGATTATTTCACCTGTTCTTCAAAGTCAATCGGAAAAGATCTACTATCTGTTGGAACTCAGTGCCTGTAGGCCATTAAAAAGTTCGAGACCAACACCAACCAAATACCTCCATAGCCAACTAAAAACTTTCGCCGCCTATAAGCCGAACATTCTATGGAAGGGCAGCGAAACTCACAGCCCCCTCAAAACAAATTTCTTCATAGAACTAGCGTTGGTTTTTTTTCTAAACTAAAGACAAACTATGCTGTTGATCCTAGATTAAATACAAAAGTAGTCAATATTATTTGTAGCATCGTACTTTTGCTAATAACTACTTTAGCCGCCTGCAATTTGTTTGTGGAAAGGTGGTTTCAAGTCACTCAGAAAGCGCTGCGCGAAAACATTGACTTGAAGTGTTGCAAGGTCTTTTAAGGGCTAGTAGATCAGAGGCTGCATCTCGAATTTATTTTGCGGATATTATCTACTCAGAATCCAATCTACTCAAATAAAAGGGAATCATCTCACCATCTACTACTGCAGCTTCAGGAAAGCTTGTTTAGCAAGGCTAAGACATTTCAGTTCGCAGTTTTAAGTCAACCTCTGGAACTAAAGGGTTTTTCAATTGGCGCGGGTCGATTTTGGCGCCCTGTGACAGCCATTTTGTTTTGGTGGCATCTGTCAAATCTTTTGTTTATTATTCAGTTGTTTATGCCAAATCATCATGGCAAGTTAGACGATTGAACAGCACGTTCAAATGATAAAACATTATTATCAAAATGAGTGTTCATTAACGCAAACGTAGCGCGCATTGCGCCCATTTTTCGGTAGACGTGGTGGCCCTTCAAAGTCGACTCTTCAACGTTTGGTGGCCAAATTTGAGACGACCGGGTCAGTAAACAATCAGCCAACCCGTACGTTCAAGGAACGCAAGATCAGCCGAGAACATTGCCGCGGTCCGTTAAAGCGTACAGCAGAACCCGAGGCAGTCTATTCCTCGCCGTGCACAAGAACTTGGCCTTTCGCAGACTTCAACTTGTCGAATTTTGCGTGGGGACCTGGGCCTACACCCGTACAAGATCCAACTGACCCAGGAGCTCAAAGTTGATGACCATAGACAACGCCGTTTGTTCGCTGACTGGGCTTCGAATCGTTTGGAAGAGAACCCCAGTTTTGGGCGAAAAATCATGTTTAGTGACGAGGCGCATTTTTGGATGAATGGCTGTGTTAACAAACAAAATTGCCGTATATGGGACGACACCAATCCACACGAGGTTCACCAGGTGATAATGCATCCTCAAAAAATTACCGTTTGGTGTGGATTTTGGGCCGGCGGCGTCATTGGTCCGTACTTTTTTGAAAACCCGCCCTTATTGAAAAACCCTTTATTAGGTTTGGATAACAGTTGTCTGCCTCTTTTTCCATTTTACTTTCCTCAGTTCCTAATTATTTAAAGTTCGTCCATATCCTTGTTCCTATCCTTTCCGATTTCTACTCTGAGCTTATCTGTGCGTGCAAAAACTATGCTCCTTCTGTTCTGAAACAGCATTCAACCTAACCTAGCCTAAATCTTTGAACTAGTTTTCTTCGTGAAAGGAATTTTGTTAGGCACAATATTTTTGCTAAAGTCCTTATATCATTGCAAGTTTAGTGATCGCAAGTAAAGATAAGAGAAATTCAGTCCAGGAAAAATCCACTTCAACTGGGGTTTTCACTACTTTTTTCCCAGTGTCATTTTATTTTAGAAAGCCCCTGGGGACGCTGTGATCAATTCCGTTTTTGCTATATAACAATTTGCCCCATTCCACCCCACTCTTTATTGTCCCCTTCTTGTGGTTATTACAACGAACACAGCTATTGATGTTATTGTTTTTACTGTTTTCCATTTATTGTGAGTATTGTTGCTTTGCTTATGCGTCCATATTTGTTTTTGCAATTTTGCTATCCTGGCTGTTGTCATTAAATGCTCGCGCATAAATAAGTCGGGCGTTTACGCTCCACCTACGTTGCACATAAATTTTCGCTCGGATAAGTTTGTGTTGAGGAGGACTTTGTCCCACGTATATACTTTACTTACTATTCGATATATACTCGTACATACCATATGTTTTTACATTAGGGTGGAGTGACTTTTTTTTAGTCGCTCTAGTCAGACCTTTTTAAATTCTAAGCATGAAGATGGTAAATGAGTTAAGCATTGTCTCAGCTATTAATGAAAAAAATTGGGAATAGTGATGAAATTAGAAAAACACTGTGATGATTATCAAAAACTAAATATAAATGTATACTTTTCCCAAAACTATGGTGCCAAAACACTACTTTTTTTTCAAGAAATTAAAAATATGTATATTTTATTCTATTTTGTTTCTTTTTATAAAAATGTTACAAACACCAAAGATACCATATTTAACTTTAAAAACTCTATACACAAATTTTCAATATTGAATAAATCCATAAATCATTAAATTTTTTTTTTAACCGTTGTCAAATCTTTTTGAGTTTGCCACTTATTGTACTCAAACCTACAAATTAACCAACTTTCAGAAAATTTTACGATAATGTCCGCAATATTTGGAACAGTTAACACAGAATCGCTCAGGAGTATGGCATTAGACGATTTGTTCATATATCGCCATAGCGGGATAAAGTTCTGGATTGCAGAAAAGTGATGGAATGCAGAGATGGACTGAATAGAAGCAACTTCAAAAAGTTAATATTCCAATATTTGAATGGCCTTGATATAGGGATTAAATGAGGGAGTTGACATTTCGATAAACAAAACTATGACAATATTGCTTAATTGTCCAATTGAATGGAGTCAGCATCAGATATGTAACGGAAGTCAAACCGCTGGGGCTGGCCATGAGTGAAAGGATGTGTTTTACTCTACATGTGATTAAGGAATAGACTACAAGCAATATTCTGGCAGGTACGACGTGATGTAAGGTACAGTGTGACTGCGGTCTCAACCGTCGTGCTGTTCGTATCTAATAGCGGGGCCTATGTATGGCCTGTGTCACTAAAAGGGACTGCTGTAACCTACGAATCGGTGTTAGCGAAGTTAGATATTGATGTCGTGTTAATGCACATTTCTATATGCTGAGCTGTGAGTATGATGTATAGCAGTTTTTGCGTCGCCTCCATTTGACCTAGAAGTCATACAGAGTGCTGTTGCCTTCGGTTTGCGAAGGAGGCTTATGGGACGTATAGTTATCGGATGGTGATGTGGAAGTATTTGGAGGTGCCAGAGGTTCCTGGATGTATTTGTATTGAACAGGTGTCAATAGTCGAGACTGAGACGTTTTATTTGTTGGAGAAAATCAGGATTTTGAATTTCCCCTTAGCCTGAGGTTCATCCTTACAAAACATGGGCAAGGGACACTTTTGCATAGAAGGCAACTATCTGTAAGTGAGGAATGTGTTTGATGGTTGCCAAGGGAGGAGTACTCAGGCATTAGGAAACTTATAGATGTGGAGATTAGTTGGATCGATGGGCGGTATGATGTGAGTGGCATCGTCCTCACCTGTCGGAATGTCGAAATGTGAGATCAGTATGCGTGTGAAATATTTAAAAAGCGAATATATTTTGCGCGTTCAGTTGATTAGTTAGTGTTAGTTAGGGTTATGTGTATTTTTGGTGATATGAACTATTTTTCTCCCTTGTGGAGTTGCATCGCTGCACTCCGAACCGAAAGTACGGCAGAGGTTTACATGAGCCCCGAAGCTCACCAAGGTAGGTAGTGTGTCCATTGTACACTAACAATTGGTATCGTAAATGTTTTAAGCATTTTGGAGTGCCGATAAACGCATTGATTTGATCCGCTGTGCTTTTGAGCGCCATTGGATAAGGTTAACGTCGGCAGGTACCCACGTAAATAACACTGGATGCTGGTTTTGACATGCCCTTTGCCCTCTGATCTATATTTTCCTTTTTCTTCCTCTATTCTTTAGCTTGAAAATATCTGAGTTTTTGTTTTTGCTTGTCGAATTATGTTAGTACAAGATTATAATTGTTTACTATTGTACTTCGGCAGGCAATGGCAAACCTTTGAGTGTATTTCTGCCATGAAAAAGCTCCTCATAAAAATATCTGCCACTCGGAGTCGGCTTGAAACTGTCGGCAACTCCCTCCATTTGTGGAACAACATCAAGACGCACACCACAAATAGGGGGAGGAGCTCGGCCAAACACCCAAGAAAGGTGTACGCGCCAATTATAAATATGTATATATTAGGGCGGGTCAATTTAAAAATCGCTCATTTGTCTGTGAAAATCGTATTCTAGGGATCAAAATAAGAAACTTTGCCGAAGGAACCATACCTCTAAAACGAATTCTGAATTCCCCCAATTTGGGTCGAACGAAAAATCCCACTTTGACCCATTTAGAGTGCTACAATCGAGTCCAAATGTATGACCGACCCCCACTAACTTTGGACGGCCGATCCACCCATGCCAGTGGCACACCCCCTGGAACTCCCCTGGGGGGTTCCCCATACAATCATTTCAAAATATCACCATTTTTGGCCTTTACGTGAGAAAAGAAACTAAAAAGTTCGACCCAAACTGGGGGACATCAGAATTCGTTTTAGAGGTATGGTTCCTTCGGCAAAGTTTCTTATTTTGATCCTTAGAAAATGATTTACACAGAGCAGTGGGCGATTTTTTTGCCTCCCCACAAAAGACACTAAAAGTTCGACCCAAACTGGGAGACATCATAATTCGTTTTAGAGGTATGGTTCCTTCGGCAAAGCTTCTTATTTTGATCCCTAGAATACGATTTTCACAGAGCAATGAGCGATTTGTTTGCCTCCCCACAAATCGACCCCGCTTAATATTCATATATACTTTTCACAAATAGTTGTTGTTGTTTGCAACCTCTTCTCTATGTTTTAACGAGTATCTGTTCTGGGTAACTGCAAAGTAACGCAATTACCTCGTTGCGAAACCGGTGGTGGACGCTGCAGGATTCCAAATCGCTGGTGGTATATCCTTTTCACCTCACACAAGGCGCTCTTTGTATTTCTATTTCATGCATCTGCAACAGTTCGTTCACACATAGCTAGCGCTGTTAACATCTGTCCACTCACGTCATCAAAATGTAGCCAGCCAACACATCTCCATCTCCACACTTTTCTTCACCCATTCGTGTTCAACAATTGCTACAGTTCACACCATAAATGTACACATAATATTAGTTGTTGCTGCTCGATTATCGTTTTCCATTTCCTGTCTGCCACAGCCACATGCCACCCATTTTTTCGGCACCTTCCTTTTTTATGTGCGAAATTTTTATTCAACTCCACCTTTAGCCCTTAATGCTTGGCACAAGAGAAGCGCAATAATTATTATTATTTTTATGCTTGGCACTTGTGGCAATAAAAAAGTAAAAAATTATATAAAATAAAAATGTCAGAAAATATTCAGCAGCGCATTAAAAGGATACGCCCCACATAAAGGAAAATAATCCACACATACATACCTACGTAGACAGTAAAGCAGAAGTGGCGTCTGTTGGACGTTGCATTAAGCAGGCAAAGCACTGGTAGCCCATCTGCGGTTTACGAGACTTTGCCGGAGTAGGTCCTCAATTGCATTTGCAGCGAAATTGAATTTCCCAGTCATTTTTATTTGTTCTTATAATCGTGAGTACTTTTTTTGTGCCCGAAATTAGCATAACAACAATACCATTAAAATTAATGAAGAAAGTTCGGCAATAATTGCGGTAATGTAAATTTCTGGGAGTGCACGTTGCGGGGGCGGGCGCAATGCACAAAATTATGAGCGTCGCAAAATTGGTTTAATTTTTTTTCTGCTATAGAAGTTTTATAACATGACCATAAGAAACATTTATTTCTCTGTTAATTCTCTCTTGATTGTACTTTTGGTTTATTATGCCAGTATTTCTTTTTTTTCTCATAAACACTTTGATGTCTATCAACAACCAGTGAAGAACAGATGCATCTGGTATAGGAATGACTTCAACACGAAGCCGGCATAAATTATTACTTTAAGGATAGTGGAGGATAGCGCAAGAGTAACTTCAGAATGATCTCTAACGTCGGGCTCACGGAAAAATTATTTCTTATGGCAAGAACTTGATGCAATTTACGCCTGTTGTATATTTGCCATGTCATAAGTCGTTTGAGAGACACAGCGACCTTCTTTGCTTTATAAACAGAAAATTCCACTAGCAGCATAGTTAGATATGAGACGGTAATTTAGCATAACTCGCCCAAACAATGATATATAAGGTAGATCATATACTAATCTCTTTTTAAATCACTTCTCATTTCGGCGCTGACATTTTGGTCGCAAACACTTTTCAGCAGTTTACAATGGATTGCTTTGCACTTGAACAACTATTTTCTTTAAAATTAATTTATTGTTTTAAGATAATAAATTAACCTACCATAAACAAAGATAATTTAAGCTCTACCAATGAGACCATCAGCTTCATACGTATAATAAGGCGCTGCACTATGTCTATGTCACCGTAAAACTCGTACAGCTCTGCGCTATTCGCCGTCGCCTTAACGCAAAAGTCCGAAATGAAGTCGTTCACATTTTAATATTTCAACTTGATCATTAACGTTTCTTTCATACCCTAACTTCTCTAGCTGCGCACAACTCTTTATGATATATTCTTCCACTTTCGCGCAGTGTAAATTAACAACTTTTTGAGAGGGCATCCTTGACCAATGTTTCACCATTTACCATTTCAAAGTGGCTACTGTGTTTCCGAGTGAAAAGAAGGAGGTTCATTTTCATACCCATAGCCAAATTAGCAAAGGAAATTGCGACATCTGGTGATGTGAAAGCCCGCAAGTCATTCTTAAGAAGACAGGATATCAACAAAGAATGACAGTCTGATAGCGATTCTCGAGTGATGGCCTCTTTGGTTTTGTTTCGAAAATACTGCTAGAAATATCACTTGGGTTACGGAGGAGTACTTAACTACGATCTGAAATTGATGATGTGAAATTGGGCAATTTTCGGTTTCACCTGGATAGCGAATGAATATATGGTATTACTAGGGATGTTTTTGGAACACCGGTAAGACCGATGTAATCTACTTATTCTTCAGTATGTATCTTTGCTTTCCCGCGGTTGTCCAAAATTGCCCATTTTGTATTTCTTTTGTCGGTTATCGGGCTATTGAGAGCCACCAACTTTGAGAGAGTAATTTGCTCGAAGTCGCAAACAGTCCAATTGACTTGATGAAAGCGGCCAAATTCAATTGTCAACTGTTGTGTGTAAGAAGAAAATAACAATAAACAACAACAAATAACTTTTACTTGTTTTGTCTTGTGTTCCATACTTCCAGTTTACACTCCACTCGCGCTCATTTGTCAAAAACTTTCCCGAAAATGAAAAAAGGTGCCTCTTGCTAGTCGTGAATTTCTTCCAATTTTTAACGCATACTTGTATTACTGAACTAAATAGAGGTGAGATCGAGATGGCGCTGCATAGCATTTATGTCTTGCCAAATTGCAGCCGCAGTGCGGGTACAGATGCGGGCAAAACTACTGCGTGTAGAACTACTGCTGTGACGATAAGAATAAAAAGTGAAGAGCGAGAGCCGTGTTTCAGTTTCAAATCGATGGGCAGAAATACTCAAACATTTGCAAGATAAAACTGTACTGCACTGAAGTAAGCAGTTCATTTATTTGTCTTATTGTAAATCTACATTGCAGTGTAGAACAGACCTTGCAGTCTAGAAAAAATATAAAATGTACATAATTAACAATTACATTTAAAATTTCATTCAGCAATTAAATTAGGTATCTCATTAAAAAGAAAGTCCAGTTGAAGTGAATTAAATTCCCGAAGCGCACACGAAAACGATGTTTTGCTTCTAAATTTTGTCACTGTAAAAAAGGTAAATATTTCGAAAACTACTTTGTGGAATATTAAAGCTTATCCGCTGCAGAAAAGTTGAAGAGTCAATGATGCAGGTAATTCTGCTTCTTTATTAACCTTACAGTCCTGAGTAGACCACTGCTTCCGCCGGTAATTGTATTATAAAAATTGATAATAAAAGAACTGTTATCTGTTTTCTAAAGCGCTTAAGTTGATTGGCACTACTCTCAAGCCATAAGGCGGAACTGGATTTTCCCATCACAATGCGAATTTGAGAAACACTTTTTCAACACATTCAGTTCTATCTATCGACAGTTCTTCTCCAAATTATTGCTGCATACACTTCTGCAGCGCACAAGCACTAATAGCAGTTACTGAAATAACGTTTTCACGCATCGAAAATGTTAAGTGAAAACATTTTTAAATATTAAAAGAACAAATCAATTTCAGTCAAGTTCTTTTGAAGATATATTGCGTGGTTGAGCGCTTGAAAATCACGAATGTTTCAGATTATCCGTATAAACTTTTGCCAATATATATTATAAAAAGTACAAATAATAGAGATCCTGAAATGCTCTCTTGAGTAACACCTGGCCCAAAAGAATCCGAAGATAAAGCATCAATAATTACCACAGAACAGTTATGCGCTAACCACGATTTAAGTGGTCCCGATTGTCTAGAGCTCGAAAATTTAGAGTATGTTAAGGAAATGTTTACAATAAAAATTGAAAAACGGCATTTAAATTTTGTAGAATTTTTATTTAACTTCTTTTACAAACAAAAAAGAAAAAAAAAAGTTTCATTTAATTTTTATCATTTAAAAATGTCGCGGAAGTTGACCCTCCCGAAACATTGAACCTGGACGGTGTTGTCCAGTTTGGCTCTTCTCTTTATCTGAAACACAAAAACCAAAAAAAGCTATATCCCGCACTAGAATAAAAAAAAAAAAAAATTGTTTTCAAAATCGCGCGGTTCTGAATTTGAAACTCTAAATATCGAGTTGTTTTTATTTTTTCAGTTAAAAAAAAAAACGAAATAATGGAAATAATTGAAATAATTATAGGATTCTAGTACGGGCGATAGCCATTGATGTCGTGAACTACAAGGTGGCGCAAAAGTAACCTTGCGATGTTTTTTGGCTGTAATTTAAAAAAAAAATGAAAAAATTTGATTATTCTTGTGGTTTATTTTTATTTGGTCTTTTAATTTTTTTTACACCAAGTCGAGAATATGATGTCATGTAAATGGCCGCCGCCACAGTTGATTGCCATTTGAGCCCTTTTTATGGAATTTTCCATCACTTTGGCCAAAACTTCCGGCGATAGGTCCCCACATTATTGACGGATATTGTCTTTAAGAGCTGCAAGAGTCTGAGGCTTGTTGACATAAACCCGCGACTTCAAAAAGCCCCACAAAAAGAAGTCTGGAGCGGTCAAATCAGGCGATCTTGCTGGCCAGTGCAAATCGCCAAAACGGGAGATTAGGCGCCCGGGAAATGCATCCTTCAGCATATCGGTTGTGGCACGTGCAGTGTGTGCTGTTGCACCGTCCTGTTGGAACCACATGTTTTCCAATCCCAATTCATCAAGTTGCGGCAACAAGAACTCGTTGATCATTGCTCTGTAGCGCTCAACATTCACAGTAACCGTTTGGCGCGCGACGTCTTCGAAGAAAAAAGGTCCGATGACTCCTCCAGCGAAAACAGCACACCATATAGTGACTTTGAGCGGGTGTAATGGCTCTTCGTGGGTTACACGCAGATTTTCAGTGCCCCAGAAGCGTAAATTTTGCTTATTTACGTACCCGCTAAGATGGGAATGGGCCTCATCACTCATGATTATTTTTTATGAAAAATCATCTTCCTCTCGGTGGTGATTAAGGATGGCTTGAGCGTATGTTAGACGCGATTGGCGGTCAGCAGCTAACAGCTGATGCTCCGTCTGGACTTTGTACGGAAACATCTTCAAATCCTGTACCAAAATTCGCTGTAAAGACCGTCGACTGATACCCATTTGCGTGGCACGTCGTCTGGTCGATGTCGACGGCGCTTCCATGACATCCTCGGCTACAGCAGCAATATTCTCTGCAGAACGGCTACTCCGGGGTCTGCCACGCCTGGCAGCATCTCGTGTTGTGCCAGTCTCTGCGAGGCGAGCGGCTAAACGTCGCAGTGTTTCACCAGCAGGCGTTGGACGGCGAGGAAATCTGCGACGAAATTCACGTTGTGCCAAAGTCACCGACCGATTATTGGTCAAATAAATAGTCAGCAATATTCCGCGTTCTGGAGCAGTGTAGCGTAACATTGTTTATTAACGTGTATTTCGCATGTGTTTACTACACAAATGTCAAAACAGAACTGACATTAGGGGCCAATCGCAAAATTTATAGCATTTTCTGATAGGAGGACTACTTTAGCGTCACCTGTTACACATTAAATTTTCAGACGATTCGGTTGAATAGTTTTTTTCTTTTTGTTTTTTGACAACACCAGGCCGAAAACAGTAGTTTTGAGATAATTGATTTTAAAGTTTTGATCATTTAAATGCGACCATTGATGCCGCCGCGTAACGAAACTGACTCTACCTGCTAAAACGGGTGTAGAATCGACAGTACTGGGAATATCCTTCCAAAAATTTGATAGTATATTATTAAAAGCCTAAATATAAATAAGCTAACTTTTTTATAAGGATCTAGAATGGGAGCTACTTAAAATCCTACCGAAAATTAAGTTGCATAAAATTCATTAAAAATTGGTGGAATAGAAACTGTCAAGCAATCTCTCATAAAGCTGTGCTAATTTGGACAGATTACCGATTTAACCGCTAAATAAACCTAGTCCTTAACGACACATTCAAACAGTTTTGAGATGCTCGAAAGCCTTCATTCTTCACTAGGTCCGATGATACATCCAGTGATCCATGAGAAGGTACTGTAAAAGATTATAATCTGCGAAAGAAACATGTTTTATAACATTTGATGGTTTTTGCCAGGAATGGTAACCGAGCCCTGCGCCAAAGGAAGACGATACAGAAGTCTGCTTAGCTATTTAGGCCAGCTGAGTTTAGGTAGTTATTTATAATTTTTGAGATTTGCTAATATATAATTTAAAAGCGTAAATTTAAGTGAACTTGTCAATGGTTTATCACTGGATACCAGCATACTATGGCAGAATGACTAATGGACGGCTTACTCGATGCCACTCACACTTCGAAACGCGCATACACGGAAACCAAGTGTTGGATGCTTTTGGGGAAGATGGTTGAAGGCGCGTTAGACAGAAATTCACTGTTAGTAAGCAATAAATTCAGTTTAATACGTTCAAATCCACTACGTATGCCACTGAAATATTTTTACTACTTTTTTTTTTTTTGGTTTGGAAAGCCTGAATTTCAGTGTTTTTAGCTCTTATTTTGTACCATATTTTTTCTACGATATTCGATGCTCGTTTTTCAAATGCAACGTACGAGTTTCTTTTTTTTTGTTTTTTGTCGGCTACTGAATGCCAAAGAGCAGTGCGGAGCAATGGTGCTTAAACAACGTCACACCATCACGTGCGCCAAATAAATTCACACACGGTCATTTGCGTCGAGGATTAAAGATCGACCGCTCAGTGTTGATGACGGTGGTATGGCGACGCGAACGAGCGGCCGGTTTTTTATCGCAGCAATCAAATGTCGGTGTGATTATACGCGGGATTGAAAAATAAAAAAAGAAACAAAAACTAAAACAAAAAACGACAAAAAAATTGGTTAGTTGTGCTCTAGTTTTGGAGAAAGGCTTACTTTTGCCTCAACCAAGCGCAAAAAAAGAAACGAAGCGAAATCAATTGCATGCCCGCGTCGAAAAGGGTAAAAGTAAGCCGTTGAATGAAGCTGAAAAGTGATTAATTCCAAATCCTTTCGTATGCGCAAACAATTTTCACCAAAAGTCACAGCTATGGTTATAAAACCAAAACAAAAAAAAATTAAAAAAAAAACAGACCAAAAAGCGAGGAAAAAAGGAAACGTTCTGATATCGGGAAATGAAAATTAAAAGTGTGCGAAGCGAATGTGCAAAAGTAAAAGCGTGAATGGTTGAGCGCGATTCGAGCGATTTGCACTGCCGAATGCCAAGTAAAGTTCCATTCGCAGATTCACAGGCGCTGTCGGTCGATTGACTGCACGATACGAATGGTTAGTTGGAATTCTTATGGTGTGCGCCAATTTTTATGCATAGTCGGTTGAACATATTTTTGCCCAATTGCCCGAGCTGAACTTCGACTGTGAACTGTGAAGTGTGAGTAGTTTGCAAGGATCACAAATTCCGAGGCTCGCCAAAAAAGCGCTTGCAGTCCATTTACCTGCACAACTCAATGATTCTTAATCCTTCTAACGGTACCGAAGGCAAGCAAGTGGATAAACAGAGGAAAATGTAAGAGGTCAGCATGGTTTAGCGTGAAAGAGTGATGAATGTGGTTGGCTGCCAGGGCGGAAGCTGCACTATAAATGGAAGGGATAAGCCGAATATGCGAACTCCAATTGAAGGGAGCGTGTGTGAATGAATTGAAAGGTTTGCAGAAGAACGATAAAGAGATAAAGCTGTGTAAAAATTCAATGCGCTTATCAGTGAATGCAGAGCGGTAATAGCGGAAGTGCTGGTGGCTCCCGAAAAAGTTAGTAAAACTATGGTTAAAAGGGATGAAAATAAATAGCAAGTTAAATAAATCAAAGACTGCGCGACAGCCAACCTCAATTTCGTTAACTTTCTAACCACTGCGTAAGGATTGTCATAAAAGCTGAGGAAGCTGTGAAAAAGTTGACGCTGAAACTTTAAGAGAGCTGACGATGACCAAGAGTGTCGTCGAACTTAGCATGAAATGGCGTAACAGAATAGATATAGCTTTATTTAGCGCTCTTGTTCTTACCTTGCAGAAGTGAAATGGAAATTTAACAGACGATCACGTGCAGTTTTAAAAATTTAACAAGCGCACTGCTAAATTGCTGAGCAATTCCTCTATCCTGCGTTAGGAACTATTTCGCTCGTCGCTGACCGAGAGTTTCGTCGAAAAAATCACCATGTGTTAAATCACAAGGTCTCGGTGGCCAATTGTGATCACCTCTTCGAGAGATAACACGGTCCGGAAACATTTCCTGTAAAAGATCAATAGTTTCGTTGCTTGTGTGGCACGTAGCGCCGTATTGTTGAAAATAAACGTAGTCCGGATCAATACCATCAAATTCCGGCCTTAGAAAGTCAATAATCATCTCTTTATAGCGCAATCCATTCACCTGTAACACCTGTTATTGGAAAACCCTTTACTATGCTGAAGTTATGTACCATTTTTGAGGTGATTGTTGTTGATAGAAGAGCTTTCAAACCGCCTGGCTATCTGAAAGTATGTAAATGTAAGTTCCTCTCATTTTTCTACGTAGATATTCTCTCACATATATCTCAATTGAATGTATTTCTGCCTGGAAGATTGTTGGGTAGAGACCCATTGGAATCGATTTTTGCACTCAGACCCATTGATTTCCGCCCCTGTTCTATCATCTTCTAAGTTCGGCCCATCAGTATATCTTATCTGGAATCCGGATTTGAAGGTGATAGAATTATTTTTCCAGGCCGAATGTTCACTAATGAGAACTTGGAAGTTTCTGAAGAGAATGAGTTTGGGAGATAGTGTATCCACTAGGCCGGGTCGATTTGCGGGGAGGCAAAAAAATCGCCCATTGCTCTGTGAAAATCATATTCTAGGGATCAAAATAAGAAGCTTTGCCGAAGGAACCATACCTCTAAAACGAATTATGATGTCCCCCAGTTTGGGTCGAACTTTTAGTGTCTTTTGTGGGGAGGCAAAAAAATCGCCCACTGCTCTGTGTAAATCATTTTCTAAGGATCAAAATAAGAAACTTTGCCGAAGGAACCATATCTCTAAAACGAATTCTGATGTCCCCCAATTTGGGTCGAACTTTTTAGTTTCTTTTCTCATGTACAGGCCAAAAATGGTGATATTTTGAAATGATTGTATGGGGAACCCCACCGGGGAGTTATAGGGGGTGTGCCACTGGCATGGGTGGATCGGCCGTTCAAAGTTAGTGGGGGTCGATCATACCTTTGGACTCGATTGGAGCACTCTAAATGGGTCAAAGTGGGATTTTTCGTTCGACCCAATGAGCGATTTTTAAATCGACCCACCCTAGTATCCACCCTACAAAGAATAGTTAAACTCGGCCAAAATCGCTTAAGCGGTTATAGAGCCAAACAAGAAGAAGAAACAAAACACGACAACAAATCATCTGCCGTTCGGAGTCGGCGTAAAAATGTAGGTCTCATCTGTTTGTTGTGTGCGTCTTTATGTTTTTTCCACTAGGAAGAGCTCTGCTAAACACCCACTACTGGTTGTCATTTGCAGTCATATGCCATTGCTACGTTTTTTTAGAGGTTTTCTCGATATTCTAGAAGCAGCGAGTTCATTCATTTCTTCACTTTGATTACGCTTTTCCAGGTCCTTCTTTGTATTCGCAAACTTGTTTGACTGCCATAGTTTCTGTTCCAATGATTTTCTTTTAAATTATTTACCAACCCAAATTTGAAGTAATTTCCTAAAACGCCAAGTAAAAAGAAAAGTAAAGACTCAGCAAGTAGTTCAGCTTAACGAAACATAGACTCCAAACACTACTCGTTTGATACCTGGCATAATTTTAGCAATCGAAAAAAAATTAAGGAAAATAATGAGAATTTGTATCGTATCAGGATTAGTGGCAATATATGTCGAAAAAAACTGTTATACAATGAGTAAAAAAGCTTAAAATTCTCAGTTTATTGTTTTAGTCACTTATTTTTACAATATGAAATTTTACCTTCGGCTAGTTGAGCTCGCCAGCCACCTGCGGGTTACTTCTTAAACGAGTAGACAAAACTACATAACATTTTGTTCAAATGTATTTGTCTACGAACTTTCACTTGTATTGCTATTCCAACAAGTCAAAAAAAATGATTACCTTCAGAAAGTTTATTTTGTTCAAAAGTTCAAAAAGAAAGCCCCCAGCTTTTCTAAACGCGGGCACAGCTGACTCGTGCACTGTTCGCTGTCAGTCAATGCGTCCATTAATAAAATTAAACACGTGTCAAGGCTAGCTTTTCTTCTATAGTTGCTGTTGTTATTTGCATTGTTGCTTTTGTCACAGTTGTTATGTGGCCCTTAGAATGTGCGACCTCAAAAGGAAAACAATTTTTCTAATGGTTGTAAATGTTCGACAAGTACCCAACTCCATTGAGGCGCACGCATACTTGTACAGTCGTAACGGAAATTGTTCCACCAGCATGACTATAATGCAGTAGCCTGTAGCTGTTGAATAGCTTTTCTTTTCCAATGCTATCATTCTTCAAAATACTATTGTGTCTTTTTACCTTTTTCTGTTGCTTTTATATTTTATTTTACTTTCTACAATGCTCCAAAGCTTTCTTATGATTTTTCGCTTTTTGATGCTGCCTTATTTTCGCCTTTGTTCAACACTTTGCTTCCTATTCTATGATTTTTTGTCAGGTTTTGGAGCTGCCGTCATGGTTTGCGTTCAAAAAGATAAATTTCTGGTTAAGAAGTTTTTGACATTTCGTTTCTTCAGCGAATTTCTTCAGCGATGTAGGTATATGCATACAAATATATATATAAGTAAACATACATATATCCATTAATGCAACTAACACATATGCATTTATATATTCAAGTTTCTTTTTGGAAATGCATTTCATTATGTATGCATTCGAAAGGCAATGGAGAATGAGTGATTTATTAAAAGAAAAAGGGTCCGAATAGTCAGTTACCACCATGAATTCTTCAGAGGTACGAATAGTTAGACACCACGACCCTAAATCCACTGCACACTCTCAGCTGATTCTTCGTCTCAATTCGCGCAGTAATCGTATAAGCGATTTCGCCCTGTGTCAACAAAGAGAGCCCATCATTTCTTCCCTTTGCAAGTTGAGGGCAATAAGAAACCGAAATAAACATAAATCAACTCTTTCTCCTTTATGTAGACGAGGTCTTCCTTTTCATATAATGCCACCAGTACCACGTGCCCAAATAAACTCTTTTCTATTTAATTCACTTTTGATAGATCAGTGACAGTTTAGAGTTGAACCAGATGAACCTGGAGTTTTGTTTGCAGCCAAACTATAACTACATGAGAAGAATTTCTTCCCTAACAAACTGATAAGCCGTTCCGGTGACATATTCTAATCACCCAGGACGCCAGATGTTACCCCTATGGACTGTTTTCCGTGGAGTGCCTCAAAACTAAAGTCCATGAAACAAAGCTAGCGACCCTCTCAGCAGTAAAAGAAAAGATCGTTGGCGAGGTTAATAGCATCCTGGCATCACTTCTCCAGCGAGTGGCATGGAGCACGGCGGCCAGATTTCAAGAGTGTATCCGACGCAGCGCTCGGAAAATATTTAGAGTGAGCAATTTAAAAAAAATAAAATGAGCACTTGTCTTCTTTGTAGTAATTATTGAAATAAACTTTCATCATAAGTAATTATTTTTTACCTTAGCTTTTAATTCCTAATTCTGCCGCCGGAAACCATGTAGATCTACGGTTTCAAATTAGAAAACGTTGCAGTGATCAGAAAAGCAAAACAGAAAGGTTGAGTGGTAGGCTCCATGAGATGAAACCAAAACTTAGCCGTAGATTTCTCTTGTAAATGGCAACGCTATCAGTTGAAAACCATCTGTTCTCCCTTGCATGTGAAATTTTGAGGAGAATTTTTGGTCCCGTACGAGAGCCTGATGGGTCTTATAGAATCAAACA
This sequence comes from Anastrepha ludens, assembly GCF_028408465.1. Taxonomy (NCBI): domain Eukaryota; kingdom Metazoa; phylum Arthropoda; class Insecta; order Diptera; family Tephritidae; genus Anastrepha; species Anastrepha ludens. Next base: position 70,367,999 of record NC_071501.1, read on the forward strand.
TAACAATAAGATCGAATAACTTATAAATGGACAAAACATAGTGCCCTTCATGAAGGCACAACGTCTTCGATGGCTAGGACATGTTTTTCGAATGGATAACAACAGAATTGCAAAGAAGAATTTTAACTCTGGCTATTTTGGCAGCAGAAAGCGCTGACGGCCAACAAGAAGGTAGGCAGATAATGCGGAAGTCGAAAAAGCCATGCAATGAACCGAGATGTATGGAGCGCAAGCATTGACTCACCCCGATATAATGATGATGGTATTTTTTGTTAAGAGTGTCCTAAGATTCCATGAGCTAACTGGAATATTTCTACCAAGCACAGGTCAGCAAGTGCTGCTGTCTAATATCCTGCAAGGCCATTTTCCTTCCTGTTGATTGGTGGGATAACCGCTTACACGATTTTGGCCTAGTTTAACAAAGCGCGCCAGTCGTTTTCTCTCGTGCTAACCGGCGCCCGTAGGAAACACTAACCCAAGTCCTTCTCCAACGTAGAGGAGGCCTTCCTCTTCAACTCGCACGATCTTTTCCAACATCAGGTTAAAGAAGTCACACAACAGCGAGTCACCCTGTCTGAAACTTCAATTGGTACCAAACGGCTTAGAGAGGTCTTTCCCAGAGGCAATACTATTAATATAGTAGGTGCCTACTATTTATAATATCTTAGGGAAGCTGAGCTAAAACTTCCCTACCATTAACACCGTGGTTGGAATTAATCACCGAGTACTGCCTACTGGAAATACTTGGGAATCGTATGGTGTTTCTTTCTGATGACTTTTGTAGCAGCTGCAGCATTGTCGAGGTAGTAGAGGGCATTCAACAATTCCTTTGCCACTCTCCCGCTCTTGTCAGAGCACTTCAAACCTGTCTAAACTCTTACTTATTTGGATGTCTGACACACTTAGAATCCGCAGCCATTGGTAGTATTTTATCATATATTACAGAGACGCAGTAGTTTCACCACACTTATTTAAGGGAAACTTGAGTCCAAACTAGTGGTGTCTCAATAGACATCAGGCCTAAGTGGGTTCGCACTGTAGCAACCGCCATAATCTAACCTCTTCCACAGGTCCAGGTATAAAAGAATAATGACCGCTGTGTAGACCCAGCTGCAGGCACTAAAACCATTAGGAGCAGACCATCTTCGCCAATTTCGAATCATTATCTGCACCCATTCTGAAAGTATTTGTATTTATATTTGTACTGTGTTCGATGTTGGGTCGCTGGTATAGATGACAACTTTTCCCTTACCCATTACATTTCTCGCAGCAGCAGATTGGCAGCAAAGTCACACAGCATCTAAAAAAGAAAAAAATCTTGAAGCTCCTCTCAAGCTTTTTATCATTTCCGTTAAACATTAAACTATCCGCTCAAAGTGTTTACTGCAACACATAATAAGCAAAACAACAATGGGTTAAACCCCTAATGTTACCATAAAATATTTCCGACATTACTACAACAACCATGCATAAAATGGGGTCATAAAAAAGCATATGCGCTAACACTATTTAAACTCAGAGAAAACTCTGAAGAGACACATCCGAGATCGTTGGAAGGGGAGCGACACATTACGATTATTGACATTGGATAAACGAGTGTAAATTCGCATTTGTGTTTATTTTTTGGCAACCAAGGGATTTCGCTACAATTTAAGGGGATTTTAGTGAGTAAATTATGTATGCAGCTGTGAGAGGGTGTGCAGGAGTGTGTTTAAAGAGGGGCAATCAGGAAAAAAGGAAAACGCAGAAACGGCCAGAACTATAAAAAACCAACCCCTTTTTTAGCGGTTGATAAATTCTTACTCTTAAATGGTATTGGCAGAGTGTTGTTGGCAGGCGATTTTGTGGATATTTAAAAGCAACAGTCGCAAGGGTGTTGAACTGTGATTTGGCAATATTTTTGTTTTAAACATTTTCCTGCAAAATTCTCAAAGGGTTGTAAAAAACAGTTGGGCGCTCATTCTTAGGACTTGTAGTTACTTTACTCTTTCTTAGGTTTAGGTTACTTAACAAACCAACAGCATGTACCCAGTGCCTGTATGACAAAAAGAACAGCAACACTTTCAATGGCAGGGTCTAGACCTCAATCAGTCAATTAATTGACAAGAAACCATTAAATGTTACAGCATCGCCGATCAAAATTTATAGCGTTTTTACAACGGTTATATAAACCAAAACAATAATAATATCAATAAGTTAATCAATTATATATTCGCTGTTGCTGTTTACAACCTCTTCCACCGCTCGCACACTTTGTTGATGTCGTTCCACCAAAAATTACCTGGTCAGGTGTCAAAGAAGTTGTTGAGCCAGTTTTTAAAGATATCTTTGTAATCGAAGGTAGCGCCCTTCATATGGCTTGACTGGTAGCAGAAAAGATAGTAATCGATCGGTTAAAGATTCGGAGAATACGGCGGATGTTAAGCACATCCCATTCGAGCTCTTGAAGTGCAATTTCGACAACTTGTGCTACATGGGACCTGACGTTGTCGTGAAGGAGTATGGTTTGACCGTGTCGATCAGGTCTTTTCAGTCGAATAGCCTAATTCACGCGGTGTAGCTGAGCAATGTAGAGCTCCTTGTTGACCGTGGTATTATTTTCGAGCAGTTTCCAGTGCACCAGTCCCACCAAATACATATTATGATCTTCTTTGGATGAAGATCCGGCTTGATTCTCGGCTTTGGCGTATCTCCTAGAGCCACCCACTCCTTTCTTTGCTTCATATTGATGTATAGGCACTCGTGACGATTTGGTATAAAAAGCGTGTTGCTCGATGGCGTTCGAGATGCTAAGAAGCAATTTGAAGGCTCCTATTTGTGGTGTGCGTCTTGATGCTGTTCAACATATGGAGGGACCTACAATTTCAAGCCGATTCCGAACGGCAGATATTTTTATGAGGAGCTTGCCATTGTCTGCCGAGGGGCGACCGCTATCAGTAATATGTTTTTCTTATTTTTTTGTGTTTCACCGAGATTCGAACCTACATTCTCTCTGTGAATTCCGAATGGTAGTTCTGGACCAATCGCATTTTAGCTGCGTGATATGGAGTGAGACATTGTCCCGCCAGTACTCCAACCAATATTTTACATTTCTTCCTTGAGAGTGATAGAATAGAGTTTAATAGTTTCGTGTTGCAAGTTCGTAGCGTTATTGTGGCAATCCTCTAGGAGGTCGTGGCTTCCCATATGGACAGTGTTTACATAGTTAGTTCCTCGTCTAGTTCCAGTTCCATCTTCAAAACTGATAGTGAAGGATATATGATCTTCGTACTGAACCTAGGCCAGCGGGTGCCTGCCTTAGCAAGGTTGTCAACTCCCTCATTTCCCTCTATTCCCTTGTGCCCTGGTGCGCAGTAAATTGTTACCTAACTATTCATCTATTTAGGATCTACAATGTTGTACGCATTTCGAGCAAGTCCATACAGCCAATTTTTTTTAAACCATATAACAAATACTCGCGACTTTTTATATGGGAGAAAACATTCAACACCATCAGCCAAAAAAATGTAAAAAATCAAAGCAATTTATGAACCCCTTGCTCTTTATTAGCAAAACTTTATGGGTTCAAGCAGCACATTCCAAACTTTTCTCAAAAATCCGTGTTTGAAACTGTGAATTTTTAATGAGAATTCGTCCAATATTTTCTTGCATTTCCACAAAGTTTTAAATTTGGATGGATATGGTTTTTGTAGAGGGATAAACTATATTTTCATAAAAAAAGTATTAAAACTAAATCAGGAACAAATAATTTGTTTAAACTTGTCAATAAGTGAGTGCTTCAGTGCATTGGTTTTTGCACTGTATAATTTAAATGTAATTACCCAGAAGTTTTCGATTTTTCAGAAGCTTTTGATTGTTCGCAACCAAAAGAGAAACTTGAAGAAATTAGTCATGTTTTGTTCCTTCAGTTATTGTGTTAAAATCTAAGAATTCATGAGTTTATAAACCATTTCCTGCTTTAACAATTGTTTTAAACTAAAAAACTTATAGGCACGAAGTTTTATTTTTTTACAAAAAACAGGTTTGTGGAATATTTACTAAATTATATAAGAATTTAATAAATTCATGGCCTCTAACATATTTCAGGATCCCGATAATATAAACAAGAAAATACCGAGATCCCGCTAATACTGGCATCCTTAACCTGCTCTCATATTTGTCTACATATATGTACCTATGTACACCACAGCAGTCAAGTGCTGAAAAAAGTGGCTCTTGGGACATTCTTTCTTTCGATTTATAAGTACTTATGCCCATCTGCCGCTAACAACGCATACTTTACAAATCATCTCATTCTCAGACCCATATCATTGATGCCGCCAGTTAAATTGACAAGAATCAACTGGTGCTGACAATGTCAGCTTTGTCTTTTCACCGATGACTCAGGCTGAAATTCAGCAGCATCTTTCAAGTGAAAAATTTTGCGTGCCACAATCGACGCGTCGCAAAGCAAACAAATACAAGCGACAAAAGTATGTGTAAGTAGCACTGGTGGAGCAAATAAGCACTTCTGGAACTAGAATTTCATTTAAGGGGGGTGCGTCCCTGCTCAAAATCTCCTGGGGTTGTAAATCTAAAGATGCTTAGTGGTTTTATTTGCAGGGGTAAAAAATTAAATAAATTTTTCGCCTAATATTTTAACTCTTTTTCGTTTAGAAAACTACGTCATTTGATTGAGAATTGTATTTTTGAATTGAAAATAAATAAAACAAAAAAACGGAATTTATTTATTTTCTCAGGCTTCACTTTTCTTGATATGAGATATGAGCTCAATCGCTAACATTTTGGTTCTTAAAATTTTTGATCGGACGAATGAAACATTTTATACTCAAATGCAAATGGGGCGTCAAAAAGGCGAATCCATTAAAGGTGGTTTTGGTAAATCAGCTGTTTTTTTCCTTTCGCTGTGTCCATGTGGCTGTCAGTACAGAATAAAACAAGGCGAATTAATTTTTTGTTTTCTCCAATACTTTGTCGTGATAATCAAACGTACAAATATTGTTGTTGGTCTAGTGCCGCCATCTGTAATAAATGCGCTTTGGGCGTAAACAAGTCTTGTTTTGCCTCATTTAAAACAAAAATCACGCTTAATTTTTAGAAGGTTGATTTAAATTCCTAAACATGCACAATGGACGCCAAATTATTGTTCTAATTTTATTTATGAGTAACTTTTTCACGAAATAAAAAAAAAAATATTTAGATTGATGGAAATCTTTATTTACCTTTACGCGATCCATTACTTGTCTGCTGGTTTACTGCAGCTGTTTAATTCACAAGTGCCAAATATGATTGACGTACTTCGCCATTAGCAAACATTTTAAATCATTCGATAGGCTTAATAATTTTACGCCACCTTGTAGTTATATCAGCGGTTAACAGCCTCTCAGAGAGCATGGAATATATCCATTTTATAATGGCTTGATTAACTCCATGTCGTTCGGCAGAAGAATATATCGAGCCGAAAGTGGCATTATCAAAAGCCCCCTCAATGCCCACGAACACGCCCATTGTGTATTCGTCAGCTTCCAGCCCGGCTTCAATCTTGCTAACAAGATCGTGTAGGGCTGATTCACATGATTTTTCACTCTGGTAAGCGTGTTGATTTCTACTAAGTGGACTTCTCGGCAATACCCCCACTCGAATATGTTTCTCCACCACTCGTTCCAGACTTTTCAACATGAGCGATGTCAAACTGATTGGTCTAAAACTTTTATATATTAGTCATCTTTTCCTGGTTTCGGAATAAATACTACTCTTACGCGTCGCCATTGGGATGGTATATAACCAAATGCGAGACAGGCTGTGAAGATCCTTTTCATGGCCTCAATCAGCCTGTCTCCTCCTTTTTTAAGCATTGCTGGATATATTCCGTCAGGTCCAGGGGACTTAAAGTTCTTATTTCAGGGTCCCACCAAGGAACCGCTTTAACCTGTCTGCTTTGCCTGAGTGGGCACAGTTCCTCAAAGTACCTTCTAATTTCTTAGTAGCATCTTCAATCATTTCTGCTGATTTGAGTTTTTTCAGGTTTGGTAATCGCTCTGCTACAAGCTCACCATGCCTGTCCCAGTCCACATTTCGAGGATTCCTAAGGGAAGGTATTGATATTGTGTCAATTCCCAGTCGGAATTCGAGAATACAAAGTAAGAATTAATTCTGTAAGTGGCGCGGGAACTGTGATATTCTTTCTAAATATTTAGAATAGCATTTATCGATTCGAAAAGAAATGGATAGAGCACAAAAAGACGTAGGGAATGTGCGATTACGTACAAAAATTGTGATAATAACGAATAGCAAAGTTGTTATGGTAGAAAAACCAAACACTAGAATACATCTCGGTAGGCTCCCAAAAGACAGCGAGGATGATAGACGTCGAGCTCAACCAAGTCATGACTTTTTTAATACATATGCGCTAAATTTTCTATTTTGAATTTTTATTGTCCTTATTCTATTTTCAATCTAAAAAATGTTATGAGAGAGGATATTATCCAAAAATATATAGAATAAAATGAAGAAAAGAAATGACAGCATGAAATAGTAAGTTTAGGTCTCCAAAAGCCATACAACAATTAAGTATTTCAATAAAACGCAGAGTAGTTGAGTTATCGAACTTAAATTTATTTCAGGTATAGTACTAATTTTAGTATGAAATTCGAGTCAATATTCTCCCACTCTAGCCACGTTCGATATTCTCCCGGAGCTCCTTTAACATTATTCGGTTTTTAGGCATAAAACCAAAAAAATTTATTCGGCACTGAAAATGATTTCTAAAAGAAATTGTAGATTTTCTTTAAACCTTGCAAAGCGCATTTGGATATATCACATTCCGTCGTTTCAAATGGTGAGGAGACCTCACTTGAATTAATATGAATATCTAAAATTGAGGAACAAAGCCTTTGCCAGAAATGCACCTTTATGTTGACTGAGAGATTCCCAATTCCGTGACCGGTCGAGGTATTTTTTCGCGCGGTTTCACTGTCTTTTCGTGGTGAGAACTCGTGAGTTATAAATTTGTTCTACAAAAATGCTCTACCTACCATAGGACTCACTTTCAGAATTATGTGGTTGCCTTTCTCTTAGAATCCAGAAAATCTAAATTTGAGAGGTTACCACCGTAAAAGTTTGAAATACCTTAAAAGTCTCGGTAAGGAGAAACTGAGAATGTTCACTGACATTCTCACTGGCCGTTCTAGACTTCCGAAGACATCAACAAGTGTTCGGTAAATGCTCTAATAACTCCTATCGATTATGCAAGCTGTCCCTAGACACACTATCAAACTTGTTTCTCGAATACGATGTCTTATGAAGAAGAAGAAGTAGGCATCTCGGCGTAGTATGGGCTTGCGGCGGGGTATAGCTGAAAGAGAGGCATAAATTTAGTTTGAAAAATTACTTTTATTCAGTTCAAAGTAAAAAATCTATGAAAATAGTACGAAATTAAGAATCAATTTACTTTTACTCGATATGACCACCTTTTGCTTTGACTATGGCCTTGAGACGGTCCAGAAACAAATCGTAAGCTGCCCGAATATTACCTGCAGGTATTTGACCCACTCGCAGACAATGGCTTTTTTCAGCTCCTCGAGACTGGTGAATCTTTTAGTTCGGTCTTCGCACTCCAAAATGGTCCAAAGGGAAAAATCGATCGAATGCGCGTCTGGTGAATTTGAGAGCCATTGTGTGGACGTTATGAAATTCGGAACGTTGTTTTTTAGCCATCCTTGGTTCACTCGAGCTTTGGGAGACGAAAATGTTTGTCTGCCCACGGCTTCAAAGCAACTTCGAGAATACTTTCCCGATAATATTTCGCATTTACGTTCACGCCAGGTTCGGTAAAACCGATTGGAGAGCCCCCATCTGCAGTTACATCCACCCAAACCATTACCGGGTGTTGCCTCCTGGTGGCCAATCGAGGACTCAATTTTTCGTATGAATGGTCGGTCAAATCATAGGTGGGCACTTTGCAGTAACAGTAAGAATGCAGTAAATATAATATTTTACTGATATTGCAATTTAATTTTCATTACCAGTAAACTTTTACTGATTACTGAAAAAAATTGCAGTAAAAATATTTTTTTACTGATTACTGAAAAAAAATTGCAGTAAAAATATTTTTTTACTGATTACTGAAAAAAATTGCAGTAAAAATATTTTTTACTGATTACTGAAAAAAAATTGCAGTCAAAATATTTTTTTACTGATTACTGAAAAAAAATGCAGTAAAAATATTTTTTTACTGATTACTGAAAAAAATTGCAGTAAAAATATTTTTTTACTGATTATTGAAAAAAATGCAGTAAAAATACTGTTGATTTGCTATTAGCTATTAGCCTTTCTTAACACAAGCATTTCAAAATTTGCATCGCTGAGTTTTTGCCTTCTAGACTGATTTACAATTCCAGCGAATGAAAACAACCGTTCTACAGGTGCAGATGACGGTAACGGGGTATTATATTTTAAAAATACGTTTTTAATAGCCTGATATTTATTTAGGCAACTTGTTGTTTCTTCTCGTTCGGCCAGGTATAAGAGCGTTTCTTGAAGATAATTTTCCGAGTCAATGGAACCACATTGTATGCTTATATCTATTTAAGTAAATATATGCATAAAACAAATATTTAATTGAAAACCAAGTGTAAAAAGTTTACCATTACTTTCATCCCCGAAGTCAAAAAATGTTTTTTGAGGGGGTTGAGGTAGAATACGAGTTTTGGCGCAGGCTACTTTTCCATACTTGACCACATACATGTTGAACATTTTTTTAACTTCCTCTTCTGTTTGCGTTTTAGCTGTTTCTAAAAGAGCTTTCACAAATCGCAACTTAATATCAGGGACAGAAATAGCGGCAATAACAGCATCCCAAGCGTCAGGCTGAATCAGGAAGTACTTTTTAAATCTTTTAAGCAAAGCTTCATGCATTTTTTTGCTACTTTCGGTTAAATACTTAAAACTTTTAGGCTCCAAACGACGCATTTTTATTCTTAAGGACACTATAGTGGGTATGAAATAACCAAAATACATGGTCTTTTCACCCTGAAGGAAGTCGATTGCTTCTGCAATAGGTCTCATAAGCTTTACGTATTCCTCTAAGTACTCAAGCTCACCACTGAGAATGGTAGGAATTTTTAAACGGAAACACAATTCCGGTAAATTGGTTTTGTGCTCCAATAACTTATTTACGGAATCATAAAGCGAGTTCCACCTTGTTATGCATGGAGTTATTAAATTCGCATTCATCACTCCATTAACTATTTCTGCAGATTTCGGTCTATTGCATTTATTCCAAAGTTGTGTGCATCTGTGCAGTAAGAAAATATGTAAATATAAAAAATTTCAATTAAATTGAAGGATTTTTTGGCCTTTGGAAAGATCTTTTGTGAATATCTTTTATATCCTGACTTGAAGAATTCATAATTTTGTTGAAATCGGTTGAAGCCAAAAGATTTAGAGTGTGGCTCGCACAAGGAAAATGTTTCGACAGACGTGGAGTTACAGATCGAAATTGAGGACCTGAAACAATTGTCGAGTCATCTGAATCGGAGTCAGTGTAAGTTTCCTCATCACTGTCATGTTCATTTATAGATTCTAAATCATTGTAAATCATTAATTCAATATATTGACTGGGAATAAATACGTGTATCTGATATACTATATTTTACATAAATGATTGAATTTCGGGATGAGAGTGTATTACATTTTGACTTCCCATAAACAGTAAATATTATACTGATAATGCAAATCAAATTATATTATCAGTAATTTTACTGCAATTTTTTCAATAATCAGTAAAAAAATATTTTTACTGCAATTTTTTTCAGTAATCAGTAAAAAAATATTTTTACTGTAATTTTTTTCAGTAATCAGTAAAAAAATATTTTTACTGTAATTTTTTTCAGTAATCAGTAAAAAAATATTTTTACTGCAATTTTTTTTCAGTAATCAGTAAAAAAATATTTTTACTGCAATTTTTTTCAGTAATCAGTAAAAGTGTACTGGTAATGCAAATTTTTTTCAGTAATCAGTAAAATTTTACTGCTTACTGCTATTTGTAATGCAGTAAATTTATAATGCAGTGTGCCCACCTATGGGTCAAATAAACTTTATCGTTTTGGGAGTTTACGAATTGTTGAATTTGAAAAATGTTCTCGTCAGAAAACACAATGTTCGGAAATTTACCGTTTTCGGCCAAGCGAAGCAACTCCTTCGCTCTCTCAAGTCTGACTTGTTGCTACTTTGGTGTAAGATCATGCGCCTTTGGATCTTGTAAGGTTCGACCTTGAGATCATTTTTCAGTATGCGGTAGATGCGGCGGATGTTACGGTTGGATATTTTCAGTTCTTTCGCCATTTAATTGGGGGATTTCGCCCAAGTCACTTCTTCACTTTTTGAACCATTTCATGTGACGTTGCAGTCTTTTTATGACCACCTCTATCATGTATCGCGATGCTACCAGTATCATTGTAACGAGTAATGGTGCGATAAACACAAACTTTATTTACTTTAAGGTTAAAGCGAACCAACTGAGTGTAGACTCTTATGAGCACCCCAAACCCAACAAACACACCACAAATACTATCTCAAAATTGCGGAATTTCGATCAAGTTATAGAGTACGACGGTACAAAAACATGGCAAAGTTCAGAAATATTATAAAAAAGTCGGTCCAAACCTACTGGAAATCACTCGTATGGTAAATTCTATATTGCACCTGCCGATTACTGCTTTGTGAGACTTTTATTCTTGCGAAAATATCAATATAATCAGTGGATATGAAACTCGTTTATAGAATAGTGAATTCAGGAGAATATATGGAAATACGAGTACCCAACGGGTTCTAACTTTTTGGTGATGACTGCTACGAAAAATTAGAAACAATTTTCGGATAGGTACGTGCAATAAAACATTCAGAGCAGTTTACCTGCAAAACATTTCAACCCATTATAGTATTTCATGGAGGGCCTTTTTGCCCCTCTATTTGACCAGTACCTAAAATGTCATTTTTAATAGAGTTAGTGAGTAAAAAATGTCAACTAAGCCAACCCCCCAAACGAGCCTCTGTATCTGTGTATATTTTCAAAATCGCACACGTACCTATATTTGTATGTCCTTATAACCAGTCAGTGCCATTACCATTGACACGTTCAAGCCGTATATCGTAAACAGACACGCCAAATTCGAAGCTGATCCATTGACTGCCAACTGGCAACGAAAGCAACAGATTAAAATTCGTAAGGATATGTGGCCGCACCAAAGCCAATGGCAGACAACACATAGGACACTCAGCTCTTTTCCCTTTGCCTTCTTACAAGCTAACGCCTTGGCAATTGTGTCCCTTAAAGCCAGCAGCACTTTGCCTACAGCTCTTCCGTGACTTTCCTTCGTGACTGGCAGCTATCTCTCTCTCTCTCTTACTACCGCTCTGACATGCTTGGTCGTCTCCATCACCTCATGCGATTTGTGTGAATTATTGATGGTAATTTTAAAATGTACCCTCAAATATTTTCATTTCGGATTTACACTTTGTTTGTCATTGTTACGGTTGTTTGCATTTTTTCCTCAAAAGCTCCCCACACACTCACTCATTGTCATAGTTATCGCTCCGCAAAGTGTGCTATATGCCGTTACTATTGATTGTCGTATAGCTGTTTGTTTGATGTTTGACTGTTGGATCACTGGGTTGTTTGTCGCTTATCATAATGGCGCAAACATATGGCTGTACGTGTCGATAATTTAAATAAGCTACTTTGCTGGCCTTTGCTGGCGGGTACACCCGTGAAGCCTCATCAACTTTTCACTTGTGATTTGGCATTAACTGCAATGTAAAGGTGAAATGTGTGATTTTCAAATTCTACCTTTTTTCATCCCCTTCGAAGCTGAACGAACGAATACTGAACTGAAATCTGCATACATATAAAATCGCTTATCAGCCGTCGATTGTTTTGCAGCGACGCATTTTCGTTATGTTCATTAGTGTGAAATTCGGTTTTTTCAGACACCCGCATTTAGCTGATTGGATTCGTTTCTTGTTTTACTGTCACTAACACTGCCGCGGCATTGAAATTAGATCACCGTAATGAGATAAGAAAATGAGTTCCTAAGTATGTGCTCATATAAGCAGAATCTTAGACGTTCAAGTGACGTTCGGTTATTGAATTTTCCGATGCAATCTGTAAGCAGCGTTATTGTAAGGAAAATACAGTATTTTGACATATTTAACAGGTGCAATAAGTTTCAATTTCGTATCCAGATTAAGCAGATTTTGTTGGCGGAATTTAAATAACCGATTTTGCTGCACAAAATGGATTTGGACCTCATTTATGTTATTGTAGTTTGTATTGGAAATAAAGTACTTTTATTGTTCTAAAATTTTTTATTCAAAAAATAGTATAGCAGTTGAGCGTCTTTCGAAAAGTGCTGGAAAGCCACACTGTCCCACACGCAGCTAAATCTCAATTATATAATCAATTAATTTTTAATGAACCCTTAACTGCCCAGTATGATTTCATAAGGTATCTGACTACCCTAAATTAATGTAAGTAATTTTTAAAAGAAAGCGAAGACATTTTCACTGCAAAAAATACAAGTTGGCGCAAAACAAATCACTATGTGGAAAGATTTATAATTTTTAGAAATGGCGAACGCCAATCTATATACTGTGGGCAAAAAGTAGGGTGAATTTATTTGTCAAACTTCGCGGGATTAAAATTTCGCTCTAGTTATTTTTTTCATGAGTTGGCAGCACTGTTAATAACATCTGGGCCAACTTTCATGTGAATGTCATTATCAGTAATATATTTACGCTTGTGTTTACCAAACGACCAAGAGTGCATTTTTCGATTTTTACAGTGTCTGATTTGATTGAGCAGAGAAGTGCCATCAAATTTGAATTCCTGCCACCTGGCCAAACTGTTAATAAGGAATATTATTTGAGCGTTATACGTCGTTTACGTGAAGCAATTCGTCTAAAAAGACCAGAATTATGGGCCAACAACTCTTGGTTTTTGCATCACGATAATGCACCGTCTTACACAGCACTGCACTCGTGACCATTTCGCCAAAAATTCCACGCATATCGTTCCGCATCCACCGTGTTTGCCTGATTTGGCTCCGTGTGACTTCTGGCTATTCCCAAAACTCAAGAGACCACTCCGGGGAACGCGTTTCGAGTCGATTGAGGAGATAAAAGCTGAATCGAAGAAGGTGCTGATGGCTATACCGGAAATGGACTATTTGGCATGTTTCGGGGATTGGAGAAATCGTTGGCATAACTGTATTTCATCGAAAGGCGATTATCTTGAAGAGGATGAAATTGATTTACAAGAATAAATAAAGATTTTTCATTTTACAACCAAATTCACCTTACTTTTTGCCCACACTTGTGAATTAGAACCCTGCAGTTATTCAGTAAAAGTTACAATAATAAAAAAGTTATTCAAAAAACAAAATTGGTTGATTAATTTTGCGCCACCTTGTATATTAAAGTACGTTCACATGTGGCAGATTAGCTGCAAAATTGGCAATTAGCTGAGAAGACTGTTTTAAAAGGTTTTTCTTCGTAGAAATTGGTTTGGTATTGTGTAATACGAGGGCAGTTCAATAAGTACCCGTGTTTGATGACAGGCGTTTCTAAGGAAAATTGGTGTTAGTATCGTGCTGTCATTTATCAAAGGATATCAAAATAAATATCAGACTGTCAATTTCGAGTAAGACGTATTTCGTGATTTCGCTAAGATGGAAAAAGAGCAGTATCATTAGGTAATTCGCTTCTAGTTTTTGAATGGAAAAAAATGCTATTTCTGGGGACGCTTCACCATCTATGACCACAGTTCGATATTGGTTCAACGGATTTAAAAGTGGACGAACATCCATTTGTGATAAAGAGCGACCAGGACGCCCGGCAGACGTGGTTAGCGAGGAAATCATTCAAAAAGTCCACGACAAGATTCTCGCTGATCGACTAATGAAAGTGCGTGATGTAAAAGAGTCCATAGATGTTTTGACCGGAACGGCAATTAATATTTTCCATAAGTCGGCCCACTGCGGTTGCTCACAAGCAACAACAAGCGGATGCGGCTGTTGACTTCGAACCAGTGTTTGCAGCAATTTAAGCAAGATCGGAAGGAATTTTTGTGTCGATTTGTGACCGTTATGAAGCCGGGACTCATCATTACACAACGGAAACTAAGCAACAATCAAAACAATGGATATCTCCCGGTGAAGATGAAGGCAAAGAAGGCCGGAAAGGTCATGACGACGATTTTTTGGCATGCGAACTGCGTCATCCTCATGCATTTTTTAAAAAAAGAAAGATCGATCATTGGACAATACTACAGTGAGTTATTGGACCGCTTTCACAAAAAATTCAAGGGGACACGACCGCATTTGGCGAAAAGGAAGGGGTGTTTCACCACGATAACGCACTAGCACTTTCATCCGGAGTTGTCGCCGCCAAACTGCATGAATTGTGCTACGAATTGCTACCGCACCCCCCGTATTCAACCGATCTAGCTCCCTGCACATTTTCCTTGTTCCCTAACGTGAAGAAATGGCTCGCGGGCAAAAATCTTAGTTCAAACGAGGAAGTCTTCGCCGCGACAGAGGCGTATTTTGGAGAGTTCGACTAATTCTATTTTATGGAGGGTTTAAAAAATAGCCGGAGCATTGGGAGAAGTTTATCTTCCTAAAAAGGGACTTTATTGAAAAATACAATAAAATAAAAATGAAAAAAAAAAAAATGGTGTATTCATTTCTAACACGGGTACTTATTGCACCCCCCCTCGTAGTGTTTTCGGTTTGTAGAAGGTTTGCCATTGTTTGCCTAGGAGCGGCCGCTATCAGACAAATCTGTTTCTATCTCGAGCCTACGCACTTCCGAATGGTAGTCACGTACCAACCCATTCGGCGGTAACAAACTCTGCAAACTCTACATGCTGTATCAGGACACACCTGACTCGATCACCAGCGAAACAAAGGTATGAGGCGCACGAGCAAAATTGAAGATGTAGCAAAGTGGAGCCGAAAAGAGTGGAACCGACATGTCCAAAGAATGGCTGACGGACGCCTTGCGACTGCAGCAATACTAGAGACCGAATATACCGAACCCGCCAAGTAGACCTCCAATAAGATGGCAAGAGTGCTCACCTTCCGGCTCCAATCCATATGTGAACAATGGATAAGTAGGTATAATTTTTATTGTTAATTCAGATTGTTATAAAACAGGACACAGTCCTAAATAAAGTTGCAGTAGGAGAAGGAGAATAAGTATAGATGGCTGTGGAAAGGCTAAGCAAATGTTGGTAATTACAATATTATATTAGAACAATCAAATAAATCAAAATTTTCAAAAAGATATTTTAATGTGCACAGTCCAGTTCCAGAAATTTCTTTTTGGCTCAACATTGACCGCGCAATAAATCCATTAAGATTGTCAATATAGTTCCAAACTGTATACATTTGAAAACAATATCAAATTTAAAAACTTAATTTACTTTAATTTTATGTAGCAAAGTGCAAGTGTGAAGTTGCTAAAACTCGCTTTAACTTTTAAGATTTTTTTTTTTAGACAGTCTTGTTCATACTTATTCCTCCATATAACGCATGAACGGTAGAAAATGTAGACGCCGTCCGCAGGAAAATTATTAATAATCAAAGCGAATTTCCAGCAAACGAACTTGCATTTTGTTAGACTCAAATTTAAAAATTCTGAGTAAAAAGTTTGAAATTCTGATGAAACTGTAATTGTTAATTATTCTCTAATTATTGCGGACAAAGCTTGGAGCCTCGATTTCTACGGCTTTTTTTTCTACAAATAAACATTGTGAATATTGTAAAAAAATTCAATGTGCCACAACTTTCTTGGCCGACTGTAGTTCGTGACTCTACACCGTGGCATCTTCGACCAGAAAAAAGTGAAGTTTGGACCAAAATTAGTCTTCAAAGAGTCAGTAAAGATTGTATAGTATACTGTAGTGCGGGTTAGGTAAAGAAACAAAACTAAAAATTTGCATGGGGTATTTCTGCAACAAAAATATTTATAGTATATTATCTTGGAGCGATTTTTCCATGCAGAAATTTGGCAGTATCTGGTGTTTATATGCGTTCCGGCGACATGTTCCAGATTTAAGTTTCACTATGGCCATAGGACAGCACCAGTTTCCATTTTAAGGGGGGAGCCTGGTTTATGAGGTCTAAAAATTGCATCTCTTTCCGATTTTTTTTTAAAGGAAAAAATTTATTTAGCACTGCAAAGTTTTTTCTATATTTTAATGAACCTTTAAAAAGTATAAAAAATTTTTGAACTGGTTAAAATAAGTTGAAAAAAATGTTTAACATAGAAATTAGTAGAGCGCTGCAACGCTGGAGTTTCCAACTGGCGTACAAGATACAGCTCGTAATTATTATCTAAAGCAAAAAATTCAAATGGATTTCTTATTATCATGATTTTTTATTCTAGATGAACTAAGAAAACTGAGAGGAATTCCAAAATTTCAACTTTTTGGAGGTTTTAAAGAAAAAAATGCCTTTTAATAAAAAAAAAATTCACTTCAACTTGGTATAAAAGTCTTGAAACTTTTTTTTTATCTATTTTGTTAGTTTAAATAGAAGAGAATTTAATACTGAAGGGAACAAGCTATGATTTATTTTAAAAGGTTCATTAGTTTTTTTCATTCATGTACGCCAATTCAAAGAAATAATAAAAATGAAAAGTCGAGAAAACAAGATAAAGTTTGTACTAAAGCTGTCCGGTCATAGCGTAACTACCTAACGCTCGCCTACCTTTGGATTTGTAGCTACGGAAATATTGAGAATTAGGCTCTGTAACTTTGTGTGAATATTCTGAAATATATTAGGAATCGCTTAAAATGAAAAAAGAAATTGATTTTTTTGACCTTATAAACCAGGTTCCCCCCTTAAGAGCAGTCAACTCTCGCCACGGCAAAAATCTGAGTTTCAAGAAAAAGCTTTCCATAAAAACCATCTACGATTTTTATCATCCTCAAAAATCTAGGCGTAAACACCAGCAGAATCTCCCTTTAGCCCTCTGAAAACTTATTTGATGTACGAGTATGTCACCTTTTCCTTTTTTTAAATTTGTACGCTATGAAAATCAGTACCCTTACTTACTCAGTACCCAGTCTACTGTCCACTAACTAACACACCTACTCTGCTCGCACTTCTCACTGCATAAATATTTAATGAACTTAATTGAGTTGCCAACCGGATACTCAATGCTTCAGAGCTGCTATTATCACTAATGCCAACACATCTACATATACTTATATGTGAGTACACTGATATTGTATTACGACTAAAGTGGAGAGCTGCGCCTCTGGGCATAACAGCGTAACCGCATTTTAATTAGTAAAATTTTCAAAAACAGAAAAAGGCACAGCAGGCAACCGGAAGAGGATATGCTGTGGACAGGAAAACGTATGAGTAGTATAATTTCCAGCTAACTAGTGAATGTAGATGGTAAGGATAGACGGCAACGGGGAATATAACTTAGGAGATGATGTAATGCAACTGCTTAGTTTTCATAAACTCGAAGTGCAGGCGGATGTTCGTGGGAGAAAAAAGCACGAAGTTCAGCGAAATTTTAGCAGAATGCAAACTCTTTCGCATGGGAATTGTGGCAAGTGACGGGAAAGTAATTTTCCAAAGTACACAAGAAGGAAGAAAATGAGTGTTTTTTTTTAAATATAATTGACTTTTTCGTAATTTGCGTTATTTGAGTGAAGTTGAAAAGATAAAATAGTGTAGTTTCCTAGTATTCTGAAAATAATTGAATTTTTCTACAAGATGGCACAAAACTAATAATACAATTTAGAATAAATGGCTGCTGAACGCTGGGTGACCCACTTGGACAAAGAATCAAAAATCGTAGGAGAAAATATCATACAGGGGGGAAAAAGCAGAGGCTAAAGAACCTAACATTTGGAAAAAATAGGAAGGAGCTTTGGATTAGAGGATGGCGACCAACAGTGGATAATTACGTTTGTTTTAACCACTTTAAGCTACTCGTGAAATTCAGCAGATGGGTAATATTTAAACCAGAAATATTAGCAGGTCTCTAAATCTGTGAGAGCAGGGCTGAGATGATTCCCCCTCATTTTCCAGACAGCTTCTGCGGAAAGACTTGAATCAATTCCAAGTCTCACAGCATGGCACCCAACGGGCAATGTCCGGTAAGAATACACACAAAATTAGAAATTCCCTCGAACGCGGCCGATCTACCCATGGTTTCGGAGATTTCGGAACTTTGTACGTTTGCGCACTAACTCAGCGCTCGATGAGTTGACGCGGTCCCATCTTTCCAGGAGTAGATCACAGGTTCTCAAGGGAACCCCAATATTCTCATTTCAAGGTGAAACCGTTTCCAGGGTCCCCTGTGTAGCCAGCTCACCAGCCCAGCAGTTTCCGTCTATACCACCGTGACCGGAAATCCAAATATAATATCAAGGTATTCGAGTGTTGTCAAGAGAAAAGTCAAGCGTTGTCGACGCACAAACAACGAGCCCATTGCTCTATAATAGCCTCGATGTCGGAGTAAATTTTTACGCCATTTAAAGTAACTACAAAAGTAAACAGCTAATCCTCTGCTTCCTTAATTGCAGGTATGGAAAAATGGAAAACAGTAGAGTGCTCCGGAAGTATAAATTTGAACTCCCGCAGAATACTCCCCACCAACTCTTCCGTCCAACTTTCGTGAACTTTCCGTAAACAAGTTTGCCATGTTCTGTCTCCAATTTAGTTTTTAAATAATTTTTATTTTTTATATTTATTAAATACTAAAGAACTATTTTGAGTGATGGACATCTTTATTTTGATCTTTACGCGCTCATTACTTGTCCGGTTGTATAGTGCAGCTGCCTATGCCATTTGCAGAAATTATAAATCTTCCAATAGAGTGATTAATTTTACGTCGTTTTGTACATATTGTATTCATAAATGGCTGATGAGTAAATTTCATTACGAACTTTCATCAATTTTCAATTCAAATATTTTTTCGAGGAAAAGTTCAGCGATAATCATTTAAAATTTTGTGCTTGTCAAACTTCTTAAAAATTCATATTGAATCATTATGGACCCAAATTGCTACTCAAAAATTATTTCATTCGTTATTTCCATGCTTCAAAATGCTACAGAACTGATCCAAAGAATAATGGTTTTTGAACATTTAGCAAATCTGAACACTTCTCACTGTGCTCGATGTCTAGGGGCCTACTGTTGCAGATAGGATACGCAAAGAAACGAGAGCCTTGTACTTCTGCAGCAGGTCAATAAGGGGAGAATAATATACTGGTTCTATATATCGATAGTTGGACCAATTTTCTAGTATAGCATTCTAGTCCTGTGGAACGCCTTTGGAAAGGGTACGAAAGTTAAGAGGGCTGTAGTTTAATGGCTAGCATCAATTCTCGGAACCAATGCAATTCCAACCACACCAGTGAAAGCATTATATGCGACATTAAACCTGCTTTTAATAGAAATTCAGGCAAAATATATCTGTAACAGTCAGACAATAAGATCGAATACCTTAACTCGCTGCAATCACAGTAAGATTCTAACCGGAAACGGACTTACACCGTCTCGATTGAGGGCGAGTCCATTCATGGAGACACAAATTGCTCAAAGGAACATAAACAATGACAAAGCAATATCCTTGCATACATATAAGCTACTTATTTTTGCGAAATTTATAAGAATAGCGAGCCAAAGACAATTGCGGCCGACTCTCAATACTGAATGCACAGAATTTCTATTTTAGCGGGGTACATTTCGTTCTATACCAATATTGCATGGAAAAAATAGCCGTGCGGATATCAAGCTTAACTCTTTAGACCAAACTCCGACTTAAAAAAGTTGTAAAGGTTTTTCTACAGCGATATGTCTAAGACGCTTATTGCGAATTAAACCACACAGGGACTTCCAACCAGTCTTTTGAAGCAGGCCAGATTATTAAAAAATCATCTTTAGCATGGAATGCCGCCTTGAAGTCTTAGCGAAGGTTATATGGAATGGTGTAACACCGCTTATGTTCATCAACAGAGTGAAAGATCCAACTTTAGTGGTGATTTAGATCTGTACTTCCTGTGAGCAACTTAGATCAAGACATTTCAAATTCCACTTTATACGAAACCTATTAGTTCAATGTACTGGGTAACTTTCTAAGAACGCATGCAGAACTACTACCTTCGTTCAATAATGTGTGTGACTAATTAATTAAAATACATTTTTTTGCCAAAATTCGTTTTTATGCATCAACATAGTCCCCTTTTAGGGCGATACAATCATTCCAACGCTTTTCCAATCTTTCCATACCGCCTTTGTAAAACGATTTTTCTTTGCCTTCAAAATAGGCCTCAGTTTCGGCGATTACTTCATCATTTGAGCCAAATCTCTTACCACGGAGCATCTCTTTTAGGGGTTTGCGAAGAGCCAGTAGTCGCTGGGGGCCAAATCTGGAGAATACGGTGGACGGGGAAGCAATTCGAAGCCCAATTCGTTCAATTTTGCCATCGTTTTCATTGATTTGTGACACGGTGCGTTGTCTTGGTGGAACAACACTTTTTTCTTCGCCATATGAGGCCGTTTCTTTGCGATTTCGTCTTTCAAACGCTCCAATAACGCTGAAGATAGTCGCTAAATATTATTCCATGCGCATCCCAAAATACGGACGCCATAATCTTGCCAGCCGACTGCTGCGTCTTTGGTCGCTTTGGGCGGCTTTCACCGGCTGCATGCCACTCAGCAGACTGCCGATTTGACTCTGGAGTGAAATGGTGGATCCATGTTTCATCCATTGTAATGTACCGATGCAAAAACTCCGACTTATTGCGCGTAAACATGTCCAAACAGCTCTTTGAATCATCCATTCGTTGTTGTTTTTGCTCCGGTGTGAGCAAACGCGGCACCCATTTAGAAAACACCTTTTTCATACCCAAATGTTCGTGTATTATGGTGTGTACACTGCCTGCTGATATCTTTAGAATGTCAGCAATCTCCCTCACTTTCACTTTACGGTCGGGCATAATGATTTTCAGTGCTTTTTCAACGTTTTCCGGAATAACAGAGTCATTTGGCCTTCCAGTAGATGGAATGTCATCGGTGTCTGTACGACCACGTTTGAATTCAGCATACCAATAACAAATGCTTCTTTTTGATGGAGCAGAGTCCGAATAATGTTTTTCAAGCCATTCCTGGCATTGAACAGTATTTTTTTTCATTAAAAAAATAATGATAAATCAGCACACGGAATTGCTTTGAATTCATTTTTTTTAAACTCAAAAGTAGCGTCACTTAAAGCACTGTAACTTGTAAACAAATGGTCGGATTAAGATATGATTTTGACAGTAAGCTAAAAAGGTTGCCAACTTTCGAAAAAAATATTGATTTAGTACTAGTTCCGTCTTCTATGTGTCAGTCACACACATTATTGAACGTCCTGGTATTTCGCGTTTCACAATTGTTTGCAAAGCTTCCACTCCGAAAACTCTCGTTAAAGGCATTATGTTGAAAGCACTCCCTTTCAGCTCAATTAATGCTACTCGACGAAGCTACTGATTTCGCAATATATGTACTCGGAAGTAAATACGAGGCTTTCCTTTTATATTTTGCGCCCAATAATGAAAACACAGTAAAATAATAATAAAAATGGATTTATTGTTTTTTGAAATATTCTCCTTGGAAGTCAATAACTTCCGCATTCGCTCGAACCTATTTTGAAAGCACTTTTGCCACTCAGAAGTGGATACCTTCAAAAAGAGCTCTTTACGAGGCTTCAACAGCTTCTTCACGCGAAAAAAGTTGACTTTGTATTTCACTTTTGATGCCCGAACAAAAAAAATCATTAGGTGTCAAAACAAAGCTGTAAGGCGCATGACTCATTACTTCAATTTTTGAATCCTGAAAACTTCTCTTATGTGAACTGATTTGTCTTGGTAAAGGATGATTTGTCTTCGGCCGTTGGTTTTCCTTAATTCTCCGAAAACTTCTGGCAAACATCTGGTTGTGTATCTGTAAGAGTTAACCGTTTTAAGTTTTTCTAGTGGTACAGTTGCGGCATGAGCAGATTTTTCTTTCGCGAACAATTTTTATTGGATTCAGCTCGTCTCCAAATACCAATACTTTCGATTGCTACTTTGTTTCCGTTTCATATGCATAGAAACAATATTCATTACCTGTTATGATAACATAGACGTAATTTGAACGAACGCGGCTGTATTTCTTCAACATTTCTTTACACTAACCGACACGCGTCCTTTTTTGGGCGTTTGTGAAATTATGAGCTATACAACGAGAACAAATCTTCTTGACGACCAAATGTTCGTGCATTATTAAATATACGCTGGTGATATATTGCATGGTGATCTTGTGTTAATAATTGACGCACAGCACCAATAGCTTTTAGCACAACAATCATTTTTAGACGGCCTTAATGAAATTCATTCTTAAATAATCAACGACCACTTTGGAACACATTTCACAGTGGCATAGTTAGGTGATTTAATGCCAAAAGTCGAACTAAGTTGGCCAATGTACTAATGTTTCGATAATTAACATGGAAGCCGGAATTAATCAATATGCGAAAATCTTCACGAGTTAATTTAAATTAATTTAATTTTTCAACACACTAAAAACAAAAAGCAAATAAAGATTCTGCTAAAAAACTTTACATGCGAGTCTATGCTAAAAAATTCAAAAGTTTTCGCTAAAAACAAACATCAAATTACAGCTCATCACACGAAGTGCTGCAAAGGCGCAAAAGAGATATAAAAGGCAACCCACGTTTTTTTTTTTTTGTCGAAACAACTGACAAGTGCAGCACTCACACATTAATTAAGTCCATTGTACTACACTTGGATTCCATTTTAATTTTCTTCAAATCTACCCGATCTCCGAAGAAATCTAAGTAGATCTTGTGGTGCCAAGGAGCCAAGATGGTCGCTTCTTAACACATCAGTGCCAAAGACCTCAAACCTGATTCGAGCGAAGGCGGGGCAGACACACAGGAAGTGGTCCGCCGTCTCATCCTCCACTTCACAAGCTAGGCAGAGTACACTGTCTGAGATGTCCAACCTTTCCATGTGCTTTGCGCATAGAAAGTGGCCCGTCATCAGTCCAACCAGCCGTCTGCACTCCCCTCTGCTTAATGACAGAAGGGTTTGCGACAGTCGATCGAACATGACAGGTAACACCAGTTTAGTCCATCTGCAGCCTCTCTCAGCCTGCCAAGCTCGCTTGTGGGTGGTAGTTACCCATTTGCTAACCGTGGCTGTGATGGCCGCAGAAGGGAGTGGCAAAACGGGCTCTGGGCCAAAGAAGTTGGCCTCAGAGCCCATCTTAGCTAAGGAGTCAGAGGTCTTGTTACCCGCGATATCCACGTGTCCCGGGACCCATGTTAACATCAGGCTATTATATCTGCCGTCATAGTTCAGCCTAGATTTACAGGACTTGACTACCCCTGATGTGATTGGAAGGCTGTCTAAGGCCATACGCGCAGCTTGGCTGTCGCTGCAGACACATATAGATCTGCCTCTCCATCGCTTTTCCACAACAAAGTTCATTGCTTCTTGAACTGCATACACCTCCGCTTGAAACACAGATGCATGCATTCCAAGAGCAAAGTGCAGTTTTGTCCCGCTGGATTCCACGTAGACCCCAGAGCCGAAGCCATGCTCGGTCCTGAAGCCATTGGTAAAAATGCGAAAACAGTGTTTGCTGGGCTCATTTTCTGAGTCTACTCGATACTTTTTTCGCGAAGTAAGTAGATTTTACATTCGATGCTTTTTCGAGTTCGTCGATACTTTAAATAAATAATTCGCCCGTAGAATTCTGTTAGGTATTTGACCGCGCTCCTCCTCCTATTTGTGGCGTACGTTTTAATGTTATTCTACAACTGAAGGGGTCTATAGTTTTAAGCCGACTCCGAATGGCAAATGGCTTTTTATAAGGAGATTTTCCATTGCCTGCCGCGGAGCGACCGCTGTCAGAAAAAATCTTTTTCAATCAGTTTGCTGTTTCATGCACGGAGATTCGAACAGACGCACTTCCGAATGGTAGTCACACATCCATTGGGTTGATGGACTACGGCGAATCATATCAAAGTAGTTCATATAAATTTCGATTTGCCATTATTTTTGACGAGATAACGTCTTATAATTCGATTTAGCCGGCTGCACGCACGAAAAAATGTGTCGTTATCTTGCTCATTTGTCGTTACCTTGCTAATTTGTCGTTACCTTGCTCATTAGGCGTTACCTTGCTCATTTGTCGTTACCTTGCTCATTGTCGTTACCTTGAATGAACTGCAAGCGAAAGCGCGGAGCGAACGACAAAGAGCACAGTCGGCCTCCGCATTCAGCAACGTTCGACATTTGGTTCTCTCCTACTTGAATGAGTATATGTATGTATGTATATGTATGTATATGCGCATTTGTATATAAATTCACATATTTGTATTTGCATATACCTTCTTCCTGTGTGCATGGTAATGAACTATTTCCCTGTTGAGAATTGGACGATGATAGGAATTTAGGAAATGAAAGGGGGTGTTTCGAGTGTAATGTGTCTTGTAAAAGGCAAATCGATGATGTGGCCTCTTACTGTTGTTGACTTATTAACGTCTGATGCACCATCGAAATTGAAGATATCTTTCATGAATTTGATAAATGTTTTGTCATTTTTCACGTTTGTGTAAATTTAACTTGACCTATTCCATTGCGATTCCATTTACCTCCTCCTCTATTTCCATACAAAATATCTATCAAACAAATAAAATTAAAATTTTGTTTTGAAAATTGCAACCATTCCATCAATATTTTCTTATGACGTTGTCACGTTAAACTATCGTCAGTAAACCAATTTTACAGACAACCTCTTTTTTTCGTGTTTAATTTTCTTGCAACTTTTGGAAAATCTTCGAAAAATTTCACTCCATCAAATTTGAAGCATGTAAAATATGTAGTAAAAGGGTGAAGAATTTTGTTCCTAGCAAAAGTCTCTTCTCGACAGCAGGAAATATAATTGCACAGAAAAGAAATCACTTACCAGGCAAATATCGAGAAATTGCTTTTTTGTACCTTTGTTAAAGACGACGATTGTTTAGTTTTCAAACATAACTTAAAATACAGAATTACCGATCAAGAATATTAAAACAATAAATGTCTGGTTTTTATGATATAAATGTTTGCTCGATACTATGTTCCGATAGCAAAACGATGTAAAAGTATCGAAATCAAGATGATATCGAACGATCACTAGACGACGATAGACCGTAAAGCGCGTTCTCATATCTGCAGACCTCGGATCTTTTTATAATTTTTACCTATACACTTTTAAGTAAATATTTACCTATACAAATAAAAAACGTAAAAAATTTTACAAAATCCAGCAGAAAACCCAGCAGTGGTTTCCGGCATTTTTCAAAATTTATTTTTGATTACGGGCAGCAAGACATAATTTTGAGCGCGAAGTTTGGCAAAAATTGTTTTACATTACAAAACATGCTAAATGTGGGGAAACAGCATCAACATCTGCGCCGAAAGCACAGCATCACAATGCAACAACAACGAATTCCGTGCACCTTTGCCATAATATATTGCTGTAACTCTAGCAACTATGTTTGTATGTATGTATGTAGGTACGTAGGTACATCCTGCGTCTAACGATTCTCAATTTGCAGTGCACATTTAAAAATTGTACACCCCTCCCCCGAGCAAATTGCTACATCACACAATTTTCGTGAAATTACGGCTGCAGCATAAACTTCTGCCCACTAACGCCTTTAATTCCACAGCTGAAATTGCCACGCTTGTTCGGCTACTTCTTATTGCTTCAACTACCGTCACTTTGCCGTATATCTCATACCAATTGTTGTTTTTGTTATCGCTGTTTTAACTGGTTAATGTTGTTGGTATTCTGTTTTTATGGCTGTAACTGCTGTTGCGGCTATTGTTGGCGCTTTTTTCTGCCTTCTCTATAAACCGCCATATATACATACTTACTTGCGAGTATGGATGTTTGTGTGTGTATGTAGGTAAGTGGTCGTGTGTGCAACTGCCCACCACTACTTCCGTCTATCAGCTCCATTTCACTCTTGTTATTGTTTTGTTTTGTTTTTATTGTCGTTGTCGCTGTTGTTGTTGTTGCGGTATCCTGCGGCCACAGATACATTATCCTAAATTTGCATAAAATAAATAAATTAAGTATGCCAGACATGCGGTGCGTTGCGGTGCTCCGTTGCTTCGATACAGCGTTGAGCGTTGCGCGTTGCTGCGTTGCTGTGGCCACTCCCATCCTAATGCTGCCTTTGGCGCAGTTAGTCGTAAATGCCTGTTTTGTTGTTGTTTTTATTATTGTTTGTTTTGTTTGCTGGTTTTCTTTCTTTTTTGTACCGCTAATGGTTTGCTTCGCCATGTGGCCACCGTTGGAAACAGTTAGCATTGGAAAAACCGAATTGCATTGGTGATTCGAGTTTCGTATTTATAATTTCGTCGGCCAAAGCAGCGCAATGAGTTTCCAGAAGCGCGCCAATTTCATATACAGGGTGGTTCCAAAAAAAAATTATTTTATTTATCATGTGAATATTAATGTAGGCTATCGAAAAGGTGACTCTCAGTTAGACACGATATTCGGTTCCAATAGGAAGACACTCGATGTGGCGCATCCCATCAAAATTAACGCGGTTGTATTCCAGTGTAAGAATTCCAACCGATTTTTTCGTATCTAAAGTCCTCCGCATTATCGAAGAATTGAATACCCAAAGCAGAAGATATCCACATATCAAGCGAAGGCCTCTGTCAGCATATATTAATAATCGTTTCCTTTTTTTTTTCGACTTGAGCACTTCTTTAAAAGTCGTTTACCCAGAGGACTGGTACCTGTCCAACTAGTAACGTCGCAGGATGGCAGATTCTATTAAGTTAATACTCCACTTAATTAGATATATTGTAACAATGCGGCAGTGGTTTTGATATTTTACGTAGCCTCGTCACGCCTTCTACCATTCGATACTTTGTTTGTTTTTCAGATATAAATACAGGGCGACAGATAGTCACTATCATAGATCCACAGAGCAAAATGAATCTCCTTATGAGCAATCTCCTTTCTGGTTTCAGCGAGATGCCGCCCTATACCACGCAGTCTATGCCTTAATCGATCTTTTGCGCGCCAAGCTCAGGCGGCTAGGTACTGTGGATAACATCCTTCGAACCACTTGCAAATTGTAGGAAAGCAGGATCGAGCTCTGAATCAGAGGATGTAAGCTAAAAATATTACAAAAGGTGGAGCAAAATTAATCATCACATCGGAAGATATACATATATTTTTACAAATGGCGTCGTTGGTCAAACATACTTGACACTTGTGAAGTAGAAAGCTGCTGTGTACAAACAGACATGCAATGGAGCGTGTAAAGGTTAAAATAAAGATTTCAATCACTTTCCGAGAAGACGACTGTTGATCACTTTCTCTGTAAATGTCCGGATTTGGCAGCTAGACGATCAAGGCCGCTGGGTGCTCCTTTCTTCGACAGCCTGGAGAAATGCTCCAACCTAAATCCTATCAACCTCCGCTAATACGTCAACTGCTCTGGTTGGCTGTAGATAGCGGCCCGTTGGAGGTCTAAAAATAGCATCAAAGCTTCGGGAGTGCCAGACTGGTACTTCAACTATATTATTTCACCTGACATCGCCTGCCTACCATCGCTCAAAACAATTTTTTTTTATTTACTAAGTAAGCTAAAAATTATTTACTAAATAAATAAAACTATTCAAAAATCAAATAGGATAATTAATTTTGTGCCACCTTGTAGATACGAGGCTATGTACATATGTATATATATGCATGTATAAATTTGTATGCATATGTATGCTTATAGAAATTTGCTATTATATCACATTTTGTATCAGCATCAGCGGGAGTTAAAACGCACAGAAAACTAAAATTTTACGAAACTTCAACAAAAATTCTTGCACATAACAACTGCCTGCAACGGCTGATGCTGTTACCATCTAGTTGATGTTGTTGTAGCACTTTTTGCAAATATTGCAAGTTGCGTGGTTTGATCAAACCGTTAGCTGATTGTGTTGTTTTTTGTTTTTGTTATATTTTCTTTTCGTTTTTGGGAAAATGGTTTTTGCATTTGCGTTTGCCCATTGCAAGCGGGCGTTACTTTGGGACTTTTTGTGCAAGTGGTTGATAATAAGAAGTATATATACATACATACAAACTTATGCAGCACTACATTATATACCTACTCTACTATCTTTTTTCTATACATATTTTCCTTGCTACATTTTAATTTGCCAGCGATTTTTGCCGTTGCTGCGTCGTCAGTGCACCCACTGCCTTCAATGCGGTGGCCGAATGTTGCGCCGCAAAAATAACATTTACAATGGCTGCAGCTGCAGAGGTAGCAGAACCAGCTGCCATTTACTAGTTTGCCAGCTACCATTCACTAGTTAGTTGCTGCTTTTAGAGAAAATTACGTAAACGCACCGCACACCAACAACCACAACATTGCGGCTGCCTCGCCTGCCTCCACTTTATTTGTGCAATCAACGGGCCAAAAAGCATTGAAATTTCCTACAGTTTTCCTAAACATTGTATTTCTTTTTATTTTTCTGCAGTTTGCAACACTTTAGCTTTGTTGTTGAAATGATTTAGGTTTTTCTCTTTTGATTTATACTTTCGTTTCATATTTCATTTCCTGACAAGTTTTATATGCTTTTGAGGCTCTTGCGCCGTGCACAGTTTTTCCCTCACTCAGTAATTTTTGTTAATATCTTTTTGAAAGTGCGCTTCCAAAGTAGCATTTAGCCATTAACAACTACACTTTTGGCAGCTGAATGAATAATAAATTTCAGGCAACAAATGCCAATGTTCTCAACTACGACTCTCCGTAGGCACCTCGAAATGACCTTGTAAGCCGTTTTTAATAATTCGTGAGTTACTGCGCTACTCAATGTTTTACATCATTTTTTACCGCTCATTACATTTTATTACAAAATAAGTATTTCCCTGACATTTATGTGTGTTTAACTCAAACACGACGTTTATGATTAAACACTTCATCACAAACAGTGGGACAAATAGCAGAGACGATGGTCTACTTCTTCTTCTTGATTGGCATAGTAACCGCCTAAGCGAAAACAGAATATGTGACCTGGTCTATGAAAAGGTATCTACGTGTCAAAAAATCATTTTTCACTTTTTTGTTGATTCGAATAGTGTATGAAAGGCTCTTTAAAATGGTGAAAACCAGGAAGTCATAATTTGTGTAAAAGTTTGTTAAAAGTAAAAAAAAAGAAAAGTACAAATACGAAAAAGACTGATTTTTTTTTCATGATACAAATTAGAATAACGAAGACAATAATTTGTGCAAATTAAAAACTGAACCATTCCTGGACAGTCTGAGGTGTAATGAATACGACACTGAAGTCTGTTTTCAAAAAATTTGTTACAAAAAATGTATTCATAACTTTATAAATGGTAGTTTTTAAGGATTTTTCAAAATTTTTGTCACGAGTTGTGGCATTGTTTCAACATCAAAAGTTAATTAAAATATTTAAAAACTGTTATTCGGGGGTTTGCGAGGTCGCTGAATATGAATATGAAGTGAGATTATTTAAAATCAAAATGGCGGATCCAATATGTCGGACATGTTTTTTTAAATTTAACGGATTCTCTTAAGATTCAATACACGGGGGTTTTTGGCGTTGCTGATTACGAATCCGATATCAGATTTCAGAAATTCAATATGGCGGATCCAATAGGGCGGACATATTTTTTCAAAATTCATCAGATCCGCTTGACACTTTTCACTCGGGGGTTTTGGAGGTCGCTGATTACGAATCTGTTGTGAGATTTGCAAAAATCGAAATAGCTGATCCAATATGGCGGACAAATTTAAAAAAATGCATCGAATTCTTTCTAAACTCGTTACTTAGGGGTTTTTGGTGTCGCTAATTGCGAATCCAATATCAAATTTAAAAGATTTTACATGATGGATCCAATATGGTTTTCGAAACTCAAAATTCATCGGATTCGTTTGAAATTTTTTAGTCGGGAATTTTTGGGGTATTTGATTTTTTGCCAAGTTTATTAAAAGGTTTTTCAAAGTGGTGAAGAGAAAGAATAGTACAAGTACAAAAAAAACTGATTCTATTTCAAAACTAAAATAATGAAAATATATCGACTTCTAAGATAAAAAAACATTATTATAAAATATTATGCACAAAAATTTACGTTTTTCAAGTTTTTATATTTTTTTCGTCGCCGTCTTTCTCAGGATTTTTTTACGTATTGGTTGTAAAGAAGATGGACTTTTTTCTGCGTCAGATTTGAGAACATCTAAACTATCCTTTGCCTTTCGTTTCTTTGGTGGTAATTCTTTTATCGGTAATGGAGCAATGCATTTTTCCGATGACAACTTTTTTTTTTTTTGATGATGCAGCCACACATTTCTTCGATGCAGACTCCTTTTCTGATGTGGTAGCTTCAGATTTCTTCGATACCAACTGCTGCTGGAGCCACAATATCTGCTTTATTGATACTGTGATCTATGCTGAAGAAAATAAGCCAAACCGGATTGAAAGACATTAATATTTAAAAAAGTTACAAGGGTTTTTAGAAGTTTAAACTTTAACCGCTGTTTTCTCGAAAACTTGTTTTCGCACGTAAGGTACCTTTTCGTAGACCAGGTCACATATAATGGGTATGATGAGGGTCTTATAAAAGTTTATTTTTGTTCGTCAAGAAAGAATTTATTCCTCAATTGCCTACTTAGTCCAAAGCATAGCCATCAGAGCCATCTTCTTTTTTCCATTACTTCCTTTAGGCTGTTAAAACGGGTTCCCGTAGGGGTTTTTTGACTTGATCAAACAGAAAGACACCAAAAAATTGCAGAGAGCCACATCAGGTGAATTCAGTGACTGTTAGATAGTATTCGTTTCGTTCTTCTCAACGGATTCACGGATAATGATTGGCACTGTACGACGGTGAGTTATCATGTTGTAAAATCGGCCAGTTCTTTCCCGACAAATCCTTTCTTTTTTGGCGAATTGCTTCACGTTAACATCTCACAACTCCCAAATAATAGTCTTCGTTAGCTGTCTGATCTTCCTTCAAAAATTCGTACAAAAAACTCGGTGTACAATACAGCTGTAATCCATAAAAACTGTGAGCTTCGCTTTAACGCTGAAAACGACTTGATTTTGTTTGTCTTGATTCATTCGGAGTTTTCCACTCACTCGCCTGATGTTTGGATTGCGTGTCGTACTAATAAACTCACGTATCGCCTCCAGTAATGATGCGTTTCATCAATATTGAGTTGGACTCAGTCTTGGAAATCATGCATTTGGCGATATCAACGTGGTCCCGTTTTTGTATGAAATTCAGGTACTTTGGGACCAACTTTGCAAAAACAAGGCGCAAACTCAAATAATTAACTTCAATGACCTGAAAGGATCTATAAGTAATGCTCAAATCCTCTGTCAGCTTCCTGGTGATGAATTTGCGGTTATTCATCAACTTTTCTTTCAATTTATTGATATTTTCATTAGTTTTCGATGTCGACGGCCTGCAACTAAGTTCGTCATTTCCATCCCTTTTGAAGCGTTCATGCTCGTTCGACTGACTGTCTTCTTTAGAGCATCATTACCGAAACAGTTTCCCCATTATTACTAAGGTTTTCACCCCATTAAATCCATTTTTAACGCAAAATTTAATACAAATTCAAAGCCATTTTTAAAACTGTAAACAAACGAAGGCACGTGCAAAAGTAAATTTACTCAAGACGGCTTCAATTTTACAAATATCAAATAATGGCGATAAAATTTTGGCAGAGATGTTAATCACAGATATGGCAACTTAACAAAAACAGAACTCTAATCAGTTGACTTAGAGCGTCACCTGGCGGATGTTCCGTGAACTTTTTGATCGAGGAGGTATAGGAATCTGTTTTCCTATACATAAATTATAGATAGATATGGATAGATTCTTTTTTTGGAGATCTTCCGAAATTCAATGCATCGTTTACCACATCTAAAGCCTAGTTAATAAGTTTCAATTAGGGCAATACTGCATGGTAGGCCGGATCGATTTGTGGGGAGGCAAAAAAATCGCCCATTGCTCTGTGAAAATCGTATTCTAGGGATCAAAATAAGAAACTTTGCCGAAGGAACCATACCTCTAAAACGAATTCTGATGTCCCCTAATTTGGGTCGAACTTTTTAGTTTCTTTTCTATAACTCACTTAAATTAATTTTTTCATTTACATATGTTCTGACTAAATAAATTTCTTAAGAGAAAAATAGATATTATTATAAATAAATAATAAATATTATTATAAATAAATAAAAGTAAAGAAAAAACATAGCCATTTAGCTGATTTTTTCATGTAAAGGCCAAAAATGGTGATATTTTGAAATGATTGTATGGGGAGCCCCCCAGGGGAGTTCCAGGGGATGTGCCACTGGCATGGGTGGATCGGCCGTCCAAAGTTAGTGGGGGTCGGGCATACATTTGGGCTCGATTGAAGCACTCTAAATGGGTCAAAGTGGGATTTTTCGTTCGACCCAAATTGGGGGACATCAGAATTAGTTTTAGAGGTATGGTTCCTTCGGCAAAGTTTCTTATTTTGATCCCTAGAATACGATTTTCACAGAGCAATGAGCGATTTTTAAATCGACCCGCCCTACTGCGTGGGATTTAATCTTACACAATACGCTTCATAGGATCTTATAGCAATACTAAAGTGCTAGTTCCACAAATTGTAAGATCACCCTATTACTAGTTAAGGTAAGGACTTTGCTGCTCCAGGCATATTTTTTCATGTCTATACTGCACTGCCATATTTGAGCAGTTCGTCATTTAGCCACGCTATTGCTGATCCACTTTCATCATAATCAGGTATCACGAAGAGAACTTTTTTTGCGGCGTGTGATAGTCCTGGTTGGTTGACAGTCCTACTCGCACCAGTATATTTAACAAAATTAATTCTTCCTCAATAATAATTCGTATGTTCGAGAAACATTTGCTCAATACTGGTGCGCGTCGTGCTTCTGAGTGGTACTCCCCAATGTTTGAAAGCTAAAACTGGCACAAAAAAAATAAAGAATCCGTACGTCGGGCGGGCTATCCCCATGATGTGGCGAGGGCTTATTATTACTATTATTATCGCTTTTTTCTAAGCCGATTTCACTTGTAAGTTGTGGCTAAGCTCTGTTACAAGACGGAATGATTTTAAACTAATGTGGATGTTGGGCCACTGTCGTTTTCAAGGCAACGAACTGGCTAATGAATTGGAAAACTGCGGTTCCTTTGAGGGTCCAACTGGACCGGAGCCGATTTTAGAGTCAAGTATAACAAGGTACATCAGGGCTCTCAGTACAATAATAAATTTGATGAGAAAACGTTAACCCTAGTTGAACATTTCAAAAACTTACTGTAAACTTGCTATGTTAACGTTCGCCATAATGAGAAAGAATAGAAACTGAGAACTTTTGAAAAAACTCGGCTAACCGCTAAATTGTAAAATCAAAATTGCGTGCTTCACTGCGATGATTATACTAAATTTAGTGCAGTTGAAATGTAGTGAATATTATTAGGCGGTCGTTGTAGACTAATGGTTTGAATGACATGACTGTCATTCGGTAGTGCCCAGGATCGAAAACCCGGTCATAAAACAGCATATGATCGAAAAAAATATATAATAACTATCGTCGCTCGGTATTCACTGGCAAACCTCCTAGTGTATTTCTGTCACGGAAGAGCTCCTCCTAAAACCCATTTGTCGTTCAAAGGCGACATAAAACTGTAGGTGCCTCCATTAATGGAAAAACATCAAGACGCACACCACAAATAGGCGAAGGAGCTCGACGAAATACTTAGTAAAGGCCCTAAGTGCTCAATGTAAGGTAAGGTACTCAACGTTTTGCCTCTTTACTTCGGCTATGAATGGAACCTTTTACAAATGGTTCCAAATAGTTTTCTAAATAATCTTCAATTACTGGGCCACTTATTCCACTGGACCTCTTACTCCTCACATGCCGATCCGATTCGAGAATTTCCACAGAAACGTTGCATGATGTTGTTGTTGTTGCAACAACATAAACATTCCCCAAGCATGTACGGAAAAGCCTGCTGGAGTGGCAGTCCTTGTATAAATCCAGGTCTTTTTGGTAATTTAGAACGGACTGCCGTGGGAACGCGGAAACGTTGGATCTACTACTTTGTTGTTGCATCCGATATTGTATTGGGTCTATGGAAAGGAGAATCGTTTTTTCTGCCTACTCCGATTTTTCACCTTGGTCATAGTGGCACTGAAGAATGTATAACTTTTCTCTCCTTTAAAAGCTACTTTTTAACGCTATAGCGCGCAACTGTCTTCACTAAACACAAAATAGTCTAAAAACTTTTTTTTATCATAATATCAGCTTCAATTCACTGCTTAGTGTGAGTCGGTGCAATGCAAACACCATAAGTTATAGCTGATTAAAACCATCTAGCGCAACGGCATCCAGTAAATTTTACTCCCCCTAATATTTTAAATACATTCCAGTATTTTTATTTATTTTCATTTTCATTTTAACATTTTTTATTGCAGTATTGACACCAGTTTTTAATATGCACTCACGCATTCAATCTCAACACCCTTTTCAATTTTATTGTTTCGTCTTAATATTTTTCATCCCATTCCATTTAATTACATTTGTTTTCTGCGCAAAAGCGTTCATATTTTATGATTTTTGTAAATTTATTCACTCATTCACAATTCCGATCTTCCGCCGCATCCCTGCTTTGCTTGCCCGATTTGAAATATTGCCATTGCCTTCTGGTTATTGGCGGTTGTATTGGCGTTTATTCCATTCATATTATTCCACCGTAGTATTTATTTTTGCAATTATTCCGCAATTTATGTAAATTTGCAATAAAAACTGAGAATTTTTCCATTGCCTGTTCGCATATCTTTTATGATTAATTGATTGGGAGTTGAATACTTTTCCGTATTTAACTGTGTCAAATAATATCTGCGATACAAAAAGTATGCAAATATGTGCTTATTTATTTTTTCGCATCTGCATGATATTACAAAAGGATTCGAGTAATTTTTCAGCTTTTTAAAGTCCAGTAGCATGGAGCAAAAAGCACGAGGAAGTGCTCAAATTCATTAGAAGCCTTCCATTAGCTTTTCTTAGTTCACCATTTGTAGATATTAGAATCACAGAATTGGATGTTGTATGTATTGGTAAACTTTCCTGAAGTCAATTATGAAAAGTAACCTCTATGGATTCTAGTTTTTTGTTTTTAATGCAGCTAAATCTTCTCTGGAGTTTTTATTGACCGTTGTAGATTGGCTCCAATTGTATATTTATATATCATTGGCGCTAACACCCTTTATTGGGTTTTTGGCCGAGTTCCTCCTCCTATATGTGAGCGTCTGGAGAAACCTACAATGTTACGGCAGCTCCGCAGACGATTTTTTTATGAGGAGCTAACAGATATAACAGATGTCAGTATGAAAACATTAAATAACTTTGAAAAAAAAAAACAACTGATTTGTATAAGTGAGATTATTTGGTTTGGTTATTTACAATTTATTAAAACTATTTCTTGAATACAATATCAATCCAGTGGCCACCTTTATTAGCAATTACAAACTGCGATCTTTTTTCTGCGTTTGTCATCACCTTGTCAAGCATTTCAGGTTTTATAGCGTCGATTTCGCGCTGTTTCGGTGTAAAGCGATCCATGGTTGAAATTGTACTGAATTGAAGTATCGAAAAGCTCATAGTGTATTAAGTCCAAAAATGTTCGACGGAGCAGGGAGGCCATAGAAAGGCTAGCCGCAAACAGTAGGTTGCATATCTACTGAGTACCTGATCACAAAGGCATTATGGGGAACGACATAGTAGATGAGAAAGCAAAAAGTGCTGTTAGACTACCTTTTGATCAAGAGAACGACATACCAAAACCGCTAAACACAATATACAATGAAATGGACGACCACATGAAAAGGCCAGGGGAAGCTAGGTGGACTAATCTGACCACATGCAAAACAGCAAAAGTCATGTGTAGAACTAACGACAAAAAACTGACTCAATTCGTACTTACGCTCTCGCAAAAGTACTGCAGAACTATCATAGGTATGCTAACAGGTCATAATCTATTGACTGCACATGCGTACAAGATAGGGATTGATAACACGGACAAATGCAGGAAATGCAGAGAGGATGTTGAGGAAACTTTAGAACACCTTCTTTGCGTTTGTCCGGCATTATTAAAAACGCGACTAAAATGCCTGAGAGCCCCATTGTTTGAGGGTCTGGAGGACGTCTCAAAAGCGGATCTCCCAGCGCTACTTAGATTCGCCAAAAGCGCTGGCATCCTACATGATGTCTACTTTCGGTATTCATAGAGGTCGGCCTTCATATGGTATCGCTAGGGACCAAAAGGTCTATGCGTGGCTAACCCAACTTAACCTAACCTTACTATCGAAAACATGTATGTTGAAGTCGATCGGTTGCTAAATGACAGAGTTTTTCAGCGTTTAAATACCGACATAAAAGATGGCGCACCCTGTATACTCCGAGTCTTGCCATAGGAGCCAGCCGAGGAGCGACTGCTGTTGAAAAAAAACCGTTTCGTTCATTTGGTGCTTCATACCCGAGGTTTTAAACTTGTTGTTGTTATTCAAATTGGTTAAAGACAAATTATTATTTTCAATTAAAGTATTAATTAAGGCAAATCATCAGGGATTGTGAGCCTGTGGTCGCTCCATAGTTACCAACTTGTCTGTTCTCTCCGCGTATTGAATCTCAACGTTTGCTGCAAATCTGAAAAATTTATATAATTAAAGGAAAGGTTAAAAAAGCCACTATTGCATTTAAAGCTTGTGCTGAGAAGATTTTAATGCTATTGAAAATTTGTTGATTCTTATAAAATTTGATGATTTGGAAGTGCAAGTCCCATTTTTTTGCTATTTTTGAGGTCTTGCAAGAATATTGGATCTTCTTCTCTCAACGATTTTGAAAATTTTAAATTTATTTTTATTAATTTAAAAAGCCTTTAACTTTACTTAATACGAATTAAAGCCATAGAGGTGTATTCGTGTTAAAAATAAACAAACAAAAAATAGCAGATAATAGTGAAGAAACTATAACGACCTTTTGAAAAAAGAAGTACCTTATCTTAATATATTACAATACATAACCTCAAATATAGCAAAAAAGTGTGCATCGGCCTGTGTTAAAGACATTCTCTTAACATACGTTTTAAATAAAAGGATACATTTTTAAAACTCTATCTTTTTTCAATACAGTCAATTGTACATAAATTTAAAAATTGTATATTTATTTAAAAAAACGGAATTTGGTATTTTCTTTTCTTTAAATGGGCGATTTAGTGCGTTTTATATCCAAAACTAGGCAGCACTGCAGTTGCAAGAGAGAGAGAGACTTGACTGCTCGAAGAAGAACAACAGACTTGGAAAAAAAGCGAAGCAATGTCACACATAAATAACCCACCAATAATCACCCAACAACAACAATAATTGCAAAGTGTCAGATGATAAAAAAAGTAAAGCTAAATAGAGCTGAAGGAAGTAGTGAGCTAATTTTTAGAAAATTTAAATTTATCATAATTAAAAACATCACATTTTAATCAGAAGAGGCTAGAAAACGTTCAGGAAGAAAGAATTAAAACTCCGAGGCTAAGGAACGAAAAATTTCTAAATCAACTTATGAAAATGGTAATCTGAAAAATAGTCACACCGATAGCCAATTGCACTAGGGTGACGTCATAAAAATCAGACAATTTTGTCAAATTCGATGAGAGCAAAGAAACGGCACCACTATGGGCACTACCTCATTATTCTTTGCATTGTGATAATGATTAATATTGGATTCTGATATAATTTTATTTCAGGATGTGAGCTAAAAATATAAAAAAAATAATTTCAATTTTAACTTGAACAGCAAATTAAACAAAAGAATTGTTATTAAAAGCTTTCAATAAATGCATTGAATAAAACATAGCATACCAGTTATATCTATTTGGACATAAAATGCTATTCACGTCTTCATTTTTCCTTGCCATACTTTTTAATCACAATCCACAAACATTTTAATCTGTCTGTTAATTTTTTCTTTTTAATAAATTTTAGGCTTAAGTTTCAATAGCTTGATTGTAATAGTATTTACCATATTTAAAACTGTGCATTGTCATAATTAAAAGCAGACGGTGGCACAAAATTAATCAACCTATCGGAGGATGTATAATTTTTTCTTAACTAGACAACCGCAGTGTACAAACAGACAAGCAGTGGCGCGCGTAAAGCTCAAAATAAAGATTGCACATCACTCAAAATCATTTTTTCATTTAATAAAAAAATTATTCAAAAAAAAAATTGCGCCCCTCTGTATGAGCGTTATTCTAGAGTTAGAAAATATTAAGCCTAAAGATGGTATTAAACACAATATGCGCACATACATAATCGGATGAAGGGCCTCTAAATAGGTATAGAAAATGTAAGTCTCATTAGTGACTAGAATTTATTTTTAATATGTAAATATACTTTGTTCCATAATGATGATTTGTGTTTGACGCACTTGTACCTATATGCAGAAAAAGTCGTCACGAACACGTAACAAAATCATTAATAAGATTTTTCCTGCCATCCTGCGCACACTTCATCTAAACACCTAAGCGGTGCAGAGCATGGCAGAGGGAGGAAATGAGCAAGCGGTACTTTTAAAAACGCTTGACGCTGAAACAGATGTTCAAAATACAGTATATTTATACGAGCGCTATTGCGACAGAGTGGCACTTAGGTAGTAGATGAGGAAAATACTATCAAATAAATCGTCTAACATGCCTCATTTATTGCACATTATAATGCCACCGAGAGCATTGCAGCGAGCTTTATAGCAACATTTTCATCCCAAATGGCAAGTACCAGTGCTAGTAGCTGTAGTCGGCACGCAAACACGCAACACACACACACGCTTACACTCACACTCACACTTCAATATGCACTCACTCACCAAAGGCAATCAACTGCTTCTTAGTTAGTGATGCTTCAATTATGCAAAAGAGCTGAAATGGCAAGCAAACAGAAAACCAGCGCTCGTTGAACTGCTGAGCTGTTGCGCTGCTGCGGCTAACCAGCCAAACAAAGCAGCTGGCGTATCCTCTGGTAGCCATTGCTAAGAGTAGGAGTTGTTGGCTGGCGTATTATCTCATTAAACGTAAATGAGCCACAACAACTTGCACTCCGAGCACACTTACTCACACATGCTCTCATACATATGTACGCGTGTACACCCACTCCACTGCCATTCATACAATGACGCACAATTTACTAGGCGAGATGTGCGTTGGAGCGTTTAAGGGCGCTACTATCCAATAAACGCGGGACGGATGGTGAACGAATTTAAAATTCAACTCACTTACCCAAAGCCACATGCACGAACGCATATGTACATACATACGTATGTACATATACGCGCTCGTTAACTCTACGCACTTGCTATTTTAAGCAGAGCGCTGGCATGGGAACTTTATAAGCAAGTGAGAGTATCGGTGGCGCCTTCAAGTCTACTTCGTGCAAAAGTGAAAGGGATTGGCCGTTGTGAATGTCCTCCCGAAATTGCTTTGACGCATGTG
This sequence comes from Anastrepha ludens, assembly GCF_028408465.1. Lineage (NCBI taxonomy): Eukaryota > Metazoa > Arthropoda > Insecta > Diptera > Tephritidae > Anastrepha > Anastrepha ludens. The sequence continues at coordinate 70,407,664 of NC_071501.1, forward strand.
GCAAAATACGAAAATTTCATAATACGAACTCGCACTCGTATGCCATATTTCACTAACTTCTAACATACATACATCCATACATATGCGCTTCTCTTCCTCATCGCGAACTTCTCTGTGCTAACTATGCATTTAAGTCATGGAATGCGTGTTTAATGGCCAAAAATGTGCGTGAACACATACGCCGAAATACCCTGTAAACTTGACATATGTGTTTTTGTACGCACATATTTATGTTTATGTATATGTATGCGTTAGCGGATACATATGAAGGAATGTGGCACACATTTGCTCATTTATTACTTAGCTAGTAGCGTATGCCGCCAAATTTAGCATGCCAGCATTCAGACTATTCAATAGTCATTCTACTCATTCCCCCTCCCACCTTCTCTATCTCCTCCACCACAGCTCAGCCTTCCTTAACGTACTTTAACGATTTGTTTTATGCGTTTGTTGACATGTTTATTTGGTGATAGTACGGTTTTCGCGGTGCTGGCGGATTTAAGCTATGTATTTAAATCGTTTATACACTACAAGTTTCCACACAAACACATACGCATATTTCATGGTTTTATTTGTTGTTATACTCCCACATTATGACTCTTTGTTGAGCGCACTGTTAACCATCCACCCATTTTGCTCGATTTCCTGCTTAATTTTTTCTCCTTCAAATGTTGACAAAAATTACCCCAAACTTTTATCGCCCCTTAGCTCCTGGTTTAATCAGTCCACATATGTCACATTTTAATTACATTTTTATCGTTTAATTTTTATGAAATTTTTAACTTACATATTTAAGACTAGATTTACCAGACCACTCAAAATGACTGATGCAAGTTTCTATGTAATGAAAACGCATTAAGGCAGCTCAACAATTGATAGTACGCCACATTTTTTCGGGCACAAATATACTTACATATATGAATACGGGAAAGCCATAATTCTGATGCAGGACAACTCATTGCTTATAGTTATCACCAAACTCTGCAAATGGCAAAATGAATGAAACGAATGAAATCTTCTGCGTATTTGAGGAATCTAGTTTGCATCCCTATGGAAAGTATTATTTTTGAAGTGAAACTTCTTTAGGCGCGTCGGGGGCCCCAAGGCAGATTGAAAATAGGCGAGTGAAACGGTAAGTTCGGAGCGTTACCGAAACCCGTCAAATGGGGGGGGCCAAGGAGCAGCTGCTCCTTCCCACTCTCGCCTATTCGCTCTCTTTGTCGCTCTCTCGCATCGCAAGCGCTGGCGACATGCAGGCAACCGACAATCGACAACCGACAACGGGTATTATAGATAGTCATAGCCCGTGCAAATGAGTGCTGTGTGTGAGTATCAGATAAAGCGCCGATTGAATGTGTGTAAGCGGGAAAGCAATAAGAAACTGCTGTGAAGTAAATAGATGGTAGGTATGGAGGAGACGAAGCGATACAATGAGTGCGTTTGCCAAACGAGTGACGATAGTTGAAGTAGAAGGTTGTAAAATGACATTTCAACCGTTTCGGTGATCAAAGCAAACTGATTAACGCGCCAAAAGTAGGCAAAAAATACCATTGGAAGTGCAAAGAAATGTCAGCGTCAAGTGCAACACTGCACCCAAGTGTCAAATTTGAAGCTAATAAGGACAAAAATAAATAGTACAAATTTATGTGGAGTGATATAGAAAAAAAAAAATGAAAACCTGAATTTAACACGAGAGAGGGGGGAGAGATCTAAACCGGGGCTCCCATGCATGGAACAACCAACTTAGAAGTTTCACTTCTACCGTGCGTGAGTCTGACAGACCCTAGTTTTTTATTATTAATTGATAATGTCCATAAATGAATTCATGTATTACAATGAATATTATACAACACGTTTTGTCACTTATAAAAAGAAATAAAGGCTAGAAACCTCGCTAAGCACTTCTTTCAAGGCCAGCCATTTTGACTAGTTTGGGTAGTAATAGGCATGGTCAAACAGCTGGTAAATCTAGCATTGAAACGCAATCAGTTTCTAAGGGCATACATAATCCCAAGACTCTACTAAGCCTATTAGAAATTAAACAAAAAGTTCTGCTAATAACGGCATAAAAAATTCAGCGTGAATAAACAAAATTGGTGAACTAAGACTCCACACGAGATCCATGAAACGCCATTGTATGACCGGAAAGTAAACCAAACCATCATTGGGCCATATTTTTACCGAAAAAACGAAACGGTCGATGGAAACCGATATCGATGAATGTTGGCTCATTATGACTGCCCACAAGGGCAGAAAGGTTTAGACGGTTACTGGTTTCAACAAGACGGTGCGCCATGCCACACTGCGAATGCAACAATTGAATTTCTGCAACGAAAACTCCCGGGACGTCTAGTGCCAAAAAGAGGCAACATCGACTGGCTCCCCAGATCACCTGCCCTAATCCCCCGGACTTCTTTTTGTGAGGTTATCTGAAAAGTAAGGCTTACACCAACAAACCGCAGACTACTGACCAGCTTAAGGCAAACATTCGTGATTTGTTTTTTTTTTTTCAAAGTTATTCAATGTTTTCATACCGACATAAAAGAAGGCGCATCCTGTATTTACACCACACTTATTATTTGTGTGTGAGAAATTTGTTTTGAATATGTAGAGTTAGGCGCTAATCAAATAAATCTAATATTATTCAAAGAATGGAGTCAATCGATTTGGCAAGGGAAGCATCCATATAAGATAAGTAATCTTACCAAGTACAGGTAAGGTTCCCTCTGAATGCTCACACCACTGTTTCGCTAATGATTTTGCCAGGAAATGGGATTATTATTTATATGGTACCATATTTCCTTCGGAGTGAATGATGGGTTAATTAAACTAAAGAAATTTTTGGCATTAGCTGCCGCTACTGCGCCGGCTAGTGGCAGTTTAGGCAGTGTTAAATTAGTTTAGTTCTATGCTTTTTTTATTTCATCCTATAAATAAGAATTTTGTAATTGAACTTTTGACAAAATCATAAATTTCAATGCAAAAACCAAACACAATATCGGTTCTTATTGAATACAGTTATTTGCATTGCTATACGAGGGTGGATTGATAAGTCTTTAGAATTGCGACATCTATCGGTCATTAATTTACTTAATTATTGTGATCGTTAAAAGTGAACTGTCAAAAGCGAGCGGTCAAAATTTCATAACATATGGTCAAACGGTACTTTTTTGACAATTATTTCTGCAAAACACTATTGTATTTTTATTAAAAATGGAAAAAAAGTGAACTTCGTCCTGTTATAAAGTACTTTCATTTGAAAGGTTTAAACCAGAAACAAATTATTGAAGAATTTGCAGACAGTATTAGGGAACATGCCCCCTCAAATGCAACAGTTTACAATTCGGTAAACGAGTTTAAACGTGGTCGGATAAGCACCAAAGATGAGCCACGCTCTGGGAGGCCAAAAGAGGTAACGACTCCAGAAATGTTGGAAAAAGTGTACAAAATTGTAACACAAGATCGAAGAAGTAAATTAAGAGAGATTGCTGACATTGTGAACATTAGTTATGAACGTGTGCATAACATAATACATGATGAATTGGGTATGAAAAAGCTTTCAGCAAGATGGGTGCCACGTTTGCTAACTCCTCTGCAAAATATGAACCGAATGTCGACTTCAAAAGTTGGTTTAGACATGTGTAACAGAAATCCATCGGAATTTTTGCTTCGTTTTATAACGATAGATGAAACGTGGATCCACCACTATACATCAGAGTCTAAAGAACAGTCCAAACAATGGGCAGAACGTGGCTCAAGTGCTCCAAAAAAGGCAAAGGTCGTTGCATCAGCTGGTAAGGTTATGGCATCTATTTTTTGGTATGCATAAGGTATAATTTTCATAGATTATCTTGAAAAGGGTAAAACCATCACAGCTGAATATTATTCATCTTTGTTGGATACATTGGACCAAAATATTAAGGAAAAACGGCCACATTTGAAGAAGAAGAAAATCCTCTTTCATCATGATAACCCTCCTTCACATTCATATTGGAAAACGCAGGAAAAAATAAATGAGTTAGGCTATGAATTGCTCCCTCATCCGCAACATTCACCAGATTTAGCTCCCAGTGACTTTTTCCTTTTTCCAAATACGAAAAAATGGCTCGGAGGAAAAAGAAGTGAAGTTATAGCTGAAACAAATGCTTATTTTGAAGGTTTTGAAAAAATTTATTTTAGAGATGGAATAAATATGTTAGAAAAGCGTTGGAAAAATGTATTGACTTAAAAGGAGATTATGTTGAAAAATAAATCAATTTTTTGTTAAAAAATCCAATGTCTAGTTTTTCATTCTAAAGACTTATCAATCCACCCTCGTATTAATTGCTCGGGTTTAATATTGTTGTTCAAGAGGTTTCAATAGCAGTAAAATGCGCGAATGTTAAATTGCTAAGGCATTTCAACTGCTGAGTCGCAAACACAGTTTCGCAAGCTTTTGCAAATACGAATCAAGTTTTTAAGTATGGATGTCAAGTGATCCAATTTTTTGTTTGTTTTTTTGACCGAGTAGTCAATTCTTCGAAAAATTGGTTTATTTGTAGGCTGGAATATAATAAGAAGTATATTGAAAAATTAAAAACAAAAATTATAGTTTTGAGATTTATTCAATGTTGAAATTTTTGGTATTTGTTTGTAGGCTGTATATTGAAAAATTAAGTATATTGAAAAATTAAAAACAAAAATTATAGTTTTGGGATTTATTCAATGTTGAAATTTTTGGTATAAATTTTTTGGGTAAAAATATACTTTTTATCATTTATGAAATATTTTTTTTTTTCTAAATTTTGTTTTATTTCTCGCTCCGTAATCAATGCAAGTTGCATAATGAGATCTCCACAACTTTTCGAGCCATATTCAATCCTTAAATAATCCTCGTTTTCGAAACACCAACCCAATGTCCCAAAGTTACTAGAAATTACCTTCATTTGTGGAAAAACAAATCACGTGATTCTCACTTTTTGCTATTTGCTTTAGAAAAAAGTAAGCAAAATTCAGCGATTTGGCAAAAACACAGTTCAGGCGCATGTGTTACCGTCCCAAAAAAGGGATACTGATGCTCCACCAAACCACACCACATTCGCACCCCCAAAAACTTCATAATCTCATAAAACCGAAAAGCAAAACACAAAAAACAAAAAACGACTTTAGAATGTGGCAGACGCTACGGCAGACATTGGCACTGACACTTAAACACCCTCTATGTGAGTGCCTGTGCATGCAGTCCTTGTGTATATGCAACCGCCTATGTACCTGCGCATGTATGTGTGCGCACTGCAACTAACGATTTTTTAAAAAGTCCGCTCACGTATGAAAATAGTATTTTGATACCCCGTGTATAATGGGATTTGTTTATTGCTATCATTTGCGAAAACTTTGAGCTTTTACGATGTGTAGTACTCGGAAAATATTTGAATGCGGATTCCGTAATGGAATACTGGCGCATAGGAGAGCGGTGGGTGGCGCAAAAACGCAGCAGACTGCAACGGTACACAACAATTCGCACGGCTGACAAAGCGGAAATGTATATAAAAGCGGCAGTGAAGGAAGAAGAAGAATAAGCCGGTCGGGCGAGAAGAACGTTGCTGCCGAAGGCAGGTGTTATCCAAATGAATTTTGAGCTGCGGAGGAGGATTCGGATACAAAGCAACGCATTGAAATGCCAAAAAGTTTCACAAGTTACTTTTTCCAGACGTTACATTTACGTAGGTATACGCTATCTTCGTACGTTTGTCTCCATCTTCTCATTACCACCTGTGAGGGTGTGAATTGCAAAGTTTTTGCAATGAAGCTGTGAAATAGAAGAGATTATTATTAGGGGAGAGAAAAGTAGGAAATGTGGGTGAGCGTTACCTCATTTAGTTAGGCGGGGTATAGGGAAAATTTTGCGTGAACGCCTTACCTTTGGGTTAAGCATTAGCAGCTTCCACTATTATGTATTCCCTTTACTTAGCGTTGATGTTTTTTATACACATACGAGGCGTGCCTGATAAGTTCGTGGCTTAACGTATTTAATGAATGAAAAATATGGTGTTAATTTTTTTTATTTTTGCCTGTATTCCCGCTCTAGTAAAATACACTTTTCCCAGTGTGAATACAATGCTTTCATGCCGCTGAAAAAAAATCATGCATTTCTCTCCAACATGGCCACCTCCATCTCACTGTTGTTCGAAATTTTCGTCCCAGTAACTTCTGTTTTTTTAATTTCAAACTTTTAAAGCATTCCTCGAGTTGTGTGAAGGGGCACGTTATCTTACTGAAATAGAGTACTACAAACACCAAATTATTAAATTATTAAGTAAATTAATTAACAGATAGGTGCATGACTACCATTTTGAAAGCGCTCTGGTTCAAACCTCCAAGCATGAAACAACAAAAATAGATGGAAACAGTTGTTTCCAATAGCGGTCGCTCCTCAGTAGGCAATGGTAAATATCCGAGTGTATTTCTGCCATGAAAACAGCTCCCTATAAAAAGGCTTTCGGAGTCGGCTTACACTGTAGGTCCCTCCACTTGTAGAAAACCATTAAAACGTACACTACAAAAGGCCAATTACACATCCAATTACACCATTAAAAAATGCCGGCTTACTTCGCGCTAAATATTGGCACACAGATGGCGTCACATAGAAATCGCTTGGCCAGAGTCTAGAAACGAATGGTGACAAGCTAAACTGCAAGTTATTATGAGAGCGTGAATACCAAGAAAAAATCGGGAAACTAAAATCATGGCTCTGATGAATTTCTGATTAGTTAGGTAGCTGATAATATATTGTTTTAGAATTGATCTTCTTAGACTTCTAGTTAGATATTAAAGTGATAATATTGCAATGCAAACTGCACTGAAGCCATATTTAGCCTCTTAAAATGATAAAAAGGAAACCTAAAAAATATTGAATATTCAATTCGAGCATACCCGGGCTAATAATATTCCCTTGCTGTCTCAGAAAATGGCAAACCACAATTTTTGACGCCGACTTTTCTACTTTGAATTTCTTTGGTGGCTTTTCTCCCTCTCTATCTGCATCGCATCTGGTTTGGACTCCGGGTCATGCTGACGAAAACAGGTTAAAGGTCACATTGCAGTTGCAAATTTCATACAAATCGCTCCGACACAACTCCTAAAAATCTTAACAACCCTTCAATCGTCGCTGCTTTTCGAGTGGTGTGAGCATCCCATTCCCCTACCGCCACTAATCAACTCGAGCGATCGTCGTCTTCACAGCTTCTTCGTCATAACATTCGTTCTTCGTTGTAATAATCGAACTCACTCAAACCCCATGCATTTATTTACTACTTTACATACTTGATATGAAGATTCGGAACCGTGCTGAGCTGAAGGAATTTCTTCAAAAAGTTTCTCGAATATTTTATTTTTTGAAAGTAATTTAATTAAGTTGCGAGAACTTCCGGTTTCCATGGGCATCATGTTATAGCTGAATCAAATTAAACTGAATTAAATTACTACTAAATTAAATTAAACTGCCGGTGTTATTTATGCTAGCAATGAGCCACACAATTAGAACTTTCCGCAATCAGATGATAAGCCTTCGCAAAGTACCTTAGGTCGTGAACTTATTAGCCACCCCTCGTATATTTGTGTTGAACTGAAAGAAGACAACTCATCATTGTCAGCATTTTTGCCATTGATATTTGTCATGCAGTCCGTAGGTGGCGAAAGACTGTTTTTAAATTCTAATAAATACTATCAAATATTGCATGAAAAAATCTTAAAATTTTCTAACATCATAAAATTGCGCTCAACATTTAATGTGGCCAGAACTGATAGCGTTTATGTACTAGTTAGTTAGAGGAATTAGACGTGTAATGGAATCCATTTTGTGACCAAGTGTGAGCATTTTATCCACAAAACGTCTTGGGATTGCTTGGGCTGGACCAGTTCTAGCCTAGGTAGGATCAATATTGCTCAGCCAGGTGGCCTAACCTAATCCTGAGCTTTGAATTGATCAAAGGCATTGCGTATTAAATCATTTGAATTAGAAATAGAAAAGACAATAAGTACAAGGAATTCGCAAAGAAGTTTACCCTTTAGTAGTATTGCACATTTTTTCATTCAAGAGCTGCAGGCTCCTTAATGTCACAGTTGCTTAATTATTATTCTGCTACTTTGAAACCACTTGCAACTACACTTAATTATCGTATATTAGTCAAAGATCACAAACAGACCTCCTTTAAATTTTGGCTTGAGAAACAGCTTCGTGTCTGGTGTCCATTGCTAACCTCGGTAGAACATTTCTGGACTTAGTGAAGAACCGATCGCCGAGTATTGTACAGAATACATATTCGCAGGTAGGTCAGTGTACCACTATGGTGGTCCCTAATCTGAAAACAGCGTATCTTGACCTTCTCAGAAAGCCTTCAGTTGTGGACCTCTCGTAGTTGAACTAAATTTTGATTTCGATACTTTTCAATTTGGTAGTCGCTTAACTCATTTCATCACAATTTTCGTCGGTAAGAAAGAATTCGGTTTGTCAACTTGTTACTATGGTGGCCAACACAACCGAGAGATATATTATTATATATATATAGAGGCCTTCCAAAAGACTTGTACCGACATCCTGAAGGACAGACCTGAAAAGCTTTTGGTTCCCGCATCGAGGCCAGAGAGGACTATTTTGAATGAAAACACCCGGAGTTATCAGAACATGTTATCCTCTCGCTTGATAAGTCTTAGGTATATAAATCTAATTGCCATGCCATTGACGGGTTGCTTATTGCATTGGGGAAGTGTGTCGCTGATTTGGGTTACCTATTTACTTGCCATATATGCACAAGTATTCATACAATATTGCGAATATTTTATTCATATAAAATCCATTTCCATTAAAGGCGCAGTACTGCGTGACGGCATCAAGATGCCTGTAATGTAATATTGGCACTTTAACGTCACAAAAGAGCAACCATTACATGCAGCAAAACAACTGAAATAGCAAAGCATGAACAATAGTGTGAAATATAAGTAGACCAACATTCATAATGGCGGCTAGAATGTGCAATATAATCTACATTTATTTGCTTTGTTTTTCATTAAAAAAAAAAATAAATAAATAAAAAAGTGGAATAAAATGAAGTAATGTATACAGTGAAAAGTTACATTTACCTACAACAATAAATGTTAAACATACTTTATGAGCCGACAAATGCGAGCAGACAAGGGTGGCTGAAGTGCCTATAAATGTGTGAAATAAGGCAGAGAATGCTACTTAAAGAGCAGGCGGCATCTGAAATTGCACGCCAACATAAATCCGTGAGCTTTACGAAGCCACTTAAACTTTTTCACACTTACCACCTACAACAGCAACAATAGTGTCATCGCTCGCCAGATGACACTCTGGCAACGACGGTAAGCTGTGATGGCTGCTGGCAGTGAAATGTGATACAGTGCAGTACTTGAAGCAGAGAGCCCAATCGACCGACCGGTGGAGCAGTCAACCCACACTTCAATTGTCCGCCACCACAAAGTGGAAATGTTGTACCTTGATATTGTTTCAAAGGCAGTCAAGTAATGCCTTGAAGGCTGCTCAGTAACACTTGTCCTCAGGTGGTGGTCGGTCACCAAAAGCCGGCACAAATGTTTTGGGGTGAAGAAGAGATTATAGTAAAAATATGTTTCGCTGACTTACCCACATACGTGGCTCTATGTCTGTGTCTCGCAAACTGTGAGGCATGCGGCATTCTTCATGCTGACACTGGCATTACTTTCATTGCCGCATTTTTCATCATCATCGCCATCCTCCACCCCCACTTTAGTCACCACTTCGATTCCAACTTGCACTGCGCTTCAGCCCATCAGTATCTCACTACCTGTTTCGGCATGCAGCACACGGTCGCCATCTCAACTCCAGCTACTATGTTTTATATCTTAAAAATTTGTGTATCCGTGTGAGTATTTGCGAAATGTCGGCAATCGGGATTTCGTGGCAGCTATGAAATTGCAGTTGCCTGGAATCTGACGATGGATATCTGTCTGGCTGGTTGGCTACCTTTGCTTTCTACGTAAAACCAACAGCAGTGCATGAATAGTAAGCAACAACTTCACACCTTTGCTCAGCTCTTGCTATTCTCCATCTGGGTTCTGTTTGTCTGCCTGCCTGCCTACATCTTGTTGTCACTTTTGGCCAAATCTCATTTGAGTTATTACTGCAATTATCGTTTGGGTTTGTTTCTTTACCGTTGCTCATTTGGGGTCTCACCTGCTTTTTATTTGTATACACAAAGTACTCATACAACTGCCTCTAGCGGGAATATTAATGTTTCATACTCCAGCTCTTGGTTGTGTTGATGGCCTTGTTGATCCGTCGATTATGATTTTATTGGTTGTGTAGCTTTGCTTCAGCGTACTTTCGGTCGATGGCTTTGTTATTGTTTTCAATCTAGTACTTTTCTTGGTTAGCTTTTCGTAAATCTTTTGTGAAATGCCATGCGACGTGGCAATTAAATTTCGCATATTCGTTTTTGCATATGCATATTTTTCGCCCCGATATCGTTTTACTTGAAATATGTATTGCAAAGCTCTCGAACAGCCCCCAAAGGTGAAGTGGATGGCTTCAGCGGCAATCCTTGCCCGGATGTAAATTCGAGTTGCTATGGCAACATTGTACCGACTGTTGTGGAAAGGTTTCGTAAGAATTTTGGTGGGTGTGTTTAAGGGATTGCAAAAAATTCTAAGGGTATATAAAATTTAATGAAATTATAATTATATTATGTTAATGAAATTATAAATTTTATATTGCATTAAATAAATTCTCAAAATACTATGTCATTCATTCATTACGAAATCGGCGTAACGGCATCGGCAATTAGGAACGCAATAGCTCAGAATTTTCATAAGTACCAATCATCAAGGTACACGCCACAAATAGAAGAAATAGAGAAGAGTTCGGTAAAATATCCAATTATATATTTATTTACATAAATATATTACATATCAATAAGTTAATCATTTATATAATCGCAGTTGCCGTTTACAACCTCTTCCTACCTCTCAACCAATTTGTTGAAGCCGTTCCGCCAAAAATTGCATGGTCTGGTGTCAAAGAAGTCGTTGAGCCAGTTTTTAAGGGGTTACATACGTCCAGCAGCGCAAAAAAAGCGCTAAAAGATAAACTTTATTTAGAAGGGATAACAATAGAAATCGTATACATTGTTTGTTAGCACTTAAACTTTATAAAAAAATTTATTTTAGTTTTTCTTTACAAAAATTAGTATATATAAAATCACGTGACCAAAAGTACAATGCAAAAAAGTTGTTCAGCGGTCTGCATCATTCCTCCTTGAAATGTTGATGGGAATTTCAAAAAATTTAGCAATTAACGGCATTTTAAAAAAGTATTCGTTTTACTTCATAAATATCACACTTTAATTAATATATATTTATAAATTTTTTTAATAACAATATCAAAACTCAAATCTATAGAGAAAATACTTTGGAATATTAAAAGAAACCGCATCAAAAATATTAAAAACTATATAAGTTATCATGCAGACCGTGCCGGAAAAAGTAGTTTCGAGAAAAACGAGTTTAAAGTTTGAGGTACAGAAGCGCGCGGACCGCTCTCTACCTAGTTAATGGGCTGTAGAAGCTATAATATTGGGAATTTTCGCACGAAAATTTCACAGTACATTTTTAAGATTCTGTGTATACTTTCGAAATATAGAAAACAAATCTATTTTTTGAAAATTCTGGACGTATGTAACCCCTTAAGGACCCCAAAGGTCTTCAATGGTTTGACAGAAAGCGAAAAATATGGTAATCGACCGGTGCAAGGTCCAGATGCTGAAGGATCTCCCACTTGAGCTCTTGGAGTGCGGCTTTGACGACTTGTGCAACATGGGGCCTGGCATTGTCGCAGAGGAGTATGGTCGAATAGACTCATTCACTCTACACCGCGTGGACAATGTAGAGCTCCTTGTTCAACGTGGTATTCTTTTTGAGCATTTAACAGAGCACCACGTCCTCCTAGTCCCACCAAAGACTTATCATGATCTTATTTAGATGAAGACGAGCCTTGACTCCCGGCTTTGGCGTATCTCCTGGAGCCACCCACTCCTGTAATTGCTTCATATTGATGTATAGGCAACCGTGACGATTTGGTACAAAAAGCGTGTTGCTCGATTGCGGGCGAGATGCTGAGAAGCAATTCGAAGGTGACGTCCTTTGTTTTTTTCGTTAAGCGCGTCAGGCAGTTAGGCTCCTAATTTTGCGGTGAATCCCATTGAATGAAGGTAATGGAGAATCGTTTTTTTTTTTAGATTCAGTGTGCTTTATTGTCTGCAGATATTATAAAATATTATATTTAATTGAATTAGTTGTTATACTTAAAAATAAATCCAAGTTGACTGAGTCAGAATTGTGCCAAAAAAATCTTGCTTTTAATATAGGAATCCTCCGAGTCTTCAAATAATCGAATGTCATACAATACCAAAAAAGGCTACCCTTATTGCATATAACTTATAAATTTTACTGAACACTTTTTTTCACTAATTCACGACCGGTTTGGCGTCCGTTGCCCTTGTGAAAGTGATTTGAAACGTTCTTCATAATTCAGAAGGTCTTCCGCTGCGAGACGTGTCATCGACGTCCAAGTCGCCATTTTTGAACTTTACAAACCATTTCGGTAATGTGTGTAGACTCACCTATCAGACCTTCTCCATACACGTCGTAAATGTCCCGGGCTGCTTCGGCAGTTTTTTGACCTACATGAAAAGCAAAGGAGAACACGTGTTGAAAATGTTTACTTTTGCCTCCTAGGTATGCCATTTCTAAGCCTCAAAACTAATAAAAAATTAAATAAGTCAAAAATACAATTAACTTAGTTTTGAAGTGCAGAAAGAGTTCTTGCCAAACAACAAACAAATAGTTGCTTATGCTGCCTTGATATAGAGACAATATCGTAGTACTCATATTAACCGCATAGAACGAATCTAACAGATCTTTATTAGTTAGCACTCCTTGTGAATCCTGTTGTTTTCAAAATGGATCAGTTGATTTTCCTACTCTCTTGAGAAACTAGACATTTTCATTCCTGTTCGGTATCTCAGTTACATAAAATTTGCTCCTTATCTAGAGCCTTATTTTATCTGAACTTAATAATAATCCTAATTTGGACTTGTATCTCTGTTAACTCTGTTCCTCAACAATTTTATCCTCAGTGTACATACCTCCGCTCCATATAACTTGTTCAGAGTCTTCTTTTATCGAATATTTCAAGCGGAACTCCCACAACTCAAGAACCGGAGAATAAGGCGGTTGAGCTAACACTAGAATAAAAACGTATTGACAGACACACACTTCATCGTGTTGTCCGCATTCTTTCACGGAGTTCAAAAGGAACGTCAAGGTACTAATGTTGACTAATAGTTGAACGTTAGGTAACCCAAGGAAGGTTTTCGCTTCGTAAAAGTTGTAATCAACAAAAAAAAGCTATTATTTTAAAACTGTTTTATGGTCGATCTTTAGCTCAAGGGCGATGCTACGAATGCCTACATGCCCGTCAACTTCGATAATTCTGTAATTGTATCGAAATTTTCAACATATTTCCGAATTGACGAAACAAAAATAGCGCGTAATTAGCTATTGCCGTATCGCACCATAAACACCATACACAATTTCAGCCAGGCCAGATCTGACTTGCATTGTCGCCTTTATCAAAGAAAAACTGTAAAATGTACCGACTTTTCCCTTTGTTGACTTCCATTATTAAGGCCCTGTAAATCACAACTGAATGGAACAAACAAAAAATAGCAAACAATTTTGTTTGGTGTGAAATGTCACCTTAACAACGAGCATAAACTTTAAATTTTCTCGATAATTCACGAGATATCGATCACTATCGCCATCTACCGAGAAAATAATGTATTTCTTTTTCCCAAACTAATATTTTATCACAAAGCTTCTAGCGCGCTCCAAGGAGAGGCCCCTTCTTAACAACCACTAATTAATATACCAAGTGTCATTTAAGGAGTCCTCTGCGTGGTTCTAAAATGTTCAGCTACATCGGTGCGTAACCTCTAACATTCATTTTAGTCTGAGACCAAAAGTCAATCCCGCTTGTCTGCTGTAACATTTTAATTAAAGCACCGAAAAATTCTATTCCCCGCTCAACAAATTAGCAAATTTTCAATGTTTTTTTTCTTTTATTATTTGATTTGCCTTTCATTTGCTACCGAAAAGCAAATATTTGCGCGCCTTAACAAAGTCAACAACAAATGCAGAGCAAAAGTACAGCAACAGTGTGCACTACAACAACGATGCAGGCATGGATATCTCATTGCATTCGCTCTCTAGTGGCCAGTTACTTGGCCAAAAGTTTGTTTGTCTTGTTGACGGTGCACCAAAAGTTGTTGGCCGACCAGTCGTCGCTTATCTCATTTAAGCGAAAGGGTTAGATACGCTTTGCAAAAAGCCAAAGTGGCTAGAAAAGCTGAGAAAATTCTAAAAGTAGAAGTTTTAGAAGGCGTTCGAAATAGTAACTATTTGTGTTTGTTGTTTTTGGTTGATGCAATTCTTGATTGTTGTTGCTGTTACTGTTGTTGTTGTTGTTGTAGGTAGAATACATAGTAGTTGGTGGGTAGTTTTCTTTTAATTTGTTTGAAAACTAAACTTTGTGGTTTCTCAAGCAAACAAGCGCATCAAGCTGAAGTAGCATGGCGAAGTACGCGGCGAAGGGAGATGCGGGAAAGGGGTGAAAAGAAACTGCATTGCCGCCGACGCATAATAAGTTTTATATGGATGTGTGTATGGTTCTTGGTTGTTTTTCTTAAACTAACTCGAATTTGCTAGCTTTGTAGGTAATGAGAAAAGACTCAGAAGCTGAAAAGCCTCTATAGGAAAATAAAACAATAAAAGTAAACGTTTTTTTTTTTTTTTTTTTATTTCAAACATAATAAGTAAATTACAAGTAAAAGTTGAAGATGTTTTTGTTACGAAATTTCTACCACTGCTATGAAAATGGAAAAAAATTAAAAAAAAAATTCAGATTTTCTAACAAAATGAACTCCACCTTGCAGCATTATTCATCTTTTAATTGGAAATCTGATCCAAAATGAGTTATTATATGAACTGATTTAGGGAGACAACTGCAGAAGTCCAATTTGCCGTTCAACTTCGAACTTCTTTCTTATCAGTGTTTTATTTCGATCGTTGTCCCAATTTCATAGCGTCTCTTTTGTAAGATTTTGAGTAGAAAATTTGCTACAAAAAAACTACCTCGACTTTCCCCGAAAAATAAATATCCAATAATTGTGGATATTTTTAGTCTTATAAAAGCCTAGTTGAGTTTTTTGTAAACAATGACATGCTGAAGACTTCTAAACAGTTTATTCATAAATTCTCAGCAGGTAATGAATTCCAACACGAAAAATGAATGTATGCGTTTATCTTAAATTTAACTCTCCAACACCCAAGCCAAACTGAGTTCAAAAATATTTATTTTTTTTTTATTAAAATTCTTTGTATACATATGTAAAATTATCGCAAAACGTAAATAAATAAGAAATTTAAAACAAAATTTAACTCAATACAGGTACGATTTAATTCACTGCAAAAAACCGAAAAAATCGAAAAATCGAATCAAAAGAAGTTTAGAAGAGATTCTGTCAAAAGCTTTTGAAAAATCCGTATAGAAGGTATTCAAACTCATAACCCATTTGAAAGGCAGAAAAGCAATCAATAGGAAAAATCGCGAGATTGCTGAAGGTCACTTTTTTAGCCTAGTAAGTAAGATTAGTAGTTTAGGTGACACCCCTGCCTCTGTAACAACTACTAAAAAGGAAGTTCTAACATGACGCATGTCAATGAATGAGGGGCACAAATTTGAAAAGACTGACGAAAGACAATTCCTTCTAAGACCATGGGTATCTAATGTACAGTAATTTATTGCCAACTAAGTAGTGCAAGCTGGATGTAAGTCACACACGCACAAACTGGGGAATGCTTGAAACGATATTAGCCAGCAAACCCTTTGGCGCGTCATACCAAATTAACTCCGAACTATAGCTCGACTTGGCTGTAGATGGACTGACTTCAGCATTTTAAAAAAGTTGCAAATGCAGCAAGCCCTCCGAGGACAAGAAGAGGGAAACCGAAACCTTACAGACTTGTAAGCTAATCATTTTTGAGGAAGTTGTTAGAGCAGCGAATGAAAGATGGCGTAATGAAACCACCTGCAGAATCATCCGACAATTATTTCCAACTCTCAATGCTAAACGCACACAATCACTGCTAAGCCAAAATAGGCATAGTCTTAGCACACTTATTTCCGTTATAACGGGAGACTGCCTAATAAGTAGACACGTCAAAATAATGGGCGTACAAACACATGATTTCTGCGGAAGCTGTCTAGATGAGGAAGAGAAAAGACGATCTCGCACCTCCTGTAACATTGTGAGGAATACAATTTTATAATGAATTGGAAGATCTCAGTACTGCGGAAATCAGGGATCTTTCAAAATTTGTTAAAAGGGCACACTGGTTTTAGGAAAGGTAAGGACAAGTTCTCCATGCGGCATCACAATGGGCTATGCACCTGAGTGCATCCCATAGTGGGCAACCGCTTCAACCTAACCTAACATTAAGTTAAAAACGGTTTATTTTAAATGAAGCATTCCAGCCATTATGGGCCAATGTTTACTAACATCGCTTTTATTTCCGCTTTCCTAATACTGATCCAATCAGTAATAGCAATGCCGGCTGATAGAAATTTGTTGATGGCTTGATTATCAATGGACAATTTTTTAACAAGATAACAGATAGTTCATTAAAAGCCGGCTCTCAAGATGTCTTGAAACTCCTTATGGCCTACAGCGTATTCTCTTCAGTCACAACCAAAAAGCCGATTTCAAAAGCGGAACTCACTGCGCAAACATTTGAGACGTCAACGTCCAGACTGTGGTCTTCGTCTGACACAAAATTCGACACGAAGAACTCAGCCAACAGATATGGAGCTGCTGATATTGGATTAGCTTTTTTATCATTATAAAATACCAACATGGGGATATTAGGAATACCCTTTTTCGATTTTATGAAGCGTCAAAAATGTCTCGGGTTTGATTTTATATTAATTTACAAATTTTTAAGGCATTTCTTTGTTGCGATCTATCAATAAAATAAAATCTTAGAAATATTAGTTTCTAAGGTTCTTTACGAGACACTTATATTATTGGTTAGCATTAAAAGCATTTAAAAACACAAGTTTTTAAAATCTAGAAAGCAGTCAGCCTCATTAGAGGATGGAAGTCATTAGAGAATGAAAGTGCTCCAGAAAGTTATTTGCCGCAAAACTTTAATAGGGCCCTTCTCAGCTAAAACCTTCATATTCCCTACGCAAACTAAACTAATACCACTTTTAATGTCTACATAAAAAGGAGCAAAAAGTTGTTCCAAATACATTTCCTGTTGGGCATTTGTTGTTAGTTCGTGGTGCTCTGCATAAAAAGTTGCAATTGCTCGGTGCATGCAGCTGTTGCTTTTGCTTTTCAGCTTTACATTTTTTTTCTTCTTGGTTTGTGAGTCGCAAAAGCGACTAATTCAATGGAAAATACAAAATTAAATTGTGTTGATAATTTCACCCAAAAGCAGTTGGAGGCAGCATTGCTTTTAGACAGCACTTCTTGTTGCTCTTTGTAAATTTCTTGTACTCCTTAATTCTAGTTGCGGTTATTTCACAGCTCCTCTGAGAAATGTCTAAATGAATGAAATAGTTTCGCTAAGTAAACAAATAGAAGAGTAGAAGTCTTCAAGGAGCTTGAAAGTGGTGGCGGCTAATGGCAAAGAGGCGTAGGCGGTAAGTGATGGAAGAGTTTGCCTGATGTTTGTTGGCGGATGGTGGATAATTAGTTTGCGGATTCTTGCTGATTAAAAACTGAAGTGTTATTTTTTAACTTTAATACAAAGACGTTGTACTATGTAACAGCAAATTTAAGTTTGTACTGGAATTATTTATGTTTATGGATTTTTAAGGGGCTTTTTGAAATTACTCCAATCGTGCATGACATTGACATATCTTATTTATATATACACCATACATGGCTTATTAGAAATAAAGTGAAAGGTGCTAGCATTTTTATTCAGGTTTTTAACTCAATTGTTTTATATAGAAATGTATTTCATTGAAAAGCTCAAAGCAATTGTTTGCATGCCTCATTTTCCAATAATTTCCCACAAGGTAACGTCCACATTAAAAGTTGAATAAACTAAGCAACTCTGATATGAAATTTTTTCCTTTGACGTTGCCAGAGGTCTAGGAAAAACCTGCAAATATTAAAGCAGAAGCTTTTGGAATAAAAATGTGAGGGCCTTCTTTTTAAAGTTTTATTAGGGAAAGGGAAGCTGAATAATCGTTATCTGCCCAATTTGTTCCACCACAGTCTCTACAGCAATCAGCTTAATCCAAATCATTTCCTGAACACTACGTATAATATTAGCCTTAACCTTAATCTTAACCTTAACCTTAACCTTAACCTTAACCTTAACCTTAACCTTAACCTTAACCTTAACCTTAACCTTAACCTTAACCTTAACCTTAACCTTAACCTTAACCTTAACCTTAACCTTAACCTTAACCTTAACCTTAACCTTGACCTTAACCTTAACCTTAACCTTAACCTTAACCTTAACCTTAACCTTAACCTTAACCTTAACATAATAAAAAATTTAAAAACATAATAAACTAGGAGATTATTAAATATTCACCAATCAATCTTTCTGACAGCCGTAGCCGAATGGGCTGGTGCGTGACTATCATTCGGAATTCACAGAGAGAACGTCGGTTCGAATCCCGGTGAAACACCAAAATAAGAAAAACTTTTTTCTAATAACGGTCCCCCTCGACAGGCAATGGCAAACACCCGAGTGTATTTCTGACATGAAAAAGCTACTCATAAAACTATCTGCCGTTCAGAGTCGGCTTGAAACTGTAGGTCCCTCCATTTGTGGAACAACAACACACAACACAAATAGGAGGAGGAGTTCAGCCAAACACCCAAAAAGGGTGTACGCGCCAATTATATAAATATAGAATCAAACTTTACCATTACTTTAAACCTTAATTATAAATATAACTTGAAGAATAATCTCAATATTATGTTATCTTAACCCTAACAATAACTTTAATATTGGCCTTTCCCTCAACTTTAACTTTAACCTCAACCTTAACTTTAACGTCTACTACAGCTGCCATGTAAAGGAGCGCAAATTCGGTGTCTTATTTGTTGTGAGAGAGAGACTTCGTCGCCAAGTACTGTCGTTCACTCCGGTGGACGAGCTTCTCGCAACAATCCGCATCAAAGCCCGTTTTCTTAACATGTCGCTAATTTGCGCCCACGCCCCGACGGAAGAGAAGGACGATGCGACCAAAGATTCTTTCTATGAGCGCTTGGAACGTTCCTATGAGCGCTGTCACCGCCACGACATAAAAATCGTGCTTGGCGACTTCAACGCCAAGGTGGGCAAGGAGGGAATTTTTGGTCCCACAGTCGGTAAATTCAGCCTGCACAACGAAACATCCGGTAACGGACAGAGGCTGATCGACTTCGCAGGGGCCCGAAACATGGTAGTCTGCAGCACCAGATTCCAGCATAAAAAGATACACCAAGCTACCTGGCTGTCTCCTGATCGAAAAACGCGAAACCAGATCGATCATGTTGTGATAGAAGGAAGACACGCTTCTAGTGTATTAGATGTACGTACGATCCGAGGACCCAACATTGACTCGGATCACTACCTTGTTGCAGCCAAACTGCGCACACGCCTCTGTGCAGCAAAAAACGTGCATCTACCTATGCAAAGAATGTTCGACCTCGAAAAGCTGCAATCACAACAGACAGCCAGAAGATTCGCCACTCGACTCTCACTCCTGCTCTCAGAGAGTACTGCCCAACAAACCGGCATCCACGAACAATGGAGCAACATTTCTCGTTCTCTACGTACCGCCGCCGAAGAAGAAATCGGATTCCGGCGAGCCCGAAAAAACAATTGGTACGACGAGGAATGTCATGCTGCCGCAGATCGGGCGCAACGCGAGCCATGTGGGATCGCTACAGAGAGCTGAAAAGAGAGACGTATTATCCGACAGAAGAAACGAGAGGCCGAAATACGTGAGTGCGAAGAGCTTGAGATGCTGGCCAACAGGAACAACGCCCGAAAATTCTACCAGAAAGTTCGGCGGCTTACAGAAGGTTTTAAGACCGGGGCGTTTTCCTGTAAGAACAAAGACGGCGAACTGGTGACCGACGTACAGAGCAATCTTAAATTATGGAGGGAACACTTCTCGAACCTATTAAACAGTGACAGCTGCGCATGTCACAGAGAATGTGAAGATCCCGATACCCCAATCGTTGACGACGGAACTGACGTTCCGCTACCCGACCATGACGAGGTGAGAATAGCGATAACGCGGCTAAAGAACAATAAAGCCGCGGGCGCCGACGTAGTGCCAACTGAGCTATTCAAACATGGCGGCGAGGAGCTGGTAAGGAACATGCATCAGCTCCTATGCAAAATATGGTCGGATGAAAGCATGCCTGCCGATTGGAATTTAAGTGTGCTCTGCCCAATCCATAAGAAGGGCGAACCTGCAATTTGTGCCAATTACCGCGGGATTAGTCTACTAAATATCGCCTTTAAGGTTCTAGCGAGCGTATTGTGTGAAAGGCTAAAGCCCACCGTCAACCAACTGATTGGACCTTATCAGTGTGGCTTTAGACCTGGAAAGTCTACCATCGACCAAATATTCACAATACGCCAAATCTTGGAAAAGACCCATGAAAGGAGAATCGACACACACCATATTTTCGTCGACTTCAAAGCTGCATTCGACAGTTCGGAAGGGAGTTACTTGTATGCCGCTATGTCTGAATTTGGTATCCCCGCAAAACTAATACGGCTATGCAAGATGACGTTGCTCAACACCATCAGCGCCGTCGGAATTGGGAAGGACCTCTCCGAGCCGTTTGATACCAAACGAGGTTTCAGACAGGGTGACTCGCTGCCTGTGACTTCTTTAACCTGATATTGGAGAGCATCGTACGAGCCACAGAACTTAATCGCTCAGGCACAATATTTTATAAGAGCGTACAATTGCTGGCGTATGCCGATGATATTGACATCATCGGCCTTAACAACCGCGCTGTTAGTTCTGCCTTCTCCAAACTGGATAAAGAGGCAAAGCGAATGGGCCTGGTGGTGAACGAGGAAAAAACGAAGTACCTCTTGTCATCAAACAAACAGTCGGCGCATTCGCGTATCGGCACCCACGTCACTGTTGACAGTTATAATTTCGAGGCTGTAAAAGACTTCGTCTATTTAGGAACCAGCATTAACACCGATAACAATGTCAGCCTTGAAATCCAACGTAGAATCTCTCTTGCCAACAAGTGCTACTTTGGACTAAGTAGGCAACTGAGCAGTAAAGTCCTCTCTCGACGAACAAAACTAACACTCTATAAGACTCTCATCATGCCCGTCCTAACGAATGAAGCATGGACGATGACAACATCCGATGAAGCGACGCTTGGAGTATTTGAGAGAAAGATTCTGCGCAAGATTTTTGGACCTTTGCACGTTGGCCACGGCGAATATCGCAGACGATGGAACGATGAGCTGTATGAGCTTTACGACGACATAGACATAGCGCAGCGAATAAAGATCCAGCGACTACGTTGGCTGGGTCATGTCGTCCGAATGGATACAAACGCTCCGGCTCTGAAAGTATTCGATGCGGTACCAGCTGGTGGTAGTAGAGGAAGAGGAAGGCCTCCTCTGCGTTGGAAAGATCAGGTAGAGAAGGACTTGGCTTCACTTGGTGTGTCCAATGGGCGCCGGTTAGCACGAGAAAGAAACGACTGGCGCGCTTTGTTAAACTCGGCCAAAATCGCGTAAGCGGTTATAGCGCCAATTAAGAAGAATAAGATGCAAAATACGTGCAGCCAGTGATGAAACTTTATTATCAAAATAATTACTCGTTAATGGAAACTTTACGTGCAGTGGCAAAACTTACCAAGCAAGGCTATTTTTTGGATGAATTTTAATGTCGTACTTGAAATAACTCCAGCCAACAGCAAGTTCATCAGGAACAATGCATCAGAGTTACAAAAAGTTGCTATTTAGTACGAATTTTGAGCCGGTGGCGTCATTGGTATACACTTTCTCGAAAACGACGTTAACCCCGAGCATCTGAGAATAGGGACCTGCTTTTTTTTACCTAAATTAACCGATATTGAATTGATGCCGCACAGAGGACGCCGCACTGGGTAATCGACATGACGATACGATTATTTCTCGCGCAAGTGACGTAGGATCACTACCAAAATCGTGCAATTTGATCCTGTTACACTATTCCTTATGCAGGTCTATCCTGCATCGGCCAATTATGATTTTATTGTGAACATAACCCACGTCCACGCTCAAACTAAGAAAGATATATGCAGCAGAATAATTGAAATTAGGATTTCATGGATTTGTAAGACCGTCCGAAACGGCGATGGAAATTTGAATAGTACTAAATTCCATACATAATGCATTCGTGGTCTTTCAACAAAAACAAACTTCGTTAATAACTCACTCGAGCTTTCTTCATTCCATTTCAACCTCGACCCAGCTAGGAAACCCTTTATGTATTAAAAATCGATTAAAAAAAGGTATTTCAATCAAGTAACAGAATTAACATTGACTAATCCCGGCATGTTCGGGATCGTTTGTTTAACTTCCCTGATGTCTACCAATGTACCCACTGGCTTTTCTTTCTGATACCAGCCAACTGCCACAACACAAATTTGCCAAGTAGTTATATGACGAAATTTCAAGTTTGCCAAAATCTGATGGCAAAACGCAAATGATCCTATTCCATGCTCCGCTGAAGCGTTGTCGCTCAAAGTTGGTCAAGAAAACTCATTGCAAAGTCAGATGACAACTGGGAAACTGCTTAAAATTCCCCTTTGTCTGTCTGTGTCACGCAATTTCGGCCATTTAATCTGCAGAGCAAGGATACAGAATGCTCGCATGAGTATGCAAATACTTAAACCTATACAAACACATGACTGAGATGTTGCATGTGAAGTAGCTACCTAGCTGAATATTTTAGGCAAAACTCACTCACTTAATGGTGAAAAATGTTTGTTGAAATTGAAAAGCATTTAAAGTCAGTTTGAAGATGAGAAAACTTAGATGGGAAGTTGTGATTCAGGTAGTCCGCATGTATTAGTTCCGCTTTGCCCTTCTTCACAAGTAAGAATTTTTAACTCATTGCAGTATAATCAGACCTCGGTTAGAGACAGCTGGCAGGAGCGCTGCTGTCTTGGATTTCATACACCAGTACACACTCACATACTTACATAAAATATACCAGCAACGCACAAAAAGCGTAACTAAAGATGTGGCTTTACGGAGATGAAATGAGAGAGTTGGGAGTCAAATGTGTGCATGTATGTGTGTCATGTGCATTGGAGCCGGAAACCTGAAAATCAACAGCCCGCAGTGTGTTGTGCAGAGGAAAATATTTGAGAAAAGCAGTTGCACGAGCATTAAAAACGATTGGAGGAAGTTGAAAACACCAGACAAAGACACACCCACACACACGCGCAAGTTCATATCCTAATTGCTGGCGAGTGTTTGCTATGCATGTATGTGTGTGAATTTTCTGCACAATCTTACCATTTTAAAAGGATTTTGTGCGGTGGGTAGCTGAAGTGCATCGTATGCTGACCAGCCGCCAGTGCCCATTAGCTAGCAGCCGTTGCCTTTGGGGTAATAGGACTATGAATAAGTTCGTGCGGTTTTTTTTCGAAATTTGAAACTTTATTGACGTAAAATGGTTACAAATTTAATATTCAAAATATTGTCCATCGCTTACTACTACTTTTTCCCATCTTTCTGGCAATTCACGGATTCCCTTTGTGAAAAATTCGGTCGGTTTTGCCGCAATCCACGAATCGATCCATTTTTTGACTTCATCGTAATTACGGAAGTGCTGGTCAGCCAGGCCATGTTGCATCGATCGGAAGAGATAGTAATCGGATGGCGCAAGGTCTGGACTATACAGCGGGTGGGGTAGGACATCCCATTTGAGCGTTTCTAAGTATGTTTTGACCACTTGTGCAACATGTGGCCGAGCATTGTCATGTTGCAAAATAACTTTGTCGTGTCTATCGGCGTATTGCGGCCGTTTTTCTCGCAGTGCTCGGCTCAAACGCATCAATTGTCGTCGGTAGACATCCCCCGTAATCGTTTCATTCGGTTTCAGTAGCTCATAATACACAACACCCAGCTGGTCCCACCAGATACACAGCATAACCTTCAGGCCATGAATATTCTGCGCCGACGTCGATGTTGAAGCATGGCCAGGGTATCCATACGTTGCCCGACGTTTTGGATTGTCGTAATGGACCCACTTTTCATCGCCAGTCACAATTCGATGCAAAAAACCCTTTCTTTTGTGCCGTTGAAGCAGTTGTTCGCATGCCATAAAACGGCGTTCAACGTCTCTTGGCTTCAATTCATACGGCACCCAATGGCCTACCTTTCGGATCATTCCCATGGCTTTTAAACGTTTGGAAATGGTTGATTGATCAACTCCCAAAGTTTTTGCAACCTCTTCTTGCGTTTGAGCCGGATCTTGATCGAGCAATTCCTCCAATTCGGTATCCATGAACTTTGGCGGCGCACCCTCGCGTTCTTCGTCTTCCAAGCCAAAATCACCACTTTTAAAGCGTGCAAACCACTTCTGGCACGTTCGCTCAGATAGAGCATGCTCACCATAAACTTCCACCAAGATACGATGACTTTCGGCTGCTTTTTTCTTCATATTAAAATAATGAAGAAGAATTCCCCGCAAAAACACATTATTTGGCACGAAATTCGACATTTTCAAGTGTGGTAAAAATATTGTTGTTTACGCTTCAAATAAAAAACTTATACTGACGTTTGTGCCTTACGACAGTAGCTCTCCAATGAATGTTTGGAAATGTGGATCGATGGAATAATAATCAAGTTACGCCATCTGTTGTAAAACCGAAACGAACTTATTCATAGTCCTATTATTTGAAACTAAGATGAATGGTCAAAGTCGAAAAGTTTTCGTTGCAAGCGAAAATACTTACAAATTTACACACACACACACTCACACGCATGCCTGACTTTCTTAGACGGCCCAATCGGCAAGTAAGTGGTGGGAAGTTTTCAATATATACAATTTCTTTGCGCGCATCCGGTGTTAGGTGTTTGGCCTAACTTCTGCTCCAATTTGAGCTGTGCGGCTTAAGACACCTCCATATGATAATTTAGCTTAACTTTTTAGTAAATATACTTTTGTAATAAATAGTCAGTAAGAACAGTTGCTTATTGATTTCAGAATTTATATATACTAGAGTGCCTCACTACAAAAGAGGTCGGTTATTATATCGGAAAAATATGAAATATATAATATTTCAATACTTCCGCTAGATCACTTTGAAAATAACTCCAAAACTGGAGTTCTTATAAGTAAAATATATTACATTTTTTTTTAATTTTCCATTTTTCAAAATTATCTCAGGCGATAGAAAAGTTTAAGTTTCAGTTAAGTTTAAAAATGTTATTAACGGAATCAAATTAATGAGGCTTCTTTTTGGACCACTCTAGCCGAATGTTGCCTCGGCAGGCAATGGGTACCTGCGAGAGTGTGTCTGCCATGAAAAGCTCCTCATTAAACAACATCAAGACGCACAAAAGAAAAAATTAGGTGAATTTTCATTTTTCTCAAACAATTTTTATTTACTCAGCAATTTCTATTTTATCTCCATCAAAGTAGTCCCTCTCAGATATATGTAATACACTTGTGCCAGCATTTTTTCTAATCCTCGAAGCAGTTTTGATATGCACTTTTTGGTAGGTATGTCCTTGAGCTCTCTCGGCGATGCGGTTTTTATCTCCTCAATCGCCCCAGAACGCCGTTCTTTCTTGGGTCTCTTCATGGATAAACGAAACAGTCGCAAGATACCAAATCTGATGAATACAGTCGCTGAAGCATGTTAACGGTTTTGTTTTGGGCCAAATAATCCCTCACAAGCAAAGATGAGCGAGCAGGTGCATTGTCATGATGCAAAAGCTATGCATTTTTTTCCACAATCCCGAGCACTTTTTCGTATTACTTCACGCAAGCGGCGCATACTTCAAGGTAAAACTTCTTATTTACCTTACGACCTTGTGGTAAGAACTCCTGATGCATTACGACATGATAATCAAAGAAAACAGTGAGCAAAACCTTGACATTTGATCGAACTTGGCTTGCTTTTTTTGGTCTTGGATCTCCTGGACACTTCCATTGGGACGATTGAGCTTTGGTTTCGATGTCATAGCCATATACCCATATTTCGTCACCAGTTATGACCCTTTTAAGCAAATCTTGATCATAGTTGACATCATTCATCAATTCCTGAGCGCTGCTCATGCGACATTGTTTTCGGTCAAAATTCAGCAATTTTAGAACAAACTTCGCTGCCACACGCTTCATGGCCAAAATTACCCAAAAGATTGCATGACACGAGCCAACCGATATGCCGACAGCCTCAGCAACTTCTCTAATTATGATTCGACGATTCTCCATAACTATTTCCTTCACTTTCGCAATATTTTCATCAGTTGTTGATGTGCTGGGGCGTCCAGAGCGAGCGTCGTCATTCACATCTTCTCGATCTTCTGTGAAAAGCTTGTACAACTTGTAACTATTTTTTTTTTTTGACTCAGAGCACTCTCACCTTATGCCACTGTCAACACTCCGAGTGTTTTTGAGCACATAATTCCATTTTTTACACAAAATTTGATGTAACTTCTTTGATCCATTTTTTTCGATAGCAGAAAATCGCCGAACACGCAAAACTCTTGTCTCATTTATGCCTCTCACAAACAAGCTGAACATTGCTGAAATATATCTTCGAGACGAGTGTACCATCATAATAATCGAAAGTCGAATTTACGTAACCGGCGAAATTTGAAAATTCACCTTACTTTTTTAACACATCTCATATATTATATATCTAGATTTTTTTTACAGTGTGAGAATTATTGATACCAATACCTATGGTATACTGCGTTGACGTTTCTATTCAGTAATGTTTAGCAAATTTTTGACGCTAGAACAACGCCTAAATTGTGGATATTTACTTTGAAAAAAAAAAATCTGTTCGCGAAGTGTTCTCAACTGACCTTCGACTACGTGGAAATTTCAAGTAAGTAAATGACCATCGTTTCCGTCGCATTTCTACTCACTGGGCTCATTTAGATTTATTATTCAGATTTATTGGAAAAAGTAGTCAAAAATTGGACTGATCGAATGGTCCACATAACTCATAGCCGCGGCGGACATATGCCGTATATCGTATTCAAAAAATTAATGCCCTAAAATTATCTACCAGATTATAATAAAAAAATAAATTCCAACAATATTTCTGTTTTCTATAATCATTTTAAGTTGTCAAGTTCTTAAAACACCTACTAATACATACATAAATATTCCTGCATTGGACTAAAGACGCAATTAAGAAAAATATTCTCGCTTGTTTAACCGAACCTACACTTCACAAGTCACTGTTCATGTCAGTTTTATTTTATTTCTCTTATTCGAGGTAATGATTTATGTTGGAGATCATGGAAAATATTTCAGATGATTAACTGTATTAGCGCTGGGTCTTTCTTTGCTGCACAATGTCTATGTCGTCGTCGAGGTTATACAACTCATCGTTCCACCGCAGGCGATACTCGCCGTTGCTAACGTACAAAGGTCTAAAAATCGTCCGCAGAATCTTTCTATAAAACACTCCAAGGGATGCCTCATTAGGTGTTGCCACCGTCCACGCTCCTGCGCTATGCAATCCGATGGGCATGATGAGAGATTTGTAAAATGTTAGTTTTGTTCGTATAGAGAGATGACTTTACTACTCAGCTGACTACTTAGTCTCCAAAGTAGCACTTGTTGGCACGAGAGATTCTACGTTGGATTCTACGCTGGACAATTGTTTGTTTTGATGGCAGGAATGAACTTTACATCGAGATATACAAAGTGCAGGAAATAATTATTACGAATACAAATGCTTCAGCCCTTAAAGTATCCGATGCGGTTCTCAGTGATAGTGGAAGAGGAAGAGGAAGACTATCTTTGGCGCTGGAAAGATCAAGTGGAGAAGTACTAGGCTTCTATTGGTGTTTTTAAATTGCATCAAAAACGTCTTGCCCAATCCAAAATGACTTGAGCAGTTAATGCGCCAATTTAAAAGGAAAGTGTGTTCCGATAAGAGGCCTCCTGATTTTTATTTTAATTTTTTAATTGTTAAATCAAAGAGAGTCCTTATAGACTATATGATAGATACATATAAAAACCCTTATAACAGGAGTCTTATGAGTAACTTCTTCAAAGCAGACTTAGAGTAAGAAAAATGAAAGCCTTAGAAAGAAAAATAAGCATTAAATTTAGCTAAAAAGCTCCTGAAAGGCGCATTCATCCCATTAACAGTTTTAGCAATACCCACAAAAAACAATTTATTACAACGGAAAATGCATGAGGGAACATTAAAATGAATTTTATTGAACAAATACGGACAATCTATTGAGTCCGCACAAATATCAAATGCAAAACACATCGACAATGGAACACATCTATACTCCCAGGACAATAGATTTATTAATGAACAACGAAAGCGATAGGACGGAATGAGATCAACGAATTTTATCGAGCGCAAAGCAAGGCGCTGAAAAGTTCTATGAACAGACTCTAATCTATTACTATGGACTGCATGTAACGGTGTCCAAACGAAGCACAGCGATTTAATAAAAGAGATCAGAAAACGAAGAACTATTTCGATGAAATTACGAACGATTTTCAAACTATAAAATTTATGTGACTAATGCAGTAGAGCTTTGAGTCAAAACAGACACACAATCCTTTCAACACACTAATTGTTTCTAGCGTCGATTTATTGTAGTTTATGAAACTACCATCACCTTTTTATGTTAACTACTAATTAGAGATCATACGGCCACTACTCGTATTATCTCCGCTGAAGCTTCTGTATGGCTCAAAGCTCAAATTGTTATAGTGCATCATACCGCCTATGCGAATGCCTCACGTTTCAAAGAATGTGTTTTACCTATCTGGGGTATCACTTCTATAAGAACCTGAATAGTTTCGACACAGTCTCATTTGAAGATTCGATTGGATTCGCCAAAAGTTAGCGATGATTTGGGGTCATACAAGGAAAGAACTTCGGAAACCCTTCCCTCGTATTTCGATGGATCTCTTTATCTAACCGCAGTCCTTCCAATCCAACCTAAGCGAACCCCCTTAGCCAAAAGGCAGTAAATCTCCATAAATGCAAAAAGCTTTCTCTTCTACACTCTTCTTCCGTGTAGTTGACAGGCGTTCACTATTTGAATGGCATTTAATAAGAGCATGCACCAACTCAACATATACATAGGAAATTTATAGATCCGACAGTATCGGGTTCAGCTTTTGAAATTATTAAGCAGAGGTGAGTTAAGCTGAATGTTTTTCTTCCTTTCAATTTGCACCAACTAGACAATTTCATACGCCAATTGTATTGGAAGGGAAGAGTGGACGGAGGGCTACACTTGGGGGCAGGGCCTGGTGAACTTGTTCACGGATGGATCGAAGTTGGAAGGAAAGGTTGGCGGAGGAGTATTTTGCGAGGAGCTCCCATCAGACTCAAATTCAGGCTACCGGACCACTGCAGTATGTTCCAGACAGAGGTAGCCGCAATCAAGGAGGCAGCTGATTGGGTGCTCAAATGCGTATTAACGGTCAAGAAAGTAAATATTTACTCCGACAGCCAAGCGGCAATAAGGGCCCTCGGGTCTATAACGGTGCATTCGGAATTGGTCAAGGAATGCTTGACCTCGCTTTCGACTGCGTCCGAATTCTTTGACATCAGCCACATCTGGGTTCCTGGTCACAGCGACATTTTTGGAAACTATGAGGCGGATGAGCTGGCTAGACAAGGGACATGTGAGGTGATTTCCTCGCGAAGGGAGAGAATTGGGATCCCCCTGACTATCTGCGGTCTGCTCCTGGAAAGATGGGCATCGCACCAACTCAGCGAGCGCTGGGCAAGTACACAAACGTGTAAGATCGCGAAATCCTTCTGGCCACGTGCGGACCGCAGGCGCTCGGGCGAGCTTCTGAGGCTGACAAAATATCAGCTCTCTAATCTCGTGGGTTTTCTCACAGGACACAATGCGCGAGGAATGCATTCTGTGAGACTTGGAATCACCACGAGTCCTTTTGTGCGCTGGATGTATGGAGGATGAGGTGGAATCTTCTCAGCACCTTCTCCTTAGCTGCCCTGCTCTGGCGGGGCTAAGATCTGGGCATCTTGGCTCCTACTTCTTTGCCACGCCTGCTGGCTGGTATAGCTGGCGCTGACATTAAAAATCTGATAAATTTCATCAGCAGCATAAAGCGGTCGACGCATACATAGTCATCGTTCGTAATCCGCACGCTCCTAACCATCCCAGCACCACCTCTCCCCGCCCTCTCCCTGCATCCCATCGGTCTTTCTCTCCCACCTCATTTTATTTTCCCAAGGTCGTTTCACAAATAACACGAGTATGAAAAAATGACTGTCTTAAGTCATTTGCAAATATCAGGTAAACTACTGAAATTTGTAATACCCAATAAGCAACAGAACTATAGGTACGGTTTTCCGCCTAAACGACAATTTCGTCTACGACTGTCTTCTGTCTGTGACGATTTATCCCACGCATTATTCAAGAATTTTTCTTGATTTCACTTCTCCGCAGACATTTTCACAGACACTTCTACCCGAAGGTTTATGGGTTTTTTTTCGTGATACATAAAATGAAGCTGAAATCTTGTAAATTATATTAGAATTTGCTGAAAATATCCAAAACCCAATAACCAGTGCGCTTAGTACGAAATGGACAAGTATATTAACTACATCGGGAGAAACTTTTTTTTACACACCCCCGTGTTCGTGTGATCACAAATGCAGCTGCCCTCTATTTCTTTATTTATGACTTGCATTTAATTTTCAGCTGCAAAAAGTTTTAATGAATGTTTTAAGTCGCCCTCCTTCATAACCTACCTCTTCCAGCCGCTCATTAAAAGACCACCTGCATACATTGCAGCAAAGCAAGCCTTCTTATATGTATATAAGTAGATTTCCGTATCATTTATTTATATATTTATTTGCGAAGTTACCTTTCATACTCTGCTTCTTATTAAAGTTCAACTCAGAAAAAGTGTTAAGTGCAAATTTATGTTGCAAGGATTTAAAAAGCTATTTGATTAAGTCACTTTGGCTGCTTAAGAATGAAGTAGTAAATTTAGTTGAAGTCTCTGATTTGCATTGTAGTTAAGCACATCCAAAAGTAACTAATAGTAAGTAAGTGGAAAAAATATCGTCGAGAAGAGGTGGGGTCAACGAAAGCAGCTTTATTATTATTATTATTATTATTGTTAGAGATATTAAACTTACGCAGCCTGCAGTAATAGTAAGTACTCGTTCCATGGCAGTCAAGTCATCCTTGGATTGTCTCGGTTTTCTTGAATTGCGGCGTTCTTCTGATTTCTATTTTGCAGTTAACTTTTGTCTTAAGAGGACAGATACCTGTTAACGGTCATATTTTCCCTGATTTTCTTTAAAACTATTTAAAATGAAGAAGTCAATATATTTTTCCCAA
Organism: Anastrepha ludens; assembly: GCF_028408465.1. Classification (NCBI taxonomy): domain Eukaryota; kingdom Metazoa; phylum Arthropoda; class Insecta; order Diptera; family Tephritidae; genus Anastrepha; species Anastrepha ludens. Next base: position 70,439,365 of record NC_071501.1, read on the forward strand.
AACTGGCATACAGTTTATTTATACATTAAAATGATATAAATTTTTTTTTTTTTTTTGAATCATTTAAAATGGCGAATGTACACTGAATTCTTCCAGGAAGGTCGCAGCGGGCTTCTCAATCGGCGGGCATTGTAGTATCGGCGTCAGTGACCTGATTTACATCGGGAATACCTTTAAATGTTTTTGAATCTCCATCTCCTCCACAATTCTTCTGATCTCAAAAACATTGCTTTGATTGATTCGAATTCCATTCCACCCGCTGAGCCCTGGTGATTCTCTTGGCATTCTGGCTCGTATTCTTCATACCATGCATTATACTCTTCAGCACCTTGACTATTTTTTCAGAAGTTACACCCTGTCCACGAGCTAGATCTCACCACTAGATCGACAACTTTACCACTGTAGTATCCAAAGAGCGTAGTGGCACCGTATAAAAATTTAAAGCCACGTTTTTTCCATGAACCATCGCCTGATACTTTAAAATTTGTAACTGACCTACCATTTTTCTCATTTTCTTTTTTTCTTCCTCCACAGCTTTCTTACTGCAAGAATCCTACAAAAATTATAGGGTTATTCAATAGGTGCGCTTCAACTTTTTTCCGATAGGGAGGGCGAACGACGCAATATTTTTTATTTTTCGCTTGTCATTTGTAAACTTCATTAGTATACATTTCAGCATGGAACGCTACACACTTGAGCAACGATTGCAAATCGTGCAAATTTTTTATGAAAATAATAGTTCTGTTGCTGCTACTTTAAGAGCATTGCGGCCATTTTACGGTCCATTAACAAGCCGTTTTGGGGTTATGTGAAGTCATTGGTCTACAGTAACAAGCCGGCGACGATTTGTGAGCTCAGAGCCAATATTGAACTCGAAATTGATGGAATTTCGGCCGATTTATGCAAAAGAGTGGTCGAACATTGGGTTCAACTATTGGACTTCGTAAAACGTGCACGCGGTGGTCATGCAAAAGAAATCGAATTTCATACTTAAATGTATATGTTCAAACTCGATAATAAAAAAAAAATTAGTTAAAAAAGTCAAACCGTTTGTGTTTTATTCAAAAAAATTCAAAAGTTGAAGCGCTCTTACTGAAAAACCCTATACCTTAGTGCTTTTCACTAGGAAACGCAATATGGAGGGCCTGTTACTACCCAGATTGAAAGGGTAACACTGCAACTGTCTTCTGAGGTTAAATATTTAGAAGTAATCTTAGATAGTAAACTTACCTGGAAGAAGCACGTCAAGCAGAAGGTCTCTCAAACACCAAAAGTTTTCTGGCAGTGTAAGAGAACCTTTGGCAAACATGGGGTCTAAGACCCCGTACACTGGCTGTACATCACCCTGATGTATGGTGGAAAGCCACAATGGTTAATTCCAGAGTAAAACCCCTAAACAGGCTACAGAAAAGTGTGTGCTTGGGTATCACAGGTGCCATAAGTGCGACATCTGGTGATGCCCTTAATGCCATTCTGAATTTGCAACCTCTAGATGTTCAACCTCTAGATCTCGAAAGGAAGCAATGAAGGCGGCGTACAGGCTCAAGTTAAACGGAGTCTGGGAAAATGAAGTAAACACTGGCCACTGTCAGATATACCACCAGTTGTCGGACGGTGCACACTGTTCCCGATGTCGGTGGACAATCGGGTGCCTGTCGTGTTTGCTGTCGAAATTCCGTATTACATTTATAATGAGAAATAACAGGTCAAAGCGTCTATGGACATACGCTTTTGTGTTATATGTATAAATGCGAAACTTATACGAGTACACCTAAAACAAATTTAGAATCATGTCTGCAAACCTCGTTTCTTCGCCGACGTCCATTTTACATACTTTTTACTTTAAAGTTTCTTCTTATATACGTACTAATAATTGTCGATAATACAGATAACACAGGGCTGTTATAATCTAAAATTATTTTATAATCTTATTTTAGATAATCTTATCTTAGATTTCGGAAGAGAAATTTTGTACTAGTAATTCTACTTTTTAATTACGGATTGGGAGTTAAGCTCAAAAAAGTAGATAATCCAGTTATATGTGAGCTCGCTCATCTCTACTAATTTCCTAATACAATTCCCATAACTTTTCGAGTTATATCAAAGAACTATTAAACAAAAATTGTAATTTCCTTTCAAGCTATTTTTTTATTATTTCCTTGTCACTAAATTGAATAAAAAATTTAACATTTAATTTAATGACGTTTCTAGTCCAAGCATAGTGCGGAGTGGGTAGCGCAGTGGTGAGGCACTTCTTAAGGCATGCAGTTCTAACTCTTGCTCCAAATGCAGACCCCCGCTTACGACTGCATCTTTCACGATGAATCAAACGTCGAGAATAAGCTGTTGTCTAATGTCTCCGACCTGCGTGGCTCATGGGAGATATTTCATTTATCTCCTACCACCAATATCTACGAGCTATGCCTCTATCCACCACCTGGGAGCATACCCTCCAGAGATATCAGGCTCCCTTGTACAGCATTGCATTTCCAATAACCAGCATGGTTCCATGGCTGGCAGATCAACTGTCAATAATCTTGTTTTATTCATAAATATGTCTGCTTTCAATGACAAGCTCCAGCTCAATACAATTTATACGGGCTTTTCAAAAGCTTTTTTTAGTTTTGGGCCTCACTTCAACTGGGTAATTGGGAAGTTTTATTACTACTTCTACACTTTTCTATCAATAATCCGAAAAATGCTGAACTTATTTTTTTATTTCATTTCTATCAACCCAAAATCACGGGCATTATTAAGGAATGACCCGAAACCATACGTTTATTGTCAATTATTCAATATTATTATTAGATGACTGAGCAATTTTCATCCATGCCGATGCTACTTTAATGTTACGATTTTGGGCTTGAAGAAGCATCTCCTTGGCAAGCTACGACGTGTTTTTGAGTAATTTTAGACTAAATGCAAGAGACTACTTTCTTGAAGCTGTCGTTTCATCCCATACATATATCCTGTCATCATGGAAATTATGGAAACCCAAGTACTTATTTCGCTTATCTCACAAAACAGAAAGTTTAGAATATGGAAGTGCTTTTTGCAAATGAAATGGCAATCCATAATATTTCTCGAAGTTTTCTTTTGCTTTTTTCCGGTCCTCTGCAAGACATATCGTAGCTCGTTCATCATTTTGCGAATGTATAGTACATCACACTTTCTCTAAGAAGTAATTTCTTTTCCTCCCTTTGCTTGTTCCGATTTTTCCCTCTTTTCAAAATATTTTTATATACAATAATTTCTTTGAATTATTTATTTAGACATAGTTAACGCATTTCATATCATTCGATATAATGTTGAAATTGCAACCACTTTCTAATGGTTCATTTTTGAATATATCGTAAAAGATGTATTGAATAAATTTAGTTTAAAATAATGCGTTAATATCTGATAAACTATAATGTAACCACGCTAGACTTTTTCTTTCGCAACTTTCAGAAAGGCTAATATATATAAAATTAAGCCGATATCGAACATGATCACAGATTCCTGTTCATTGCTCAAATTCAGTCAGATCTATGTAGTCATTGGAAATTTACGCTCTCTTGTAAAGTCAAGGCAGGCATTTTGACGATGTTAAATTCTATATATAACAGCATGCATGGGTCTTTCAAATAACATTTTTTTATTCATATCTCTCACACATCTTGTCTTATTCCACTTCAACTTCGACTCGCTCTCTGTGGGAATAGCCGCACTCCTTGAAGCCATTTGCATACTTTTCAATTAAATTAGAGAACAAAATGTGTATGCTTACACACACACACATACACCATATATTTTTGTAAAAAATATTGCAAATTTTTGTAAAAAAAAAATAATAAAAAAAATTAAAAATAAACGACACTCATTTAATAAATTAACTTAAAGCTGTTTATGAAAAAAAATATATTTTCACTTTGCAAACATCTTTAAAAAAATACTAACCGCAGAATGTGTCGTTAACCGCAAAAACCAGAGAACGCAAAGCAAAATGGTAATGCCCGTAATTCCACAAAGAACGCCCGAGGATGTGTGAAAAAGCTTCTGTGAACACAAACACTCACATACAGACGCACAACATAAGTGTGCAATACAGATACAGACTCATTACCCAGCACAGCTACAGTTTTCACAGATCCCCAACCACGAATTAATAACCACATTGGAAATGCTGTAAATGTTACAACAACAAAGCTAACAAAAACAATACATGAATGTGTGTGCGAATGAGTTAATGAACGAACGAAGAATGGGTAAAGGAAAAACTTTTGTAGTGCACACCCACAACCACGCACACAGAGAAACAAACAACAAAACGAATACTATTGAAAAAGGCTTAACTCCTTTTTTAATTAAAATTCATAATTTCAATGCAACTGCAAAAGAAAAATGACGGCTAGAAAAAGCAGCAAAGGCAACAACGATAATGATTGAGGCAACAAAAACAACAGAAGTAGTGCCAACAGCAGCAAAAAACAGACAAATGCAGGGCATTCGCACTGCAATAAGGACAGCTGGTGGAAAAACGAAGACTGCGCTTATGGCGGCAATGGAAGTTGAAGTTTTTATTGCAATCGGTCAGGGCATAGTGTTCGAGGGAGATGTATTTATTGTTAAAATTTGCATGAACTGCAGGAGCCAGACAAAAAAGTTGATTCCCTTAAAAATGAAACGAAAATATTATCGTTTAAAATCAAGCCAAGTGCTGTGCTGTCTCTTGACTAAGAAAAGGTACTGACAAAGAATTTTTGCGGCTTAAAAGAAGGAAATGAAAATGTAAATGCGTGCGTAGTTTTGAGCGTAAATAAGAGTAAAACAAGGAATGCTCTATAGACAACGCAGAATAAGCGCACTCACACATGTACACATGCATTCATATCCGTAAATGTATTTTCCTATACCTCTCGCCCTGGAAGCTAAAGTACCCGAATAAGCGGATTACACACTCAGCGGTAGGGATTTACATACGTACGGCTGTAGAAACATACATATAAATGTATCTGTATGTAAAATTCCCAATACACTTTTAAGTCTCTCTTTAAGCCTTAAACGCCTGGTAGCACAGCCAAGAATCAATCACTTCAGAGAAAGATTTGGTTTTCATATGAGTTTTAAACGATCACGTTTTTGAACGATTCTTATTTTGTGATAACATTAAATGACCGGTATGCATGTGTTTATATTTATTTATGTTATAAAGGGTGCGCCATCTTTTATGCCGCTATGTAAGCGCTGAATAACTTTGTCATTTACCAACCGATCGACTTCAACATACATGTTTTCGATACGTCAATTCAATACAATTTCATCCATGGATCGCTTTATAAAACCCGAAATGCTTGCATAGACGCAGAAAAAGATCGCTTGATTGATATTGTATTCAAAAAATCGTTTTAATAAATTGTAAATAACCAAACCAAATAAAAATACCTCACTTATACAAATCAGTTGTTTTTGTTTTTCAAAGTTATTCAATGCTTCCATACTGACATAAAAGATGGCGCACCCTGTATCATTATATCGGGTGTTTTTAGCTGCCTGAGTACTATCGACATCGATAACTATGGCTTGGCAGCTGAAAATCGTAAACTGTGTTGACATTTCTCTTCAGTAAGGTTTAGCAAGTCATCATGAGTCGTATAACGCCAGAGCAAAGCTTCCAAATTGTGGAAATTTTCTTTGCAAAAACCAAAATTAATCTGTTCGCGAAGTGTTGAACAAGACACCGAAATGTCGATTCGTCCACGTGCCCAACTTATTGGCCTTTGCCCTTTGACTGGCCTATAAAATACAGGCCTGCATACAGGTCGTGCAAGAATTCAAATCAAATGGCCATTATTTTATCACATTATTGCTGATTGGACTCATTTAGATTTATTATTCACATTTATTGGAAACAGTAGTCAACAATTGAACTGATCGGCGGTGAATGGCTCACATTACCTGTAGCCGCGGTGGACATATGTCTAGTGTTCAAAAAATAAATGCCCTGAAATTATCTACCAGATTATATTGTAATAAAAAAAAATTCATTTCGAACACTATTTCTGTAATATTATTTGAAGTTCTCAAGCTTTTCAAAAAACACCTGCTACACTAAAATATTTAAGCTCCTTTTTTACTGTATATCGTTCGCTCGATTTCACCGAAGCATGCAGCCGCCGTAGCCGAATGGATTGGTGCGTGATTCCCATTCGGAATTCACATAGAGGTCGTTAGTTCGAATCTCGGTGAAAGCAAAATTAATAAAAACATTTTTCTAATAGCGGTCGCCCCTCGGCAGGCAATGGCAAACCTCCGAGTGTATTTCTGCCATGAAAAAGCTCCTCATAAAAAATATCTGCCGCTCGGAGTCGGCTTGAAACTGTAGGTCCCTCCATTTGTGGAACAACATCAAGACGCACACCACAAATAGGAGGAGGAGCTCGGCCAAACACCTAACAGAAGTGTACGCGCCAATTATTTATTTTTTTTTTTTATGCACCGATTTGAAGGAAATAGTTTCCTTAGTGCAGAAATGTTAACTACGAAATGTATAGGCCATGGCATCTGGCATGACCAAAAAGTGGAGACCAACTAAGTCAGGTAATTGAAACTTCGCTCGACCGCATAAATTGTATATACCGTACGTATGGTAAAAAGAGGCAGGTATTGAAAAAGGGGGCGTGGAATCTTTCATATATAAAAACTTAAATTTCCAAATCGCTTTTCTCTGAAACCACAAAAGCTAAGATACTGAAATTAGATAAAAGCAGCTACTTGGAGTGAGATTGTTATAGTTCGAATTTTCGACCGTTTACGATACTAGTTTTATTTAATGTACGAAAATTTAATAACCTATAAAAGAGCATATACAAAATGTTCCTAGAAATTACAACTAAACACCGTGGAATTGTGATGAAAAGTTTTTGGTTTTTTTTAATTTTTGTATAATATTTGAAATTCGGATTTACATATATGGATTTTGTTGGACAATAAGCTATACTTTTATACATAAATATCAGACTTTCAAAAGCGCGAAAAAAACATACAAAAGTATTTACTTGAAGTGCGTTTCATAACTATAGTAAAAGGACCTATTGACAAGTTTTCACAATTTGTTTATTTATTTCTTTTTTTGTTTGAAAATATATTTCATGCCACTACAAAAATTAAATAAATGCAGATTTTAAACCTTTTGCAAATAAAAAAGGCAACAAATTTTGAAAAATTTTTAAACTTTTTAGTTAGAATTAAAAAAAAAATTATTACAATTTTCTAAGTATTTTTTTTTTATTACAAACATAGATACAATATAAAATACATAACACTGTTTGTTGACACTCAACTAGTTACATATAGACTAACGAGCAGTAGAATTTTAGTACGAGTAACATAAAGAGAATTTTCTGAAGAGATGTTCATACTCCCTTCCTTAAGTTCACAGCCATCATGCCAGATCATGTGGTTTGATTCGATGGAATCGCCGAGTTAGGCCTGAGGTGTTGAAGAGTTTGTTAGCTTCCTCATTCACGTGCCTTTGAAGCCTGAAGGAGTGGGCTTCTGCCTGTTTTTTAATTTCCTCAGCGACTGTAGAGGTCACGATAAATATCTTTATTGCGAACGAACCAAGCTGAGTTGAGAATATCTCGAAGCATTTTATTCTGGAGTCGTTGAAGTATATTTATATTACTTTGACTGGCGCAACCCCATAATTGCGCGCCATAGGCTTCTTCGGATCTTCTGGATCTTCGTCCAATTAGCCATTTCACTTTTATTACCTTCTAAGTATTATTATCAACAAAAATCATACCAACTAAAAGGCATTTAAAAATAAATACAACTGAATGATATATTTTTGAAAAATTTTAGTTCAATTTGGCAAAGATGTTTGATATCGTACAAAGGATTACAAATTTTTATAAAGTTGAAATACTACAAGAAAATACAATGTTATGATTTGAAATACACTTTATTATTCAGTAGTGTCTCCCCGAGTATCAATACTCTTATTCCAATTTATGAATTCTATCTCTGAATATGGAATGGCTGCAAAATATGCTGCCGCAGCTCTTGTGAGGTCATCATTTGATGAAAAACGCTTTCCACGCATGAGTCTGGAAACGGATGGAAGTCGCTAGGGGCCAAACTTGGTGAATATGGTGGATACTCAAACAATTCGAACAATTCGAATTAATGGATTTTTCCATAATGATAGAAGACTTTTCTTTTTGTTTGCAAACTGAACGGTTTTAAATGAAATTGAAGGTGAGTTTGTTGCCTTTATCACTGTATATACATATACATAAGTATTTATTTTGGGGTTGCTAATTCTGCAGCCTTTCCAGGCAAAGACTTATAATTGAAAGATACTGCAGTGGTCTGACAGCTTGAACGGCTGCCTGATGAATAGATCTGCATAATAAATCGCTGCACCTGCTCTGTCCAACTTCTTCGAGTCGAAAATAAATATTCATATTAAGCGTATTGGGGTTTGGTTTCATTTCTCTTTTCTCCCCTTCTTCTTCTTATATAGTTCCTATATTTTACATCTTTTAAAAAAATATTAGCACATTCTGGGGTTAATTGTTATATTTATTGCTGTATCAGATATCTCTCGGCGCGAGTTGAAGCGGAGACCTTCCTGCGCTGACGCTCTCAAAGATGGTGTGAATATTTAGCATTCAAGAGAGAAGCAAGAAGTTACTGTTCGCTCTTAGCAAGATTTCCGTCTCATCTCAGCATTGATAGAAAGGGGTTCTCCCAAAATAAGAAGTTCGTTTCAGCCGTCTCTACAATATATTTTGAATATCCCAATATTGAAAGCTTTCGTTTCAGCATTGGCGATTGAAATGACTTCATTGCGGGTATATATGGGCAAGTAGGTCCTCCTTTTTAACTCCGTACTAAATCTACATATATTCACTGAATTATGTTAGTTCGAAAAAAACATACCTACAATTCCATCAGCGATCTTCTTCTTCGCCTCCAAACAGCGCGCGCTGATTAAACAACAAACAAAAATGATATGTAGACAAAAATTTCACCACTTCCTAATGGCTTATCTCTCCACAATTCTCAGCGGTACTTTTTCTCTTCATCTACAGACCCCAATGGATGCCGTGCTGCGCGCTCGCTACATTCTTTGGGCAAATCTTTTGTAGTGTTCAGTAGCAAAACTTAATGTGCGTTGCTCACCCCTTTTCATTATCAACATTTCACAGCACTTTGCTTTGGCGCTTCTCATAACTTGTTTAAGTTTGTTGTAATTTCATTTGAGCTGCCACCTACAGCTTTGCAGAAATTTTTTTATGGCTGGGTCCTTCCCCTTTGTTTGAAACTGTGCGCATTCTTATGAGCAATACTGCAAAGGGAAAGCAAGGCATAGACATGGTCATAACAACAACAACAGGAATAGCAACATGTACATATACATATATATGTATATATATAAATGCGCCCTTTGCCAAACTAGTATTTATTAGATTGAAATATTTTTGTAACAATTTTAATCGCATTTTGTACGTCGACAGAAAATTATGCTTTGCTCAGTGCGTTGGAGTTTTTATTGTTTTTCGCTTCGTTTTTTTCTTGTTATTGTTTCGCATTTTTGGATTATCGTTATATTTTGTTACCATAGTTTTTGTTGTAATATGCGTATTCTTCTGGTATTTCATTAAAAATTGTTCGTGTGTAAAGTAATTTCGCTCAGACAAAATTAAATCGCGGAATTCTTGTGCACAAAATTGTTATTATATTTATATATATATTTTTAACCCCTTTTAGACGTGCGGAGGAATAACGCCTTCAATGAGATTGTAATGAGTTGAAGGCAGCTGCCACTAGGAATTCATTGTTTGGAATTTGGATTTGTTTTTTTTTTTGTTTGCTAATACAAATGGAGGATGGTTCCATGTGTAGAAGTCCACGCAAGTGGGGAAAGTTACTGATCGCCATTCACTTGGGAGTGGCCAGGACGATTCTTCTACATATGGTTCAAGCAGCTCACAACGGCCGGGATTAGCCCACGTATCCTCTGGGTAGCTTCCGAACACCCGTTCGGGAGTGAGCTAAAGTGAGAAGGCGAAACATTCCAGGATAGCTGGTTGTGCGTTGGGTTTGGGACCCGCCACTTAAAAATCGCCCCCAATGAAAACTTTAAAAAAGCCTCGGATGAGACCTCCCTATACTGATGACAACCCCTGCAAACGAACTAAGGACTATGATTTGAGGGCATGCACCTGGAATGTCCGGTCCCTTAATGGGGAGGGTGCCTCTGCCCGGCTGGTTGATGTCCTCGTGAGAGTAAAGGCTGACATCACTGCCATCCAAGAGATGCGATGGACGGGGCAAGGAAAGAAAACCATAGGACCTTGCGACGTCTACTACAGCTGCCATGTAAAGGAGCGCAAATTCGGTGTCGGATTTGTTGTGGGAGAGAGACTTCGTCGCCAAGTACTGTCGTTCACTCCGGTGGACGAGCGTCTCGCAACAATCCGCATCAAAGCTCGCCATATCGCTAATTTGCGCCCACGCCCCGACGGAAGAGAAGGACGATGCGACCAAAGATTCTTTCTATGAGCGCCTGGAACGTTCCTATGAGCGCTGCCCCCGCCACGACATAAAAATCGTGCTTGGCGACTTCAACGCCAGGGTGGGCAAGGAGGGAATTTTTGGTCCCACAGTCGGAAAATTCAGCCTACACAACGAAACATCCGGTAACGGACAGAGGCTGATCGACTTCGCCGGGGCCCGAAACATGGTAGTCTGCAGCACCAGATTCCAGCATAAAAAGATACACCAAGCTACCTGGCTGTCCCCTGATCGAAAAACGCGAAACCAGATCGATCATGTTGTGATAGATGGAAGACACGCTTCTAGTGTATTAGATGTACGTACGATCCGAGGACCCAACATTGACTCGGATCACTACCTTGTTGCAGCCAAACTGCGCACGCGCCTCTGTGCAGCAAAAAACGTACATCTATTTACGCAAAGAATGTTCGACCTCGAAAAGCTGCAATCACAACAGACAGCCAGAAGATTCGCCACTCGACTCTCACTCCTGCTCTCAGAGAGTACTGCCCAACAAACCGGCATCCACGAACAATGGAGCAACATTTCTCGTTCTCTACGTACCGCCGCCGAAGAAGAAATCGGATTCCGGCGAGCCCGAAAAAACAATTGGTACGAAGAGGAATGTCATGCTGCCGCAGAAAGAAAGGATGCCGCCTATAGAGCCACGCTGCGATCGGGCGCAACGCGAGCCATGTGGGATCGCTACAGAGAGCTGAAAAAGGAAGAGAGACGTATTATCCGACAGAAGAAACGAGAGGCCGAAATACGTGAGTGCGAAGAGCTTGAGATGCTGGCCAACAGGAACAACGCCCGAAAATTCTACCAGAAAGTTCGGCGGCTTACAGAAAGTTTTAAGACCGGGGCGTTTTCCTGTAAGAACAAAGACGGCGAACTGGTGACCGACGTACAGAGCAATCTTAAATTATGGAGGGAACACTTCTCGAACCTATTAAACAGTGACAGCTGCGCATGTCACCGAGAAAGTGAAGATCCCGATACCCCAATCGTTGACGACGGAATTGTCGTTCCGCTACCCGATCATGACGAGGTGAGAATAGCGATAACGCGGCTAAAGAACAACAAAGCCGCGGGCGCCGACGGACTGCCGGCTGAGCTATTCAAACATGGCGGCGAGGAGCTGGTAAGGAACATGCATCAGCTCCTATGCAAAATATGGTCGGATGAAAGCATGCCTGCCGATTGGAATTTAAGTGTGCTCTGCCCAATCCATAAGAAGGGCGATCCTGCAATTTGTGCCAATTACCGCGGGATTAGTCTTCTAAATATCGCCTTTAAGGTTCTAGCGAGCGTATTGTGTGAAAGGCTGAAGCCCACCGTCAACCAACTGATTGGACCTTATCAGTGTGGCTTCAGACCTGGAAAGTCTACCATCGACCAAATATTCTCAATACGCCAAATCTTGGAAAAGACCCATGAAAGGAGAATCGACACACACCATCTTTTCGTCGACTTCAAAGCTGCATTCGACAGTACGGAAAGGAGTTACCTGTATGCCGCGATGTCTGAATTTGGTATCCCCGCAAAACTAATACGGCTATGTAAGATGACGTTGCTCAACACCAACAGCGCCGTCGGAATTGGAAAGGACCTCTCCGAGCCGTTTGATACCAAACGAGGTTTCAGACAGGGTGACTCCCTGTCGTGTGACTTCTTTAACCTGATGTTGGAGAGCATCGTGCGAGCCGCAGAACTTAATCGCTCAGGCACAATTTTTTATAAGAGCGTACAATTGCTGGCGTATGCCGATGATATTGACATCATCGGCCTTAACAACCGCGCTGTTAGTTCTGCCTTCTCCAAACTGGATAAACAGGCAAAGCGAATGGGTCTGGTGGTGAACGAGGACAAAACGAAGTACCTCCTGTCTTCAAACAAACAGTCGGCGCACTCGCGTATCGGCACCCACGTCACTGTTGACAGTTATAATTTTGAGGTTGTAAAAGACTTCGTGTATTTAGGAACCAGCATTAACACCGATAACAATGTCAGCCTTGAAATCCAACGTAGAATCTCTCTTGCCAACAAGTGCTACTTTGGACTAAGTAGGCAATTGAGTAGTAAAGTCCTCTCTCGACGAACAAAACTAACACTCTACAAGACTCTCATCATGCCCGTCCTAACGTATGGCGCAGAAGCTTGGACGATGACAACATCCGATGAAGCGACGCTTGGAGTGTTCGAGAGAAAGATTCTGCGTAAGATTTTTGGACCTTTGCACGTTGGCAACAGCGAATATCGCAGACGATGGAACGATGAGCTGTATGAGCTTTACGACGACATAGACATAGCGCAGCGAATAAAGATCCAGCGGCTACGTTGGCTGGGTCATGTCGTCCGAATGGATACAAACGCTCCGGCTTTGAAAGTATTCGATGCGGTACCAGCTGGTGGTAGCAGAGGAAGAGGGCGGCCTCCTCTGCGTTGGAAAGATCAGGTGGAGAAGGACTTGGCTTCACTTGGTGTGTCCAACTGGCGCCGGTTAGCACGAGAAAGAAACGACTGGCGCGCTTTGTTAAACTCGGCCAAAATCGCGTAAGCGGTTATAGCGCCAATTAAGAAGAAGAATACAAATGGCCACATACCTATAAACTTGATTGTTTTAAGCGTAGTTTTCCCTTCAGTATTTGGTATACCTCATAATTTTTTAGCTGGCATGTTATTCGGAATTCAGAGAACGTGGGTTCGAATCCGTGATACAGCAAATTTAAGAAAACGTTTTTTCTAATAGCGGTCACCCCTCATCAGGCAATGGCAAACCTCCGAGTGTATTTCTAGCATGAAAAAGCTCCTCATGCAAAATATTTGCCGTTCGGAGTCGGCTTGAAACTGTAGCTCCGTCTATTTGTGGAACAACATCAAGACGCACACCCCAAATAGGAGGAGGAGATCGGCCAAACAACTAGCAGAAGTACATGCGCCAATTATTTATTTTTTTTATGTTATCGAACCTCGAGTGTTGAAAGCTACACAAAAGTACGATTTTATCAATTTATACAAAGTAGCGCAAAAATAATCATCCATTTTTGTTTTTAAATACTTTTAAAGAAAAGTAGATAAAAAAAAAGATTTTCAAGGATGGAAATCTTTATTTTGACATTCACGCATTCCATTGTTTGTCTGTTTGTATGTTACAGCTGTCTAGTTCGCAAGTGTCAGTTGTCGTATGACGCTATTCACAAAAATTAGATGCCTTCCGATGGGCGATTAAACTTTTCGCCACCTTGCTTGATTTTACGTGTAATGGCTCACAAATTTCCGTTGATCGTTGAGTGAACCATTTTTAAGATATAACCGAAAAATGTTCCATATGGTTTGCTAAGCCTAGTCTATAAATTAAGTCCTTAAATTAATTCCAATAAAGCCCCCACCAATTTCAAAAACTTAAAGCTGCAGTTTTGCACTTCTCCAAATCCTTTGGCTGTCATCTGACGACACACATATTGTTATACATATCTCACATCGCAGTCTTATCTGACTGAAAAAAAAATTGAACATATAGAAATGGGGCGCTAGCAAGAACTCCGCTTAACAGAGGTGGCCCGCAAGGAAAGAGGAGACGACTCATATCAACTGTGCACCAAATATAGTCATATACGTGAGGTGGTTCGTACCCATGGGCGCAGCGCACTAAGTAGAGCATACGCTTATTGAACGGTATAAGGTGACACAATATGCGTTATTGCTAGGAAAATACCAGTGGGCATACATGCGATGGAGTTGTTCCGGCTATACTCGTGTGGAGTGAAATCAACGGTAGCAGAAAAGGGTGCAGAAAGAACGTGATCGATGGCCGAATAACAAAGAAGATGGGAAGAGTCAACCAAATGCCGGTGGACATCAAGCTCGTACCAAATCTTGAAGGGTGGATGAGTAGGAAGTGTGGCGATATCGACTGCTACCTATCTCATATACTCACCGAATACGGTTGCTTCCTGGAATACCTAGTCCGTTTCCAGCTGGCTGATAGCCCTTTTTGCCACAGTTGCTCGAACACAGTTGAGAAAGCAGAGCATGTGACCGTCCATGTTTAATTTTATTATAATATTTAATTAATTAAGTGACAAGGCCAGGCAAATTATTTTTTACTAACGTTTTTCTGGGCATATTTCGCCTGATACGATAATACCTAATTCAGCTAAGTCATAACTCGACAGTTTTGAGAAAAACAAAGAAAAAAAAATGTATGTACATATTATATTTCGTTTGGTTTTACACCACAATATCAAGCAGAAGAAAAGACAATAGTTTGTGATTATAGGTCGATTGCGCGTTCTTGGATGTTTCATTCCCCCACAATCGCTTTCGAAGGTAGTAGGAGGAGTGGATACTATCGATGGCGCAAAGTCTCTATACGCCCACAGAAGCGGAACCTAAACACATGAACCTGTTATGTGAGTCCACTTTGAAGAAATGCTAACGCGGTTCCAGGGAGGAAATCAGCCGAGGAGGAGGAATGTTATAGTGTTAGTGCTTGTATGCGCCACATACCATTGTTGCGACGGCACCATAATATTTCTGACATTTTCAGCTGACTAGCAAAATTCTCAACTTTACGGAAGCATTAAGATTGATTGATGTAACTTTATGAGAATACGTAATTCATAACTTGAGTTCAAATCACTTTCCAACTTCCGCCTAACTAACTACACAACTGAAAAGGACGCAGCTGTTGCAAGGATAACAACAAAAACATAAAATGATTCACTTTGCACTTTTATTAGTCACTTAATTATTTATTTCGTTGGACAGCAAATTCCAACTGCCAACTTATTTAGTAGTATGCGTGTATTTTCTGAATAAAAATAATAAAAAAAGTAAAATATCCGAAAGTGGGGAAGGCAAAATCAAATAAAATAGCCTTCACCAGGCCAAATTTTTCAAACGCTTTTCGCCTTATATTGCAACATTTCCTTGCCAGCCTAGCTACTCCTTGGCTGCCACGTTTGCTCGCAACGAAAAAGGATTATTGCATTTCTTATTCACAATCCACCATTTTTTATTATTTTGATGGCCTTACTGTATCCGTCACGACAAAATCATTCTCGCAGATTGCCACTCATTTATTCTGCCGTCACGTGCAATGTCTCAAATACTTTTCTGCGGCCAAAGTGCCAGCGCCTGTAAATATGCGTTGAAATTTATAATGAAATATTTATGGCATAAGAAGTGTGACATTTCCTGCTTTTGTAGCTGCTGCTATTTCTGCCGCCTCGTTCACGTAGCAGTAAGTAATGTTTCCGGTGCTTATTTGGCATGGAAAAGAGTAATGGCAACTTCAGCTTCACTGATTTATAAGTAGACGCCGCTGTAAATAATTTGAATGGTAGAAAGAACGTAACAAGGGAGAAAATATTAGTTAAGAATAGCTGGATTCGATATGGTTAAATCATTGTTGGCAATTCTTTTTTTATGGCACAACTTAGCTGTCAATATGTAGATGGCTCATTTTGAATTCTAGGAATTAATATTGGTGTGCCATTTTTTGAGTGCGGTGTGTAAACATCTAAAAGCCAATTCTTCTAAGGAAATATATTCAAGTTGTTGTTGTTGTTTTAGCA
Source organism: Anastrepha ludens (assembly GCF_028408465.1). Lineage (NCBI taxonomy): Eukaryota > Metazoa > Arthropoda > Insecta > Diptera > Tephritidae > Anastrepha > Anastrepha ludens. The sequence goes on from NC_071501.1 coordinate 70,455,495, forward strand.
GTTTATCAAGCCCTGTCATTAGAGAGTAGTTACCGATCGTCAGCGTCTAGCATGGCCAGTAAGACGAATTGACATTTCGGCTTCAGACTTTTTTTTTTAATTACAATTCCACGATTTCGAAGCGTTATTCTGGCATGGATGATTTTTCGTAAGCTTGTAATAAAAATATTAGTAAAGAAAATAGTAAAATAAATTCCTACTGATACTGTAAAAAACAATCCCTGTGTAGCTTGGGAGTGATTACCTTCTAAAGGGTGATTTTTTAGCTATTATCTTTTTAAACAGTTGGTTTAAACAGCTGACGCACGTTTCGCGTTTTGTTTCACTGTCAAACATCTTCAGTTTGGTCTATAATTTAACCATGAATCGTCTTACAAACGAACAACTCTTGCAAATCGTTGAATTTTATTATAAAAATGTGTGTTCCGTTAAGAAAGTTTATCGCGCGCTTCTTCCATTTTATGGTCAGTTTAATCGACCCACTGGAGCGGCTATTCGAGCTATTGTGACCAAATTTAGAGCCAAATTTACATTATTGGGCATCAAACCACCAGCAGAATTGTCGATTTTGGAGTGAAGATCAGCCAGAAGAATTGCAAGAGCTACCAATGTATCCAAACAAGGTCACAGCTTGGTGCAGTTTATGGGCTGGAGGTATCATTGGACCGTACTTCTTCAAAGATGCTGCGAATTGTAACGTAACTGTGAATGGTGAGCGCTACCGTGAAATGACTTGCATGAAATGTGGTTTCAGCAAAACAGTGCCACATGCCATACAGCACGCGTAACAATGGACTAGTTGAGAGGCGAGTTCGGTGAACATTTTAAGGCCCTAGTTGCCGCTTGGCTGTCGGAGTAGATACATACCTCCTTTACTGTAATTACAGAAGCGAGCAGCCAATCCACAGTTTCCTTAATTGCGGCTACTTCTGCTTGGAAAACACTACAATGCACCGTGGTTCCGCCATAGGACATTGGATTAAAATAGTCATGTTAAAATTATGCAACAATATTTAGCTAAATGTTAGTTCATTAGTCATAGTAACTTAGAGTATAAAAGAAATTTCAACTGCACAAACAATTCACTTAGAATTGTGCTTCCAAAGTAAGAGAATTTGAAAAGTGATAGTTAGCGTGGTCTCCGCTCCGTACTTACGCAGTTCCGGGAAGTGTTATTTTTCTAAGCATTACTGTGTTTATGTCCTGTTGTACAATGGGAACTCAAATTGAAGGTATGTACGACATGTTAAACGTTTTGTTATCTTTTTTAATTATTATTTAATAGGTTTTCATACCGTATGAAATAGGTACTTTAAAATTTCCGTTTATTTTTTTTTATAAGAAGTTTGCAAAGTTTTAACTAAGTTCGCACGAATCTGCACAAATGAAACATGCATTAAAATATTCTTACGTATGTCCTCTTTAAGGAAAAATAATTTCCAGCTGCGATGACCTGCGACTGCGCTTGATATAGGGTCTAATCTGTACCTATGTGTAGGATTTTGAAAAATGGGATTCTACCAAGATTGCTAATAAAGATTTTTTTTTGTTTTAGGTGTAAATTTGAAGTGTTCATTTACGCGCATGCATATTCTGGGCACGTGGTTATGTTACAATAGCATTAAAAATGATGTTGATAGATGTCGTCACGTACTGAAGAACATAATTCAAGCTTTACCAAACTCTGAGAATTTAACCTTTGAAGACGTTGAAAATCGTGTTTTTGAGGATTGCAGCAAGAGGGTAAAGCGTCGCAGATTATCCGATCTAGCTAATGTTGATAGTTCCGCTATTCATGCAATACTAAATAATTCAAAGCAATCAAATTCAAATTCTTTAGAATTCAATACGAATGAAGTTTTGTCTCTATTTAATGAGGCAAAACTCACCAAACACCAGTATTTGTTATTAAGAGACTTTATTCATTCAAAATTGCCTAACGCTTTACCATCTTATAAAAAAGTTCTTGACGCAAAAAAACGGTGTTACCCAACAGGAATTGGCGTTACAGAATCATCTGCCGAAATTTATTTACAATGTTTGTTGGACCACACTGTTCTCGAATTCTCGAATCCCAAGTACCAGTATTGGTAAATATATCTGAATCAAGTTGCACTGAGTATGAATTAGTAGGTAAAAGAGGTTTCGATGGCAGCACTGGACAGAGCGAATACAAGCAAAGTTTTTCTGATCCGAAAACGGAAGATGGAAGTTTAATTGTTACATCTTCTGTACCCTTGAAATTAATTTGTAAATCGATTACCTCTGACCCAGATAAGATAATTTGGAAAAACCCTCGCCCATCCTCCACAAGGTTTTGTCGGTCTATACGTTTTCAATTTGCTAAAGAAACTAAAGCTCTTTGTGTTCAAGAAGAAGAGTACTTTAAAAAAGCTATTAGTGACTTGAATCTGACTGTTGTTAAAGTCGATAACCATAGTTATAAAGTAAGTCATTCTTTACAATTAACTATGGTTGATGGTAAAGTGTGATGTGCTCTTAGTGACTCATCTACGAGTAAATGTTCTATTTGTGGTGCGACACCTAAAGAAATGAATGACTTAGAAAATTTTAGAAACAAACAAGTAAACTCCAGTAGATTTGAATTTGGTTTATCACCCCTGCATTCTTGGATAAGATTTTTTGAGTACTTTATTCATGTTTCTTATAGAATCGAATTAAAAAGGTGGCAAGCACGTTCATCTGAGGAAAAAGCACTTTTAGCTAAGAGAAAGGAATTTGTTCAGAGGGAGTTTAGAGAACAATTAGGCTTGATAGTTGACAAACCGCGAAGTGGAGGAAGTGGCACTTCTAATGATGGAAATACAGCACGAAAATTTTTCCTTCATTCAACCATATCATCCGAAATCACAGGAATAGACAAACACGTTATAGACAGATGTAGTTATCTCCTACAATGTCTTTCATCTGGTTTTAAAATTAATTCGAATAAATTCAAAATATACGCACTAGACACTGCTAAAATTCTAGTTAGTAAATATTCATGGTATAATTTACCTGCATCAGTTCATAAAGTGCTCATTCATGGGTCGGAGGTAATCGATCATTGTTTATTATCAATTGGAGAATTATCAGAGGAGGCAGCTGAATCATGTAATAAATTAGTGAAACAATTCAGACGCGATAATACCAGAAAGCACTCAAGAACTGTAACTAACACGGATCTTTTGCACAGGCTTCTTCTTAATTTTGATCCATTTATATCTAGTCTACGAAAATTACCATGTAAAAAGAAATCTATGATGTCAAGAGAAGTGTTAGATTTATTGAGTTTAAAGTTTTGTATTTCTAAGTACGTTACCTTTTTGGAAGTGAATATTTTGTTGTTTTCATAAATAAGAATAAGTTAACTGGCATCAAAGTATACTTTATGCTCATCCTTTCGGAATTTAATGTTTTTTTTCTATTATTGTTTAAACGAAACAAAAAAAGTTTATATAAAAAATGTGTGTACCTAATTTTCCTTTGACTTTTTATATTAATTATATATTACTTTATTATATATTATTATTATTATATCTTATATATATTCTTATTATATATATATTACTTTTTATATGTCTTAATGTTTTTTTTTAAATAAAAACATTTCTCAACTTAAAAACGTACTAAAAAGTCATTTATCACACCAAAAGTTCTTATGACCGCTCTTCCTACGCGGCGGGACCACTGTGCAATGGTCCGGAAGCCTACTTCAGATGTATATGAATTGGTGTGACTGGTACTGAACTAATACGGCACTGACGCATGTAAATAGACCTCAGATTTTCAAAAGTCATCTATCGGCTTCAAAAAATTATGAGAAATATATTTAAATCCGTGAAATATGCTTAAAGCCGATAGAAACTAAAGTTCTGTTATTAAGATAAGACTTTAATCCTTTTTCTTGCTGTCCACTAAGCGAACTTTTGTGAGTGTCCTTGCATACAGCAAAGTTGAAAATCTTGCTAAGCCTACTTTTCACTCGCATAAGTCGAGCAATGAACTGTACCATTTACCCATAGTTCTTCAGTAGAATACTTTCTTTGAACATCAATGCCAAATATACAAAGTTAAACCTCTAAAAACTTTTCGCAAAGGAAAAAGTATTTGCCTAACTACCTTACAGTTATCTCACACACATGGCTCAAAAAGTAAAACCACAATGAAGTAAAATGCGAAGAAAAAAAAACAATAGAAAAAACCTAAAAGCTAAAAGTTTATCCTTTCTATTACACTGACGTATACTATTTACACTAACCTACACAGAGACAACTCATTCTCTAATGCAAGAATATTTTTGTGTTTTTTGTTCAACGTTTGCTTGACTGCTTTGTGACTTTTATTGCCACACGTGTGTAAATAATACCTGTGAACAAAGAGTAAACGAACATGGAAAAACTAACAGACACAAAGACATAAAGCACAAGCCAAATAGTTAACTGCATATGCACTTTGTGCCAAATAGACGCATATAATCGTATATGAAGGAGTAAGTTGAGCAGAGCAGCAGATGTTAGTGCGAAATAAGTACTTCACTGGGCACATGTGCATGCATATATCATAGAAGTGTATGTACATTTACGTGTATGCATTTACTTATATGTATGTGTACTAGGACGGATCAAGATTTTTCAACAGCTGCTTCTGTCAGATTGGGGTTCCAAAAGAAATGATTTGACTGGAGTATAATATAGCTCTAAATATTTTGAATGAATACCAAATTATTTTATTTATTTAAGGGGGGAGCCTGGTTTATAAGGTCAAAAAAATCTATTTTTGTTTTTCATTTTAAGCGATTCCTAATATATTTCAGAATATTCACACAAAGTTACAGAGCCTAATTCTCAATATCTCTTCGTTCTGTTTATTAACGACATTAGTAACTGTTTTTCTTTTGCAAATTTTCTTTTATACGCTGATGACCTGAAAATATTTTCTGCTATTAGGAAAACTGAGGATATTCCTATGTTGCAAGCGGATATTAATGCACTAGTTCGCAGGTGCAGTAACTCTGGGATCTCCCTAAAATCATCCTATAACATTGCTGATACTCTTCTTCAACCGGTTCATGAATTCAAAGATCTAGGTGTGATCTTTGACTCCCAATTTTCATTTAATAGTCACATTAATTTTGTTGTATCCTCCTCTTACTCAATTTTAGGCTTTATACGGCGTAATAGCTTGAAATTCTCTGACCCTTACACTCTCAAATTACTTTGTACTTCCTTTGTTCGCTCTGGATTAGAGTATGCAACATATATCAGGTCGTTAAAATGCTCACTTCCCATCTCTTCATATAACTCCCGTTTGATGTTAATTAACTTAAAATCGCTAGAAAATAGAAGATCTATACTTTCGCTGTCTTTTGTTTTTAGTTTAATTAAAGGTGATATTGATTGTTCATCCTTATTAAACAATATTCCTTTTCATATTCATACTAGATCTCTCCGAATCACTTACCCCTTTCACCTTAAATTACTTAACACGAATTATGCACGTAATGCCCCTCTTGCCCGCACTTTAAGAGAATTCAATGAGATCTCGAGCTCTATTCCGCTTGACTTTTCGATGTCAAAGAATGAATTGTATGAGTTCCTAAACTCTTTTTTTTAATTTATTAATTTAATTATTTGTATTAACTTAAGCTTACACTAGTTCAAAGTAGTCTGTAAAAACCTGATAATGTTTTAGACTCTTAAATAAATAAATAAATAAATATTTCCGTAGATACAAAGCCAAAGGTAGGCGAGCGTTAGGTAGTAACGCTGTGACCGGGCAGCTATAGTACAAACTTTATCTTCTCTTCTTGACTTTTCATGTTTATGATTTCTTTGAATTGGCGTACATGAATGAAAACAAAACTAATGAACCTTTTGAAATGAATCATATCTTGTTCCCTTCAGTATTAAATTCTCTTCTATTTGAACTAACAAAATAGATCAAAAAAAATTTCAAGATTTTTATACCAAGTTGAAGTGAATTTTTTTTTTTTAGAGAAAGGCATTTTTTTGAAATTTTTGGAATTTCTCACAGTTTTCTTAGTTCATCTAGAATAAAAAATCATGATAATTAGAAATCCCTTTGAATTTTTTGCTTTAGATAATAATTACGAGCTGTATCTTGTACGCCAGTTGGAAACTCCAGCGTTGCAACGCTCTACTAATTTCTATGTTAAACGTTTTTTTTTTCAACCAGTACAAGAATTTTATTTTAACCAGTACAAGAATTGTTTATACTTTTTAAATGTATATTAATTAATATCGAATTAATTTTTTCCTCATAAACCAGGATCCCCCCTTAATTATTTAATATACATAATAAATATAGACAATAACAGTAAGTTACTATTTTACAACAAAAGGGACCCTAGCTACCAGGGCCCACGACTCACTGCTCTAATGAGATTAATTTTTGACCAGAAAAGCTAAATTTATAGACAGTTAATTTTGTGGTAAAAGGTTACTAAGCACTATCGACACATTAGTTTATAAAGAAATTAAGTAATGTGGGAAGTAAATGCATAGGATATACGGGGGCTTATTTATGTAGAAATTTAAGTAAAGATAATGGAGTTTAAATCAATTTTCTGAGATCCGCTCTGACTAAGTAGTCTGCCATTTTAACAATGTTTGCGGTGATTGAGTATTTCCGATGGGAGATGGTTGTCGAAGTTGTTTTAACTGAGATTCATAAAATGCGTGCAGTGATTGGCTTTTACCATTATGTTGTCAGGGAGTAGTACAGGCAAAGAGGTGGACTCTCACTATTACAAAAACCCGAGTATGTACCGATTGTGTGTGCAATGCGAAGTAGGATGAAGGCAGTGATGTCTTGAGTAAGCATGTGGATAGTTGGGTTTACTGCCTGTTGTATTGAATCTTGCATAATGGTGTTGCACTGCGCTCCATGTCACAGTTCCTTACGCTTCAAAATATTTGTTAACTAGTCCGCAGATGTCCTTGTTCACCATACATTCAAAGATAAGCAACGGTTCCTTAGCTGAAGCCTTATCTTTTTGGTCGGCAAGCTAGTTTCCTTTCAGCCGGCAATTCAGATTATGCTGACACTATTTTGAGGCTCGATTAATATGTGCCATATACTGGAAAGAAGAGTGAAAAAGCTATTCCTCCGAAGGTAGTCTCCGAAATCGAGAAATGGTCGAAATTGGACTTTTGATAAAGAATTTATTTTTAATATTATATGTAGAAAACTTTGAAGTGGTTAGTTGACACAGCATAGCCATTTTTAGCAAGTTGATGTTGTGACTTCCCCCGAATCAGAAACCGAGCACAGTGAGTTGGTATCGGTAAAGCTCTTTGCAAAGTTGCAACAACTTCGTTGGCGCAAATAGTGAGCGGACCTTCTATGTATATTCCTATACATGATCCAGTTTCCATGCTAAAGGTCGACATCAGATTATCAGAATTATTAATATTTTTATCTTCTTCAGTACTCCATAAGTATAAGGTGAGTAGGCTGATAGGAGTGTCTGTATTATACGCATCACCTTCTCATTAACCCCACAACAACTGCAAAGGTAATGTACGACAACACCACCGAAACTCAAGCTATCCATATTGGCGGCACTGGATGAAGTATACGACAATAGCATAGCGAAAGGGCAAGCTGCCTGTGGCTTGCTGGATAAACCTTGGAGATAGACGCACATATCCAGACGTACGAAGTTAAGGATTTTCGACACAAACGTAAAATCAGTAGTACTCAACTAAGTGCATGAGAAACGTGAAACCTGCCTGCATGCGTCCTGCAAGCATTGCCTTCCCAAGTTAATGCAGCTATTCTGGCTCAACGCCATAAGCAACGCTGGCCTTTGGGCTGCAACTAAACAAACACCTTTTCACCTCGAAGTATGGCGTCGCAAATGGAATTGGATCGGTCATACGTTGCGTAAGCCCGAGGAAGATATTACAACAGCTGCGTTAGACTGGAATCCTCAAGGGAGTCGTAGATGTGAGAGACCAACCACCACTAAGAGCTGATACGTTGAAGCAAAATTTCTGCGCAGTCCATTCCTGGAGACAAATTAAATTTGTATCTTTAAACAAATCAAACTATAATCTATTTGTTGAGGCTAATGGTCTTGATCCGCCTCTTCTACCTACTCTACATATATAAATAGTAGATAACTTTTCTTGCGTGCAATAATTTTACTGGCCGATGAAGGACTGATCTTAGAAAAATTCAAAATCTTTTACTTTAAAACACTTCTCACTGAATTAATATTAAATGATTAAAAAAAAATGATACAGTTGCAAAGGTGATTAAACAATCTATTCTTTGATATGTGTATTATAATTATATATATATTATATTTACATCTTTTTTTTATTCCTTAATAATATTTACTTTTAGATGATATTTATTCGTAGAACTACTATAAAAACCAAACATCTCTGCACATCGCGAAGTCGGAGCACATAACTAGAGCGCAAAATATATATTTTGAGTATAGGTTAGGTTATGTTAGCCTGGCTGGCAATAAGCCACGCATATACCTTTAGGTCCCTAGCGATAGCCTTTGTGACCAGGTACCCAGTAGATATGCAGCCTACTGTTTGCGGCTACCCTTTCTTTGGCCTCCATGCTCCGTCGAACATTTTTGGACTTAATACAATATGAGCTTATTGCTCTTATTGCCGCTTAACTATCCACGTATATATTAATTGTTGAGTTCTTTCTTGTTCTAGTGTAGGCTAGCTCCGCGGCATTCCCCACAGCAAAAACTTCCGCTTGGAAAATACTGCTGTGGTCTGACAGCTTGATAGGCTGCCTTATTCCTAGTTGTGAGCAATAAATACCCGTTTCCACTCCGTCTAGAGTTTTAGAGCCGTCTGTATAGATGTGAAAAGTTCTATGGCCAGGCTTCATGCCTTTGTGCCATCCCTCCTCTTCAATTATAGTGAGCTCCACTTTCCTATTGAGCTGTGACCGAAGGTTCTGCCTCCTCGAGGATTTCGCTGCCAGGTTTTTCGCCATGAGGTCAATAGGTGGCATGCTGAGTATCATTTCCAGCGCCGCCGTTGGAGTGGTTTTCATTGCTCCAGTTATGCACAGAGCAGCGAGTCGTTGAATCCTTTCCAGTGACATTAAGTATGTCAGTTTTCTTGTCGCAATCCACCATACTAAGGCTCCATACAGCAATATCGGTCTAACTACTGCCGTGTAGCACCAATGCATCAGAGAGGGTGATAGACCCCAAGTAACGCCCATCATTCTTTTACATGCGTACAATGGCCTTCTTCACCCTCGCCTCAACGTTGTGCTTCCACAGCAATTTGCTGTCCAGTATTACTCCGAGGTACCTCGCATAGTCTTTGAGAAGTAGTTCGTTGTTGCCTAGCTTCGGTAGGTTCCACGCCGGAACTTTGTACTTCCTGGTAAAAAGTACCATGTCCGTTTTTGCGGCGTTTATCCCTAGCCCTGCACGAGATGCCCATTGGTGTACCGTTTTAAGAGTGTTGTTCATCACATTACTGACGGTGTCCAGGTACTTTCCCGTAACTACTATAGCTATGTCATCGGCATATGCCACTAGTTTAGGTGCCCCTCCGTCAAGTTTCTTAAGAATTTCATTTGCTACAAGTAACCATAATAGCGGTGATAGTACCCCACCTTGCGGAGTACCTCTGCATACATATTTGGTGACGCTCGCATCGTTCCACTCCGCTTTTATCTTTCTGCTAGCTAATAGCTACCTTATCCATAGATAAACCGCGGGTTGCACATTAAGTGACTCTATGCTATTTAAAATAGCATATTTTGTCACGTTGTTAAAGGCCCCTGATATATCTAGAAATACTCCTAGAGCATACTCCTTATATTCTAACGCCTTTTCTATGTTTAGTATAAGTGAGTGAAGTGCAGTTTCAGTGGATCTGCCTTTAGTGTAAGCATGCTGCGCCTTGGATAATTCGTCCGGCGCAATTGTGTCTCTAATATATGTATCTAAAATCTTCTCTAACGTTTTCAGGAGAAATGAGGTCAGACTAATGGGCCTGTATTCCTTTGAGTATAGAGGGTTGCGTATTTATATGTAGAATTACTATAAAAACCAAACGTCTCTGCACATCGCGAAGTCGGAGCACATAACTAGGGCGCAAACTATATATTTTGAGTATAAATATTAAAAAAAAAACTATTCAAATAAAAAAATACCTGTTTATTATAAAAAGAATAACTAAACAAAAGTTGCTAATTAATAATTGGTTTGGTCTAATACCCTGCCGAGTGCTATACGGGGTTTTGAAAGCAATTTTTTTACACACACTTGTATTTGGTAAATTTTTTATTTCGAAGAACTTGGTTTTGATATATATTTTTTATGTAAAGAAACATTTATTTAATATTTCTTTTTCGAATAATAAAAGTAATTTCATATCATTTTTTAACATTCTAAACCAAATTAAAATTTGTCAAAGAAATCCAAAAACCATAAATATTTCCAATATTGGAAAACTTGTTAAAAAATATTTTATATCACTTTTTAACATTGTAATAAGAACAATGACTGTATGTCATTTTTTGTATGTCCAAATCTAACTAAAACTTGCCCAAAAACAATAAAAATGTTCAATATTCGAAAAATATATTTAAATTATTTTTCGATCATAAACAAAATTATGCCATTTTTTAACACTGCACCAGGAGAACTGTGTGGATGTAAATCAAACAGTAAAAGCAACTGTATGTACTTTTTTAATGTAAATCAAACTGAAATTTGCAAGAAACAAAAAACAATTAAGTTTACAATATTTCAAAAATTTATTTTTACCACTGTTTTTTTTTAATAAGCATTTTTTTTATTATTTTCTCACAATTTACAAAATATTTACAATTATTTCGGTTCTAGTTAGTTTTTACTTTCGACATTAATACATTTCAATTTTCGCACTTATTTAAGATAGCTTCTATTAAAATTTTTGTTTTTTTTTCTTAGTATATTATGTAGAATCAGAAACTGTTACGAACTTTGTCGAGAAAAGTTGAACCAAACAAATTGATCCGCCCTAATGTGTACAAGCATACATACATATCCACATCTAGCCAAAGCGAACTCCACTCAAGCCATGCAGGTGCGAATGAGCGGCAGGCGCATTTGGCAAATCTCAAAGTCTAAAGTTAAGTCACTAAAAAAACTTTTGACATCTGCTTCGTATTTTTGTAAACGACTGAGTTTCAACAGCTTTCCACTGCCATGAGTTTAATTACCTGTAAACGAAGACAAAACGCAAGAATAGAGCGGTGTTTAGCAGACCTGTGTTAGCTGTCTCAAATATGTTTATATTACTAGGGCAATATTTTTTGCATTAGAAATTCGCAAGGAAAGGAATTGTGCTCTTTCTAAGGCAGCTGGTAATTAGCATTAACCCATTAAAGGCTAGATTCAATCTACTTGCATTCTGTCACAAAGCGCCATACTTCTTTGATTTTTCGCCATAAATCCTTCTTATTGTTTAATATTTGGGTCATTGTCTTGCATAAAAAGCAATCAAAGTGACATATTCTCCTCAGCTAATGGTAACAGCACTTCTTGAAGTAGTCCGTGTAAATAAATTTGTGAATTGTATTGGTTATGAAGTGAATAAGTGTAGGAACTTCCGTATTAAAAAAATCATACCCAAGTCATTATGTTGTCGTCCCTGTGCTTGGCTGTATTTTATTTTTTTGTGAAACGTGATGAAACCTCTTGCCTTTTAGAATATCTGACATTTCGCTCAACATCACTTCCAAAAAAAAATTTTTTTTTTCATCGCTCCAAAGTATGTTGCATAATTTTTTCGTACCCTCTGGTCCACACCATAACTTCTGCTCTTGGCTGGGTTGAACAGAGGTACTCTCTGAGCTATTCTGCCTGGGACGTCCGTATTGTAAATTTAGCGCCGTACAGTTCTCGGCTGATACTATGTTGTTGATTTCAGCTGCAATGGATTTTGCTGACTTTAAAGAATCGCTCTTGGCAAGAGTCACACTTAAATTATCAGTAGTTCAGGCGTTTTATTTTTCCCAGTACGTCGTTCTGAGGATTTTTTGGGCTTGAGGGTATTTCCAAAAAACTTTCTGGTCCGTCTAGGTAATTCAGCGATAAATTTGTGCGATTTTTTTTTCGAAGATTGACAACAAACCTACGACACTCAACTGGGCAATGCTGAGCACGACCTATCTTCGGAAGAAATTCACACTAATATTAATTATTAAATGAACTATCTATCTAATTCACTACTTACGTTACATTCAATATTTTTCACTTAATTACAATAGTTAAAAAAGTACACTTTATGAAAATAACCGAATTTGTGCAACCACGTAACGCAATTTAATACATATAGTTTTTTTTTACAATAATTCACAGCAAAACAGTGGTTTCATTTGTAAAAAAATTTTCCGAGCTGCACAAGGAAATTGATTTATCTATTACGGCGTATCTATTTTAATAGCCATATGTGTATATGTACCTGTAGATCTGGTATTTCTAAAGTAAATATTTAATTCTTTTACTACCACTTCGGAATTCAGTTCACGTTCTATTTATATAAGAAAATTTCCCATTGGTAGTTATAGTATTTTTCGTGCAATGAATATCTCGTTTTTTATTGCAATTATTTGACAGCGACCTTCGTTGGAAGCGCTCGTGCGCGCTCCAGATGGCATGTTTAGTCCGAATTAATGTTGTGCAAATAACGGAGTGGGACATATTATCCCAGGATGTGCTTCATTCTAAAGGATGCTAAATAAAAGAACCTGTTTAAAGAACCTGTTTGTGCTATTGAGTAATATAAATATATGTATTTGTATGTATATTCGAAAAAGTAACCAGATGATGATTTTTGAATCAATAGACATACATTTTTTCATGTGCGGATACGGATGATAATAGTTCATTTATGTACTATAAATTCTATTTTGCATTAAACTACTTATTGTATTACGTTTTGTGAAAAACAAAAGCGCTGCGCCCAATATGAGACAATTGAAGTCATAAAAGAGAATTCGAAGAACACACTCGAGCTTGACTTGTTTACAGTAGCACAGAAAACAAACTATGTGACATATCACGCTGAAATTCGCCATGTAAGCTTATAACAGTCCTACCAAAAAACAAAAAAATTATTTTTGCCATAAGTCATCCGCGGACCGTTTTATTGATACCGTCTCGTTCATATTTGAGCAGAAGGTATTAAGGCCCCCGCCTCATTTGAAATAGTGTTTTTTGGGTGTTTCTTTAAAAGCGTGTAAAACAGAAACGAAAAAAGGAATTTTATTTTTGTTTTCAATATTTTATTTTATTTTTTGATCTATTGTTAATAAATAAAAATTTTCTTTTTGTTATACGAGGTTCGTTCAAAAAGTTGTCAGCCTACAAGAAATGGTCTTCCCAAATTAGGTAAATCGCTGGCGACACGGATTCCGGAACTCCCAGGTGCATGAAATCAAAAAGACAAAAAGTTTCTTGTTCAGTATGAATGTCGTTATCGTGTGATCACAAAAAAAAAAAAAAAAATTAAAACCCGTTTTTTGACCCCTTTGACCTGACTTTAAAGATCCGAAAAAAAAGAAATTATTTCCGAAGTTTACGCGATACCGACATCAATTCTACGTCATTTGAATTTTATTTCATCAAAACCGGTTCTGTAGGACCGGCTATATCTGTGTCGCCAGATACCGTATAACGATCACTAACAAACAAAATTGCGCGTTCCTTCTTGAATTCGAACAACTGGTTTTGTAAAGATTTCAATCCCTAAATTTGAGCACATGTATTGTATATCTGTGGGCAAAAAGTAAGGTGAATTTATTTGTCAAACTTCGCGGGATTCAAATTTCGCTCTAGTTATTTTTTCATGAGTTGGCAGCACTGTTAATAACATCTGGGCCAACTTTCATGTGAATGTCATTATCAGTAATATATTTACGCTTGTGTTTACCAAACGACCAAGAGTGCATTTTTCGATTTTTACAATGTCTGATTTGATTGAGCAGAGAAGTGCCATCAAATTTTGTTTGTGGAATGAAATTCCGGCTGCGGAAACATTTAGCATGTTGCATGTTGTGCTGATGACTTGGAGCGCTCCGGACGACCATCGACGTCAACAGATGACCAACACGTCAATAAAGTGATAAAGTGTTAAAGACCTTACTGATATGATCGGAATATCAGAAGGATATGTGAAAACCATTTTGAAAGACCATTTGAGCCTACGAATAGTCAAATCTCGTTTGGTACCGAAAACTCTCAATTTCTTGGAAAAAAGTCGTCGATGTGTGTGAAACAATGCTTTCAGACTATCAGGACAAGCTCAAATGCATCATTACGGAGATGAGACTTGGATTATTGGAATATCGTGCTAAAAATAAAGGTCATGATGACAGTTATTTTGATTTTCGTGGTGTGGTGCACTATGAATTCCTTCCACCTGGCCAAAGTGTTAATATGGAATTTTATTTGAGCGTTAAATTCGTCTAAAAAGACCAGAATTATGGGCCAACAACTCTTGGTTTTTGCATCACGATAATGCACCGTCTCACACTGCACTCGTTCTTCGTGACCATTTCGTCAAAAATTCCACGCATATCGTTCCGCAACCACCGTATACGCCTGATTTGGCTCCGTGTGACTTCTAGCTATTCCCAAAACTCAAGAGGCCACTCCGGGGAACGCTTTTCGAGTCGATTGAGGAGATAAAAGCTGAATCGAAAAAGGTGCTGATGGCTATACCGGAAACGGACTATTTGGCATGTTTCGGGGATTGGAAAAATCGTTGGCATAAGTGTATTTTATCGAGAGGGGATTATTTTGAAGGGGCTGAAATTGATTTACAAGAATAAATAAAGATTTTTCATTTTACAACCAAATTCACTTTACTTTTTGCCCACAGATAACTCAATATGTTGCTCTCTGGTCAAAATAATGAGAGTCGTATTTTTTTGTTCGCCCGAAAAAAAATTTTTTCAAGATTTATCTGCAATTTTGTTTTTAGGCTCAAAATCGATTTTTTTTAATTAATATATATAAGAATTTTTTTTTAAATGCACATAACTTTGTCAAAAATGAACCGATTTTAATGATTCTGAGTTCAAAGTGATTGTCATTACTTGCACGAACGACTTCATGTAGAAACAATAGCAAAACAGTAGTTGAAAATTTTTTATTCTGCAAAAAACAAAAAGTGCGAAACAGGCTTTTTACTTAAAAATTCATTACTCAAAAACAACTCATTTTAGCTATTGGGCATTCAGCTCAATTGAAGTTTGAGGTGTCCTCTTGATTTGGAAAAAGTTACAAAAAAAATACGCTTTTTGAAATATTGAATTTCGAAAAAATCTCGATTTTTTTTCTTTTATGCTAAATAAAAAATGTTTAACTACTTTCTTGCAATTGTTGTCTACATGAAGTCGCTCGTGTAAGTAATGATGATCATTTTGAACCCAGAATTATTTAAATCGGTTCATTTTTGACTAAGTTATGAGCATTTAAAAAAAAAGTTTCTTATATAATTAAAAAATAACGATTTTGAGCCGAAAATCAAAATTGCCGATAAATCTTGAAAAAAATTTTTTTCGGGCGAAC
The DNA here is from genome assembly GCF_028408465.1 of Anastrepha ludens. Lineage (NCBI taxonomy): Eukaryota > Metazoa > Arthropoda > Insecta > Diptera > Tephritidae > Anastrepha > Anastrepha ludens. The sequence continues at coordinate 70,471,084 of NC_071501.1, forward strand.
AAAAAAATACGTGTTTCATTATTTTTAACCAGAGAGCAACATATTTGAGTTACATCGAAATCGAAGAACATGACCCGAATAGCCCGGTTGAATTGAAATGTAAAGCATCCCTTGTATTTGTACCCTAGTTGTGCGAGTGTATTGATCTTTGGGAGTTTTCTGGAATTGTTTGGTTTTTGTCAATCATCAAACCAACCAATTTTCGAGCTAAGTATCTTGCAACTTGTCATGCTGGCATACATGTAGAGCTGCCAGGTAAACATTTATACTTACAGATCTTTATTTATGACTGAAGAAAGGCTGCCTTTTTCTTTGTTCCTTCCATTTTCTGTTCGTAAACGTTGCATTTATTAATACTTAGATGTGTAAGCTTCTGCACAATTCTTTCGTGTCATTTCTCGAAGCTCTAAAAATTTGCAATATCGTTTCTACAACTGGAAGCATAAATAACTGCTAAGAATATTTTATTGCAATCTGAAGTATAAATTTCAAAAACATCAGAACAAACCTACAATAATTCGCTGCGATATTCAGAAACCTATTCTCTAACGTACTCATATATTTTTAAACAAACTGTGAACAACTTAAGTAGTCTCTCATATCCAGTAGGCAAAATTAAACAAAGTTCTGCAAAATACAAATAAAGTATAAAAAGCAGCGCCGGGCAACGGCGAAAGAGAGAGAAAAGTCAGCCAATAAAGCTCGGAAGTGCAACGCCGTACAACAGGGCGTATAAGCAACATACAACTTACCACTACTTAGTACCTTAGCAGCTGCATAGCACTGCAGGTATACATTCTTACGTTTTAATACCTCGACTTGTAATTACAAGTATTTAGTTGTACTTGCATGCTGCGCCACCACATCCACTGTGCATACGCCTGCTGAAAGGTACTTCTGTTTTTGTTTTTGTATGTACTTACTTTAATTTCAGGTATTTAATTGTGCTTCCTTGAACTGGAATAAGTTTCAGCATAGCTTTGGGCGCATGCTGTGCCTTTTTGAAAGAGAATTGCTTTTTGTGTGAAATGTATGGCCATACATACGCACAGACTTTACAATGCAGTGGATACATATTTGATTATATACATGTGCGTATATGTATTGCATGTATCAGTATATGTGCTGTGGATATATATTTTTTCTGTCTAGCCATTGTCAAAGTGCACATTGTCAGAGTTGCCATTGTAATTTATATTATTACCAACACTATGATTACGACTATTGTTTTTGTCATAGTTATTGCAGTGTTGGCGGTACTTGAGTCCTTTCTCCTAGCTTTGTTCCTTGCCACTGTGCTGCGTAGGTGTCTTTGGAAGCATGCACTGAAAATTGCTACTAGTCATTGTTGCTCTTAGTTATTGTAGTAGTTGTAGTAATAAGGGAGTAGCGTAGGCGTCCTCTGTGCTTTAGCTTCTAAGATGTTTTACTTATGTTTTGGTTGATGATAAATGGTTGGCAATAAAATTTTTCCTTGACCAGAACAGGGCAAATTTTTCTGTTTCGAAACTTTCTGGTTGGGAAAAGGACAGATATTTTATCAGAAATCAGACATAAAGTATGGGACGTGCAGTTATGAAGTTATAGCATTTGATTAAAAACATACAGACAGTTTCACAATTGCACAGAAAGCAGGCAAATTACTAGAACTGAGAATGTAATGGATGTCAATAAATAATAATAATAGAGCAAGCGAGAATTTTAAGCGAGAGTAAGGTATTTGAACTCTTTTTCATTGTTTTTTAATTTTTTTAAATACATTTATAATAACTCAAGAATAATGAGTACAAACTTCAAGTCGCTGGAAGCAAAATTTACAAAGTTATGAGTTTCCGAGCGACCGTTGCTCCATGCTGCGACTCTGCATCTGCTCGTCTTAAAAGTGATCTCATGAAACCTTAGAAACTCGTGCACGCCACTATCACTTAGGCTAATCATTTTGAAACTTTGTGCAGTATGTCTTCACATAATTCACTTAGTAGCTTCTATTTTTGTCACTCACTCAGTCTTCAATATTTTGGAATAAAATTTGGAAAATATTATTGTACTTAAATCTTGCATTCTTTTATGGAATTTGACTGAATATAAAAGGTCAATTTATAGGTATCGGATTATAGATTGAAATAAAACAACAATTGAGTGCGGAACCTTTATTATTTATATGTAGAACTATTCATGGCCTTTATGTTTCAAAGACAATCCCTTATAATTTGTTGGCCGCAACTGTACCGCAATTTGGCCATCCGTAAGCACCAATTTTAAATGATTCGCAGGGGGACTTCGGTCAGTATCTCGCGAATAACTTTAGTATTGTTGGCTTCCAATGTCTCAAACGATGCTGGATTATCCACAAAGCGTTAAGACTTTACATGCACCCACAAATAAATATCCAAAAGTGTGATATCACATACTCTTGGTGGTCAATCCCCCAACCCACTAGTCCGAAATGAGAGATAAAGAGATAGCGCCGTCTTGTTGGAATTAAATATTGTGGAGATCATGGGATTGAATTTTCGGCATCAAAATGTCGTTTATCATGGCGCGATAGCGTTCGTCATTCACTGTTATATTGGCGCCAGCCTCGTCTTTGAAGAAATATGGGCGAATTTTTCCAGTCCATAGGCCGCATGAAATGATTGTTTTCAATAGATGTAATAGCTGTTCGAATGTTCGGATTTCTCTTCAGCTCAAATATGGCAATTTTGCTCATTGATGTAGTCATTAAGCTAAAAATCGGTCTTATCGCTGTACTCCATAAGTTCGCCTGAGCGCGCGATGAACACTTTTCAAAGAGCGTCGACTTTCGTAATGCAATTGTAAGGTTTGTAAACGTTGTTGAGGCGTAAGTCTTTCCATGATGAAATATCGATGAATATTGAAAAAATTATATATTTTATTTGACAGTAGTCATGCGTGATCTGTCAAAAAAATCGTATTGGAAAAAGTATCTCCAATCTGATTTTTCAAACCTTTTCCTCATCCTATCTCTTTCGACCAAAATAAATGCTTTTTTCACCGAATTGACCGCCCCAACGTAGAAGCTATTTAACCAATTCGATTCTAACAATCTGCATTGCATGGGATTATAACATTTATTACACACATCAATAAAATTAGTAGTCACCACCATTAGCTATAATGGCTTCCCTCCTTCGAGTCACGTTTTCTGTTAATTTCTGCGCAAGTAGTGGAAGTAATCGGCTTCGAATCAAGCTAATTTGCCTTAAGAACAATTTACTTTCATTTTTGCTTAACCATTATCCAAAAATTGTCATCAGGCGACTGTGACGGCCAATCCAAGATTTCAATTTATTTTGCTGTTTCCACTTTATTTATACCCACCTTCGGCTTCGATGCTTGTGATCGTTGCAGCAGCCCTAAACATGAATCTTTACTGGAAGCTTAATAGGTCGTTGAAGTTGTCAATTATCAGCAGTATCCCAAAAGGAATATATGTACATCCGTAAATATTACTTTTGCCCAATTCCGTTCTGATTTTGCCTTAGCCCTTTTCTAGTATTTTTTCAATGTGCTCTGGAATTTGAGGTATTTTGCTCGCACATGTCCTCGAATCATCTATTTGGATACATTAACACCACTTTTCCATAAAACTGATTCAATGATGTATTGATCTAGCTTTGGGAGGATATAGTCCGGTTCACGTGATAAGAGGCAATATTTTTTATGTAAGGAAATGGTTATTAAAGCAACCCTATTTGATCTAGTGACACAAGTTTTCCGATAACTTAAGCGAAGACGGCACTTTCTTGAAAATAAATATGCATCAAAATAAAATATTATTCCATCTAACAATATTTCGTAGCTGTAAAACTTCAGCAGCGGCGGCCACCTTAGCCGAATGGGTTGGTGCGTGATTCCATTCGGAATTCACAGAGAAATCGTTGGTTCGAATCTGTTTTAACAAAAAATCATTTTTCTAATAACGGTCGCCCCTCGGCAGGCAATGGCAAACCTCTGAGTGTATTTCTGCCATGAAAAAGCTCCTCATAAAAATATCTGCCGTTCGGAGTCGGCTTGAAACTGTAGGTCCCTCCACTTGTGGAACAACATCAAGACGCACACCACAAATAGGAGGAGGAGCTCGGCCAAACACCTAACAGAAGTGTACGCGCCAATTGTTTTTTTTTTTTTGTTTTTTTAAACTTTAGCAGCTATTATACTGTGCTTGATTTATTGCTTCACTTGAATCGAAGCACTCTGTTTCCCTACATTATTTCCGCATTAAAGGTGTGAAAATGAAACGAAAACTTCTTAATTCTAATAAAATGGAAAAACATAGTGGTTTAACATATTACGAAAAAGAAAAAATCGATATCTTGACCTCCGAGGGACTTTCAAAGAGCGAAATTGCCAAAAAGATTGGTCGAAGTCCGAATTTTGTGGATCTTTACGTGGAACAAGTGGCCTCCTGTGGTAAAAACTGCAAAGTCAGAGCTGCAATGGTTTTAACACCGAAGGAAACCCGAAAAATCCTTAGGATTACATCAACCTCTACCCTATATAATTTCCTCTAATCACGTGAACCAGACTGTATTTTTTTTTGGGTCTGATTACCTTCCTGTTGGGGTTCTCATAATGGTATCAAAACGGCGCTTTAGGGCTACTTGGGAAGTGCCTGTCTAGTACTTCAACCATTTCCTCTACTTTCCTACCTATACTCAATATTTTGTTGCAGATGCCATGACATTATTTGATCTTTAGGAGAATACATGGGAGCACTGCTTCAAATCGTAAATGGACTAAAACCGATGATATTATTTTATGAACACTCCAGTTTTATTTTTTAAGCACTTACATGGGTAAAATATATTTTAATATCCCTCAGATGTAACGTGGAAACCCAATTAGTTCGGAAAGAAATATGTACATAAATTCATCACTGCAAGTAGACAATGGAAGCAATGAGGAAAGAGAAAATAAACGATGATGGACGCATTGGACTTAAAATAATAAATTATTTGCACCGCGCTCGGCTGCCATGGAAACCCACGTACATATATACATATGCGCAGTGCACCTTTATTATACTCATTAACCTCAACAGTTAATCACATAGGCCAGATAATAATTCAATTTGCACACACACATACACACAGATGCTCACCCACCACTCAACTTCTTAAGTATACACATTAAGAGCCGCCATAAAAGCGAAGCTTACAAAAACCAGCTTTTCTCATTTGATTAAAAATGAAAGAAAGGAAGTGAATGCACAAAGCAAAGAATGTATGACGGTATATATACATACATACATACATACATATACATATGTACTCGTATGTGTACGAGCAAGCCGTGCAGGTCAAATGTAAATGGTGCGCACAATAAATTCACATTTTCACGTTTTTCAAAATCCACTTAATACCCGAAAAATGTCATGCGTTGTAAATTTATTTTATATACCGGCAAGTCAAACAATGCTCTTATGTATGTGCATATATACTTACTATTACATAGGAAGTAATCGGTACGTACTTATATTTCAACAACTGATATGAATATCTTTTTAAATGACATGGCTTACACTCTCACACACACACCCATATACTTTACTTTATTGTATTTGCGTTGCATGTGTGCGTCGTGGCTGAAAGGAGCATTTTTCGTTCTCTTTTCCTTTTTACCAGCTTTATGGTCGGGTATTAAAAGTGAACAAAAGATTTTAATCAGGCTTAAATGGGCTTAAGAACTTAAACAACGTCAAATCAACCTTAAAAAGGTTTATTAGTATAGGTTGGTAGGCGTTTCGTGTACATACTTATGTATGTATAAGTTTGTGCAACTGCTCTGGAGCTTTTAGGCTCGAAAACGAAAGTCATTGGTTTCGAATTGGTGTCCCACTAGTGCATCCTCAACATCTTTTTTTCTACGCTGATGAATTTTTTACAAAAGTTTGAAAGTTTTTTACAAAAGTCATAAAAATCATAAAAAATGCATCCCGCAGCCTTATGAATGATTCAAAATCAGGACAACTTGGAGACGGCCAAACTAATATTTAGTGATACCTGAAGCAGTATGATTAGCTATTGATCGAATTGTGTAATCTAAATAGATTGGTTCTCCCAAAACGAAAGGGATGACAAGAACTTAATCAAGGCTCCATATAAATATATTCAAAGGGCACAAGAAATCCATAATTTTTATTTTTAATTTTGAACTAACGGCTTAAAACTGTTTTATGGGAGCAAACTCCCGAGAAACTACTAACTTTCTTATTTTCACCAGTTTGGACTACTTTCTTAAAAAAAAAAAATTATTGCATGCGTTACACGGAGAAAATATCCAATACCGGGGAAAGAAAACGGAAAGTAACGGCGATTTTGAGTCACTAGACACTTGCACTTTGTATACTAAAATTTAGTGCGCTATGACACTGCGTACCGAATTTTTTTTTTTTTTCTGATAAAAAAATATGTAATTTTGATGAAAATTTGTCGAATTTTATAAATCTTGTGCAAAATAAAAAGCTTTGATTTAAACGATATTTATTATAAAATTAGTAACATTTTTATAAAAAATTAACGAAAATTAAAAAAAAAAAACAAAATAAAGGTAGTCAAGATTGTTCAAAATGTTGTGATACATTAGTTTTTTCGTAAACTGTTTTTTTATGTCAGACTCAAAATTATTAAGAGTTCATCTTGCAATAGTTCTGAAAGGCTTAAATCTATTAGAAATGATTCAAGATTGGTGTCGAAAATTAGTACCTATAATCTAAGTTACCACTAAGAGGCATGTGAAGCAGATTTTTCATGAATGGATACACGAATGATGATCGAATTGTGGTAACCTAAATAGATAAGTTCTTAAAAAAACGTATACGAATGCAAGGTAGAAGTCAAAAACTTAGTTAAGTCTCTATATACATTTATTCAAAGGGCATGCATGTATGTGTATGTTGCTATTGCCCTAAAGTAAAAATTGAAGAAAGTCTCCCGAGGAACTATTGTAATTCCATATAAAACTACTTTTTATAACTACTTATACTTGACTAAAGCTCACATTTGAATTTTGAACGTTGAATGATGTGGTTTATTTGATTTCAATGAATACAAGTTGTTATTTACCTTTAGGATTTTTATAAATAGAGTATGAAATTTTTAAAAGGTTTTATTAATTATTATAGTACTACCATTACTATTACCTTTACCATTACCACATTACTAGATAACAATTACTAGATAACAATTACTATGCATTACCATTAATATATCATTTGCATAACCATGACCAACTTCATTACCATTGTCATTAGCACCATCTTTTACTATTAGCAACAATATTCCACTTAATATTTCCATTACAACTACTATTGCCACTGGTCTTACCATTGCACTGCGATCAGCTTTACCATTTTCATGACCATAACAACTATTTATCATATCCATTACTACTGTCATTACCATTACCATTACCACTACTGTGTTCAACCATTATTGTCAAATACCATTACCATTACTATTATCATTACCATTCTCACTATCATTTACTATTAGAAATACCATTACAGCTACTGCTACCTACAACATTACTTTTGTGTTTCACATGGACGTTATCATTACTCTTACCTCAAATTTTAGACTACCATTTCCGTCAGCTTCATCATTATTTTTTTACTAGCATTATTCTTCACAATGCCAGTAGCATTACCATAACTATTACTATTACCATCACCATTACCGTCAGTAATTTAAAATTTGCATTACTATTACCGTGACCATAGCCATTAGTATTGTCATTACCATTACCATTATTGTTTCTATTACCATTTTAATTACTACTACCATAACGAATACCATAAAAAAGAAATTTTGTTAATTAATTTATGAAATGCAGATTTAAATAAATGAATAAATACTTACCATAAACACTAATTTTTATCGTTATCATTACCATTAAAACTACCTACTCTCGGTATATCCATATTCATTACCGTCAATATTAACAAAATACTAATGCTATCACCATTACCATACCCATTCCTACTGCCTAACTATTATCATTACCTTTACCATTACCAAGAATATTTTTAAATATCTTTAGCACTACCTTTACAACTATACTTTGATTAGTCATTCGAATTTTTATTCTGCTGTCATTCTAATTGCATATAATTACCCATACCATTACCATTACTATGAGATTACTATTACTATTCTCATAAATTGCTATTACCATTCATATTTGTAAATAATGTTATCGCCACTTTTACAACTATACTTTAATTAACTATTAACCCTAGCTTTACAACTATACATTGCCATTACTATACATTATCATTACAATTACAATTACTATGAAAATGTTGTACTATTACTATTTTTATAAAGGGATATTACCATTAATATTAACAAATATTTGTATTCCTACCTTCAGAACTATATTTTAATTAATCATTAAAATTTTAATTCTACTGTCATTACAATTACCATTACTATGAGATTACTGTTTTTATAAATAATCATTATCACTAACCTTACTAATATCACAACATACTATACCAATTTTCAACAAGGGATGCTTTTTTACTACAAGGGATGCTTTTAAAAGATTCAACTCGGTCCAAAAATGGAATTAAATCGTGAACACTTTCGTGCGATTATTTTTTACAACTTTCGACGTAGATTAAACATTCGGCAACATTCCATGGATGAACTTAATTCTTTTTTTGGCGATGAAGCTCCATCAAGGACCAGTGTTTATCGATGGTATGGTGAATTCAATCGTGGTCGTAGTTCACTCCAAGACGAATTTCGTGAAGGTCGTCCAAAATCAGTTGTTGTTCCGAAAACCATTGATGCTGTGCGCGAACTGATATTGCAAGATCGTCAAGTGACCTATCGTGAGATAGGCATTAGTGGGGCCAGCATACATTCAATATTGCATAAACATTTGACTGTCAAAAAAATTTGTTCGCGTTGGATCCCACACAATTTGTCAATCGCTCAAAAAAAGGCTCGTGTCGATTGGTCGAAGGAAATGCTCAAAAAAAACCGTCACAGGGCTTCGAAACACGTCTATGACATCGTGACAGGTGACGAATCATGGATTTACGCGTATGAGCCCGAAAGTAAACAGCAGTCGACTGTATGGGTGTTTCAAGATGAGCCAAATCCAACAAAAGTTGTTCGCGCACGAATCACTTTCAAGCAAATGGTCGCCTGTTTTTTCGGAAAAACTGGACATGTCGCAACCGTACCACTAGAACAACGCAGAACAGTAAATTCTGAGTGGTACACAACCATTTGTTTGCCAGTTGTCTTCCAAGAAATTAGGAAAACCAATCGCCAAAGACGGATTACTCTTCACCAGAACAATGCGAGCTCTCACAAATCGGCTCAAACAACTGCATTTTTGAGCACCCAAAACATCGAATTAATCGGTCATCCGCCGTATAGTCCTGACTTGGCACCGAATGACTTCTTTTTATTCCCATACGTAAAAAACAAACTGAGAGGTCAACGTTTTTCGACACCTGAAGAAGCGGTTGCGGCATTCAGAATGCATGTTTTGGAGGTACCTCATTCAGAGTGGCAAAAGAGCATCAACAATTGGTTCAAACGCATGCAAAAGTGTATAGATCTTCATAGAGAATATTTTGAAAAACAATAAAGTGACTTTCGATGATTAAAATTACAACAATTTTTACAATTAATTTGATCATTATCTCTGCCTTCTACTGCCTCTAAAAACAAGCCTAGCTCTTAAGCTAAAAATTCTTCTAAAAGTGAGAAAAAATTTGGTTTTTAAAAAATTATTTATTTTTATATATTTCCTTTAGGGGTCCACTAGCGAAAAGTGCCTTCATCTGCCCTTTCGGAGGCCACATTCTTCTGTTCACTTTCACACATGGCAGCTAGAAGAAATATTACTCTCTCTAAGTGCTCATTACAAAAGGGTTTTATAGAAATAAATTTACACCTTAACGCCTTCAAGGGGCGGCCCCCAACATACAAATGAAATATATTTCAACATCAAGTATATTTAGTACCTGAAACACATTGGACATACTTCATTCCTCTAACGCACTGCTGATCCCAATTCCATACATACATAACAATAAGTACATACACATTCGATACACACACACATGACGGCATTGCCAATTACACACAAGTGGTGCTTGATGCACATAAATTTGCAAAGAAACGGCAGCTGCTGACATTAGAGCTAAAATAATGCTTGGAAAACACACCTATCGAAAATGCGCAGAAAAATGTGAATGGAAAATTAAAAAAAAGTTGTGAAAATAAACACACCCAAGTAACTTGCCATGCTTGCTTACGTACTTACTTACTTGCCCCTTTTACCAAATGCCGCATTAGCACTTTAAATGCATGCGTTCGAGCAATTTCAAATCATGCACATACGCAAAATACGCTCCCACACCATCAAGTGTTTCGTGCTGTGCTCAGTGAGAGGGGTGTGTACAGGCGAACAGTTTATGGCTCACAACTATACACACCGGTGCTTTAGAAGGATGCTTTCGTTGACGTTAGTTTTACCTTTCGGCGTTAGATGCTTTTCATTTTGCTTGCTTTGTTTGTCAGAATATTAATTTAATGTGGCAATAAAGGTAGAAATTCCACGTAAAATGCACCTGTGTCAAAAGCGCAGGTTAATAGGCAGAGGTAGGATGGCGAGCTTGGAAGTGATTTGTTGAGCTGATGTGGTGAGCCAAGTTGATTTTATGCAAAAATATATATACACTTTTTGGAGAAATATACCAACAAATATTTAATATAACTACTCCAATGTGATGACTAAATAGGCTTGAAAATATAAGATATTCGCCTTCTGTGCAGAAAGTGTGCGGATTATTAAAAAGTCGATTAACTTCTATTTTTTTTTACAGAAAATCACCGTGGACTTTTGGTGATTATCCCGAAAAGCAGGCATTTTTTTCTTTTCTTGCGGATAAGGGGGTTTAAAGTGCCTAATGCATCATCAAAGCTGCCGTCGCAGCAATGGTATGTCCGGAGACTAAAACACGCTCTCTCGTTTGGAACCGTCACCCACCCGCTTTCGCATTACTTCAGACTGGCATTTCATCTTCCTCATCAAAAGTCTATGCCTAAGTGCCCGCACCCAGGTCGCGCTTTTTCATCCGGAGAATTTTTTCCGTGAAACCACTGATGATCTCCTACGTTTCCTCACTTCTTAGAATCTTCCGAGATTTCCTCTCACCCAAATGAGATTTTTCAAGTTCTTCATAATTCCTGTTCATACTTGAATGGCAGAGATTGTCGACATATGAGAATTTGGTGTTATGTCCCCTCTAAAGCAATGGTTTTGATGAGAAGCTCTTTCATGGCAGATATACACTCGGTGGTTTGTAATTGCCTGCCGAGGGCTAAACGCTGTTAGAAAGAACTTTTTCTGGGATTTCCCGCCCACATTACACCCATCACAAAATAAAAATCTCATAATTATTACTTTTTAAATAGCGAAACAGTAATTCGAAAATCCGGCCCCAACTGATAAGTTGAACGCATTCTGAGAGAGGTTGAATTAGGACAGATGGCTTGCTTTCAAGACGAGCTCGCTCATACCCTTAAGCTATTCCGAAATTTTTTCGAATCGAACTGAACCTAAACACATTCAAGTTTTCAATTAAATAGTCCTACAGAACTCTGAATCGCATTACTTAAAAAGTGGCGCATCTCCACAAGTGTTATTCTTTCAGAAATGGGCTTTTCCAGAATCTAGCTGCTGTATTTTAGTGCATTCTTAGTATTACCCGAAAAAGATGTATCATATTATAGTTTTTGAGAATGTAAGTAAATAAATGTTTAATTTTCCGCAGTTTTCCAGATTATGTTACCCACTTCTTTTAGTTGAGTCAGTTGAGTAGTTATTTTTCGTGATCGGATAGTCATATCTCATATATCCGCCCAGAACCCGGCTAATAAAGGGTATTGTTTAAGCGACTCTCGCTTTATTTTCTTCCGGCATCTATGTATGTAGCAAGTTGAGCTTTAGTTGCCAATCAGTTCGCTACATCCCCCAAAGAGTTTATCAAATGAAGTAAGAACAACTATTTTCAATAGTCCCTGAGCTACAAATTTCAATCAATTTATCAAAAGGTGTTTGACCAGTCCTCATTAGTATGCGCTAACAAACCCTACAAGCTATCTAGCTGAAGTAAATAAGCCCGTAAACGAGCTCACCCGAAAGTAAGGTAATATTCCCGTTAGTCTCGGTACCCCAAAACAGATCTGATGGCCGCATTCTTAGAAGTATGAAGAACAGCTAAAACAAATTTTTTGAAGAATATCATATAAATCCATCGTAAGACGGGTATTCGCATAAGATGCTGAGAAATCTCATCTTCCTTCAAGCATTATCGGTCTTCGTTTACAGAAGGGAGACCAATCATACACAGATACAAACGCAGTTGATTATGAGCTTTTAAGAAACTTGGAGGCAATTTCGTCTACGTCTTTTTTAAAGAAGTATACAATGTCCCACCAACATAACCCAGCACTTGCCCCCACTCATTTAGTAACTTTCTATAAGTGGACTAAATAACTAAGACTACAACATAGCTTCCAGTCTCAGTAGTACAGCTGATGAAGCTCCTCTTGCCGGCTTATAGCGACCTCGTTTCCAACAATCGTCATCAATCATTGGTCAGGTGGCACAATACAACATTACTGTGTTTTCCCTTGCTAAACGTTGAAGGGTATCATAGCGGCTCTTTATTGGCTTAGTTGTGCAAATCCGTTTTTATGAATCATTGAGAGTCACTTAGTTGTCTCACAAATGATACAAAAGCGCTATTCAGATCTCTTACAAGGTATACGTATATAAATACATAGGCGCAGGTTAGAGTGTCAGAATACCATTGCTTAAGAGAGATCAAACAGATGGCCGCCACTGAAGTTTTTCTGCACGGTAGTGAAACAGAACAGAGTTAAGTTCCGTACAATGTGATTTTTATGTCGGATTCGACTTTATGTCCTAACTTCACTGAAACTGCAGCATGAGTCTGTTTGAGGCCTGATTACAGATTCGAGAGTAGAGAGTAGAGAAACGACTTTTCAATCATCGCTTTTTTTATCTAGAAGTGGTGTTGGAACTTATTTTCAAACCGCCCATTTCTATTACCATACTTGGACTACTATACTTTTATGAATTTATAAAGGATGAGGAAATTAGAGGTGTCAGATTTCAAATTGAAGTAAAACAACGAAAATGATAATTGCTTGGGCAGTCTTTATTATTTTATTTAGAACAATATGAATTTTTTTTTAAGATAATCCCTATCAAATGTTGGCCACAACTTAGCTGGAATTCGGCCATCCGTAAACATCAATTTTGAATGACTCGATGAAGGATTTCGGCCGGTATCTTATGGATAACTTCAGTAAAATTGGCTTCCAATACCTGAATTGAGGTTGTAAAAGACGTCGTGTATTTAGGAACCAGCATTAACACCGATAACAATGTCAGCCTTGAAATCCAACGTAGAATCTCTCTTGCCAACAAGTGCTACTTTGGACTAAGTAGGCAATTGAGCAGTAAAGTCCTCTCTCGACGAACAAAACTAATACTCTACAAGACTCTCATCATGCCCGTCCTAACGTATGGCGCAGAAGCTTGGACGATGACAACATCCGATGAAGCGACGCTTGGAGTGTTTGAGACAAAGATTCTGCGTAAGATTTTTGGACCTTTGCACGTTGGCAACGGCGAATATCGTAGACGATGGAACGATGAGCTGTATGAGCTTTACGACGACATAGACATAGCGCAACGGATAAAGATTCAGCGGCTTCGTTGGCTGGGTCATGTCGTCCGAATGGATACAAACGCTCCGGCTTTGAAAGTATTCGATGCGGTACCAGCTGGTGGTAGCAGAGGAAGAGGAAGGCCTCCTCTGCGTTGGAAAGATCAGGTGGAGAAGGACTTGGATTCACTTGGTGTGTCCAATTGGCGCCGGTTAGCACGAGAAAGAAACGACTGGCGCGCTTTGTTAATCTCGGCCAAAATCGCGTAAGCGGTTATCGCGCCAATTAAGAAGAAGAATACCTGAATCGAAGCTGGTTTTTGCACAAAGCATTTAATAAAAGTCCAAAGGTGTGATATCCAGCCCAGCTTTCGGATGCTCTTCAGCCCATTTTAGACGTAGCCGTTAAGCCAAACATGGGCTTCGTAAGTCAGTCTGAGCGCGCGATAAACACTTTTCATAGAGCGTCGATTTTCGTAATACAGTTGTACGATTTGTAAACGTTGTTGAGGCGCATATCTTTTTATGATAAAATGTCAATAAAGACTAAAAAAAAGGATGCGCTTAGTTTGACAGTAGTCACAGTATCTGTCATAAAATACCTTTTGGAAAAAGTACCTCCAATACCATCACCTTTTACAAAATTGTTGATTTGAGTAGCTCATCGTATATTAGACTTAATAGTTACTGGTGTCCTGCATAGCCGAGTTTGCTTCTGAGTGATTGTAAAGTACTTATAGAATGGAGAAGAATTGATTTCGGAGCCTTCAAGGGTATTTGCTACTTTGATGGGATTTTTATGCGGAAGAGCGGCTAATCTTCTGTGTGGAAAAATGTTCAATCACTCAGGCTAGCACCTTCCCTTGGGTCATATTGATTTTCATGCAGAAGTTAGAGATGAGCCACTGTAATTTATTTTCAAAACTGTTGCAAAAGTTTAAGGTTAAACAAATTTCGTAGCTTTACTTACAAGTTCGACGTTAAATAAATTAAAGATGCAAAAAATGCTTCACTTTTAAAAGCGGAGGAAAACATGTTAATTTTTCTGTACAAGAAAGTCCGCCGAAAAACGTGATGAAGAAAATGGTTGAAAACACCCCCGGTTGTGTGAGAACTGAAAATAAAACTTGCAGCCTTCCCCATGTACTCGCAGTGGTGTCTGTGTTGTCTTTGCGTTGAAACTTCGTTGAAGCAGAAAAATTTAATCATAACAAGCGCCTGGCTATAAAACCAAAACAGTATGCGTAACTCATTCACCCAACTCTGCTTATGCACCTGTTTCCGCCTGCGCCCTCCCATCTTACACGGCATACAAGTATCTATACCCTGCACTGCAAGGAAGCATTGTTCAGCTGAATGTTGGCATTTTGGCAATATTTACGCATTTTGTTTACTTTCCATTCAAGCGTCAACCGCCGCTGCCGCTTCACAGACCATACAACAAACAGTGCAGCGGTTATCGGGCGATCGGTGGGGGCTTATAATTGGTGAATGGTTTTATTTGTTTCAGCTATATTGTGTACTCAGTGAAAACCATAAAACAACAGTTATATTGTTTTCAAAATTTCACGCTTTCTTGAAAGCTGCCTACTCAAACACAGTCATGGCCATCGGTTTGCGTTGCTCACTTTTGTATTTGATATTTTGTTCATATCGTTGTAGGAATGCGCAAGGTGAAGCTTATGAAAAATAAAGCAACGAAACAACAAAGCTAATTTTTTCAATTGGGTAATCAAGTGAGTATGTTGCCACAAAGTGGCTCATCAGGTTAGTTAGGTCTTAGAATGACGTGAAGTGCGGACATGGCGAGAGAGGACTTTTAGTGGACAAAGAGGGGGGATTAAAACTAATTGACAGTTGAAAGTAAAATACTGGTAGTTGAATGTATGATATTTGGCTGAGAGCTTCGTTATTATTTTATTATATAATATTTTAAAATTTACCCCTATGCTATACGAGTATGCCTCAGATAACAGGAAAAATGGTTATCCACACTCTCCACGAAGAAACTACGACAAGGATGCCTAACTCAATTAGTTTACTTTTCTGCAATGTCGCTCTGAGCTGATGCATAAACAGAATTACCAGGAAAGTTTTCGTATTTAGGGCATTAGAGTAGAATGGGTAAGATAGGTATGGGGGCACAATAGGTAGGTGGGGTTTTCGTCGCACTGTTTTTGCAGAGGTCACTCGTCTTATGTGAATTGAATACGTGGTGGGGAACAACGTTTGCGACTGTCATTTCGGCCGTCACCATTGATTAGTTATCCTAGTTCTGGCGTTGTTTAGTTTTTTGTGAGCTTTTCTCCGACATAGCATTTTTTTTATTCTACGGTGCAGTGCATTTAATGTATGTAAATATTTGTCAGGTGAGTTTTATTTTACGTAGAAAATAATGCTGAACACGAATAATGTGTTAGTTTTTTGATATTATTGTTTTAAAAAAAAATATCGACACTAACATAAAACATGTGCTTGGGGGCACTATAGGTCAGCCGTCTGGGGGCATTATAGGTCACTACTTTTAATTGAATAAAATAAATTTTAATTGTTTTTGCAGCAAAATGGTGCGTAATTATGTGCGAAAAACGCCGAAACGAAATGAAGAGGATGTAAAAAACGCAATCGCGGCAGTCCGAGATGGCGCTAGTGTTCGATCAGCCTCTAAACAATTTAAAATTCCGTTCGAAACATTACGTGCTCGCGTAATGAATTAAAAAAAAATTCCTAACTTTTATAACATGTGCAGTGTTCATACTCTATAAATAAAAGTTAAAACGTTAATTTCCAAGCCATGTACATTGTTCTTTTCCTCTCACACATAGTGACCTATCGTGCCCCCCGATTTTGAAAATATCGAAAAAACGTACCTTTGTCTTATTGAATGCAGCTTCCAAAAAATATTTAGCCAAACATAAGTCAGTATAACCAAAATGTTAGCAGATAAATAACCTTTCAAAATCTTGCTTATTTTTCAAAATCAATGCAAAAACACCGTAGCAAGAGCTCTCCAAAAAAAAATGACCTATCTTACCCCATTCTACTCTACTATTTAATATTTATTTAGTAAGTCACTAATGGATTTTAATATTTGTTGGTGAACCTCGAAACGTATGCCAATGAGGAATCCGTTGATAACTTTTTAATGCGCTATATGCGCCCTATACCAGTACGCCATCTCACAAGAGAACAAGATTCGCTTAACTTTCGGTAAGTTCCATCAAAGACGCTAAAATCAGGTACTCGTCGAGTAGAGTACCGCATCCTATATTCATTACAAGCCCGCGAAGATACTTTTTCGCAGAGTCTGGAACACATTCAGATATACTATACGTGTCTTCAATAGAGATCCAAATCGCGTTAGCGAGCCAAGTCGTGCCGTCAGGAGAAGGAACAGGTACGGGGTAGCACTTCTACTACAGACGAGGCGCATAAGAAGATTAAAGAAAAAAATAACGATTAGAAACAGTGAGCTCACAGAGAGGGTCTTCTGATGACAGAAGATGTTTATGGATAGCTATTATAGATCCTCCTATTTGTGGCGTGGGTCTTGATGTTGTTCCACAAATGGGAGGCTTTAAGCCGACACCGAACGGCAAATGGTTTTTATGAGTAGCTTTTTCATGGCAGAAATACACTCGGAGGTTTGCCATTGCCTACCGAAGGGCGACCGCTATTAGAGAAAAACTCTTTCTATAATTTTGCTGTTTCATACACGAATGTTCGAACCTACGCACTTCCGAATGGCAGTTACGCACCAACCCATTCGGCTACGACGGCTGCCTTACTTGACAGACGCTTCAACTAAAGACAGAAAAAAATCGAATTTTGGAACTTTTATAAATTCAAAAAAACCAAAGAATCTGTTTTTAAAGAATATTATAAAAAAAATGTAAATATCTGTTTAAGGTTTTGCATAGTCTCTACAATTTTAATTATGAAGCCAATATAAGAACTAATTCAAATGCTTTTTGAAGGTACGCGGCTTTCCGGGATGAAATAAGTCCGGTAGTTAAACCCCTTAGTTTAATCAATTGCAAAATTCCCAGGATCATGTGTAACGCGCATATGGTGACAGGTATACTAAATCGGTTATATCGTTCGATACAAGAAACTGTAGAACTTTAGTTGGTGTACTAATAGGACACTGCCTAGTTACAGCGCATGCTTACAAGCTAAATCTAACTCTTAACGATGCTTGCAGCAGATGTAATGAACCGGCTACAAAAGAAACCCTGGAGCATCTCCTATGCTGCTGCCTGGCTCTCTCGAAAACTAGCCTACGCTACCTGGGTGCTTTCAATTTTGATAGACCATAATGCATCCCTGAACTGGAGCTTGTGCGGCTCCTAAAATGCTTATTTTCGCTAAAATAACGTACTCTAACATTCTATTTGCCTTACTTTTCAATGATAAAAGCATTAATTCCTCTCATGAGGCGGCTAACTTTTTCGCGAATTTTTTAAACTCAATCTTATTTCTCCATTTGTTAGTGATTGTAAGTTTGAGTATTCTGCGAATTCGTCTGCTGTCTTTGGCTCTCTCTTGCTACCTTTGATTGATGTTGCCAAAGGTATTGCTAAGCTAAAGAACTCTTCACAAACAGATGTCGATTTTCATTCGAATGTTCTGCTTAAAAATTATGTGTTGCTTTCCTATCCTCTTCTGCTGATCTTGAACAGATCATCATCCATAGGCAATTTTAAAGGAATCAGCTGATTGGCTGACGTAACTGGGATTATGGCAGCAATTTTTTTACGAAAAAGCTGAGATTATATTGGTGATATAAGAAAAAGTTAGCCTAGGCCTCACCCATGTGGCTTCGTTGCCATCTGAACAACGAACCAGTATTTCAATACGTATGAAATGAGACCGATAAAATTCGAGCTTGGTGTACTTATATTCAACTATTTTTAAATGTTTCGAAGGAAGACCAAATTAATTTTGTCAAAAGTTTTTCTCCTTTCAGGACATTTTATTTTTCCTCTAATTGTTGTCTGAGATCGGTCAGCGAAATATTGGTTGCAAGTCCTTATACTCTTAAATTGCATGTCATTTGTTCGTTCTAAAATGGAATATGCATTTTTCACTTGGATATCTTATCATGCCTCTGATAAAATTTGAATTAAACATACCTAAAAAGTTTTCATGGGCTTTACTCTACGTTCACTTCGTTTTCATGACGCTAAATTCCCATATTATAGGGTTTTCCAATAACAGGTATTACAAGTGAATGGATTGCGCTATCGAGAGATGATTAACGATGGGCGGAATTGGATGGTATTGATCTGGACTACGTTTATTTTCAACAAGACGGCGCTACGTGGCACACAAGCAACGAAACCACTGATCTTTTACGGGAAAAGTTTCCGCACCGTGTTATCTCTCGAAGAGGTGATCACAATTGGCCACCGAGATCTTGCGATTTAACATCTTGTGACTTTTTTTCTTTAGGGTCAAAGAAAGGTGGAATTCGTGAGGCTATCGAGGACATAGGGCAGCCACTTTGCAATTCGATTATGGAAAATTTCATTGAAAGGATATTGTCCTGTAAGCGTGGTAATGGTGGTAATTTGTCTAATGTTATTCTCCCCTATTAACGGCATACCTTCCTCTTTATAATGAAATAAACATCCGATCATTTATAGCATTTTTCTTTGAATATCAAACAACACCTCTGTTTGGAAAACCCTATATTATAAACAAACAAAAACTAGCTATTCTAGATGCTTGCTTACCATTTTGTAATCTCTGTAGTCTCGTCGATCTATTTACATAGAATGCTTTGCAAATTTATATTTTCCCAATACTGGCTTCATGAGAGCTCTGTAAAGCATAGTACTTAGGTCGTGTTTCACGTGAAATGGCTGTTAAAATCCATACACATTGCATTGCCGTGAAATATGCTTAAAATTTCACATGTATCTGACGGCAAAGTACTGCTCAGTTCACGCGCAACATTTTTCCAAAACTGACAGTTCATTTGCGATTGAAGTGCCAGGGTTCGAATACTCCGAAGGCATGGTATTTTTAAGCGAAATATGTTCGGAAAAAGTGGAAGTAAATCTTCTTTATATTTTTTGTGACAATATATATTTATGTGTATTAGTTTATTTTAAACACTTTTTTGCCAAAATTTCCCAATTGCTTCTGGGGAGATAAGTTTGACGTTTCTTCTCATTTGACAATCAATGTTGCTGGCAATACTTCACGACAAATCAAATGCATGTTGCTGGCGAAATTTCACGGCTGTGAAATTAGTACTAGCCTTAAGCGAGGAATGCACCCGTCATAAGACCTCTTAATGGCTTCAATACTATTTACAGATCTTTCATTAAACTTGTTATAAATAATTTTATGTATTATGTTCTGTTATATTTTCTTCTAACGGATTAAGATTATTATTACATATATTTTTTGTTAACTCGTCTGTTTTAGTCTGTTAGAAGTCTTGTTTTTGTTGACTAATTTGTTTAATTAAAAATAAATAAATATGATTAAATAATTATGTGCTTGAGTATCTAAGATGCATTTCCCAGTAACGCATAATTGACTCATACACTACTGATAGGTGTTTGGCCGAACTCCTGCTTCTAAGTATTTGTGGTATGCGGTTTGATGTTGTTCTACAAATGGAGGGACCTACAGTTTTAAGCTAACTCCCAATGGTTTTTTATGAAGAGCGAACGCTATTAAAAAACTGAATCTATATTTAAGATATAAATTGAGCAAAAAAAATTGTGTTCTGGATGTTCTAAAGCAGGAAGGTGATTACCAGGGTTAGGATTTTAAGGTATTTGCCTATTTTGATCCTTTCTGTTAACGAAATCAAGAATTACGCGTTTGACATATTTTTTACACAAAATATAAATTTTTATTTTGCCTTCTTTGTGCCTTTTTTGATTTTATCGCCTTTTCCGCCTTTTCTAATAGGACTATGAATAAGTTCGTGCGGTTTTTTTTCGAAATTTGAAACTTTTTTGACGTAAAATGGTTACAAATTTAATATTCAAAATATTGTCCATCGCTTACTACTACTTTTTCCCATCTTTCTGGCAATTCACGGATTCCCTTTGTGAAAAATTCGGTCGGTTTTGCCGCAATCCACGAATCGATCCATTTTTTGACTTCATCGTAATTACGGAAGTGCTGGTCAGCCAGGCCATGTTGCATCGATCGGAAGAGATAGTAATCGGATGGCGCAAGGTCTGGACTATACGGCGGGTGGGGTAGGACATCCCATTTGAGCGTTTCTAAGTATGTTTTGACCACTTATGCAACATGTGGCCGAGCATTGTCATGTTGCAAAATAACTTTGTCGTGTCTATCGGCGTATTGCGGCCGTTTTTCTCGCAGTGCTCGGCTCAAACGCATCAATTGTCGTCGGTAGACATCCCCCGTAATCTTTTCATTCGGTTTCAGTAGCTCATAATACACAACACCCAGCTGGTCCCACCAGATGCACAGCATAACCTTCAGGCCATGAATATTCTGCGCCGACGTCGATGTTGAAGCATGACCAGGGTATCCATACGTTGCCCGACGTTTTGGATTGTCGTAATGGACCCACTTTTCATCGCCAGTCACAATTCGATGCAAAAAACCCTTTCTTTTGTGCCGTTGAAGCAGTTGTTCGCATGCCATAAAACGGCGTTCAACGTCTCTTGGCTTCAATTCATACGGCACCCAATGGCCTACCTTTCGGATCATTCCCATGGCTTTTAAACGTTTGGAAATGGTTGATTGATCAACTCCCAAAGTTTTTGCAACCTCTTCTTGCGTTTGAGCCGGATCTTGATCGAGCAATTCCTCCAATTCGGTATCCATGAACTTTGGCGGCGCACCCTCGCGTTCTTCGTCTTCCAAGCCAAAATCACCACTTTTAAAGCGTGCAAACCACTTCTGGCACGTTCGCTCAGATAGAGCATGCTCACCATAAACTTCCACCAAGATACGATGACTTTCGGCTGCTTTTTTCTTCATATTAAAATAATGAAGAAGAATTCCCCGCAAAAACACATTATTTGGCACGAAATTCGACATTTTCAAGTGTGGTAAAAATATTGTTGTTTACGCTTCAAATAAAAAACTTATACTGACGTTTGTGCCTTACGACAGTAGCTCTCCAATGAATGTTTGGAAATGTGGATCGATGGAATAATAATCAAGTTACGCCATCTGTTGTAAAACCGCACGAACTTATTCATAGTCCTATTAGGTGCTTGGCCTTTTTCTTGCCTTTTTATATTTAAAGCCTGGCAAAGCACCTTGGATTTGGCACAGCTTTTTTGTTTTACAACACTGCTCTCTACTCATCAGCTGATTTCTATTTCTTCTTCAGCTTGCGATATGATGAGTTTCTTTTTTTTTTTTGTAGATAAAACTTGACATTTTCAAATTCGTGCGTTAATTTTCCTTGTGAGTTAAATATTTGCGATAATGATAATAAAAAATCCGCGGCTATATAAAAGAATTTGGGGAAGACATACTTTTGACTGACGGAAAGATTCTCATTTGTTCATGCTGTGTAATAAAAGTAAATCACGACAAAAAACATCATATTCAACTACATCTTCAAACGGAAAAACACAAAAAAGCGGCGACATTGAAACTGGCTCCGAAGGTACAACCTATAACTTCATTTTTAAATAATGCCACATCAAACGAGTTTTTCAGAGATCTCTCACCATGGTAGCCTGCGATATACCTTTAATAAAAGCCAATCATAAAGAGTTCAGATCGTATATGGAAAAAATATGTCCAGAAAAAAGTTCCTGATCAATCGACTATGCGGAAGCACTATTTAAAAGAAATTTATGAAAATGTTTTGGAAGAAATACAGTCACATATTGGAAACAACAGCTTTTTTGTGTCAATTGATGAGACTACGGACAAAGCAGGCAGATTCGTTTGTAATGGCGAACGGCAAAGTTGGTCGAGGCTTTCTTCTAACATCGGAAGTAATACAAAAGGTAAACGCTTCGGAAATTGCTAAACTCTTTGATGATGCCTTAAAAATTCTATGGCCAGAAGAAGTAAAACGGGATAAAGTACTGATATTTGTTACAGACGCTGCAGCATATATGAAAAAAGCGTAGTTGGGATTCAGTTATTTTATCCACGAATGATTCATATTACAAGTGTTCCGCACAGAGTTCCCAGGGTATGAGAAAAACTGTGAAGCAAGTATGCAGAAGTTGATTCCTTAGTTGCAAATATGAAGAAAATATTTTCAAAAAGTCGAACAAGAATTCGATTCTTTCAAGAAAAGCAACCAGATCTACCTCTACCACCTCAACCAGTAAGTTTTTTTTTTAAATCCATGTATGTATAAATGATTAAAAATATTGGCATTTTTAAAGGTCTTGACACGCTGGGGAACTTGGTTGGAGGCAGTATCATATTATGCTAAATATTTTAACGGAAGCAAAGATATTGTTGATGGTCTCAATGACGATGCGGCTTGCGTTATTTTTGCAAAGAAATTGTTTGCAAACAAGGGAATTCGAGAGGACTTGGCTTATATTCGGGCTAACTTTGGGTTTATAGTAGGCGAGATAAATTCATTCAAAATCGTTCGGTGATCTGTCAGATAAGGCGCCAGTTAGCGTTAACTGAAGATGGTGAAAACGGCACTAATAAATATTGAGTTGAAAAATGCACGGT
Source organism: Anastrepha ludens (assembly GCF_028408465.1). Classification (NCBI taxonomy): domain Eukaryota; kingdom Metazoa; phylum Arthropoda; class Insecta; order Diptera; family Tephritidae; genus Anastrepha; species Anastrepha ludens. The sequence continues at coordinate 70,494,503 of NC_071501.1, forward strand.
CTACGAATTAGTAGTGGATTAGGCTAGTATATACTACAATAAGATTGATAATTTAATAATTAATATTTAGGCGAGCCAATAAATAATGTATTGGATGCACTGCAGAATATAAAAAAACAATTTAAAACAGGCCAGAGGGCCAATAGCTACAACAATATTGGAAAAATTTAATATGGTATTTCAAGCAAATCAAGGTCTGCAAGTGATAAAAAAAATTGCCGGGATTCTGAATGGTGAAAATTCGGTAGCATGGCCAGAAAATATAACCACAAACGCGGTGGAGTTTTTGAATTGGGCACCATTAGTCTCTGTGGATGTCGAGAGGAGCTTTAGTTCATTCAAATCAATGCTTCGTGATAATCGCATGAGGTTATTACCCGAAAATTTTAAAATACACTTAGCGGCACTACTATGATAGGAAGGGCAAAAAATCATAGTCAACCTCTGTATATATTTTTAAATATATTTAACTGTACGTAAAAGTGTGTACATATTTAAAATATTGAAAAATAAATGCCTTTTTTTGCCTTTTTTGAAAACTCATTTTGCCTATTTTCAAATGTTTGCTGCCTTTAAATCCTGACCCTGGTGACTACACTAGTCAATATCTCCATTGATAGCAGCTACATGCATTTGAAAAACTCAGCAGTGATCTTGCAGCCCAACTTTATTCTTAATGGGCAACTCTTCTTAGAACACTCCTCAACAAACTTGAAGCTTTTGTAAGGTTCGAGAAGAAATAATTCCTTTTGGTTTTCATATTGCGTTTAAAACTAATGCCGCTACATTGTTTATGAAGGGTACACTCGATCAAACACTTGTCCTTACGTGCATATCTATAATGAAATACACTCAATACCATGGCAACAACAAACATTATATAAATTAATAAAATGCTAAGCAAATATACATAAATGTGCCTCCAGAAATACATAAACAAAAGTGGTGGCAAGGGTAAAATGTAGCCAACTTAATGAGCATTTACTGACAACGTAAAAGAAGGGGAAAATGCATAAGCTCTAACTCATAATGCATATACACTTACATACACAATACACCTAAGCCTCCAACCGCCCACAAGAGCAAACACTTAAGAGGCAAGTAAACGAGCAAGCAACTTGAGTACTGAGTATTCATGTACCTTCTTCAGTTTATGGTGCTTAACAACATGTTACCATTCGTAAAGATTATAACAAATTTATACTACTTACCATACACCCAAGTACAACAACAGAAATCACCAGCGCTTTTATATTTCACTACTTTTACGAATGTGGGTAAATGGCATAAGGAAAGTTCTTGAATACACATTTTCACGTTACGACTTGGCACACTATTTCGGATATGTGGGTTTCAGAGAAAAGTGAAATGAGAAGAAGAAGAATCGCTTCATATCAAGACTTTCATATGCATAGTTTTAGGCGCTCTAAACCACTTAAGTACCCATTAAAGCAGCTGAAACAACTTTCTTCCTGGCATAAATTGTTTTAAAGCAGCAACGGAAGCAGGTTAGTGTGCAACAACAGTAGCAGTTTGTCGAGAAATATGCGCCAACACAATAACAAAAAATGGCCTACAAGCAAATACACACACACACACAAATATATTTGTGCTTCACATTGTGAGCTCCTCTCACTGCAACTGATTCGAGTACTGCCTCATGTATGTATACATAAAGTACAGGCAAAGTAACGGCAATCATCAATAATCTTAAAGACAACGCCAGCTGATACCACTGAGCCAACAGCCAGAAAGAGTAGAAGGAGCAGGAGAAGAAGCAGATGAAACGGACGGCGTGGGGAATACAAAGTTCAAGATACTCTGTCAACATGGGAGCACCGATAGGCCGAGCCACTTCTTTTTGGGCGTTGACTACTTATTGCTTTGAACGTTTAACCCCCACATGAGGGCAGTATGTCAAAGGCTGGCAAGTGCTGGTGGGACGCTATGAAAACACTGGACTTGTTCGCCAGTGTCCATGTCCGTCCGCTAGTCGTCTTGCTGCCATTACTCTCGTTCTTTCCCTTGTCGATTTTACATTTTTATCACTGCAATAATTTTTGGCAGCTGTTGGCGTTTTTCGCTTTTTACTCGCCATGCCAACTAGTGATTGTTACAATTTCCGGGCAAGTTCCCGACACTCTCTGGTCGAAAGTTTCCATTTGCAATTTATGTTTTAAATTGGCGTGCATTTATATTACAAAAGAATTTATACACCCATGTTTTCCTAGTATCCGTCTCTCCCTCCATTCAAAGGACGTTATTTTGGGCCAGCGCCAGCTGTACGCTGTTAGCCATTAGACGCGCGTCATTGACCCGTACGCCCGCATACTTTTCTACTTGCTGCTCCGCTCTGCGCAAACTTCGTCATCTCCTACTCTGTCTAAACTCTCTCTTGAGCATATTTCTAAATTGCACTCCCCTTGCGTTTCACCTCTTTCCCCACATTCTTCGGGTCAAAATGGCATCATTACGCAGTAATGTCATATCGATACATTCACTGAGCGTTAGCAATAAATTATCGGTTGAAAAAATGTTGAATGTTTAGCATTGCCAGTTGCGTCTCATCTGCGCTAAAAAACTCCTGTTTATTTTCTCCTTGTTTGACCCTTTTTATTAAAAATCTAAGATTTCATGTGCGATTATTTTGAACCCTTCATGATAAACAAATGTGATAAAATAAATCGAAACGAAATTGGCTGCCTGGGCAACGCGCAACTATCAGGAAAAGTGCTTGCGTATGTGTGAGTATTTTTCCTATGAGAGTGGATAGGGTTACCAAAATGCATTTATTAACCTTAATATAAAAATCTTTTTTATTTTTATGCATTCTTAGAATTTCTTTCTTCCTCCTCTTATTCTTCTTCTTCCTCTTCGTATACATAAATATGAAAGTCTGTTTATGTGTACAATTGTAGCTTTTACATTCCTAAACTAATCCTCTGATTGCTCTAAAATTTTAGTAAGCTGTTGCGAGCTGCCTAGGAAGCCTCACGAACTTACCCATTGACTACCCAGGTGTTGCCGGAACATGTGTCGAAAAATCGTATGTATTGACCAATTGGACTCATACGCAGATTGCAGTGCACTAAATAACTATAGCACAGATGCATGACCTGAAATGTATTTCTTTTAAGCTGAAGAAACATAAATGTCTTCATTTTTAAATGGTTGACGGTTGTATCTATTAAGTGGCACTACCACTGGACAGTCTAGGCACTTTTCTGAATTCTTTATTCGCTTAGAAGGCTACTGTTTCCGAAACTTTAGCATAAAAAAATTGAATAGTTTTATATGTATCAGATTCAAGGATGATAGATTACCAGGCTTGCTATTTAGCTATGATGAAAAAGAAAATTTTGAAGGGAACTTTGGCTGCCACGACGCTTTGGGAATCGGCAGCCGAATTCTGCACGATCATTTCACATGTATGGTATTCACACACTCGTCCAATCACCCGACTAGAAATTTTGGTAAGGCGGTGATTAGGCGCAAATAAGGCAGACCGCATTCCAAATTTGCGCCTCATAAGGCAGCCAAACTAGGCCCAAGTCCCGAAAGGTATCGCCACACATCTGCCTCATTAGGCGCAGGTTCGAAAAACCGAACTTCGGTAATACTCCGGATGTCCTTCTACAAATCAGTTAGGGATTCCAATTTATGCCTAAGTGAGACACTGCCACAGATTTTCGTGACCACAACCAAATTTGGTATTGTTCTGGCATGCCAATTTTTGCCTTGCCTAACGTGGGCCTGGTAAGGTAATAGTGAGGCGTGTCTCAGTAAGGTCTGCCTAATTCGGGCCTAACTGATTCTTCGGCATGCCTCACTGTAATTCTAGTCGGACAGCCGCTGCTCAGACTGCAACGAAGTGTCATTGGTTGATTTTCCGTATATCACCCACACAGTTTTTTTTTAAATACGCCTCAAGTGACGTCAGCCCATCAGTTGATTTGTCTAATTCGCTTAGAGCCGCATTAAAGAGCTCACTTTTGAAATCTGAGCTCCGCGGTGAGCCCATTTTTGTTTTTATTTATTTGAGATTTATATGCCGCTCGTGAGGCCTGATAGAGCATGTCAATTTTCTTTTTTTCTTATCATTCTTGTCATTTCTTGTAAAAAATGGCTCTTAAGGGAACTAGTTCCTTTTTTTGATGGTGGTTGTGGTATGCACACCGTGTAGACTATCACTTTCACATTTCATAAGCCATGTGAAGGAGAAGCGATTTCCTACGCAAATAAAAAAACAAACAATAAAAATCAAATTAAAAATATGTTTCATGTACCAAGTTTCTATAAATGAGCTAAAAAGGTAGAAAAAAATTTTTCGTAGACTCTTAGAGGAAGTTTTGATAAGCTTTGATTTTCAAATTTTTACAATAGTCATTATGAACAATGTATAAGATTCAAATTTAAAAGTGTGAGTCGTATAAAACAGACTTGAATTGACATGAAATGTCAATATGTCGTATGTTAGTTGTTTGTATTAAAATTAGGCAACCTCACCGGTCACCTAAGTATCCTAAATAAAATCAAAAACACCATAAGCATGGCTCAAGTTTCAGACCACATTGACCCAACCCTCTGTTTCACAAAAGGATACACAGTTACCTTTCCAGAGAAGATCGAGTGGAAAACAAACCCAAAATGTATGAATGATGATTCACAAAAATGATACACTGATGGATCAAAAACACCTTATGGTGTAGGAGCAGGAGTAGTGGGGCCCAGAATCCACTAATCATTCACTCGCACCAGGGACACCACCATCTTCCAAGCGGAACTATACGCAATAATGGAAGCAGCAAACATCATGCAACGTAGAAACCACAAGAGAGTAAAGATTAAAATACTCTCGGACAGCCAATCAGTTCTAAAAGCTTTAGATAGCTATACCTACAACTCAAAAACTCTCTTAGAATGCCACAAGGCACTCAATAACCTGGTATCCAAAAACAATGTCTCATTAATTTGGGTACCAGGACATGAGGGATATGACGGCAACGAAAAGGCCGACCTTCAAGCCAAAAAAGGGGCAGATGTAAACTTCATCGGACCTAGTCCCTTGTTCGGATTCAACAAAAACAGCCTAAAACAAAAAGTAAAATACTGGGTCACTATTATATCAGCATTGGAATAACGTAGAGGGTCTTAGACACTCCAAAAAATTCCTAAGTTTCAACGCTAAAAGAGCTAACATGACCCTCACGTTAAACAAAAAGAGCATTCGCACTCTCACAGGCGCCCTCACGGGTCACTTTACCTGCAACAAACACTTACATAAATTAGGCATAACTAACACCAGCACCTGCAGATTTTGCTGCGAAGATGAGGAGTCTATAGAACATCTCATCATCGAATGTCCGGGGTTGACGCATAGAAGGAAAAGGTTTTTAAACAAGTTCGTGCTTACAGATGAAGACCTCCAATCACTCCCTCAGAAGGAGCTGGTACAATTCATAAGCATACTTAACAGTCAATAGACAGCATAGGGTGCACAATAGATCAATATGGTCGCAGTGCTAAAGGGCCATACCTTAACGCTTTACTACCATTAACCATTAACCATTAACCATTAGTTGTTTGTATCTATGTACCGATCTCATATTCTCATCCTGTTTGCTGATTAATAAATAAATAAAATTTACTATTTTTAAAATATTATACAAAACTCCTTTATCAGTATTTAGTGGATAATACTTTGGCCATCATTATTGCATTTAAACATGTGACAAGATTCTACCAAATTTTTACACATATAATATTTCAAACAAAATGTATGGAAAGTAGTGATTTGGTTATATTTTACCTTGTTATATTACCAGTGCCAAATTTCTTACAGGCGCTCTTGTTTTTCAGGCTAATTAAGGGATTCTATAGCACAACTCGCCCATGGACGTTAGGTTTCCACACAAACTACTTTATATCTAATTTCCCTAAAAATTTTATTGAGTTCTATGACTGATGCAAAGGAATTTTTTTAGTTCGTTAGAAACCATGCGAATTATTAAGTTTTTTTCCAAAAAATGTTGAACGCACCATAAATAAACGAAAAACATGCTTTTTTCAAATTAATTTATAGTTTCGAAAATCTGTTTTAAAAATTTACCGGATCGCTTAAAATAGACCTGAAATTGGAAGTTGGAAATTTTTAATGAATTATATCACCTCATCAAGGGTGGTGTCGGTAAATCAGCTGATTTGTTTTTTTTTTATTTCGCCGTGTCCATTTAGCTGTCAGCCCAAAATGGAACAAGGAGATTTTATTCTTTGTTTTCTACTTTACCAATACTATGCTTTGATAATCAAACGTACAAAAAATGTTATTAACCTCGCCTCAGGTCTATTATTTGTGCCACACATTTTTCAATTTTGTTTATAATGACTATTAGAATTAGAATAAAGAGACGCTTGCACTGGGATTTAAATATCTTTTGTGTCGTGTACTCTATACAATACTTGATCCAAACCCAGTTCTCTCAATAAACACAGATAGGAGATTACCCACTCACCACGAAGTTGAAGCAACGTGGCTTCACCATGAACGGGGAGATTGGGATAGGAAAAGACTGGTAGAAACACACACTGAGGAATGGCAACAGCAGTGGGCACTGGACAGAGCGAAAGATAATTCCATAATTCCAGACTTGCGAACATGAAACATGGGAAACTGAATTTCTATGTAACTGAATTTCTTTCTGCTCATAAATGTTTTAGACAATATCTACACCGATTTAAATCTGTCAGCAATCCATACTATCAATTCTGTGTCGATAAAGTCGAAGGACCTGAACACGCAGTGTCAGAATACGTGCCAATTACTGAAATACGGGGGCTGGTCAAACGGGAGCTGAACTGCAGACTGAGCTCATAAGAACTCGTTCAACAAATGCTGACTTCACCTGAAAAGTGGGAAACTAGAAGCAACTACATAAAATCAATACTGATAAGACTACGGCTGCATGATCGAGCTGCACGAACCAATGACGTAACAAGAAGTTACTTTACCTCCTCTGCAAAGAAAAGTCTTCAATGTGGGTCCCGCGAGGTACTGACAGAAATGAGTAGTGGGGGTGGTTTTAGTCTGTACGAGCTATAAGTATCCTTAGAAAACTTAACCTCGTCCGCATACTATAAAAAAGGAGGCTTATGCTTATGCTTAAGTATCTTTTGGTGTACTCTCCGAATAAGCATTTAGCCCGACGTAGCCCTATAATTTGGTGCCAGCTTACTATGTATCTCGTAGCCTCTGTTCGTCGCTTCTAAGCTCTTCCTTGCTGTTATGTTTTCCTATGGCATGGAAGACTGAGGTATACTAACTATTGTTAAAATCAAAACTAATTCTATGAGTATAGGAAAAGCTATTTTCAACTTTTTAATCTAAAGGGTGGTTAAATTTTAAGGGCCGATGTTGAATGTAAACCACACCTAAATGTCAAGTTTTCTTCTGCATTTCATTTGACATTTTTCAATTTCAGACTAGCTCAATTTGAACCATGGAAAGATACATAATCGAGCAATGCGATAAAGTTGTTCAGGCTTATTATGAAAATGGGCGTTCAAATCATAATGCATATCGCGCACTTCGTGATTCAGTGATGAGGCACATTTTCACCTAAGTGGATTCGGCAATAACCAGAATTGCCGCGGTTTGGGAGAATGATAATCCAACAGTCATTGCCGAAAAACCAAAGCACCCACAAAGAGTGACTGTTTGGTGCGGCATCATTGGGCCGTATTTTTTCCAAAATGACGCCTTTCAGGTAATTACTGTGAATAGTGTTCGCTATCGCGAGATGATAACGAACTTTTTATGGCCCGAATTGGAAGATATGGATGTGGACGATATGCGGTTTTAACAGGACGGTGCCACTTGTCACACAGCTAACGAAACAATGGCTCTTTTGCGCGAAAAATTTGATGGCCAAATAATCTCACGTCGCGGCGATGTCAATTGGCCGCGAAGACCATGTGATTTGACACCGTTAGACTTCCTTCTTTGGCGTTATTTGAATGAAAAGGTGTACGTCGATAAGCCAACAACAATTCAAGAGCCAAAGGATGAGATAATTATGCCTCAGCGTCATTGAAAATTTGGACCATCGGATGGAGGTGTGCCGCCGTGGCTGCGGCGGCCATTTGATCGATATTTTGCTACATACGTAATTGAGCTATACCAGTATTGTCACAATAAAGAAAAGTGACAATAATTTCCTAAAAAACTTGTATTTTATTCAAAATCAACACCGGCCCTTAAAACTTAACCACCCTTTATTTATGGAAACGTGGCAGATAAAATTTTCTTTCATATGTACACTTGAAAATGTTTTTGATTTTCCAATCATAATTTGAGTCCATTGGCAACCTTTAAAACAATCCTAGCGCATACACGCACGCACACACATACACGATACTTAGTCAATTTATTTGTTCAATACACACAGTCGCCAACGAACTGCTATTCGTCAAGGTAAACAACCAAACGAGTGGATAAAATTCAGTGGCTGAACGATAACGAAATCAAAGAATCACAAGAAATCAGACAAATCGAACGCGCAGGTGAAAAATTGCGAAGCCGCACAGGGCAACGTGTTAGCAATCAGCTGAAATTGCAATTGCTCTTCGCGTGCTGCAAACATATCAGCGCCTTGGAGGCAGCATCAATTTTTGTTTTCACACAAAATACTATTTCCTCTATACATTATTTGTTTTTGTTTCTTCTTTCTTTCTTTGCAGTGCTTGAACCAACATGAAATTAGAATACGATACAAATCCATTCAAGCGACCGATGAATGCGCTACAAAAGCAATGGTACCGCGTACTTATTGCAAGACGTGTTGGCTATGGGCCACCAAGCTCGTTGAATAATGCCAACCAAATGCAAACATAGTGAGTAGCAAATAAGGAATATTCAGAGGAGGGAAGCTTAGGGGAAACAAGAATTGCATTAGGAACATGCAATAAGAATCACCAGGAGCGGAGCAATCGAAGCTCAAAGCTGAGCAATAAGCATGATATAGACATAATCAGACGGTGTGGCAGAGTACAGCTATCCACTACCTCAACAATTGTTACACCAACTGCTCCACATGCCCTCTTTGCTCGTACGTGCATATACTTTGGTTCCTCGTTATTGTTAGCAGCTTCTAACTGAGCAGGAAGGCAGTGCAAAAGCGCAACAAATCTGTTTGAATTTCGTCAGGAAATTGCATTTCCTTGCTGCCTCGTTTGGCTTGATTTGATTTGTTTCCTCACAACCTGCTGGCTTTCTTTCATTCAGTGCTCATCCTTGGCCGCTGCTCTTGTGCGGTCTGCTGCTGGCGATGTTGATCCGTGTTCCACACTAGTTAGCGCTGTTGTACGTGCATCGAACACACTTGCCGTAGTTGCAAATCCCTCACGGGCTTCAGCGTGCACTCGTGCATACGCTCTCACATATTCGCACCTGTGCGCCAGTGTTAGTGCAAATGCCTTTGCCTTTACCTGTGTCTTTATATTTATGTGGTTATGTCAGTTTTTGATTTACTTTGCTTGGTGCTCATCGGTTCTTCTCGAGTTGTATACTCTGCAAATATTTTCATTTCATATTTCACATCATTGTCCTTTTATTTGCGCCGCTGAGCTCGACAACTGCACCTGTAATCCATCGATGCATCTCAACAATTCAACTTCTTCCCGATTTTCTTCACATTCTATCCTCTCCTTCTGACTCCCACTTTTTCTTTCCCTGCTCTTCGCAGCCAACAAGTTTGCCAACGGCGTTACGTGGACGCATTCCGTCGTTACAATGCACAGTTCCGCAAGGAAATTCAGCAACATGAAGCCATGCAACCGACTGTCATTGATCCGATGCGTGTTCACAGGTATGTTTTGTGGAGAATTGGATAATTTTTTCAAGGCAAAATGCACAAATGCAAATACACATGAATGGCAAACAGTAAGAGATCGCAATACAATAAAATTTTTAGAACCACAGTGCACTGTAGTATATTTTCACATAACGAGTATTTGTAGTAAAGCAACGGAATGGAGTTAGATGTAACTACTTATATTTCCTTGTTGTCAAAAAAGTCTTGCGGTATTTTTATTGAATTTTCAATTGTTCATAAAATTGGTTATAATAATGCGATTTAAGTCAAATATGAGCCGTTCGATGACGAGCTCCCAACGAGATGCCAATTTCATAATGCCCCTCTTATAGAAGCTCGCTTCCCTATTGTCAAAAAACTCGGAGAGCCAATTTTCACAGGACTCTCTTGTGAACAACTTCCGACTACCAAGCTCGTTCGCCATGGACAGAAATAGGTGGTCATCACTTGGTGCGAGATCCGGACTATACGGTGGATGCAAAAGAACCTCCCATCCGAGCTCCCGGAGCTTCTGGCGCGTCACCAAAGATGTGTGTGGCCTGGCGTTGTCCTGATGGAAGACAATTCGGTCTCTGTTGATCAAAGATGGCCTCTTCTGCATGAGTGCTGCATTCAAGCGGTCCAGTTGTTGGCAGTACAGGTCCGAATTGAGCGTTTGGCCATAGGGGAGCAGCTCATAGTGGATGATTCCCTGCCAATCCCACCAAACACACAGAAGAACCTTCCAGGCCGTCAATCCAGACTTGGCCACCGTCTGGGCAGCTTCACCGCTTTTCGACCACGACCGTTTGCGCTTCACGTTGTCGTTGGCGTTTTCATCGCCAGTCACCATCCGCTTCAAAAACGGGTCGATTTTGTTGCGATTCAGAAGCGATTCGCATGTATCCATACGGGCAAAAATGTTTTCTTGCGTCAAGCTTCTTCAAATGGTTTATAACGGTTTGATGACTCATGCCCAGCTCTTGGCCGATGCTACGGCTGCTACTATGCCGGTCTCTTTCGATCAATTCAGCGATTTTATCGCAATTTTTGACGACAGGCCTTCCGGACCGTGGCGCATCTTCGATCACCTCTGCACCAGAACGAAAACGTTAAAACCATCGTTGTGCGGTGGAAATGGAAACTATATCGGGTCCATAAACTGCACAAATTTTATTGGCTGCATGAGATGCATTTTTGCCTTTATCGTAGTAGTACTGTAAAATATGCCGTATTTTCTCTTTATTTTGCTCCATGTTTGCGACGCTATAACTCACGAACGATTAAAAGCAAACAACAATTAATCAAACACGTGTTAGCACGTGAAAAGAGCTTTCCAAAAAGTTCTAGCGTGAACCGATGCGACGAATACAACTAGAACTACGCGCTTGCAAAGACAAGCTTGCGGAAATACCGCAAGACTTTTTTGACAACCTATATAACACATATTTTAAAATGTTCGCAATCGTGAGAGAGAATGAATTTTTGCGCGTCGATCTGCCGTGTGTTCGATAATTTGAGGAGATACTGAGACATCTTAAGTAAACTTGGCACACGCCTGCTAGATGGCTTAGGGGCGCACTTAGAGCTATAAGTAAAGAGACCCATCCAAGTTATCAAACCAAAACAGACTCAAGATATATGTAGACAATTGGCTCTTACACCTTTTTTTGGATGATTGGCTGAGCTTCTTCTCTTATTTATGGTATACGTATTGATCTTTTCCACAAATGGAGGGATTTACGGCTTTACGCCGCATCCGAATGGGAGCAGTTTTTTATTAGGGGCTTCTCCTTGACAGAAATACACTCGAAGACTTGCTATTATCTGCCGAGAAGCGACCGCCATTAGAAAAAACTTTTTCTCTCAAATTATGCTTCGCACCCGTGGTCTCAAACCTGTGCAGTTCCCAATTGTAGTCACGCACCAACCAATTCGGCTACGATGGCTGCCAAGAAAGGGAAGAAAATAAAGTTGAGGCGCAAAGGCAGAGTCAAAAATTGTGTTCGAAACGTGTTATTAACAAACTTACGCAAGCGCCAAATATTCAAGTGCGCTAGCTCATTTAGCATGTAAAAAGGTGAGGGCTAAGATGTCTAAATCATAGTCTGGCAAAAGCAAAGTAGATGAGGAATAAATGTCGAGATGATTCCATCTCATAATTTTTCACCGCATAAATTCCAGCAAACCGTATTCGGTTAAACCTCACATCAAAAACGTGAGGAATCTATAACGAGAAGAGTCGGCTGCACTTCCAAAAGATGTGTTCTCAGAGGTAACAACCTAGCAGAAACTGCTTGCAGTACATTTTATTAAGCTCCTAGCTATGAATGTAGCTTTCGATCTCGGAAGGCGGTTTCTGGGCTTAGTGTAATGTTTCCAATTTGTATGTGTCTCCATACACGGTATCCTGGAAGTCTTCGAATACGAAATTGAAGGATGCGTGCTTCAATGACACTTCTTTGATTTTATCTAAAGTGATGGAGGTGGACTTGAGAACTTATTTGTCGCGCTGTAGTTTCGTACAGTCGATATAGTTCGGTCATAGACCTGAATGACTAACTCCAAATAGGTCCGTGTTGTGTGCATGCGGGCCATAATTTTGTAGGTGATAGTGTAGGGCACCTAACAGTGAATAAGCCAATGCTATTGTATACTCTCGAACAGAGAGACCTCAACTCGGTTTATATCCTGGCTGACCGTTGATCACCCCAAAACCAGTATCTTTCTTGATGTAAGAAACTCCTTTGTGATACGCGCAGTGTGAATTAGTGCCGTAAAATTCAGGAATCAGCGTAAAAGTTATCAGAAATTTTAATCAGTACTTTATCCAAAAATTATTTGAAAACCCCATCCAAATTAAATATTTTTGGTCAGAAAAAAATAGCATTTTGGGGCTCTTCGTTCCAATATTTAGCGTGCGATAATGTGCCGTTTCAGGCTCTCGGAACTCACACTTAATCAATTTGTATTAGATCCAATACAAATATACTCTTCTTCTGGATATGTTAAAATCTAAATTAATCTTAATCTCCAAGCAAGACATCGTTTTTCAACTGTTAGACGCCATATTTCGCACTTACACCGTTCGTCTATATTAGAGGAAGCCTGAGTCCGTCAAGAAAGTTCTAAACGTCGTTACGGCGCAAAAGAAGCCAGGGCCATCCCAACATACATGGACGAAGCATTGAAGACGAGGAAGTAGAAGAAATCGTATTTCTATTTCTATTTGTTGTAGCAGCTATATCGGCCCCTTTTGTGCCAGTTTCTTTCAAACGCCATATCAATTTACGCCAAATCGGTGTGATAAATGTGTAGAACGTAGCCTTATCTAAAGCATTGTTCTTATTAAAAAGAAGAAATTGGTTAAAAGTGCGTACTTCAGTACTTGAATATTGCGATTAATTTGTTAAGCGGAATATTTAAAATTATTGTATTGTAGTAAGGGAAGAAATATACCCACCTTCCATAAACTCTTTATCCAGTTATCCCAACTTGGCACACATTTTAAATTTCTCTTCCTCTTCCCCTGCTTGATATGAACAAAAAATGTATGCTTATTTTGATATTGAAAATTTAATATTTCATATTTCATTTTATTTTTAAAATCTTAAGAGAAAGCAGCCTAATCATTCTGATGGCCAAAAAAAACGCCATCCCAAAGTACGACGTAAAAAGGTATTGAAATTTATTGTAGCCAAACTAACTCCCTCAATTTCTAAAAGTTTACCACCAAATTATTTTCTCACACAAAATTGGGTCAACCCATAGCAATAAAAAGCACCTTAAAGCGAAAAGCACTTAATACACTAAACACCTTCAGCAACCAGTCGACTTTGAAATATTTTCAATCGACACCTCCACCAAGAAACAAAGAAAATCCCGAAGAGAGTTAAACTAACTGCAATCCAACACCGCTAAGTATTTTCTTCACTCTTTTTTGATCCTCTCAACTTAATTCGCTTTTAACACCTAAAATGCACAGCTGGAGAAACACCAAAAAGGCCATTCCAGCCAAAGGTAGCGAAAGCCACGGCACTAACAGCCACACCTCGCTACGCTTGCTTAGTTTTTGTTGTAGTCAAGCAATTAACTTTGTAGTTGTAACACTTTTCAACAAGCAGCCCGTTACTTTGATAAGCAACATCAGCAACAAGAACAATTAGCGTACAAAAACAACAACAATTGAAGTAGCAATTCAAGCATCTTTGACATATTTTAATACACAAAGTAAAACTTAGTTAACATTCTTTCACTCCATCCCCCCAGAACCTTTGCCATAACAACACTTTGGCCACCATTACACTCAAAACGCGAAATCAACCTGACGTTGGAACAATTGGAGAAGGTTTTGAGTGTCAAAGAACGGCGTCGTTTGGAGGAGATACTCAAGCGCGAAACGAAGCGCAGATAGAGTGGCGTTGAAGGTGAACTTGAGGCAGGAGAATGGATGGTGAACTAAATACATACAAGTGCATACAATACTTCATACAGAAGAGCGGAAACAGCAGGGAAGAGAAGCAGAAATGTAAAAGGGCGTGATTTACGAGAGCAGGGGATGGGACGGAAGTGTTTTCTGGCAATAGATATCGCATTTCAACTGGTTAGATTGGTCAAGAATATAAGTGGAATTTGTAATTTTTGCATGAAAAGTCTAGAGAAATTAAATACATAAAAGACGGAATGATTATTACAAAGAATTATTTCCATTGATAAAATAGTTTAACTCATATTTTGAAACAGACACTAGACTATATTGTTGCGAAAGTTTTTGACATGCTGAGTCTACATCTGGGTTCTGGCCTCTGAAGTGCCCCAGAACATAAGACATTCGAGATATTCCGGGATATTCCGAGACATTTCGAGATAAAATTACACCGCGTTACACACATTCTGTCCTATGAACCAAATATACTTTTTCGGAAAGGGGATAAAAAATAAAAATACACGTGTATAGGCAATTTTCATGTACACGTCACATTCTTTTTTTTTTTTTGTATTTTATAACTTTAATCGAGCAATTCTTGTATGCATATCTGTATAGCCACACGATCTCAGGATTAGCTTAACGGATTTGAATGAAATTGGGCACACAGATAGTGTATCACATTTCTAGACTTTTCACCTAGGTATTGCCACTGACAATGCTTCACAGGGTTACCACCTGTTCGAAATTAAAGGAAAAAATTGCATGAGATATGCCGATGTGGGTATCAAAAGAAAGGTATTTCACTCCGCATTACAATAGAGATATAAAACCCCGATTGGATCACGGGAAAAGGGTTAAAAATTGATCCAAAGTTTTTCACACAGGCGGACCACGAGCTCTATATTTTATACATAAAAAAAAATTCTGACGTGTGCATGAAAATCGCCGATACACGTGTATTTTTATTTTTTCTCCCCTTTCCGAAAAAGTATATTTGGTTCATAGGACAAAAAAAAAGTTCGTTTTTGTAACGCAGTGTTAGTATTTTTACCGATATTTCAAGTCATGAGATACTTTTTTTTCAATATCGTGCAAATGTCGCAAACTACTCTTCGCCTTTTGATATGTAAAAAGGCCGTTATTAGTATTTGAAATATTATCTGTTGAATCTGCAGTCTTGTGAAAATGGGTTTAAAAGGGGAATATTTGTACATTAACAATGTCTAGGACCTTTCAAAAAGTAGTATTACATAACCAAACAAACAAATATATCCAAAACCTCCATTTTTTATAAACCGAAATATTTCGAAAGCATGTAACATAGGGTTGGATTCGAATTTAGCACGTCAAGAACATATGGAAAATTTTAGACTCATTCTTGGTTTTGAAAGTAAATAACATTTTCTTAGCCTGTATAAGACTTTCAAATATCTAACAAGCAGAATAAGTAAAATAAGTAAGTAATATAAAAGTTAGTTAAAAAATAAAAAAATCAGTTTAGTGTTTTTAAATTTTATTTTATTATAAATAGTAAGATTAATTACGGAGCAAAACTTCATTCAAATGACTGTTCGACTGGCCCACTCTGTCAACTTTTGTTTGCGCACATTTCTACTGCTTTCGGCTCATGCTTTCTCAATATCGAGAACACTGTTTAGATCTGAGAACTGTTTTAGGTCCATTTTTACAAAAAGTAGATCAATCACGAAATTTTAGGTCCATATATGCAAAGAATATCAATAGTACTGCATTTACTTTCTTGCTTAACTTGATGAAAGAATTAGAAGAAAAGACTCTAGCTGTGAAAAGATAAACCAAGGGTTATCCGCCATCGTTCTGTAGTTCTGTGATCAGGCATATAACCCAGTATGTATCACTGTATACGACCATCTGCATTGTTCAATAAGTACGTAAGTTAAGCGCACGATAGTAAGATAATTTGTTTTTGTAAAATATGGACTATAGATAGCTATCTTTCAACTGATCATTAGAGTGTCTCAGATGTTACTTCTCGAGATAGACGAGCAAACACTTTTCGAAATGCTGCCTGAAGATGATGAAATGATTATACCCCATCCTACAGATAGCTGCATTAAGCAGACTCGAAGTAATGTGAAGCTCCAGAGCATGGATGCGGATAGGATACTCACAAAACTTAAGAGCTGCGGCTTTGTTAGACTTAGAAGTTTCCTCGGGCGCCTCTAGTGCATGAAACCGCGGCCTTACAAGTTGATGTATCTGCCCAGAATTCGCTGAGTTAACGAGAAGGCCACACAACCCACAGATAGTCGATGAAGCACCAATAATCTTGATGCACGGGGAAACCACCTCACGGATCCCTGTCTAACTGGCTTTCTAGCCCAGCGGTTTCCTGTGGTCTCCCTGTGGCCTCTCAGTGGCCTAGTACCGGCATGAGCTTAATTGCTGAGTACTTGGATGCAGCCGAAAGGGAAGTTGAGCGTTCTCCGTCTAGTTTTGCGGGTACCATCAGTAAGCAATAATAAGTGAATTCGTATGAAATGGGAATAAAATGCTTTACAACGCGAGGCTCATTACTTCATACCTACAACTTGTACAGCGCTAATTTTTTTTCGCTGAGTAGTGGTCAGAGCTCTGTAGAGGCAAACTGAACACTTTTTTGAAGCTTCAATTATGCATAGATTAATGATTGTATTTATTCGCGATTATGAGAATTTTGATGTTGTTTTTTAGAAGTCGAGCGAAAACTACTTATCATTTCGAAAACTTGTAATAGTGCAGTTCCATGTAAAATATCCAAGTATTTTGAACATTGCCGTAAATTATTCTGAAAATTATTACTGGTATGCTTGAAGAAATAGGAAGTAAGCGGACAAAAAATTTGGACATAATGGAATAATTTTCAGATTTATTCAATATGAAAAATTATGACAGCTTTTTCACTTTGAATTGAAATATTTTCAGTTTTTTTTATATTAGAAAAAAAATTTTTATTTAGAACAAAATTTACTTTAAAAAAATTTGTTTTGCTAAATTTTTTTTATAATATATAGAATAAAAATTATTTTAAAAAACATTGTTTTGGAAAAAAATTTCTTTGTTTATTAAAAATTTTTGAGAGGGTTTTTTTTTGCTTTAGAATAACACTCCCAGCATATTAATGTAAGTAGGGTGATTTAATCAATTTATAAATGGATTAAAATATGAACGAGTGGGTATACTAGCGTTAGAGCGTTAAGTTTTCTCTGGTTCACTGCAACGTATTTTAATATAACGGGAAAAGTTAGAGGAATCCGACTACAACACTTTGAGGTATTTCTAACCAATTTAAAAGGCCACAAATTTAGTTTGGTAAATTACTTTTATTCAATTCAAAGTAAAAAATGTGTGGAAATAATACAAAATTAAGAATTTTACTTTTGCTCGATATGACCACAATTTGCCAATACTTTCCCGATTCCGGATTGGAGAGCACCCAACTGCGGTTACAGCGACCCAAACCATTACTTGTGGCAAGTGCTGCCTCCTGGTGGCTAATTGATGATCAAATTCTCGTATGAACGGTCGGTTGGTTGTTCAATTTAAAAAAAATGTCTCATCAAAAAACACAATGTTCGGAAATTTACCGCTTTCGGCCAAGCGAAGCAACTCCTTCGGTCTCTCAAGTCTGCACTAACAAGTCAGACTTTGGTGTGAAATCACGAATCTTGTAAGGCTTGACTTTGAACTTTAAGCACTATTTGAACTATTACACGTGACGTCACAGTCTTTTGATGACCACCTCCATGACGTTTCGCGATGCTACCAGTATCATTGTAACGAGTAACCTTTATTTACTTTAAGGTGTCCAAGCTCACGAACAGTCGCTGGTTGTGATATTCTAGCCAAATATTTTTCTCATTTACTCGCCCGTGCATCAGCTGCGCGAGCGGTCTGAAGTTGGTCGGTACACGAGTACCGGACCCTGTAATAAAAAAATTGGAAAACAACTTTTTTAGAAAGGAATTTTAGAATTAATTTAATATAGTCGTTTTTTTCATAGAAGTATCTGGTACATTGTCATACATTTTTCTAAAAAGTAGTTTATTTGTAAGCTTGAGTCATGCGGCAATAATGAAAGATGATATAGGATGTCCAGTTTTCACCCTGTGTCGGCCATCGTGAGCTGTTTAATAAATTCGTGATGTCTCTTGAATAATCCAATTTTTATTTCAGAGCAAAATCTAAAGAAAAAGTACTCAACAGTGTACGAGGGCGGGTCAATAAGTCCGTGACTTTTTGTATTTCTGACCTCTTTACTGAAAAAGAAATACTGCTCCTGTCAACAGGCATCTGCCAGTTGACTCCTGTCAAAATTTGAACGTGCTGCGTCAGTTAGTTTGTGTTTTACAGCTACCTTTATCAGACTACCCAGTAATTCACAGTCGACCACAAACGCAATCGTGTAACAACTTCACAGGAAGGTTTGGCGTTGTTTAATCGCAATATGGAGGAGTTTTTGCGCCGTTTTGTAACCGTGGACGAAACATGGATCCATCACCACACACCAGAGACCAAACAGTAGTCGAAACAGTGGGTTTCTAAGGGTGAATCGGCTTAATAAGCACACGAAATCCAGTTTTTTCCATTTTCTCCTCAAATTACTGGGTAGTCTGATAAAGGTAGCTGTAAAACACAAACTAACTGACGCAGCACGTTCAAATTTTGACAGGAGTCAACTGGCAGATGCCTACTGACAGGAGCAGTATTTCTTTTTCAGTAAAGAGGTCAGAAATACAAAAAGTCACGGACTTATTGACCCGTCCTCGTACACTGTTGAGTACTTTTGTTTAGATTTTGCTCTGAAATAAAAATTGGATTATTCAAGAGACATCACGAATTTATTAAACAGATCACGATGGCCGGCACAGGGTAAAAACTAGACATCCTATATCATCTTTCATTATTGCCGCATGGCTCAAGCTTACAAATAAACTACTTTTTAGAAAAATGTATGACAATGTACCTGATATTTCTATGGCTTGCTCAATAGTAATGATAAAAAACGACTATATTAAATAATATTGGAAAATAATGTAAACCTGAAAAATAAATTGTAAACCCTTTTGACACTCACAGCAAGTCTGTTAAGTTAAGTTTAAGTATTAAATACGTTAAGTTTAAACTTTGGATATGAATTTATCCGGTAATCTGTAGCTCCCTACTCGCATATTCCTTCTAACTACCTTTCAAATTCATTCAATTCCTACTTAAGTAAGTAGATAAACTTCTGGAGTCATCCCCCAGAAATAGAAAAAAATGCCATCAACGGCAATCAGCATCATAGCCGAATTCGTGCCGACATGCGATACTTTCCATGCCATCAGCAACATACTCGTAAGCATGCATTGTTATTGATGTGGCATGCAACTCGCCTACAACAATTCATTACAATTTCCCCGCATTTACAATACTTGTAAAAAAAACTAGCAACTCATCATTATACGCGCAACGAAAGCCGCCGTCGAAAATTGCAATGCGCGTGATTAAGCGAATACGCCGAAGCTGGGGCGGACTATCAAAATAGCGGAGCAAGTGCATGCTTTGGGTAGTGAAACCAAAGTAAAGGACAAGTAAAAGCTTGTTTATTTGTTGTCGATTCGGTGGATGGATGCCACAGGCGCTTGCTCGCATTGCAAATCACGGCCCAAAATATCGACAACTGGCAAAATGTGTGAATTGAATTTTGAAAAAGATTCTTTTCGTGGCGTATGATGTGTCTATGGACATGAGGCGGAGATTCAGCATTGAACCGCTTCGATACTGACGCGGTCAGACAATGAACAGTTTGAGTTGAAATTGTTGAAAAGTTTGTTTATTCCCGTGCCCTTTCTGGTTGCCACTCCTATCTGCACGAATACGGAACGTGTTGTCTGCCGCTTTAACCGAGGCACCACTGCAACTTTGTCGGTTTGCTTGCTCATTTCAGTCTTAACCACCGCGAGTCAACTTTTTGCAGCCAGCTTTTTACAGCGCGTATTGCCATCGTTCATTCGTTTTAGAGTTTTGGTTTTGGTTTTTCGGTTGAGTTTGATGCGCCTTTGACTAGGAAGTTTTTGATTTGGTTTGGCTTGATTTGGTTTGCACGCTTACTCAACATAACATTCACATACACACCCAACCGCATCCATTCAAGCAAACTCTCTTTATTATACTTGGTCCTTCAAACGCTACGCCGCTTTTCTGGTCTGCTCATTGGCATTTCACTCACGTCGCGGATGTTTATGCCATTAGAGCGATAAGCTGCTGCTGTTCGCTGTCAGACGCGCACGCCTGCATAACAATTGCCAACACTTTGCTATAGCTTCCCTGTACGCTTGTCTGCCTGTCTGCCTTTCCTATAACCAACGACCCACCGAATTTGAGTGTTCAGGGGTTAAGTACAGCACAATTTGGTCGCTTTGGTTTGTGTAGTGGTGTTGTCGTTCGCTTTGGCAGCAGGTTGATTTCTTGAAATGACGATTATTGCTCACTTCACATATTAGTTGAATAATAACAGCTACATAGAATTTTGCTTGCCTTATCCCTGCGCTCAAGTGGTATTTTTTGTCATTTTTTCTTTGGCATTTTATTTCATAGATGGGGAGGACTGCTCTAAATTTCTACTAATAATTCATTAACGACAACAAGATCGATCGATTCTGTAGTTTATGTTTCTGACTACTTGGTATGCATTGGAGGTGAGATGCGTAGGTTTGAGTGTAGATTGGGAGCCGAAATTGGATTAGCGAATAAAATGTTCTTGCTTTGTTTTTGTGGCTACATGAAATTGAGACAAACTTCGAATACAAGCAGGAAAATAATTTCTTCTCTACAGACTGTCAGCCACAGCTTCACCATTTTTGTCGCAAATTAGTTTGTATTGAAGATGAAGAAGCTTTCAATACTTTCAAGAAGCTTTCATTGCTCTCTTTTAAGTTAAAATAAAAAGTAAATTCATACCTACACCTGGTTTCCCGCTTTAAGATAAGATATAGGTTAAGAAGCGAACGTAGGGCATCCCCGACATGAAGAATCTTTAGCATGCAGGCATACATGTGCCTTACTCCCAGTATCCAAGGTGCCTTGAAACTCTCTAGTAAAGCTTAAGCCTTGTTTGTCGTTTGTTTTTACTAATAATAAGACCAGCTGTACCAGACTGAAAAAGATAAAATAAGCAGTAACAAATCTCTGTTACGTCAGTCAAACAGCTGATTCTTTCAAATTCGCTGAAAGCCGATTAACGGTCTGATAGTGACCATACCTTCTATATTTTTTCGCCATGCCCTGCTCCTCACAACATGTTGCGTAAACTATTTTGTAATTCCATTGCTTTTCAAAGCACCCCGTCTGAAAGTATGCAAATTGTAATATACATAAATATCTTCACTTGGAAGCACTAACTCATACAGGGTTTGATTGAAAAGTAATGAGCCTTATTTTTTTAAAGCAGTTTTATTAAACCTTTTGGCTTATACAACCAATATTCTTCAAAATAGGACCCTTGAGCGTCAATACACCCCTGGTAGCGGTCCTTCCACTGCAGGAAACATTTTTTAAACTCATCCGCCGGAATCGCGTTCAATTCGGCTGTCACAGTTTTTTTGATCGCCTCGATGGAGTCGAAACGCCTCCCCTTCATTTTTCTTTTTAGGCGCGGGAGTAAGAAGAAGTCCGGAGGGGACAGGTCTAGGCTGTAGGGAGGGTGGGGAAGCACCGGAACCCCCATCTTGGTTAACGCAGAGGTGCAGAGGAAGGCGGTGTGCGCCGGCGCATTGTCGTGATGAAGGTTCCAATTGTTGACGAGGTCGGGCCGAACCTGGGCGACGCGGTTTTTCAGCCAAAGGAGCACTTCTTTGTAAAATGCCGCGTTTACAGTGCTTCCTGGAGGTACAAACTGTCTAGCTTTACCCAAAATTTGATCGAGTAACGTTGCTCCAACGATCGCTGCATTTTCGCCACTGCAAAATCCTAACACACTTTTAAAACAGCTTTCACGCGCGGAGCGATGTTGACTGCACCGCTGTTGCCAGTGAACTGGGACCGGTTTCCAGTGAAAGAGGAAGGTCCAACGATCATTTTCCCCCACCAACCGATTCGGTTGATCGCTTGGCAGACGCTCAGCGCAGGAAGGCTCATTACTTTTCAATCAAACCCTGTACAGGTCGATCGTGAGCTAAGCGGCTAAAACCAAAGCCGATTGAACATCGTTACATTAATCTTTTGTTGCTTTCACATACACATTTTTCACTTAGTGCGAGCCGGAATTCCCTAGCGAGCAGAGAAGTGGTGAATCGAAAGTAGCTGATATAAAAATGTCTTGATTCAGCCAGGCGCCGGTATTCGTACAAATTGTGTTGAGATACCACAGTTGTTAATTGTACTTCTTGCCTAGCAATGAAAAAATTAACGGTGATGGTGGAAAATCGTTTTATTGTTTTCCTAAATATTCTCCATGTTAATCAACTTATTTTTGCCATCCCAGCAATTGCAATCGAACCAATTTTCAAAGAACTTCGTTCAGTCCAACTGAGAGAACTCTGAAACATGCATTTTGAATACAACAACCCCTTCTTGAAAATCGCTATTCTTAATGTGAGAGAACAAAAAGAACGCCATTTGGCCGGAACGGCGCCATTTGCAAAAATTACAATTCTTCCGATAGAGTGATTAATTTTGTGCCACCTTGTATAAAATCTATAGCTTCACCTGCACACGTAATTTTTCTTGTATAACTTCCTTTGTATAACCATTCTAACGCCTCTTCTGGCATTTCTCAGTGAATACATGGACACTAGACAGACACTTTTTTTAAAATGATTTATTATATTCTACTCTACTCCCAATCATCCAAGGTTCATTCAAGAATTGAAGCATGAAATCGAAGTAGCCATTGGTGAGAAAAATGCCGAAACTTTCGAAAATATACTGCAACTAGGGCTAATGGAATAGATGTTTAACGATCGATAAAAGCTCCAGCGGAGACCTCATATTTTTATTTTTTCGAAATGATGTCAACACTGGAATTGCCTCGTGAAAAATCTTTCTTGAAATTTCTATACTGCTATATCAGTATTTCCGTTAAGTTTTATTAAATTTAATTACTCCGCTTTTAACAGGGGGGCAACCACACTCAAAATTGTTTTAAGAATCAGATTTGTAAACCTCTTACGTTCGACACTCATGTGATAATATTCCGTTTATCTAATTAATTTAATATATCTAAATTTTTCAGACAGATGGCAACACTTTTTGGAAATGTTTTCGAAAGTAAGACTTATAAAACCCCTAAATTCAGTAGTTTTCGCGAAGCGTTGTAGGATGAGAAAAAAAACAATTAGCCAAATGAAGTTTTGGGAATAGTTTAATATATATTTGAACTAAAAAAAAAATTTGTACAATCTCCAACAATATATTGAGTTATCAATAGATTCCCAGAGCGCCTGTATCCAACTTCTGTACAAGATACAACTTGCAATTTTCATCTGAAAACAAAAAAAAAAAAGATTATTAATTTTGATGTAATTATCTTCGATGTGAACTAAGAAACACATAAAATTCGAATTTTTGGGGAAGGTAGAAAAAAAAAGTGGTTTTTCAAGGAAAAAAAAACTCTTCAACTGGGTAAAAAAGTCGCTTAAAAAAGTTTTTGGATGTTTTCTAGTTGTTTGTTTTAAATTTTGAAAAAGGTGGCAACCCCCAAAAAATCTTTTTGAAAAATTGCATTTTTTTTCATTTCCATTTGACATCAGCATTGCAAGATTTTATCAATGTTATTCTTTAATTTAACTTTTTAAACAGGTGGCAACTCGACTGCGAAATGAAATATAGTTTACGCAAAAAATTTCAAAGCAGTCGGTCAAGGCGTTCCGAGGATTGCGACCGCAAAACACCGCCACACGAGATTAGATATACTCGTACATATTTACATCCTAAATACTACGTAGACTATCCTATGGTAGAGACTTTTATCAGTTCCCTATAGAATTTGGAGTATAACTATGTTTTTCTTTTAGATATAAATTTCCACATTCGCATTTGATGGGACATATTGATTTGAGTATTCCAATTTTCAAGCGAAGCTCTGAGCCTCCTTTGCCAAGAATGCCCGTTGAATAAATAAGAAATAGAATTAGACTTTGTAGAACTGTCAGAATTTTTTAGAACTCAACTGACTACAAATGTAGTATCATGATTCAATTATTAAAGGTTTGCTCAGTAAACAGCTTTCTCGTTCTCTCTTGACAAATCGGCTCCCTTAGCAAGAAACTGTGTTGCTAACTCAAGAGATTGTAAGTAAAAGTGGAGCAAAAGTAAAATTTGTAGAACAAACATAACCGTTGGCATCATTGCTATTTGATTTCTACGAATTCGCTGACATTTGAATTTCTGGATTCGTGAATTTGAGTAAGTTTTTAGTAAATACATATTATTCAATAAATAAATTATAATTTTATATTCAATAGGTTATTTCCGTGCTAATTTGAGCCTTTTACTGTGCCTGCTTGCGACTGAAGCTGTTTTTAATCGTTTTTCTGCGTCATACACACACAAACACGTAAGTTCAAACTAATGGCCAATAGACTTTGAAATTATATAAAGAGTGAACCTTTTCGTTTACAGATTTCCAACTGCCCGTCTACAGAGCCACTTATTCCGTGCTTAACAGTGTTAAGTGAATCTGTAACCGTTTTCCTGTCAGAGTGCAGCACCACCGTTTTGCAAGTGCGACATACAAACAAACACGTAAGTTCAAACTAATGGCCAATAGACTTTGAAATTATATAAAGAGTGAACCTTTTCGTTTACAGATTTCCAACTGCCCGTCTACAGAGCCACTCGTTCTTAAAGCCCATATCCTAATTGGTATGTACATATGTATATAAATTTTGCGTTACTTTTTTTTTGTCGGGATTATAGTATGTTGTCTGTTTTCTTTAGCGTAAAAGTTATATAGTTTTATTTTATATATAATATTTAATATTTAAATAATGATAAAATTAGCTTTAGTAAATTGATGATAATTTAAGTTACAAGTTAATCAATAAAACAAACAGAAAACAATAACCGATGTTCTTTTAAATTTTATTGTACATGTCAAAAAATAAAACAACCGGGGCATATTATTTGTGGAGTATGTATGTATGGAGTTTACTTTAGTTTCAATGTTTTATGGTGAACACAAACTTTGCTCCGGTTTTCTTTCTGTGCGTACGACTGCAAAATCACGAAATGCATCTTGGACAATTTAGTGCAAAAAATTCACGAGTCTGGGTTCACTGCCGTAGGAATGGTATCGGATATGGGTGCAAGTAACCAATCTTTATGGAAAGAGTTGAACGTGTCAAGTGGTATGCTAAAGTTCATAAATACTTATATCTCTTATTTAGACCAAACGTGGTTTTCAAATATAGCAACAGGCGGTAAAATTTTTGTGTTTGCTGACGTGCCACATTTGCTTAAGCTGATTCGGAATCACTTCCTTGACACAGGATATATTTATAAAGATAAACTTCTGACGTCGAGAACCATAGCACAGTTGCTCACGTTAACATCAGCTTCAGACGCTTCAATAGCGTACAAAATATCGGAGGAACATCTGACAGTGCACCACGCTGGTCGTCAGAAGGTTAAGTTGGCTGCTCAGTTGTTTTCGAACAGCACTGCAAGTGCTATCAGAAGGTGTTATGCATTAGGGCATGATATATACAATGCGATCGAAACAGCTGAGTTTATATCGATTGTGAACGACTGGTTCGATATATTCAACCGGAAATTCACAAATTTTCAATCCATGCCAACAAAAAAGCCTTTCGGAATGGATTTGCAGCACCAACTACCATTTTTGGAAAGAATGTGTATGCACAACACAAGGGCTTTTGGACGCAAAACGATGCTACCCTTTCAAAAGGGTGCGCTAATGAACAACAACTCGCTCAGAGATTTGTACAGATATGTCCATGACCACTATGACATTCAATATATCCTGACCTATCGACTAAACCAGGATATCATAGAGCATTTTTTTGGGTCAATGCGCGCGAAAGGTGGGCTTTTTGACAATCCGAGCCCCATACATTTCAAATATAGGTTGCGGAAGCACTTACTAGGTAAGGGTGCTTTAAAAATATATAAGTTATGAACAAAAGTACATTTATCATTATGTAATTAATTACAGCCCGCAACTCTGTAAGTTTTGCTGCTCGTGGTAACGTCGAATCAGATGAAACCGAATGGCTTCGTCTGAGTGATACATCAGTCGAGAGCCTGAAAAGATTTCTTTCTGATGATGAGATGTTATTGGAGGAATTCTCGTTTAGCAGCGAGGTAGCATTTCCCAACGAGTTTCAACAGGGAGAAAAGTTGGATAGTCTCCACGAGGACACCATTGAATATGTTGCAGGCTTCATCATAAGAAAGCTGGGACTGTCAGAGCACATTTCCAATGAGCCTACCTTCACTTGGGTTGATGAAGTGTCCGGAGGAGGCTTAACCAAGCCTTGCACCAGTTTTTTAAACACAACAAAACAATTGGAGCTTGTATTCCAGAATTTTAACGGGAGAACTGTTCGGCACTGCGACAGCTATTTGGAAAAATTGATCGCGTGTTCGGAACACGTAAATGTCAGCGTCGACGTCAAGAAGCTTTTCTTTAAAACTAGAATGTACCAACGAATTAAACATTTAAACAAATCGTTGCGTAATAAAAGGCATTTTTAAAAAATCCTTTAAATACAGTACAGTCTGTTTTCAAGTAGGTAGTAACATACGAAAAATTTTTACTTGGGTATCAAAACTATAAATTTACATAGGTAAAACGTAGTCTAGTATGGCGTAAGTATGTTAAAGTGTGTTTTTAGTCAATTAAATTTATGATGAATCTGCTTCTTCTATGAAATAATTCATTATGGCCATATTTGCCTATCGCACCGCAGTCGGTACTTCGTTACCGGACCAACGCCGAGTTATGTCCCAACATGTATGGGTAATGTTAATGCTCTCATAATCACAACAACAAAATTCAATTCAAAATTGAATTGAATTATTGGACTTATTTTATCTTTTTTTGTTTTAGTTCTCATTAGACAAATTCTGCTAAAAACTCCTATTTGCACCATATATTGGCTTATACACTACATATGTACATATGTATGGTATATGAAATTAAATTTACTTTGTGCATGAACAATGAATTTTAAAATAACTTATTTACGTTCAAATATTAATTTTAAATTATGTTTTAAACCGTTTGCAGCTTATTTCCATTTAAATAAAAAAGTACGTTTTTGCTACTATTATCATCAAGAGGGATTTAATTTTTCCCCCTTTCTCACCCTTCTTAAATGCAACCTTTTGTAAGGGAGTGTCAAAATTCTAATGTCACAAGTGAGCAAACCTTTAATAATTGAATCATGATGTAGTATCTTTTAACATTTATTTATAAATATAAATTCTATTATATAATTCTCTATAAGCCAAATATGTGCATAGCTAACGAGATATGCGCTAAACTCTTAGTACAAATAAAGAACCATATCATTTTCTCTATCGAAAATTGTAAATACCGAAACCACACAAATGCCGAGCATTCAAAACAAACCCTCTGCTACTGAATTCCTTCTCTCACTCATAATTCACCTCATTCGCCATTGCCAATGCAGTTAACCACCAACCATCGTAACAATAATCCAATATATCCACCCTCACTTCCCGCTCAATTGCGCTCGTCTCACGCGCTCAATGACAACAGATGCGCGTCCGACTGTCACGTGCATTCACATTCAGATGCACAAAGTTCCTCTGGCGATTCGCTATGTCGATAGCATGCTGTATCTGATGGATGAGCGCCTCCATGCTCCTTTTGATTTTGATGAATTTATAGTTGATTTGTCGATTGATGCCGCACAACTCGTGCGAGCTGCGCGCACTCAGCACCACATTCGATGATTTACTTTGAAGCAATACCCGCGAGGATTTTCCGCTGGTCGTTGATACGGGCAGTGAGCGTACCGAGGTGGCACTGCGCGCCGAGTCGGGCAATTTGCATTGATATTGGGACCAAATATTCGCCATGTAATTTTTGTAGTTTTTCAAAAGCCAATCGGAATTGTAACGTATGTTGAGACGTCGCACCAGGCGTATCGATTCGTAAATTGAGCGCTCGAGGCGTTGGCAATTCTGGAGTGCGACTTCAAGTACTTTTGTTTCATCCATTTTGGCGGCTGTCAACTTTTGTGCACTTTTGTTTTTGCTTGTGGCTGTTATTGTGTAGCGAAACGACTTTTATTATTTATTAGTTTCTGATAGTTGTTGTTTTATTTGTTGCGCACAGCTGTGTTTGATGCATGTCATGAACCTTTTGCTTGAGTTGTTCTGATACACCGTTAACGCCAAAAGCGTTTTGGTTAGTGTTATTTTTTTTTTTTTGCAAAATTTTTCGAAATATTTTTATTTAATCATTTTTATTTTTTATTGTTTTTTTGTTTTGTTCTTACAACACTCCTGAAAATTTAACGTCTTTGCTGAAGAGAATTTCAAAGGTTTCTTTCTTTGGCTTTTATAGTATCTCGACTAAGCATGTCAAACCCCGCAAAGAGAAATTTAGAACTATAACTAATCCACGCCCCAATTGTGTCCCATTGCATCGCTCTCTAGCTAAAGGTGCTTCAGATAACAATAATAGTTTTTCCAATTGCTATGTTTTAGCCGCTGTCATAGTTACCAATGACAACCAGTGACCGTGTGGACCACTGCCTATATGCCTTAATGCCTGAGCAGATCTTAAGGTGGCACCGCCCATTGCATTGATTACCTCCATTCGAAGTAGAGTTCGGATGGACCCGTTTTTGGCAAACACCGCAGAAATAAATTTTGTGTACAGGGTTAAGCTCTATGCCAGCCCTGAAAATAAGTATGTATTAGGAGCATAGAGCTGTTCTAGTGACGATAGAGGAAGGCCTGCACTAGACATGGCTAGTTTATGCTATGTTCGTAGAAGAGGGTTAATTAAAAAAATTATTAAATTTGTTATTAACAAATATTTAAGTCAATGCCGCGGCGCTACATGTTATACCTACAAGCAAGGCAATGCTTGAAATTATGAAGCAGAAATAATGACGAAAAATTCGAGTTCTTTTGACTTCATTCATTCATTGAGCCAGTTTGACAGTTTGTAAGAAGTGAACCGCTCTCCAATAAGGGCTGACTGCATTGATCGAAACAGATGATAATCCGAAGGTGTAATGTCTGGGGAATACGGCGGGTGGGGCAAGATTTCCCAATTCAGTCTCTCTAAATATTTCTAGACCGATTTACCGATTTAACAAGGTGTGGCCTAGCGTTGTCATGCAGCAAAATCAGTTTGTCATGTCTACCGTCTCATTCCGGCCGCTTTTCTTTGAGAATTCGATTCAAACGCATTAGCTGCAGTCGGTAACGATCGCCAGTGATGGTTTCAGATGGTTTAAAGAGTTCATAATTGATTACACCCCTCTTTCTGATCCCACCTGATGCTCAACATAACCTTTGAAGCATGAATATTTTTTTTTCGCTGTCGATGGACCTGTTTCACTTGGCAGGCTCCATTTTTATCGTCAGTGACGATGCGATCCAGAACACCTTTTCACCAAACGTCTCTCAATATCCCTCTCCTTCAATTAATGTGGCGCCCAGTTACTTGCTTTTTGGACCATTCCCGTCGAGTGCAAACGTTTACCGACGGTTGATCTGCCTACATCCAACTCTTTAGACATATCATCAAGGGTTCGACATGCGTCATGCGTCTTCATCCAATAACTATTGTAGTTGAATATCTTCGAATATTTTCGGTGCCCCTTCGCTCGTTTGATCTTTATCACTCACGTCGAAATTGCCAATTTAGAAGGTTCGAAACCACTCTTTACAACTTGTATTTGATGGAGCGTGATTACCGTAAATATTGATTAACATACAACACATTTCGGCTGCACTTTTCTTTGAAAGGTAATAATGAAGTATGACAAAGTTGTTTTTTCGGGACAAACGTAAACATTTTAGGCTTCATATAAAAAGGATCTCTACGCTTCAAACAAAAGTCAACTACTGCGATCGATACCTTACACATCCACCTTAATTACCAGTATATTACTAGATCGAACACAAAAATGGTATTAGTAGCGACACCTCTTTTCCGAGGGCGAAAACTTATGGCAATACCCAATATGGTTGGATCATCTCGCGGCGAGCTTTCACCAATCCGCGCCGCGATCATGAGACTTGACACCACCTGCTCATTTCATTTGAAACGGCGTTAAGTGCTTTGTCTTCGCTAACAATGCAGCGAAATTTAACCATGCTTAAGGCCAAGATTCGAGACGTTAATGCACATATTGCACTGAGTCATGAAAAAGTTGGACCGATCGCTTAAAGCACTGCCAAAGAAGCCGAGGCCGCTATTTGAAGAAAATAAGGTAAGACTCCATTTGATATCTCACACCGTTGTGATTTTCTTTCCCATTGCTCTTGTCTAGTGACCCCATAGTTCGGAGCTAGAGCATTAGTGCAGCATTTAGGAAGTTCTAAATGCGATTCTTGAGAGAAGCAACAAAATATTGAGCTTTTGGAAAAGCCGTTTGCATAATTTGGTGTTTCATATCCACAGAGGGTGTCGCACCAGTTAAGTTGGCTTTGGTTATACTCGTCAGCCCTCCACAGTATTTTACCGTTTGTCCGAGAGACATTGGGAATTAGAGAGTGAACTTGAGTCCAAATTGTGGCATCACAATGGACCTCCAAGCCCAGGTAGGCTCCTTCCACATTTTTAAGAAGACGAGAAACCATCGTAACCTAACCTAACCTAACCTAACCTTGGTTATGCTCGTAATGTCGAAGAAGAAACTGAACGTCCAAGTGGCGACTAAATGCTGTTTTGCTGTGTTATAAGCCCCACCTGACCGTAATAAAGCCCGCCAGTGCCGTTAACATGCATATACAGTTATATAAACTATTTTCGAGCTAAATCAATACTATGACCACGTAAATACACTAACTATCAAGAAATTCTTCTCAAGTTGGCATGTGGCTTACCTAAAAAATGCAGCTATTTTCCTTAAAATATTAAATTAAAAATTCTTCAAATTATCTCAAGTTACTATATCAGCAGTAACTGTTGGCGGGGCGATTAATTTCATGCAACCCTCAGGGGCAATGATGCAGCGCGTGATTATGTACAGCGCAGCTAAATCCTCAGCATAACCATCCATGTCTTTCGTAGCGCCATTATACTCGTATGCAAGTAACTTTGCCATACAACTCTTTCGGAATTTCACCGAATTGATGAGTTAGCATGACGCTGCTTGCATTATTCGCCTAACAAGGCTTTTGAGTTTTATAAACTATCTAACATACGCACACATATACTAATATATATTTACATGCATACACGCATACAAGCGTACACAAAAAATGTGCATACTTCGCAAGAGTGAAGTCAAAATACAAAGCAGCCCACGCACCGAACAAACCATCAACCGCACAAACCAACTAATCGAACCACCAACGAAAGCAGATAAAAGAATGTTTCGAGCTTTTTTGTGTTAAAAATGACTGATAATTTTGTTGTATGCTTTGTTATCTCTGGGCAAACTTCCTGCTGAAACTCTATAACGCAAACGCGGAATCCCGTACAGCTAAGTGGTAGAGCGCCAGGTTGGGAAAACAAAGTGAAGTTGTGTGAGATGTTGGAGAGGAAGGAAAACAGTCCGAATTTTGTTTCTTAATTTCGCGCTAAATATACCTGCTATTGGAAGCTGGTCAAGAGATTGCTGGTTTGATTCCAGTTTCATGGACTTCAACCAACAAAATATTACTACTAAACGAAGTTAAAAAAGTATCGCGAATTTTGTGTTTTTTCAAAAATTATTTATTTATTCATTAATATCTATTTTGTCTCCTTCAAAGTAACCCCCATAAGATATTATACACTTGTGCCAACGTTTTTTCCAATCTTCGAAGCACTTCAAAGAATCATTTTTTTCTTAATCTTGTTCAGCTCCTCCTTTGATGCCGTCTCTCTCTCCTCAATCGTAGCGTAGCGTCATCCTTTCATGGGCCTCTTCAGCTTCAGGAACAAGAAAAAGTCGCAGGGGGCCAGATCTGGGGAATATGGTGGCTGTGGCATCTTTAGCGTGTTGTTTTGGACCAAAAAGTTGCACATAAGCAACGATGTGTGAGCAGGGGCTTTATCGTTATGCAAGAACCAATTTTCCTTCTTCCACAAATCCGAGCGTTTCTGGCGGATTGCTTCGCGCAAATTGCGCATAACATGCATGTAATATTCCGTATTGACCGTGTTACCCTGTGGCAAGAACTCATGATGCACAACACCCCTGCAATCGAAGAAAACGGTAAGTAAAACTTTTAAATTCGATCGAACTTGGCGCGCTTTTTTCGGTCTTGGTTCGTGCGGCAGCTTCCATTGATTAAGCTTTGGTTTCCACGTCATAACCATAAACCCACGATTCGTCACCAATTATGACCCTCTGGAGCAAATTTGGGTCGTCGCGGACAGAGTCCACCATCTCATTAGCAATGTTTTTTGAAAGTGAGCAGTTTTGGTACGAATTTTACGGCGCCCCGTCTCATGCCCAAATTATTGAAAAAAATCGAATGGTACGAGCCAATCGATGTGTCTAGGTCCTCAGCAACTTCTCTAAGGGTGATTTGAGGATTGGCCAATACCATTTTCTTCACGTCATCATTTTTTTCGGCGTCCGGCACCCTTTTCGTCATTCACATCTTCTTGGCCTTCTCAATCCTTGCTTTGGTCCGAAATAGCTTCTCCGTATGACACAATCAAAATTCGGAATGCATCAGCGCACTTAATTTCGTTTTTCACACAAAATTTGATACAGGTTCTTTGATCCATCTTTTTGAAAAAAAAGTCGAAGACGAGTCGAAACACGTGCAAGCAAAGCAGCTGTCAACAATTAACTGAACATTCAAAACGGCCGAACTCGTCGGCATGAGTGAGAGAGATGAGTACCAACATATCGCCACAAAAAACTCGAAATTCGAATATACTTAACCTGCGAAAATTCTAAATTCGCGATACTTTTTGAACACACTTCGTAAACTCTATAAGAAAACTTCGCGTAGATTGCTTTTAACGTGGCTGAAGAATTAGATATTCTGCATTACCTCCGTTCTTTCCTAATGACTATATTTGTCGGGGGCTTGTTTAGGATATATCGAATGGCAGATAGTCCCTAATCGTATAGCCTTTAGTTGCTGAGTGATTCCATGTGAAATGATTGAAGTATACCAATTTTTGGAAAAGTTTAGGAAAATGTCAAAAATTATTAGATCACTTGGCATGCAATCGGTTGCTGCCATTGAAATAACTACCTTAGTAAAGCAGCCGTCACAGAAGAAATGCTGTTATGAGGATGCTTATTGGTTTCATGCTCAACGCACGCACATGCTGCACGCCCTAGACAGAGTAATACCTGGAATTAAGATTTGGGGAGTCAGGAGGCCATAATTTCGGTTTTATGTGACTATGGAAATTTTCAGACATCCAATCTTGTGTCGCCATAGCTTTGCGTGAAGGAGCAGGGTCTTGCTGACGAATGTATCGGCTACCATCGCACACACTATCAATCCCGCGGTAACTATTGTCTCTAGAACCTCTACTTACGCAGCAGAGTCTACTTGAAATCTTTTGTTGCTCACAATACCTAAAACCATAACAGTAGCTGGAAAATTTGTGTGCACTACAACAGGAGCCTTTGTAGTGTGGAACATAGCAATCTGTTCGTCTTCTGGTCTTGATAAAAAAAATTTTCCTCAGAAAAAAATCTCTGTCAGTTCAAGGTGTTTAATTTTGTTCAGAAGGCTGTTTGATCTAATAGTTCGCTATTCTCATGTTTAAGTAATAAATAACCTGCTCTGCACTTAAAGTAGGATCTTGGACATGTCGATGAATAAGACCCTCAGAAGCATTGATCTCCCTAACAACAGTCCTCATTGATTTTTAAGGATCCTCGTCAATGACCGCTTGTATTGTTGAATAAACGTGCATTTTGCAGTTTGCAACAGATTCTGCATCGCCGCCTGATACTTCCGATTCACGGCGAACCTTATGAACGAGTGAACGGGCGCACTTAAGAAAATTAGGGACGATAACTGCATGTATCTTCATTTCTTGTAGTCCTCCATGTCTTATCTGAAAAAGAGTAAAAACAAAGCTGAACTTAAAAACGTGCAATCATTTTGCTATCTGGGCCGCATTGTGTCAGTATCAGGCGGTTCAAGTGAATGCATCAAAAAATCATGAGTAGTATTTGTTTCACTTCAGTTAGTTTGAAATGCTTCACATATTTCGAAATTCACCAAATTGAATATCTTCAATTCAAATATAAAACCCTGCCTGCTGCATGGAGGCGCAACCTGGAATGTCCTAATAAACAGCTGGCTCATACACTGCAATTCTTCATAAATCGTTGCTTGAAGATAATCTTAGAAATATTCTGGCGAACGCTATATGGAACGTGGACTTATGGAGCAAAACTCAATACCCGCCCGTGCTTCTTGAGATACGAAAAAGAAAATGGGGCTGGTTTGGTCATGTCCTGGGCAGAGAAAAAGGAGACCTAACAATAACTGCCATTAACTGAAACCCTTATGACAGTCGTAGACGTGGAAGACCAGCAAATACCTGGAGACGACTTCTAGAACTGGAAATCTGCTTTATGACCCTGAACTGAATTCGAATGGAGCGACTCGAATGGAGAAATCTTTTTGTGGCTCTTTGTTTTAACTTGGAACCTTAGGACACATATAGCATATATATACAGTTAGTTAATATATATATACGTAAACAATCTCTATATTGTATAGGTTTTAACCCAGCATACTCGAAATTTTTTTAACAATTCTATTTGAAAAGTTTGAAATTTTGATGAAAATTTGTTCACGTTTTTTTTTTAATGTGTACAATATTTTAAAAAATATTAATATTAAATAAGAAACAAATAAATAGTTAAAGCTTAACAACAAGTCCCTGTGCTATAATTTTTGTAACACATGGGCTGAAAAGTCCCGGGCTTGACACATAGATGACACTAGTTTTATTGCATTCTCATCTTTCTCAGTTGATATTAACCTTAAAAAGACATACATATGTTAAAATTAAAATTCATTAGTTCGTGAGTTATTGTCATTTGTTATTTTCAAAACAATGAATCGAAAAGAATTTCGTTTTTTTATTTTACAGTGTTTCTTGATGGGAAAAAATACCGTTCAAGCTTTTAAATTGTTATCGGGACTCCGCTCCATCAGAAACAACAATAAAACGATGGTTTGCTGACTTCAAACGTGGTCGTAGAAATACCGTTAACGCACAACGCAGTGGACGTCCAAATAAGGCGGTAACACCAGAAAACATCAAAAATCCATAAAATCGTTTTGCATAATCGAAAAACGGAGCTGCGTTAATTAGTTGACATTGGAAAGATATCAAAAGAACGTGTCGGCTTTATATTGCATGAAAATTTGACTATGAGAAAGCTCTGTTGCTCACTGTTGACCAAAAACAAGAATGTGTTGATGATTGTAAGAATTGGTAAAACTACTGGAAATTAATTTCGATTCTCTACAATCCACCGTATTCACCAGATTATGCTACCAGCGACTACCGGCTGTTCGCAGACCAAAAAAAATGCTCGCCGGTTAGAAATTTCGCTCGAATGAAGAGTTTATCGCTGAAACTGAGACCTATTTTAAGCCAAAATATAAATCGTTCTTCAAAAGTGGTATTTAAATGTTAGAACGGCGCTGGAATGATTGCGTTGTGTTGGAAATTGCATTGATGAATACAGCTAATTTTGAACAAAAGCAAAGAAAGTGTTTTCTTTGTTGGGCACGGGACTTTTTAGCCCATGTGTTATATAAAATTTGTGGCATATTTTAAGCGTTTAAAGCACGTTTTTAAGCGCATGTTTTGGTTTACACTACTTATTACCAATTGCTTGTAGATATTAAGCTGTTGAGCTTTTATTTTTTGAAAATATCTTGAGTGCACCTCTAGTCTGTAAGATTTTGTAACAATAGATTCAAATAAATAAATTATCCAAGCTGATGGCATTGAAACCCTGCTCATGCTTATTCTAATAAGTTTTTAATATAATATATATACACCTATTTTTTTGAGAATGGTAACTCAAATGACATGTCAAATGTGTTCATAATTTACTTAAAGATTTGACATTTACGAAATGGGACGCTATACGCTTGAACAAAATTGGGAAATATTGAAAACCTATTTCCAAAGTGGTGAGTCTTCTTCTTCTTTTCTGATTTTCACATCGGTGGCTACGTCAATAAGCAAAATTGTCGGATTTGGGGCTCAGAAAATCCACACGTTACTGTAGAGAAGCAAATGCATCCACAACGAGTCACTGTTTGGTGCGGTTTTTGGTCTGGCGGCATCATCGGGCCATTTTTTTTTCGAAAATGAGCGAGGAGCTGCGGTTACAGTAAATGGCGAGCATTATCGTGACATGCTCAACGAGTTTTTGTTTCCAAAAATTGAAGAGGATGACATGGACGACATTTGGTTTCAACAGGACGGTGCAACTTGTCACACTGCCAAAGTTACACTCGAACTTTTGGCTACCGTTTTTGAATTCCGATGTCAATTGGCCGCCTCGGAGCTGTGATTTAAGCCCGTTGGACTATTTTTTGTGGAAAGCCGTTAAGGACAAATGCTATGCGAACCATCCAGAGACGATTGATGCTTTAAAACACGAAATCGAAGTTGCCATTCATGAAATCGGAGCCCAAATAATCGAAAATGTGCTTAAGAATGGGTTGATCGAATGGCCTACTGTAAAGCCAGTCGTGGCAGTCATTTGAAAGATATTATTTTTCATTGATAAATGATGTTCAATCTTCAAAATAAAAAAAAAAAAGTTTGAAAAATTATTTTTTCAAAAAGCAAATTTTACATGGCCCACCCCATATATTCTAATAGGTTTTTATATAATTTTATAATAAGTTTAATAAATAATTATAATAATTTAATAGATAAATAAGTAAATAAGTAAATAGAAACTAGAACTTGAATATATAAAACTAACAAAGTTGTTAAAATTCTAAGAAATAATTCCCATAGACCTATAGAAATTTACACCATTCTAATCCCACATAAGTGAATATTTGTGCCATTCAATTAGCCATCAATTAAATCAGCATTGATTTCAAGCAACGTACTAACATTGGTGATCTCCCTGCGGCTCTTACTCACTCATACGCCCACTCAAGAGCACAAAATTCTATGTAAAATTCTATACACAACTAATTAAGCGTTTTCCTTTGCCTAAATTAACCAGTTGACATTTTACGCATACAATTTCACACATGAAAGTAAAATTCCAGTTTAGCACTCGATGGCACGCATTTGCTGCACATCTGCTTATTTATATATACGATACGCACATATTATAAATATATGGGCATGCATGTACACACACAAATATTTTTCAAAGTCTTTATTACGTAATGGCAGGCCTAATACCCAGTTGGATCATTAATGGTATTTATTTACCTGTGAGCACAGCTTGAACATTGGGGCCGATTAATGGTTGCAGGACTTTAGGGGCAACTAAATATTTTAATGGTATGCCAGCAACAAAGGAAGATAAAAAGCACACACACAGCCACACAAGTGCGCATAAAATTTGCATTGAATAACTGTATATAAACGATTTCAAAGCTCTCGCAAATGTATGCGAATGTTAGTGATACAAATATACCATATTTGTTTGTGTGCGTACTAGTGCACATGCTTCAAATATTTATGACGCCAGTTATCCAAACTCAAACTCTCGCCATGGCGTATACGCAACATTCAGCTGAGTATGAGAGCACACGCACTCAATTCTAAATATGAGTAAATATATATCTGCATCTGTGGCTGAGTATAAGCATCATTATGGCGTAAACAGATATGCCAAAATACTATGTAAACACACATGTATACATACTCGGTAGAATGTTAGTATGTAATTACGCGTATGTGTGTGTGTGTGTTGCGCGCATTCATGCATCTAATAACTATTTATATTCGTAGTAGATTTGTATTAGCATCGAGCACAAATAGAGTTGCGAATAGTTTATCTGGGTAGAATTCAGTTACTCACAGAATCGCTTTTGGAAACTAAATGCAGAAATACCATATGTATGTATGTGTGTATGTATCTAGTGCATCTTCAACTCGACGCCAACAGTCAGTATGGTCTGAGCAAATATGCACGTGATATGGCAGATATAAATAAGACTACTTGGCCATATGATTTACTCAAATATATTTCATATGTCTGTGCATGCGTGCAGTGCACTTCTACACATACATGCATACTGCTCTTATTATATAAATGCTTTTGAAATGGGTAAATAAACCGCGCACAGTGATCTAAAAAGTAATTGCACGAAGCATAAGAACCAACAAATTTTTAGATACAGTCTGTCTAATGGAGGCGTGACTGGCAAAATTCAAACTTAAAGATCTGTTTCAATGCTGCTAAACTGGTGCATCCTATTTGTGAGATATTTAGGAAGCGTACGTTGCTTTTACAAAATGAGTTTCTCTTACGAAAAACGATTTGAAGAGGTGCTCCTATGTACTCACCTAAATATTCAAAAAGTGTACGGCATTTGCACCAAAATATTTTAAGAATTCGAAGACGATCCCCAATATATTTGAACAACGTACACCGAAGTTAAAAATGTTGACGACTTCCCCGCACGAGGACCAAAAAACAAACACTACCTTTCCATAGCAAAATCAGAAGATCCTTGATTCGTTTGTGACAAAAACGAACTTATCGTTGCTTGAAGCTGAAGCAGTTTTAATGAAAAGTGGTGTTAATGCATCCAAAGAGACGAGTCGACGATGTTTACTTGCAGAAGGTTTCAAATTCTTAATCACATGCACAAAATCACTGTCCCCAGAACGGAATTGGGCTAAAGTAATATTCTCGGGTGAATCTTCCTTTTCTGCGAATAATCGCTCCGAACTGTACAACGAACTGTTAGACATGCAGTAATGATTCATATGTGGAGCTGTTTCTCCGAAAAGAGATTTGGCTGCTTATTTCTGTTTGCCGCCAATTTGAATGCAGTTTTGATTAATAAAATTTACCAAAAAGCATTGTTACCGTCAGCTGCGAAGATGTTTGGAAAATGAGCAAAATGAGATTTAAATGTTGGATTGACCATCACGATCGCTTGATGCTAATCCTATTGAAAATATTTTGGCAATAGTTTAGCAGAAACTCAGAGGGAAACACATACGGACGGTCAAACAAATTTCGAGGCAAATTCGGCTGATTTGGAGCCGACTACCTCCACAACTTGCGCAGAAATTAACACAAAGTATGACTCGAAGATGTGAAGCCATTATAGCTAATGGTGGTGATTATACATTTTATTGAATTTATATTATTGGGTTGGGGAAAAAGAAATGTCGTACTTGTGATCGAAATTTGACGCTTTATTTAACGTACTTAGAATTATCCGATTCAAGTCAAATATGCCCCGTTTTGTTTGCACATTTGTTTCCATTTAGAAGGCAACTTCATTATCCCTCCTTTATAACCTCCCCTCGGATAATTCCCTTCCAATCCCACCAAACACACAGCAAAACCTTCCTGGCGGTCAATCCGGGCTTGGCGATGGTTTGGGGCGGCTCGCCGCTTCTCGACCACGATCTTTTTCGCTTGGCGTTATCGTATATGATCCACTTTTCATCGCCAGTCACCATCCGCTTCAAAAATGGGTCAAGTTCGTTCCGTTTTAGCAGAGAATCGCAAGCGTTGATTCGGTCCAAGAGATTTTTTTGCGTCAACACGTGTGG
Organism: Anastrepha ludens; assembly: GCF_028408465.1. Classification (NCBI taxonomy): domain Eukaryota; kingdom Metazoa; phylum Arthropoda; class Insecta; order Diptera; family Tephritidae; genus Anastrepha; species Anastrepha ludens. The sequence goes on from NC_071501.1 coordinate 70,534,671, forward strand.
CACCCAAACATCCAGCTTTTTTGGAATCCAATCTTCTGCAAATGGTTCCAAACGGTTTCGTGTTCTACACCTAGTTCCTGACTAATCGAGCGAATGCTCACATGCCGGTCTCTTTGGATAATTTCAACGATTTTATCAGTCTCTACGACGATTGGCTTACCAGTACGGGGTGCACCTTCGGCATCTACTACACCAGAACGAAATCGATCGAATCAACGCTGTGCTGTGCGAATCGTTACAGTATCAGGCTCATAAACTTCACAAATTTTTGCCGCCGCCTTCGTTGCTTTTTACCTCTAAGGTAGTAAAAACGTAAAATATGACGAATTTCTTGCTTGGTGGACTCCATCTTTGACGCGCTATAACTTAAGACTGAAACGTACGATCACAACACTGTGAAATAGACACTTGTAGTATATATTATGGTCTTCAAATCGCCGTTTAGTGTGACCCCATGCAATAAGTACAATGCAAGATATGTTTAAATGTCGCCCCAATATAAGCTCATACAAGCAGTTTGTTAGTCAAATATGCAGTTAGAGATATACAGGTTATGGTGGTCACGCTTGAATTGAACAGACTGGACTTAAACATATTAGGACGAATGATTTTTTTTAACATACTAGCAGATTCGGACTCTGCATAACATTTCGGGAAAATATTTTATACCACCAAATTTTAAAAGAGGCTATCCTTAGTTAAAACCTAGTGCCATCTTAGGTCCCTTTAAACAAAAAATTAATATCAAAAATAAAATCTTCGTACCAAACATTGAAGTTTGTATATATGTATATATATATGTATGTATGCATAGTACTTTTGTTAATAAAGGGTATTTCAAAAGTGGGGTCCAGATGTCAGTAGTGAATACATCGTAGACGGTACGTTTTTTATCGTATCTTTGACATTTTCAAGTAGACAGATATATAAATTTGCATGATAGAACAACGCAAACAATACAAAAATATTCAATTTTATTATGAAAATGGTCAATCTTTAAGAACTACAAATCACAAGATTCGTAGTTTTTTTGGTGAAAATAATCGTTCGAATGAGTCGACAATTCAAAGGTTGGTGAAAAATTTTCAAGAAACTGGTTCTGTCGCGGATAGAAAAAGAAATAGCATATAAACCTCGTATGAATTAAAGATAGCTAAATTCGCCGGACCTTTTCCTAAGAACATCTATGTAGATTACCATGGAGGATGTCGAAAAAAATTCTTCTATACAAATTAACCCGCCCTAGTAAAATAATTAGTTTCTCTGAGATAATTAGTTTCTTTGAAAAGTGGAATTGTAACGATAGCTTTCAAGCAGTTCGTATTTTTTAACAGTGTTGCCTACTAGTTTTATTTTACAATAAGAGTTAATATTTTAAAATATATAAACATTATATTAAAAGATAGATTCCAAAAAAGTGGAATTTATTCAAAATATATTCTAATCTTTAATTTAAAATTTAAATTTAAAAATATTTTTATTAAGGTTTGATTTTTTTTATTTAAATCAAAATCATTAGTTTTTTTTTATTTTACTACGTGTCCATATTATTTTATGAGTTTACCACTGTATTATTATTCAAAAAGCACTTCTCTGGCAGATACTAGTGAGCACTTCAGGCCCTAACGGTGTTTGAGATGATAACAATGAGCAGTTTTTTATTTAAAAATTAGTAATTCCTTTGCCTTTTTAGAGTAATATAGCAAGGGTGATAGAGTACATGGTTACGCCTTCCGAATTCGCTGTGTCGCAAGAGCCCATGAATAACCAAATAAAACGAAAGGGAAACAACCAAGCACAAGAAATTATACGCACAAACACACACATTCCGTCTACGGCATCAGCCGCATAAAAACGCTAATGAACTGCATTTGTAAGCTTTATACTAATTTGTGCTTTCACAATTTAACACACAGCACTTCGTTTTCACTAGTTTGTATAGCTTAAATCTCACAAATCACAATATTACCAAACCATTCACTGAATTTTCACAAAACCTGTAATTTCTCCTCGTTTTGTTTGTTTTGTTCGTTTTAAATTGGAAAGGGAGCTGACGTCAGACTTGTCAAAATCGCGAAAAATAAAGTAACTGTTTCGGGAAGGTGCCACCGATGGTACTCAATTCGCCTTAGTAATGTAGGTATATATTTCACTTCGAATTCTTATAAAAGGAAAAGAAGTACAATATTATAACTAGAGATCGAATTCTTATGCAAGTGCATATTTTGTTTAACATCACAATGAAGTTCACACCTAGGTAGAAACTCATCATAATAAAATATTCAATTTGCATAAAAATCCGATCTCTAATTATAACAAACGAAAAGTACTCACCTATTTCCGAGGCTAGAACGAAAATGAGTAGTTCGCTAAGCTCTTTTATTTTATTTCATTTTTTTCTTGCGTACTCCACTCGGGAGCATAGGGCCTCGACAAGACTTTTCCGTCGTATACGGTTCTGGCCTGTTGTTTTTGCGCCGTCCCATGTTATGTCGGCAACTGCTAGCTCGCGCAACATCGACCTTCTCCAAGTATTCTTTGTTCGACCGCGACCTTTGCTCCCTTGCGCGTTCTAGTCCAGTGCCATTCTCGTGATGCTATCTAGAGGTTTTCTAAGCGTGTGACCTATCCATCGTCATTTTCTGCTTTTGATTTACCATACGATGAGTTCCTCATTTGTTAAGCTCTACAGCGCATCGTTACTGATGCTCTTTTATTTTGAATGATAATGAAAATGGACACACTTATTTTATGCTCAGCTGTAAAAGTAATTCATCACAAATACACTTCATTGCAACAATAATAAGAGAACTCTTACAAGACGAGTGCAAACCTCAGTAAAAAATTTTGAAGTTTTCACTCAAAGATGTTTATACTCCAGTGCATTTTCCACTCCTTCTCGTCATTCCTAGCGAATGGAGAATAGATGAAGCAACTGATATAAATAAAAATATTTTGGGAACACTGAATCAGAGTTGCCAAAAATTATATTTATTTCATCATTATCCTCAATCCCCAGAGCTCTAAGTTGGAGCATAGAGTTAGACTGCGTTTATTCGGAAGCACTTAATGAGTATTAGCAAGATTGTGTTCATATAGGGAAGCTTTTATTGCTTCAACACGTTACTTGTGATGCAATCGCTCTATTAGCACCCTTTGTGTGCTTGATTTTGCTGACTGTAGACTAAAACTAAACAATTGCAAGCAACGGAGCTGCCGCGTATGAATACGACGGACACCACCAAAAGAGAATTCGCAAAGTTGAAGCAACAAAAGTGTCCCTGTATGAACGCGGTCTAATGAAATTTGCCTAATATCAGAAAAGAGAGTTGGCAGCATTGGTTATTGTTCGTTATACCAGTTTTGTGAGATAAAGAACACTCGCTAGTGGTGAATCTTGCTCGATAACTTTGTTGTTGCTCTCGCATGCAAATTTTTCGTTAAGCAAGCAGAGCCCAAACATAGCGAGCAGAGTAAAGTGACGAATCGAAGACACCTACCCGCATATTGCAAATTTTCTAGACTTTCCAAATTTACAGAACACGTAATTTGTTCTCATTCATTATGAACAGAACTTTAAAAACCACTCTAGTTCACCAACTTTTTGGAATTAACTTATCTGATTCATCACACTGTACTCTACTTCACGATCAATGAGCTGCAACGAATTATGCTTTCGGAAACGCGGTCATACCGTAATTCTTCATCTTTTGCAATTTAATACTCACATGTTTATACTCATTTCTTGTTCATGCACAAACTCACTGACGACTGAAAACTACGTCTGGCTTTCAGTGGTGCAACAGCTTTTCATGTCCGCCACGGGCAAGCACATACATATGGACGAGTAGTTTACCAGCCCGCATGTCTGTCAATCTGCCTGCCTGTCTGTTTGTCTGTTATTTATTTGGCATCCCTATAAGCAACAATCCAAGCAGTTCATCCAATTTATCCCGGCGTTGTACGATAAACTCATACACTACGTTCATCTTCATGTCCATCACAAAACATTGGATAAACATTTCACATTAATTCTCGGCGAGAACAGTAACCACAAAGCACGCAGCACTCCACCCACCTGCAGGCACATACATACAGTAGATATGTAGCTAGCTAATGCAATAGAAGGCTTGAATGGACATAGAAGCTTGCTTTGAATGCATGGTAGAATGCGAGGGAGACTATGGCTAACGCAGACTGGGCTATTTGCTAAAATAACGTGCTTCAACGCCGCTGAGCCTTCTCATGTATCTTCGTCACAGTTTCTGGACTAACAACGTACGCCTTCACCCACAACGATGCTAGTTTTTTTGCCGTACATTTTCCCTATTACACTTTTGTTGTTTTTTTTTTACTATCTTTCATTTTTTTCTTGCATCATTTCGTGGTTTTTCGCCCCCAGCAATTTTTCTTTTGCTCCCCAAGACGAGGAGCTCGAGACGTGCTCGCCGGCAAATCCAGTCAATAAATTGTGCCACAAATGCGGTTGGCCGATACTGAAATCGATGCCATCGTGCTGCTGCTGCTGCTGCTGCAAAGCGTTACGGTGCTGACCACAATTTAAGTGGATGTAGGGTTACCGAGCGGAGAAAATGTGGGATGGGGATTGTGTGGTCAGACGTGCAGGAAAGCTGAGAGTCGGCAGATGGCTACTGCTCGGAAGCAGTCGAAGATTAATTTGGTGGATTTTTCATTTTTCAATATCGATTACGAATGGTAAATGATGTTGGGAAAGTTACTCGCAGCGCAGTTTGATGGGAGTTGCAGTCAAAAAATGGTCAGTGGGGACAGGCGGACAAAATGTGTATGTAAACACCAAAGTGGCAGAGAATGATTAGGCAAAGTGAAAAATTTAAACAACTTCCGTAGCAGTGAAGAGCTGGCAAAAGATATATGCAGCTATAAGAATTTATGAATCACATTGAAAGATTTAGAATTCAGTAATGTTTAGATTTACTATTTTGGGCGAATTTAAACCGGCTTTAGTAAGGTCGAGGAAACAGGCTTTACTTAACTGATTTATGTAGGTATTTAATTTGTATAATTTAAATTTTATAATTCGATCGGCCATTGGAACACTTATTTGGTCTGAGTTAGAAGTCCAACACTGAATTATAGAAAAGTTTTTTTTTTTTGTAACTGACCCTGCAAACATTTATGGTCCGCTGTCTTCGGCGCTTCATGCAAGTTTTTTGGCCATGAACACGAACCTATGCCGGTTTGTTAAGAAAAACCGCACAGGTGAATTAAAAATAAATAAATAAATTATTGGCACGTACACTTCTGTTAGATGTTTGACCGAGCTCCTCCTCCTATTTGTAGCGTGCGTCTTGATGTTGTTCCACAATTGTAGGGACCTACAGTTTTAAGCCGACTCCGAACGGCAGATATTTTTTATAACGAACTTTTTCATGGTATACACTCGGAGGTTAGCCATTGCCTGCCGAGAGGCGATCGCTATTAGAAAAAAATTCTTTTGATGTTTCGTGGATTCACGGATATTCGAACCTACGCTCTCCCGAATTGTAGTCCCGCACCAAGCCATTTGGCTACGGCGGCCAAGGTGAATTGAACAACCGAAATATACGGTGAAGTAAAAGGTAACAGCTCCGGGACTATAGCGACAAAGCCATTGCTAAACAGGTCCTACTCTGAAATCCTTTTCATCAAGCTGGTCGAGGAATTGGCAGACCACGTATCACTTGGTGACGCTCGGCATATGCAGAAATGAAATCTCTCGACCTGGCATGAAATGAATTGGGATCACTAGCACCGTGTTCGTTGGCGAAGAGGAGTAGTTGACGCCCTATACTCCTGATAGATGTTTAAGGAACGCATTGTTCTATTCAGAGTAGGCGTATAACTATACGACACTCACGCCAAAATGGACACCAACATTTGTATGAGAATCTCCTCCAGATAAGTACCTAACAAAGAGTTTCGGTCGCATGGGCAAAAATGCCGAATGCCAAAATATTTCGAAAACTAAGAAATTAAATATGAAAAGGATCGATCAATGATTTCAAAATATTTAAATATATTAACTTGGAAATTGGAATTTGTTTTCAGACTTTTTTTTGTTTTTTTTTTTACAAAAAGAAAAGTTTAAAGATATTGAGTTCGAACATAGTTGCCGTATATTTTTGTTTTTATGGAAAGGGTAAAACTTTTTCATTAGAAACAAAACAATTAATTAAAATGTTATTAGATTGCCATATAACTTATTTATGTAAGTAAATTTAATTATTTATTTTGTTAGCTGAAACAATATGGAGATTTAAAGACAGCTTTGATAAAAATAGTATTACAATAACATGAATCAAAAATCAAGCGCGAAATCCTAGGTTCGCAAAAAAGACGATTAAAAACGGCGGCGGAAGCATCATGGTTTGGGGAGCTTTTTCTTGGCATGGTGTTGGGACGATTGTTCGCGTGGTTGGTAAAATGGATAGATTTCAGTATTTGGATATACTCCAGAATAAAATGGAGCCATTTGTGTTTAAGTTTATGCCATTAAATTTGACATTTATGCAGGACAATGATCCAAAGTATACTGCAATGCCAGTGAAGCAATGGCTCAGAAGAGAAAAATTAATGTACTGGATTGGCCGGCGCAGAGCCCTGATCTCAATAGAAAGTTTGTGGAATGACGTTAAGGTCAAAATTTGCTAACAAATGATGATTTGATTGATTGATTTGATGATTTGTGGGCCACAGTTGAGGCGGCTTGGTATTCGATTTCAAAGGAAAGATGTCACAAGCTTGTAAAAAGCATGGAGCGACGGCTTGAAGATGTAATCAAAAACGGTGGATATAGTACAAAATACTAATCTGGTAAAACAATATTATTACTTGACTATCTGATTTGTTTACTATTTTTGCTTTTATTTGGAATTTTTTGGGATGTGCTATTTATGTGTCCAGGATGTTTCGTGAGTTATCAACGTTCTCGTAAATTAAATCAGAACTGAAATTCTTCTTGACCATTTTTTTTTTTTGTTTTAAAGTGGAAGTAAATAAGTTTTTAATTTTTTATATTGTTTTTTTTTTGCAATCAAAAATAATTATTTAAAAACATACTCCACTCTTTGCTTTCAAAGTCTAAATGTGCTATTTATATGAACATGGTTGTATCTGCGTAGAATTTGGAAATGCAAAATGTAGTCCAATGCAAAATTAATGAGCCCTAAGAATGCTTAAAATATTTATTTTTTTATTTTTTAAGTTTGAATCAAACAAAATATTATTTTATCATACAATTTTCCGTACATTTTCGGTTAATCTAAAAATCCAATTAAATTGCAGAATTTTATAAATCATTTAAATCATATATTCTTACATAATATAATTCATTAACGGAAATTAATAGTGCTTTTGTGAGCTAAATAACATTTTCTAAGGACCTGAAATGCATACATACACACATAGCTAAATTGCCGGAAAAATCTCTTATTTTCACTCATTCCTCACTCATAAAATCGAAATCATTACGTTAAGTAAATTCATTAAATTTATGCATACACAAGCACGCATACCCCAATCAACGCTTCTAGCACCCCGCCAAATCACTATATAAACACCTAGAAAGGAAGACAGCTGAGTGCAAGCAGAGTACGAATTCTTATTAAAAGCTTATTAGATATGCCTGGATAAGTCAAATTGCAGAGCGATCAACACACATTTCTACCCTTACCGCCAAACTCCATTTCGCATATTTGATTACATTTCAACTCCACCAAAATTCCAGCTGCGCATTTGCACCCTCAAATAAGTTTTTCGCACAGCTCCCTGCTGCTCATGCCTACATTGTGGAAACTTATCTGGAGCACGTGGTCATTGCTTATTCTTCATTAACACACATACATCAATCGGACCTCCCAGTTCAAGTTCTGGCGCAGTATTATTACTAGCATACATTTGCATGGTCGCATGTAGTCAGCCATATTATACTCGTACTGCTATTTTGCTCTTTCGCCTCTAATAAATCATCTCTAAATGGTGGTGCACTTCCCCATACTCACTTGTATGTGTAAGTGGAGCTTGTAAGAATTCGCCAAGACAACGCTTGCAGAGAAAATCTGCACTGGTGAAGCACTTTCTGATTCAGAACTACAGATTTCCACAATTGCGAAGCACTGCGCTACTCAGAGCGCCGCCAAATGAAAGCTTTCGCGTGTACACCCTGTACTACTACTTCAAACAACAAACGTTGCATAGCTTTAGGCATGCAGTGATAAAGCAAACTTTGGCGGATACGCGTTTCCTCAAAAAAAGTAAAGAAATATGCTTATAAAGCATTAAAGTAATCATAAATGATGTGAAATTTAACTTACATGAAAAAAGTCAGATTTCTAAATGATAAAAATATTTTAGTGACTGTACGTTTTTTGAAGCCGTTGCTGTTTACTTATCGGATCAACAAAAGTTGAGTTGACTGAATACCCGAAATTACCGGAATAGTTTAGAGATAAAAGTGTTAAGAGGTAAAATTGCTCTTTCCTAAACTTTCATACCGAAATCTTAACACAACCTCCTTATTTTACACCACATCGGCCCGAGCAGTTAGAAGTAGGTGGAGCAAAATTAATCGTCAATTTTTATTTTTACATTTCTTTTTTGGGGGTATTTGAAAGTATTAGTGTTCCTGTAAATAGCCTTGAAGAGCGGCAGCACAAATGAGAGCAAATCTGAGACACTCTTTTAGAAAGGCTTTAGAAAGAGTTCGCATATTCTATAGACAAAGATTTCGTACCTGCTTAGAAATTGAAGAAGGGCACCTTGAACGCCTTAAAACTTATGGCCCCTATTATGAGTTAGATTCGATCTTCGATATTCGCTGGTTGTCGAAGATCGAAAATCGAATGTCAATTTGGTATTATGAGCGGTGCAACTCTATCGAAATTTTCGTTGTTTACCGAATTTAGAGCCGAATGCAATTTTGCTTTCGATTGTGTAGCGTATTTTGGGAGAATTAGTTAACCCGAATCTTCCCACGATTACCATATGGTAATGCAAACATGCCGTTACAATTTTACGTATTATGTCTGAACTAAATAACAAAAAAGAATAACTGTATTTCACGCAGAATAAATGCAGCTCACGGAAAAACATAAGTGTTTTGTTATTTTTAGTGCAGCTAGCAAAGCTATAAGACGTCAAACTCAGGTGAAAAAAAAAGTGAATTATTGTGGTTTTTTAACATGGCACGTCGGTAAGTATATGAATAACTTTTTGCTTTTTTGATATATTTCCAAAAAAATTGCATCAGTTGGTAGCTAATGAAATAAACTAGTAAATGCAAGTTTAGTTTTGTTTGAAATTTGATTTTTTGTGTAACTTTTTTGTATTTTATTCAAGGCGTTACCATATGGTAACCGTGGGACGTCTAGGGTACAGGGTTTTAATTACGTTTGGTGTAGTTTGTTTTTGAGATTTTTGATCATATTTATTGATATTTTGTGAATTACAGCGGTTTATCGTTGCAAGAAATGCTTGATTTCATTCAAGAACTCGATGAAGCAGAAGATCAAAATCAACTGTGTGATATTCCAACCACTCTTTATATCGAGCCTCCTGTGGATGGCAACGAATCTGGCGAAGATGACGCTGAAGATGATTGTGCGGGCATTCCAGATAATGTTTGCCCGGCTCAGCTAAGAGGTGGCTGCGAAGTTGTTATGGCTAGTGGGCGACGTATGCAAGGTTTCGATGAAGAGAAGGATATGGGAGGCATGTTTAGAGACGGTATAAGCATACCATCATTTTAATCTTATAAACTCTAAATTTTTCAGCACCAAATCCAGGTGATTTGCCTGTTATTGAGGTTGCAGACACTTATAATGAGATAGAGGATGAAGAAACAAGGGCTAATCGTTCAGAATCTCCAATGAGGAAGCGCTTATGTAAAATTGAACCGAAACCTTCAAACGTTGCATTGCCATCAGGAAACAAGGAAACTGTTTTTGAATGGATCAAGAAGAAATCGTCATCTCTAATTCCAATTTTTCCAAGCGCAAATTACGAAGATTGTCGCCATTCACTGCCACACGAACAGTTTGAAAAATTTTTTGATGACACGTTATTGGAACATATTTGCGAACAAAGTGCGTTATATTCGGTGGAACAGAATAGACCGAACCCAAATATAACAGTCAGCGAACTTAGAGCATTCATAGGCATATTGATCGTCACTGGCTACAGTTATCACTCCAATTACAAACATTTGTGGAGTCAGGATGAAGACATTCGGAACAATCTTGTCAGTAACACTATGCGTCGGAATCGTTTTCAAGAGATTTTGCAAAATCTTCACTTCGAAAAAAATTCCAAGGCTTCTTCAAAAGACGGCCCAAATCCTGACAAAATGTGGAAACTGCGTCCTCTTACGGATCATTTGAAAGCAAAAATGATAGAAAATTTCCATCCGGAACAAAATCTTTCTTTCGACGAAAGTATGATATCCTATTTTGGTAAACATGGATGCAAGCAATTTATAAAGGGCAAACCATTACGATTTGGATATAAAGTCTGGTCCTTATGCCTTCCATCTGGTTATTTGGTGAATTTTGAAATTTACCAGGGGAAGAATCCTCGATCGAATTTGGAGTACGAAGCAAAGTTTGGAAAATGCGCCGCTCCTTTAGGAAGCATGATCGACGATTTTCCTGATGAATTGAAATCGCTGTCATTCCAGTTTTATTTCGATAACCTGTTTACTAGTTATCCTCTGTTGGCATATCTCAAGCGGATATAAAGGTACTGGGACAATCCGAGAAAACAGAATTCCAGCAATCTGTCCACTAGTGCATAAAAAAGACTTCAAGTCAATGGAAAGAGGTTACTCTGAATCAATTGAAATGAAAAGCACTGGTATTTGTTTGGTGAAATGGAAAGATAACAATGTTGTCTGCATGTTATCTACCTGCTTTGGTGAGGATCCGAAATCAAGGGCACAGCGTTATTCGAAGGCAAGTGGATCGAAAATAAATGTACCCCGTCCTTGCGCAATCACGGAATATAATAAATTTATGTGCGGAGTAGACCGATTAGATCAAAATCTATCCCTGCACCGCATCTCATACAGGGGAAAAAAGTGGTGGTCTAGCATTTTTATCTGGCTGTTAGATGCTTGTATTCAAAATGCATGGCAACTTTACCGCAAAGATCAACCTATCAGTCAGTTAGAATTTCGACGACAAGTTGCAGTATACTACTGCAAACACTATGGTATACCGCCCAAAAGTCCTGGACCTGCGCCCTTTCACAGATATGCATACCAACCAGGTCGAGTTGAACATACTCTGCGCTATGATCAGGTTGGACATTTTGTGGTACCATCAAATCGTAGGCATTGTGCCAGTGACGGATGCAGAGTTAATGGACGAACTGCATGTGGTAAATGCAACGTAGGACTTTGCGTACAATGTTTTGCTCAGTACCACACAAAACCATGATAAATTTCAGTTCAAAAATGTTTTTTTTTTCATTGTCGTGAATTCATTTATTTTACTTATTTTTTAAATAAAAATGTTTGAAAACAGTTATTTTTTGAAAAATTAAAAATAAAACGACATTCGAAAACCATGTTGTCTAGAGGTCCCACGATTACCATATGGTAACGCTAGTTTTCCGCATTTTCCGGAAAATCGAAGCGAGGAAAATGAAAATGGACTTCATTTTCGTGCTCAGGAGATCGAAATACATAAGTATACAACATTTCACAAAAATCCAAAACAAAAAAAGTTATGGGACTTCCCGGGTTAAAATGTAAGTTGTTTGCGATTATTGATTGTTTTATAGTAACCAAATAATAAACATGTCCTATTTTTTTTTATAATTTTATGCAGGTCGAAAGTCGTGAGTACCAAACAGCAATTAGAAAGGCTAATCGCATTAATGGAAGAGAATTCACAATTCGCAAAAGGGATTTACACAAAAATTTAAGCAACAAAAAAATGGGAGGAGTTTACAACGGAGCTGATTTGATTGGGACCACCAGTAAGAACGGCAGCACAATGGATTAAGGTTAATAATGGTTTTTTTGTGATGTTTGTAGAAATACATTTTTATTTTCCCTTCACAAGTATGGACTGCTGAATGACGAATATTTGAATGAGGAAAATTTATAACAAAAATAAAAAAGAAACTATGGCATAAAGGTTTTTATTTAATACTTTTTAGTTTTTTCCATAATATTCTAAGAATATCATTTCTCATGTTTTCTGCTTCTCCGTTATTTGACTCCACTTCAATATTTCCAGCATCATCGTTGAGGGTCTCATCGGATAACTCTTCATCCGGAAGTTGAATATTGTAAAGCAGACAAATGTTGTGCAAAGCTGCACTACCATTAATAATTTGTGTTACTTTTTTTGGAGAATAGTGGAGAGCTCTTGCCTGCAACAAACATCTAAATCGGTTTTTCTAGACTCCAATTGTTCTCTCAATGATACTTCTCGCTTTAGCATGTTGTTAGTTGTATGTCCTTTGTGGAGACCCTTCCTCAGAGTTTCTGAACGCAGTCATTAAATATGGTTTTAGAGCGTATCCAGCATCTCCTGAGACAGACAAAAATTATTAAAAACGGAAGTTCAATTGGTGTTTATTACATACCGAGGATCCAAGTATTGCGACGACCATTGAGATGTTGCTCCTCTAAATGCGCTTTCAATGGCCACATGTTGAAAGCCATAGAATCATGAGTAGCTCCTGGATTTTTCGCAATTATATAAGTTATTTACAAACCTGAAATTTACATTATTCACATTGAGATAAATCGTCGAACCACAACTCCGTTGTACTCATTTTCACAAAAAATACTTTTTTTAATTTTTAAAAATGTTTTTAACAAAGAATTTCAATACAACCGCTTTTTCTTTTATTTTTATTTGCTGTATGAGCTGAGAAAAAATTATCTATTGTAAATGCGTCGAGCGATCAAAATTCACAATAGTCCTATTCTTCAGCGAATGAGCACCATAATACCAAATGAAAATTCGTTCGATCAGCACTTTCGACTACAGTCGAAGATCGAATGTTGCTCATAATAAGCGCCTATATAACTATCTTTGTTGTTTTATATGTTGCTTTTTCATATAGGAATAGCCTGTATATCTCCAGGACCCACTTTACTTTTCTGACCCATGTTTATTACAATTTTTTTTGCTTTTGGTCCCTTTCTTCGATGCTTGGCCGAGCTCCTCCTCCAATTTGTGCTGCGCAGTTTTTTTTATGCCGCCTCCGAACGGCAGATGATTATTTACAAAGAGCTTTTTCATAGAGGAAATATACTCAGAAGTTTACCATAGACCGCCGAGGGACGACCTCTATTAGAAAAACTAGCGTTTTTATATTTTCTTTTATTTTACATCAATTTGTTTGCTGTTTAGCAAAGGGTAAGTATTCATTCAACTCTGTTTGCTCTACAGGGTTGTACATATTCGACAGACCCATCTGGCAACCCTGTATCTTTTGACAGAGATCGCTTAATGACATACCGCGTTGGAAGCTTCAGTCCAAGCAGATTTTTACCATGGAACAGTACACGCCACGCGAGTGCTCCCAAATTGTTGAAATTTACATTCAACAAAAGAAGTCAATTGTGAAAACTCAACGTGCGTATAAAAATTAAATAATGTGACAAATGGCGATTTTGACTGGCCACCGCGTTCGCTCGATTTAACGCCACCTTCTTTTCATCGAGGTCAGAAGGGTGCCGAAGCAATCCGGGACATTTGCGACGGGTATAGAGAAGGTCGTCACGGGAGATGAGAAATAGTGCCCGTACATCCAGATGAAGTAAAGAACGGGTTGGGTGGCTCCAGGAGATACGAGAAAGCCGAGAGTCAAGCCGGATCTTCATCCAAAGAAGATTATGATATGTGTTTGGTGGAACTGGGAGGCCATGATACACTGGTAAATGCTCGAAAAGAATACCACGGCCAACAAGGAGCTCTACATTGCACAGCTACACTGCGTGAATTAGGCTGCTCGACTGAAATAACCTCATCGACATGGACAAACCATACTCCTGCTCGACACCGCCAGGCCCCATGTCGCACAAGTCGTCTAAGCTGCACTCCAAGAGCTCAAATGGGAGGTCCTTCAGCATCCGCCGTATTCTCCGGACCTTGCACCGACCGTTTACCATATTTTCCGCAAAATTTTTTACATTGGTGTGCATGAATTTGTAACTTAAATCTTCATTTCCGTATTTCCTTTTAAAATTTCTCGAACGGCGCATCCCCACAAACTAAAAAAACTATTAAATAAGTAGACACCCTATAATCAAGTATCAGTATGCCAAGTGTAGTATTTTGGCACCGTCGAAAGTGACCCTACTTTCGTCTTAAATTTTATGATTTCAGTTTAACTCGGCCCCACAGATTCCGAAAATCCTCAATTTCCACCAAATGTAAATTCCAGTTTCGTCGAAAAAAAATAGCCAATGCATTTTAGTGTTTTTTAAATAATTTAATGTTATTTAAAAAAATAAAAATTAAAATATAAAGAGGACGTAGAGACGTATCATTTAATATAATTTTAGTTGTTTTACACAGAAATCTTTTTTTTTTCATTTTAATTAAATAAAGTCTAGAAAATGAAAGTAATTTGTCACAAACAAAAAATGTAGAGAGTGAAGAAAAAGTGTGTTGCTTGATAGAACGAGAACGCAAGACAGATAAAAAAAGAGAGAGAGAGAGAGAGAGAGAGAGGAGCGCGAAATGTCGGTGATCAGTTACAAGCAAAGCCGTTAACGATTTGTGGAGGGCAAAAGAATATCATCCGAATCAAAGAATTTTAATGCATAATTCTTTTTTGCTGCTTATGTATGTATGTAGTTCCTCGGCACAACAACGGCATGAACGGCTCTGAAAACGTTTCAAACTTTTCGACAGCTGCAGCGCATTCTATGTTGACTTTTTTCTATTGTTTTCTGTTAATCCTTCATTTGCTGGTTATAGCCATAATTGCCCGCATATTCTACTCATCTCTCTGTGCCCCTTTCCTGCCGATGCTACAGCTTCCTATGCTACTACTGTTGTTATTGTTGATGTAGTTGTTTTTGTTTTTTTTTGTGTTTTTTTACTCTCATCATAACATATCCCTGAGCAATTCCTTTTGCGCGGCAGTCAACTTCTCCGGGAATTGTATATCGAACGCCACCAGTAGATCACCTTTCCGCGTTGGATCCTTGGGGAAGGGCAAACCATAGCCTTGTATACGCTTCACCGTATTCGGTTTGATAATCTCCTGCATGGTGCTGATACGCAACTTATCACCGGACATTGTAGGAACTTGGAAGACCACACCGCATAAGGCCTATTGGCGAAAAGAGAAAAAATAAAGTAAAAAATTAGTAAAGCCATTTCGTAAAATAAACAAACAAAAAATGGGGAAAAAGAGAATACGAAACAAAGTGAACAAACAAAAAAATGTACATAGATACAACTTAAATTGTGTAGGGTCGCTTGTGTTGGCGTTTGAGCGATACATTCTCGGCATCAAAAGGCTTTTAAATATCGCTCAATCAAATATCAACTAATCCGCCCGCAAATAAACAATTCAATTTCCTTCCAATTTGCTGCCCGCATCATTCATTGGTGACGCATCCTTGTGCTCTTGTTCCGGCTTGTTGGTGTATCCCAACGCTATGTCAATGCAGTCATTCAACAAATTATCAATCTTCTTTGCCACTAAATGCGCATACAAGACTGTTTATCCTGGCGGTTACAATGGAAATTGTCTATGGTACAACAATACACTAGCATTTCGTATTCACTTATGTAACTATCTGTAGGAGTGGGCGTGTGTGTGTGTGTGTACATTTCATTTATATCTTAATGCGACATCTAAATCCTTTTTTTATATACTTAATCGTGCTTAAACATGTTGTTGACAACTTGTTTGTTTTACAAATACATACAAACGAATATTACAAGCACACACACTCCCATATGCATACACACAAATACGTGGAAATGTAATATACTATTTCAGGCTTAACAACTCCCCATCGCCTACTACGGCTGTACGTCTCACTTTCGCTTTTACTTAAACATTTGTTGATTTTAGCTTTATTGATAGTTTTCTGTTGGCTTTTATACATGCATACCTATGCGCATCAAGACATACATGCATACATATACATATATTGATAATGTACATATACATATACATGTCATAAGCCCAGCTGGAAATTTTTAAAATGCATGTACATATGTATGTGTGTGTTTGTATAAGCAAAAAACGAAATTGCTCAGGCACGCCCGCAGAACAGAAGTAATGTTAGTTTGGAAGCGGGAGTATAACATAGTGAAAAGATTTTTAGAGGTGTGCTACGTAGCAGACCGTTATTCGGCTCTGAGCGAATTTCACAGAATTAGCTGATGGACTCACGTCACTTGGGTCGCGAAACGCTTTGTTTACGAGAAAACTGAGATTGTGTTAGTGATATATGAAAAAAATCAACGAATGGCAACACTTCGTTGCCACATGAATAACGAGTGATTGAACGAGTGTGTAATTTTTTTTTCGCCATAGCTAAATAGCAAACCTTTTTTAATTTTTTTTTTTTTTTGTTTTTTGTGCCGATGAGGGGGTTCAAAATGCCTAATGCATCAACCGTCGCCGACTCTGGAACCTCCTCCAGAGTGGCATTCCATATTCCTCATGACAAAGGTCTATCTATGTGCCTGCGTCCAGGTCCCGCTTTTTTATCCGGAGAATTCTTTCCGCGAATCCACTGATGATGTCTCACCTTTCGTCGCTACTTAGCATCTTGTCGATTACATTTTCAGTGGTTATGTGACCGACAGCATTCTCCAGCGTTCGACGTTCTTGTTCACAACGCCTGCATTAGAAGAATGTGTGCTCAGCGGCATCTTTGGCGGCATGCCCGTATATGCATGCGTGGTGTTCGTATTTCCCTATTTTGAACAGGTATTTCTGGAAATACCCGTGCCCCGAAAGCATTTGGGTTGTAAAAAAATTGACTTCGCCGAAGTCCCTGCTGTTGCATGTGGCAACGTCTTTCATAAGCCTAGCCGTCCATCTGCCGGGTGTTTCGATAATCCCGCGGTCTTGCCATAGCCTTGTTTCGGCAGGTTTGCTAACTCTCTTTTCCATTACCTCTTCCTTTAATGCCCATAGCTTTTTCCTTTCAGTCTATTGAACCGCTTATTACTTGAACAGCTGGCCCTGATACTGTGCAATAGAGGGAAAGAACTTTCAGGGCTGCTGTCGTTGTACCGATGCCAAGAGCTTTCATCGATGATTTACCTTTAGCGCACTTGCCCACAGTTTAGCTCCGTCAAAGCGTGGTAGCCATCAGCAAACCTGGTAATCTTGGTGCCATAGTTACCCATTTTTACTTACAGGTTGGTGGAAAAGTAGTAAAAGCGACACCTAGCGACTAACAGAGGTATCAACACTTATGCGATATTTCAATAATTTATCTTTCGTGTGAACTCACACAAAAATTATATTTCAAGCTGTAAATTTAGACTTTGTTTCAAAGTCAGTTTTTTGCTTTTTCATGGAAAGAACCGCGCAGTGATGGAATTTTTGGCTTAAGGAGATTAAAAAAAAATGGTTAAAGTGTTAAAAGCATCTGCTCTAAAAAGATATACAGTGTCTCACAAAATTATTTGGAAACCTGCTTTAATTTTCCTAAGAGACATTCAAAAAAAAAAATTATTTTATCTCGGGTTCACATTCAAAAACTAGTTTTTTAACACTCAGCTTTCTCTTGAAAGAATTAATTCAACATCTCAAAAAACAAATTATGAGTGTAATCCGCTATAAACAAGAACTGGCTTGAATTCACATTACATAAGTCTTCAGATCTTTAAATCGTAATAAACTTTTGCAAAGGCACCGTTTTACCCACACAAGACGTGTCGCTGTTGGTAGAATTTAACATTCAATCTGTTAGTTGTTGTTGTTTTAACAGCATAGTTAGCCCTGTCAGTGTGGGTATATCATCTGTCGTCTTCGTCTAGCTCATCTAGGGGTAGGCCCAGGAAACATGCTGTTTCGACGGGTTGGGTCCAGAGGGAGAGGGGGGTTAGATGAGTCTGATTAAGGGGGCATGTGAAGAGGTGGTTAGTGTCGTGCGGGGTACCTTCACATGCCGGACATGTGTTTGGTATGTCGGGGTCAATTCTGGATAAGTAGGAGTTTAACCTGCTACAATATCCAGAACGTAATTGTGCCAATGTTACACGAGTCTCACGGGGAAGCTGGAGCTCTTCTTCTGCAATGGGTGGTGGTTGGACTCCGATTACGGCATTCACGGGACGGGAGTTCATGAAGGTGGTAACGGCCTCCCGGTGAATGTCGTTTATTGACTGTCTGAATACTGTCCGGTCCAGTAGGTCTCGGTCAGTTTTGTCCTGGAGTTCGTCAGCGTAGTCGAGGAGGTGTCTCCTGACGTGCCTGGGAGGCGGCTCAGGCTCAAGCAGGTGTCTGCAGGGGTGAAACCTGCGGTAACACCCCAGCAGGAACTGCTTGCTGAGCAGTTTGTTGTGCTCCGCGACTGGGAGCATTTGTGCCTCGTTGTGCAGGTGTTGTATGGGTGACATCAGGAGGCACCCGGTCGCTGTCCGAATGGCGGTATTCTGACATGTCTGAAGCTTTATCCACTGCGAATCACTAGTGCCAGGCGACCAGACAGGCGCAGCATAGTTTAGAACCGGCCGGCCAATTGCCTTAAATGTCGAAAGCAACAGTTCTTTGTCCTTGCCCCAAGTGCTGCCGGCCAGCGATTTGAGGACCTTGTTGCGATTTTGGACTTTAGTGGCAATTGCGGTTGTGTGCGCAGAGAAGGAGAGCAAGCTGTCAAAGGTTACACCCAAAATTTTGGGGTTATTCACAGTCGGAATTGGTGTGTCGTCGACTTTTACCTTAAGGGACAGCTTGACCTCCTTTGTCCAGGTGGTGAAAAGGGTCGCCGTGGACTTAGTGGGGGAAAGTTGGAGATTCCTCGCAGTGAAAAAGCGAGAAAGGTCGGTGAGGTAGTTGTTCACTTTGGAACACAGGCCATCGATGTCATTGCCCGACGCCATTATCGTGCAGTCGTCAGCGTATGAGATCAGGGAAACTCCCGCTGGTGGTTGGGGGAGCTTCGAGATGTAGAAGTTAAAAAGCAAGGGTGAAAGGACACCACCCTGCGGTACGCCTTGCTTAATCTTCCTCTGCTTTGACATTTGATCTCGAAAAATCACTGACGAGTGCCGACCGCTCAGGTAGTTCGCGGACCACCTCTTCAGCCCTGGCGGGAGTGTCGACTGATAAATATCATCTAGTAGCGTGGAATGGCTGACTGTATCGAAAGCCTTCTTTAGGTCCAACGCTACTAGGACAGTCCTCTCGCAGGGGCGGTTTTGGTTAAGCCCGCGATTTATCTGGGCGTTTATGGCGGTGAGTGCCGTGGTGGTGCTGTGCACTCGTCGGAATCCGTGCTGATGTGGGGCTGGGGCCAGGTGGGTCGTGAAGAGTGGGAGTAGGAGGGCTTCAAGTGTCTTCACTACTGGGGAAAGGAGAGTTATCGGCCGATAGGACTCCCCTTGGTTGGCGGGTTTCCCAGGTTTCAATAGTGGGACCACTCTCCCTGCTTTCCACTTGTCAGGGATGATGAGAGTGGCCAGAGACAAATTGAAGACCCTTGTGAGGTATCCTACTCCCAGGGGTCCCAGATGCTTCAGCATCAGCGCGTTAAGTCCGTCAGGGCCAATGGCTTTCGAAGATTTCGACTTGTTGATGGCCCCCTGAACCTCATCACCGGAGAAAGTAAGTGGCGCACTGTCGTTCGTCAGTTTGTGCAGCCTTCTGGTAACACGACGTTTGGTTCTGTCGCCCGGAGGATGCAGTGTAAACAGCCGGCTAAAATAGCTCGCGCATCTCTTCGGGTCCGACGAAGTACAACCGTTGAAGGTGATAGCCACCTTGTCGTTGTGTTTCGTCGGGTTCGACAAGGACCTAACGGTGGACCAGAGCTTACTCACTCCGGAGGTGAGGTTACAAGTCTTCAGGTGCTCAACCCATTTAGTCCGCTTGTGTTGATTTACCAGTTGCCGGATCTCCAAATTGAGATCCCTTATGCGGGGATCCCCGGGATCGGCCTGGCGTAGGTGGTCACGCTCGTTTGCTAAACTGGCTGCTTCTGCTGGGAAGTGGGGACGGATGTCCTTATAACATCCAGCTGGGATGAAGCGAGCCGCAGCAGCTGTGAGCACCTTGCGGAATGCGCGTTCGCCGACGCGCACATCAGTGGGGATGGGAAGAGCGGCGAAGGTGTCCTCGGTGAATTCCGTGAAGCCGGCCCAATTAGCTTTTATAAAGTTAAAATAGGACCGGTGATTCGCGGAAACGAAATCGGCAGGTCTCTCGATCGAGACGATAATGGGCAAGTGGTCTGATGCAAGCGATAGCATAGGTCGCCACGTTATGCTATTTATCAGACCCGCGCTAGCTATTGTTAGGTCAGGCGAGCTGCTACAATTGCCCACTACCCTGGTGGGGGCGTCGTCGTTCACTGTGCTGAATGTCGAGTCGTCTATCTGCTCTGCCAATTGCTGTCCCCTACGATCATTTGGCAGGCTTGAATGCCAAAGATCGTGATGCGCATTGAAGTCACCTACAACCAATCGGTTTTCACCTCTGATGAGCGCACCTATATCAGGGTGATATCCTGCCGGGCAGCAGGTGACAGGGGGTATGTATATATTAAAAATTTCGAGCTCGGAATCGCCTGACCGGACAGCTATGCCTTGACATTCTAAGGTGCTGTCCCTGGGGTCGATTCCTTCATCGATAAGACGATACTGCACAGTGTGGTGGACTATAAACGCTAGGCCACCACCGTTGTCTCGCTCGCGATCGTGTCTGTGCACGTTATAGCCATCCCTGGTGATCAGAGATGACCTAGCGTGCAACTTTGTTTCTTGGACCGCAGCTATCTTGATACTGTGCCGGTTCATAAAGTCGACTATCTCGTCGACCTTACTCGTAAGTCCGTTGCAGTTAAACTGGAGAAGCTTGAAGCTTCTCGGTGAGGTCAGTGTAATCCGGGGGGTGAGGGACGCGTGGGGTTGTCTACGTTGGACCTGCTGTGCAATCCACTGTGGTTGTTGCGGCCTGATGGTGGTGGGCGGCCGCTCCTCCGGGGGAGGTAGTGGGTGCAGAGCTCTGCAGCAGGGGGCAACGTAGGCAGTTGTCCACTCACGGGTGGTGGGCAGGCCGGAACATCTCCGAAAATGGCACCAGCCATTGCAGGAATTGCACTGGACTGATACCAGATTCCGAGGTATTACGGTCTGACACACGGAACAGACTGTACGGGGGACCAGGAGCTGCTGGTTTGTCCCCGCACTGGGGTTGGAGCAGGAAGGGATAGGAGGGGTTAAAGGGGAGTTGTGTTGCTCCGATAGGCTCCTCACCGTGGAGGTGTGGGTTGTGGTGGCGGTTGGTAGTGCCGGCCTATCAGGGGGTGTAGTAGCCGTGGAGGCATCAGACGCCTGTTGGCGGGAGCAACACGTGGCCACATACCGTGTGGACCACTCCCTGTGCGACTTAAGGCCTGAGCAGGTCTTAAGGTGGCTCCACCCGTTGCACTTATTGCACCTAACCGAGGTGGAGTTCGGGTGGAGCCGTTGGTGGCAGACGCAGCAGTAGAATACCTCTGGCCCAGGGTTGGATTCGACACCAGCCCTGAGGAGAAGTATTTGGAGCAGGTTAGCTGCGGGAGTTTGCTCCTGTGACGTAAGGGGTGGGGTGATATACGATACACTAGACAGGGCTAGTGTACTGGGGCGGCAGCCCTTGGTCGGGAATAAAAACCCGAGTCATTCCGGTAACGTAGAACCGGCTGCCATGGGAATGGCAGTAGAATTCTATGGTGTCGCTAGTTTTCACTTAATGTGTAATAAAATACGAGCAATTGTTTAAAATATGGGTAGCAAGTCAAAAGAAATTACTTTGGAGGAAAGAAAAATAATATTTATTTTACGTAATGAAGGAAAAACATTAAAAAATATATCAAATTCCACAAAATGAATGCGATAACGAGCCGAAGCATGCAGCTCACAATAGGAAGAATTGGATGTTATTTAACACCTCGAATAACTTTGTAACACCGCCTCAGTCGCCGAATCTAAATCCGGTCGAGCACTTGCAGGCAAATTTGAAGTGTGGCTTTCGGAAAAATGAAATTACATCAAAGGACAGCCTTAAAGCCACGGTAATCAAGAAGGAGCGGAGCTGTGAGAACGCGAAAGTTTGTATTCTCAATGCAGAATAGATTAGGAGAAGTTATTAAAATGAAAGGATACGCTAATAGATATTAGTTAAAAATATATGTCTTAAATTGTTAAGTGAATGCAATATTTACTTCCGCTTTTGCTTGAAAAAAAAATTTAATATCTAAATTAAAACTTAGTTTTTAGTTTTTGAGCAATAAATAAAAACTGAAAGGAGATTCTGATATTTTATAATCTAGAAAATATATTTCCGAATACTTTTGTGAAGCACTGTATATGTATGTACATAAACCTTGGCGATTTAAATTTGGGTATTTTGAGTTTGGGGATTATATTTTTGAGACTCTGTATTTGGGGATATTTTTCAAGCTCGGGATTTTGTGTGTGGGGATTACATTTCTGGGGATTTTGAGCCGCTCCCGAAAAGATTATCTCTTTTGGGAGGTTTACCAGCAACAAAAATTCATTAACAAAATTGTGAAAGTATATACGGCGTTGAAGATGAGGCATACAGTGGACATCCAAAAAGTGCAACAACCCCAGAAAGCATTGAACGAGTGCACGATATTATTTGTGAAGCGTCGAGGAGTTAGAGCAAGCGTAAATACTTCAGGAATATAGGAATGAATACTCCATATTTTACACAAGGAATTACATATGTATGAAAAATATATTCGTAAAGTTCGTTAGCAATTCAACGAAAAGCTTTAGAACAGTATTTCGTAGAGTTGCCAGAAAATCATTAAAGGGTTAGTATAAAATTATAGGAGCATCATTGGAATAAGTATTTGAAGTGGAGGGAGTTTATATTGAATAAAAGAGGCTAATTTCATTTTTTACTTTCCTACTATTCAACCAGCCCGTTGCGCTATGGGATTCCTTAACTGGGATTCCTTTAACCAACCAAGATATTCTTCTTTTCAACCACTTCCAATATCAGAGCTACCATCTCCGTCATCTCTGTCAGGCTTATGAAAAAGCATATCATCAAATATTGAAAATATATTACTTCAACCCCATCTTCGTCATCTGTGCAATTGCCAGAAAATTCCAATGGCATTCACTCAGAAGTGCATTACAGAACCTGCTCGATAAACTCGTAATAGCAAATCATTTTATAAACTACAGACATTTTCCAAGACCCATGTTGGCCGATTTAGGTATAAGAATATATCTGTAATATCTCTACTTTTTTTCTCTTAATTGGGGCTTAAAATCTTCAAGAATCTGCTAAAGAAAAACTCTCTAGAATAAAGAGAATTTCTATGCCTAACCTAGCCTAACTTAACCTAAAAATTTTTAGTATACGGATATACACACCAACGCTCAAAAATTAGATATCTGAGCTAGAATAGTGAGACCTAAATTCAGTACATCTACATATTTCAATGAGAATCTAACCTACCACTAATAAATATTCGATTTTTCAGCACCTTCGAGTTCTTGTTTCGACTCATGAATCTTCACGTGGTTGGCGTAATATTTACGCTTAGCGAAGGCCCACAAAAACTTGCCCAGAAGAGTCCAATCGCAGCTTCTGGGCAGCCAAGTGACAACAACGTTATGGCTAATTATTCGTTTTTTTATAATCGATATTAAATTTTAATATTTTCCCCAACTTTGTGGAGGTGAAAAACGATCAATTTTAAAAGTGTCGTGCTTAAGCTAAATGTCTAATAATATATATTGCCAGTGTTATTTTAGCTGTCAAAGTCAAAAAGATGTATGGTTCAAGTTTCACTCGCTATATAAGACAGAGAGAGAAATATAGTCAGATCAAAAGATCTATTTTACTACCGAAAAAGTAGCCGGCAGACTACTGAATAATAATATAGAGGATCATCTGTGCAGCATTCCTAAGTCAAAGAGTATCAAAAACTTTACAAAGTTTCGGCAAAGAATACCTTCGAAATCTCACTGAGTACTATACTGCTAATACCGTTATATTCTCCATAAAATGAGATTCATAAATGTAGAAAATGTTTTATAAAGGCGCCGCATTATAATACAAAAATTCACATTAGAAGTAGGAGCCTAATAATAATAAGAAAATGAGCTAACATTTTTCTGCTGGGCCTTCATATGTACGTATACATATATGTAACATGTATGTATATATATTGTAATATACAAATGTTTATCCATTTCGGAGTGTATTGCTAGCAGACATGTCACAAATCCTTTTAACAAATCCTTTTCTTTCTATGTCGTTTTTAGTATTGATGACTATTTATTCATTGCTGCCACGCACAAAATCACAAACCCACGCGCACACACATGCTTGCGCTAGTTCTCACACATTCACACTCCTCAAATTCTGGGACATTTTAACAGCTTTGTTGTTTGATTTTGTTTTCATTTTATTTTCATATTCTTTTTTATTTGATTGCGTTTGTTGTGAGTGAAAGTCATCCATCACAGATTACTCTCAATCACCACTCAGCGCAAGTAAATATTGTACAAATACAAAATAAATAAAGAAAAGTGGTGGCGAAAGTGCAGCCTATCAATGAGCAACAAATTCGCAAACAAAGGATATATAAACGAATTTTCTACAATGCATGGAGTAATAGCTCCGGAACACGCTCATGCATGGTGTCCAGCAGCTTATATGTATGTGTGCGTGTTGGGTGCATGACGCTAATATCTAAATTTTTTGATTTTCATCATGCAAAAGCCGACAACAAGTATGTGTGACACGAAGCAAGTACGTGTATCACCCGACACGCACACATATAAGCTGCTGGACAGCACATGCATGAACGAGTACCAGACCTATAAGGGCTTTAAAAAATGTATTTGAAATTTATAATTGGATAAATAAATTGCAGTATTTTTCAATATTTAATTAGGATTTTATTTAGCTCAAGACTACTTATAGTTTACTGGCTTGAAGGGCACTTCAGTTTTCACCATGATGGAAAGAATAATGAGATGGCGCCTATCGTGGTCCCGTTACTTTGCTCTCAGCGAATTTGACAACGAGTTACGTGATTTTAGCTCCAGTAGTATGGCCAGATTACCATTTTCGTAACTTGATTTAGCATTTTTTTTCTTGTTATTTAGTCTGAGAGTTTTAGTTCTTTCTTCATGCTATTTTTCTAGCCTGTTCTAATTAAAAGTAATGTTTATAATTTTGTAAAATATACCTACATTTTTTTTTTATTAGTTCAATAATTCTCTTAGTTTTATTTACTTTTTTTAACATCTGGTGGCATTGCCCGCGATTGCAGGTGTTGTTGGTGTTCTTCTGCTTTCGGCAGTCAAATCTCTCTCTCGCCACTGCAGTATTGCCAACCTTTTGATATAAAAACGCACTAAAATTCCCATTCAAAGAAAATAACACAACAAATTTTTATAGAATCATATAAAGAACTTTGTGTGCGTGACAAATTGTCTTTATTTCTTTAATTCTTTTTAATGAATTGTTAACGAAAATCAGTTGCCACTGAAAATTCAGTGCAAAATACTGCTCTAGTGAAGCGGTACTTGTACGTTAAGTAGATCTGTTTGCGAATCGGTCGAAGCGATGCTACGTGCATTAGTAAGAGTTCTGTAAGCCAAGAATGAGACATAATTAGACTCGTCTACCATGCCAACAACACGAGTTTCTGGTTAGCCTATACTCAACTTAACTTAAAAAACAGAGAGATTTTGTTTTTAAATAACTAAGCTATGTATTTTACGCAAATTGAGAGCCGTGAAAGAATAAATACCAATACAAAATACCATACAAAATAAATTTTTCGGACATATTTAAAACATATGGAAACACGTGAAAGCTAAAATATAGGCAATGCAAACCCAATAAGCAAATTTTGTAAGCAAATATCATAAACGATGGAAGTCATACCTGATGCAATCGTGATGACGAGCTGAGTAAGCTGCTATGAAAACTATGTAAAATCTAAGTCTTGGCATCGGAATCTGTTGTTTGTAAAGAGGTAGTTGTAATTAGTATCCATAGGAGAGGTACACAGTATGTTCAACAAATAACATAACTTTTCAGATGTAGAATAAAACACGTATCGTACTGTGTTTGAGAGTTATTTTTTATTCAAAATAGTCTCCATTTAACTCGATACAACGTTCAGAACGATCAACCAATTTATGCATGGACTTTTTTATGTCATCTAAGGGAATGTTCTTTAACACCTGTGTCACGGCTGCTTGAATGGCTGGAATATCATCATAAAACGCACTTTTCACGGCAGTTTTCAATTTAGGGAACAGAAAATAGTCGCATGGTGATAGATCCGGAGAATACGGAGGGTGGTCGATGACACATACATACATATATGTTTTTGCATCAAAAATTCACGAACATTTTTGGTTTTGTGAGGTGGTGCATTATCATGCAATAAAAACAGCTGTTTCCCCTCTGGATATTCAGGTCTTACACGAACAATTCTTGACCACAAACGACGTAAAACTTGTAAATAGTATTCTCCATTAATAGTTTGACCTTCTGCAACAAATTCCTTATGTACAATACCCTTGGAATCGTAGAACGTGATCAACATTGTTTCTTGTCGATTCTTGACTTCGGAAAACGCAATTTCTTTGCTTTTCGCTCCCCTTTCGTCTTCCATTCTGCAGATTTTCGCTTAGTTTCAGGGTCATATTTGAAGCACCATGTTTCGTCACCAGTTATGATCGAATCAAGAAAATCTGGATCGTTTTTAGCTGTTGAAATAATGTCTTTACAATGCTCTACACGAGCGATTTTTTGATCTTCATTTAATTGGTGTGGAACAAAGCGTGCACAAACCTTTCTTTTACCCAAATCGTCAATTAAAATTTTCCAAATACTACCAGTAGATGTATTTAATTCTTCAGCCAACATTCTTACAGTGAAATTTCCGTCAACAGCAATGATTTCGCGGACTTTTTCCACCAATTCAGCACGATTACTTGCTTCTGGACGACCAGGTCTTTCATCATCTTCACGACCATTTTTAAATCGTTTAAACCATTTATATACATTTGAACGAGCTAAACAATCATCACCACAAACTTTTTGCATTAATTCGTACGTCTCACTAAATGTTTTTCCAAGTTTAACACAGAATTTAATATTTGCTCTTTGCTCCATTGTATTTTTACGACACAAGCACAAAACATACTGTCAATAAAAGGCGCGTGACAAACGATTTACATGAAGTTGGCTGTGGTTGAAAGCTGACGCTTGTACCTTTTCAATATGATCAAAGTTAAATAGATAGCTCTACGTGTTCCATGATTTAAATAAAAAGTTCTGTTATTTATTGAACATACTGTGTAGTTCTGCCCTTTTTTGAATTTTCTTTTTTTCCTTTGTTCTTAGTGCTATGACGCTGTCTGTCATAGCAAGTTCAACAATGTTTTACCGAAGCAGATATTCTATATCTTTACAGATCCATAGGTATTGGCTCGTTCGTCTTCTCTAATTCATGTCTTACATACATACACCTGTATGTGAAGCATTGCCCAAAGCTCGCTTCCTCTATGTCACGAGGTGTGCCTATTAAATAACAAGACTATCGCTGCAATCAAAAATGATAGATCACAAGATCGCAACAGCCATGGGAGTAATTCTGACTGCGGAGTAACAGTAAGTAAACAATAAACGTAACAGCGTTGTAGAGGAATCGCTCATGAATAACTAACAATTTTAAAAGCAATGCAACAGTAAAATGAACGCAGATATTATATTATTATATTACGTCAACAAATATTCTGTCAAATTCACTAAGAGCAGAATAGCGTTACGCGAATGTTGCCACCTCTGTATTCTGTATTCCATAATGCACTCTTCTTCTTCTTCTTAATTGGCGCGATAACCGCTTACGCGATTTTGGCCGAGTTTAACAAAGCGCGACAGTCATTTCTTTCTCGAGCTAACAGCCGCCAGTTGGACACACCAAGTGAAGCCAAGTCCTTCTCCACCTGATCTTTCCAACGCAGAGGAGGCCTTTCTAGCCGCTGGATCTTTATTCGCTGTGCTATGTCTATGTCGTCATAAAGCTCATGCAGCTCATCCTTCCATCGCTTGCGATATTCGTGCAAAGGTCCAAAAATCTTCCGCAGAATCTTTCTCTCAAACACTCTAAGCGACGCTTCATCGGATATTGCCATCGTATACGCTTCTGCGCTATACGTTAGGACGGGCATGATGAGAGCCTTGTAGTGTGTTGGTTTTGTTCGTCGAGAGAGGAATTTACTACTCAATTGCCTACTTAGTCCAAAGTAGCACTTGTTGGCAAGAGAGATCCTACGTGGGATTTCCAGGCTGACATTGCAGCATATAGGGACTTCTAGTACTGTCGGATGCTGCTTTGAAGTCGACGAAAAAGATGGCGTGTGTTGATTCTCCTTTCATGGGTATTTTCCAAGACTACTACAGAGAAATTACGCTTGTGCCAAACGACGGCGTGCTCCCACTTCAGTGGGAAAAATCGTTGTAACCACGACCATTGCCCCTGTTGGAGTTGTTTTTCTTTTGTTGTATGGAATAATTTTTACGCGTATCTATAGCGCAAATCAATAAGTCGGCCCATTCTACATTGTCAGTCAAGAGGTTATTAACCAAGTACAGCAACCCAGTGGTAAACAATCTGCCGTATGCTCTCTGTTTTCTCACGGAAAAATGTGCATTAAAAGGAAGAATATTTGGGCCCCTTAAGCGAAAGCATCGCGAACTCAGAAGCAACTGGGAAAAGCAGGCAGTGCTGGAACCGCTCCGAGTAATAGAATACTTTTATTGAGCAATGCAGGAATGGAGAGAAGGTGTATTGAAGGTGGCAATGAGTATAAATGTATGAAATCAAAATAAAATATATTCCAGCCTCAGTCTCGTTGTTCAATACACACACCCCATACAACTCAAATATAGTATGCAGCATCGAGAATCACATAAACCGCAAATGTATGCAATAAAGCACGAAGAAATGATAATAATGAGATACTTATAAGGCAGTGAAAAATTTGATAAACCAAATCATAAAAATTCCATGAGCACAACTAAGAATAAGTAAAACCAAAGTTGGTAGTAAAATTGCTGTCGCCCTGTCACTGACGACGTTGGAAATCATGTTGTCGTTGCCGTTGCTGTTGCTGGCTGCTGCCAGTGAGAGCATCATCTTCAATGCCAGGCAGTGCATTATTACCTTGCAATATCACTTAAATTTGAGTGCGTGCCTATTTAACTACTTGACATTTGTTGACTTATTTTTCGCCAATCCTGCATCGTTCCAAATTGATATTCGATGCTATGGTTTATTACTCTTTGTAAGGGAGGCCAAAAAATACACGGAAGGGCGAGGAAGTGGTATGACATTTAATATGAGATTTATTTTCCTTTTTTTTCTTCGAAATATTTTTCTTTAAGTCAAATATAGTTCTCGAATTTTTGGTGAAATTTATTTGTACAAGCAAATGTTTTACTTGGGTTTTCCAAATACTTGCTGGCAGACGGCATCTCCATAAGAATTTTTTTTTACTCCAAGTTCCTTACTAAAGCTTGAAAATAAATAATAATCTGAAAAGGCAAAATTTCTAATATTCTAGGGCAGCCATCACAACACGACTCCTGTGAACGGACGATTTATCACTAAAATAAAGCACATCTCGAATCTTTGGTTGCCTTTGGTAGTCTTTTTAAATCTCTTCCTTTATAATCGATTAATAATAACTTCTCACTCCCAAGAACTATAAGCCATTACCCTTTCTGCGTATTATGACATCTGGAGTTTTATACGCCCTGTCGCACATTTTTAGCCAATACATTGATCTCTTCTTTGGTGCAACCCAAACCCTCGACGTGCCGTTGCTTCTCAAAACCCATTTGCACTAGACATTCGAAAATGTACTTCCTTCAAGTTCAAAATCATCGTCGATTGGGTTTATGCTTGATTACTATTCTGAAGGCTAGGATCCTTCTTAAGCTCGATTTTAGCGGAGCCAAGAGAAGCTCCCCTCGTCGGGATTAAGGTGAAGCGGAGCCTCACAGTATTGCAAGTGGTCAATGGAAGTGACTACCAACTTGTGGCATCTCCAGGAAGACATAGCTTGTTGCGTAGCATAGTCGACCCAAGAGATCAAGACCAACTGCGGTTCTCACAGGACTCTGTAAGGTAGAGGAGAATATATGCTACAGTTGTAAAGAAGTGTGGAAGAAGAAAACTCATGTGTACTAACTTTGCAATAGTCCGAGTTTATCAAGGGCAAGATTACTAGCTTTTGGCAAAACATTTCTCAACAACATTAACGAAATTTCAGGCCGAAAGTCTCTTCTTCTTTTTTAAGACACAACGAAATTTAAGTAGGAGAAAACACTCTTAGAAACTCAACCTCCTGGATTTAACGGCGCTAGGCAGCAATTAAGTATCTCCCAGTTCACAACAACAATCTTAAGGTAGAGCCAGAGTTAAAAAATATTGTTGGCATGAAACATTCACTAATAAAATACCCAAGAAGAAATAATAAAGCCAAGTGTATTAGCAGCTTTTTCTCATAAATAACCATCTGCCGTTCGGGGACGCCATAAAACTGTAGATCTCTCCATTTGTCATCTTCAACAGCAAGATGTAGACCACGAATTGGGAGAGCAGCTCGGATAAACATCAAAGTCAGAAAATTCATAGGAGTTCTTCGGTCTAAGAAGCTCTTCTAAAACGACTGGTCTGAGCGCTCATCGTCTTATGTTGGATTTCCACTTTAGTTGTAACTAATTTAGCAAAATAGTTTAAGACAAACTTTTAATCAATTTTAAAGTACTTTAGTTTGGTAAAACAAAAACGAAACAAACTATCTTGCGGACACAACTCTGAGTGACCGAACCATGTGAAACCGACTTCGGAGCTCAAAAGCGCATAAGAAGGAAATATGGAACTTCTCTAGACTGGAGTAATGACTTATTGCTTTTGAAAATCGGAAGGCAAATGGCCAAATTAAAATAAAACATCATTTCCACGGTTTTTAGAAGGATCAAAAAAGTGTTTATGGTACTGAAATTCTCTCAACATTAGGGTTCAATACAGGGGAGGACTTTTCCTACTTTTTTTTGTATGGCGACTGACCCACTGCCTGGTGTCCAACGAGAAAGAGCCAAGTGTAGCTGTTTACTCGTCTCTTCTTTGCTGTTCTTCCTTGCATACTGAGGAGTTTAACCAGCGAATATTCTGTCTAGTTACAGTTATCTTACCGGCAAACTTTCTCATCCGCAAATATCTCATAGACCTATTAGCCGATATGGCTGAAACTTATAGTTATAGTGCCTCGCTATTAAAATCTAAGTGAAGTAAAATATTCTTTCCTTACTCCTTCATTTCCATTTCGCGGACTTTTCGACCTCCACTGGTTTACACTTACAAACATCAACACAGAAACACTGTGAAAATAAGAACTGTAATGTTGCTCAACATACATACCTACTCAATCCTAACATTAAGCCCCGCAATCCAGCATAAATGTATGTCATTTGTTTGTCAAATTGTCTATTTACGTACCAATGCATTTATATTTACTCCTACTACACTACTACATTCACACTAAGTACTGGCTGTGTGCCGTAGAATCTGCGCAACATTGTGTGCGGCAATGATTGCTGCTCATTCGCCCGTCGTCATGCGATCTTCAGCTTGCTCGTTCACTTGCATTGCATTGCTCCCATTTCGACATTTATTGTGCCTCAATAAATATGTACCTATATATGCGAATATCTGATTGATTTCAACGAAATGGCAAAAACATTTGGGATATTGTGCGTGGATATTGTGCATGCACCGATTACTGTTTTTGCATGCACGGATGCTTGTATCTGCATACATATGTACAGGTATATATCGCTTCATATACATATGTATGTGTAAGTATATGTATGAATGTCATTTGCAGGTATATCCTCGCACCCTTCTCTATATCTCCGGCTAAGTTGGCGGTGGCATTCATGATGGTGTCATCGTATTATTTCTTGACATTTTTCCATTTACCTGCACACCATTGGCTTTCCACAAGCATAAATAAGACTGTGGGGTGGTTTCTTTTGAAATTTTATCAATATTTTAATAATTCTTTGATATTCATTTAATAAATTAAAATAATTTATTTGTACCCATGATAGTCACTTTTCCGATAATGACTAGAGAGTAGAGCACAGCGGAAACCCTTAATCACAGAAACCCATGGTAAAAATAACTCAAAAGGTGTGGTCAAAATCAGACTGTTTGGATCTCAGCTATTCCAAAGGAATCAGCTGATATTTGACGCAACGGGGATGAAGAAAAAGTCAACGTAGGCTTCACTTAAGGTGAAAAGACTTTTAATGGTATGGCCGACGGTAGGTATGGTATAGACGGCTCTCAGCGAATTTAACAGAATCAATTGATGGGCTGACATAGCAGGAGTAATGAATCAGTTTATTTGCGAAATTACTAAAATGTGTTAGTGATATACCAAAAAAAATTACCACAAAGTAACTTCGTTGTCGTCTGAATCCAATGATTGGACGAGTTTGTGAATACATGTGAAATGATTCGATTGAGGAATATCCCCGTGAGTTCCTCTCACATCTACCTATCATGCCTGGGCTTCACTCATATTACTTTGGTGTCGTCGACCGATTGAACAAATGTGTGAATGCATGTGAAAGAAGAATTCTACTGCCGAGTACCCAGTAACACGACAGCCGAAGTTCTAACAACCTTGAAACGAATGAATGTAAGAGAACTTTAAACACGCTGGCTTCATAATACACCAATAGCGTAATAGAAATACCTGCTCACAAGGGAATTGGGAAGGGTAAATGAAGTTTTCATGTACATCTATCAACCACAGCCCATCAATGACCAGGCATATATTTTGTTGGATTTTCGTCTGAGATCCTCCTCTAATGTATGGTGTGCGTCTTTGTGGAGGCACCTACAGTTTTATGCTGCCTCTAAACGGCAGTTGGTTTTTACGAGGCGCTAATTTAGACGTTCCGTGCCCGCAGTGGGGTTCAAATCTGGGTACTACCGAATGGTAGTCACACACAAGCTGCTTCAGTTACGGAGAATGAAATTAGTTAGCGAATAATGAAGAGGCAAAGTGAATGCTGGAACATTAGACACGCAACAAACTTAGGAAACACCGTCTTGCTCATGATATTATTCGGATTCTCCATAGATGTAAACTCTGTTTCTCTTCTGAGAAGTTTGCCTTAAGCTGTTTTTGCACCAAAAATATGAAGACGGATTCGTATATCGATTATTACATAGGGTTAATGACTAGGAAGGCAAAAATTGCATACGGCACTAGATGGATGGGCAAAGACAGAACCAGGCAAAACAGTTTATCCTTTCTTCGAGAATTACTGGAGAGGACTTATGAACTCTCACTGTATAGTAAGAGGACATTTTTGTTCTCGTTATCATTTCAAGAAAATAGTAAGAGACGTCTTCCGTTTTTGCGAGCTGTATGATGGAGCACGTTCGAGTATCGTTTTCTGCTTGAAATTATTATAATTGCACGAAGAGGATTTGGTTCACATTTTTCAGGTTTAAGCCTATCCTTTCCTTTGTGAATACAACTCATTGAACTAAAAACTGAACTCGCTGAGCTCTTCCGAAAGATGATCAAATGATCGTGCGACCTCCTTTAGTCAAGATAAAAGACAGTTAAATTTCGAAATTAGCGAACGGTTGGTCTGCAGAAGAGCAGTACGGGATGAATTATTAAGTTGTCCAGTAACACAGCCTCGAGTATGAAACATCAAATGATGGAAAAGATTGTTTTTAATAGGCAAACAATGTCAAACCTCTGAGGTATTTCTGACTCGCTAAAAACCATTTGCCACTCGGCGGCGGCATAAAACTCTAGGCCTCTCCATTTGTGGAATAATATCAAGGGCACAATGTAAGGGCACTCAATGTTTTTTCAATGGATTTTGACTATAAATTAACGAAGCTAAAATTAGCCTTTTACAAATGGTTCCATCTATTTCACAATTAGGCACAGAAGCTCGACCAAATACCCAATAAAAAAGGGTGTCAGCACCATTTACAAAACAAATACAGCCTTTCATATTATCCAAGAGCAGAAGAACCATACCCGTTAGATCATGTTGTGGTTCTATAACAAATAAAAATACGACCTGGAAAATTCTAATGAAATTTTTTTTAATAAAATTTTGTTTGCAAAAAAACTTTTGACTACCACCAATCAGTAATCGCACCATTGTACCTGTACCTCTTGAAGCCAAATAACATAGCATCGGCAAAGATAGCTGCTGTAATGTGCGTCATAAAATATGTCACGCCGTTACAACTCATCTTCAATCAGCGTTGACAGTGTCACCAACATACAAAAACAACAGCAATAATGCCAGTAATAAAAGGGGCCACAATAAAAATAAAGCCATTTTTGCGTAGCTGCAATGTCGCATTTTGCATTTTGCAATTTGATTTTGTAGAAATGACGACGAACAATGCTTTATCGCTGCCGATTGATTTTTTAACTCTTTATTTTATACATAAGAAACTTTATAGTTTTTTTCATTGACTTTGTTTTTGGTAAGTCATAACTGCGGTGCGTTTTTGTTTTTTTGTTACTGACATTATTGACGTCGTTTTTTCGGTCACTTTACGGTGTTTTGCTGTTGGCGGTTTCGTTTCATTGCTGCTGCACCTTTTTGTTGCGAATCGCTTATTCCAAATTTTTTTCCAACGCAAACCCCATTCATATTTATATTTTAACTACAATTTCGCGCAGTATGCATTTTTTTTCTAGTTTTTTTCTTTTTTTATTAACAGATTTTTTATTGCATTCATACACACACACAATTCTATAGGCACAGTCGCCGGCACAATCAGTCAGTTCCTCAGTCAGCGAGCGAGTTTTTGTTCGATATGTTGCCTTATTTGGTTGGCAACAGCCATTAAGTCATCATAAAAAGCGGTGCTACCACGAGAAAATAAAAATCACAAAGCGCAGAAAAACAGCAAAGCTTCATAAATACGCTGGAAAAAAATTAAATCGCATGCGATATAAATTCGCGCAATATTTTACGCATATTGCCAACTAAAGCCCTGCCAACATGAAATTGCTGCCAGTTCACATGGCCAAGCGGTGGCAATAACACAGCTGAATGATTGCACTTACAAATACCTACACACTCACACATACGATCAACGTACCGATATACTCATGTGCAGGCATGTGTGTACATATGTACATATGTTTAAACGCAAAATATAAAACTCATACATAAATAAATATATGAATGAGTGCAGCGCGCCATTGGCCATAAAGTCGAATTGCACTAAATATTTCTTTGTTGTCTGTTTTGATTTATTTTTTTGTTTTTGCAATTTTTACGGGAACTTCGAATCGTTGCCTCGCTTGGCATTGCCAAAAGGGTATTACTGCAATGCGTTCTACTCAAAAAATATTGTACGAGATGTACCTTTATCAATCACGTGGCTGTTTTTGCGGAGCGCACATTTTTTTAATGCCAAAATTATTGGAGATCATAAAAATATTTTGCCATTTGGGGTATTTAGGGTATTTAAGCAATTTTTATGTGTAAATAAATCGGAAAGATAAATAAAAGAAATGAGTGTAAGTATTTCTTTCCAAAATTGCATTTTAAACAGAGTATTTGCGGATGAAAATAATTTCCTTTATATACCTGTGCTTTATGGATTTAAAGTTACCTATTTCTATTTAAGTCGTATTTCCACACAAACGCCAATTTTTAAATCTCTGTTAACTTCATTTTACAACACAAAGAAAGTTTCCCTATCAGTGTTGCCTTAGAAAGAACTTTTTTGCACCGAAGACATGAGTGTCTATCGAAATTGAAACTAGATTCCGTACTACTCAAGCATTCTACTAATAAATGATTATAAACATAAGATGTGCTTCCCAATTTTTGTTTGTTATTTTACTCAGCAATTATATGGGAAAAATAAAAAATAGTTTAAAAGTTACTTTAAAAGTTATTCACGAAAAACCAAAAAAATGCACTGACAAAAGTGTACATACGTTATATTAGGAAACTTATTTTGCTCTTCTTTTCTGCGAATACTTAACTGTAAAGTACCGTTTATTTTATTTTGAGGTTCTACTTTGCATTCTTCTTAAAATTTATGGCATTTTGTCTTTTGAAAACGATCGGAATAATGTCACTCTGCAAAGAAATCTCTACTGATTTGAGAAAATTCGTTGTTGAGTACAGAATTAATAAGACATCCTTTAGTTAAATAGCTGATTTATTGCATTTAAGCAAGTCTACGGTACAAACTATTTGTAAAAACTTTGAAACAACCAATTCTCTGGAGATTAAGCCGCGTAGTGGCCGGCCCAAGAAGCTCAGCCGGAGAGATGTATTCTTTATTTGCAAAGCAGTGAATCAGAATCCGAAAATACATGCTACTGATTTGGCCCAGGAGGTAGCCGAGAGGTATCAAATTGTTGTCCACCCACGTACAATAAGTAGGACCCTTAATAATGAAGGTAACAACTGCAGAACTCCTCGCAAGAAGCCCCTTATAAGCGAGAAAAACTGAAAGCTGGATCTTCCAGCAAGATAATGACCTGAAGCATTATGCGCAAATCGTCAAGGACTAGCTGCTGTATTACATTTTATAATAAGTAATAAGAGGACAAAACGTTCATGGACACACGCTTTTTTCTGTAAAATGAATCCCTATTTAATAATATTTGACAAAAATTTTATTAGAATTATGTTTACAGACCTGTTTTCTTTCCGGGCATCCATTTCATTTAGTTTTTATTTTGATGTTTCTCCTTACATTCGTAATAATAATTATCGATAACACAGTAAACACAGGGTTGTATGCCAAAAAATATCGTTATTATCTAGGATTATTTTATAATCTCAGATTTTGGGAGACAAATTTTGCATGGGAAATCGCGCTTTTTAATTACAGATTTTGAGTTAAGCGCGAAAAAGTAGATCATCTACTTATATGTGAACGTATTATAAGACACATTTAGTAGAAACGGTAGATGTTGGGGTTAAATACGCATAAAAGACGGATTTCATTAGAAATAAAAATTTTTCATTTTACAACCAAATTCACCTTACTTTTTGCCCACAGGTAAAAAGGAAAATATTAATCCTGGCAATCCTAATAAGGATAATGGAAAACTTTTATCAAATTATTGCATTGTCATCGGTCTTTGATAGGTGTGCGAAATTCCAAGTCGATCAGATTTTTAGAAGCCAGTGAAAATTAAGCTCAAAGATTCCGTTACATACATACATACAACCCGAGCTAATAAAAGTGTATTAATTACATCATTTGAATGTCCACCGTGAGTGTACAGACGTATCTCGCTCACCCATTACCGCATTGAGTTCAGCAAATTCAATCCGAATGTTGTGTTTCAGCTCTGGAATCATCTATTGGAGTTAGATGGCATGATCTAAATGGCCAGTTTATGCCACCATTAGGTAAAATTAATTGACCGTGCAATATTTTTTCATGTTCTTGTGGCTCCATCCTGTTGGGAATAAAGATCGTCTTAGTCTATTTCTTGAAGCTCAGGCCACAAAAAAATCTTCAATCAGCTGTGTATGGCAACGTCCACCGACAGTAGCATTTTATTTTCATCTTCGTGCCAGGTATTCTGCGCGCCCAAAACCCACACCAAACAGTACAATTTAGTGGATGTAATGATTTTTTATAAATAAATAATAATTTTTCTATGGCTTCTCAATGGTTTTCTTCTGCGCAGATACGCCAAATTTGTTTGTTGAGAAATCCATGAAATGAACTTCAACGCTAAAAACGAATTGGCGAGAAGTTGTTCTTAAAGATCAAGAACTTTCTGAATAAGTTTCAATAATTTGGATACATTGTTCTATCGTCTAAGTATCCATGGTTAAAATTGTATTAAACATCTGTCTGCATAACAAATATCAAAGATGACACAAAAAGGTACTTCTAGGAATTATTCACTACCTTCATCTAAGCATCACTTTTGAAGGACGCTTTATTTTGTATGATACATACAATTTGTCCGTGGAAATTCACAGACTACGTCAACAATTTTTTATAACGCGATTAGAAATTAAATTCTTAATTCCTTAATGCCAGCCGAATGTCTCCGCCAACAGTGCTGCGACTCGTTAGATATTTGTAGGATATTTATTATACAAATAACTTTAAAATAAATTAAAAAAACTTTAATGAATAAAAATAAATTTATATAACAGCTCAAAATAAAACAACTCATACAAATGGGTAAATTGAATGATTACCCTTCCCATAGTGCTTTAGTAGGAGTAAGCATTTGTGGAATGCATATTCCCGCTGAAAGTCGATCCGCATTTAAGTCTGGTCTAAAAGCACATTAATTATTTTATTTAACACAGTAAAGGGTATAGCAAGAGGCACGCTCGAAATTTATAAAGTTATAGTGGACATAGGTATTGTGAACAATATCAAGACGCACGCCGTAAATAGAAGGAGGAGCTCGGCTAAACACCCAGAAAGGGTATACGCGCCAATTATATATAGTGGGCATATTGCCGAACGAACATTTGACAAAGTTTTGTACATATTTTCATATTGAATAAAGTTTTAACCACTATTCTGAATATTTAAGATTATAGAAGAGTACACTTTTTTCAATTCAATCTGAAAATTATGAAAATTTACTAAAGCTCGGTGAAAACATTTGAGGATAATTTAACACTTGGCTTTCCCTAAACCTAATTGGGATATATTACCCATCAGTAACCAGCTAACTATCATATTTGGAAAGACACACAAACTTTATTACCGAATAAATAAATATAAAAATTAAAAAAGTAGTTAAATGCTTCACCCTATGAAAAAATGGTCCTTCAGCCCTAAGTCCCGATTTTGAAGTTCAATGCAGAATTCTTGGGGTGCAGTTTTTTTACTTGCCTAAGCCTGGTTCAAAAGTTAATTCAAGAATTTCTTTTTGCCACAGTGTAAATAATTCTCCTCTCAGTAGCTCATTGGGATAAAAAAATGTCTGGTATGTCTGTCCCTATATTACGTCTCGGGTCGTTAGATCTCTATTTTGTTACGAACTGCGTCGGCGGTTTGATTTATTACCTCAAAAAACCCCTGCTGGCTAAGTTTTTACTCTGTGGAGGTCAAATTATGAAAACTTTCGTGATATCTTTTTATATTTTAATTATAACGGGTGATTTTTTAGCTCTAATCTTTTTAAACAGTTGGTTTAAAGAGCTGACGCACGTTTCGTGTTTTATTTCACTGTCAAACATCTTCAGTTTGGTCTATAATTTAACCATGAATCGTCTTACAAACGAACAACTCTTGCAAATCATTGAATTTTATTAAAAAAATGCGTGTTCTGTTAAGAAAGTTCATCGCGCGCTTCTTCCATTTTATGGTCAGTTTAATCGACCCACTGAAGCGGCTAAATTTAGAACCAAATTTACATTATTGGACATCGAACCACCAACACGCTTACGTAGAGTGCGAACTGAAGAACTGAAGAAAATATCGCAGCTGTATCGGCCAGTGTTAATGATGACCATCAATTATCGATTCGTCGCAGTTCGCAGCAATTGGGCCTCTGTTACTCAACAACGTGGAAAATTGTGCGAAAGGATTTAGGTGTGAAGCCCTTCAAAATACAGCTGGTGCAAGAATTGAAGCCGAACGACCTACCGCAACGCAGAACTTTTGGTGAATGGGCTCTTGGAAAGTTGGCCGAAGATCCACTTTTTATCGAAAAATCATGTTCAGCGACGAAGCTCATTTTTGGATCAATGGGTACGTAAATAAGCAGAATTGTCGATTTTGGAGTGAAGATCAGCCAGAATAATTGCAAGAGCTACCACTGTATCCAGAAAAGGTCACAGTTTGGTGCGGTTTATGGGGTGGTGGTATCATTGGACCGTACTTCTTCAAAGATGCTGCGAATCGTAACGTAACTGTGAATGGTGAGCGCTACCGTGAAATGATATCCAACTTTTTGTTGCCCAAAATGCAAGAGCTTGACTTGCATGAGATGTGGTTTCAAGACGGTGCCACATGCCACACAGCACGCGTAACAATGGACTTGATGAGAGGCGAGTTCGGTGAACAATTTATTTCACGTTCGGGACCTGTCAATTGGCCACCCAGATCGTGCGATATAACGCCTTTAGATTATTTTCAGACAAGCCTGCTTCAATTAACGCATTGGAAGACAACATTAAAGCATTTATATGCCGAAACATTGGAAAGAGTATGCCAAAATTGGACTAAGCGGATGGACCATTTGAAGCACAGTCGCGGTCAACATTTGCATGAAATAAAAAAATCTTCAAACATTAAATTATATGGACTGTTCTATCGATTTAAATAAAATTGTCATGCATTTTTCTGAACTTTACGTGTGTTTTTCGTATAGCTCTTAAAAAATCACCCTTTATATTAAACGTGCATACCTACATATGCAAATTCAGGCCTTTTGAAAATGGATTTATATGGAGGCTATGATTGATAGCTGTCGGGCTATCAATTGACACCCCCTTATACCTAAATGTTTTAAGTATACGCCCTGCACAACGTCTCGAAGATTGCCAAGGAATTTTTCACTAAAGAATAGTGTTGGATTTGCTTCGAAGAAATTTCATCCATATTACGTTTCTCGTCTTTAGTATTTGAGAGCTAGCACTTGCATCTATAGATTAGTTCAGAAGCAAATTGTGTGTAGTTTTGTTTGTAACAGTGCACTGCAGAACTATGGACATGAATATTTTTGACATACTTTACTGGCGGGAAAGCCACTGACACACAAAAAAATATGTGAAATTTAAGGAGTAGGGATCTCGTCCTCTATGAAAACAGTCTCTTAAAGTAACAGTCATAGTATGGTCTCCAGATAAGAACAGCATATTTCAATTAGGAACAGCATATTTCAATTAGCACCACACAAGATACATATCCAAGGTCCAAAATACTTGTGTCACTTGATATGAATTGCTCTTTATCTATAGCTACTGTATGATACTAATGATTATACAGGGTGGGCCAAATAAGACCTACTAATGTTAAGCACAAATAAATTTTTTTGACATACCTATTTATTTTTCTCTTTTTGTAGGTTATAATTGAATTGTTGGAAATTTATTATGGAACCCTACCGCAAGACCACCAACAACGACTGCAATACGCTATTCGTTTTCCACAATTAGCCACATAAATTGATTTTTTAAATAATGTTTTGATGTCGGATGAAGCGCATTTCCATTTAAATGGTCATGTCAACAAACAAAACTGTAGATTGTGGTGCTCTGAAAATCCAAGGGCAACACACCAACATCAGTTGCACCCATCTAAATGTACAGTTTGGTGCAGTGTTATGGCCACTAGAGTTATGGGTCCATATTTCTTCGAAAATGATATTTCTACTTACAGAATCCCAGTATCCTAATTTGGCGTTTCAACAAGATGGAGCAACTGCGCATACTGCTAGGCAAACTATGGACCTGCTGCGTGAAATTTTTGGGGAACGTCTGATTTCCAAAAATTCAGATTTCCCTTGACCACCTCGTTCGCCAGATTTGACTGCGCCCGACTTCTTTTTAGGGAGGTATTTAAAAGACAAAGTGTATCTTAATAAACCAGAGACTATTAGGCAGCTGAAGCAAAATATTCGAGAGGAGATACTGAGCTTTCAACCAGAAACATTATGTGATGTAATGGAAAACTCGTTAAAAAGAGCCAATCTTTGTATCGAGAAAAATGGTGGACATTTGTCTGATGTAATATTTCATACTAAATTTCCTTAAACTATATTCAATGTATAAAAACAATTAACCAAAATAAATTATTATTGCACAAGTTATTTGTGTTTAACATTAGTAGCACTTATTTGACCCACGCTGTAAAATATGTGGGAGAGTGTTCTTTAAAATCATCAAAAACCATGCTGGAAGTTCATTAGTTCAACTATCATCAGAATTATTGACTTGCTGAAAGCACTTTCCCTACCCATTTGATAAACTACCGCATTATTGGGTTCTCTTCGGAGGACTAGGCAACACCCAGCACCTATTCTACTGTTCATATTCAGACTAAAGTGGACGAAATTTATCCACCAAACCGCTTCTCATAGGAATATTTCTATATGTCCGCGTGGCCAGACTCGTAGCACCGCATAGCTAGTTATGTGGGAGCTGTAGTAATGATTAAGAGGTAGAGATAAAGTCTATTCAGCACTGCCTGTGCGATCACTCTACCCTCCACTTCGAAGACTGTACTTTTTATTTCTGGATATAACTCCTTCGAGGATCGAGTCAGTTTAGGCACGAGTTACTTAAGCACCTTAGGCGAAGCCCGCAAAAACTGCTTTTGTTCTAAATCTTCCTTTCATTTAGCTAAAATAGTCACCGTCGCATAAAACATTTTCTGTAACTCAAGAAAATTCAAATAAACGTTGACTTTATCACCTTTTAATTTCATTTGTTACGATGCTCATTGTTTTACTCTCATTTGAAGTGATTTGAGCTTTTAAACTTTCGTAAGAATACCAAAACTTATGAATTGTGATAAAAGAATTCTATTGTGACGGTAATGAATTTACTGGCGGCGTGAGAAAACGCGATGTTACTAAAACGGGCGCAGTAAAATTGGATAAGCAAGCTAACTCTTTCAATCATTTGCTATTTCATATCCACTGTGGGCACCACCTTAAGGTGAGATCGTTTCGAATGTGGTGAGAAATTTTGTTGAGTGTACAAAATAAACCACTGGCCAAATATGCACGTGTGTACATATTTGAATTGATGACGTGATTGAGTACCATTTAAGGTTGTTCTCTTTTTTGTATTAATAATAACGTACTGTGTGTTGTTTGTTACTATTATTGTTAGTGCTATTGTTATACGGCTTTTGTTTTTCTACAGACGTATTGTTTATTTACGACTTGTACTCGGCTTTACATTGCTTATTATATTTTGCGTAATTAATTCGTAACGACGTGAATAAACTTTAAAAAATAAAAATAAATTTAGAAAGAAATTGGAAAATCAAAAAAGTGACAGTGAACTAGCTCAGAACTCAGACAGTGAACTAGCCCAAGCACGAATTTCATATCAAAGTGATGGCAACCTAAAACGCAGCCGCGCACAGCCACTCAGGTACTCAGCCACTCAGGCGCTCAGGCGTTCAAGTGCGAAGTGTGCGAAGTAAATGCGACCTTTTTTGGACAATACGAGTCATACGAAAACACGTTGATTCCCATACTACAAATGTAACGACAACACTCGCAATGGCAAAAACAAAAGAGGAGCATGCATCCATAAATTCTAATGGATTTATGACAAAATGTCAACATTATTAGCAGCTTGTGTTGCCTTTTCCTTATTTTCATATTATTATATTCAGTTATTTTTTCTTTTTTTTTTTTTGTGGTTTTTTCTGTATTTTTTTTTTTTTTTTTGCAAAAATATGATGACAATTTGACAGTTTTGTGACAGCTTACAAATTCTGCAAAAATTTTCAGTTTTTTTCGTACAAACGCAATTAAAACAAGTATAAAATATGAGTAGCCCAAAAACAAAACAAAAAACAACAAAAACGAATCACGAAACGCACATATTTGGTGGCATACCATTTTATTGTACACACTGTGCCTCTAGATTATTACTAAGATTGTACTTTTAAATGAATTGGCCCCAATACGGTGTAACGTTTAACACCAACCACCAACAGCAGCAGTGCCAGCGCAATGGCAAAAGCGCAACAATAGCAACAAGAAAACTGTCACCATATGGTGTTGATGTTGGCTTTGGGTGTTTGTTACCATGTCCATTTTGGTGGCGGCCATTGAAACTCGTACTCGTAATTCAATTTTAATAAATTCAAAAATCTTGCCAATTTTGAAGAAAAAAGTACAAAACAAGTAACGATAATAAAAACAAAAACGAAAAAAAAAATGGTAAAATGCGTCAAGTAATGCCAAAAAGAGCAAACGCAAAGGAATGTTACAGAAAATGTAGAATATTTTAATACCAAAGCTAATAAAAAATTTAATCAAATTTAAAATATCTGGAAAAATAATAAACACAAAACCACACATTGGCAGCAAAAAGGCATGCCATTTATTTCAAACCCTTTATTGGCGTTAAAATTATGCTTTTTGCTATACTTTGGTTATCATCAGCAATAACCGCATAAGTCGAAAATTATGCTTTTAAGAAAAAAAAAACCCTTTTTATATTCTAAAGATTAAAAAGAAAAGATTGCAAGTGAGGAGTCTTACGTAAATATATCTACATACAGGGTGTGTCGAAATTGAAGTACATACTTGACATAGATTTGCAATAAAGCTGTGGTCCCGCGAAGTAGCGTGAATTAAGAATTTAGTTAGATGTACAGTGACGGTGAATATAATAGTAGCGCGAAATATTGGAAAATTTCAAAACTTTTGTAATCACACACAATAACCGCATAAGTCGAAAATTATGTTATCAAGAAAAACAAAACACTTTTTATATTGTACAGATTAAAAACAAAAGATTGCTAATGTGAAAATACACACAAGGTAAATATACATACAGGGTATGACAAAACGAAGGTACTTTACATAAATTAGCAATAAAACTGGCTTCGTAAATAATTGAGTTATATGTACATTGGCGGTCGAAAAAATAGCAGCGGAACATATTTCAAAAATGTACTATTTATTTTACACTTCCTTTTTAATTTTTCTT
Organism: Anastrepha ludens; assembly: GCF_028408465.1. NCBI lineage: Eukaryota > Metazoa > Arthropoda > Insecta > Diptera > Tephritidae > Anastrepha > Anastrepha ludens. Next base: position 70,579,623 of record NC_071501.1, read on the forward strand.
ATTTTCTTATGTCTTTTTTTTATAACAACAAGAATATACCACAACAAGTACTATGTAATTCAAACTATCAACTTTGTACAGAACATTAAAAAAGTTTGAAAATTTTTAGCTAGAATTAAAAAAGAAAATCTTGATAAGCGTTCAATTTTGTTATAATATTGTAGCTCGAAATTCGCATTGATTTTTAATTATTTTTTTTTTTTTTGCAAACGCATTTTCTATCATATAACGAATACATGCATTTTTTTTTTTTTTACCAGAGAGCATTACATAAAAAGTTAAAGCTGAATTTCGACTACAAATTTCCCGTCCTTTCCACCATTAAAAACAAAGTGTGCTGTTTTGAGACACCCTGTATGGTATAATTAATCCTTAACTGCACGCACACAAAACGATAAGATAATTGCACGCGTGCACAGTGGTCCGGCGGCCGGACAAAATTCAATTTTTCAACATTTTTGAAATAAAAATTTGATAATTTTGATAAAAATTAAAAAAAAATAAAATAAAAAATAAAAAAAATTTTAAAACAAAAAAAAATGAGGAGAGAATAACCTTACCGTAAACCTCCACGTGGTACTCTCTGGGGTCGTGAAAAATGTAAAACTGAACTCACCAGCTAATTACGGAAGTAAAAATGTATTCAATGAATTTAAAATTTGCTAAAACTAAGGTCAGATTCGTCATCACTATACCCTAAATATATATTATCAGCTTAATTAAATGAGTTTTTGAATTTTGTCCGCCAACGCCTTCTGGTCGGACCACTGTGGCGTGGTGCAATTTATAAGTTTCTACCAAGTATATTATTTATGTACGAGTATACCGGATAGCACAAACACTTGAATTTGAAAGGATGTGAATGTCATTGGCGCAATGAATATCAGGGTGGGTGACCAAAAGGCATCTAAAAAGTAATGCATAAAACATAAATAGACGTAGCAAAAGAATTACACGAATTCATAGTTGATACTCAGAAGCACTGCAGACATTTTCGTATAAGTCGAATGCCTTGAAAAATAGAAATTTTTCCTATTGATAATAACACTGTATAACAAAATGGGGCAAAAAAAACACAAAAATGTGATGTAGCAATTATTAAAGAGAAGAGAAGATCTGTAGGATGCGGGACCACTTGAGGTTTTGTGCCTAAACATCATAATTTTTTTTTTCAGTATATGGAAGTTTCCCGAAATCGATGTCAAGTTGATTTAAATTATTCGCAAAAAACCTTGTATAAAACTCTTAAAGACAACATTAATGGTAAAGAGTCTGTATTTACATTTTGTTTTAGACTCTTAAAGACAATATTAATGGCAAATGTATTATATTCATATTGACTTTAAGAGTTTGATACTACGAGTTTTTTCAAATAATTTAAATCAACTTGTCAAGAGTGATCTACATCTTGCACTTTTAAGTAAATGCACGCAACTGTACATACATAAAATTCTATTCTTTTTTGAGTCGACTTAAGCGGTTATTTCTATGCGTGAACACAGTTTTATAGTAAATAATTCCCAAGCACTGCACAAACATTTTTCCCCTTTTGGCTTAATACATAATTTTCTACACACTTTATCAAATTGAAGAAAAAAATGTGCAACGCATAAACTAACTTCTAACAACCAATCTCTGCCTAAAATTGGCCAAATCTAACAAGCAATAAAATCCTAAAAATTTTTACAATATTGCAATCAATAGCCACATGCAGGTATGTACATGCATATTTGTAGTAGTTGTTGTTGTTGGTTACGGAGTGTGTAATTTTTTTAGCAGCTCTGTCGCATCACTCACCAGAGTGCATATGTACATACGCGCATTGTTTTACATAGTGTTACTTGCTGTTATGTGTGTGTATGTACTCATGTGCAGTATGTTCGAATTGCTTAAAAGTCTAGTTAACACCACAACAAAGTGCCTGGCAGTGGCCAGCTTCAACCAGAGAACCGTTTGGGCCCTCTACTTTTGCGTTATTTGATATTTAAACGGCCTAGCGGCTTGTCGCGGCCATAAACAACGAAGCACTTTAGTTTGTATGCAATTGCAGTCTGTCCATTTAGCTAACAAACATTTTCGGCCGTGACTCGACCACTCAAACAACCACAAAATGGCAAGCCAAAATTAAAGCTATTGCTGTTTTTTTGCTGTTAGTGTAATTTAATGCACTTGTCAACTTTAGTTAATCCAATTAACAATTTTGACATGACAACAAACTAAACGTGACTCTAGTGGTCAATAGCACAACAACCGTGTAGAAAATAAAATGTATACTTACAAATACATAGAATACATATATATTTACATAGTACTACACATGTATGCTGTATGTGCATGTTTAAGTGGAACTAAACTTAACTGCCATAACAATTCAAGTAGTAATAAGGAAAAAAATTAAATTGATGATTTCATGTAAGCCATTTTAATAGGAGTATACTGTACATACTTACATATATGAGAGGCATACCTAGCAAGGACACCCTGAGATGAAGATGGATAAGGGATACCATATATTTTTGAGAAAATGCTAAGATAAACAAAAAGAGCGTGAGATGTTGGCAGCCAGGAATGCGGCTCGAAAATTAAATACGAAATACACATGCCCCACAAAGTTTGCGATCACCCGAATAGCATTCTTAAATTTATTAAAAACAAAATAGAATATTATGATTAAATTGAAAATTTTACAATTTGTTTATTCACTACATTCCCAGCTTTTAAGGGCAAAAACAAAAAAACAAAATTCCTCACTTCACTTTTTACATAACGGGAAAATAATTTCAGCAGCATGTAAATGTGGCACCAAAAAGTCTGCGTTCAGCCTGTTTATTTTAATGATACCGTTAATTTTGAGATATTTTTCCTTGTTTATATTAATTTTTGATTGCGCAGTACTTCGACTGAATGTTAACAAAGCTTAGTTGAACATTTCATTTATAACTGGAGATAATTAAAGAACATGGAAGGAAAGGAAAAAGAAATAAGCGTTTCTGAGAGGAAAATATTTATAAAAATGTGGAAAGACGGCAAAAGTTTCCGAAATATTGGAAAATCTATTGGGAGAACGTATTCCTCCATTCAGCGAGTTGTAACAAATTTTCGGCAAACTGGAATTTTTACACCTAAGCCCATGTCAGGGCGTCCGAAATAATTATCGACCTGGGAAAAGCGTTCTATAATCAACTTGGCAAACGTTAACCCCCGGATTACATCCTCAAAATTAGTTGAAAACATAAATCAAGCATTTAAAAAAGTATTTGCGCTAAAACTGTCAGAAAAGTTCTACGTCAAGCTGGATACCGTGGTAGAGTCGCCCGAAGAAAGCCTTTCATTTCTCTTGTGAACAGACGTTAACGCATTCAGTTTGCTAATGAGTACCTACATAAATAAGCCTCCCGAGTTCTGGAAAAAAAGTAATATTTTCAGACGAAAGTAAATTTTGTATATTCGGAATAAAAGGCCGTCAAATTGTTTGGCGAAAACCTGGAACTGCTCTTGAAAAACAAATACTTGTTGGCACGGTTAAGCACGGAGGTGGCGGGATTATGGTTTGGGGCTGCATGGCGGCAAACGGGGTGGGCCAGTTAGAATTTATTGATTCGACGATGGATAAATGGGGATACTTGAACATTCTAAAACGGAATTTAAAGCAAAGTGCAGAAAATCTCGGCGTATCAAGACCATTTTGGTTTCAACAAGATAACGACCCGAAGCACACAGTCGAGATCGTTAAGCTTTGGCTGTTGTACAACGCCCCAAAACAGCTTAAAACACCGCCACAGTCCCCAGATCTTAACCCCATCGAGCATGTGTGGGATCCATTGGAAAAAATAATTCGTCAGCAAGTGAGTACTAGTAAAGCGGTTTTGCGGAGTGTCATGCAGGCAGAATGGAGGAAGATAACAGCAGAGGAAACATAGAAACTAGTAAGTTCAATGCCAAATAGGCTGAGTGAAGTCCTGAAGCAACGTGGATATCCAACTAAATATAATATTAGATTTAATTTTTGCATATAGCATATCATGTTTTTGTATTAGACTTTAAGACTGAACGCAGTCTTTATGGTCGCTTTATTTACTTGTTACAGCCATTATTCACCGTTATCTAAAAACGTCTGTGAGGAATCTTGAAATTTATTTTTGTTTTTGACACTTAAACATATAATAAACCTATAAATATACCTATACAAATTTATAAAAATTATAAAATCAGGTTGTGTGTTTCATTTACTAAAAAGTTATTGTAGGGTGAACGCAGACTTTGTGGGGCATATGTATGTAGAGAACGACCGAGCATTGATTTCTAATGCCGAACTAAAACTGAGCCGAATGCATAAAGGGCACAAGTACAATAATAAACAAGCAACGATTTTTTTTTAAAGTCCAGTATTTTTATTAAAAATAAAAGCCCAATATTTTATTTTTTCTTAATTTTTTATTTTGTATTTAATAATAACCAGTACAAAGTACCTTACAAATTCGACAAAAATGTAAGGAAAAATAAGCCAAATTGGGCAACTAAAATATTACCAATCAATATAAACCATACTAAGCAACTGCATTTTAAAATTTTTGCAGTAAGACTTATTTGTGAAGGCTAGGTTAGGTTGAAGCATCCCATAGGACGGGAAACACTCAGGCTCATGGCCCATTGTGATGCCGCGTGCAGTGCTTTTCCTATCTCTCCTAAAACCAGTGTGTGCTTTTCAACAATAGAATACTTCCGATCTCTGCAGAACTGAGATCTACCGATTCGTTAAAAAATTGTCTGCCTAGAATGTTAAATCTCCGTTTGGATAGAGCAGGGCAATGGCACAGAAGGTGCAAGATTCTCTCTTCCTCATCAAGACAACTTCTACAGAAGTCATGTGCTTGCACACCCATCCTTTGGGCAGTGCCCCCTTATGACTAAAATCAGTGTGCTAAGACTCTGCTTATTTTGGCTTAGCAGAGATTCTGTGCGTTTAGCATTGAGAGTCGGCCACAGTTGACTGGCGATTTTGCAGGTGATTTCAGTACGCCAGCTTTCATTCGATTTCTTCAAGGATATGTAGCTTAAATGTTTGTAAGGGTATGCCTATGTCATTGTCTATGTACTCATCGGTCAATGTGGGGTCGAGTCTCGGTAGACTCAGCCATCTCGTTAAGAGATGTGCGACATTTCATGGCTATGTAGGAGGTTGCCGACTGTTTTGTGAGGGATTTTATCAGCGCCTGGCTGTCAGTGAAAATGTAAATGTAATTTCCAGATATCGTATCATACTGTACCAGTGTCGCGGCTTTCATTATTGCGATCGGTTCCGCCCATCCTGCCATCTGTGTATACATGGATAGACTCGCCTTACATGTCTTAAATCGTCCCGTTTATAAGATGCTAGTCTTTGAACTAGAGGCAAGCGTTCTGTTTACTCCTATTTCCATTAGCAAAGTTGTAATTGCTTCCGGATATATATTATTGAAGGCACCCTCGATGTCTAGAAAGGCAGCGAGGATGTATTTCTTATAGTGAAATAATTTCTCAACCAAGTCAACTAGCGTGTTGGGACGTTGATAGCTTGTTGCTAATTTTTCCTTTGATATGCACATCTAGCAACCGTTCTAAGGCTTTTAACTGAAGGATGATAGGCTAATTGGCCTGAAGTCCTTCGGTTTTGTATGTGCGGTTTTCCCTCCTTTGGAAATGAATGCATTAAAGCTTATCCGCATATGTAGAACTGGACACTGAAAATAAACGAAAGTGAAAGAGCTGTCCTTATCTTTTCTAGAGATTCTAGATTAATTAGCTTTAGCCGAGAACTGTAGGATGGAACAGTGGCGTCAAATCGTAGGAAACGTAATGTCTGCTTAAGAAATATTTTTTGAACGCGCTCAATTCTATTTGTCGAAAGCTGGTCGTGAAGTCTCCAAATAATAACAACCTACTCTAAGTGAGAACGAACAAGAGCCGTAAACAGCAGTTTGTAGGTATACGGATAAGAAAGCCCGAATGAAACCTAGAACCGAGTACGATTTTGAAAGAAAAAAAATTAATGTGTCCACTAAAAGAAATTTTCGCGTCGAATAAAACTCAAAGATTCTTAAACTCTGTTACACTTTGTGTACTACAAATTATAAATGACGTAGAATGGGTTAAGAACGTACGGACGCCTCGAAAATGTTAAATGATTACAAAGGCATGCGCGATCTCATGCACCATCGATGAAGATTAAGTCGAGTTGAAGCTTTTGAGCGCCCACTGAGTCCTTAACAGATGAGAAAATCATCCAGGAAGAGCAAGAAATTCGAAAAGGAGAAACATTTTCTTATGTCATTGATAATAACATCGCATCATCGCACCGCACATCGTCTGCCCGTCAAATGTGACTTAAGCCACTGCAGAAAGGTGGAATGAAAGACCAAGCAAGCTTAACTAGACTCACGTGCGAGGCTTTGTCAAATCTCTTAGAGAAGTCAGTGTAGATGCAAACAACTGAGAGTCCTTTGGAAAGCCATGTCATACAGAATTCATTAAAAACACCAGGATCAGTAACTCTAGAGTGGTCAGTTACAGTGTTGGTTGATTAGAGTAAATTAAAGACTTAACCGCAAAATAAATTTTGTCTTTACAATCAAACAGTTTTGAGACGCTGGTTAACCGTGAAATCCGCCTAGAATTGTAAACATAATTTGTTTCCGCTTTGAAAAAAAGTGTGATGATTGTAAGTTTCCATTCATTTCAGAAAGTGCGTGTAGATAAAGATTTGCTGAATATATTCTCAAAAATTCCGTCAGTTTCTGTATGTAGTGAAAGTTTGAGGGAAAGCATTCCCTTAAAAATATCATCAGATGAAATGCACAAATTGCCAAAATTTAGAAATGAAGATATCTCGGATGAAAGGTCAGAGGACAGTTCATAATTTGGCATTATTAAGTCTGCAAATAAGTTAGCCGCTCCGGCAGGTGTATACTCGAACTCGACTCTTTAGATTTGACAAAATTCCAAAACAACTTCGGAATAGCTTTAAAACCAGATTATCTAAGGATTAAATTTATTTTCTGATATTTTACAAAAACGAAAATAACTGATTACTAGGTGCTTAAGAAGAATAGAAGAATAAATTCAAACCTAGAGTTCCGTTATAAAAAAATTGTAATTGCTGCAAAATAGGCACAAACTTTTCGCAATATGCGTTGTGCAATTTGTTAGTTTTATGATAAATTTACAAAGCGTACGTTGTCTTTACAAAATGAGTTCGGCGTGTGCAAACCGATTCGAAACAATGTTCCTATGTGCGCATCCTACAGGTCCAAAAATGTCAATGCATTATTAAATAAATGTGTGCAACGGGTTACCGGAGTTCAAAACGAGACTAAAAAACATAGCAACACCTCTTCAAAGCAAAATCAGACCATCATTGATTTTTTTGTGACAAAGCCGAAGTTATCGTTGCATGAAACTGAAACAGTTTTAAAGAAAAGTGGTTTTAATGTTTCGAAAGACATGATTCGAGGACGTTCATATGCAGAAGACCTCAAATTCCGGATCCCATTGAAAAACCCATAATGGAAAGAATAAAGAGATGGCGGAGATGGCGATTACACCTCTATGGTTTTATCTAATTCGCATTCAGTAAATTCAAACGCTTATTAAAATATGTAAAAAGGTTTCCAATGTTAAGAAGAGTTGAGAAAGGAACATTTAATAATCTTGCATAACCTTAAAAGGAGCAAAAAATAAAATTTGCACTTTTAAAATATCAAACTTTATAAAAATCAACAAATTTGCATTTGCATTTAAAATCTTCTCAGAGTGTCCTTTTTCAACATTGTTTTGTTTAATAATACAGTTTTTTTAGCTTACAGTTTCGGTAGCTTTAAATTAAAAAAGAAAACAAACACAAAACTTAAAAACTTTCGCATTTTGGGTATAAAAAGCACTAAATTTATTGTGAAGACCAAATGGTTGGCAACACTGCAAAACTTGGCAAAAGTGGCTTGATGCACTCTCTGATGGGCGCAATCTTGTCATTCTTGGAAAAAAGACTTGCATGAGCTAAGACAAATTCATAACGGAATTAGGCAAATGTAATATGCACTTTTGAATCTACCTTTTGGGCGAACAGTTGCATACCACAAGTTGCAATCGAACTACAGTTTTAAGCCGACTTCGAACAGCTGATAGTTTTTTATGAGAAGCTTTTTCATGCCAGAAATACACTCGGAGGTTTTCCATTGCCTGGCGAGGGGTGACCGATATTAGAAAAATCATTGGGTGATTCATACACGGAGACTCGAACTTGTGCACTTCCGAAGGGGAGCCACGCGCCAACTCTTTCGAATTCCAATTCCAATTTATTCGAGAGTCCAATGTTTCGAGTACAGGCGTACAAAGTTGATCAGCTTCAGTATCAGACTTATGAAATAATTTGTATATCTGCCGTGAGTTTGGAAACTAAGCGCAGGCTCTTCTCAACAGCAGCAAGAAAAACCGCCGCCGACACTAAGCCGTTGAGACCAACAAACTATTTTCCTGCGTAAACTACATCAACTCAGCGCAATCCTCAATAACCACTTGGCTCCTCTCCTAAAGCTGAACAGTGACTCAATTTAGTTTCTTTCCCGTCTTTTCTTTAAAATTTCCGAATATAATTTTTAAATTAATAAAAAAAACCCCCTTAGCGCTTATAGAGCTCAGTCTCCATAGCATTTTTAAATAAGATATAGGCACTTGTCTAATGGAGTGCATCAGTATAAGTATTTCTGCCACCTCAAATTCACTGCAGTAGAGATGTAAACTCTCGGTCAGCACGATTCCGACTGGAAACCATTCTTCTTTGGCCAGTGGTTTTCTGCTGAACTGCATTTTGTTCTGCCACTCGTATTGAGATTACAATTTATCGTATGCTTGCCTTAATTTCCATCTATTCCGGGAAGGCCGTTTGTGGCATGCAACATAATAATGTGTTCCTACTCAGAAATATTTAATATTGACGAGTCAAGTGTTTATGTGGAACTGCTATATATTTCTTACTCAAATGCCCTCTGTAAACTCTCTGTGTACCCACTTGGTTCCAAAGTATTTTTTACCAAGCCGTCTTGGCCACTGTCAGCACAAAAAGTTTTCAATAATTAACGCGATTTTTAAGCCGCTTCAAACTTACATTATTTTTTACTATAATTTAGGGGACTATAAAACTGTGTACTTGAAAATTTTCTAAAAAAAAAAACAAAATTTTGAAAGAGTGATGAAAATTTGTTGAATTTTTTAAATCTTGTAAAAAATTAGAAACTTGGATTAATATGGTCCTTGTTATAGAATAAACTATAATTTTATAAAAAAAATGTTCCTTAAAAAATATTTAAAATAAAAAGATAAACAGAATGTTTCTATAATTTTGCAATGGTGTATTTAATAAAAATAAGAACACACCTACAAAAAGTATAAATAATTCTGTCTGTTTTGAAGCCATTTATAATATTTCATGTGTTGAAAATTTAGCACCTTTGCAATTTCATAAAACACACACAAATTTTGTATGGCTTATTGTAGGCATATGTGTATTTATCTATTGTAATATATACATATAAGTATATGCATGCATGTGTTAGTGGCGGTGTGTGTGTAGCTCCAATTGTTAACAGAGTGTCACGTTATTCATTAATTTGGGACCAACTGCTGCGAAAAACTAACCGAATTACTTCACTCAGCCAGCACAAAATGTTTAGCAACATTTTGAGTTTCTTTTAAATTATTTTTGTGGTCGCTGCTTACATGATAGTTGTTGTTTTCCTTTTTCATTTTCTTAATAAAACAAAGTGTGGTTGACTATTGCAACCGCAAAAAATGATATGGCACAAAAACTGTCAATTGCCAGCGATTAGCTAGACAAAAATGGTAAATTGCCATTTTGGTGAAAAAGATTTTTACTGCTAATCTTTTTTTTTTATAAACATAACTTTTCATTTTCTTTTTGCGTTGCGTTGCAATTGCAATCATTTTTCAAGTGTATCAAAATTGCATTCATTCAAACTTTAATGTGTGTTATTTCATGCTGTGAGAAAATGCCAGTGCGCTGTTTGCCAATTTAATTTGTTAATTAATTTTTTTTCGAAATCAGTTTGAGTAAAAACAGCAGACTGTTTTTGGTTTTTTCTTGGAACGTGATACCATCTCGATTTGTTAAAGCCCCATGGCGGGAATGCGTGAAAAAATTTAGCCATAAATTTTAATTTGATAAATAAAGTGATTTTTTCAAATGCTAACGCAAGAAATCGGGTATACAAAAATTGTTGTTAAATATAAAATTTAATTGAAACAAGAAGGGTGGACTTAATATACGTTCAAAATCGTACCCTCCCCAACGTAATATCACAAGTATTTCTGCTAAATTTTTGGACCTGGTGCTGCAGCACTTACGCCCACCATCACCGAATGCTCTTCTAGAGTTTCTACAGGACTTAGTAGGTTACCACGCAGTATTTACAAGATTAGATAATAAAATAGGTCTTAGGGTCTCAGTGAACACCTCATTTAGTTGTATCCCTATTTAGATACTACAACAAATTTTAACTCATATTTGGCAACATTGAAAATCACAGTTATATGGATGGTGGATGAAGTTCGATTTGATTGATTCTAAATAGACGATTTGTAAGCTTAATCGAGATGGATAAAGTGGTCGTACAAACTAAAGTGAGCGGTACCACGTAATTTATAGAAAAATTTAAATATAAATTTCATTCTCTGATATTATTATGTGAAATCGAATCCTCTCCAAGCACTGCTCAAAAGTAAAATATACCCTACAACACACGCGCCAGATGGGCTCACTCATAAAAAAATTCTCGGAAATTCTCACTTTAAATCAGAAAAAAAGAAGGCATCTCGATATGAGGAGAAGTACTGAAACAACTCCCAGAAGAAGAACTCACTTTCCTTACGTATATATATATAACTCTATTACATTACCTGTTTTTGTTCCATCTCAATGGAAAGTAGCTCAAGTAAGAATGATCATTAAACCATAAAAAGCGTTGCACAAGACGAATCATATTATATCTCATTCACATGCTGGTTCTACGCTACCGGCATAACTCGGTTTTTTCCCCGATCAAGGGCTGCCGCCCTAGTAAACTAGCCCTGTCTAGTGTAACGTATCCCGTACCCCACCCATTAGTCTATTGCCTATTGCCTCTAACCTAATGGAATCCCTTTTCCTCAAAAGAATCATGCTTATGATTGAAGACCAAAATAGAATCCTAAATCACCAATTCGGTTTCAGGAACAAGTCCATAGATTCCTAAACAGCATACACAAAGCATTTGAACAAAAAAATATTGCCAGCGGCTTTTCTCGATATATTTGAAGCCTTTCACCGCGTTTGGCATGATGGCTTACTGTATAAAATAAAAGACACTCTACCAATAAACTATTACATATTGATTAAGTTCTACCTGATATTTCCTTGTCAAACAAGGCGAAGAACTGTCTAAATTAAGTGAAAGCACAGCACAGGTGCACTCCTAGGGAGTATTACGGGCCCCATCCTATACTTTTTATACACATGCGCTCTACCAGCTTCTGAAGAAACAATAGTCGGATAGTTAGTGGATGATACTCACAATTGACCCCCACCCTCATGCGGTCTCCCAAAACCTCCCCAAAGAACTTGATATAATAACTCATTGGTTGAAAGAGAGGCGCATTAAGTCAAACGAGACGAAATCTCCCCAAGTCACACTAAATCGAAAAACTTTCCCATCCCAATAATATAATCATACCCCAAGCTAACGTCAGAAAATATCTGGTCATGAATCTTGATAGCAAATTCACATGGAAAACCCATATTTTCATTAAACGTGGGACTGTAGGAATAAAACTGGGAAGCCTAAATTGGTTACTACATCGAAATTCTCATGTTTCTCTGGAAAGTAAGCATATGGCATTCAACTTTGGGGCACAGCAGCTAACTCCAGCATCGAAATACTTCAAAGATTCCAGTCGAAAACCTTCAGAATGATCTCAAACGTGCCTTATTATCGTGATCTCCAGTACCCACAATAATTGAAGAAATAACACAACGCGCACTCAAATCCTCTCGTCACAGAAATAATTGCAAACCCCATAAGCAGATGGCAATAAAGAAATGGAATTACTAGAAAAAAAAAAATATTGTCTTGCATAAAAAAATTGAGCAAATTTTTTTACTAACTACTGAAATCTCTTACATTATTGCTTTTCCTACCGTTCCACCGTAGGATGAAATTCGAAATTCGATTTTGCTCATCTACTTTGGCTCAAAGGCAACATGTGTAACAAGTTTCGTTCAAATGTATATCTCAATGTGTCTATGTGCTCAATTTGCACTCGACTAGGACAGATCGATAAAGAACCATGCGTGACTTATGTGGAATGGCCCCGCTCCCACACATAAAATTATCAAAAAGAAAAGAACCATATTTTAATTGTAAAATGAGTATTAGTGAAAAAGAAAACAATCATATTCCAATAAAATTTATGATTGTAAAATGAACCTTAGGAATGCCACTCAGCACTTTAGAGTTAGAAATATAAATATACATAAATATGTATATGCTTAAGTATAATCCGCTCATTGCATATACGAATGACGTGAAGTCATACGTATATGCAGATAACAAACATACTGGTGTCAACACTCAAGTATGCAAAACATACTTGAGTGAAATAAGAGGACACAGTAAAACAATTGCTGCAAGTCTAAACAAAAAGTAGACTATTTGGATGGTGCTGAGTGACATCACAAACACACATATTTACAATCTAAATATGTATATACTAAGGCTATATTTAAGACCTAAAGATCTAAGAAAAGCCAGTTGTGGCTGAACCGCGAAGGGCGACTGGCAAAAGTCGCAGAAACTCCGTAATCTAAATTTGCAATAAAAGTTTCCATAAACTTAATAAAAAGTATTTATTATTTAGAGGAAGGATATTAAAAGGGGTTATGGCCGCAACTCGAGGTTTCAAAAAATAGACGGAAACCATAGCTGGGGAGTCTATAGAAACCATAACTGGCGCAGTCGCGATACGGATGGCACCACCCCATTCGGCTACGGTGGTTGCTTATTAAGGGATCTTTAAAGAAGGAAAGCATTTACACATAAAAATTTAAAAACTGCACTATAAAATAGCAGTGAAAGAAGCAGCAGCAACAGATATCTCTGTCATCAAAGAAGTCGCTTGTTTCCTTGATCGCTATCAAACGCAAAAGCAACATCAGCAGCAAAACAACAGCAGCAACATCAGCAGCAAAACAACAGCAGCAACATCAGCAGCAAAACAACAGCAGTAACATCAGCAGCAAAACAACAGCAGCAAAATAACAGCAGCAGAATAACAATTTCAACAAGTACCAGTGAGCACTCCGGAAACATCAACCAAACCACAGCAAATAAGTGAAGACCAAGCAGAGCAGAGATCCTGAAAATTTTGATCCATCCATTGACGAAAGGAGTCTATGTAAGTAGCTAGTGATACATATATTTTTTAACATTTTGCGAAAAGTTATGATACTTGAAAACGACAGTGAAAAAAAAAAAAATTTTTTTTTTTTGTGAAAAATTGTTTGCGGGCAATAATCTTCGCACTAATAGAAACAGGTTTAATATGTTTAATATTGTGGAAAGAGCCCCAGTGCAGAAAAAAAATAGAGCAAGCGTACTTAATGCTTGGGCACGTTAAATCAATTAAGAAATTTTCTCGAAGCAAGTAAGCAAAAACTAATAATCAGGCATGTGACGTATGCCAGTTCGGTAAAAGCAAATCAATAATAATAAAAAAAATTGAATTATAAAATATATATTTTTTCTACTCCTTTGTTGATTCGAAAAGTAAATGGCCCAAAATATGGAGGCTTGTTTAGTAGCGATAACGCAACTATTGCAGCAAAATGCTATATATCAAAGAACCACCTTAAGACAAAAGGTGGAGAAAGACTTAAAATATCTACATCCTTTTGAAGGCAACACAAAGAAGTTGCCCTATTTTATTCAAACAATTGATAGGATTTTGGGGGACTACCCAGAGCAACAGGACCTAGTGTATAGAATAGTTTTCGATCTTAAGATATCAGGATCAGCAAAAAATTTTCTTTCTCTGACCCCACCAGAAAATTGGGAGGAGTGTAAAACAAAGTTAAAGCAACATTTTCGGTCAACTAAAGACCAAATGTCGATAACGAACGACATTACACATTTAAAAATAGGGAGTATAAGTGAACTTAATAAAAAAGCTAGGGATATAATTGATAATATCACCGAATTTAGTGTTTTAAGTGAAAATGGTGATGCGATGAAGGAGATATTCACGGGATGGCTCATTCAAAGAATAAAACAATTGGCGGCAGGTACGTTTGCTTGCACCATAAGAAACATAGTGTCATGGCCGCAGATGTCGGCTTGTATATACAATTTTATTGGCTTGGATGCTGGAAACCTGAATCCAATGCTCATATCCAAAAATATAAACAGACAGTCTGGAAATTTTAATCCTCGCCCTGTTTATAATAATAATAATATTAGACAGAATGCCAATTTTAGGCATAATAACGGCAACAATTCGCAAGCCAATAATTCAGGCAGGTATAGCAGCCGTTCGCAAAATAGCACTGCTCAAAACAATTACCGTGCACCCAATTTTTCACGACAAAATAATAGACAAAGTAATTCGCAACAGGTAAATGGCCGTCCTGTATATGAACAAGGCCAATATTATTGGCAAGGTAGCCAACAATTAAACAATCGACCACAAAACACTCCAAATAGACTTAATACATCTCAGCAAACAAGGCGTTCAAATGGGCCTCAACCCATGGACGTCGATGCTGCGAGTCAAGGGGAGGCTGTAAACATAAACGAAGAGTTTTTTACAAACTAGCCTCGGGTGGTCAGAATAAAATTCTAATAACATTGACGTTATTCAATAAAAATTTTTTAACTTTGCTGGATCCAGGATCTACAATTAGTATTATGAAGAAGAAAACCTTCGATGAATATAATCTACCGGTTATTAAAGGAAATAACATAATAGTGAGTACCTTAAATGGTAATATTAAGGGCACAAATGAAAGAGTTAGTTCTCCGTGCCCATCAGAGTTTCAATATGTTGCCAAGGCTAGAATAAAGTGGGTGAAGATGGATTTTGATAAACCATACGATTTGTTGTTGGGAAATGACTTTATATTTAAAAATGTCAAGGTAATTGATATAGAAAAGGAGGAAATTGAACTCCTTAATGGTGTAAAAATACCATTCCTCTCAAAGACGATCCAAGAGCAGGTTTATGCATTGGAGTCTGGGAAATTGCAAAATATTCAACTTGATCATCTAAAATCAGATGAACGTAAAGGAGTTGAAAAATTGCTAAAAAAATATAAAAAATTAATTTTTAAAGATGGGGGCACACTGACTAATACAAAATCAGTGGTCCATGAAGTAAAGACGGTCACAAACCAACAAATAAATTCAAAAATTTATAGGTTACCTCCGAAACATGAAGAGGAGGCGGTCAGGCAAATTAAAGAATTGGAAAAGCAGGGTATAATTCAAAAAAGCAGGAGTAGGTATAGCTCTCCTATTATAATAGTTCCAAAAAAAGAAGATAAGTCCGGAAATAAAAAGTTTCGTTTAGTGGTTGATTATCGTAGGCTTAATCAAATAACCATTGACGATAAGTATCCCTTGCCAAATATTCATGGAATCTTAGACAAGTTGGGCAAAGCACAGTACTTTAGCCCTATTGATCTTGCAAAAGGTTACCAAATTTTAATGGCATCTAAGGATATAAATGAAAATAATGATAAAGAATCGAATTTTGAAATTTCCGATACGATACATTCCGCAGAGGAAGAGTTATTGGAGCACTTTGCTATAAAAGAGGAGATTGTTAATAAATATAAAACACAAATTATAATAACATATAGCCCTGAAGCTGAAATTAAGATATCGCATGGTAGGAAAATAATCGAGGTTGACCCACTGAATAGTGAAAACATATTAAGAACTATATTTGAAAGGCACATTAGGAAAGGTAAGGTAGGAATATTTTCTGAAGTTGAAGAGCAAGATTATCATAAAATTCAACTGTTGTTGATGTCCATGTTCTCCTGTAATAGCAAACTGGAATTCATAAAATGTACAAAAAGAGCAACAGAGATATCGCAGGAAGAAGAACTGCATAGACAAATCTCTTTGTATCACAGTAAGGAGTCGATGCACAGTGGCATTGCAGAAACAATTAATACATTGAAAGACAAAATATTTTATCCGAAACTCAGGGAGCATATTCAGTTAATAATAAATAACTGTGAAAAATGCCAACAAATAAAATATGATAGAAAACCTATAAAACCTAAGTTCAATTTGACAGAAACCCCTACGGATAAAAACGAAGTTATCCATATTGATATATTTCATTTCAACAAACATTCGTTTGTTACGACAATAGATAAATTGACCAAATTTGCAGCAGCATATATAATAACTGATAGGAATTGGAGGTCAAAGAAAACTATATTGCTAAAACAGTTCGCAAAATTCGGAAAACCGAAGAAAGTAATAATGGATAATGAGTTTAGAGCAGAACAATTGATACAATATTTAAATACTGAAAATATTGAGGTCCATTTAACAAAACCCAATAATCACACTGGTAACGCAGACATTGAGAGACTTCACTCAACCCTGTTGGAGAAATTAACAGGAATTGATGATACAAGTCTTTCAACGGAAATGAGGATGCAGGTCGTTATAGCGAACTATAATGATCGATATCACTCAACCATCAAATGTTCTCCAAGGTTCGCCAAAGATAGCATTGGCCCATCCATATTACAAGATAGAATTAATTTGACAAAAAGAAAAATAATAGCAAAACATAATAGCAATAGAGAAGAGTATACAGAATACAGAGAATCAGGACCCATAAAAAATTACAAAAGAGTAAGACATAAGGACCAACCATATTTCCGAATTAATCCATTGCAAAACGTCCATCCATCTAATATAAAAAGACCACAAAAATTTGCGAACATACCTAATTTGGACACAGAAAATAATTACGATGATGATAGGTTTAGTATCATAGTCCATAATGGAGATACTGGTTAATTTTTTTTTATTGCCGTTTCCACTTGTAAGTTTTTTTTATTATTTTGCTTTCAGACTATGTGGCGTATAATATTTTATATCATGCTAGTGAGCATGGCATCAGCGAGGGGATTTTTGCAGGTGACCCCGATACTGGACGAGGCAGGGTACACCATTGTACGAATAGGACAGGTGGAAGTAGTTAACGAGACCACAACCATATTGCATATTATCCAGCCACAAGAAATTTTAGAAGTTGTGGAGGAATTAGGAAAGGAAGTCAGAAACATTAATATGACAGAAAAGAAGTTTTTGCTAAATGAAATTGAGGCATTGAAGGCAAAGATAAGAACAATTCGACCCCAAAAGAACGGTAGATACAGGAGGGGATTATTGAACGCAGCAGGAAGAACATATAATTGGTTGTTCGGGTTAATGGATGATGAAGATAGACAAGAGATTTTAGGATATTTAGAAGTACAGAAAGAAAATGACCATAATATTATTGAAACAGTTAATAAGCAAATAGCAATAAATAATCATTTTAATGATAGTATAGATTTGATTAGAAAAACAATAAATGAAGATAGGGAGGAAATAAAGGAATTTGTAAAAAGTATGAATGAACAGAACAAAAATTTTTACGAGCACATCCTATTCAATAATTTGATAAATAAATTGAGATATTTGGAAAGTAGGGTCAATGATATACAGCACAATATTGCTGCGGCTAAATACAATATGGTCCATCCAGGAATTCTAACTAAGGAAGAAATTGATCACTTCCAAATAGATTTTTACAAATTGAAAATGGCAAAAATGGGAGTATTAGCATATAAGAATCAATCACTTGTAATAGCAATAAAGATACCAAGAAGTTATGTTATAACTGATCTAAAGATGATCACTCCATTACCGAACAGAAATAAATTACAAATAAAAACAGAAAATGAGTATTTAATTACAATTAATGAAATAAATCTAAGTTATAAGAAAGACATTGCCTTGAAAGATCTAAAACGAAGTAGAAATTGTATATTTGAAAATGATTGTTCTTTTGAAATAAATAATAAAACTAAAATATTAAACATTGATGACGATACGATATTGATCGTCAATGCATACGAAACAATCTTAAAACAAAATTGTGACAATAGAAATATCGTATTAAAAAATAATTTCCTGATTACGTTTACAAATTGTAAAATCGAATTAAATAATGAAATGTTTGAAAATAATAAAGTGGAATTTGCAGAAAAATTCCACTACCCAGTAAAAATGTTAAACCAAAGTTACGAACAGGAATTAAAGTTTAAAATGATTGAAGAAAAAAATATGGAAAACATTAAAGGAATTAAAGAATTAAAATACCATAAAAATGTTTCATATGGTATGAATGTAACAGTAGCAATATGTTTATTGCTCTTATTGATTATAATAATTGTATATTGGAAAAGGAAGAATATAAAAGTAAAAGTTGTTAATAAAAAGAATTATAATGAAGGAGGAATTATGTTAATGGAAACCAACCCCAAACAAAATGTACTTATTAATGAAAGAACTCAGGAGAGTTCTAACTCTAACGGTGGGGGAGTTATGTGGAATGGCCCCGCTCCCACACATAAAATTATCAAAAAGAAAAGAACCATATTTTAATTGTAAAATGAGTATTAGTGAAAAAGAAAACAATCATATTCCAATAAAATTTATGATTGTAAAATGAACCTTAGGAATGCCACTCAGCACTTTAGAGTTAGAAATATAAATATACATAAATATGTATATGCTTAAGTATAATCCGCTCATTGCATATACGAATGACGTGAAGTCATACGTATATGCAGATAACAAACATACTGGTGTCAACACTCAAGTATGCAAAACATACTTGAGTGAAATAAGAGGACACAGTAAAACAATTGCTGCAAGTCTAAACAAAAAGTAGACTATTTGGATGGTGCTGAGTGACATCACAAACACACATATTTACAATCTAAATATGTATATACTAAGGCTATATTTAAGACCTAAAGATCTAAGAAAAGCCAGTTGTGGCTGAACCGCGAAGGGCGACTGGCAAAAGTCGCAGAAACTCCGTAATCTAAATTTGCAATAAAAGTTTCCATAAACTTAATAAAAAGTATTTATTATTTAGAGGAAGGATATTAAAAGGGGTTATGGCCGCAACTCGAGGTTTCAAAAAATAGACGGAAACCATAACTGGGGAGTCTATAGAAACCATAACTCGTGCGTTTTTAATGGAAGAAAATACTCAACATCGTATGCAAAAAAAGTCTCAAAAAACAACTCTACTTCGAACTTACACTTTATTATCCTAAAATTCAATGGGCTATAAAACTGCATACTCAGAAAATTAGTATAACAATTTTTTTTATTTGTTAAATTGTTGTGAGCTTTTGACAAAATTCGGAATTTTGATTTATCAGGTTGATAAAAAAAATGAACTATATTTTTATAAAAAATTGACCAAAAAAATGTGTCGTGAAAAATAATGCACATTTTTTAAAGAGATTGTGTTAATTATATGAGCGCACGTACAGCTACAGTTGCGGACTTGAAAATAGTAGTAGGTACCATTATATTTAATTAGCCACTCAGATATTTCTTAAATTCACACAGAGATGACGTTTTTAGATTTTTATTTTAATACTGTGTAATTAATTTTTAGTGCACATTCATCTTAGCTGTAATTCAAATTTAATACACATTCACTCATTTTAGCAACATTTCTTCGCTTCGTTCATGATAATATTTATTTAGTGTATGGGTCTCACAACAAAAAAATCATCATCCAATTTTCTTTATGAATAACTTTTTTACTAAATAAAAATAATAACTCTGAAATATTTTTAGAAATCTTTATTTTCTTTTTTCCCTTGCTTATATGTTTGTATACTGCAGCTGTCTAGTTCGCAAGTGTCAAATATGAATGGTGTACGACGTCATTTCTAAAAATTATAAATCTGCCGATAAGGTGATTAATTTTGCACCACCTTGTAGTGTGCTCCATTACATTTAGAGTATATTTTAATTGACAAGCCGCACCGGGCGGGGCTCGAATGTATTGCCTAGGCCAAGCAATTTCAAATGAAATAACTTTTGATTCGTCGATCCCAAAAATATTGCGCCATTTGCAAGCTAGTCGGCGTGTTTTCTAGAAAACTACAAGCAATTATCTCCATACTTTTGCATAAGCAATGGCTTCCTCTTTGGATTTCGAGCGAATAATTTTGCATTATAAGTCTAAATTTAGTTCTGTTTTTATCTGCCTGACAGATTTAAAAGCATCAACATTGGCAGTTCAGACAATTTCAGGGTCCTCTTGAGGTGTAGTTGAATATTATTGAAAAAGGCCTTTTAACTTACTTTCACTTCAATATTGTAAAAATACTCAATACTTTTTCAAAAGAAAAAAAATTATTATAAAATTAGGTATTGCAACCGCTGCTAAATTAAATAAATATGGCTTTACATTTCATTTATTTATTTTTTATCTTCTCACACCCTTTTAAAAAATTTAACAGTGTCACTGCTATTTTCATGTTCGCGACTGTAAATCAATTCCACCCGTCAGTTTCAATACTCTGATATGTATTATATGTATTAGTGGTGCCACCTGCTCAATATGCCTTAAGTTATTCGGTATTTGAGCGCTATTGGTTTTAAAGTGAAATTGCTCGTATCAAAAATACACTCGCACATTTAATATTGTCACTGAAGAGACGCAAAACTTTCTTTGATTTTTGATAATGCAAATTCTAATTATTCAATATAAAAAGCTGAGGGTGATGATATTTATAATATATTATTTAATATCTCATCTTAATATCATTTCTAAAATATTTCGCGAATAAAAATAACATCAATTTTCCCTTATTTGAGTTAAAGACTTTACCACCTTAATAAAATCGTTCTTCCTCTCCCATCTTTTCACTCACCTGCTTGAGCGTTAAACGCGCCGTGTACCGCATATCACTACCTTCTCGCTTAAACATCGCATGTGGCTTATCCCTAATGATGAAAACAATATCCGCTGGTATCTTGCCGGGTGCTTGATCGCCTTCCTTTTGAAATGTTACCTTCGTACCGGATTTCCAGCCGGGTTTAATCGATATGCTCACATATTTGTCCTCTTTCTTTGTTGATCCATCCGGCTGTTCCACTCGCCTTGATATTTTCATCTTTTTCACACAACCATGGTAGATTTCTTCTAGTGTCGCGTAGAGATCATGTTCGACGGGGGGATCTTGTTGTTTCTCTTTTTTGAATGGGGTATGCACGTTGAACGAATGTGACCTAAACGAAGGTCTTCGCTTTATTTTTTAAGCATCCATTACAAGCGTAATTCAATTATATTCTGAGATTGACTTTGACCAAATTAAATTAAATTTAAAGGCCTTTTGTGTACAAAATAGCTGTATGAATCTATTCGACCTGAAGAAAGAAATATTGATCTTTGAAACTTGAACGTAAGTTGAGGCTGAGCTGCATTGCATGGCGGCATAAACTTGAACTTATGTGTGTGCCGGGGCAATGTCCACAACGAACTGTCGATTCTTCAAAGCATCCAATTGCAACGAAAACAATTTTAGGGACAAGTACTCGTATAGCGAACAAGTTTTCATTGATGAAGCTCGTGGGAGTAGTTAGTGCAATGCTGGCACCTGGAAGACAACCAAATGCCTGAAATGGTGGTAGGAAAATTCTTTCTCAGACAGGGAAGGAGTGAGCAACGAAACTTGATAGAACTAATTGCGGGGTGCAATTAGCTCGAATATTGAACTGAAAATAACTCTACTAACTTGGTGCATTGTCATGGTAGGCAATGAAAAAGCAAAAGCACCTCTTGAGATGAAGGTAGTCGTTTGGAAGTTCACAATCTAATCAGAAATTTTTTCTACTCAAGAAAGCTAGCTCAGACAAAGATTACTTGAATTCGTAAATTACTCCCCGCACTAATGAAAGTTATTGGCTAACAGACATCCAAAAAGGATTCATTCGTTCTACTCTTTTAGAAAAAAGTTACGGGCAAAGATCATAAAACCTTTTTATATTCTAGGTAAAGTAATGGAACGTATTGGTCTTCGTAGGCTTTCATAGGCTTTCTTGGTTTTTTGTTTGAAAGCAGGGTAAAAGTACATTGATTTCTGAGCCTACCTCGAACTACTTTAATATTAATTTTGGAATTTGCAACTGACCCTCAAACCGAGATCACTCCCACCTTAAGCTATTTCCTTTTCTTTTTTTTTTTGTCAAAGTCAACCTCATTAAAATTGTACTAGTTGCAACAACTATTCACAGCACACTTACCTGAACCCACTCCCGAGCCCATGCCGTGACCCCAAACCTCCAAACGGGGATGAGAAGAAATCATGTTCGGTGTCCAAATCGAACACATTCTTATCGAATAGATTATCGCCCATATCAAAGAAAGAGGCAAACGGATTACTGGAGCCGAAGAATTGAGCAAAGGTCGCCCGCGGATCACCATGGAACTGATATGTGAACGTTTTACCGCCGCCGGTGCCATTGCGAGTACCTGCATATGACAATTTACAACAAAATAGTTAAAATTATTGTTGCTATACCAAAACTTACACGCACACATTCATGGATAAATAGAATTCACAGTTTTAAAAGTATTCAAGAATTATCACTGTACCTCCACTCTTCAAACCCTCTTCACCATATTTGTCGTACACTTCACGTTTATTCTTATCGGAAAGCACCTCGTAAGCCTCGGCGACCTCTTTGAATTTGTCCTCTGCATTTGCGGCTTTATTTTTATCCGGATGATAACGTAACGCTAATTTTCTGTAGGCCTTTTTGATCTCTTCATCGGTGGCAGTCTTCGGCAGACCCAATATTTTATAATAATCTTTGCCCATCTTTTATGTCACTCTGTGTATTGGGGTATTTTGATGACGTTGTGGAGTAGTGTTGAATGCGTGGTGAGTATCTTTGTTTTGTATATGTTGTTGGGTATTTTATGTTGATTTGGATGGGAGTAATGCAAACGTTAAATGATTTGCTTAAATCTGTGTCGATGTAAATAATGAAAAAATAGCAATAGTTAATTTGTGTGCCCTAATTTTTTTTATTACCAATTCACTACTCACAACACTTAAACACGCTAAGTGGCTGGTTTAATTTGTCCGCAAGAAAGTCCGTGTTTTTTTTTCTTTTGGCTTTTTCCGTACCTTTCCTCAGCGCACTGAACACGGCACAAACATTGTTTTGCTCTGGATGGGTGTGAGGTAAATAACTTCTGATGGGGCTCGACAGGTTTGAACTGCAATTTTTTAAACAAAAATGTTAGTGCTAATTTTTTTGAATCCACTTAAACAATTTTTTATGAATTGCAGAAAAATATAAAAACGAAAAAATTGAGAAAAAGTGTAAATGTATGTATGTATTATTTGAAAAATAATAAAAAACAAATTTTGAAGGCTCCTAATTTTTTTTGTTTTTTTTTTAGTCTTTGAAAACTCCATTTTCTGACAGAAAATTTAGTGAACGAAACAATAATCGCTTAGAATACTAAACGCAATACAAAGGGTTGCACAAAAAGTACAATCAAAGGAAAGGGATCTTATTGAACTTCAATAAAAATAATATCGAAGAAAAAAATTTTATATTTTTCACTTAACAAAATCATTCACACAACTGCTTATAAATACAAAAATCGCGAACAGCTCAATCATCATCACGAGCAGAGCAAAATTACGCACATGCGTGCATACTTACACATATTCGTGAAATACAAAGGCGTGTATATATGTACGTATACTCGTATATATGTATAAAAATTCATGTATGGATATAGGGTGCGCCATTAGCTGCATGTTTGTTAAAAATGATATAAAAAACACTGACAGAGTCGCCATTCGATTCGACAATCGCATTCTGCTTTCAGTATTTAATGCTCAACGACCACTTCGAACAATGAAGTAATATTCCTCAATCTCTGCCTATCACCTCAGATGCATATGTATGTGGGTTTCAATGAGACCGAGACACCCGTATAATATGCTAAGAAATCCCACGCTAAAGAGAAAAAAGAAAAGACGATGACTAAAGCACCATCTTGGGAGTGGACGTAATGCGAGCTGGATGCTACTGAATGAAGGCAGATTCTTAATCACCGAAGTAAGAAATGCGATGCCGAAATACGTGAATGCAAAGAACTTTAGGTACTAATTGATAGGAAGAATATCCAGAAATTAAATTATTAACTATCAAATGTTTAACTCGGCTCACCCTGCAGTAGCACATCCCGCCCACTCGGGCCGATCGCATACGACTCATATCGTCTTCGGCACGACATATTTTTTATGCAGCGACGATGACGATACGCTTACATGTCCGTACACAATGCGACTATCTATAGTCACTATACGAGTTGTCAATATGTCAAGCGATGAAAAGGAATTTCTTTTATTATGTTATCTTCTCCATCGGAGGAGAAATAAAAGAAAACAGAGCGTACAAATTTCATACATTTTACAGGATGCCTAAAAATGCTTTTAAGGAGCTTTTAGTGAAGGGAGGAGCGGAAATTGTGAAGCCGGCTATTGAAAAACAAAATACTAACATGAGCGAATTCATTAGTCTGGAGGAAAGAAGTATGATTACGCTGAGGCAAGTAGCATTCTTTTCGAGATTTTAGTGTGGTGGACAGAGTACAAGAAGATGTGGATTTCTCAATCCAATTCCGTAGGAAAAGAACGTGCAAGTTTATATGGTCAATTTCAGTACACAAAAAACTACTCCTCGCTACGAAAGTATACATCATCAGCATTGTCCAAGCCTTAAGCGATCCATTTCATACCCTTGAAATGAGATATTCATTTTTTGTCATTTTTCTGCGCGCGGCATCCTTCAGTGTTTAAATAACAAGTTATTTAAAATAAAAACAGTCGACTAACCACCCTTTATTTAATGTAAAAACGAGCAAAAAATTAAAACACGCCATCAACTACACCGAAAATCTGTTGCCATGAATACTATCATCATCTTCGCCAGCGGCCACACATCACAATCAAGCTCATGATCATTCCATGCCAACCCACGCATTCTACAATTTTAGCTCCGCACAGGCGGCCAGCATCAACTATCTTAACGTCTCGATAGTGGAGGTGGCGGTGGCGTTGACGCTCATAGCATTGGCGTGTTGGCGATCGCACATTGAAGAATGAAATCGTAAAAGAAATTTTTAAAAACAAAAAACCTTACACATATACTTGTGCGCACACATACCTATGCGCATATGTGCGTAAGTGTATATAATATAAATTTTGCTTACGTATACTACTTATTTTTAATCTTTTAATATTCACACGTTGTTAAATTAAAGAGTTTTTGTCTGTTACTTAGTTCTTGATTTTCGAAATTTCAAATTCGGAAATATTTTCAAAAACCAGACGAAAAATTTTAAAATTTTGTATTGGCTTCGCTAAAAAGATAATTTTATCAAAAGTTTATGATTGATTTTCCCAAAATCTTGTTCCTTCGTATGTAAAAGCTTATGTATGTATATACATACATCTGTACGTATGTATGTATAAAGTTTTGTAAATATGTGTCTTTTGTATGTGTCGGCAAAAAAAGACAAATTTCGTTAACGAGCACTGCTTTGTAAATAGTTTTGCTCACCACCCCCGAGCATGATTAGTTATGTGCGCCCAAAATAGCAGCATAAATAATTTTTGTGCACATACCAACACACATACTGTGTATATACAAGGCGGCACTAAATTAGTCACCCAATTATATGTTTGGAAAACTTTTTTACTAACTAAAAAATCAATATTTTGGATCACGGAAATCTTTAATTTCACCTTTACGCCTGGCGCCATTTGCAAAAATTTTAAACCTTCCGATATTAATGTTATGCCATCTTGCACTTTCATATTTTTTTATTTCTGAGAAAACGTAGTCTTTGGAGGCTGCGCAAAATATTTTAGAAACAAATAAAAACTAAATTCCATAAAAACCATCAAAAATTGTATGTAGCCTCCACACTTAATCACTTTCATAATTTACAGACTTTCTGTCATTTTTATATAGTAATCAACCCCCATTCATTAAAGGTGGTGAAACTAGACCAACAACAATGTTTTGTACGTTTGATTGTCACGGCAAAGTATTCGCAATGTAGAAAACAAATTACGAATTCGCCGTGTTTCAATCTGTGCTGACAACCACATGGACACAACGAAAGAAAAAAAATCAGCTGATTTACCGATACCACCTTTAATAGATTCGCCTTGATAGTAAAAATAGAAGAAAACATTCTGATCACTCTGATCAAAATCATCTCTTCGAATTCGACTTCAAAGTGGTCCTGCTCAAAAAGTGATTCAAATCTTTTACTTTAACGTTGGCTTACGTCAGATTCAGACAGCAGACTCGCTGGCAACCTTAAATAGAAATCATAAAATAAATTCCATTTCCGCATGAAATGACTTTGATGACCTTTTATAAAGTGTTTATTTTAAAATTTTCTTTTACCCCGAACTAGTAATCGGACAAAATTAAAATATTTGAGTTAGTCAGAAAACATGGCAGCTATTAAAATGCTAGATTCCTCTTCAAGAGTAAATTTTAAAATTTATTTTTCTGTAATTTTTCCTTCATGAAATTTTTATATAGAGCTTTTGTTTAATCGACACGATTTTTTTCTTCCATAAGATAACAAATCAATTTAATACGTGGTTTAAACCATGTTTTCGACTTTTTAAAATCTATAATATCAGTAGCACAAAGCAGGTCCCAATTCGAAATAAATGGAAGTTAATGAACTGAAAGCATTTCCATCTTAGCGGGTACGTAAATAAGCAAAATTTACGCTTCTGGGGCACTGAAAATCCGCGAGTAACCCACGAAGAGCCATTACACCCGCTCAAAGTCACTGTATGGGCCAGACTTCGCGGGCCAAACGGTTACTGTGAATGGTGAGCGCTACAGAGCAATGATAAACGAGTTCTTTTTGCCGCAACTTGATGAATTGGGATTGGAAAACATGTGGTTCCAACAGGACGGTGCAACGGCACACACTGCATGTGCCACAACCGATATGCTGAAGAATGTGTGGGGCATTGCCTGTAATTGCATGTACGCACTGTACAACGCGTTGATACAACAATCGCAGCGTGTGTGCTGGACGTAGGGATTGTTGATACAAAAAGGCAGCGTGTATACGTTGCTTTAGTATTTTTGTTCCTCGCGTTCGTGCAGGTTGATAGAGTTAGTGGAAGTTTGATGATTTCATTGTATAATAAATATTTGCCTGTACATACACTTAAAAATCTGCCTATAAGAATAAATAAAAATATAAATTGGAAAAATCCAAAAATGCATTTCCCGGGCGCCTAATCTCCCGTTTTGGCGATTTGCACTGACCAGCAAAATCGCCTGATTTGACTGCTCCAGACTTCTTTTTGTGGGGCTTTTTGAAGTCGCGGGTTTATGTCAACAAGCCTCAGACTCTTGCTCTTAAAGACAATATCCGTCAAGAATTTGAGGACCTATCGCCGGAAGTTTTGGCCAAAGTGATAGAAAATGCCATTCAAAGGGCTCAAATGGCAATCAACTGTGGCGGCGGCAATAGACTTGATGTAAAAAAAAATTAAAAGACCAAATAAAAATAATCCACAAGAAGAATCAAAGTTTTTCATTTTTTTTTTAAATTACAGCCAAAAAACATCGCAAGGTTACTTTTGCGCCACCTTGTATTATCGCTTTTGAGTATGACATATATATATATAATATTACGCCTCGCCATAAGCTATTGTCAAACATTGTTACTTTTTATTATTTTTACTTTTTTTGTTGTTGTACGGTGTTATTAGCTAATAAAAGTTAAGTACCTAGGGCGACCGGCTCTGTTTGCGTTTATCACAGCAGGGCTAACAAATGAATAGTTTTTTGACAGCATTAACCGCTTAATTGTTTATTTAATTTATTATTCAAACAACTCTGTCCTTACATACACACATATGCATCCACAATGCTTACTAATTTAGGTTTGCTGGAATTTTCATAGTGGCATATGCACGAAGTTGCTATATTATAAGGCTTGCATACAAAATTTTATTCGATTAATTATAAACGCATTTTCAATAATGACTCTTTTAAAGTTATGAGATGTAATATTCTACATTACTTTTTAAATAAATCTAATTTTTGCTTAAAAAAAACAGAGCGGAGTTCTATTCAAAATTAAATTTGATTTTAGTTATTTAAGTATAATTTGAATGTTAACATGCAACTCTGTAAATGTATTCCACAGAACTCGTATTCCAAGAGCTTTTATTTTAAAAGCTTTGGATAAAAGTTCTACGCTTGACACCATAAAATGACGAGTCCTCGAGTGATCGCCTTTAAAGGTTAATTTAGAGGTGCAATACCAAAATGTCATAACATTAACCGTAGTCGTAACCAAAATGATATTTACTGTCATCTATTGGGTTGGGGAATAAGTTCGAAGCATTTTTATATAATCATGCTTTTTGGCAAAGGGTAAGTATTCATTCGATAGAACTCTTTCTGCTCTATAAAACTGTGTTAATTGTGTTTCTGAGTTATTAAATTTTAATTTAAGCTTCAAAGGCTGAGAAATGGAACACCCAGTAGGCCAAAATCAAAATTTTCAACACCTGCGCTTCTTTGCTTTTCATTGAGGTCAAAAAGCTGCCGAAGCAGCCCGGGTTATTTGCAACGTGTATGGAGAAGGTATTATAGGCAAGTCTACAGCAGGGAAATGGTTTTCAAAGTTCAAAAATGGCAACTTTGACGTCGATGACACGTCCCGCAAAGGAATGCCTTCTGAATTCTACAAAGAACGTCTCAAATCACTTTTGAAGGTCGCGGTCGACAAACTAGTCGTGAATTAGCTGAAAAAATGAACTGAGATCTCACGAAGATTCTCAATCACTTTAATTCAATGAGATTTGCCGAAAAATTGGGAGCCTGGGAGCCTCACGAGTTCATCGAAAAAACAAAGAAACAAAACTAAGTCTGGCAATAATCTAAATATTTAATCCAA
Organism: Anastrepha ludens; assembly: GCF_028408465.1. Classification (NCBI taxonomy): domain Eukaryota; kingdom Metazoa; phylum Arthropoda; class Insecta; order Diptera; family Tephritidae; genus Anastrepha; species Anastrepha ludens. The sequence continues at coordinate 70,608,798 of NC_071501.1, forward strand.
AAAAACCTAAACTAGGAAAACCTTAAATTTTCCACACAGTCGAAGGCCAAAGGCTAACAAGTTGAGAACGTTTCGGTGTATTCTTCAACACTCTATGGACTTCGCATACTGTTTTTTTATTTTTCAAAGTAAATTTTCGTTATTTGGAATCGTTATTCTGGCGTTAAACGATTAATGATGACTTGCCAAACCTTACAGAACATTTTACCATTCTCAGCTGACAAACCACAATTATCGATATCGATAGTTCCCATGCATTTAAAAAAAACACGCATTACATACTAACGTATAGTATCTACACAGCTTTTTAGTATATTATGTATTCTAAATTTTCACTTTTGGTATTCTAAATTTTCAAAAATGTTATTAAAAAAATATACCTTGAAATTAAGATGGCAACCCTGTTCAGAAATATTTTTGAATTGAAATTGTCTATGAAATGCTTTTTCCTACAATCGTAGAACAAATTTAATAATTATTTCATTTTTAAATAACATAAAAGAAGAGGTAACCTTACGAAATGCTCTCAGGGGTAATACCTACCCAGATCAAGCATTTTTAACACTTTTTTTCTGTGGGCACATATATCCCTATACAGTTTTATAACTTTCACCTAATAATGGCTAATTAATTTAAAAAATATATACATATATTGGCAACCCTATTCTAAAAATACTTTTGAAGAAAAGCTTCCGTTTTATAGCCATAGTATTAGGCATTATATAACCTTATTGTTGAATAATAGCATCAAATAAGTGTTACCCCTCCATCTATATTCTCATTTATAATATCTACCTAGATAGCATTTTTTTGCTATCTACATTTACATTCTTACAAGATTTATTAACTGTTTACATACATTTATCTACACAAATGTATATTACAAATAATGTGGCAACCCCATTGAAAAATATTTAAGAATTTCACTTCAGCTTTCAGTAATATATTTAATTTTATACTCATATTGCAATATTTAATTTTAGTTTTAAACAATTTAAAATAGGTGATAACCTTAAAAGAATATTCTTACAAACATCGTGATCGAACATTTTTTAGGAAACTTCATTTGTTTCTTACATACACAGCACACAAAAATCAAATTAAGTAAAAAATTGATATAGAAAATTTGGTGGCAATGCTAATATATTTAAAATATATTTGAAATAAAGCTGTCAAAAATACCTTTTTCTTCGATTCTCATACATTTTATATCTTATATTTTCGATTTTTTTTCTTATATTTTATTATTATTATAACTTAAAAAAGGTGACAGTCTTATTATCTTATCCTTTTTTTTCAATGAATATATAAAAATAAAAAAATTAAATATAAACAATTATAATAAAAGTAAAACAGTTGTCAAAATAAAATCACCTCAACATGTTTACCAGTTTTGACAATTTTACTTTTATTTGTTTAATGCTCATTAATTTTTCATAGAACAAAAAGCATACAAAACCAAATTGAAACTTTGTACAAAAATTGAAAACAACAAGCAAAGTTTAGAATTTCTAAAAAATATTTAGTATGCAGTTTTGCAGCCTATTACAATATTTTTTGTATATGGAAGGGAGGAACAATATCGTCAGCAAAAAAAATTGTAAAAATCAATTGGATTTTTTTTAGCAAATTCAAACTTTTATGTTCGATGATCCATTGTTGCACAACGCAGAAAAATGGAATTGCAAAAATGATATTTCCAATAGGAATGGTAATTATTATCAAGCCAGCTTTTACAAGGTGGTGCAAAATTTATTACCCAATTTTGTTTTTGAATAAAAAAAACACTTTGAGTGATGGAAATCTTTAATTTTACCTTTACGCGCTCCATTGATTGACTGTTTGTTTACTGCAGCTGTTCATTGGTTGTATAAGTTCATAAGGGTCATAAGTTCATAAGTCTCAAATATGATTGACGTTCGACGCCAATTGTAAAAACTATAAATCTTCCGATAGGGTGTCGTAGATTTTAAAACACCGAATAAAATGTAGGGCAAAGGCAGGACATTTGGAGAAAAAGTATATTACATTTTAATGTTTTTTTTTGTTTTGAAAAATTACGCGGGATAAAAGTTTGAAAAAAGTAGGGTTCCGAAAAAAGGATGGACAGATTTATATATGAGATGTGACAAGATCAAAAATACAAACAATTTTAATCAGCTAGTGAACCGAAAGACTGAACGGGAGCGAAGTATCCGTACGTAGCAGGAGGAATGGAAAAACTCTTTGAACGGATGATAGGCGTATCGATTGATTCCTGAAGTAATACTTAACGATTATCCCGCGGGACGGAAACGGGGCTGGGAAGGGTTTTAAATACAAAAATTAAGCATCTGCGCCTGGGTGTACGATTTTCTACAATATTCGGAGAAAAAATCTCATTTTTCGAATAAGGCAAATCCCGAAAAAGCATTGTGTAAATGGCAGAATAAAAAAAAGCGAGGTTTATTTGGCGCTCATGATTAAAACGTTCAAACTGCACAAAGCTGCCTAGTTAGTTGATAAGTAGACAAACAAATACTTGTTTAATAGTGGATTTGAGCAAATATTTACATTCATAAATATTTTAAAATAACAGATGTCAATATCTATCAACATTTTTCAAGTCATAGCCGATGTCAAATGTCACCCAAATGTACGTATATATGTGCAAATCCCTAATGAAACCAGAACAAAATGCAAAGCACAGAAATTTTGAAAAACTGCGAAATATTTTTCGCGACACCGTAAGCCAATTATAAATATGCAAACAAACACAATTGATATTTTCAAAAAGAAAAATAGTAAAAGATTAACGAGATGAAAGTCTTAATTGGGTCAACATGTTGCGGCACCATGACCGCTTTCTGAACGCCCCAAAACACCTCGAAGCAAATGAATGGCAAAAGACCAAAAAACCCAAAAAAAAATAAATAAAACGCTTGCATGTATGTGCATATATATGTAAATATATTCATACCAACAATGGTGCTGATTTTCGGTCTGCGAAATGTGCTTTCGCGCACACACACAAACGAAAACCAACTACAAGCGCACGCTCTTGTCTGCCCATGTGTTGGGGGGTATTGTGGTGGGCGGACAGCTGTTAAATGACTATTTAGAAAAATGCATAAATGTATACATACATTCATACATACATATTCATACATATATATATATATAATATAGATATATAATTTGGCGGATATATGGAACGTTAATTTTTGCCTTGCTACGCTTTCGCTTCATCTCGAAGCGACTGGCGATTTAATATTTTATTTTTATTTTTATATCATACACATAATAGGTGCATGCATACATACGAACATATCATATACATATGTATTAATATTTATTTAGCTTTTAATTTAATTTTTATTTTATTTAAATTTTAATTAATTATTTTTTTTTTTTTATAATAATTTCCACACATCTATTTGAGCTTTGCCCATTTCGTATGCGCTTTCTTCCTATTTTCTTTAGTCTATACATAATTGCGGCTTTTGATTTTTCACACTGTTTGCTTGCATGTGCACTTGCACATTAGAATGGGCCCGAAAAAAATGTTTCGTGTTGCTATCCCCTAAGTTTGTTCTATGAAAAATTTATAATGCAAATATTTTAAATAGACCCTGATGCTCCCCAAAATTAAAAATAATTTTCAAAATTAAAAGAAATATATATTTTTCTCGTTTGTTTTATATTTTGACCTAAGAAAATTTTAATAACCAATGAATGTATTATTTTGTTGTTTTTAAATGTTTTTTAAAGAATTTATTGCGGATTCTTAACAATTTTTTATCTTACATAGAAATTTGTTGTTTTTTCATTGTCCCCATAAAAAAATATTAACATTATTTTTAATAAATAACTCGACTTTTGTGAAAGAAAATAAAAGAGCAGATCAATTAACATCGATCTGTAAACATTTTATACCAAATTTATGGAAAAATGCATTTCTCCCTTGGAACTTCAATAGCAAATTTCAAAACGTTGGCCGGGTAAATATGAAATAGAGAAAAAAAATATTATATATGTGCGTAATTTTTTTTGCCCTAGAACACATTTAAGGTGTAGAATCAAGAAAAAAATTTCTTTGAGCACCCCTAATGTACATACATTTGTTTGTATGTAAATGAATTATTTATACCTTCTTTGAGGAATTATTTTGTATTAATTTTTTCGCCTGCTATTCTCGTACTATATGCAAATATTATTAGAAGCTTTATTTCTAATGTTTACATTCTCATATCAGACACACTTGTCGTGCTGCCATGCTATCAATTTGTCATTATTAGCATTTCTGGGATGTGCCTCCAGCTTGATTGATTATTCTTACGTGCAGGAATCACTAATAACTTCGAATACATGTATGCATACTTGTACATATGTACATATAGGCAGGTATATGTATGTGTATATAAGTACGTACTTTCTTTTCTTTTACAATGTAACAAAAATATTTACAAGTTTTCAGTTCAACAGTGCTTGCTGAAAGTAAGTAAACCACCATTTTGCATTTCTATCAAAGAAGAACAATTTTACGTTTGTTAGACTTTTAAAATTACTGGCAAATAAACTCGAAAGTAAAAAAACACTAAAACTTGTCATTACACCATAAGTGCAAAAGTCTATTATTTTTTTATAAAATATGAACACCCTTTATAAACTGTCACTATCTGTTCTTATCTAATCCTATCTATCTGTTTGAAATTTTTTGATAAATTTTCTAAAAAAAATTTAAATATTTTTTCTCTTCTTCTCACCTCTCTAAATCTCACCTTATCTAAATTTTTCGGAAAATTTTCCAACAAAATTACAAAAAACAAATTTTTTCTAATGTCGGATACAATTTTGCGTTGCCTTCAAAAGGGAGACTAGGTTAGTTGAAACAGACTGCTCTTCTAAGTAAGAAGTCACTTAAAGGCTGCAAAAGCTCATTAGAATCTCGCGAGTTTCTCTCACCAATGTCTATATATTAACAAATCTTTTTCAGGAGTTTAGCAAAACCAGGGATTGGAATTACTCAGCTACTTCCTAGTTTTAATTTTTGCTCTCGTTACTACTCTGAACTTACTACTTGAGCAGGTGGCGCAGGTGGCGCAAAACGGGGAATCAATTATTTTACTCCGCTCCAAGCTATGTTTCGTTACTGCTAGTAACTAAGAGCACTAGTCAAAAAACATTTTCCGTACGCTTTATAATTGAAGTAGTAGCAGAAAACTTGGAATCGGCCGGAGCACTATTTGCGAAATTATTCATGTGTACTCCACATACCCCTTCTACTCTCGCTTCTGTTGGTTGCGCTACTGCTACTGCCATATCTGCTATTTGAGCATTGTTCGTTCTTGTTTTGTTAGATGCATTGCGTATGAGTTTTTGCGGAGGTACACTAAAAATATAATCGACAAATTAAGTATGCCCGTATACTGTAGGTTGTAGGTATGGTTGAATACAACTTAAAATAATATTTTTTATAATTCTTGAGTCCTTAAACTTTTTATGTTTGAAAAAAATTCATAAATGTATGACATAATTGGTACATTGGCTATCTTTTAAACTATTTTGTCGAAAATTAAAAGTAAAAAAATGAAGTCCAAAATAAAAAGACTGTCATCATAAAAATGTTTTTGATGGCGCCATCTTTTTAATGAGTTAGTGTGTTGGAAGTAACATCCTTAGCTGACTTCCAGTGAAAGCTCGGTGATATTCGGTTCAGTGGAAACGAAGTTATTGCGTCTAAAGTATCATCGGTACAAAAATGTATATAAATTTATCAAAAATTAACCGAACAAGTTAACAAGTTAACTGAGGGCCAAAAATTGCTCAGCATTCAATCTCATTACAGAAGCGAGAAAAGACGAGAACTTCCTTTACAACATTATAACTGGTGATGAAACGTGGTGTTTCCAATATGAATCTGAAACTAAGCGTCAAAGAGCCAAATGCAAGGCCCTAGACGACCGACCACCCAAAAAATCGTATTTGGAGAAGTCAAAAATCACGTTGATGCTTATTTGTTTCTACGATTCCAAGGGAATTGTCCACAAGGAGTTCGTGCCAACGGGCCAAACCGTCAATGCAGTTTTCTATCTTGGCGTTTTCACACGTTTGTTGCATCGCATTCGTCGAATTCGCCCTGAATACTGCGAAGGAGGAAGCTGGCGCTTATTGTATGATAATGCAACATCACATCGATCCACTCTTGTGACTAATTTTTTGACTAGAAATCGCATTTTAACCATCAATCACTAACTTTATTCCCCTGATATGGCGCCCTGTGACTTCTACCTATTCGGAAAATTGCATTTGACCATGAAAGGAAGCCGTTTTGAGTCAGTAGAGGCCATCCACAAGGCTTGTACCAACACCCTGAAGGACATTCCGGTCAATGACCTGAATCACTCTTTCGAAAAGCTTTTAAATTGCGCAAAACGGTGTATCGAGGGCAAAGGGGACTACAGGGTGAACGATATGAAGTGTTACCTATTCAAAACACCATAAATTTTTTGTGTGGAATTAGTGTTTATTGATTTCAAAGAAAAATTTTTTTAAAAATTATTACAATTTTAACATATATTCACTTTAGCTCGATATGACCACCTTTTGCCTTGACTATAGCCTTCAAACGGTCAAAAATGAGTTGTATGCCGCACGAATGTGATCTTGAGGTATTTTGGCCCACTCTCGAGTAATCGCTTTTTTCAGCGCATCCATACTCGCATATTTTTTAGTCCTCACCTTGCTCTCCAAAATGGACCAGATGGAATAGTCCATCAGATTTGCGTCTGGCGAATTCGAAAGCCATTGTGTGGACGAAATGAAGTGTGGAACATGATTTTTTAACCATTCTTGGTTCACACGAGCTTTATGAGACGGTACCGAGTCCTGTTGGAACGTCCATGATCTACGACCGAAATATTTGCGTGTCCACGGCTCTAAAGCAGCTTCTAAAACATTTTCCCGATAATAAGTCGCATTCAATTTGACACCAGGCTCGATAAAAACGATTGAAGAGAGTCCATCAGCGGTCACGGCGGCCCAAACCATTACTTGCGATGGGAAATTGCTTCAAGTGGCCATATGGTTTGTGCGTGACTACCATTCGGAATTCAGAGAGAATGTAGATTCAAATCTCGGTGAAAGACCATAAATGAAGAAAAAGTTTTACGAAAAGCGGTCGCCTCTCGGCAAGCAATAGCAAACCTCTAAGTGTATTTCTGCCATGAAAAAGCTCCTCGTAAAAAATATCTAACGGTCGGAGTCGGCTTGAAACTGTAGGTCCCGCCATTTGTGGAACAACATCAAGGCACACGCTACAAATAGGAGGAGGACCTCGGCCGAACACCCAAAACGGGTGTAGCGCCATTTATATATATGTATATACCCTTTAAATAGACAAATAAATAAGGAATTTATATGTGACAGCAATTTGACCCACGACGTAGGTCAGGAACTTAATTGCGTTTTGAAACTTTAAATAACTGCAAAAAAATGTTTATAAGGTAAGTAAAATGTTTTCGGGGCTGAACATTTAAAGTTGATTTGATTTGATTGAGGCTCTAAAATGTCTGTTTCAATGTGTGATCCTAAATTAGCTATCGATTTTCTTTTTGTATGTACTTCCCACCTTTTGCATTAAATGGCTTTGATAAAAATAAATCAATTCAGCGTTTGGCGGCAATTTTTAAATTGCTTAAAAGTCCATATAAAGTGGTTACTACACACACATGCATATACATATGTATGTGTATATAATAATTGTTGCTTGCATTTAATATATTTATATGCAAAAGTACGTAAGCACTTGACTTATGCACAACAAATGAATAATTTGTTGGTGCCACTTACCTAAATCCACGAACTTGTCAAATTGTGCAAACAAATTTCCACATTTTTCAAAATTCATGCTAATAAGTTAATCCACATTATTGCAAATATCTTTTAGTCTAAAAGTCTAAAATCCGAAAGAAGAAGAAAAACGCGAAATAAGAGAAGAAGACTAACTAAGAAATTTTCAAGTAGAAAATTAAAAATAAAACGATATCTAAATTCATACAAATCACACAAATTAGTAATTAAGTATGTACATACGTACGTGTGCATGTGTGACTATGATTTTCTTGTTTTTCGATGGCTGTGGTTAATTTCAAATAATTTTCATCCTCTTCTCAACCAACCCACTCTATGTGATATTAGAAGAAAATGAACGGTTGAAAAATATTTTAGAATAAAAAAAAGCAGGAGGCGAGCATTTGGCTGACAATGAAACGGCGAATGGCGAGTGTAAGGTCATACGCACCGGCCAATGGAAAAGAGTAAAAATACCAATGTCAGTATGTATGTACATATGCATGTATTTATGTACAATTGACATTAAAGAAATAAAAATAAGTCTTTCGTGTTTGTTATAACGAAGCAAAATTAAATAATGGTGAAAATTATAATTTTTATTTAAATTTTTTTTTTTTAATATAATATTTTCATATTACCTGCGCTTTTTCGTCGCACAAAGTATTTTCTTCTAATTATGGCTAATATGCACTTTATTGTCAATTGAGATAGAGTCAAGAAAAATCTGATTAAGAAGTTATGTCTAGTTGAAACTTTCGGATTTTTTAATTTTTAGACCAGCCAACACGTAGAGCGACAAGTGGAAGCAGAAGCGAAAAAAGCAAACCTTTCCTGGACCCAAACTAAATTCTTAGCGCTAAGTAAATCAAATTATAATTTGTTTATCCAGAAACTGAGGGAAAATATAAAAACTAAAAACATTTACTTTTTGCACACATTTTTTTATTTGTTATGAATGTTTCACTCTACTAAGGACCAAAAAAATGTGTATTCATTCTACATATTGCTCAATAAAAGAAATTTTGAGTTTACCTAATCGCGGAGTTCAGTTAAGCCTCATTCATCTATATTTGCTGCATGGTTATGCTTCTAAAAAGTTATGCGGTCATTGAATGCATTCATCCATGAGATTACAGATGAAAATAGAAGAGTCCTGTCCAAGCTAAGGCAGAACAGTGCCTTACACTACAACTACACCATGAAGCCCTTCACTGGGCAATGACCGATAATAAGTGCGATCATGTGCGAATGACCGTGCATTTGAGATCAATAAATTGATCGGATTTTTGGGTAGTTAGATAACTAGGAAATTGTTCAATCTGCATCCTTAGCTCATATGAGCGTGTTAAATTTTCTTCTTTGCGAAACTAAGTTCTCAGTGAAATATAATATAAATTTACATGATGATCACACACTTCCCTGAGCTCTTCACATTGTTTCACAAATTTCACTTATATTGAGAAAATGTTTCAAAAAGCCAATCCCTATATCTACTTGGTAAAACGGGTTTACTGGCAAACGATTTTTCCGCAATTGCCGCAGCGGCGAAGAAATTGCAGCGTCGAACACTATCTTTTTCACAGTCCCGCTTATTAACACCTATAAGATATTTGGCGGATCTTAATTCAACTTTACTGAAAGCTATGCAGCAATCTTACGACTGCAGCTTTTTCCGGATAACATTAAAACTGGTGCTGGAATATCTTGATTAGCTTAATATCTCGAGCTAGAACTATCAACTACTTCCCCTATAGTATGTGTTCCAAGGAAGGTAGGAATTACTGGGAATGAAATGGCAGATAAGTTAGACAGGAAAAGGGCACCCTCCCCATTTATAGGGCCAGAGCCATTTGGCGGTAACTACTTATCTCTGTACTCAGGAAGTGCAGAAAAGACGAAGATCATACTGGGACAATCTACTGGATTTATCGCGGTCAAAATCAATGATAGGTAGCTTTAGCCTAAACCGATTTAAAGAGTGTATGGAATTAAATAAGACTAATTTTCGAATAATCGCAGGAATTCTAACCGGGAATTGTAGATTGAATTATACTTGGAAATATACTCCAGCTTCCAGATTCTGTAGGCAGAAAAATGAAATAGCCCAACATGGGCTGGCGACGCATAAGCGGCACAAACACCTGGATAAACATATTCTACCATAGGAGGAAATAAAACTGAAACAATTGAAAGCTCCAGAGAAGATGAAAAAGAACCGATTACAGCAGGAAAACGAAAGCGAGGTAGTCCGAAGATAATTGGAACTGTGGCAGTTGGTTGTCTACGAAAAAATTGTGGTTGAAGGCGATGAAGTTTGAATTCAATGCATTATCAAGCGTTTTAAAAGTGAGAAATTGCTTAAAATTGTTGCAAGCCATTGAAACTTGAGTTTTGAATTCATAAAATTTGTTACTCTCAATAGTGGCTTAGTGTAATTATACTCCTATGTTGAAATCACATTTGGACGAAGATGGTGTTTTTAGGATTTCATACTGATATTAATCCTAACCAAGGATGATAGTTTACAAAGTTTGGCCATCCAAAGCAAAATTGTGGGAGTAACTTCGGCTGTCACGTCATCGCGGACTCGCCAGCAGAATTCTGCCGCGCATTCGAATCAGTCGTTGTGCAGATGGTCAAGAAGTACCACGCGAAGGGGTTATGTTGAAATTGTTGGTATATCATCAACACAATCTCGGTTTTTTCATAAGCAGGCCCATCCCACATCCCCTATTACGTCAGCAAATCAGCTGCTTCTATCACATACATAAGCTGTTCATGATTTTTTGCATGTATTGAATTGGCTTATGTATAAGTATATATTATATTTGATCCTTTTATTCCTGCATGGAACACAAGGCTTTACTTATGTACGAGATGTGTTCAAAAGCTATCGCGAATTTTTGAATTTTCGCAGGTTAGGTATATTCGAGTTTCGATTTTTTTGTGGCGATATGTTGATACTCATGTCTCTCACTCATGCCGACGAGTTCGGCCATTTTCAATGTTCAGTTAATTGTTGACTGCTTTGCTTGCATGTGTTTCGGCTCGTCTTCGATTTTTACCTTAAAAAAGATGGATCAAAGAACCTGTATCAAATTTTGTGTGAAAAACGAAATTAAGTGCGCGCATGCATTCCGAATGTTGACTGTGTCATACGGAGAAGCTACTTTGGACCAAAGCAACGTTTATCGGTGGTACAAAATGTTCTCAGAAGGCCGAGAAGATGTGAGCGACGAAAAGCGTGCCGGACGCCCGAGCACTTCAACAACAGACGAAAAAATTGATGAAGTGAAGAAAATGGTATTGGCCAATCATCGAATCACCGTTAGAGAAATTGCTGAGGACCTAGACATATCGACTAGCTCGTGCCATTCGATTTTTTTCAATAATCTGGGCATGAACGGGTCGCCGAAAAATTCGTACCAAAACTGCTCAATTTCGACCAAAAGCAGTATCGCATGAACATTGCTAATGAGATGTTACACTCTGTCCGCGACGACCCAAATTTGCTCCAGAGGGTTATAACTGGTGACGAATCGTGGGTTTATGCTCATAAAGCTCAATCATCTCAACGGAAGCTGCCGCACGAACCAAGACCGAAAAAAGCGCGCCAAATTCGGTCGAATGTAAAAGTTTTGCTTACCGTTTTCTTCGATTGCAGGGGTGTTGTGCATCCAGTGAGTGAGTTCTTGCCACAGGGAAAAACGGTCAGTAAGGAATATTACCTGCAAGTTATGCACAATTTGCGCGAAGAAATCCGCCAGAAACGCTCGGATTTGTGGAAGAAGAAAAATTGGCGATAACGCCCCTCCTCACACATCGTTGCTTGTGTTCACCAAAAACAACACACTAATGATGCCACAGCCACCGTATTCCCCAGATCTGGCCCCCTGTGACTTTTTCTTGTTCCCGAAACTGAAGAGGCCCATGAAAGGACGACGCTACGATTGACGAGATAAAGACTTCGCTGCCGTCTTAGAGGAGCTGAACAAGATAACAAAAATAATTATTTTTTGAAGTGTTTCGAGGTTTAAAAAAAAGTTGGCACAAGGGCATAATATCTCATGGGGATTACCTTGAAGTGGGCAAAAAAGATATTATTGAATAAATAAATAATTTTTGAAAAAAAAAACACAAAATTCGCGATACTTTTTGCACACACCTCGTATATTATATATATTGAAATTTTCTCACTTCCAATTAATTACTCGATCTGAAGAGACTGGTAGGTCTTTAAAGGGTTCTGGTTTTTACATTCATAAAAATTGCACTTTTTTTAATCTGAATTTTTAGAAGGTTTGGATGTATGCAGTTTTGTAACCCATCAAATTTTGATGTAACAAAGTAAAAGTTTTAAGTGGCTCAGAGATCGCGTGGATTTTTAACGGTTTCGTGTTTTACTGGGAATTTCTTATATGGAAGAAAACATGAATCGCTGTGAAGAAAATAACATATGTATGTATGTATATACCCAACCCAATGGAAGAACTGAGAAATATATTTAACTATAATTCTGTCGAAAATCCTCAGATCTTTTGCTACTTAGCTCCACTGAGGCGTCTTTTTCGTACGGGTGTATGCGTTCGCTTGTGTTTTCCAAATTTCCGCTATTTTTAAACGAACTCAAAAACAAACAAAAAAACCCTGCAGCTATGTATAAGACTAGGCGGCAATGCTAAAATTGTTTTCAACAAAAACAAAAATAGAAAATAAACCGAACATTGAAAATTTCGAGTTAGATGCCGCAAATCGCTGAAAATCAGATAAAAGTTATTTGGCGAGAAAAACGTGAAATGTAAAAATATTAGCTGCATTACATATGTACATATGTATGTATGTATATTTATTGGAAAGCAGCATTTTCTGTGAATTTCTGAAATTTGCTAATTGTTTTTGAAAAAGTTCAGAAAAGTTTATGTATATACTGCATATAAAATTAGTATTACGCAAGAATGGAAAAAACACAAATAACTTTGAAAATTGCAATTAATTTTAAAAATGTTATAAATTTAAACCTTTAATGAAATTTTCCTCTCGCATTTTTAAAAATATATTTTTTGTGAACTTTTTTCGACGCGAAAACCAAGCAACAACAGCATTACGTGTTTTGTATTCGTGCTACTTATCCCTACGGTTGCTTTCAGTAAATAAATAATTTATTAACATGTACCCGTTTTATTGTGCGCCCAACAACAACAACAAGATGTCCAATGATAATATCGAATAATAATAAAAATAAACAAATTGCAATAAAATTAATAAACATTAATATTTATTGAAATACCAGCTGTGCTGAAGATGCGCATGAAATTAACATAAAGTCTGCACAAATATTTGTGTACACGCATACACACGTAGACATGTATGGGCATAAGCCCACTTTTAGGTGCATAAATCCATATGTAATAATGTGCATTAAAAAAATATATATATACATACATATATATATACATACATACATATATATATATACATATATTATATCCATATATATATGTATATAGCTATGTACGTATGTATGCACGCACACTCCATTTCCCACCGTCTCTCTTTTGTAAATTTCAAGTGCGGAGAAAAAATAATTAATTAACTCAATTATGCACATATGTACATGTATACATGTATACATACCTATGTATGTATACCTGTGTACATATGTGTACATTTTTTATTATTTTACATCCTTTGTGCCTTCCTCTGTGCCCAGCGTGCGACACAAGTCAGCTTATCAAATCGCTAAAGGAAGTTTGGCTTAATCTGCTGGCATCTTTGAAGATTTTTTATTATTATTTATTTTTTCAATCACATGCTGAGTGGTTATGACAAAGCAGACAATTAAACTGACAGGCACCACAATGCAAAATATATTTTTATTAATGTTGTTGACATTTATTAATGCAATATTGTTCAGTTTTTCCTTTAGCGGTCTGCCTTACAAGGCATCAGCTAATGCACCTCTTCCGTTTCTCTGTAAGGTCAAGAGTAAATAACTTCATTAAAATTAATTATAAAAAAATGGGTGTTTAACTCACAGTCACCTCAACATTGACCACTCAATGCATCACAAATGCACACAAAATAAAATTCCTGGTTGGAAAGACATGTTTGTAGGTATGTGCATATGTACAGTGCGAATTTTTACTATCCTTTTATTTTTTAGTTAATTTTTATATAAAGCGCAGAAGAAAGTACGGAACATGTAAAGAAATAGACAAAATCCTATAAATGAATACCTATCCTTCTCAAAGATCGCTATACTTATATGGGAATCTCACTTCCAACAGCTGCTCAGCATTGTGGAACAAGAGTGTAATGAAGATTCAATGAGTTCCTACGACGCCAGGGAAAATTATTACTTATCACTTTTTCACATAGAGAGTTCTGTGAGCAAAGTAAAAAATAGTAAGCCCCCAGGGCATGACAAAATATGTAATCAGTTGCTGAAACATTCCTCTACGTTGGAAAGATCAGGCGAAGAATACCTTGGCTTCACTCGGTGTATCCAATTGACGCCGATTAGCACGAGAAAGAAACGACTGGCGCGCATTGCTACTCGGCCAAAATCGCGTAAGCGGTTATCGCGCCAATTAAGAACAAGAAATATGCAGGAAGTAGCTTGATGGTCGAAATTACAACAACAAAATACTGGAAAATAAAAAAGTGCCAAAAGAATGCAGAGAAAGTACGATAGATCCCATACATAAAAAAAGTGATAAAAAAAACCCTAATAACTAAAGGGGAGTCACTCTTTTAAGCACAACGCTCAAACTTTTCACCAAAATATTTGGAAAAGAAATAAATAACTCACAGTTCAGCGACGAACAGCAAGGATTGATGCCATATTTATCGGGATCCCTACAAAATGCTGTATATCAAAATTCTTTTCGTACGAAATACTGTAAATTAACGTAACAAAATTCTGCAGTGACAAAATTCTGTAAAAACAAAATTCTCTACTGTCTTAAAAAAATTCTGTATTGACAAAATTGTGTATTGATGAAATTCTGTACTGACGAAATTCTGTATTAACAAAATTTTGTATTGAAAAAATTTTGTGTTGACAAAAGTTAACGAAAAAAGGAGTTATACGCAAAAATACGGTGGATTGCGTAGCCGGAGTCGGACTGATGAGGGTTATTTTTTTGAAGCGCAGCCGAAGGCCGCCCACGTGAAAAGAATTTCTACGCAAAAATACGGTGGATTCTATCGAAACTGAAGAAAAAAGTGCGCACTTTTTTTATAAAATTTGTTGAATTTCTTATCATTTACTTACAGCATTTCGTCAATACAGAATTTTGTCAATACAAAATTTCGTCAATACAGAATTTCGTCAATACAGCATTTCGTCAATACAGCATTTCGGCAATACAGAATATTTTTTACAGAATTTTGAAATACAGAATTTCGTATCCAGAAATCTATAATACAGAACTCTGAAATACAGAATTTTGTAAACAGAATATTGTATCATTCAGCATTACGTACCCAACCCATATTTATCATCAGATAATTAACTGAAAAATCTATTGAATATAACAAGCCATTGTATCTGTTTCTCATCAATTTGACTAAAGTATTTGATACAATTTTTTGTCAGATGTGTGAAATCAAATTAGAAATATGGGACATCAGAATTCGTTTTCGAGGTATGGTTCCTTCGGCAAAGTTTCTTATTTTGATCCCTAGAATATGATTTTCACAGAGCAATGGGCGATTTTTTGCCTCCCCACAAATCGACCCGACCTAGTATATATACATTACATTAGTTTGGGAAAAAAACCATTATTTTTGCGTAAAATTTTTGCACAAATAGTTTGAAACTATTTTATGGTCGATTCTTAGCTCCTGGGCGATGCTACGACTACTAACATGCTAGTCAACTTCGATAGCTTCTATGCTTTTATCGACATTTTCGACATGGTCGACATTTTCTTTAACATCAAAAATGCCTGAACGGAATCGACGCAACCGAAATTGCACGCAATCAGCTGTTGCAGTATCGGCACCATAAACATCATTCACAATTTCAGCGGTAATTTTTGCCTTTATCAAAGAAAAAATGTAAAATGAACCGAATTTTCTCTTTGTTGACTTCCATTGTTTAGCCCCTGTAACTCACAACTGAATGGAACAAACAAAACACAGCAAACCAGTTTTTTAGTATGAAATGTCACCTTGACAACGAGCATAAACTGTTAGATCGATACTTTACGAGATATCGATCACTACAGCCATCTACCGGGAAAATAATGGATTTCTTTATCCACAAACTAATCTTTAAGTATTATATTATTCAATATTGTCATTAAATATGAATATTTTCAACCATTCTAAAAAAAACAAGAAGTAATCTTAAATAAAGTAGAAGAAAAATTTTCTTTAATTTATTTATAAAAGTATTGCTCATACTACAACAGAAGCGATATACGTATATAATAGTATAGTATGTACTACAAAATTTCAAGCGTTTTTTCAAATTCTTAAAAAATTTAACAAACTTTTTAGTTATATTTCTTTTTTTTTAATTCTGGGTATGCAAGTTTAAAGTGGCTTAAAGTGCGCGTTGACTTTTGATAATTTTGTTTTACACGAAATTTTTTTATATTGCACTAACGTTCCAAAAATCATAGATTTCTGGAAAAAATACTTAACATAAAGTATTATTTTTAAAAGTTCACAATTGGCGCGATAACCGCTTAAGCGATTTTGGCCGAGTTTAACAAATGCGCGCCAGTCGTTTCTTTCTCGTGCTAACCGGCGCCAATTGGACCACAAAGTGAAGCCAAGTCTTTCTCCGCCTGATCTTTCCAACGCAGAGGAGGCCTTCCTCTTCCTCTGCTACCACCAGCTGGTACCGCATCGAATACTTTCAGAGCCGGAGCGTTTGTATCCATTCGGACGACATGACCCAGCCAACGTAGCCGCTGGATCTTTATTCGCTGCGATATGTCTATGTCGTCGTAAAGGTCATACAGCTCATCGCTCCATCGAATGCAATATTTGCCGTTGCCAACGTCCAACAATCTTGCGCAGAATCTTTCTCTCGAACACTCCAAGCATCACTTCATCGGTTGTTGTCATCGTCCAAGCTTCTGTGCGATACGTTAGGGCGGGCATGATGAGAGTCTTGTAGAGTGTTAGTTTTGTTCGTCGAGAAAGGACTTTACTACTCGATTGCCTACTTAGTCCGAAGTAGGACTTGTTGGCAAGAAGAATCTCTACCTTGGATTTTAAGGCCGACATTGTTATCGGTGTTAATGCTGGTTCCTAAGTAGTATACGAAGTATTTTACAACCTCTTTGATTGATGGCTGCAAATAACACATTTTTGGATTATGTAGACGATCTGTTTATATTAAGTTTGCGTCTTCACAAGTAAAAGATCGTCTTTTCTTTATTTTGGAAAGAGAAATTTTAAAGAAAATAGCTTATCATCAGTACAAAGCACGTAAATACGAAAGCGAACTTCGATCACATTGTGATAAGTGAGATACATGTATGTATGTATATAGAAGGAGGCGCAAAATTAATCATCAATTTTGGTTTTAAATAACTTTTTTAATAAAATTACAAAAAATTACTTTGAGTGATGAAAATCTTTATTAATATTAATCATCCAATTTTGTTTTTAAATAACTTTTTTACTAATTAAAAAAAGATATTTTGAGTCCTGGAATCTTTATTTTGACCTTTACACTGTTTGCATACTGCAGCTTTCTAGTTCACAAGTATCAAATATGATTGACGTACGACGCCGTTTGGATTATAAATCTTCCGCCACCTTGTATCATATAAGAAAGCATGATTAAATTGCAAAAAAGGCAAATATCCCCATCAATAATCTTGGTTGTTGACAAGTTGTCTTCAAAAACCAAAACTCCAGCTGGGGTAATCTTGTTAATTGCTTTATTTGTATGTAGTTATACAAAAGTATGTACGGCTCAACATTCTATTGAATTTATTTTCAATTAGGGCGGTCTCAACTCACCCAATATTTAATTGCCGCAAAATCTCCACTGCTTTAAAATTTATGACCAGAGTGCCGGATGCATTTAGAATATTAAGAAATTTATTTCCGCTCAAATATTGTACATATGTACATACATGTGCCTCATTACGTATAACACTCAGGCACACACACATGCGTATATATAAAAATACAACTGCATAAAAACAAGCATGCGAAGACATAAATCAAAGTTGAAGTTTTAAATTCGGCAATATATTTTAAAATTAATTAGGGAGTGTCCTTCTAAGTGCACAAAATTAATGGGAAATACTTTGTTTTTGTTATCTGCATAAGAACTATCGATATCGATAAATATGGTTTGACAGCTGAGAATGGCAAACTGTGTTGAATTTGGTTGTTGTGCACTGGCGTCATCATCGGTGCATATTTCTTTCGAAATGAGGTATGAGCAGCCGTTACGATGAATGGCGAACGCTGTCGACCCATGCTGACTGAACATCGAGGACCTTTGGCTCCAACAAGACAGCGCGTCACAATCGATTTATTGCAATATTTAAACCACATACGGCCAGATTTTTTGAAAAAAGTAGTAAAACGTGGGGCTCATCGAATGGACCATATAATGCGTGGCTGCGGTGAGTATATGAGGGATATCGCATTCATAATATAAATATCACGCAATTATCTACCAGATTATAATAACTAAATTCATTCCAACAATATTTATGTTTTGTATTATCTTTCTAAGTTGTCAAGCTATTAAAAAAACACCCGATATACGAGTACATATTTCTCTAAATTGGTATTAGCATCAAATAAGCTTTATCGAATACGATAAGTGCAATGAGATGAGCCATGCCCCTTGTATGTATTCAGATGGACTCTATGTATGTGTATATGTACATACAGGGTGAGCCATATAGCGTTTGCTTTTTGACCCACCTATTTTTTTGAGAATGGTAACACAAATGACATGTCAAATGTGTTCATAATTTACTTAAAGGTTTGACATTTACGAAATGGGACGCTATACGCTTGAGCAAAATTGGGAAATCTTGAAAACCTATTCTTCTTCTTCTTTTCTGATTTTCACATCGGCGGCTACGTCAATAAGCAAAATTGTCGGATTTGGGTTACAGTAAATGGCGAGTGTTGCCGTGACATGCTCAACGAGTTGTTTCCAAAAATTGAAGAGGATGACATGGACGACATTTGGTTTCAACAGGACGGTGCAACTTGTCACACTGCCAAAGTTACACTCGAACTTTGGCTACCGTTTTTGAATTCCGATATCAATTGGCCGCCTCGGAGCTGTAATTTAGGCCCGTTGGACTATTTTTTGTGGGGAGCCGTTAAGGACAAATGCTATGCGAACCATCGAGAGGATTGATGCTTTAAAACACGAAATCGAAGTTGCCATTCATGAAATTGGAGCCCAAACAATCGAAAATGTGCTTAAAAATTGGGTTGATCGAATGGCCTACTGTAAAGCCAGTCGTGGCAGTCATTTGAACGATATTATTTTTTATTCATAAATGACAATGGTCCATCTTCAAAATAAAAAAAAAGTTTGAAAACATATTGATTAGTATTTTTTTTTATAGCCGATTCAAAAAGCAAATTTTACATGGCCCACCCTATATATGTATTAATATCAATTCTTCAGTGTGAAAAAAAAATCATTGTAATTTACACCCTGGCGAAAATCTCCACCCAGCTACTTTGCGCTACGAAACGTGACTTTTTCGCGCTGTTCACTTTGTGTATTGTTGACATATTCGTTAACCACACAAATTACACAAACAGCAACACGTGAAATTTTCATCAAGATAATCAAATGAAGAATTTACTACAATTGTTAAATTACTATGTTTACTTGCAGAAAGAAAGTGTAAACGCGATAAGAAAATGTGTGTGATAAAGAGGCGACAATGGCGGTTAAATAGCAAACAGAACTCGCATTGAGTTGATGGGTAAATGAGCGAGCAAAGATGAATGCAAATATGCCAACAGAAACTCCATGAAGAATACATATGTACAGTTGCGGTCAAAATAATAGTAGTGCTACTAAGGTATATAGTTTATTATGTTTATTTTTTCCTACTGAGTCCTTTATTTTACTTTCTCCTTACAATACTGTTGTGCATAGAACGTACAATAAAAAAGTACCGTTAAACCGGTCAAAGTTAGCATTTGTTTTTTCAAATTCATTTTTTTCCAATGTTTTGCTGAATTTAGTCAGTCAAAATAATAGTAGTGCGAAGAGTTTGCTCTCAAAAAATACAAATAAAATACAAAATACAAATTGTTTACTTATAAAACAATTATAAAAGTGCTTTCACTGGTAAGTATTACATTTTGTTAGTGTATTTGTATATAATTTTGATTTAATTTGATCATCTTAGTTTTTTCCTTTTTTAATATATATGTTCAATAAAAATTGCTCGTTAGTATCTTTATTCCGTTGTACTAGTTGTAATTTCTAAACGTTATTCTGCCTATACTTTAAGATGC
This sequence comes from Anastrepha ludens, assembly GCF_028408465.1. Taxonomy (NCBI): domain Eukaryota; kingdom Metazoa; phylum Arthropoda; class Insecta; order Diptera; family Tephritidae; genus Anastrepha; species Anastrepha ludens. The sequence continues at coordinate 70,629,117 of NC_071501.1, forward strand.
GTTAATAAAAAAAAAAAAAAAAAAAATTTGATTAAAACATTTTACAGCAATGGGACGAGGCAAACACTGTACATACATATGTGGGGGAAGGAAAAGTTTACATGCATTCATACGTATGTATATAATTTTCTCTTTCTATATACTCGTAGTTCAAAACTCTTCGCTATTTGCTTAGTCATTGTCCACCAAGCAAATCAAAGTTTTGCCGAGACGAATTTGCTTTGTATTGTGCAATTGAGAAGTCTTGGAGTCTTCACGATCGGGTAGTAAAATACTGATTACAAAAATTTCTGGATTCACCGTTATTTTCTGAATTTTTTTCTTATTCAGCATTTTATAAAATTTTAACTAAGCACACGAATATTAAAGAATTCGAAATTTTTTTTTATTAAAATTTGTAAAGTTGTACTTATTTTATTATAAAATATAATTTAATTTATTATAAAATATAACTCTTGTATTTTTAACCGTGAAAAAACTCCGGGAAACAAATGCGTTTAGTAAGCTAAGCACGAGCAAGAGCAAAACCTGTTTTGCAGCGGCCAGCCAACGCTGTGAACACTGCAACATGATTCAATGATAAAAGGTTTGCTCAGGAAGCAGCTTTCTCGTTCTCTCTTGACAAATAGGCTCCCTTAGCAAGACACTGGGTTGCTAGCTCTAGAAATGTTGAGTAAAAGTTGAGGAAAAGTAAAATTTTCTAGAAAAAACATTTCATTTTCAAAATGGTCTGCTGTTGTTGCTCGTACAACTCGCTCAAGAGTTTTCATCGGTATGTTCAGGACTATGGTAGTAGGACATGGAATACATACCGCTTAAGTTAAGACATGATAGAGTTTTTGACGTACTCCAAGATCGATGGGTGGAGAATTTACAAGGCTTTACTTCTTGTGATGTGTTGATTTAGAAGGAATTCATGTTTCGCGAAGAGCTAGCATTTCCCAAAAAGTTACGACAGGGAGAATAATTGGATAGTCCTGAGGCGACCGATAACATTGCATACCTCATTATAAAAAAGTTGGGATTGACGGAACTTGTTCCCAATGAGCCCACCTTCACATGGATGGATGAAGTGTCCAGAGGAGGCTTAGCAAAGCACAGTACCAGCGATCGGTTTTAAATTTAGTAATTAATTCACAAAATAAAGTTTTGGATTAAGTGAAATAATTTCATGTTTTAATATTAGACTTGGCAATTTCCGCTAATAACTTCTATTTGTACAATTATTTACATTCAAATATTAATTAAAATTAATTTTTTAAACCGATCGCGGTTTTTTCCATTTAAGTAATATAAGAAAATACTTTTGTGCTACCATTTTTACCAAAGAGGATTTAATTTGTTCAACTTTATTCACCTTCTTCAATACAACCTTTTGTAAGAGAGTGTCAAAAATCGAATGTCACTAGTGAGCAAACCTTTGATAATTGAATCATGCTTGCACTGGTTTGCTTAATGAAGTTATGGTCATTATGAAATGTTTAAGGAATACTAACAATAAAAATAATAAGAAACAAATCTGAGGAGAGTGTTTTTTAAAAATGACAAAAAGAAAATTTTTTTAAAAACTTTCCACAAATATTGTTTTAAAATTGTTAAAATAAAAATAAATATTTTTTAAATATATTCAAATGATAAAAAAGAAACTAAGATAATATACATTAAAAACTCAGTAAAAAAATCCTAAAAAAATTTTCAAATATTATCAACAAAAAAATTAGTTTTAAAAGTACATTTTATCTAAAAGATATTTTATATAAAAATATTAAAAAAAAGTGTTTAAATGCTTGAAAATGTTAATTGCTAATGTTAAAAAGAACCACAGATATTTTACTTTAAAAGATCTATACCCAAATTTTCAAAATTCAATAAATTTCAAATTTATAACGTACTTTCATGTTTTTTTTTTTTACCATTCGAAATTCACAGAGAGGTCGTTGGTTCGAATCTCGGTGAAAGCAAAATTAATAAAAAAAACATTTTTCTAATAGCGGTCGCCCCTCGGCAGGCAATGGCAAACCTCTGAGTGTATTTCTGCCATGAAAAAGCTCTTCATAAAAATATCTGCCGTTCGGAGTCGGCTTGAAACTGTAGGTCCCTCCATTTGTGGAACAACATCAAGACGCACACCACAAATAGGAGGAGGAGCTCGGCCAAACTCCTAACAGAAGTGTACGCGCCAATTATTTTTTTTTTTATGTTTTTCTCAATTTACTTCGTATTTCTCAAAAAACAATTTTCAGAAAAATTTACCACAATGTCCGAAATACTTGGATCTCTTGACATGGAATCAATCTGTAGTGAAACATTTGTCTTTTTGTATAACAGTGGATTTGCCCTCCAGATATTTAAACTGGTTATTTATTGCATTCATTGTTTTATCTTAATTCGCTATTTACACCGTGGACAGTTTATTTAGGCAAACGAGACAGTTAATAATTTAGCTAACGAGACCGATGGAGTCTAAGTCCTTCCTTGCTGTGGAGTAATACCTTAAGAGAAAAGCTTGGGTACAGTGCAAAAAAGTCGAATAGACTTATAATTGTGCCGCATAACAATTTCTAAGAACCTAGTCAACCGCCAACATCCATCGTTAAACGTCGGACACCAACTATTGAATATGAATTTTGCCTACAAAAGTATCAATCCTATTAAGCTTAATCTCGACAGTCATCTACACTGCTCAAAATGTAGGAAGCGCGGAGCTCTAGGTTAGGCTAGATTATGTGGTTGCCACTCCCCATGAGAATGTAGAGGGGACGCACTTAAACCTGGAGATCCATTATGGTACCACAAAGCTCTAACTCAACCTTAATTTTCGACTACCAATCAACTCCAGCGTATTATAACACTTAAAGCGAGCAATCAAAAAGGCGTCGTTCTGGTTTATCTCTTCATCTAGCAAAGAAAATGCATTAAGTTAACAAACTGGTTCTACTTTTAAGCAATAAAACCACACTGAGATTGTGATTTTTCAGTCGTCTTTTCTATTCTATCGCTGCCCAAAACATCGAATAAGTTAAGGAAAATGTATCGGAAGAATGTCGTGTGAGTATCAGGAAGATCAGGCAACCGATATTAGTGTCCTGCTCTGAATGGAGAGTATCGCAATCCTGTCTCTGAAGTGCAATAATACGCATCATTACCGGGGAAAAGTCATCAATCTGTGAATATAGCATCGAAACGAACGCAGGCTCACGGAATAATGCTTCTCAGCGCAGGCCGACCCCAAAAAACCACTTTCACGTCCATTTAAAATCAAAGTTTTGATGAAAGAGTTGTTCCTGTTCAAAGAATTATTGCTGTGTGAAAATACTGAAGGGGGCCGACCCCAAAGCACACTTTCACGTCCATTTAAAATCAAAGTTTTGATAAGAGAGTTGTTCCTGTTGAAAGAATTATTGCTGTGTGAAAATACTGAAAAGTTTGATAAAGGTCCCTCGCAAGGGATTGGAGTTGTGGAAAACAACTGGTGGTTTCAATACCATATTCACCTGTCGAGTTATCTTGAGATTCTTTGCTTCTACAGCTAAAGTCACAACTTCACGGAAAGCATTTTGAGACGTTTACGATTATAAAAAACAATTAACAGAAGAAGATGCAGGTGATTCCAAAAAAAACCTATACAAGTGTTTGGGTTTGGTGCTTCGTATTAGTTGCTATCAATACTACTTTGAATTGAAAGACATAATTACTTATTTTAATTAATAACTTTTTCAAAAGGTTTTCTATGATTTTTATTTTGGTCTAAATGCCATGATTTTCGCATGGAACTAAAGGCATTCCAGGTACAAGAAATAATTCATAAGCCCGTTGCTAATTAAAAACATACGCCAGGCAGATCGAATAAGAAGCGGATAAATAATATTGGTATGTACCTATTTGTAGCTACATACTTCACCTTAGTGGTTTAGCCTTTTTAAAAGTAACGTTTTGTTACTGAACTCAAAGTTAGGTGAAAAATTTGGGTAGTGAAATTCATTTTAGAGTCAGCTGTAAAAAACCGCACTCTAATTTATGCCCATAAAAGTAAGGGATGTAGGTACAACGTAGCTAAGACGGGTATTTCCACCACATTTTCACTTCAAATAGACCACTCCCTGCACTTCACTACCCCTTCACTAATGCTTGTAATATAGGTTGATGGCCGATAAGCCAGTGAGCGAAACATTATTTTAGATTAGCTGGAGTTTAAATAGAAAATTAGCCGCAAAGTTCATTGAACACTCAGTTCTTCAATCGATACTACATATGTATGTATGTATATATGTATGTGCATATCTGTGTACTTGCATATGCACTTATATATATGTAGATATACACTATTCTACACTCAAAACGACGTTTAAACAATCAACGGCGTAAGTCACATATATTTGTACGTGTACGTACATATAAACAGATGCTATGCATTGGCATGAAAACTAATTTACACTTACTTATGTATTTCCAAACTTAAATTTGTAGACCATGTTAACATGAAATTATACACTATTTTAAGTACTTGCATATAGATATACATGCATACGTACACATACATTTAGCATTTAGTACAAAGTGCGCTCAACCAAAAAGTTCGTTAAACCGTCCATTTGTCAGTAAGTCTTTCGATTATTGTTATTGTCGCTGTTGTTGTTATTTAGCGTTCGCGTAAGTAAATTTTTCGCAGACATACGAAAATTTAATTTAAAATATTTAGTTTTTGTTTTAATTTTAGCTTAATATACATATTATACATACAGCACATTTGTCAAGATATGGTTTTTCAAGAGGAGAAATTCGCTGTTTACGATTTCTTTTGTGAATAAATGGTTAGTTTATTAAAATATATTATGTTTTTTTTTTGTAATTTATTACGATTACTTATGGTATTTGGAATTGCATGGCCTACAAAGACTTTTCCCACAAATCAGTAAAACTGTTTAGAAAATACAAAAACAAAAAATACTTTCATTCAGGGGTGTGTTTTTACAATACGAGAGGTGCCTTTTATATGTCAGGATTTGGCAATCCTGGTGTTGCTCTCTGGCAACTGACAGCTATATAGCAAAGATTGACATTTTTTGGCTTTTACGTACTTAATTCATTTTTTGGCGATGAAGCTCCATCAAGGACCAGTGTTTATCGCTGGTATGGTGAGTTCAATCGTAGTCGTAGTTCACTCCAAGACGAATTTCGTGAAGGTCGTCCAAAATCAGTTGTTGTTCCGAAAACCATTGATGCTGTGCGCGAACTGATATTGCAAGATCGTCATGTGACCTATCATGAGATTGAGACAATCTTAGGCATTAGTGGGACCAGCATATATTCAATATTGCATAAACATTTGACTGTCAAAAAAATTTGTTCGCGTTGGATCCCACACAATTTGTCAATCGCTCAAAAAAAGGCTCGTGTCGATTGGTCGAAGGAAATGCTCAAAAAATACGATCGCGGGGCTTCGAAACACGTCTATGACATCGTGACAGGTGATGAATCATGGATTTACGCGTATGAGCCCGAAAGTAAACAGCAGTCGACTGTATGGGTGTTTCAAGATGAGCCAAATCCAACAAAAGTTGCCCGCGCACGAAGCAATTCCAAGCAAATGGTCGCCTGTTTTTTCGGAAAAACTGGACATGTCGCAACCGTACCACTAGAACAACGCAGAACAGTAAATTCTGAGTGGTACACAACCATTTGTTTGCCAGTTGTCTTCTAAGAAATTAGGAAAACCAATCGCCAAAGACGGATCACTCTTCACCAGGACAATGCGAGCTCTCACACATCGGCTCAAACAACTGCATTTTTGAGCACCCAAAACATCGAATTAGTGGGTCATCCGCCGCATAGTCCTGACTTGGCACTGACTTGGCACTGAATGACTTCTTTTTATTCCCGTACGTAAAAAACAAACTGAGAGGTCAACGTTTTTCGACACCTGAAGAAGCGGTTGCGGCATTCAAAATGCATGTTTTGGAGGTACCTCATTCAGAGTGGCAAAAGTGCTTCGACAATTGGTTCAAACGCATGCAAAAGTGTATAGAGAATATTTTGAAAAACAATAAAGTGAGTTTCGATGATTAAAATTTGTTTTTGTTCTCTAATCCCGACATATAAAAGGCACCCCTCGTACTATACTTTATTGTGAGCCTTGCAATTACAAAGTGAAGCAAAATTAATAACCCTTTTTTTATATTTTGAACACTAAATAAAAAAATATTTTGAATGATGGAAATCTGTCTGTTCGTATGCTGCAGCTGTCTAGTTCACAAGCATCAAATCTGATTGACTTACAATACCATTTTCAAAAATTATAAATCTTCTGATAGGGTGATTAATTTTGCGCCACTTTGTACCTCGCTGCAAAAACCTTAAAATTTTGTTTATAACACTAAGCTTTTGATGAAATTATATTGCAGTGTGCTCACAAACTGAGAATAGAACGTTGTTTGAAGTACCCAAATGGTGTCCAACAAACAGTAAATTGTGAAAAGTGTTTAGGAAGGCAAACAATTATAATAGTTTACGTAGAAATACAGTGCTCAACCTTGGGGTTTGAGTTGCTAGGCTATAAAAAGCGGATTCAATAAATTATATTAAAAAAAAAATATTGCACAGAAAAATTATAATACGCTAAAAGCAGAGAGTTGAACATAAAATATCTCATCAGGTCCGAACCTCGGAGAGATCAAACTGAGGAAGAAAGGAATCAATAGTTCTTATTACTATAGAGTAGATCATCAAAATAAAACTACGAAATACGAAAATAGGAAACCAGAAACTTTCTAGAAAACAGATGAAAAACTCACTAAAATTAAAGAAAAGGTGATCAATAGCCACAAATGATCGATCAGAGAGCTGGCAGAAGACTTGAGCATTGCGTATGGATCCGTTCAGGACATTGTAGTTAATGATTTGAATTTGCGCCGTGTTGCTGTAAAGTTGGTCCCAAAGCACCTGAATTTTAGTAAAAAAGGGACCGCGTAGAGACCGCCAAAGACATGATTTCCAGGGCTGAATCCGACCTAACATTCATCAAACGAGACGTGGGGCTATGATCACAACACGCAATCCATACATCAGGCGAGTGAGTTTAGAGCTTCGAAAAAAACCAAGAGCATAAAAATTACATTTACACAATTTTCAGTCAAAAGATAAAACGATGCTCACAGTTTTTATGGATTACATTTTACAATTTTTGCCAGAAGGTCACACAGTTAATGAGGACAATTTTTTGGGCGGGACGAGACATTTTCGTAAAGCAATAGGCCAAAAAAAGAAAGAATGTGTGGGAAAACAACTTGTTGATTTTGCACCATGATAAAGCACTGTCGCATAGTGCCTTCATTATCCGTGATATTTGACCAAGAACGAAACAAATGCCACCCAAAAACCATCGAATTCACCTGATATGGCTCCCTGCAAGTTTTTGATTTTTTTTTTTTGTTTAATTGAGTCAAAAAACAACTACGTGGAAAGCGTTTTAACAGCCGAAATAGCCGAAAGGAAGTAATGGAAAAATCAGTGACGGCTATACCGTAAATAGAGCTAAATGCTTCGAGAGCTGGATCAAATGCTGACACAATTGAGTTGCAGTTGTTTCGGAGTTCTTTGAAGGCGATAATATCACTTTTGAGGATAATATCACTTTTGAGGATAATATCACTTTTTGATCAAGATGGTATAACTGCTTTATAATTGTGGAAAAGCTATTGAGACAACAGCACAGAACTCAAACTTGAGCTCAATAGAAAATTTTTCAAGCCACTTGGTAGAATGACAGAAAATTCTATTCACCCACGACATGAAAAGTCTTATTTACTTTAGGATAAGGCGATTTGGTCTGCTTTATTGAATGTTAAACGAAATTATATAGTATATTAAATAAAGTGAAAACATTCATTCATTCATTCATTCACATTGTGAAACATTCTCTGGAAATGTTGACATGAAAGTATTTTTTATTTGCGGAGTTTTCACATCATTTTTTATTCAGTATATCTAATCTTTTTACAGGCAGTATAATTCTAAATACCGCCAGTAAATTACATATAATAAATAAAAATAATAATTATAATAACCGAACAATTTATTTGCAAGATAAAAACTGATAAGCAATGTTCTCTCATGTAAGAAAAACATTCTTGATATACAGTATTTATGTATATTTATATATATACCCACTTGTATTATACAAATGTATACATACTGCCATAAACTTATGTGAATGAATTGTTTCGTTTTTATTTTAATATTAAATCAATGAATTTGATGGCACTTAAGATATTCATTTTTATTGCAATATCGCGTATAAAAAAATTTCTTTAGGATGGGTGTGTGTAAAGGTGCATGCAAATCTAAATGGCGGGGGCTGACTCTGCTGAATTTTAAAAGTAAGGCAAGCCATACACGTAGCGACTGTTGTTCCAACTCAATTCGTAATCAAATTGAATTGTTTTGTCTCATTCTCACTCCTTCACTCGCAATCTCGCTGTACACTCTCGTTTTGTAAACAGTAAGTAAAGATGGTATAAAAAGGAAGCACAAAATATTTAGAATGATGTGGCACAACATGCTCACTAACTTTGGCACTCAGTTGTACAACTCACCAAAACACCTAATTTTGTATCTTTCGTAAGACTAACACACAACTTCACTCAACGAGCCCACAAATGTTGCAATCCCGGGAATAACATCTGCAAATTGAACCAACGGTCGCTACGTTTATGGCTTGCATAATAGTGAAGTGCGCCCATATATGCACATTAGGGTGTTCTTAATTAAGCGTTCTCGTTATTTTTGTGGTCCAATACCTTAATAATGCTCACACTGGCTGCTATATTTAAAAGTTTTTGAATGCATTTATAGAGTAATATATAATAATAATATATAAAAAAAATTTTACAATAAATATTTTCGTTTAAAAATTCCGAAAAAAAAACAAAAGACGCGACATTTTTCAAAAAGAAATTATAATGAAAAGTATTTATTTTTTTACCATAAACTTATAAAATGGACAAATACAAATATGACAATACGACATTTTCGAAATTTTTTTAATTACACTACACAACACAAAAAAATTGCCAAGCCATCTTGATATCATATTCAAGGTTTTTCAAATTGTTTGCCTTGCACAAGGTGGCGCAAAATTAATGATCAATTTTGTTTTTAAATAACTTTTTTAGAGTGATGCAAGTCTTTATTTTGATCTTTACGCGCTCCATTGCTTGTCTGTTTGTATACTGCAGCTGTCTAGTTCACAAGTGCCAAGTGCCATTTGCAGAAACTATAAATCTTTCGATGGAATGATTAATTTTATGCCACCTTGTACCTTGCTGCTTTAAGGTTTTTGGGTTGTTATGACTATCTATAACACTCAGTTGCTGATGAAATTCTATTTGATAAAGTCATATGCTTAAAAACTGGGAATAGAACGTTATTTGCGCCACCTTGTATATGTGCATATACATATATTATAAGTATGTATATACTTTGTACAAAATTTAAAAAAATTCTAAGTATTTAAATTAAGTTTCTAAATTTAAGGATTTAACAATTTTTAGCAAAACTTTGAGGATTCAGTTTTATAGTCCGCTGAATTTTGGCATAATAAAGTGCATTGAGAATTTTTTTTTTAGTTTTGCATTTTCTTCATATAAAAAAGTCGGCATTCATTAAATAGAAGAAAATGCACAATACCATCAACAACAAAAATTATTAAAAATCTGAGCAAATTTCTAGACACTTTAAACTTCCACAATGGACTACAAAACTGCATACTCAAAATTTGTCTAAATATTTTAACTAAAAAATTTGCAATTTTGATGAGAATCTGTTGCATTTTGCAATTTTTTATGAATGTTTTGAAGCTTTGGGTGATGTGAGTTTTTTTTTTTTTGTAGTATAAATAATATTTTTATAAAACCAAAATTTTAAAAACTAAGTAAGACGGGATAAATGTCAAAAATTTGCATCGTAGAGCGCTATTATTATTGTGATCACTGGTGTACTTAAAAATTTCGCCAAAATTAACCAAAAACTTGGAACTTGTACTGTTTTTAGGACTTTAAGACTTCTGCCAAAATATTTCATAAATTTACTTAATATATTTGAATGAGTTATAAGTAAAATTTGTTTTTAAAAATATTTTTTCTAACAAATCAACTCAGATGACAAAAAAATTCTATGTTTAAATGGTCTACATAAAGTTGTTTAAAAATTGTATAAACGGCATCAAAAAAACGACACTTTTCATGCTATTCTTAAATTTTGACGTGATAACGTCTTATAATTCGATGTAGCCGGCATGGTGCATGCAAAAAATACGCCGTTATTTTGCTCATGCGTCGTTATCTTGCTTGAACTGCAAGCGAGAGCGCGGAACGAACGACAAAGAGGCACAATCGGCCCCCGCGTTCGGCAACGTTCGACATCTGGCTCTCTCCTACTTGAGTGAGCATATATATGTATGTATATGCGCATATGTATATAAATTCACATACTTGTATTTGCATATGCCTTCATCCTGTTTGCATGGTAATGAACCATTTCGCTGTTGAGAATAGGACGATGATAGGAAAAGTAGGAAATGAAAGGGAGTGTTTCGAGTGTAAAGTGTCTTGAAAAAGGCAAATCGATGATGGTGCCTCTTAGTGTTGTTGACTTATTAACGTCTGATGCACAATCGAAATTAAACATATCTTTCATGAATTTGATAAATGTTTCGTCATTTTTCACGTTTGTGTAAATGTAACTTGATCAATTCCATTGCGATTCCATTTACCTCCTTCTCTATATCCATACAAAATATCTATCAAACAAATAAAATTAAAATTTTCTTTTAAAAAATGCAACCATTCCATCAGTATTTTCTTATGACGTTGTCACGTTAAACTATCGTCAGTAAACCGACTTTACAGACAAACTCCTTTTTTTGGAAGATAGGTTAAGGGAAATTATAAAAAGTGTGCGAAAATGCCTCTTCAATGATACCTTGGGGGTCCAAATCGGTCAAGATCTGCCTGAATTACTCAAATTAATTAAAAAAAAGCAAATAAATAAGTAACCAACGTCAATCAATGGCTGATTTTTGGCTGCTGGCAGTCTAAGTGTCCGATCAGATGAGTCAGGCGCTTGATTTTGCTAGTGCAAAAAAACCAAAGCAAGGCAGCTACCAAAGTCTACGCCAAGTTGAAAAATTCTCTACAATGAAAACAAAAAGCCTTTTTTAAATAGTGTGAAGGAGATTGACTGACGTTTTCAAGTTTTCAAAATTTCTATAAATAGTACTTATGTGCGCGTATGTATGTATACACTACATACTTGAACATATCTTATACATAAAAGCAAATTAAGTATGTAGGAATTGTATGAAATCAATTGTCTATAAATTTTATGGCCAAACAATAGTGAATGAAGGAGCTATAAAATCTAAGCGCAAACCGTATCCAAAACCAACAGATTACTCCCACACAAATGAGTACAATTTGTAAATATCGCACATGTGTACGTACGTTTATGGAAAACAAAGCCAAAAGTGAAAGAAAGTTCAAGTCAAACGTTAATGCTGACAAAGAAATACAGACACTTACATACACATAAAAGAGTTTAAGTGAAGCGGGCACTTAAAGTTGGAGATGCTAGCCTTTGGGGATCAAGATACATACATATATGCAAGGTAGAGCAAAATTAGTCTCCCAATCGGAAATTTATAATTTTTGCAATTAGTGTCGTACGTCAATCATATTTATAAAAGATTTTCATCACTGAAAATATATTTTTTATTTAGTAAAAAAATTATGCAAAAACAAAATATGACGATTAATTATTATTATTATATTTAATTTGAATACCGAAATTTAATTTCTAAAAATTTATTTTGCTGAAAATTCTTTTTTTTTAATTCTATGCAAAGTTTGAAATTATGAGTTATATGGTTTTTGGTGTATATGAACTATACTGCCATAAAAAACCAAGAAAAAACTAATAATTAGGCAACATTTTGCCAAATGTTGCACTGCTAATATTTTGGCAGCCACTGTAAGTGTTACCAAATTGGCTTTTTAAAAATATATCAATAATCAATAATAAATCCAATGATTGTTCTCCTGCTGACCAACCGACACGACACACATCCCGAAACCTACGCCTAACGTTCGAACCATTTTTATTTTGGCGCCGGGCCCAGAAAGACAGGAGTTTGCGAAAGCGTTAAAATCTAACACTCTATTCTCATATGGGCATAGAAATTCTCATATGGGCCAAGAAATTCTCATATGGGCCTAGAAATTCTTATATGGGCCTAGAAATGTATTAACACAACAGGAATTCCTACGGTCGGTGTGCTATCGTTCCCTTGTCCGTCAGTTCTACTTAACCGTACCAAACCAGATTTGCAACCTACCAAAGATTGTCTCTTTAGCAGCATACCTCGAAAATGTATAGAGAGCGTTTTACACGCCACAATTAGAATTCGCACGAAAAAACATAAACAAAACAGCGGCTTGCGCTTGGGTTACAGAATTTTTATTTATTTATTTATTTATTTATTAATAATGAAATATAATTATAAATAACTATATTACAAAAAAGAGGCACTAGCTACTAAGACTATTGGCCTGAATTTTTATATTTACGACCGTTTTCACATCTTACAAAGAGAGTCGCTTTACTAATCGGGACGATACAGTTTTCCTCATTTTAAAGTGCCCTCTGACTACGTCAAAGCACGAATAATTTAATGGAAAATTACAATTTGATCTCAAACACTTTGAACTTATGTTAGCTAAAAAATTGTAAACCGAGTATCAACAGGTCTTTAAATATATCGGACAGAGAGTTTAATAAACGCTTGAGAGAACGAAAATGTGTTTACCGGCAATATTAAGGCGGACGCCATAGCCGAATGGTTGGTGCATGACTACCATTCGTGTGCGGTCCTTAATTTGCACAATCTTGAAGTTTATAGTATGGATAATATTTTCGAACAAGAAGAGATTCAATATTCACAGTTCTGACAGGTTTAACTTATATTTGTGTGATCTGTGCACATACACACGCAGGTGGTGGTTCATTGATGGTTTCGTGCTTTCGTCACTGAACAAAGTGATTGAATAACATTTCTCACATTTACAATGAAGTTCAGCGAATAAATAATATTTATTTATCTATTAATATGGGAGAATTAATAAATTTATTATAATAATCATAGTGCGTTAGTAGTCCTTTAGTAGGAAGTTTGTGATTTCATCGTTAATAAAACTCAACTAAATACTGCATTTTTTTCTACAATGTACAAAAAATGAATCTTGATCGAAGCGTGAAGAAACTCATTACGAAAAATTTCACATACAACTCGATTTTTTTTCTAAGATCAATAATTAATTTTATGAATGGTTGTTTCTTCTGAAAATTTGTGGATACTTTTTTTTTAGATAATCTTAAGATTACTATAAAGCGGTTCGATGGCCTGCGTCCAGCAGCATAAATATCACGTAAGAAGTGTAGTAGGTATTAGCGATGTCAGTTTTCAGGATTTTACTCATTACGAAATAGTTGGGATTTTATTAGGTAGTGTCGGGATCCCGTTAATGTCCCGAAATTAAAATAAGTTTTGAATTTGTTGTATTTAAAATATTATTTTTATTAATCTTCATTTTTTACAAATAACTTCACAATAAATATTATAACGCGCGAGCAACTAAAGATATCGGCTTTCGAGCTTACAATAAAAACTATTATAAAGCTGATTATAATATTGATTGATATTCAATATATGTACATAAAAACAATATTTAAGATTAATTCTGTTAAAAAAATTGTAAATGGTATTAACATGAGAGTCCCTGGGTTTGCTTAGGATGGAGAGTAGTTTTTGAATTTTGAAAAGATGGTACAGTACGTGTGTATAAGGCTGAGGCACTGGGATAAAATATGAGTGATGGGTTAGTGGCGAGATGTTGCAAAAATTGCAGACAGGCTGCAGTTCTCGTTTTCTGATGTAAAGATGAGTGGGCTTAGTATGACTAAGATGAACCCTTGTATAATATATATTTGTATTTATATATTTATTTTGTATCATTGAAGACAGCCTTGAAGGTAGCCTTAGAGGAATTCCTTTGCTTGTAACTGATTTCGTCTGCAGTTGGCATTTTTTTAACCATTTCGAATACCGATTTTCTATATGTATAGATAATTTGTTTTTACCTCGTGTCATGGCATAGATTTAATACACAGAGAACAAAAATCGATTTAGAGGCAATCAATACAGCATAAGAAATTGTGTTGCAATTTTCATTTACAACCGCGAAAATGATTTCAAATATATTAGTGGCTTACTTTTGGGATTAAGTTACTGTGTATTTTGGTTCAAGTGTAATCTCAAATAAAAATGAAATAATTCTTATCCTTCAAGTGTGACCTGAATTTATTTCATACAAACCCAACAGATGTGGGACACCGCACTGCTTCAACACTAGTTGGCCTGATTGTTGATAGAAATTTAAATGCTTCATGCATAGCAAATTTAAATTCTTCTTTTATCATCACCATAGAAAAAATATCTATTTTCTTACTTAGAACTGCTGGCATATCATACAACTTTATATTAACCCTAAAGTTTGCAAACCGCTAGTTAAAGCCCTATGCAATTCATACTTTTTGCTCACTGCTGTGTGTGTGTTGGTGATTTGTCGCACTCTAAAAATAGAAGTTCCCGAAAAACACAATTATAAATTCAGCTCTTTTATAAAAAAGGTGTTCCAAACGCTTCAATCTCAACCAATGTTACAAATAAATCTTATCTTTTCTCAAAAAGCGGGATTATTATGTTGAAAATTTTACTAATTGCATCTGATGAAGCAAATTATGATTAACAGTACCACGATTTGCATGGACTCGTCCTGAAATTTTCGAGATTTCCAAAAAAATTCGTCATCCCGGGGCATTGATATTCCTGGTGGACATTAAAAAGACGTACATCTAACAGAGAATTAAGCAACTTACGTGCACAGTTACACTTTGCTACATATGTGTGTACACTTGTATATGTATGTCTTCACATATTCCTACATTCAAAAAAAACTTTACACCTTTCACTAAATAATCAACATTAAAACCGCATGTACGAATGTACATATTTGAGCACAACAGACACAATCAACTAGCCGGTAGGTTGAACGTGAAAAATCACATTTTTATTTTATTTACATTTCTTCACACTCATCATCGTTCGAACACCTCTAGCCTCTGCGGCGAAAATAGCAGGGCACACGCTAGAAATTACAACAAAGAACAAAAGTACAGTACAAGCTCGATAATTGCAGCTTACAGAAGTTAAGAAAATGTAATTTCAACTGAATACCCATAGAGGGAAAACTTATAAACTAAAACTGAGTACCCCTTTATGAAGCAGAATACTTATATTTTTATAAGAATTTTTTTTTAATCAATTGTACATTTTTATCTTTTACATTTTTTCAGAATTTTTTCTTTTCAAGACCTTTTAAGCAGCGCGCTCCCGAAGTTTCTTCAGAATTAGAATACAACTTCACAAAAATTAATTTTCTAATTTTCTCGAGAAAATTCGTATCCACATAAAATGTTGTTCTAATCGACTTCTTACTGTAGCTGCTTGATGTGCTTTTTTCATTTTATTTTAATTCCATTTATTTTGTATTCGTCATTCCAAAACACCATTCCATCTTTGTGCACGTTTATTTTGGAATTTTCTACGTAATTCTCTAAAGCACACGGTGAGCAGCCATTGAAACCTTATACGCTTTGAAATGCAAATTTTTGGTTATTAAAAAAATACAATACAAAAATGTGTTTCATTTTGCAATTCATGCATTTTTACAATTTTTTCTTTGAGTTCCAAATTCGCGTGTGAATTTCGTAGAAAATATTCACCATTTATTTTTTTTATTTTTTCTATTTGGATATTTGTGAAATACTAGAAAATTGCTTCTCTATTTAAAATTTAGCACTTTTAATTGTTGGTATGTCTCTGAAATCTGAACTAAATTTTATTCCTATTCCATTCTTAAATATTTTCATTCTGTGTTATGAATATATCTTTAACGTCCTAGCGCCCATTAACTACCAACTCAAGCCCAGTGCCGCTATTTTTTTGCGATTTGATTCACTAAACTAGCATATTCTGCAAATAGAAACTTATCCCAGTGATGATGGGTTAGTCAGCAGAATATAGATTTACATTTAATTTTAACACCAAATCTCCAGGCGCTATAAACTGCGAATATTCAGCTCATGCGCCAAGTCAGTATTGTTGTATGGAAGTGAAACATGGCTGGTCCCCAACACCTTCACACAGAGGCTACAATCTTTCGTCAACAAATGCCTCCGCATCATCTGTTGAATATCGTGGCCAAACACCATCAGCAACGACGCGCTGTGGAGACTATCAAATGAGGAACCCCTCCGAACAAACTAGCAGATGCTGACATCACATGGGACGGCGCAAAAACAACAGCCCAGAACAGTGTACGGTGGAAGAGTCTTGTCGAGCTCGTATGCTCTCGAGCGAAGTGAACAAGAAAAAAAAAAAGAAAACAAAAATGCACCTACACTTTTCATACAGCGGCCGGTACATAGAGTATCACAATGAATCGAAATACAAATAAGAGCAAGCTTTGCAGCAGTTCAGATCTGGCTTCAAATTATGTTATCCTGTAATTCATGTGGACTGTACTAGGCTGTCGCACCCGCTGGTAATGTCTTCAAAGAGTAAAAGCGCGCTAATAGAGAATACCTCAGCAAATGGAATAATCCTTAGCTGATAGGAACTCTGGGTATATCCTTCCAGTATATTCTGAAGCCTTATATGTATATAAGAATATCGATAGCATATCTCGAAAAGAACTTTTGAATAGTCAGGGATGAATTCATGTCTTCGAGGTTACGAGCGAGGTTCTTCGAGTAGTTTAAAAATGGTCAAAAAAAGATGATCTCAATGTAAACCCATAAAAGACTGCTAATCCACCGTTTTCAAAATGATGTAAGCCGGTCTTTGATTAGGTTGCACTTAGAAGCCAATGATTCAATACTCTTATGAGGTCAAAACCTGGGCATTACTTTCGATAAGCGAATTCTTGAAAGGAATTCCCATATGGGCAAGACTCTAAGTAAAGCAACTCTTGCCAGGTGGGCGTGAAAAAAACTATTTGAAGAATACATAGAATGATCGTACAGTATGATTATCTACCCGTAATTCGCTCATAATACGTCTAAATGAACTTCTTTTAATATTTTTAAACAAGCAGCAGCTCAAAAGAGTTACAACTGCAATAGCATCTATCTTGCAAAAAAAGGGGTATTCTAAGAAAATTCCTGGATTGGAAATGTTGTGATGCTCTAACCTTTTCCATAGGAAAATCTGCAATCGGGTTGTCGACGTGTTGAAAAGATTAGAGATCGGTAAACTGATGATCTTCTAAAAGCACACTCTACTAAGTGGCTAAACTCAGTGCGGAGTAAGTATTGAGGAACAACAGGGGGTTTCAAACAGGCATTATTGGTTAGTTTTAAGTCTTAAAATACTTAGTTATAGTTAACTACGCATTCACAACCACCGGTTAAGTCTGACCACAAAGGCAATTTGCGGTTTGGGTTGATGAAGATGAGAGGTCTCAGCATATTTTAGAAGAGATAAAGTGAAGTGCCCCAAACTCATGTATGTATAATTGAACCCTTAAGCGTTAGTAATTCATGTACCAAGGATACTTCGGCATTCATTAGAGAGGTTGAAGAACTCATAGGGCGTAAGTTTAGAGACGTACGTATTACGGGTGGTTCCCTCGACAGTCAATTTTACGTTACCATAACAGCACAGACTTATATTCGGCTTAGGACTGTCACTTCAGCAGCAATTCCCGAAATTATGGCGAATATTTATAAGTAGTATACTGATAGTAGTATTATAGCAATAACAAGATAGGTACTACGAGTATACGAAAGATTCTTTTAGGTCGCAATGTCAGCTCGTTTTAGTAGTAGCCAATTTTTCCCATCTATCTGTCTCCTAATTCCAATCCTATCTTCTGAATCCAATTTCTTTGAAAAGGTAATCGGTATTTCTCATCACTGTACCAAGTTCCGTTGCCTCACCTTATCCATAGTGAAAGATGAAGTGCTTACTTTTTCTCACAATTTTTTGTTCGAGTAAAAGCACCCAAGATCTTTACGCTGACTTCTATCCAGACTTACGATTCTATAGACTCTGCTGACCCTCAGACCACTTAGTTATTAAGATTTTTTAGAGCTTCCTTTATGCTGCTTAGCACATTTAAACTCAAAATATTTTTCCTCATGAAGAGTCAGGCTAGGAGTAATTCGAAGAGTTCCACTGAATTTAGTTACATTAGACTTGTTCCAAAAAAGTTCTTTCAAAATAAAAAAATATTTTAGAATTGAAACATTTTCCTTGCAAAGAGGAAACCAACTTATATAAAAAAAATTTCAACTTGCCAATTTTCAATTGAGACTGGCTAGCCATGACAAAAGAGGGAAAAAACGTCTGCCCAGAAAATTTCTACTTTCACTTGGGTGCCTCTTTTTTGAGTGGTTCTATTCGCAGTAAGCTTATGGTTGTTGGTAGCTTCGCCTACTTAAGAATAGATTTTTTTTTTTAACAGTTAAAATTTTTTTTTTACAAACACAAAATACTCAGACGCTAGTCTATATGGACATGAGTGTATCTGTGAGTCATAAAATTAAAAAAAAAAGTTTACCGAAAGCAAACGCAGAATTAAAAGTTATTCACAATACGTAATGCAACAAATTTTCGCGCCACTACATTTATGTGTGAGTGAATTTAGATATGTAAACAAATTTTTAGGAATCACATACATAGGCATATATGTATATGTATTTAAGTTGAAAAAGTAGCGAGAAATAAAACTTACAAAGCAACAAATTGGACGAAGAAATTAAGGCAATAAAAACAGAGCAAGACATTTTTGAGGGAATGAACGCATAATTTGCGAAGATAGTTTTAATGCTTCTAAATATGTATGCTATGTTTATATTGTATTATATATATACATATATATATATAATTGGCGCGTACACTTTTTTTGTGTGTTTGGCCGAGCTCCTCCTCCTATTTGTGGTGTGCGTCTTGATGTTGTTCCACAAATGGAGGGGCCTACAGTTTCAAGTCGACTCCGAACGGCAGATATTTTTATGAGGAGCTTTTCCATGGCAGAAATGCACTCGGAGGTTTGACATTGCCTGCCAAGGGGCGACCGCTATTAGAAAAATGTTTTTATTAATTTTGCTGTTCCACCGAGATTCGAACCAAAGTTCTCTCTGTGAACTCCGAATGGTAGTCACGCACCAACCCATTCGGCTACGGCGGCCGCCGTTAAAATATATTAATCTTTATAATTCCAATAGAAACACCCGAACTTTTTTCATGAGGCACCCTGTATGTACATACGCCTATTCATATAGTACGTACGTACATACATAAATACATATGTACACACATACGTACAAATGTACGGCCTGAAATGACCTTTGAAATTTCTTTAAGGCCAACAATTACGCTTGATTAAGCAATATATGAAAAAATGTTAATTTTATTGCGAAAAATAATCTATTTTTACAACACTTTCAGTGGTCGTCCACATTGCTATGGCAAGCATCCATAGCGTATATGTACATATGTACATACATATATTGTCGGTATATTGTAAATGCATACGTCACGCCCAGTGTAAGAAATTTTAAAAATATGTACAAAGCAAAATGTGGCTGTGGTTGGTAGGTGTAAATATTTGATTTTTAATTTTTATTTTTTTTTTTAATTTTTGTATTTCTTAATTCTTCAACCATTTCACTCCTTGTACTTGCTCGTGCGCACAACAGAAAAGTGATTTGAAAAGGTTGCTTTCAACTTTCCAGCAACCAATTTTGAGAAGAAAACTTGTATAGCCTGGCAGCAAATCAGAAAGCAAACCAATTTTGAAAGTTACTTTCAAGTTGCAAGCCTTGCGCACCAGCAAATTTTCTTTCTTCTGAAAAATACTGTCTAATCATTCGATTGTTGCCATGTGATATCGTAGAATTTTTGAATATTTATAGATATTAATAAAAGCGCGCCATCCTAGTCTATAGGATTTCTGTGTGACTAATTCTCGATTCGACTCGGAGTCCAAGCCCATTGCACGAGCATATTTTTCTACC
This sequence comes from Anastrepha ludens, assembly GCF_028408465.1. Lineage (NCBI taxonomy): Eukaryota > Metazoa > Arthropoda > Insecta > Diptera > Tephritidae > Anastrepha > Anastrepha ludens. The sequence continues at coordinate 70,649,310 of NC_071501.1, forward strand.
AGCTTCTCATAAAAACCTCTGTGTCATTGGGGGGAGTGACAAAACTCTAGAAACCTTCATTGTACCTTGAAATGAGGTGTAGCTGCTATAGAAGTAATACGCATACAATAACTACCAGCGACCAGCAGCTGTTATAAGGCGTAAAGCTTCTCTTTCGAACATACAATATTTAGTACGGCACGCTTCTATAACCCCTGCTAATTAAGCAGGAACTACTGTAAGTAAACAAAATTTGAGTTTGTTGAAGCTGTAAAAGCGAAAGAGGCACGCGTTCTGAAGAACCTGACAGAAGGAGGCCACCAATTCGAACAATAGACGATTCACATGGAACATTATGGAGAATGAATATAGGTGTATATTGGAAAGCATACCAAGTAAAAATATATGAAATCAAAATAAAATGTTTCATAGTGTCTTTCTCGTTCGTTACTAGGCACAGAAAAGCAAGTAAAACACTCTTCTTCTTCCTATTTTTTTGACCAGTACCCTGGGAGTGAGTTTGACAAGCACCCACATGTGTAATATTGTAAGTTGCTATGCCGAATTAGAATTTTATGGTAACATTGAAGACAATAGAATGTCGACAAAAGTATAAAAAATAAAATCTTTTACTTGGAAAATTTACAATAACAAATATATTTAATATATTTTTTAGCTTTCTTGTTTTTTATTGAGAAATTTTGTAGACTTTTTGATTCGATTTTCTAATCTTTTCTACCTTTTCTGCAACCATGTTACATAAAAAAGCGTTTTGGAATCAGGTGATCTCAGCTGACTTAAGCAGCATTCCCCATACATGTATGGGGAATATTATGCTGCTACAACAACAACAACAACCAGCTGCGAGTGTTTTTGCTATTGATCTGTCGTTATGCACTCAACTACCACGAAGAAGATTGAGTTGTCAATACCACTTGCACCGGCTCTGTAAGCAAACTCTACGGTTTTTCGTGCCCAAGCACTTTTCATGTCGTTTCAACGAGATGCCGGCGTATATAATTGTGATTGCCAAAAGTAAGATTATGTTTAGAAATACACCAACAAACTGATATTCAAGAACATGTGATTTAACGCCGCTCGCCTTTTCTTTTTTGAAATGAGAAAGACAAACACTATTCCAGCCTTGAAAACTCTGCATCTATAAGTATATTGCCTCGCATGTAAGCTGTCTTGAAGGAATACAAACAGTATGTATTTATTCAAATCGACCTTCGCTCTCTGAACCTTAGAGAAACTAAGTCATCTTACAAATCTCATTATAAGCTTTTGGCCTCAAAATCTCTATACCACAAGTTTGCCTTTCTTGCTTGTTGTTTTGAATATCTCCTTCTTATGAATAGCTCTGTGAATTATCGAGCGCTCCAGAAAAACTAGCGTTCAATGTCAATTTTTGGAACCTAAAACGTGTTCAGTTATTCTACGCATGACCCTTGAGGGTTAATTTCACTAAATTTGTCCTTTGTCAAGAAAGATCTTAGAGCTAAATAATGCTCCTCATCTTGATCTGGTTCTTCTCTATACAACCGTGCATACTAGGGCGGGTCGATTTAAAAATCGCTCATTGTTCTGTGAAAATCGTATTCTAGGGATCAAAATAAGAAACTTTGCCGAAGGAACCATATCTCTAAAACGAATTCGGGGTCGAACTTTTGGGTAGGGGCAAATTTTGAAAAATCCCACTTTGACCCATTTAAAGTGCTCCAATCGAGTCCAAATGTATGACCGACCCCCACTAACTTTGGACGGCCGATCCACCCATGCCAGTGGCACACCCCCTGGAACTCCCCTGGGGGGTTACCCATACAATCATTTCAAAATATCACCATTTTTGGCCTTTACATGAAAAAATCAGCTAAATGGCTATGTTTTTTTCTTTATTTTTATTTATTTATAATAATATTTATTATTTATTTAAATTAATATCTATTTTTTCTCTTAAGAAATTTATTTAGTCAGAACATATGTAACTGAAAAAATTAATTTAAGTGAGTTATAGAAAAGAAACTAAAAAAGTCGACCCAAATTTGGGGACATCAGAATTCGTTTTAGAGGTATGGTTCGTTCGGCAAAGTTTCTTATTTTGATCCCTAGAATATGATTTTCACAGAGCAATGGGCGATTTTTTTGCCTCCCCACAAATCGACCCGTCCTAGTGCATACCCTCTTATTTATTTAGTTTAACTAGACTCTAAGCATATCCAAATAGTGCGCCAAGAAGTCCAAAGGCAACTATCCCCGAGCCGAGAATTTCACTCGACCACTCTGGCAAAGATAAACTTACAATTTAATTTTTTATCATGTAACAGTTTCTAATAAAAAGCATCCATAAAACCATTACTAAATGTTTATTACAAAAAAACAATTTTGTTTTCAGAAAAGTGGTGATTTTTTTTACAATTGAAAATATCACAACTCCTACATTTTTGAATAACTCTATGTCAGAAAGGGATTTCGACACTGAATAAAACTGAAAAAGTGTTTGAAAAAGTCCAAAGAAACAATCACACGATAATTCATGTATATCGCAGCATATTCTTCTTATTCTAGCCATTTCCGCATTTTAATAATTGCCTTGAGAAAACATATATTTGAATATTATATCTACACACATGTAGTCATTTATTCAAGGAAGCGCTCATTTAGTTCATTAAGATCAGTAGGTAAATGCATATACATATGTACAAACATACACATATATACATAGGTATGTATTAGAATATTTATTTAGCAATTTCACTTTCCCTATGTTTTGTATTTACGCTCTTACTTTTAATTTATTTTAAATACTTCTTGTTCTGCCGCTCTCTTCCGCTGCATTTTGCAAAAATCAATATCCAATGTGTGCCTATACGTACATATGTACGCATGTAGGTGTATCACACGCACTTTTAATGCAAAATACCGACACCTACTCATACACACACATCCATATGTATGTAGACTGCCTCACAAAACCATCAACTAGTTGCCAAGATCACCGACTCCCGATCCACTGCTAGTCATCGCTGTCTTTTTCCCACGGGTTAGCGGCAGGCGGTAAGCGGAAGGGGAATACATTAGGCAAGTTCACACTTGCAGCCCTTTTCACAGAACTTCCCAGCTACAAAGCACCTATGAGCCCCACAACTGCCTACGCAAAACCCCAAAAGATCAACACACCAACTCATTATCTCAGTTTCACTCACATACACGTACACATATACGCTCTACACGATGGCGCGCACTCTTCTCTCTTTTTTCGCGATACTCATTCGCGTTGGCCGCGAGTTTTTCTAGGCGATCGCAGACCGACAAAGCGCTCTGCCGATAGCGAGTAATACAAGTATGTGTCATAATTTAAAAATAAGTAAATACTATACATATGAACATCATTACACACAGCAGTAGAGTAGTATTATAAACAAGAACAGATATACTATGTATGTATCGTTTGCTCCTTTTTTATGAACTGAAAATAGTTTAACTTGAATGTTTTTGGTTATTGTTTTTCCTTGAATAGATGAGAACTCAGCCACGATAACACAATTGTTTGGTTAATTGCACTACTTTACTTTTTGTTATTAATTTCTTCGTCACTCTACACTCACTTAGCCGAGAGTAAGCACATGCTGCTGCACACGCGCACACATACACATACGTACTACACACGCGCGTAACGTGTTTTCTAACTCCCATACTCATTCCTTAATCTCCAGAGAGGTGGCCTATAAAATTACTCCCTCTGAAAAAATAATAAATAAACAACAAATTCTGGACGAATCTGAAAAAAAGCTAAGTCAGCAGCTGATTTATTTCAAGAAATGCTAAAAGAAAACACTATTCAATATTCCTCAATTATTTTCGCTTTCTACATAAGAAAGGGGAAACCTTCCGATTAATTATGCATAGCTTCATTGGAATGGTTGTTTCTGTATTAGCCCAACCACCTTTTCTGGATTGCCGATTATGCCATCAGATCACACCACAACTGGCGCCAAACTGTCGCTCTCTGCGGACGCATCGGCTTCTTGACAGTCACTTGCAAAATCTCTAATATTTTTTTTCTTTGTTTCGAGATATACGAGAATACGCCTCATTCAAAGCTTCTATTAAAAAAACGCATAGTTTAGACAACAGGCGCTCACTTTTGAAATAAGTTTTAAGCTTTTCCCTATACGCCCAAAGGTAAAGCGATCCATTTTGGGCGGCAGAAATATGAAACTAAAACGCAACCACTTTTTTGAGCGCGAAATTGCTGTCAGTAGCAAAGTAAACGTAATTTAAAATTAATTCAGTTCATGACTTATATTTAAGAAGTCGTGATATTTTGTAGTGATATTTTCCAAGATATATACAATATTTGTAGAACCTCTCAACCCTCTAACTACTTTTCTAAAGAAATATTTTGGTTACTTGCCAAATAAAGGGTCAAAAAGGCACATAGTAATGAGTTAAAATATGTTTCGAGGAAACTACTTTTCAATTTTTATTTTATATGCCCGAAAATTGTTAGCTTAGATTGATACTTTAAACGTTATTTCTAAACTTTCGAAACAACCTTGGTCACCTATAGGGAAACTTAATTATAGCACAAAAAAAACTTTATCCTCCACGGGCCAAACTGTTTGGGGGTTTTGATATACTCAGTCGACGCCATTAAATAACTATTTTAGAAATTTCGTAAACCAACACCTTTTTTTTAATTTCCACAAAGCACTGATCTGATTGATGACGCCGATCTCAACACCATAGCCATAGAGAAAATTAGATAATTGAAGAAATTTTATGTGATGGTTGATTTTATGTGATGTGATTAGTCTCCTAGTGGTGGCCCTTCGCCAGACAGTAAATAGCCATCAAATACATTTCTGCTTTGAAAAAATCATCTGCAGCTCGAAGGTGACATAATCTGAATACGAGTATAAGGCCACACATTTGTGGGATAACATCAAGTCACAAATTGGAGGGAAAACTTAGCCAAATACTCAAAAAAGGGTATAGGCACCATTCATACCCGCTTTGACATGCACGCATACTATGCTACAATAAATTTAGAAAATGATATACATTTTGTAGTGATAATATGAGCAAAGTTATATAAATACCAATAAAAGAATGTTAAGACAAAATACACAAAATTAACATATTTCCATTATAAACTAAAAATATGCACATTTAAAAAAATTGAGGCAGCAAAAACAGCATTTTTTATGCGCCCAACTTTTATACCCATAACTGTACAAATACGATTAATGAGTACTGAAATTGGAGAGCCACTTATTTGTTGATCTTGCAAATTATACTCATCGATTCTTTGCCTTTTTGCATTGCCACTTTGCACACTACACAATGCCCAAGGCAATGACACTCACAATCGTTGGAGGCCAACAGTTTTTCTTATATCATATTTATGGTTTTTATCATTTGAGATTCGAATTAGGCACTTTATTGTATTTGTTTTATGTTTTTTTTCTTTCGTTTTGATTAGGCTAGTAGTGTTGAATTAGCTTACATACGTCTCGCTAAGAAATATTTGACGAATATTTCACATTTTTAATTTAACAAATGTCCGAAGCGAATAAATTTCTAATAGAGTTAAGGTGAAGGGTTAAGATAAAAAAAATTGCTTTATTGAATAGATGTGTTGTATTTCATTAATATTTTAAACCTTATCCTGCATTCCTGGGTCAAAATAAACCGAACGATTTTTAATGTTGCATATTTTTGTACCTACTTTATGTAGTTAAAGTAAGCTATGACATTCTAAAACAATGACATATTGCAAAAATTGTTCAAATATACAACTTAGAGATCTCGAATATCGTACATTTATCTCATATTCATTGAAAAAATATATTTATTCTTAAGTCAATGGAAATGAAACACATTCTGGAAGTCCTCTTTTGCAGCACTTTTTTGATCAGCTGAAGGCGATAATAATATACCAGTAAAGTATTTGATTTATCGGCTTGAAATGGTGAGTGATGCCATGGCAAGTGACCCAATTGGATATCGTCTTCGATTTTCCGGAAAATTGGTTTATTTGTTGGTTTCAGCGTAATAAAAAGTGCACTGAGAAAATTTCGAAAAATGTTTAATAATTTCGAGATTTATTCAATGCAGAAAATTTTGGTATACATTTTTTTAAATATTTTAATACATATTTTTTTAATTTACAATATATATATATATATAATTTACAAAATTATACATTTTAAAAAGTAGTCCCTGAAATATCCATTAACTTCTCGAGTTATATTCAAATACGTATACCGAACCAGTGAAAAATCCCATGTATTTAATAAGGTACGCAGCGATACTGCCGTCGATTTGCAAATGGAACTTTCAGTGATCAGGTACTGGCATAATCTCAGTTATTTATGAAAGAAATTTAAAAAAATCTGATGGGGGCTATTTATCATAAATATATAAAAAGAAATTTTCAACAAAAAAATTATATTTTTTCCCAAAAACAGGATATACTTTTTCCAAAAAAATGTTTAAAAAATATTCCTTATCCTAAAAAATAAAGAAAAAACGTTATCTTAAAAATAATAAATTTCCCAAACGTAGGAGGATGTAAAAAACCGTCAGGAATTTAACTTATTTTCTGTAAAATAATAAACAGCACATTCTTCTTTTGCAACATCTAACATGCATTTATTTACATTTGTGGGTTGAATAAAAAAATTACCTCTATTTTTTATTTCTTAAAAGCTTATTAAGATTTGTTTGCTACGGCTAATATACGTTTGACACTTTATTAATATTTACTCCGGAAAAAACACTTGCGATCCAATACATTTCATTTACCCATCATTGGAATACGGAAATGGTTTCGGGACTGTTTCAGGATATCATAAGCTACAGATATAATTCTAATATCTAACTTATGACTAAATGTCTGCCATAAAAATGATATCATAATAAAGCGCTTTTCAAAAGTGATGTCAAGATGTCAGTAATGAATAATTCCTAGACGGTACCTTTTCTTTTGTCTTCTTTGGCATTTTTCAAGGAGACATTTTTCAAGTTTTACACGATAGAACAAATTATTGAAACTTATTATAAAAATGGTCGATCTTAAAGAAAACCATATCGCAAAATTCGTGATTTTTTTGGTGGAAATACTTGACCCAATGAGACGACAATTCAAAGGTTGATGAAAAAATTTCATGGCGAGGATAGAAAAAGGACTGGCATTTAGGCATTCATAAATCAACTGTTTGGCAGATTTTTCGTATCACAACCTGAGTGAAATGCACTCGGAAACCTTTTGCATATCAAACAAGCCATAAAAATCCTATCAAGATTGTACCCCAGATTTATTTCGTCATTTCTTGATGAATTCGCTAACCTACTAAGGTTCGAAAGGTGTATACTATATATTTATCATTTTCTTGATTGCAATATTGAATACAAAGCAATCCGTAAACTGAGTGGCTACAAGGGAACATACGAGTCGCCACTATATGACGAAAATGGCACAATAGAAACATGTAAAGAAAAAACAGCTCGCCATCTGGAAAACGTATTTCCAAAAAACTCTCAACTCTGTGTACGATGATAGCTCAGAAAGTTTCGAAATAAGAACTCGGCGTCACCCTAACAGAAATATAAGCGTGCAACCGCCAGATTTAGGAGAGATAACAACAGCAATCAAAATGATGAAAGACGGCAAAGCTACTGGAAATGACGGTATCCCTGCTGTACCCTTCAAAGTCGATACTGAGGCTATGGCATCCCTGTTGCTGCCACTATTCCAGCAAATCTGGAGAGAAGAAGTGATGCCTAGTGATTGGAAAGAATCTATCATTATTAAGCTACCCAAGAAAGGCGATCGGAAAAAATGTGAGAATTGGCGAGGAATATCTATTCTACCAGCAATCACAAAAATTTTTACTCAAATCATCCTAGAACGAATATCAGCCCCGCTGGATAAACTTATCAGACCAAATCAAGCCGGTTTTAGACCTGGACGCTCGTGTATCGACAATATACATACTCTTAGAATCTTGAAGAACAATCTGCTGAGTACAACTCACCACTCTACCTGACATTTATCGATTTTGCAAAGACGTTCGACTCCCTAAAGCGGGATATAATCTGGTCTGCTCTATCTGCGAGAGGTGTCCCAGGTAAAATAATTAACATTATAAAATGCATGTATGACGGCTCATGCTGCCGTGTGTTGCACGAAAAACAACTAAGCGAGTCCTTCCCTACTGTATCAGGCGTGAAGCAAGGCTGCGCACTCTCTCCCTTACTCTTCATAACAGCACTGGACATAGCTTTCGAAACTTATAACCGATGTGGTATAAACTGGAAAATGACTCAAAAACTTGGCGACCTATCATATGCGGACGACGTCGTTCTAATTAGTAACTCTTATAACGAACTACAAACAAGACTCTCCAACACAACAAACGACTGCTTAAAACTTGGCTTACAAGTTAATATAAAGAAGACCAAGTCTATGAGAATTAACGTAATCAACAACACAGAGTTTAAAATAGACGGAGGACAAGTTGACGATGTAAACAAATTTGAGTATCTAGGTAGCATCCTAACCCCCGATGGTGGTACAACGGCTGACATTCAGCGTAGGATATCCATAGCGACGAACACGTTTGCTGGGATGTCACGAGTGTGGTCTAACAAAGCGCTTAAAAGAGGCACTATAATCGGTATATTTAATGCTTGCGTAAAATCTGTGTTACTGTATGGCAGCGAAACGTGGCACATGAAACAAGACTCAACGAGAAAACTACAGGCATTCGTAAACAGATGCTTGCGACGCATTATTGGTATCTGGTGGCCACGTACTATATCTAACCCTCGCCTGTGGCAACTGACGAACCAAAAACCTATTGAAAAGGAAATAATGCACAGAAAGTACAAATGGATCGGGCACACCCTCCGAAAACAACCCGATGAAATAGTCTACTCAGCCTTACAATGGAACCCGCAAGGCACTAGAAACAGAGGGCGTCCCAAAATGACTTGGCGTAGATGCGTTAACCAGGAATCCAAAAAGCCATTCAATGAATTAAAATTCCTAGCCAGCAATCGGAATATGTGGAAATCTTTTGTAGATAGACTAAGTTCTTAGTACATATACCTATATGTATTGTAACACCTGAACATGTCAATAATAAATAATAATAATATTGAATGTAAAAATTTACTTCCTTATACATATTTTCGCTCCTGATGCTTTAAGATACGACCAACCAAATTAAAATATTTAATGAAATAAAAAGTTATGAATATTTCCGTTTTATATCTGTTCAGTAGGGCGGGTCGATTTAAAAATCGCTCATTGCTCTGTGAACATCGTATTCTAGGGATCAAAATAAGAAACTTTGCCGAAGGAACCATACCTCTAAAACGAATTCTGATGTCCCCCAATTTCAAAATATCACCATTTTTGGCCTTTACATGAAAAAATCAGCTAAATGGCTATGTTTTTTAAGAAATTTATTTAGTCAGAACATATGTAAATAAAAAAATTAATTTAAGTGAGTTATAGAAAAGAAACTAAAAAGTTCGACCCAAATTGGGGGACATCAGAAATCGATTTAGAGGTATGGTTCGTTCGGCAAAGTTTCTTATTTTGATCCCTAGAATATGATTTTCACAGAGCAATGGGCGATTTTTTTGCCTCCCCACAAATCGATCCGGCCTACTGTTCAGCGAGTCATATTTCACGCTAAATATATTACACCAGCTCATACTATGCGGCGATTTATAGTTGATATCCAAATAATTTTTGAAAGTTTTTTATTTTATGAGGCAACTGCGTGTAACAGCAATCCAAGAAAGGTAAAACAAAAGAAAATGCCATACATTATTCAGTGCCAGTACGACCAAGGTGAAAAATCGAAGCAGGCGGTGATTTCAACGATTCCGTTCTAATAGGCTAATCGTCGAAAGGGTTAAAATTCATGGCAGAAATACGCTCGGATATTAGCCTTTGCCTGCGGACGCCCCGCTATTAGAAAAAAAATTCTTTTGCTGTTTCGTGCAGGGAGACTCTAGCCTACGCACTCCCGAATGGTAGTTACGCACCAATCCATTCGGTCATGGCGAACGCCTATATTACTTTCCACGTCGAAATAAAGCACAGAAGCGTTGGGAAGCTTTTACCTATTTCTTAAATATTTTCAAAGCAAAAATGATTGGAATCTAAGACAATATCAGGGAATTATTTTTCAGCAGAAGAATTGATCTGTGATCATATTTCAACCACTGTATCTTTCTTTAACATTTTTATTTTATTAACTCCTTTTGTCACTCAAACTTTAGCGATTGCAGTTTTAGAGCTGCTGCTTGGCTTATAATACATTTTTGTGTATTCAAGCTGTCAAATATTTGCTTGTTGTACGTACTATTGTTCCAAAAAAATATTTTCCCTTTTTAGTAATGCCAACATAAGCATATACTTACACACTTCTGTACGTATGTTAATACAGATGCATATATCGTGCGATATTGTTTTGAGTTTACCGTTTTTCAATGTTTTTTTTATTTTTTTATGCGATAAATAAATGTTTAAAAAATTTTATACAACTCCTTCGCCGCTCACTCAAATTCGGTTATTTTCGTTTTTTCTTTTATATTTTTTCTTACTTGAGTTGAGTTTGCCGGCGTCAAGGTCCTCCTCCACCAACAAATATGCCGATGTGTATTGAAAAAAAATCCAATGGTACAGACCAAAAGCTGCATTATATCATATTAAGAAAATACACACATTTACTCAAACGTACACAGTAGGCATTTATATGCAAGTATTAACCCAACCAATTTAGTGATGCTGCTATTTTGGTATTTCAAATATTATTTATGGTTTTTGAAATATAATTGGAATTTTAATTTTTGAACAATATATTGTAATATTTATATACATGTACATGTATATACATACATACAAATATCTAATACATATATAAGGAGTATTCATTTATAGATAATGAATTTTTTTGTGAAGCCCTAAATTGAGAAAAAATTGATAGCACATATTCCAGTAAGGAGTCGATTTTTTTGAGAGGCTTTCATTTATTTATTTTAGGCAAAATCTCCTATTTGTTATCCTTTGAAAACGCTGAATTGCATATTTAAACAGTATATGACGTCTTTTCCCAGCAATTCTTATTCGGAAAAGTGTACAGACTTGCAGGCTACTGTAGCGGTTTTCAACCCAAAATCTAAGGAATTGACATGATGATAAATCTGGTAGGCACAATGTGTCTAACGCCTTCGAAACTCGCTTTCTTTTCGAAAAACAGCGATCAATGTATGCCCTTACTCGTGTAAATCAAAATTAGTGCAAAAATTACGAAGATCCAAGCAATATCTCCAATCTATACTTGGAGCAGCAGACGAGTGAGCGAGAAAACGATCTGATACACCTACGATTACAAGCACAACTAGGTTTTCTCTTTGCACCAGAGCTAAAACAACTACTGACACCGGTTGGACTAATCTGGATAACGCTAATCCTAGAGGTACGTTGTTTTCTTAAGTATCCTGGTGTAATTTCAAAAACAGAATTAAAAATTATTTTTTTAATATTTATTTTGTTTTACAATATTTTGGGGGAAAAAAGTTTTTTTCTTTTTGGTTTAGTCACTTTTTACAATAAAAATGCGGAAAACGTTGAGAAAATGTTTTTCCAAAAATTCGATCGAGTGAAACAAGAGAATGGCTGGACAGATGAAGTTAAAACTTTATATGGTTTTTATGGGTATATCAGGCTGTAAAAGGCACATCTAGCACTACTACCATATTTATTCGATAGTTATACATATGTTTGTAGCGTAGCGCTTGATTTTTCAACAAAAAAAGCATTAAAATCGCTTTTTCCTTGCTTTTTATTCTTTTTATTTTAGCAAGGATTCAGAAAAATATTAGAAAACACGATAGTTAATCCTTGAAGAGAATTCATGCACGTTTTTGAAACCACTTTTAAATTTTCTACATTACTATTGTTTAATGAGATAGCTATGAAAGCCAATTCATGGCAAATGCGGGATGCAAAAGTGATGTTTTCACAAGCCTGCAGAAAGCAAGAAACGCATTTGATAATCTCCGACCAGTGTGGCTGTCCAAAGAAATCATACCAAACTTCGAATCTATAATTCAAATGTTAAGTCTCCAATTCTCTATGCTTGTGAAACATGGTGTCTAGAAAATTAGACTCAGCGCCATGTTGAATCAGAAATAAGAATATGTGTATGAAAAGAATAATTGCAAACAGATCCAAGCTGCTACCATTTAATCAGTTGCTAATAATAACATCTATGCTTATTTTTTTAGATTTCCGCGAATGATATTTGCAGTTTTAAGCACCATTTTGTTCGATAACTAAACATGTAAATTTACAATTTTATGTTAGCACTTACTGTTAAATACATAAGGCGCTTGAACAGGACTCCTGATTAAATTTTAAGCAAATGAGAGCAACTGAGTAAAATATTAACTTAAATTTTTAATAACTTTTAATTTTGGAAAAAAAAAATGTATCCTCTATCAATTGTAAAAAATTATAAAATTGCATTTTTGCCGAAAACTCATTATAAGTACTTTAATGTGATATGGTAGAAAAATCCTGAAGCAGTAATCGAATTCAGCACACCCAAAAACTTAGCGAAACTCACACAGCTTTTCTTCGTGAAAAAAGCAATGTGGCATAGTAAATTTATTTTAAACTCAAAATTAAATAATTTTCTCTTGTAATGTAAAAGCAATGACTTATAGGTAGGAAGTAATGCCATGCTAGCGGCACTGTCTTTCTTCTTTCTGATTTTTTAGCTATTACCTTTTTAAACAGTTGGTTTAAACAGCTGACGCACGTTTCGTGTTTTGTTTCACTGTCAAACATCTTTAGTTTGGTCTATAATTTAACCATGAATCGTCTTACAAACGAACAACTCTTGCAAATCATTGAATTTTATTATAAAAATGCGTGTTCTGTTAAGAAAGTTTATCGCGCGCTTCTTCCATTTCATGGTCAGTTTAATCGACCCACTGAAGCGGCTAAATTTAGAACCAAATTTACATTATTGGACATCGAACCACCAACACGCTTACGTAGAGTGCGAACTGAAGAAAATATCGCAGCTGTATCGGCCAGTGTTAATGATGACCATCAATTATCGATTCGTCGCCGTTCGCAGCAAATGGGCCTCTGTTACTCAACAACGTGGAAAATTTTGCGAAAGGATTTAGGTGTGAAGCCTTTCAAAATACAGCTGGTGCAAGAATTGAAGCCGAACGACCTACCGCAAAGCAGAACTTTTGGTGAATGGGCTCTTGGAAAGTTGGTCGAAGATCCACTTTTTTATCGAAAAATTGTGTTCAGCGACGAAGCTCATTTTTGGATCAATGGGTATGTAAATAAGCAGAATTGTGTTTTGGAATGAAGATCAGCCAGAATAATTGCAAGAGCTACCAATGTATCCAGAAAAGCAGAAAAAGTCACAGTTTGGTGCGGTTTATGGGCTGGAGGTATCATTGGACCGTACTTCTTCAAAGATGCTGCGAATCGTAACGAAACTGTGAATGGTGAGCGCTACCGTGAAATGATATCCAACTTTTTGTTGCCCAAAATGCAAGAGCTTGACTTGCATGACATGTGGTTTCAAGACGGTGCCACATGCCACACAGCACGCGTAACAATGGACTTGTTGAGAGGCGAGTTCGGTGAACAATTTATTTCACGTTCGGGACCTGTCAATTGGCCACCCAGATCGTGCGATATAACGCCTTTAGATTATTTTCAGACAAGCCTGCTTCAATTAACGCATTGGAAGACAACATTGAAGCATTTATATGCCGAAACATTGGAAAGAGTATGCCAAAATTGGACTAAGCGGATGGACCATTTGAAGCGCAGTCGCGGTCAACATTTGCATGAAATAATCTTCAAACATTAAATTATATGGACTGTACTATCGATTTAAAAAAAAATTTCATGAATTTTTCTGAATTTTACGTGTGTTTTTTCTAAAAACTTTCCTATGGCTCTTAAAAAATCACCCTTTATTACAAAGCTAATTTGCTGCACTTAACATTTGATCGCTAGCACACACTCGAAACGGAAGAAGGTAGATAATTTAAAGCCGTTTTTGTGAGAAAAACTAAATTTTTTTCAGATTTAAAAAAATTTTAATTTTTTGGCCGAAGTTGGTCGATCTTGAATGTTTACCCAGTTTCTTCAGAATTAAAAAAACGTGTCAAAAATCGCTAGAAAATCTTTTATAGTATAATTTCAGGTCAAAACAACTTTGTACAAAACTTTAAAGTCCAATTGGGAATAGCACGACCTAACCACCAGGAAGGTAGTCATATATCGTATGATCTTGGATCCAAGACCAACTATGGCATCACTACTCCGCTGGTAGGGATACCTTCATAAAGTTATAAATACCATCTACTACTGTATTATGGAGCAAGGCAATCCGGTTTTTCTGACACATCTGCATACACCCTAACAGCGAGACGCTGCTATCGAACGCGAAAGCACTGGAAGTTACCGCCAAGCTGGAATTGGAACACTTTCAACTATTAATAGACCCCGAGTCCACGAACATGGTATATCTCAAATGGTATACCTCATACCATAGTAAACACAAGTCATTCGCCTTAATAGAATTTATAGACTCAATACCTACCTCGAACTCCAATGAACGTCCATTAGACGAAACCATTATAGCTATATGAAGAAGGAGAAAGAATGAGGAAGTTAATAGATACGAGTAATCCAAAGTTGCCATGCCAGAAATATCAGAGATAAGAATAAGAAAAGTTACTTTGAAAGTCTGTGTACCACCATCGAAAAAGTGATTGAACTTCAGTTCGCGCTATGAACGGGCGCAGCACGAGCTCTTTGGTTGCATTATCAGGAGTTAAAGAAGGAATACACACTTATAAATATATGGAAAGAAGAAGGGATTCTAGTGGACGGCTTCCGGAAATTCCAGATAATTCGAGAACGATAGAAGTAAGAAACGAAGCTATTCAACTCAAGCTAGAGATCAAAAAATACCAAGGAGCATAATGTAACATTGTGACATTCTTACCAAGCTCCGTATATGGAAACACAGGACCTTAGTGGCATCCTCCTCTATTGTTTTTCTATCGTAAAATTTTCTGCTTGCTTTTTTCCAATACTATTTGTGCATTTAACATTTGCTAATCTCGCACCCTGTTTACTACTACATACTCGTATTATTGCCTATTAAAAGCAAACGAAAAAAAACAGAATCAAAGAAAATTACCGCAACCTAAGGTTAACCTATAACTAACCAATAACCTACAACATAGATATGTAGATGCACACATACAAATGCATTCATCTGTACATATAAATGATATTCCAAATTCGAAAAACCAAATACTAAATGAGCGCAAATCACACAACGCGCGCAAAGTTACAACAACAACCAAATTAACAAAATAAATGAAAATTAAAAAGAAAAAAATAAACAAATCAAAAATAAGCAAAAGTGCTAAAAATAAAATTTATTTAAAGAAATGAAACCATGAAAATTTTCGAAAAACCGAAAAATGAGTGGAAAACTTTTGCAGGCAAATCAAAAGAAGCGAAATTCGGTAGAAGAAAATTTGAACGTTGCAAAGGCAAATATTTAAGAATTCTGAAGATTTTGAAAGTCAACTGCTGGCGGAAATTAAGCAGATATTTTAGAAATATTAAGAAAGAAAAGTATTTAAAATTATAAGTAATTTACGGATTAAAAATATTTATTCTAAAAAATTCAAATTTTGTAATTAACTTTTAGGTTTTAAATTTTTTATTTTTTGCAATTAAATTTTAATTTTTAGAATAGATTTACTACCAGAATTTCTGTAGGAGAATAAAGAAATCTTAATAAATATTTGAAAAAAAATAAACAATGGATGAGAAAACAGCAGTGCTGAGAATTTTTTAATTAATTTTCAACTGTAAAATCACATTTATAGATGGAAATTCACTAGAGGAATAAAGAAATATTTCAGAAACGTTTAGAAAACAAGGTTATAAATTTTTCATTAAATTTTAGTTTCGTGAATTTTAAAAATAAATAAAAATTTAGTAGGAGAAGAGAAAATCTTTAGAAAAACTTTGAGACTAAGTATTTAAAGCACTCAATATGCTAAAAATTAGAAATATTATATATATTTTAATAATTAATTTCTTTTTAACTTGAAATTTTTCAAATCAGATTTGCTGTCGGAAATTAAGTAAATAAATAAAAAATTAAAATAAATTTAGTAAAATGATAAGTAAAAAATAGTTAAATAAAAACATTTGTACATAAAATAAGAGCAATTGAAAATTAAATAAAAAACTTTAAAATACTGATGTCTAAGACACATTAAACAAGTAGCATCAGTAAAGCACAAACAACAAGAGAAATGTATTTTATTTTTACCTTGACCCCTAGAATGTCAAAATCTATAAACAAAGATGGACAGTTCAGAGCAATTTGTCCATTTAGAAGCCAAATAAATAGAAAAAAATCAAAATGGCAACCCTACTGCTGCTACCTATTTAATGTGCCTTAGACATCTGTATTTTTAAGTATTTTCTGTTTAATTTTCAATTGCGATCACATTTACTGTTGGAACTGTTGGAAGTGGCAGCAATTTTTAGAAATATTTAAAATTTTAATTTTATTGGCTGGCATTTAAAAGAAGAGAAACTAAATATTTGGAAACAAAAGCAAAAACTTAAATTTCAAAAATTTTAATTATATATTTTAAGAACTTAAAATATTCATTTAGCTTTGAAAACTTTAATAAATACATTTTTTTTACTAATTTGAATAGCAAATCTACTGCCAGAAATTACAATAGTATATTAAAATAAATAATAAGGAAACCTTTAATAAATATTTTAAATATTAAACCAAGTAATTCAAAATATAAGTATTTTAAAATAATTTTGATTCGCACAATTTGTTAAATCACATTTATTGACGGAAATGTTGTAGAAGAATAAGGAACTGTTTCATAAATATAAAAAAAAATATTTTTCATTTTTTTGAAAAACTTTTAATATTGTAGATTTTACACAGATATGTTACAGAAATATAAAAACTAAACTTTTTAGCTAAGTTTTAATTTTGTAGATTTTGCAAAACATGTGTACTTAAGGAAATTTAGTAAACTAATATAATAAAGAACCATTTGGAGAGCACAAAGATTTATTTTTTTTTTTTTTTTTTTTTTTATTCCTTTGTAAGTTTGAGTGCTTGGAAGTCACATATGCCTGTCACTAAATATAAATATGTATAGAGAAAAGAAATATTTAGAAATAAAATTAATTAGAATAATCAGTATTTTAAAATTTTTAAGTATAATGTATATTTTAAAACTTGAAATTATTTGGCTTTAAATTTTAAAACTTTAATCAATAATTTTTTCATTAAGTTTTAGCTTGAACATCAAATTTACTGACGAAAATTTAGTAAAATAATTTTTTATGAATCATTTTTTTTATTAATTTTTAATGTGAATATCAAATTTACTCACGGAAATTAAGTAAAATAATAAAAACACCTTTAATAAACATTTGAAAATACAAAGAAAGCATTTTACAATATCAGTATTTTAAATTTTTTAAATAAATTTTCCATTTACATTTTTTTAATCACATAAATGTGAAAGAAACATAAATAACTGTTTCAGAAATAAAAGAAAAAATTGTTTTGAATTTTTTAATTAACTTTTAATTTAGTAGATTTTACAAAGATATGATTAAAACAGAAAAAAATCTTTTTAATTAAGTCTTCATTTTGTAGATTTTGCAAATCAAATTTACTGACGAAAATTTAGTAGAAGAATATAGAAATATTTACGAAATTTTTTGTAAGAGAAAGTAAATTTGAGAAAAGGGGTAAATAATTCTTAATTAACTAAATTAATTTAATTAACTACAGCAAATAAAAATGTTCTACCCATTTTTTATTTTGTTGGTTCGTAACTGCAGTTGCGTATATAAGCACTTTGACAATGTCATACCATGTAAAGTGTGGATGTAGTTTAACATGAAACACTCAGAGATTTTTTTTTAACTAAAGTTATCTATTTTTCAGTTTTGCCCTAACAATTCGCAAACTTAGATGTTTTCCCCACACTTAATGTTGCGCAAGCTTTATTAAAAAACTATTTGTGTCTTTGTTTTTTTTTTTTTTTTGGTTCTCAATTTTTTTGTTTTTGTTTCATATATTACTAACTTAACTTGTTTCTTTATACCTTATTTGTATATTTTTCCGTGGCGCGTTCACCACCGGTTGATAATTTTCTGCACAATCGGTTACGCTGTTGTTGTTGTTATTTTTTTTTCTTATTTGTTGTAGTGTAAGCAATGCTTGTTGTTGCTATTGTTAATAATATATAGCTGCTGGAAGTTTAAATTTTCAATATTTTTTTAGCTACACTCGTTGTGTGAATCAGTATGAATTTTACGCGCAGTTATCCAGTTGCCCAGCTGTTGTTTGCTCGACTACACTTCTGTGGATTAACAATTTTTGTTACAAATATTATTTTTTTAGTTATTTGGTTATAAGATTATCGCTGCACGCCTATTTTTCAATAGACAAAAAAATTAGTAAAAAGAAATATTAGAAAACAAATTGCTGAGTTAAAGATTTCTCTCTGTACTAGAAATTCTTAAATCATAAATGCACTACAACCCGCACGATCGCATAGTGTTCTTGAAGCAGAAGAAGACGCTTGTAATTTCTTGAAACTTTTCTTTTTTGTTTGCTTGTAATTCCACTATTTCACTATTTTTCGTTTGGATAATGTGACTATTGTCTTCTTCAAGCCATCCGCCCCGCGCACATCCAATACCCAATACCTCTAACTAATTCACTCACAAGCACGATCTCACTCGCGTTCAACAGCGTCAACGCACGACTAAAACTGACCGGAACACAACTGCGAGTTGCCAGCTAACCAGCCAACCAACCAACCGACAGATACAAAGATAGATCAGATACTAATTCGTAATTTACTTGAGCCTTTTCGCTTTCAGCGTGTTTTGTGTGCCTCTCCGCAGTCCGTGGGCTTTTCAACAGCGTGTTCTTTTCGATACGAGTATTAGTTCGCGTTTTTTCTTGTTCTTTTCTTTTTGTTGCCTCCAACTTTTTTGCTTTACGACTAATTTTGACCACATATGGCAGACGAAACGACCAGTTTGAGAGCCGAGAGTGGATAGTGATTTTTTTCTCGATCTTCTTTTGAATAAAACAAAACACAGTCACAAACACAAACACGAAAACAAAAATTCGCAGGCACTCGAGCGTCAAAAAAAAAAAATATTTACCATGCAAGTTAAAAATTAAAAAACTCACAGAATTTGCGCTAGTTCAAATGAAAATATGTTTGTATATTTAATTATATGTATGTATGTTAGCGCGTCCTTCACTCTTTCTTGGTTATAATTTTATTTTCCGTTAAAAATTCACAGTATCGCTGTAAACACCGTAAAAACGTTTAACGATCAATTGGTCTGCTGCGCAGCGCGATCGCTGAAAAAGCATTGAGCACACATTAGTTGGGCTAATAGTCTATGTCGGTATGTATGCGCCTATGTACACATGTACGTATTTACGTACATTCATAGTTAGCTCGTAAGGTTCACAAAAGCCCGATCGAGTAGACGCGCTCTCTCATACGCTCGCGTCGCGCCTCTGACGTAAAACGTTTAAAAACAAAACAGAATTCAACAAAAAATTTCTGTTTCGAGTGTATTTTGGGCTGGGTTAGCAAATGTACTATGTGTACTTGGAGTGGTGTCGATCCGAGAAGTACGGCTTGAGTCCCATACGAATATTGAATCACAACGAACCTGTTTCTGGGTGCGCGTACACGTCTATCATCGTCAGCAGCTGATTTGATACTGAAAACAATTAGTGCGAGTGGAATCTTTTCATTGGCTCTTAATTTCTTTTCTAAAGTTTTTATTTAGCCGGGTATCTGTACTAACTTGTGTCAAATCAAAAAGTGGATACAACAAAAATGCTCAAAGCGCATGGAAACAATTATTTTTTTTGTTTTGCCATATGTATGTGGAGAGGCCACTGCTATGACCAGCAGTGCGTCATGTTTGCTGTTATTTGTATACACTCGTATGGTAGTTGACTGAAGTTTGTTAAGCTTTTTCAGTATTCCCAGTACTGCCAAGAGTTTAAGATTTTTTCTTGGCACAGCCTAAAGATATGCTTTTTGCCTTGCTCAGCGGATGTTATGCCAAGCACATAAAAACTACAGTTCTAGCACCCAGTAATACATAGGTGGGCACTTTGCAGTAACAGTAAAAATGCAGTAAATATAATATTTTACTGATATTGCAATTTAATTTTCATTACCAGTAAACTTTTACTGATTACTGAAAAAAATGTGCAGTAAAAATATTTTTTTACTGATAACTGAAAAAAATTGCAGTAAAAATATTTTTTTACTGATTAAAGAAAAAAAATTGCAGTAAAAATATTTTTTTACTGATTACTAAAAAAAATTGAAGTAAAAATATTTTTTTACTGATTACTGAAAAAAATTGCAGTGAGAATATTTTTTTACTGATTACTGAAAAAAATTGCAGTAAAAATACTGTTAATATAATTCGATTTGCTATTAGCTATTAGCCTTTCTTAACACAAGCATTTCAAAATTTGCAGTTACAGTTATGGGGTTATTATTTTGTTATTTAGGAAAATAACAGAAACCAAAAAAAAGAAAGAAAGTACATATGTAAATGATTGAATTTCGTGATGAGAGTGTATTACATTTTGACTTCCCATAAACAGTAAATATTATATTGATAATGCAAATCAAATTATATTATCAGTAATTTTACTGCAATTTTTTTCAGTAATCAGTAAAAAAATATTTTTACTGCATTTTTTTTCAGTAATCAGTAAAAAAATATTCTTACTGCAATTTTTTTCAGTAATCAGTAAAAAAATATTTTTACTGCAAATTTTTTTCAGTAATCAGTAAAAATTTACTGGTAATGCAAATTAAACTTCATTATCAGTAAAATATTACTGATTACTGCTATTTGTAATGCAGTAAATTTATAATGCAGTGTGCCCACCTATGCAGTAATATTACTCGTAAAACTTTGTTCACATAAAGATAGTTTCTTAGTACGAGACTTTCCTTTCATATTGTGCGCCCAACACTGAAAATACAGTAAAACAATAATGACAATGGCTTTATTGCTTTTGAAAATATATTCCTCAAAAGAAAATACACTGCTACATTCGCCTGAACCAGTTTTCAAAGAACTTTTGCCACTCAGCCCTGGATACCTCCAAAATGAGCTCTGTAAAAGCTTCAACAGCTTTTTCATGCTTTAAATAGCGTTGACCTCGTATTTTATTTCTGATGTGCGAGAACAAAAACAAGCTATTAGGTACCAAATCACGGCTTTGAAGCAGATGGCCCATTAATTCGATCTTTTGAATGCTCAAAAACTCTCTTGTGCGAGCCTATACGTGAGAGCTCGCATTGGCTTGGTGAAGGATAATTTGTCTTTAGCGGATGATTTTACTTAATTCTCCGAAAACTTATGGGAAACATATGATTGTGAATCACTCAGAATTTACTGTTTTAAGTTCCTCTAGTTTGATGGCAATGGTCATGGCTGTTTTGTTTCCGACTCATTATCTTACATATATGCAAGATTCGCCCGTGATGTTACGTTGTCAAAGACGTCTATCTAGGTTATCTAAGTTAGGTTAGATTGAAGCAGGACACACTCAGGTTCATAGCCCATTGTGATGTTGTGAGGGGAACTTGTCATTGTCTCTCCTAAAACCAGTGTGTACTTTTCAAAAAATTTTAGAAGATCCCTGATTTCCCCAGAACTAAGATCTTTCACTTCATTAAAGAATTGTCTACCTTAAGTAGTAAATCTACGTCTGGATAGAGCAGGACAAAGGCACAATAGGTGCGGGATCGTCTCTTCCTCATCCTCATCTAGAAAACTTCTGCAGAAGTCATGTGTTTGCCCGCCCATACTCTGCCGCATAGGCAATGCTTCGCTATAACTGAAATCAGTGTGCTAAGACTGTGTTATCTCCGCTTAGCAGAGATTCCGTGTGTTTCGCATTGAGAGTTGGCCACAATTCTGCATGCGGTTTCATTATGCCATCCTTCATTCGCCATCAGTTCCACCTGAAAGGCCCTCGGGAAGTCGAAAATTGAAGGAGATCCCCAGATGTTTGCAATACACGCCTGCGGTGTCTAACAAGAACAAATATTCTTGACGACCAAATGCTCGTGTAATGCTGAGTGCTTTCTGCTCCCACTAATGCCCTAGGATGTTTCTATCTCGCGATATGTCACATGGCGATCTAGCGTTGTCAACTGGCAAAACAACCGTTTTGGAACGGCCTTTACAAAATTCATCCTGCAAGGATCGACGAAAACTTCCGAAATTAGGCTACATTCAAAGCCCTATCATCTTTTGAAATTAAGTCCTCAATGGTCTTGGAATGCATAGAGAAATTAAACTTACTAGGGGCGCGCAATCGCATTCAGTTCAGTTGAGTCCCGGTAACAAAGGCAGCGTATGGCATATGAGGCACATGAGAAAAAAAGGTTTATATAGTGTCATTATCTAACCAATGGATAGATTTTTTAGGTGAGGAATAATATAATATCATTTGATCACATCTGTCTATGCCAGACATATTTGCGTTATAATTAGCAATCTCGATTGACTTTTTCTTCGAAATACCATATTTATTATGCACGTCAATTAATTTGGGATGGTTTTCCGTTGTGACACAAAGCACATCTAACTTGTCTTTCCACTTACTAATATAGACGTTGCCCTGTCTTCTCCATATACATATGTTCTCCTTCTCTGAATTTTTTTTTTGTTTTTTGCATTACGACTTTCGGATTTATTTTGCGATTGGTACGTAAGGTTCCCATGGTATGAATTTTAAAACTAAGTAATCGATTGCTCAGTCCAACACTATTAGTTGTTGTCCATAAATAATGAATGACCCTTCGATAAATATGGTTCTATTAGTCTCATAACCACAGAATCCACTACAGATAAGGAAGACACCTCATGTGTTACTTTGCCTTTATATACGTCTATATGGAGAGCATAGCCATCATGTGTACAAAGCTCATAGCATTTAATTCCGTACTTATTTCTCTTTGATTTTATATATTGCCGAAAACTAAGTCTCCCTCGATGCAGCATCATAGTCTAACGATACATTTTTTCCAGGTATGCCGTTTGAAATGAATTATTTATAAGCTTCAAAAGTTCGGAAATCTTAGATAGCCTGTCATTATTTGGTACGGATTCACAATGTACGCAACGCAATAGCTGTTCAAACCTGCGCCCGGTCATAGATGCCCCGCAAATTGGATGATAATATAATCGATTGTTAGACCAATTTGAACGAATTCTAGTGTCTTTATTTGAGCCTGCAACAAACAATGGCCAAAGAATATCTCCATATCTTTGTGTATTCATTTGTGCAACTAACAATTAAAAGAATTATTTCCGTAGACTAAATTTTACCGAAAATATCTTGCGGAATTTTATAAATTTTTAGATTATCAGCTATACCCATTGAAGACCAATCAAAATGAAAGTCTTGTATTTCTGCAGTATCTTCATTCCACAAAGTAGTTGTCTCATCTATCCCATTTCAAATATTTATGCCGTTAGAATCTCCCGAATCCGAAGATGATGATGTTGATAAATCCATATTGTTTGATGAAAATATATTAGGGGTACATTCTCTTGAGTTTTCGCTGAATTGTCCATATTCTATCACAAAAGTCTCCATAAATTTATTGATTTCATTTCCAATTATTTCCGTAATATATTACATTTACCTCTATATCTTGATCTGAATCAAAATCATTAATTAATTTTTCAAAAACGTTATACGAGGGTTAAAAAAACTGATGTTTTCTCAAATGTCTAACTGAAGCAGATAATGAAATGTCTAAGCATTTACAATGCACATTGTTGAAAGTTAGGGAAATTTTCAGAAAAAAATGTGCAATGATACAGTCAGCTCTCTCTGAGAATTCTACGAAATAGAGAAGCTATAGCATTCACGTCAAGTATTACACTTCTAGTGTACTCAATGTGCCGGCTTAAGGAAATTTGTAAATGCAAAGAGAAGAAATAAAATAATATGAAAGTACTTAATGTATCAATTGGTCATTACTTTGAAATGTATATTAATTATTTACAAAAACTTAAGGTACCATGAAATTAAATGAACAAAAATTGGTTTTAAAATTTGAATTATAGCATTCACATCATTTTACATCACTATAAAAATGAATGCTATAGCATTCACGTCCGCGAACGTCTTCAGCTTGCACCAGTCTGTGAGGTCCCTACTGGGAGGCTATAATCCAAAGATATTTAAATATCTCATAAACCTCAGTAAAACAAACTGAGAATTCTCACTGTCATTCTCACTGGTCATTGCAGGCAGCGCAGACATCTACACAGGCTCGGTATTTTGTCAAACGACTCTTAACCTTACCTATCTCCAGAGAGCTTAAGGAGAGTGGGCATTAGTGAGAAATTCAGCAACTATTCAGTAGATAAAATGAAAGGGTTAGGTTAGGTTACGGTAGTCGCCAATCAATGGGGCCAACAACAAACGTAGGTAACTGGGCACTGGCTGTAGTAGCAGCATAGGAGAGGTAAAACCCTAATTCCCACCACCATCGGTTCTACGTTACCGGAATGACCCGGATTTATGCTACTACAATAACAACAACAAGGGAAACCTCTGCCGTGAGAGATTGTTGTGAATCTTTCAAAAATCAATTGTACTAAAAAAAATTGAATCGCTTTGAAAACCTTAAAAGTTCTCTACCACAAGAATCCGGAGGAAAAAACATAGCCGGGCAATTTATTTATATTTATTTATTTAAACAAAAGTAGCTTATAAAATGCAAAATATTTATGTTGTGAAATCGTGTGTAATTGAATTTTATTCAACAAACTTTGCTACGGTTCTTATTAATCAGCTGTTTAAATGTTGCCATTTCATGCTACCCTTGTAGGTAGGGTATTCACTACACATATACATATATTATACACCCTTTTTTGAGTGTTTGGGCGATCTCCTCCTATCTATAGTGTGGGCCTTGATGTTCTTCCACAAATGGAAAGACCTACAGTCTTAAGACGACTGCGAACGGCAGATGTTTTTTATGGGAAGCTTTTTCATGGCAGAATACACTCAGAGGTTTGCCATTGCCTGTCGAGGAATGACCGCTGTTAAATAAATAAATATAAATACTTACATATATTTCCATGTATATAGCTTCAAACGTGTTTTCGTAGAATAAAACTTGTTGCTTCATTTTATTTGCAATGCATCATTTAATTATTATATTTACAAGCTACATTTTTTCTTCATATTATTTTCAATAGATACTGATTTATTAATTGAATAGTGTACAAATGTTCAACAATGATGCAGTGAAAGTATAATTGATTGTGTTATGAAAAGACGCTTGCTGCCTTCTAAATACATGCATCTACGTAGTTTTTCCTGTAACGGAAAATTGTTATTCAAAATCACGGAACACTTTACTACATTTGTTGTAAAGATTAAACTAGAGCAAATGAATCAGACTGACTCATAGCGCGACTTCATCATTTTCTTTATGTAGGTTTTGTAGTCTTCACCGGGGGTAATGCCGGATTTGTTACCCAAGCCTACTGTTGACGAGCGTGCTTCGGCCTGCAAAGATATCAAAAATATATTACCAATCAATTGCACTAATTGTATAGGGTAATCGGTAAACCTCTATAATGCTGGTGCGGCCTTGATTTTTTCGGCCTAGTCCTTGTCCCTCGGACCAGCCCATTTTTTGCAGCAAACGATTCCCAACGTTATTCGACCCTATTGGCATTGGTGGCGCTTCTGGTTGACGTGTTGAAATTGATTTCATTTCCATTTCGAAACGCTCACGGCTACGATTCGCAACAGGTGGATCGCTCTCACCATATTTTTGGCGTCGCTCTTTAGCACGATCCCGATAATTACTGCCAAAGAAAAATGTTTGACATAAACAAAAAAAAAACCATAAGCAAACGGGAATCACTTACGATAAACCTGCATTCATGGAATCCCCAGAGGCAGTAGAACTACGAGATAAATTAAATTTTTGCAAGTTTTCCTTGTGCAAATTCGACATTTTTAAATGCTTTTGCAATATTTCCAGTGACTGAAATGCACGCTTACATAGCAGACATGTAAGTTTTTGGAAGTCGACATAGTCCTTCTCACTAGTTTCAGACGTAGCAGCACCGCCCGTTGACGTTGACGGTAATGAGCCGGCATGTTCATCATCCGAATCAGACGCATATGCAGTGAGTTTGTTTCCACTCGCCGCAGAAGGCAGATAATCCACTAATTTGGAACGTTCCTTCTTCTCTAAGATTGAGAAACCGACATCAGCATAGCCACTTGACAAGTATCCACTAGCACCTCCACCTGTTGCGCCAGCAGTAAAAGACGGCACATCATCTGTTTTCGAAGGCAATATAGGTTGCGGCGTGGCAACTACTGTATAATCTTTCTTTTGATTCAACTGCTTAGCCCACTTTTCCATATCCTTAACTATTTTCTTGGCAACCTTCACTTTGTCATGCTTATTTGCTGGATCCTTTTTCTCTTTCTTTTCATCTTCATTGGCGACCGTAGCACTGGCAGTTGCGTTACCAGCAGATGAAGAGGCCGCATTATCTTCATTTGTTTCACTCTTGACTACATCCTGCACAGTGGCGGCCACGGCTGCGGGTGTTGCCAGTACGTAGGTGCTTTTCCGTTGATCCCAATAAAGATAAGCACCTGTTTCGCTGTTGTAATAGTATTGGGAATGTGCGTCGTAGTACAGACCCGTTGCGGGGTCGTAATAATACCCTGAGGTTTCATCATATTGATACAGTGTGACATCGGGTGTGGCTAAATCGTAAGATAAAATATTTCGTTAGTAAATAAACGACTTTAAATCTCATTTATATACAATAATATTCTTACGATACGTCTTGCCGTCGTTTCCTTTCGGCGTAACGACAGTCTTGGCTGCTAAACTTGCTTTCACCGCTGCCGCGGCCGCAGCTGCAGCTGCTGCTGCTTGCGTTGCTGTTGTCTCAATGCTATTCATTTTCTTTTGCTTTCGTTGTATGGCCGAAAGCGCAACAGCGGCCGCTGAATTCGCCGATGTTTCTTCCACTTGAACGGAGCTTGGCAAATTACCATAATGACCTTTGTTTATCTCGCTTATGTAATACTCGGTATAGTACTGTAAATACTGGGCATGTTCAGCAGGTGTCGAAGCATATAACGCGGCGCTGTATTCCGCCAAACGCGGCACATCGGCCAAAGTGTATTCTGAGGCGCCGCCACCTAGAGAACCCGAGGCAGCCATCATTTCGGCAGCCGTCATTGGACCGATAGTACTAGAAGCAGAAGCCCCTGCTCCAGATTCGTTTTTCTTGGGTACGATTTCGCGATTCTCATGATCTATGCAGTAGGTGATGAGCACTGAAAAAGCGTTAAGAATTATGTAAATTTTTATACTTTTATACTTTTTATACCATATTTAAGGATGGGTCGTATCAGTGTTTTGTACATTCTTATTTTCGGTTTGTTGTTGTATGTTAGAATAATAGCTTCACAATAATTGTCGGTACACATTTTACAGCGTTAGCATACGGCATACCCATACGGGTTTTCCCTTTGTTTTGGTTTTTAATTTAATTTTTTTGTTTCCATAGCCCACTAGTTGAATTATGACTACCATTCGGAAAGCGGAGAACGTACAAAATGAAGAAAACATTTTTTCTAATAGCGGTCCCTCCTCGGCAGTCAATGGCAAACCTCCGCGTGTATTTCTGCCATAAAAAAGCTCCTCATAAAATATTATCTGTCGTTCGGAGTCGGCTTGAAACTGTAGGTCACTCCATTTGTGGAACAACAACAAGACGCACCCCACAAATAGGAGGAAGAGCTCGGCCAAACACACAAAAAGGGTGTACGCGCAAATTATATATATAGTATATTTATAATTTTGACGTGATAACGTCTTATAATTCGATTTAACAGGCTGCACGCACGAAAAAATGTGTCGTTACCTTGCTCATTAGTGTTACCTTGCTCATATGTAGTTACCTTGCTCATTAGTGTTACCTTGCTCATATGTAGTTACCTTGCTCATATTAGTGTTACCTTGCTCTTTAGTGTTACCTTGCTCATTAGTGTTACCTTGCTCACATTAGTGTTACCTTGCTCATATGTAGTTACCTTGCTCATTGCATTGAATGAACTGCAAGCGAAAGCGCGGAAGGAACGACAAAGCAAACAAAGCAAACGAACGGCAACGTTCGACATCTTGCTCTCTCCTACTTAAGTGAGCGTATATATGTATGTATATGCGCATATGTACATATATAAATTCACGTATTTGTATTTGCATATGCCTTCTTATTGATTATTATTAATTTGATTCACTTGAAGAATTTAAAATAAAACCAAGTTTGTTAATAATACCTGTTGTTTTAATGTTATTATTATTATTTTCTTATTATATATGAAGGAAAAAATGTATGGTAATATTTACCATATCTATACTAATATTATAAAGAGGAAAACTTTGTTTGTTTGGTTGTAATGAATAGGCTCAAAAACTACTGGACCGATTTTAAAAATTCTTTCACCATTCGAAAGCTACATCACGAGTAACATGGATTATATTTTATTTTGGAAATAGGGCTCGAGATATAGGTCAAAACGTGGACCCGGGTAACCTTCGGATGTGTATGTACAATATGGGTATCAAATGAAAGCTGTTGGTGAATGATTTAGTTCAGAGTTTTTCCATCCGCTCCGTGACTAGGATCTCGAGATAGGGACCAAAACGTGGACCCTAGAATGTGTTTGTACAATATGGATATCAAATGAAAGCTGTTGATAAGTGCTTTAATAGGGGGTAATTTTCATACCTATTGATGACTAGGGTCTGGAAATATATGCCAAAACGTGGACCCGCCGTGTCTTTGAACCGAATTAAACCAAACTTCCACACATTGTTAAGGAGGTATTGAAGATGGTTTCCGTATAGTTTTGATACCTATTGGTAGACAGGGTCTCGAGATATAGGTCAAAACGTGGACCCAGGTAACCTTCGGATGTGTATGTACAATATGGGTATCAAATGGAAGCTGTTGGTGAATTCTTTAGTTCAGAGTATTTCCATCCGCTCCGTGACTAGGGTCTCGAGATAGAGACCAAAACGTGGACCCTAGAATGTGTTTATACAATATGGATATCAAATGAAAGCTGTTGATAAGTGCTTTAATACGGGGTAATTTTCATACCTATTGATGACTAGGGTCTCGAAATATATGCCAAAACGTGGACCCGCCGTGTCTTTG
The DNA here is from genome assembly GCF_028408465.1 of Anastrepha ludens. Taxonomy (NCBI): domain Eukaryota; kingdom Metazoa; phylum Arthropoda; class Insecta; order Diptera; family Tephritidae; genus Anastrepha; species Anastrepha ludens. Next base: position 70,678,756 of record NC_071501.1, read on the forward strand.
AAATGAATTAAACCAAACTTACACACATTGTTAAGTAGGTATTGAAGATGATTTCCGTATAGTTTGAATACCTATTGGTAGATAGGGTCTTGAGATATAGGTGAAAACGTTGACCCGGGTAACCTTCGGATGTGTATGTACAATATGGGTATCAAATGAAAGCTGTTGGTGAATGCTTTAGTACAGAGTATTTTTCATGCCGCTCCGTGACTGGGGTCTCGAGATATAAATCAAAACGTGGACCCGGGTAACCTTTGGTTGTGTATGTACAATATGGGTATCAAATGAAAGCTCTTGATAAGTGCTGTAATACGTGGTAATTTGTTATGTTATGTTATGTTATGTTATGTTATGTTATGTTATGTTATGTTATGTTATGTTATGTTATGTTATGTTATGTTATGTTATGTTATGTTATGTTATGTTATGTTATGTTATGTTATGTTATGTTATGTTATGTTATGTTATGTTATGTTATGTTATGTTATGTTATGTTATGTTGTGTTATGTTGTGTTATGTTATGTTATGTTATGTTATGTTAAAGTATATTATGTTATGTTAATGTTAACTCATTCTCTATATCCATACAAAATATCTATCAAACAAATAAAATTAAAATTTTCTTTTGAAAAATGCAACCATTCAATCAGTATTTTCTTATGACGTTATCACGTTAAACTATCGTCAGTAAACCGACTTTACAGACCACCTCTTTTTTATCAGTTTTGAGGCTTAGAAATGGAATACCCAGGAGGCAAAAATCAACATTTTCGGCACTTGCTCTTCTTTGCCTTTCATCGAGGTCAAAAAGGTGCCGAAGCAGTCCGGGATAATTGCCACATGTATGAAAAAAGTGGCGAGTTTAAAGCACGGAAATGGTTTGCAAAATTCAAAAATGGTAACCTTGACGTCGATGGCACGTCCCGCAGAGGAAGGCCTTCTGAATTCGATGAAGAACATCTCAAATCATTTTTGAAGGAGAACGGTCGAAAAAACAGTCGTGAATTGGAAAAAGTGAACTGCGATCATGAAGCATTTCTCAATCACCTTCATTCAATGGAATTTACCGAAAAATTGGGAGTCTGGGTGCCTCGCGAGCTCAACGAAAAACACGAAGAAAGTCGCCTTCAAATTGCTTCTCACTATCTCGCCCGCCATCGAGCAACACGCGGTCATAAACAAGGCTTTTTGTACCGAATCGTCACGGGAGATAAGAAATGGTGCCCATACATCAATATGAAGCAAAGAAAAGAAGAGTGGGTGGCTCTAGGAGATACGCCAAAGCCGAGAGTCCAACCGGATCTTCATCCAAAGAAGATCATGGTATGTTTTTGGTGGGACTGGGAGGGCATGGTGCACTGGGAAATGCTCGGGAAGAATGCCACGGTCAACAAGGAACTCTACATTGTCCAGTTAACCTGCGTCAATGGAGCTATTCGACTCAAAAGACCTGATCGACATGGTCAAACCATACTCCTTCACGACAACGGACAAGTCATCAAAGCTGCACTCCAAAGCTCTCCGAACCTTGCACCTACCGATTACCATTTTTTCAGCTACCTGTCAAACCTTATGATAACAAAGAGATTCTTAAAAACTGAATCAACAAAACGGCATCAACAAATTGGAAGAGGTTGTAACAGCAACGGCGAATATATAATTCATTAACTTACTAATATTATATAATTACTGTTTTTTGTTTAAATAAAGGTCTTCTTTAAATAAAGAAAAAATTATAATAATAAATAAATAAAAAATAATAATAATAAATAAATAAAAAATAATAATAATAAATAAATAAAAAATAATAATAAATAAATAAAAATAAATAAGTAAATAAATACAAAAAAATATATTATATAAATAAATAATAATAAAATGTCTTTAAGTTCCGACCACCAACAACAACAACGATAACACACTAAAGTGGAATGACAATCCCAGAATGAAGAACATCGATGGAAAAAATTACCACGGCAGTCGGTTCTACGTTACCGGAACGACACAGATTTATGCCGCATTCTATTCACCACTTCTCTGTTCGCTAAAGATTTCCGCTGCTCGACAAACGGAAATGGTTTATATGAAAACAACTACAATTTACCGATGATCAAGTGACTTTGTGTATAGCTGTTAGCGCACAAGCGATATGGTTATAGTCCGGGAGCCAGGGGTCATTTTGACCTCATCATTTCAAGCCGACTGATTTTAATACTGAAGGCAGACTCCATCCAATGGATGACGAAACCAACCGTCAGCAGGTCCAGTAGCGGTGGGTACGTGCCTGGGATGCTGCGAAACGTGTTGAAAAAAAATTTTTAACAACTCATTTAATACCGGCTGAAATTTCTTTTGTGTATTGTTGACATTTAGTAGAATAAAAAATAAATAGTCAGCTGCGCCGTAGAGGGGGGGAAATACGTGAGCTGAACAGGCGAGGTAAAAAGTAAACCTACTTTATGCCGATTGAAATTTTTTTACATAATTTTGGGGACATATGAAAATATAATAATGATGGTCAGCTGCGTTTATAGCGGTGGGAAGATCGTCAGCCAAAATCGACCCCTGGCTCCCGGACTATGAAGTCAGCGCTTCAAAGTATATATAAGTAGATGTTTTGAAAAGCAATGGAAATTCATAACAGTTTAAGCGAAATGTGATGAGAAGCAAGACGCTCGTCTTTTGACCGCCATAAATCATATGCAATGTTGGGTTCAAGGGAAATTTTTTGTTTAATTCATAACTGGCTAGGTGGTTAGTGGATCGAAATCAGTCACTGCCACTCCAGAAGCATTCCCCAAACATTTATAGAAATGCTTATGCAGTACAACAATAACCACGTCCACGTGGATTACAAGACAGATAAAATTAAGAAGTATTTTATATTGTTGCAATAACACCAAGCTAACCCTCTACTAAAGCCTGTTGTGTTTCGATTAAAGAACTAAATTCACAAAATTTAACTATAAATGCAATTAAACTGTGATATATTATTCAAAGAAACTTACATTGGCGATTATCGATGGTCAGTGGTGGATCCAATGCTTTTAGCGCACTATACATATTCATCGAGTCAATTAAGCTGTCGAAATTGAAGTAGCAAATTCCACGAGATGTCTGCGTTAAGGTGTCACGACTGATGAGTATTTTCGTAATTTTATTTGCCAAATCCGGTACATGTTCCTGCATGGCGGTGAGCACAGTCTCCTCCGTGGTTAATGTATCCAAATTGCGTAACATGATCTCTGCATTGGAGGATTGAAGGATCAGTAGAATTTTAGTTTAAATTTTAATATGTATTGTTATTTGAATATTGCTTAGATTTTTAGCAAGCAGTTTGCAAGATATACTTTTCGTTAGGATGTGGCTGGCTTCTTCACTACCCTCGCCAATTTTTTCGCTATCCCCACGCGATACGTAGCACTTAAAACAGACATCCCGTCGTTTGAAATTCAAAACGCCACACTAAAAGGGGAAAAAAGGTATTTCATTTCAAAATAATGTAATACTTCTCATTCAACTCACTTTGAAGCAATGCCAGTCAGTAACATTCACTTTCTGTTTGGGTGAAACGCTGTATTGAAGATTCGCAGACGTTTGATCCGCTAATTGCAGTGAGCCCTAAAGTGCATGGAAAGGGAAGAGAATGAAAGAAAAAAGGAATACATTAGCAACAATTGACTTTTTAGGTTCCCACAGACTACACAGTCACCGGTTGGTTGATTGCAATGAGCTTGCATTGTTGCAGGTAGCACTCGCTTTTTCGCATCGAAAGTTCTAGACTTGAATATGACTCAACTAGTTATATTTTTTCGCACTTTGTTCATTTTATGCCATTTCCATGAATCTCTCAACACGATTAAAATGCAAACATGCAAATTTTCTATACATATCTCGGATATGTTATAGAATGGTGGTCTGGCTGAGCAATTTGATGTTTTGAACGATGTTCATTCGTGTTTTTTCTTTGCGCTTAATTTTTGGTATCAGCTGAATTACTGCGTTGGTGATTTCGCGATATTGTGTGCCTGCAACTAAACTCGGCTGACCTAACTTTTCTGATATTTATCCATCGTCACATAGCTATCTACATATATTATCTACACTATATTCAATTTACTTTTAACTAATCAACATTTTAAATAATACAAACTCTACTGGACATGGCTAAAAACTAAACTGATCAATCCGGATATGTACATAAATATAAGTGCGTAAGTCCTAACGGCTTGGAAACGCTACACATATTGATCAAATTCATTCCTTTAAAAATGTTATGGAACTAAATTAAAAATTTTAATAGTTTTGCTTTGTAGTTTGTTTAAATTATTTAAAAAAAGTATTTGTTAGTCTCTTCGCATAATTTGCTATCTAAACACCTTGCAAATAGTTTAAATAATTAAGCATTTACTAATTTCTTCTAGCCCTCATCTTCTGTCAGTTTCTAACGCAAATCCTTCACGACAATATTATTTCACTTATACTTAAAACAATGTATGCGCTTGAACGTGATCTGAGATCTTTGATGGGTGTGTGTAGAGGTGGTTGAGCAACAAGTGATACCTGGGTTAGCTCCATCCAACGTGCAGCTTCATCAATGGTACTAAACTCGACGAAAGCGAAACCTCGTGATGCACCTAAATTTTAGATAGAAGCAAATACAAAATATTTACGTCAAAAAATAATGTATTTTTGTTGTTGTTGAATATAGTTGGATTTTTTTAATGTGGAATTGCAACAAATATCGTTTCATGTTGTTAATTCAATTACTACAAGCAATATAGGGTACAATTGTTTGTAGAATTTTTTTATTGTAGCTGCTGCAGTATATTTGTAACCGTTGTAATTGTATGTAGTCCCATTTTAGGGGTTCTATTGCCTCAGTCGGTACTTACGTGCCATCAATATTACATATTTTTTTCACTTATATACTTTCTTAAAGCTACTTTACCAAAAACATGTTTCTAAAACTTAAGTATTGTCTTTGAAACCCACCTGTTTGACGTTTTCGTATAAGCCTTATTGAAGCGGTCATGCCTTGCTGTATCAGGATGCTCATTAGCTACAAATGTAATAAATGTGTGCTAAATAAATGTTACTTATATAATTCATATCCTTACATCAGCCTCGGTTATATGCGATTGTAGACCCAGTACAATTATTGTATTAGATGGAGTTTTGTTATAGAAGTGATTATGGTAACTCTCATCGCTATCATCACTGTCCCGATCATTATCATAACGTCGGCCATATCGATTATGACGATTATCTCTACAAAAATAAAAATAAAATAGAAATAATAGATTAATGAACAACATTACACTGTGGTTGGCATGTCTTGCCTTCTATCACGATCCCGATCATAATCACGATCACGATCTCTATCGAAGTCACGTCCTTTCTCCCTGCCACGATCGTTCCAAAAACGATCACGGTCATCAGCAAAATCATCATCACCGCCACCACGACCGCGATGTCCTCGTGCATTATAGCTTTTATCATCTTGATAGTCATCATATATTAAATCGCGATATAAATCTTTTTCGCCACTACCGCCGCGACGATGTGGACCCAACCGATCACGCGATTTGGAGCGGGTATTGCGACGGCGAAAATTTTGATCACGATTGCGTTCACTAAGTAAAAAGTAAAATAAGTTAAAGAGTATTAGAAGAAATATAAGATTTATATATACGTCAACAAATGCAACTTTGAATACAAGTTTGTTGTTGTTGTAGCAGCCTATTCAATGCGAAGGCTCAAAGAAATAGGGATTTCGGATAAAGTAAGGGAGTGAAACCTGAAGTAGCATTCCAACAGCTGTGTGCAAAGCGCCGTGTTCTGCTACTTACCTTTAAACCTAAAATTCCCATGGCAACCGGTTCTACGTTACCGGAATGACATGTTGTTTTCCCGACCAAGGGCTACCGCCCCAGTAAACCAGCCCTGTCTTATGCACCGTATCTTACTCCACTAGGATTGTCTTTCTATTAGGTTTCAACCACTATTTATTTAAGCGGGAAGGAGTGTATTGGCAAAGCCTCATATGTCGTAACTTGAGGATACATATCAAATGTATAACTTCAGTGAATTTGTGGTTTGTGTATTTTAGTGATGTCACAACATAACGTTTGAGCCTATCTTCTGAAGGGTACGGAGTAAATTTCCTACTAACATAGCTCGTGTATCGCCTGGTTTGCGATAGACCCATGTTATTGTATTTCGTCAGATTTGACAGTAGCCTAACAATGGGCCAGAGCTTTTTCACACCAGAGGTGAAGTTATCTCAATTTACATCTTTCCGAATGTCCGAGCGGATACCCCTAACACAGAGCTTTTTTTTATAAATCTGACGCCCAATATTGCGGACACCTTATATTCAAAATTTAAGTAACATTTTATTCCAATAAATTGGCAATACCAGACACTATTTTCCAATGATTTTTTTTTTTCATCCCTCAATATTTTACTGGAATATTGATATAATTAATTAACAATATTTAGCAAAGTAGCTTGCTGAAAATCTCAAGAATACAGTGCAATAGTGCTCAAGTTCTATAAATCGGAAATTTAGTGCGTTACTGAATAAAAATTAGTGAAGCAAAATAACTTTTTTACGGAATCGATTATTTTTAATTACTTTTGAACGGTATAAGAGAATTATGATCCATTTCTGTTTTGGTCCCGTTTCGATTATTCGTGACCAATTTTGGCACCCGAGCAGCAAACAAGGTAATTATTTAAACCCACACTCACCGTGATCTTGATCGCGAACGGGAGCGACTGTATCGCCGGTAATCGCGTCGTGAGCCCGCCCCAGCCAAGTTGCCGCCATTACGATGTCGCCGATTAACAGGTGATATGCTTCTTGAACCTAGAAAATAATCGTGGAAGTATTGTAAAATATTAATAAACTGAAATCACTTTTTCCCATCAAAATCATTAATTCGCAATTAAAATCTCTAGTACTCACGTCTGTCCATATTCATATGGCAGCTGGCCACAATTCCTTTTTCACAAGTAAATAACGAGTTACAAAGCGGTGATATCCGCACAGTATAGTTTCAGTCGACGTTTGTTAGAAACCCAACTCTTACTTTTCTTTTGTTTTCTCTTTTATAACCAACGTTACTGCTCTATTTTATAATGGAATTAAAGAATATTTAGCATTTCTTCAATTAAAACTTATTAAGAAATTTTCACTATGAGAAACACAAGATTGAAAGATTCATTGATTTTTCACTTCTTATTTGACAGCGTGGGTTATAACGAGTAAGTTATAGAGATGCCAAGTAGGTATTAAACTGTCACTTTAAAATCACACTCAACGCCGTGTACGTTTAACTTAAGACACACAAAAATGAGCAAGCTTATGCCCATAGCCAATGTAAATAGAAAAAAGCGGGTTTGTGTGTCAAATTGACAATTTTTCATTGTATAATAAACCAACAACTACAAATAGTTAATTTATCTATAATACATAGCTTTTGAATTATTTTAATAAAAAATTTAAATTGTACAAGTTACAATACTTTTGTTGGTTGGTTGGTTTGAGTGGTGATTCTTCCAGAATCCAACTAGCACCATTTTGTTGCCGCATCCTCGTTACCAACTTGTTTACCAGTTTACAGCATGACTATATCCAGTCTGTCCTTATTAGGTTGTTGACATCTAAGCCAAACAGTTGTTCGAGACTCTAGAACAGCGGCCTGCCCAGGATTAACATTCTGTCCTTCCATAGGGCAGGGCATTCACAGAACAAGGGGAAGATTGTTTCCTTTTTCTCTGGTTATTTACAACTGTGGCAGTATATGTTTTTGATCCTGTCATCTGGCAGAGAACGTACGTTTAAGTCGGTGAATGTGGGCAGTATGATGCAACCGTTAATACCTCACTTAATTTGCAATATATAAATGAATATATTTGCAGAAAAGTGAGATATTTACCTGTATTTGGTATTTGTAGTTCGCGTTCATACAAGGATGATCGATTTACCAGATTTGACCATTAGTTTGGTGAAAACCAAAATGGTGTGAGAGACTTCGGCTGTCACGAAACAGGGTCGTCCGCAGCCGATTTCTGCTCGTTTCACACGTTTTCACATCCTCTTCCATTCAGTCATTGCTCAGACATCAACAAAGTAATGGATGCGCGTAGATTGTGTTGATTTTTTTCGCATATCACCATCCCCTGTTTCGTCAGTATATCAGCTAATTCTGTAAAATTCGCTGAGAGCCGGTTAACGGTCTAATATTGGTCAAATCTCTAAAATCTTTTCACCATGGCATTCACCTATAAACATTAGCAGTGGTAAAAGTACGTACAAATTTTTGGCGCTATGAAATGTGCGTGGGTATAAACAATTCATTTATGGCGTCAATCACATTTTGGTCTTGGCATTTGTGCTCAATAGGTCAGCACTTTCGGCTGATTGGGCTATTTCAAAAACCATGGAAAATTTTTCCGCAATTCATTTATAAATACACCGAACGCTTGTATCTTGAATCCTAAGTAGTATATACATATGTAGAGCTGTTTACAAGCTCAAACAAATAATTTAAAACCATATCACAAACAACAACAAAAACACTAACAGGAGCCGAGAAGGGGACCTCTCGGATTCAGGGGAATCGCTTTTTACTGAACATGCCCACGATGATGCCCACCCATACATGAATAGGGAATACTGCTAGAGTGAACGTCCTTGGCAGGAAATGAATCCGGGTTCTTCTGGTGACGTAGAACCGACTGGCATAGGAACGGGAACATTGAGGTCGCATTGTAATCGGTGTACCAGTTACGTAAGTATCTGTGAAAAGAGCATTATCCTCACTTAATTTTCTGCCAAGTGACTCCATCTATAACCTGCATTTTATCGCTCCATTTGCATGCGCGAACACAGCGATCTGATTTGTTTCATACTATTTTGAAAATTAAATGGTAAGACAGCAAGATGCCCATATGAGAAAACTGGACAACAAACACATTTAGTAGAAAGTGTAGATGTAGGGTGAAAGAAAGCACTACTTCGATAACAAGGCTACTGAGAATTTATTACTTATAAAGCTAACTACTTAATGATTTTAAAAAATATAACTTAAGCCACGTTTCCACGGCATGTAATTTACTCTCACATTCGTAATTAGGTCTCTCATTAGTGAATCACATCCCAATTATGGTGCTCACACTGACCAACGTAAACGTACGCCTGTATCAGCTGAAACGATGAAACTAATGAGAGCCCCATGTAAATGAATTTTCACCACCGTTCCGTTCCGTAGTATCGTAGATGGTTGTTTCATTATGTCAGCTGTTACGGGCGTAAGAGGGTATATTTACGTTTGTGAGTGTGAGCACCATAAGCCAAAACAAAATTAACAAACTTTGAACAATAATCAGTTAAAATCAAATTGTAATAATGGAAGTAAAATTGTAAAAAAAAATATTATTTCGAAAAGATTGCTGAACACCTCAACAATTGTGGTTTCGACAGCATTCTCTGGTATATATTTCAACAAAAATACATACATATATTGATAGAGAAAACAAAAGTAACAGACTTCTTCAATGCGCAATCTTTATTTTTAATTCCTGCTATTAATAGACATATCTTCTTTATTCCTACTTCGTTTCATGCGGATCTTCCAGTGTTAGTGTGCCGTCTTTTCTTATAACAATTCAATTTTATTCCTTTCAATGATACAATCTATCATTGAGTTGTTGTATTTGACTAGAAACTAATGGACAAACGATGTAGTCTAGAGTGGCGTTGCATATTCATATAGCACTCGTTTCATAACACCGCACAGCCCTACGTTCCCACGACAGTCGGTTCTACGTTACCGGAACGACCCGGATTCATATCCAGCCAAGGACTGTCACTTCAGCAGCATTCCCCTTATATGTATGGGTAATGTTTATGCTGCTACAGCAACAACAACAACAACCGCACAGTTCTACGTATACCGATTTTCCCTGCCCATCTGACACCAAAAGCGCTGTAAACACAACCATAATGTCCTACCCACGTTATTTGACTTAAAACTGAAGGAGTCGGACGGTAGTGATAAACGTACAGTTAGTTTGGGGGCAATAACCATATACATTATTCATTTCTAACTTCAAACGTTACGTTCTTTAGTGTTTTTCCTTTTTTTATTTCATTTTGTTTGCATCGCATCATATACATTTTTTCTTTTTTTTTAATACATATTAATTTATTAACTTATAAAGGCTAAATTAAAAAAAACAGAAATACATTCTTCAACATAGGTTATCCTGTAACGGAAAATTGTTATTTAAAATAACGAAAACTTTACTATATTTATAATAAAAAGATATATTAAACTAGAACAAATGAATCAAACTGACTAATTTTCTTTATATATTGTAGGTTTTGTAGTCGTCCCCAGATGTAATGCCGGAAATCACTTATGAGAAAACTGAATTCATATAGCCCCTGAATCGGTAGAACTACGAGATAAATTAAATTTTTGCAAGTTATCCTAGTGCAAATTCGACATTTTTAAATGCTTTTGCAATGTTTCCAGCGACTAAAATTCACGCTTACATAGCAGACATGTAAGTTTTTGGAAGTCGTTGACGTTGACGGTAATGAGCCGGCATGTTCAACATCAGATGCACATACAGTTAGTTTGTTTCCACTCGCCGCAGAAGGAAGATGATCTATTAATTTGGTACGTTCCTTCTTCTCTAAGATTGAGAAACCGACATCAGCATACCCACTTTATAAGTATCCACTAGCACCTCCACCGGTTGCGCAAGCAGTAAAAGACGGTACATCATCTGTATTCGAAGTCAATATAGGTTGCGGCGTGGCAACGACTGTATAATCTTTCTTTTGATTCAACTGCTTATCCCACTTTTCCATATCCTTAACTATTTTCTTGGCAACCTTCACTTTGTCATGCTTATTTGCGGGATCCGTTTTCTCTTTCTTTTCATCTTCATTGGCGACCGTAGCTGGCAGTTGCGTTACCAGCAGATAAAGAGGCCGCATTATCTTCATTTGTTTCACTCTTGACTACATCCTGGACAATGGCGGTCACGGCTGCGGGTGTTGCCAGTACGTAGGTACTTTTCCGTTGATCCCAATAAAGATCAGCACCTGTTTCGCTGTTGTAATAGTATTGGGAATGTGCGTCGTAGTACAGACCCGTTGCTGGATCGTAATAATATGTGACATAGGGTGTGGCTAAATCGTAAGATAAAATATTTCGTTAGTAATTCTTCTTATGTAGTGTTATGTAACTCACTTTGAAGCAATGCCAGTCAGTAACGTTCACGTTCTGGTTGAAGGAATCACTGTATTCTAGATTGGTACACGTTTGATCCGCTAATCGCAGTGAGCCCTAAAGTACATGGAAAGGGAAGAGAATGAAAAAAAAGAGGAATACATTAGCAACAATTGACTTTTTAGGTTCCCTTTGGCCTTTTAGCTTCAATATCGATTTTAATTAGTGCAATACTTTTAGTACTGTCGTGTTCAACACAAAGTTCCATCGAACCTCAATTTGGGGTTTTCAAGCGAAACGATGAGTATTCTTTTCTTATACAAAATGAGAAATAAAATCACACTTACCGTGATCTTGATCGCGATCGGGAGCGAATATAACGGTGGTAATCCCGCCGCGGACCTGCACCGGTCATATTGCCGCCATTACGATGTCGGTGATTGGATGGTGATATGCTTCTTAAGCCTATAAAACCGTCGTCAAAATATAGAAAAATGTAAATGAAAAACCACTTCCAAATCTTTTATACGAATGTAAATCCCTAGTACTTACATCCGTCCATAGTCATATGGCAGTTGGTAAGAATTTGTTTTTAACAATGAACGACTTATGAAGCAAAGGTATGCGCACATTATTGTTTTATTAGTCGCTTATTTTCCTCTATTCGACACTTTCCCTTTTCTTTTATTTTCTCTTTTACATCCACCGTTGCTTGTGTTCTTTGTAGTGAAATAAGGAATATTTAATATTTGTTCAAATAAAACTTTTAGTGAAATTTTCTCGATGAAAAAAACCAAGATTTGAATGTGTGTACATTGATTCTTCCCTTTTAGTTTGACAATGTGAACTGTAACGAGTAACGAGCTGTCACTGCCGGTCCAAAATCACCAGTGAAAACAGGGGATAGCCTTTAGTAACGTGGCAACACTATCAACGTTTTTAGTTTGATGTCACTATCAAAGGGGATTTCCGTCGTAGAGCCTATCTGTTTTTATGAGGAAACGTGTATTTTTGTTAACTTTATAAAATCAATGAAAGTGATCTTTCTACCCTTTTAGTATATGATGCAAAAATTTAATAAATGTATGGTAAATGAAATAACTTATAATCGGCCAAATATACTTTGATTTCATTTAAAATAAGAAGAAGAAGAAGTCGACCCAAGTTTGTATTCATAAAAGGTATTTCCCCAAATAAGAGACAATTGACCATTGTAGTAAAAACTTTTTATATTTCAGTTTTACTTTTCATTTGTGTTGAAAATTCAATTGATAAGTTGGTTAAGTAAGGTTTGCGTGCAGTTCTCGAAATATGAAAAAGGTAATATTGACAAAGAGCAATAGTAAGAGCAGTGCATTAAAAATAACCAGCCCTGATAACGTGAAATCGAAGTTAGCTTATGCGGAATTATTTCGTGCGGTTCTGCAAATACCCGAGAAAGATGTACAAAACCGTATTTTGGATGCAGTCAATGGGCGGCCGTCGACCGCGCAGATAGTGCACGCGCTTTGCCCAAACTGTAAACAGTCATTTGGTAATTTTTCTGACACACAATTATTGCATAAGGAAGTAGCCACACAAACAGACGTAAATGGAATCATTCCTTGTGCAACAAATACAACGCCAAATGGCGTAAATTCAAACACAAATAGCGATGATAGTCGGGATCGAATTTCGCCAGCGTTACAAAAATATCTAATTACTTCAACACCAAACGTAACGCCAACACAACAGGATTCAAAAATAGATAAATCTCCAGTGAAAAGAAAACGAAAACGGAAAGTGTGCCTGCCACAAGTGGTAAAACGATCGCACGCTCAGTTGGCACACATGCAACTGCAGCCTAAACTGAAATCCAGAAAAGTAGACAACGTATGTTAAGCTTTGCGAAATATGTGCAGTAAATATTTGTAACCAATAATTATGCGTTCTTGCAGCTTAAAATTACGAACATGGATCATTTGCAATCAGATGAGTTAAGTGAAATAAACTTATTTGACCGTCGTTACTCCATTAGTTCCATTACTTCGGACATGTTATTCGACTTATTGAATACACCAGACGAACGATCAAAAGAAGAGCATATTATGCGCACAATGGCAGAAGAATATCTGAATGTGGATAAACGAACAGATGGATTGCTGTAAGAATAGTTCAGAAGCAGTAAATGCGTACATACTTGTATTATTTAATAATTACTTTTGCAGTACTATACACCACACCATTATTGCGAATGACTTATTTGGATTACGTAGACAAATTTTTGTTTGGAAAAAATTGAGAAAAGTGTTGGATCTAAACCACTTGCTAACCGACGAAGATGAAGTAAGTTTATCTACTTATGCAAACACTACGTACAATATACATATGTACATATTACTATATAAGTTGCAAAGCATTTTCAAATTGTTATTTCCAGTTTTCCTTATTTAATCAAAAAAGAATTTCAATTCTAATTATGTATTTTCCTTCAGAATTGCCTGCAACTTGCAATCATTCAAGATTGTTTCCCAAAAATAATAGATGTTCTGCTGAATGAAGGTTTAAACGCCAACGAGATCGACGATCACTCCAATTCCTGTGTTCATTTAGCAATACTCAATGAAATTGAAACCGAATCATTACGTTTACTCATGCAAAAAATAGATCCAAAAATATTGCTCCAGCTAAACGATGACGGTTATACTCCCTTGCATATTGCAGTACGTACCAATAGTTACCTACGTGCAGAAATAATGTTAAATACACTAGATGAACGTCTCCGAACAAACCCTTTATTCCATCGGAATGTGCAATCATCAACAGAAACTGATTTTAGTAAATACTATGAGGATATTTGCAAAACATTAGAACAAAAATATGGTAATATGTCACGAAATGCACAGCCAAAGTTGAAGAAAAAGTTTTTGGAGACAGGTGATCGAAAAAGTGGAAGTACAGCTCTGTTTTTCGCAATAGAAAATAAATTAGGTTTCCGAAATTAATTAATTTATTTTTTTTTTTAAATATACTTACTCAATTATCCCATTTTTCAGAGCATTTTGTCTTCTTCCTGCTTGCTCATCTTACTGATCCGCGCGTTTTAAACTTTAGTGGTCAGGATGCAAAGTCTTATTATTCGGAATTCGGGAAGATGCTTCAATTGAGTTTGAAAGTTGACAGCGCTATTGAAAATGTTGTGACTTTGCTTGGTTAAGTAGAAGATTGTACATATAAACACGGAAAAGACGGAAAAATTTAAAATTTAAATAAAAATTAAAATAAAAAAAATGTAATAGGTGCTAATGTGTTTTGGAATTTTTTCTGTATTCAGTTATAGGTATGTACATATTTCGTTTCTTCCCCATTAACCCCATTCAAGGTTTAAGCTATCACTATTCATTCGATTAAAGTTAATAGGTTTTAAGGATTCTGTAAATCTTTTGGTTTCCTGTCGTCTTTTTTTACCGTCGTTAGATTGCCAAGGCAGTATAATCTTTAATTTAATTTCGTTTACTGCTTTAGATGCGGGTTTCTGCCTTCGAGTTCTTTCCAATCGATCAGCTAAAATTAAGTTAATAAATTATTCCACAACTTTAGTTTTGATATTTTACCAACCTATTTCCCGTAATCGTTGTAGTTGGATTTTATTAAAATGTGTTGAATTGCACAGTAAATCAAATTTGCAATACCTGCCAGATAAATAACGATAGCAAGGTTCTTTGCTGCATTCTTCCTCCAGCACTTTTCGAGGATCTGGAAAAATCAGGTCATATTATAATATGCAGTAGCATTTTCCAACTTTTATTTTTGGTCACCCCCATTTCATGGTGCACTCACCTGTGAAGCTTCGTATATATCGAATTTTTGCTATTTTATGAGTTAACCCAGAATTATGTATTTTACGCACATTTATGTCGTTCTTAAGAAAGCATAAACAATAATCACAATAATAACTTTTACCACCCATTTGTGACATATAATTAGATTATTTTATAGAACCAATTATTAAACCCCATAAACACTGAATTGTTTTATCAAATAACAAAACAAGCGTGATGCCATTCACAATAGTTGAGATAACAAAATTTTTAATACATATTATATATGTATACATTCATCTTCTCTATCATTACACTGTGGAACAAATTCAGGTTAGCAAAAATTAGGTCCATTCTGAGAGTGGCGGGTGAAAATAGAGGCGAAATTAGAAGACCCGTATCGCGCCGTGTTTTTATGTTAGTTCGAATTTTTTTTTAATCGGCCTTCGAAGTTTGCAGTCAAATGCCGATTTTCAGTATATTGTTTCATAAGTACCACAAAAATTTTCGAAATCAATTTTTTCAAAAATTGTAGTTGTTGCACAGGTCTCTAGCAATAATTTGGCTTTTACAGATTGAAAAAATATCAATTAGTCGACGAGTTATAGCCAAAAAACCATATAAACAATTTTGCTCCGATTTCGAACTTCGAAGGCCGATTAAAAAAAAAATTCGAACTAACATAAAAAAACGGCGCGATACGGGTCTTCTAATTTCGCCTCTATTTTCACCCGCCACTCTCAGAATGGACCAAGGCGAATTTATTACAGGTGGCAGCAAACACATATAAGTAAAACCCTACATGTATTTGTTGTTGCGTTTGGTGCAAGCATCATGTCAAAATCAGCAAGCAAATGTAAACATACCAATACATACAAACAAAGCATATCAATTTGACGTAAGCCATACCTACGGCGAAAAATTCAGCTGGGTGAATGCTGTCACCTTATTCAATCCATCTTGGAATGGACCTAATTTTTGCTAACCTGAATTTGTTCCACAGTGTTATTGTATTCATCCACACATGAATTCGCATTGTATTTAGCTTTATCATGGGCAGTGTAGCCGTTTGTCAACATTTGAAATAAAATTAATACGTTATATAACTTTTAAAGCTTCAAAAATGTCAGACAATAATATTGATTGTTTTTGGAAAAATCAGTTTCATTAAAAATGAAATTGTGGAATTAATGTGGTTTTAGTTTTGTGTAATCTCGCATGAACAAGCTTAGGCAAGGTATAATGACTTCTTTAATGAAACTAGGTGGAAATGTTCCTGAACAACTTTTAAAACTTTTGACATTCCGGAAATAACAGTTTTGTAATTACTCGTCTTCGAGGTGTATTCAGCAATTCTACAATAATATACTATGTTTTCTTTAAACTTTACTGCACTTCGTAAAATATGCTCCCACACACGTATTTTTATGTTTGTGTTCAAAATATTTAAATGCATATGCTTTCATCAATAGCATAAATTTTCACTTGGAGGCGAAAATAGCAGTTCAATGCAACTAAAAAATATAGTGTTACCAGATGCCTGCTAGTGAAAATCAAAATACGAACCAAAATAAAGTAATGATGTGGATAGGACACTTCTTTAACCCAGCCTTATCCTATTTCGGGTCGGCTCTCCCTATGCGAAGTCTCCAGATCATGCGGTCCTGATTCGTCTCTTCGTCGACGTTTCTGCATAGCACGTCGTTTTCAATGGTATTGTCCAGGTTTTTGGTGGTCTGCTTAGCCCTCTTTTCGCTACTTCCATCTGCCATACTTGCTTCACTGCTACCCTCCGTCAGTGTAGGGTATATCACCGGTCGTCTTCGTCTGGCTCATCTAGAGGTAGGCCCCGGACACATGCTGTTTCGAGTTTTGTCCTGGATTTCGTCGGCGTAGTTAAAGAGATGTCTCCTGACGTGCCTAGGAGGCGGCTCTAGCTCAAGCAGGTGTCTGTAAGGGTGAAACATGCGGTAGCACCCTAACAGGAACTGCTTGCTAAGCAATTTTTGTGCTCCATTGTAGGGAGCATTTGTGCCTCATTGTGAAGGTGTTGAATAGGGGACATCAGGAGGAAACCGGTCGCTGTCCAAATGGCAGTATTTTAGCATGTCTGTAGCTTTATCCACCGCGTGTTACTAGTTCCAGGTGACCAGACAGGCGCTGCATAGTTCAAAACCGGCCGACCAATTGCCTTAAACACACCACAGGCTGATTTGCAGCTTTTCCATCCACATTGAAGTCGGTGACCAATTTCTCGTTCAAGGGGGTCATATTCGCTGACATACGAGCCTCCATACTACACAATTGAAATTTCAATTTAAGAGGGTTTTTGTTTTGAAGCACGGCCGACTCAATATACGCGGAAAGATGTTCTACGTTTCTGTGAATAGAGTTGCCGGAGTTGGACTGATGAGGGTAATTTTGTTGCCACCTATGCGGAAAAAACTCTGTGCAAAAGTAGTGCGGACTTAGAAGAAAACCCCTTATAGTCAACGCTGATCAGCTAGTTATCTATTGGTAAAACTTTTTTTCATGCTATTAAGTAGTACTGTCAAATCTACTCTGTTGTTGCTCTCTCTTACTTGTTTGTTTTCATTCTGATTGAATTAAAAATTAACATTCAAACCAACAAATATAAAAAAAAATATCATTCTATATCTCAATTCTAAATTCGCCTTGACTAGTACCTTGTATGAATTCGCCTTACTGTGTATGTTTATTTTTCACATCAGTTTATAGTCAAAAAGTACAAAAATGAATTTCCACTCGAAGTAATATCATTCAATCAGTGCTATTTAAAAATAAGTTTAAATCAACTGCTTAAATGACAAATAACAGCTCTGAAAATAGCTCACATTCTCTTCCTACTGATAGTGGCACATCAGCTGTAGGCGTTGCGATGGATGAACATTCAGATGGATTAGTTGTGTTACCACCAATAAATTTTGATAATGATCGCTTTCCATATTGTATCGTTTGGACTCCTATTCCTGTGCTTACCTGGTTTTTTCCAATGATTGGGCATATGGGAATTTGCACATCCATTGGCATTATCCGAGATTTCGCTGGACCTTATTACGTTTCGGAGGATAAAATGGGTTTCGGACGACCAACCCGCTATCTACGCCTGCATCCGAAAAATGTTGTGGGTGGGACTGTTGAATGGGATGAAGCGGTGGCAAAAGCTTCCGTACTCTACGGAACACGTATGCACAATCTATTCTGTGACAATTGTCACTCGCATGTGGCTACTGCTCTAAATGCAATGCGATATAAGAGACGAACTAGTTGGAACATGGTAATATTGGCATTTTGGATGTTCTATTGTGGCAGATATGTTGGATTCTTTGGAGTTATCAAAACATGGCTGCCGTTCTTGATCGTGGTGGGTTTGTGTGTGTTCCTGGCGATGTATCTTTAAGTGGGTGCAATGACGATCCTTTCCAATATGCCTCATGAGCTGCAGAATTTATGTTATTAAGACATGTGAAACGAATATTTTCGTGCACAATTTATTCGTATATTGAGCTAAATACGAAGTAATATAAAATAAAAATTAGTGTATTCCGAAAAATGTTTAAAGTTTTAATTGCCTTAATCTACTTATGTGAAACGATGAAAAACACTTCAAGCAGGTGTTCATTTTGCTGCTTATCTATAAGTACGCTTATTTTTGTTAATAATCATTGACATTTGCATTGATTGCGGCCAAACTTTTATATCCATATCAAACTCCCGGAACTGTCAAAATTCCAAGAATTACATTGGATTGAGTTCACCTTCACTCGACGCGTACATTATTTACTGCAAAAATATACGATATCTTATCTACTGAATTCAAATAATTTATTTCATATATGAAAAGAAGTAATACAAAATAACATATACATTCGACATATATGTATCAAGTGTTATATTTATAGTGTTCGATACCTTTTGTGTACGATTAAATTATTCGCCCAAAGCTTTATTTACTTCGGGTGCAAGTTCAAGTAATTTTTTCCATTGGTGTGGGTATAACGAAATACCCTTTTTACCCGGCAAAATTTCGCCATCCTTCTCGTAAAACTCTCGTATGTCCACCATTTTGCGGCCTTTAAACTCGTTTATTCGAATACGGCGTAATTTTTCAATGGTCCAGGGACCGTTCGGGTTTGCACTACCACTACTGGATCCAGACCCGCTTTTCTCTTTACCGGATTTTACTTTTTTTGCTGGTGGTGGATTTCTCTGAGGAAAGAGTTGCATATGTGAAAGTAAATTAATATATGTAGTTCTTGTTAGCCGTTGTAGTTTAGCTTACGTCCTCCGGCCCGGAATCACTGCTATCATCAGTGCCTGAAATATTCTTTGCTTTAGGCATTATTATTATTTTATATTTGCAAAATTCTCCAAAATAGGTTCACACACTAAAATGAAATGACTGGCGGGAGCAATTTAATTGCCAGATGCATTGCCTGAATTTTGCAGTGTTGCTTTTATGATTGAGACAGATGTCAAGTTTTAGGTAAAATATTACATTATTATAAGAAATTATGGAAAATAATTTAAGAATTATAGCTCTTTGTATTAGTTTTGTTTCTTTATTAAACACAAATCTGAATCGAAAAAGTCGTATCATTGAAATAATTTAAAAATTATATCGCTATCTACTTATTATTATTAAATGATAATACACTTTTCGTTTTTCAACACTTGTCTCAGGTAACGAACGCACTCGGAATTTCGTTAAAAAACTGGAAATATTGATTTCGCCGCAAATAAAGCACATATGATAAATTTCACCAGTCATTCATGCATAGAGCTGCCAGACCCACGCAATGTACACTTATAATGTCTTGTTTTGTTTTTTTTTGCGTACTCTCAGCAGACATATAAATAAAAAGTTGTTATTTGCTCTAATTTGTAAAATTCTCTACCTGTTTCCAATTAAAACATAAAGCATAATATCTATATCCATAAAGTTATTGGCAACGAAAGCTTCAATCGTACTGGCAGCCCTATTAATCCACGTCTAATTGTTCATTAGCTGCTACGACATTTTGTGTTCAGTCAGTGAAGTGGTGAAGTGCAAGATTACGCGACAGAAAATATAAAGAAAATTAAATAAATCTTATATTCTACGGAACCAAACAAAATTTAACTTTTTGTACAGATATAATACCAATAAACATTACGTGACTGCCTGAAGAAATTGTGAAACTTCCTGGTCGCAAGCAAATAATTCATACGAAAAAAGGAAAATACGTGTACATCAAGAGTGCCGAATTATTAGTTGATGCTCGGTTCGGTTCGAAGCGCACTCAAATCCGATTAAATTAACAGTAAAAAAGGTACATAAGACTTGAACTTTTTATAATCTTATTTTGTTGAAACTTCGTTTTTTTGCTTGGGCCTAGAATAGCTTCAAAAATAAAATACGTGAAAATGCAAACAAAGAAGAACGGCGAGAGAAACATAATTTGAGGAAAAATCACATGAAAATTGTTTCTGCCGCAATTTGGAAAATTAATTTACAATAAACTAGTGGTAAATTAAGAAAGATATTTAGTATACAGCAAATGCCACAAAGGGGTGAGTGAGCGGAAAAGTTAACTAATGCTGCTAATTAACGGAAAAAGTGCTTAGTGCTGTGAAAACTTTGTCAAACAAACAAATATATGTACATAGGGAAGTACTTTATGCACGTCTGATAAATGAACGAAAGCAGTGTAGTTTATCAATTTGGAAACTTGCGCATGAAATTTTATAAAAAAAAAAATAATTTTTAAAGCAGGTACACTACTACAGGATCATGACTAAATATTTACTGACAACGAATAAAAACTGCGACGGCAATAAATTTTCTATTGCGTAGTTGTACTATATATAATTGTACATATAACATAATTTATGTATATTATTGTACGTATACATCTCATATTTATGTATCTTGTATACAAAAACTATATTCAAATTAAGCACACTTCAAATTTGTTAATTGAGTGACACATTTTATTTTTAATTTTTTTCTTATCAGAATCTTGCGTTCTAGTGCCCTTCGCATCCCCTATTTCCTCGGGATGTTTGACCATTATGTATGTGTATGAATGTATATATGTGCATATACACCTATGCGCGAGTCTTAACCAATTGGTACTTGTACACTTTAGTTTGATTTGATGGATCTCTATCCTATCCTAGTTTTTTTGTTATCCATCTGTTTTGTTTAGAGATTGAGAAATGCGCCACATATTTCTGCGTTTGAATCGCTAGGCACACCCCATCTTCATTGCCTTAGAGTAGATTCCAATAAGTGCGCTGATGCTGCACTTGACCGACCATGGCTTATCTACAACAGCCGTGCGATATATGTATGTACATAGATATGTATGTTCCTTTTCTGAGCTGACTGCGGCAGCATATTTAACTAGATTAATTCACTGTATACGGGTACAAAAATACATTTTAGAGAGAATAAGAACAGGAGATTACTTTTTTACACCTTGTTAATTTCTCGTTCTTTTATCCATGTATACCTATATAGTATGTCTATATCGAATAAATATGTAATTATATGCTATATACAATACATATATACGAAGGTATGCATGTTTATACGTAGCTCATACATTGTATGCCTATATTTATTTTTATTTGACTGCCACTTCCACAGGGTGTTCTTAGTTTGAATGCTCATTATTTTTATTGATTTCTAAAAATAGTTTAATGCAGTGCAGGATCTTCACCAAAATATGCATTTAAGTGCATACATAAATTACTAAAACAATATCAACTGCTGAGCTATTATCTAAAAGAAATCTTCTGTAAATTAAACATTTTTTTTTATAATCAAGGAAAGGTTGGGAGGCACTCATGTTTATGCAAACCCGTTTGTACAACCCCGTATAATGTCAAATGGTTATATTAAAGATCCGTACATACGTATATACCTATGTATTAATTTCGTGGTTATTAATTGTGCTGTACATTTAACAAATAAAGTAAAGGGTGATTTTTTAGCTGTTATATTTTAAACAATTGGTTTAAACAGCTGACGTACGTTTCGTGTTTTGTTTCACTGTCAAACATCTTCAGTTTGGTCTATAATTTAACCATGAATCGTCTTTCAAACGAACAACGCTTGCAAATCATTGAATTTTATTATAAAAATGCGTGTTCTGTTAAGAAAGTTTAAAGTCGAAAAATTGTCTTCAGCGACGAAGCTCATTTTTGTATTAATGGGTATGTAAATAAGCAGAATTGTCGATTTTAGAGTGGAGATCAGCCAGAAGAATTGCAAGAGCTACCAATGTATCCAGAAAAGGTCACAGTTTGGTGCGGTTTATGGGCTGGAGGTATCATTGGACCGTACTTCTTCAAAGATTCTGCGAATCGTAACGTAACTGTGAATGGTGAGCGCTACCGTGAAATGATATCCACCTTTTTTTTGCCCAAAATGCAAGAGCCTGACTTTCATGACATGTGGTTTCAGCAAGGCGGTCCAAATGCCATACAGCACGCGTTACAATGGACTTGTTGAGAAGCGAGTTCGGTGAACATTTTATTTCACGTTCGGGACCTGTCAATTGGCCACCCAGATCGTGCGATAATACCGCCTTTAGATTATTTTTTGTGGGGCTATGTTAAAGATCATGTCTATTGAGACAAGCCTGCCTCAATTAACGCATTGGAAGACAACATTAAAGCATTTATATGAGAGATACCGGCCGAAACATTGGAAAGAGTATGCGAAAATTGGACTAAGCGGATGGACCATTTGAAGCGCAGTCGCAGTCGACATTTGCATGAAATAATCTTCAAACATTAAATTATATGGACTGCACTATTGATTTAAATAAAAATTTCCTGTTTTTTTTTGAAAAACTTTCCTATAGCTCTTAAAAAATCACTCTTGCTTTTGTTAATTGATTTCTGGTAGCAGAAATTGTGAGCTATTAAAGGTGTGTTTTGTGCATGATGGATTTTAACGTTACCATTCGAAAGGGTCGATAATTGGCGTAAAATACCAAATGTAGAAAAGGCGTTTTCTTAATAGTTGTCGAGTCTTTGAGCGTATTTCTACCTTGAAAAAAGGTTCTCAAACCATCTACTGTTCCAAGGCGGTACAAAGTGTAGTAGTAGGGTACTTCCATTTATGGAACAAAGCAAATTAAACGATGGCAGCCGGTTCTACGTTACCGGAATGACTCGGGTTTTTATTCCCGACCAAGGGCTGCCGCCCCAGTACACTAGCCCTGTCTAGTGTATCGTATATCACCCCACCCCTTACGTCACAGGAGCAAACTCCCGCAGCTAACCTGCTCCAAATACTTCTCCTCAGGGCTGGTGTCGAATCCAACCCTGGGCCAGAGGTATTCTACTGCTGCGTCTGCCATCAACGGCTCCACCCGAACTCCACCTCGGTTAGGTGCAATAAGTGCAACGGGTGGAGCCACCTTAAGACCTGCTCAGGCCTTAAGTCGCACAGGGAGTGGTCCACACGGTATGTGGCCACGTGTTGCTCCCGCCAACAGGCGTCTGATGCCTCCACGGCTACTACACCCCCTGATAGGCCGGCACTACCAACCGCCACCACAACCCACACCTCCACGGTGAGGAGCCTATCGGAGCAACACAACTCCCCTCTAACCCCTCCTATCCCTTCCTGCTCCAACCCCAGTGCGGGGACAAACCAGCAGCTCCTGGTCCCCCGTACAGTCTGTTCCGTGTGTCAGACCGTAATACCTCGGAATCTGGTATCAGTCCAGTGCAATTCCTGCAATGGCTGGTGCCATTTTCGGAGATGTTCCGGCCTGCGCACCACCCGTGAGTGGACAACTGCCTACGTTGCCCCCTGCTGCAGAGCTCTGCACCCACTACCTCCCCCGGAGGAGCGGCCGCCCACCACCATCAGGCCGCAACAACCACAGTGGATTGCACAGCAGGTCCAACGTAGACAACCCCACGCGTCCCTCACCCCCCGGATTACACTGACCTCACCGAGAAGCTTCAAGCTTCTCCAGTTTAACTGCAACGGACTTACGAGTAAGGTCGACGAGATAGTCGACTTTATGAACCGGCACAGTATCAAGATAGCTGCGGTCCAAGAAACAAAGTTGCACGCTAGGTCATCTCTGATCACCAGGGATGGCTATAACGTGCACAGACACGATCGCGAGCGAGACAACGGTGGTGGCCTAGCGTTTATAGTCCACCACACTGTGCAGTATCGTCTTATCGATGAAGGAATCGACCCCAGGGACAGCACCTTAGAATGTCAAGGCATAGCTGTCCGGTCAGGCGATTCCGAGCTCGAAATTTTTAATATATACATACCCCCTGTCACCTGCTGCCCGGCAGGATATCACCCTGATATAGGTGCGCTCATCAGAGGTGAAAACCGATTGGTTGTAGGTGACTTCAATGCGCATCACGATCTTTGGCATTCAAGCCTGCCAAATGATCGTAGGGGACAGCAATTGGCAGAGCAGATAGACGACTCGACATTCAGCACAGTGAACGACGACGCCCCCACCAGGGTAGTGGGCAATTGTAGCAGCTCGCCTGACCTAACAATAGCTAGCGCGGGTCTGATAAATAGCATAACGTGGCGACCTATGCTATCGCTTGCATCAGACCACTTGCCCATTATCGTCTCGATCGAGAGACCTGCCGATTTCGTTTCCGCGAATCACCGGTCCTACTTTAACTTTATAAAAGCTAATTGGGCCGGTTTCACGGAATTCACCGAGGACACCTTCGCCGCTCTTCCCATCCCCACTGATGTGCGCGTCGGCGAACGCGCATTCCGCAAGGTGCTCACAGCTGCTGCGGCTCGCTTCATCCCAGCTGGATGTTATAAGGACATCCGTCCCCACTTCCCAGCAGAAGCAGCCAGTTTAGCAAACGAGCGTGACCACCTACGCCAGGCCGATCCCGGGGATCCCCGCATAAGGGATCTCAATTTGGAGATCCGGCAACTGGTAAATCAACATAAGCGGACTAAATGGGTTGAGCACCTGAAGACTTGTAACCTCACCTCCGGAGTGAGTAAGCTCTGGTCCACCGTTAGGTCCTTGTCGAACCCGACGAAACACAACGACAAGGTGGCTATCACCTTCAACGGTTGTACTTCGTCGGACCCGAAGAGATGCGCGAGCTATTTTAGCCGGCTGTTTACACTGCATCCTCCGGGCGACAGAACCAAACGTCGTGTTACCAGAAGGCTGCACAAACTGACGAACGACAGTGCGCCACTTACTTTCTCCGGTGATGAGGTTCAGGGGGCCATCAACAAGTCGAAATCTTCGAAAGCCATTGGCCCTGACGGACTTAACGCGCTGATGCTGAAGCATCTGGGACCCCTGGGAGTAGGATACCTCACAAGGGTCTTCAATTTGTCTCTGGCCACTCTCATCATCCCTGACAAGTGGAAAGCAGGGAGAGTGGTCCCACTATTGAAACCTGGGAAACCCGCCAACCAAGGGGAGTCTTATCGGCCGATAACTCTCCTTTCCCCAGTAGTGAAGACACTTGAAGCCCTCCTACTCCCACTCTTCACGACCCACCTGGCCCCAGCCCCACATCAGCACGGATTCCGACGAGTGCACAGCACCACCACGGCACTCACCGCCATAAACGCCCAGATAAATCGCGGGCTTAACCAAAACCGCCCCTGCGAGAGGACTGTCCTAGTAGCGTTGGACCTAAAGAAGGCTTTCGATACAGTCAGCCATTCCACGCTACTAGATGATATTTATCAGTCGACACTCCCGCCAGGGCTGAAGAGGTGGTCCGCGAACTACCTGAGCGGTCGGCACTCGTCAGTGATTTTTCGAGATCAAATGTCAAAGCAGAGGAAGATTAAGCAAGGCGTACCGCAGGGTGGTGTCCTTTCACCCTTGCTTTTTAACTTCTACATCTCGAAGCTCCCCCAACCACCAGCGGGAGTTTCCCTGATCTCATACGCTGACGACTGCACGATAATGGCGTCGGGCAATGACATCGATGGCCTGTGTTCCAAAGTGAACAACTACCTCACCGACCTTTCTCGCTTTTTCACTGCGAGGAATCTCCAACTTTCCCCCACTAAGTCCACGGCGACCCTTTTCACCACCTGGACAAAGGAGGTCAAGCTGTCCCTTAAGGTAAAAGTCGACGACACACCAATTCCGACTGTAAATAACCCCAAAATTTTGGGTGTAACCTTTGACAGCTTGCTCTCCTTCTCTGCGCACACAACCGCAATTGCCACTAAAGTCCAAAATCGCAACAAGGTCCTCAAATCGCTGGCCGGCAGCACTTGGGGCAAGGACAAAGAACTGTTGCTCTCGACATTTAAGGCAATTGGCCGGCCGGTTCTAAACTATGCTGCGCCTGTCTGGTCGCCTGGCACTAGTGATTCGCAGTGGATAAAGCTTCAGACATGTCAGAATACCGCCATTCGGACAGCGACCGGGTGCCTCCTGATGTCACCCATACAACACCTGCACAACGAGGCACAAATGCTCCCAGTCGCGGAGCACAACAAACTGCTCAGCAAGCAGTTCCTGCTGGGGTGTTACCGCAGGTTTCACCCCTGCAGACACCTGCTTGAGCCTGAGCCGCCTCCCAGGCACGTCAGGAGACACCTCCTCGACTACGCTGACGAACTCCAGGACAAAACTGACCGAGACCTACTGGACCGGACAGTATTCAGACAGTCAATAAACGACATTCACCGGGAGTCCGTTACCACCTTCATGAACTCCCGCCCCGTGAATGCCGTAATCGGAGTCCAACCACCACCCATTGCAGATGAAGAGCTCCAGCTTCCCCGTGAGACTCGTGTAACATTGGCACAATTACGTTCTGGATATTGTAGCAGGTTAAACTCCTACTTATCCAGAATTGACCCCGACATACCAAACACATGTCCGGCATGTGAAGGTACCCCGCACGACACTAACCACCTCTTCACATGCCCCCTTAATCAGACTCATCTAACCCCCCTCTCCCTCTGGACCCAACCCGTCGAAACAGCATGTTTCCTGGGCCTACCCCTAGATGAGCTAGACGAAGACGACAGATGATATACCCACACTGACAGGGCTAACTATGCTGTTAAAACAACAACAACAACAAGGAGCTCGGATAAATGCCCATCAAAGGATGTACACACCAATTATAATTATATATGTATAAACTGCTTCGCTTCACCACCACCGAGCGATAAAAAAAAATTCCCTTGAATCCAACGTTGCATATACGGCCCTATCATAGAATCCATCGTAGAAAATCTACGAATAAGAATGTCTACTACGAGTACGAAAAAATTGTAATCGTGAATTCCATGTGAACACGAAAAAAGTGCTGCCAAACTCAAATGTTAAATTTTAATATTTCAATAACAGCTCAGCTTTGGCAAATTAGCTGAATTTTCATATTAAAATGGCATGTGCGGTTGTGTTAATGGAGGAAGAGAGAAGTAAACGGAGTCTCAAAATTGAGCGAAAAATATTAAGAGATGCCATCAACCCTCTCGATATGGACGAACCATTGTAAGTGCTTGCCTTTTTGGTAAAGAAAAAGTTTACTTAAATTCGGTTTAAAATAGGTTACATTTACATACTTTTTCAGTTTCAGTAAAGACAGCGCAAGCTCAGCAAGATCATCGTCCATAACTCCGACTATCCTCTGTGGTACGGTTTCTTGCGGAGGAAGGCTATCAACACGGAGTTGGCAAAGATTTCAACGTGCCAATGGGGCATTCGACATTTAGCTATGTACTAAAAGACGTATTGGTGTCACTACAAACACGATTGTCTCCTCAGTGGGTAAATCTCGGCATGAGAGCCAATGAAAAACGGCAAAGCAAGATGGTATTCTATCAAAAATATGGATTTCCTGGCATAATTTTGTGTGTAGACGCACATAAAAATTATTTCCCCCACCAAAGGACAATTTTCTCTACTACAACCGGAAGGACTACTACAGGATCAATGCCATGATTGATTTCTCCTTTATTAGTTCCAACAAAGTGGCAAACTGCTACCGAGTTGTTCAACTTTACACCTGTGGAAGTCAGAAAAAAGTACATATATGATACTTCAAAAATTTCCTCTTATTTATAGTTTAGTTAATATGGGAGTCACATTTTACAGCTTTTTTATTTGTTTCCTTTTAAATACTCTTTTTATTACTTGTTCTAATTTTTGTCCGTTAATCTAACCTCGTCGTAGAAAAATTGTACGAAACTCTAAGATTTGACGTTACGAGTGTATTCGGTGAATGCTACTCTACGAATTTCGAATGTACGTTCGGAGCTATTCGAATTGTATGATTACAATTTCTTAGTTTCAACGAAAAACAGTCTACGACGGATTCTATGATAGGGCTGATAATTTAGCAGCACTGCATTATTTTCGTTTTGATAAACTGTTTTGAAATAGCATTGATTTTCCGTCCCGCTTAAAAGTATGCAAAATAGTTTGATCCTGTGGCCATGGGACAAGTGTCTTGCTCCTCACCACATCTCTCTCAAACTGTTAAGTAATTCCATGGCTGTTCTCTGTTAAAGTAATATAATAATAACATAGCCCCGCTTATTCTTCGAAGCACTGGCATAAGCATATCGCTTGTGAGTTAAGCGGCTATAAACAAAGTCAATTAATCATCGCTAAATTGTTGTAGCTTTCACATAGAAATTTTCCGTTTAGCAACCCGTGAAATTCTTTAGCGAGCAGAGATGTTGTGAATCGAAAGCGGCAAGTAAAAAACATTTACCACAGTTAAGCTAGCACTAAAAAACGACCCTAAGTGTAACTCTAGCACGAATTAAGAACCGTTGATTTAGAAGTTGCAGTGAAGCATAGGTACACATTTATTTCGTTTAGTAATTCGAGTCTAGTAGTAATTGCTTAGAATTCCGGTAACAAATCATAAACAAAAAAAAAAACGGTTGGTCTTTAAGAACAACATATCTCAAATTTATTAATTTTTTTGTTGGAAATCATCGTCCGAATGAGTCGAAGGTTGGTGAAAAATTTCAAGTAACTGGTTTTATCGAAGAGAAAAAGGACTGGCAAACCAATTCCCACTTATTTATGGCGTAGTGCAGAACAAAATTATTGAAATCATTTCGATTGTAAGCAAGTTGTTTTAAGGAACTCGAAGTAGAGTTTGAATTTGATAGATCCGTATCCACCATGTGTCGCCAGGAAGTCTTTGGTTGTTGTTGTTGTTGTCCTAGCAGCATAAATATTCCCCATATATTTGCGGAGAATGCTGCTGGAGTGACAGTCCTTGGCCGGATATAAATCCGGGTCGTTCCGGTAACGTAGAACCGACTGTCGTGGGAACATCTTTGGTCTTCCACGATTCCTTGCACCTAGCGGATTCCACTACAGAGCAGCCCTGCACACTTCGCCGACATCATTACGCAAAGTGTGGTCTATCCAGCCAAATCGTCTGCCTTTGATGATGAGTTCGATTGGGATAAAAAAAGGACAATAATGTAACTAAGAAATAATGATGACTTTCGAATTATGTATAGACAGAGCAATAAAGCACAACATTCCATGTTTTATATTGGTCTGAAGTTGTATAATGGATTACCAATGAAAACAAATAACGAGACAAGATATATGGCATTTAAACAAAAATGTGTAGAATTCATTATGAATAAGAAAAATAATATTTATAATGTAGGAAATGTACAGTATTATTAGTACTAATAATAATACATAAATAAATAACAAATATTGCTGCTGCAAAGGGTTGCTAAACAACCATCAACATCGATATCTCGACGGGCATTCAGATTATTTAGTTTTTCACATACAATTGTAAGGAACCTTATTTTGAATAAAAATAGGGAAACCTGAAAGAATTTATATTTTTACATGTTTTATTTTAAAACAACATCTCGGAGCGTTTTTTGAAAGACCTTTTTTAATATATGTATATACAGGGTGGGCCATATAGTGTTTGCTTTTTGAACCTCCTATTTTTTTGAGAATGGTACTACAAATTACATGTCAAAAGTGTTCATAATTTACTTAAAGGTTTGACATTTACGAAATGGGACGCTATACGCTTGAACAAAATTGGGAAATATTGAAAACCCATTTCCAAAGTGGCGAGTCTTCTTCTTCTTTTCTGATGAAGCTCATTTTCACATCGGTGGCTACGTCAATAAGCTACGGATTTGGGACTCTGAAAATCCACACGTTACTGTAGAGAAGCAAATGCATCCACGACGAGTCACTGTTTGGTGCGGTTTTTGGTCTAGCGGCATCATCGGGTCATTTTTTTTTTCGAAAATGAGCGAGGAGCCGCGGTTACAGTAAATGGCGAGCATTATCGTGACATGCTCAACGAGTTGTTTCCAAAAATTGAAGAGATGACATGGACGACATTTGGTTTCAACAGGACGGTGCAACTTGTCACACTGCCAAAGTTACACTTGAACTTTTGGCTACCGTGTTTGAAAACCGAATAATCAGCCGAAATTCCGATATCAATTGACCGCCTCGGAGCTGTGATTTAAGTCCGTTGGACTATTTTTTGTGGGGAGCCGTTAAGGACAAATGCTATGCGAACCATCCAGAGACGATTGATGCTTTAAGACACGAAATCGAAGTTGCCATTCATGAAATTGGAACCCAAACAATCGAAAATGTGCTTAAAAATTGGGTTGATCAAATGGCCTACTGTAAAGCCAGTCGTGGCAGTCATTTGAACGATATTATTTTTCATTCATAAATGACAATGTTCAACCTTCAAAATAAAAACAAAGTTTGAAAAAATATTGATTATTTTTTTTTTATAGTCGATTCAAAAAGCAAATTTTACATGACCCACCCTATATACATATATATATATATGTATATATATGGAACATATCGCACCCTAAATACAAAAGTGTCACAACTCAAAATGTACTTCTGCTCAAATATGAACAAGACGTTATCAATAAAACGGTCCGCGGATGACATATGGCAAAAATAAATTTTTTGTTTTTTGGTAGGACTGTTATAAGCTTACATGGCAAATTTCAGCGTGATATGTCACATAGTTTGTTTTCTGTGCTACTGTAAACAAGTCAAGCTCGAGTGTGGAAAATTTTGAGTTGTGCCCCTTTTGTATTTAGGGTGCGATATGTAATGAAATAGAACGATTTGCTTCCATTTTTCTTGTACAATTATAATTTTCGTACAACTGTTTGCAAGAATTTATCTACACAGCTGAACAACTCGCACCCTTACGATTTGTAGAGTGTAGAAAATGCTATACATTCGCTTGGTCAGAGTATAAAAGTTTGAGAAAAGAGAACGAAAATTTGAATGAAAGTGATATTATTGCGAGAAAGGAAAACACGATAAGACTTATACTGCTGAAAAAAATAATTTTGCAAATTTTTTGAAATGTTACCGTGGATATAACAGTTATTAGATGAGAAACATTTTTTATTTCACCAATAAGAGTTATATCCAACGTTTATTTTTTATGTTGTATGATAACTGTTATACATATAAGAAAATTGTGTTTTCATTGCCAATAAGAGTTGTTTTACAACGTTTTGTTTTACGCTGCCTGATTACTATCATGCAGAAGTTTTCACTATTAACAATATGAAGTGTAAATTTTACATAGCTCCATGCCACGATAACACATCTATTAATCAACTGTATGTATCGTTGGTTCGAATCTCGGTGAAAGCAAAATTTATAAAAACATTTTTCTAATAGCGGTCGCCCCTCTGCAGGCAATGGCAAACCTCCGAGTGTATTCCTGCCATGAAAAAGCTCCTCATAAAAAATATTTGCCGTTCGGAGTCGGCTTGAAACTGTAGGTCCCTCCATTTGTGGAACAACATCAAAACGCACACCACAAATAGGAGGAGGAGCTCGGCCAAACACCTAACAGAAGTGTACGCGCCAATTATTTATTTTTTGTTTTTTATATCTCTTATTACTGCACATTTTATTCTCTTAGACGGTCCAATTTAATCTTATCTCTGAGTTGAACCATTAATTAACACTATCACGGAGTCACTATCTCAGTACCAGCACCCCGTTGTATTTAATTCAGGTTGTCGTTGTTTCGTCCAGGTTGTCTCATTTACTTCGATTTGCCATTTTTCAAAATCGAACGAAAAAATGGCGCGAAAAATGGCTTCGCGTATTATATATGTATGTGTATAAATATGGATACAGATTGGCAACGGAAAAATATTTCCTTTGGATATTAGTTATCAGGCAACATAAAAAAAAAACGTTGGGAAATTACTGTTATCGGCCAACGTTAAAGTTTAGAATACGGCAATATTTCAGTTTGTAAATTCGAAGTAACTGTTACTTGTGTTCCTTGAATTATACTTAAGGGGTTATACGCAGTTATGAAGCCAATAAAAGACGGGTTGTGAAGGATTTATCCTGAAGAAACTTCAGAATATTTTAATTTGAAAATTTTTGGCGGTTATAAAAGCATCCTTCAAGAACGTAACAAAATTTTTTATTTATGAAAATGTTGATTATAGAGCGCGCTGCAGGCGATTTCTGGAACCTCCTTTAAAAAAAGACGATTTACGGTGTACATCGTAACTCAGGATTGGATTATCTGAAATCAAAAAACCAAACAAATTTTGTTAATATATTAGATTATCTAGTAATTAATCGTTCGGCTAATCAAAATAGTGAATTTTCACAAAATGGCAGCTTTTAAAAGAAATGATTTCGATTTTTACGTTAAAATTTGGCCGTAAATTGATTATAAAATGGAAAGTAAGTATCAGATTTACAAAAGGAACGATTAATTACTAGAAAATGTATCTTTAAAGATTGAGTTAAAACGGTTGACCGATCAAACAAGCCGTTTTCGAGATATCGTGTACACCGACTTGAAAAATGCCGTTTTGAAAAAAACACGTTTAAAGTTTCAATACCTACCTTAAAACGTGCCGAGGCATCTCTACATATTTAGGTATAACTCCGAAAGTATTGCTTTGATCTACTTCAAATTTCGTGCGTATACTTTTGAATATATGTACATTACAAAAATGCAATAAAAAAGAATCGATTTTTTTGAAAGTCATAACTGCGTATAACCCCTTAATAAATTCGCAAAGTTAAATTGTGTGCTTTACTTTTTTCAAATAGCCCCAATTAAAGTTTTTCCACAGATTAACGAAAGATGTATGTATTTTGAGTAAAATCAAAAAAGACCCAATCATAAGTGCGTCAGGGTTGAAAAAAGGAATGCTCCAAAATTCTTACAATCGGCAAACTATAATTTTCCATAGTCCGATTAACATAGAAAAATAGCTCAAAATAATCCATTTGTTTGCGCGCTCAATGTAAAGCCCAGATTTCAGTTTGCTAAAAGTCATATTATTAAGGACGAAACCTTTTAGATGGATATATGTACATATATGTGAATGTACATTTAAGTTTGTTTGAAAATGAAACTTAAATAAAAAATAATAAAAAAAAACTTAAAATATTATATATTTTCTCTGAAATAAATGAGCAGACGAAATAAACTGCAAGCCATTGTATGTATGTATATTGCCATATACTACATATATACAATTTTCCGTGCAGCTAATACCTTTGTTTTTATAGGTAAACACATAATGCTTAGCAAATAAACAAACAATTGTTTCTATTAAATACAAGCTAGAGGTAAATAATTGTCGGCAGTGCTTGACCTTGTGTGTAAAAGAAATACACCTTACAATGTCTTTGGAAATAATCGTATTTTGATAATTTTTGCAAATGCATGCTCCTCTTGATATTCGCAATTTTATATAATATTTTTGGTAATGTTTCCTTAATTATAATTTTTTTTTATTTTCGAGTCTTAGTAGTTTTTCCACTACATTTGATTTTTTTTTCGAAATAATCGGATGTTTTCTTTTATATATGACCCTTATACCTTGTGTCAAAAAGTGAGTGTGCCAATTAACAGAGATGGCTTCTGCATAAAAGAATAACTATCATAAAAATTCCAAGATAAAAATATTCCATTGTGTATATTTGGTGTTAAATAATTGCACAGAGAAGCTTTATACATACCCTGACACCTATTTGAGACCTCGGCCTGAATTTTTTTTGGAGGCAACACTTGATTCCCGCTATTTCTTTTTTCTAGCGCGCAGTCATAAATGGGTTTTTGACATTTGGCCTCTAAATGGCTAATTTACCTTTTGTCTCAGTTACTTTTTAGCACGCGCAAATGCCTCCATTATTAATAGAATAAAACAAAAATGGAAAATTTAATACTATAGATATTTCTTGTATTTTTATGCAGTTCGTTCACCCACAACAACGCAGCAACGAAGTCCGCAGTCATCATTTCAACATTCACCTCCCCACGAACGCATCATAGCACAACAGAAATAATAACGTAGAGACAACAGATAAATATCACCAACGCATTTGCCAGTTTTAGTATTTTCACGCAAAATTTACTCAATCATAGTGCGGAAAACAGAAAATTTGTAAAGAAAAGAGATTTTGTGGTGCTTACCTTGGCAGTGACAGCGCCGACAGAAGTGGCAAGTCAGTAAAGGAAGCTAAAGTAGTATTGGATAAGAAGCTGCTGCCTGTTTCATCAATATTAACTAAAGTAATTGAGAACATTAAGTAATTAAAAAATACATAAATATAATATACAATATTAAAATTTAGTAATAATATATACATATAAATTAAGGCCGTAATCAAATAGTGAATACTAAGAAAACTACAGAACTGAGTAGAGTGAAGGCTTTAACATGTCAACAGCTGAGGAGCAAAATACCAAGATGAATGAATTGACGCCGGAAGAGGTAAAAATGTAATTATACTTGGAAAATTTATCAAATAATTTATTCGTTTTACAGATACGCGCCCGAAGATTGCGCACCTTAGCGGCCGTTAATACGCCAAAAGTAAATTCGCCCAGTAGCAGCAATGCTACCACAACAGAGAGCTGTTCAAGCTCCAGTACAATCCCAGGTACTCCAGGAACAGTGGATGATGAGAAAAGTTTAGGTAGTTAACTACTCATTTCATTTTGTACTCAAATGTCTGTCTAATAGAAGAGTAACCGGCAAAATTCAAAGTTAGACTTCCGATAAAAACCAAAAAAAATTAAATGTTGCTAAATAGGCGTATCCTTTTCGCAATATGCGTTGTGCAATTTGTTAATTTTGTGAAAAATTTAGAAAGCGTACGTTGTTTTTACAAAATGAGTATGAAAAATGATTTGAAGCAGTGTTCCTATGTACCCACGCTTTTCGTGCGTGCGTCACGTGCGTCTGCAGCAAAATATTTGAAGAAGTAAGTATACTGCTACAACAACAACAACAAGAATTCAAAGATGTTTACTTTAAATTAGTTTTTGTTGTAGCAGCAGAAACATTCCCCTTACATACGGGGAATGCTGCTGGAGTGACAATCCTTGGCCGGATATAAATCCGGGTCGTTTCGGTAACGTAGAACCGACTGTCGTGGAAACGACTTTAAATTGGTGAAACGGTGTACCGAAAGTAAAAATTTTGACGACTATTGCCCATGTTTAGGCAGTCGTTAAGCAAAAACTCAAAGGAAAACCAATACGGACGGTCAAACAACTTGAACAGAAATTAACATAAAGATGTGAAGCCATTATAGCTTAATTTTATTGAATTTGTATTATCAGCCTATAAAATGTGGTTACGCTTTTAATAGACAGACTGTATATTGCAGAGTGCACTAATTTTTTGTATGTCAATATTTTGTATTCATACAAATTTCACAAATTATTTCATACTTCTTTTCAGCGCCTCGCTGCCTAAATTATTCTGCAAATGAGTCCCGTTTGCTACGCACCCATCTCAATGCTCCAGCGGAAGCTGACTCAGAAAATATACAGGCCACTTCCGATCCCACTAAAATGGATGTTGATGTCGAAATGAATTCGATAAATACCACACCTACTCAGCCTATGGATATAGCGAAATGCTCTTCAGTTCTAACCCCTGTCTCGTCTGCTTTCACAACTCCAACCGATATCCTTGTTAAGGAAGAGGCTGATAATAATGGATTAGTTAAGACTAAGGGTAATGACATAGAACGCATGGAGACGACAGAGACTACAGAAACGATCAGCGAACGTAAACAGCCTGAGCAATCGGTAGATGAACGCATCGAAGCTATGATTTCGAAAATTTTCAATGCAACCTGGAATGAACATAGCGTCGGCTCAATGATATGCCCCCGAACTGCCAGTTTTCTGGAACATTATCCGCATATGCGTTTTGAGTTTGATACAATCATACATGATGTACTTTTGGAATGTGTGCTAAAGATATATAAAGAAGAGCATGAGACAAAAGAAGGTGCCAGCGGAACAAAAGCTGCTGCGGCTAATACCGATGCAGATGTGCCGTCTGGAAGTGGCAGTACTTCAGCAGCGGCTCTAAATGCCAATGACAATAATAAAGCGACTTCTTCGACATCTGTAACCTCGTCTACAGCCACAGCATTGACAACGGCAACTGCGAATCCGATGTATTCAACGCCGAAAAAGATTAAAAGCGATGACACAGAAGTACAAGAGATCTTAGCAAACGCTCCGCCAGGCAGTGCTGGTGGCACACGACCTTCGATTTTCTTTTCGGAAAACGCAATGAGTGGCGGGGGCAGTAGCGCTCGCGACGATGATCAACCGACATCATCCCAAGGTAGGTCCTCAGATGTTTGTACAATAAATTAAAAACATAATATGTGTTTGATTTCTATTTCTATATGTAGCAGCAGCGATTACGTCTACTGGCGCTAATTTAGATTCCGCTAGTTATCCTGCACCATCCTCTATAATTGTGCGCGGCACTGCAGCTAAGCAGGAGGTACTCTTGTATTTAGTAAATTGCCATCGACAGCGTCAACAATACTTAACGGATAACAGCGTTAGTAGCGGTAGTGATCCACTTGAAGTGGCAACGAGAATTCAAAGCGTACTACAACAAGTATATGACGCCATAATGCGTACCACCATACTTGTGCTTACAGATCGCATCTATGAAAATGTGAATTATATATTGGATCAATCGGCCTTGCTAGAAACGCTATATCAAGGTCGCGTACCCGATGGATTTTTGTATGATTTGGTGGCTACTGCGTATAATCAACACGAAGATTTTCAACAAATATTCACTCAAGTTTTGCGCGGGCTCTTCATTGGAATGCAACGTAACATTTGCACAGCCAACATCAACACCCAACAAATCGATTTGCTAGCTAAATTGGTAACCATTAAAGTGGGTTCGGCGCGCCCGATTTGTGACTTGATTGCATCACAAGTGAATTTCCTTCCCGAAATTTGTACGAAGATACCCGGCCGAGAAATAGTGAAATGCAGTTATCTAGGCCCGTTTCTATCCGTCTCGTTGTTCGCCGAGGAAAACGTGAAATTTGCCGAGGCGCAAAGCAAGAGTAATCTTATTGTATACAATATGTACCACTTTCGCTGGGTAAGAAATACTACTTGGGATGGTTACATATTGATATAATTTTATTTTATTGTTGATTTTTTTTTTTTAATTTTCTGTACTCAGGAAATGCAATCAATGCGCACTTCTATGCATACAGTGTTTCACTCCTTGCTAGTGAACGTAAATAGCCGCCCTAAAACACTCGAATACATAAGCAAAATATTAAGCTATAATGAACGTCGTGCACAGTTCGCTTGTGATGAAAAATTGCTTGCGCGCGATGGTTTTGTCATAAATCTAATGAGTGTATTGCAGCAGCTGTCGGTGAAAATCAAATTGGATCGCATCGATCCATCATTTCCATTTTATAAAGACTCGTTGATCTCCATTGAGAACGATACGAAATTACGTTTTACCGATACCGAATATAAACGGTTCATTGAAAGTAATTTCAGTACGGTCACTCACAATGCCAACTTCCAGACGCAATGTTGGTTCCTTACACTTCAAGCACATCATTTGGGCTTTATGCCAGCCATTCAACGCTACCGACAGAAGGCTCGTGCCATTAAAGAATTACAAAAGCTCATTGACGAAATCGATCGCACCAAATCGCATTGGGAGAATACACCTTACGCAAAAAGGAATAAACAATTCCGTGAACGTTGGCATAAGCAATTGAAAAAGTTGACCAGGTAAGGCACTAATGATTTTAGATTGTACGTAAATTAATTAAATACAATTTTTTTTATATAGGGGTTTTCAGTAAGAGCGCTTCAACTTTTGAACTTTTTTGAATAAAACACAAACGGTTTGACTTTTTTAACTAATTTTTTTTTTATTATCGAGTTTGAACATATACATTTAAGTATGAAATTCGATTTCTTTTGCATGACCACCGCGTGCACGTTTTATGAAGTCCAATCGTTGAACACAATTTTCGACCACTCTTTTGCATAAATCGACCGAAATTCCAGCAATTTCGCGTTCAATATTGGCTCTGAGCTCACAAATCGTCGCCGGCTTGTTACTGTAGACCAATGACTTCACATAACCGCAAAACGGGACGGCTTGTTAAATGGACCGTAAAATGGCCGTAATGCTCTTAAAGTAGCAGCAACAGAACGATTATTTTCATAAAAAATTTGCACGATTTGCAATCGTTGCTCAAGCGTGTAGCGTTCCATGATGAAATGTATACTAATGAAGTTTACAAATGACAAGCGAAAAATAAAAAATATTGCGTCGTTCGCCCTCCCTATCGGAAAAAAGTTGAAGCGCACCTATTGAATAACCCTATATATGGATTCCATTTCATAATATGCGTCTTACTTCATATATCCATTTAATCAAATATTTTTTCTCCCCAGGTCGAAAATGTGCAGTGAGCTGTGCTTGCTCGACTCCAAACTCTTGACTTCTTGCATGTTCTTTTATTCGACGGTTTGTGAATATCTACTATATCAGATTGAGGGACGCGCCATTGAGGGCCCCTTTATAGCTAACGTACCGGTAAATCAGTTGACGCCAACGGATGCATTCTCCGCACTGCCCGAATGGTATGTGGACGATATTGCCGAATTCATACTATTTGCCATGCAACATGCGCTCAGTGATATACGGCAAACAATTGATCATTCGATAATCACATGGTTGCTGACATGCGTCTGTGTGCCCAATCTCATTAAGAATCCTTACGCCACTGCCAAATTAGTTGAGGTGTTATTTGTGTTCTCACTTGGACCACAAAATGCACTAAGTGTAGCTGTAAGCATATTAAATGTGTGCTCTGTATTATCATTGAGTTGTCTTCAATCTTATTTTTCTTTTGTAGATGTGGAATCACGAATTGGCTCAGACTGTGCTTTGTAGCGCGCTCATGAAATTCTACGTAGACATTGAAACGACTGGACAAAGCACTGAATTCTATGATAAATTTACTATTAGGTTCGCATTATAGAAATAATTAAATTTATTTATGCAGTAATTTGTCGTTTTTGCAGATATCACATAAGTCATCTATTTAAATCAATGTGGGAAAATCCTGTGTTGCGGCAGGTTATGATAACCGAATCGAATTCAGGCAACCAATTTGTGAAATTCATAAATATGCTGATGAATGACACCACATTCCTGTTGGACGAATGCCTGGAAAATTTGAAACGAATACATCAGACACAGGTAAAATAAGTTATATGCCTTAGAATGAAAGAGTATTGAATCTCATTTGTATTATATACAATTGTTTTATATCCTAGGTGTTGATGATGGACGAAAGCATGTGGGCGCAATTGAGCACCGAATATCAACAGGCTAGACTCTCCCAATTAAATACTGATGAGCGGCAATGTCGTTCGTATTTGACACTTGCACGCGAAACCGTGGAAATGTTTCATTATTTAACGGTGAGTAGAATTTCTCTTTTTGCAACAATTAAAAAGAGACACCAAAAGTCGCAACACAGTTTCAAGCCGACTCTGAATGGCAGATATTTGTTATGAGGAGATTTTTCATGGGAGAAACACACTCGGAGGTTTGCCATTGCCTACCGAGGGGCGACCGCGACCAGATATAGTCCACACTCTGTCTTATTCCCAAGGTCGATTTTTAAGAGATGGTAATTTAAGTAATAGTGGCCTGTTATGCGGTTCCCTATTGCAGGTAAATGGTCTTATAAGCCTTTTGGTTTACTGTGTGACTTCCCAATGGGTAATCTTTGAGTATTTTGATTAGTTGATACAACAGTATAGTTCTCGATCTTGAAAATCTGCTGCCGATCCCGCCCTATCGAGTTCAT
Organism: Anastrepha ludens; assembly: GCF_028408465.1. Classification (NCBI taxonomy): domain Eukaryota; kingdom Metazoa; phylum Arthropoda; class Insecta; order Diptera; family Tephritidae; genus Anastrepha; species Anastrepha ludens. Next base: position 70,719,032 of record NC_071501.1, read on the forward strand.
CAACAATTTCCTTACCTTTTATTCTCGAGTGACCCGGAACCCAGCAAAGTACAATTTAATTTGTTGTACTAAGTTGGTTTAGGTTGTTAAGGCATTCGTACACTAGTATCTATTCCATAGAATGTAAAGCGAGTGTTTTTAATGTAGCTTGACTGTCCGAGTATATAGCTGTGTGTGCATCCTTGCTACCCCTCATATGATTTAATCTCGCACAGATTGAAATTGCTTGTTTTGAGCATAGATTTTGCTATTTGAACCATAGATTCCCGTATTTGTTTTCGAACCGTGTGTGAATCATTCGCGATCTGAGCATTGTGATTTCAAACCTATGGTTAAAAACACATTTTTGGTCATATGGTCTGTTAATGAACAAATTATATTCTGATCCGCAATATTTGTTATGGGACTTGTATGACCAAAGTCAAAAAGATCTTTCCTATGTAGCACATTTTTTAAAGAAGGATAGTCCTACTATCGCTTCTATAGCAACAGTTGGACACCTGTTCATGGTACCAGTTATTGCCAAACAGGCTTCTCTTTGAGTAACTTCGTTGGAGTAGTTCCTTCTACAATTATTGTACCAAGAACAAACTTTAATTTGCTTGTAAAAGGAACAATGATTGTCTTGCTATGATTAATAGATAATCCTTCAGCACGACACCAGTCTGCTATGAGGAGAAGCGCTTGGTGATGCTGAAAATTGTACCTCCAAATTTGCCTGACATAGTGATCGTGAGATCGTCAGCATATCCAATGGTATCAAAGCTTGTCTCCTGTAGTTTTATTAAGAGATCACCGATGACTTTGATGACTAAAAACCACAGAAGTGGTGTCAAAACACCTTCTTGTGGACAGCCTTTCATTGCCTCGACTGAAACAGTTTCAGTCCCTATAGTTGAGCTGATTATTCTGCAACCAAGCATAGTTTTCATTCACCCTCCAGTCGATGTATCGATTTTTTTATTAAGAAGAGCTCTTTCTGTAGACCGATAGTCCGTGTCATCAAAGGCGCTTTCAATATCTAAGAAAGTACATAAAGCAATTTCTCTAGCTTTAGAGCTGTCTCTATTTTTGTTACAACATTGTAAAGTGCTCGTTTCGTGGATTTTCCTTTATTGTATGTAAACTGAGGTTGATGCGGTGGTGTTGTTTTTCCCAACTTCTCCCGACCATGAAGATTCACTAATCTTTCCTTAGTGTTCGGGAGGAAATATGTAATATATGGTCCTCGCCTGGTACCTTAAAAGGCTGAAAGGATCTAATAGCCAAGCCAACCTTGTCGGAAGCTAAAATTACTTCGGACAACCTCCAAGCTGTTTTATTTAACACAGACCTATGTCCTGTCGTATTGATCCCAGTCATCTGATGCTTCAGATGAACCCGGATAGTGTACCTGAAGCGCCCCCCCGATGGTTTGACAAGGCTTTCGCTATGTTTCATCTAAGATTCACGCTTGAATAATTTTCTTAATTTCTTATGCATACTAGCCAGCTTGTCATTCTACCATGGAACTCTACGGTTGACATTATGTGTTTTGTCCACGTCGCTTTCAGGTTTACGTGGGCACGTGAATATTGGTTAGTATCGTGCGGCGTGCATTCACTGCTGGACATACTTAGTCGGACCAAAAGTTTTGTTACAAGTTAAGTCCATTGTAGATATGAAATTATAGTACTTTTTTTTATTAAATAATGTAAAAATTAAAGAAAGATTTTAAATTTTCATTCGAAATTTCTGGCCTTCGACAAACTGTAGTTCAATGAATTCAGATCTGGATTTCCAGACTGCCAATTTTCTGCGGTTATGAACCCAGGAATATTGTTTTTTAGCAACTGCTGAGTGGTTTTTGCCCTATGGGCTGGAGCGGAATCTTGCTGGAAGATCCAACGCTCACGAATGACGAAAGTACTGGTCTTAATTAAAACTTCTTCAACAGTGACAATTTTCTAATCTGTGAAAAGAATATTTTCAAGGTCGTTGACCGCGTGCCACCAAAGTCGAGTGTAATTTTTTTCAAGCGCGTGGTCAAAACATGACCAGTTGAGCGACGGAAGGCCTTCATGTGGAGATCATCTCTAATTAGTCTTGACATGAATCTGGTCGATATATTCATTTGCCTGGACATGATTTTCTGCTTTCTGAGGGGATTTCTGCGAATTCTTTCTCGAATGGCTTTTATGGCTGCACTGGTTCCAACCACGCGAGGACGACTACGCCTTTTTCTGTCTGTCACTTCAGACATTTGGGAAGGACGATTATCGTGCGGTAAACAAACATTCTCGAAATATTAAGTTTTTCACCAATTTGTAAATCTCACTTGCACTTTTACCACATTTATGTAATGCAATCACTGCAGTGCGATCTTACTTAGCTCCCCACTCCATTGCTAACAAGCGAAGTTTGCACGAAACTGAGTATAATTTATGAGTAGTCAATGGATATGAACAAATGCAAAAATAACGAAACTTTTTTCTCGCTGTATGTATCGTAGAATTTGTCACGGAATTTATGGCAAGACTAAGTATATTGAGTATAAGTAGGAGTTAAACCTAGTTCCGTAGTTGTGTGTTGTCCTGGATTTCGTCATTGTAGTTGAAGAGATGCCTTCTGACATGCCTGGGAGGTGGGAAACATCAAGACGCATACCACATATATATATATATATATATATACAGGGTGAACGATATGAAGTGTTACCAACTTCACACTGCTTGTATCTGTAAAACAGCTCATGACATCGACGTCAAAATTGTTCTAATGACAGTTCAATATATTGTTTATAAGCCAACAAAAGCTTTTACGTCTCAGTTTTGTTGAATTTTTCTTTTCTGTGATGGAATTCAAACGTAATAGTGTGATTGTGTTATATTTGGCTGGAAAATCACAACTAGCCGATGTTCGTGAGCTCAGTCACCTCAAAGTGAATAAAATGTTTGTGTATCGCACTATAAAACGTTACAATGATACTGGTAGCATTGCAAAACGCTATGGAGGTGGACCAAAAAAAACCGCCACAACGCGAGAAATGGTTCGGAAAGTGCGGGCTCGACTTGAACGAAATCCACGTCGAAGTGGAAGAAAAATGGCCAAAGAACTGAAAATATCGCAAGACAGCATTCGACGCATATTGAAAAATGAGCTCAAGGTCAAGGCTTACAAGGTCCAAAAAGCACACGATCTTTCACCCCAGCAAAAAAAAGTTCGGTGCGAAAGAGCAAAGGAGTTGTTGCGCTTGCACGAACGTGGCGAATTTCCTAACATTGTGTTTTCTGATGAAAAAAAATTCCCAAGCAGTTCATTGAGCAGTTCATAAACACTCAAAACGATCGTGTTTACTTGACCGAACGCTCATACGAGAATTTGAGCCTACGTATGGCAACTCGAAGCAATTTCCCATCGCAAGTAATGGTTTGGGCCGCTGTGACCGCTGACGGACACTCTCCAATCGTTTTTATCGAGAAAATGTTTTAAAAGCTGCTTTAGAGCCGTGGACATGCAAACATTTCGGCCGTAGACCATGGACGTTCCAACAGGACTCGGCACCGTCTCATAAAGCTCGTGTGAACCAAGAATGGTTAAAAAATCATGTTCCACACTTCATTTCGTCCACACAATGGCTTTCGAATTCGCCATACGCAAATCCGATGGACTATTCCATCTGGTCCATTTAGGAGAGCAAGGTGAAGACTAAAAATTATGCCAGTATGGATGCGCTGAAAAAAAGCGATTATACGAGAATGGGCTCAAATACCTCAAGATCACATTCGTGCAGCATGCAACTCATTTTTTGACCGTTTGAAGACTATAATCAAGGCAAAAGGTGGTCATATCGAGCTAAAGTGAATATACATATGTTAAAATTGTAATTATTTTTGAACAATTTTGTCTTTGATATCAATAAAAACTAATTTCACACAAAAAAGTTATGGTATTTTGAATAAGTAACACTTCATATCGTTCACCCTGCACCCTGTATATATTAATTTATTTTGTTGGAACAGCATAAATATTCCCCCTTAAATGCTGCTGGAGTAACAATCCTTGGTCGTGGGAATGAGTGTTTGTAGATTTCTGCCATTGCTCTCTTTCATTTTGCCATTGCATGCCTGAAATATTGAGGTTCAAGCACATCTTCTTCGGGTGTATTTGACTAAAACAATAATAAGGACAAAACGAAATAATGCACTCTCGTAGAGTTAAAGAATTATTTTAATTTATTATTTACGCTTAATAAATTCTTTTCCTAATTAACATGTGCATGCATAGCCATCATGTAAATTGTCTAATATGCATGCATACCATACACAAATGTAAACAAAATTGTTTTTTTTTTTTAATTTTCAGAACGACATTAAAGAGCCATTCATGCGCGACGAGTTAATCGATCGTCTCAGTTCGATGTTAAATTTCAATTTACAACAATTGTGCGGCCCCAAGTGTAATGATCTGAAAGTACGCAATCCAGCCAAATATGGTTGGGAGCCACGTCGGCTGCTGGGCGAAATTTTTGATATATATACACATCTAGACTGTGATAGGTTTGCGCAGGCATTGGCCGCCGACGAGCGTTCATTTCAGAAACATCTATTTGACGATGCCGCCAGCCGCATAGAACGTTTAGGTATACGTTCTACGATTGAAGTGGAAAAGTTCAGGTCGTTGATTAGCAAAGCGCATGAGGTTTACCGTAAGTTGATAGCAAAATATGTGCAATACAAAATACAAATTTATATATTACTATTTTTTTGTAGTTGCGAATCAGGTAGCCGAAGATGAGTGGGCCGATGCGCCCGATGAATTCAAAGACCCGCTAATGGATACACTAATGACGGATCCAGTAAGCCTGCCGTCGGGTACGATTATGGATCGCTCTGTTATAACACGGCATTTATTGAATAGCAACACTGATCCGTTCAATCGCCAACCGCTGACCGAAGATATGCTCGTGCGAAATATTGAACTGAAGCAACGTATCGAGGCTTGGCGCAAAGAGCGACGTTTCAAGCGACAAAAAGAACAAAATGTTCGCGTAAATGATAAGAGCTGCTAAATAGCATTCATGGCGTGGGACGAACAGTGGCTGGCACACAAGAAGAGCGATGACTGCAGTCTGCTTTTCACACTGCTGCTGTCACTGCTACTGCCGCCGAAGCAGCAGCTTAGTGTACGGCGTAGTTAATGAATCGAATTTTAATTAGTTGTTTTGTGTGAGTGCGTGTGTATGAACCAAAAAAAAAATGTCTTACTTAAGATAGACTTTTTTGCTTCTTTGCACCTCAGTACAATTTGAGGTTCTCTTTTCTTTACTTTTTTTGGAAAAATAATACAAATATTCTCCTTAGTCGTTTATGAATTTTTTTGTAATTATTTATTTTTGTACAACTTATTTCTGTTACGAAGAAAAAAAATATGCAAAATGCCGTTAATATTTATATTTTTGCTTTACTATAATTTTTTGTTATTATTGTCTTGGTATCTGTATTTACCACCTAGTGGATATGTCTATAACGTAGTTGAAATTCGCAATAATTTAAATTTAAATTTATACATACATATGCAAACAAAGGAGAACAAAAACGAACACACAAAAGAAAGGAAGTGTTGGTAAGATTTCCGCCCTCCTTCAATAATTCAATATTGTCAATTGATTTGAATATACCAACACATGTAAGCAGAACAGAAAACAAACGAAACAAAGCAGCAAAATATAACAAAAAAGGCGTTTAAAAATACGTATTTTTTATGTAAGCATTAGTTTCAAGCTAAGAATGAAAAAAAAAATTAACTTAAAAGTAATTAAAATATATGCATAATATACGATGGCCTATATTTGATTTAATACAATTTTTACATATATGAGTACATACATGCATAAAAGTATATATACAATTACATACATTACATAAAAATAGAAATGTTAATTGTAAGCTACGTTTAGCATTAAATGACGACGTCATTACCGTCGCGCGTAAAAATAAAAATTAATTTCTTGAAAAAAATGTTTAAAATCCTAAATGCAGTTGTTTTTCTTAACCTCGTATCTACAAAATGTGTACTTCCACTAAATGTGTATTTGCAACTGTCAAATTCTTGTTTTTACTTTGCCCTGTGTTCTCATGTTTTTAAATATTTCATTTTCATAATGGCGTCAAACGAATCAGTAGCCCATTTTTGTTATGATTCTCGATCAAGTTCTCGATTGAAATAGTCCATTTGACGTCTCGCTGACTTCACTCTCACTCGTGTTTCTGTAGTTTTGTAATCTATGTAATCTATGTACCTACCTATGTAACTTTACTTTTGCCTCTTTGGTTTAAGGCAGTGTTATTGGTTTACCGTGTCCCACTGCGGATTAGGCAACATCATTTTTAAGTTTCCGGTTAAGGGGGGAGCCTGGTTTACAAGGTCAAAAAAATCAATTTTTTTTTTCGTTTTAAGCGATTCCTAATATATTTCAGAATATTCACACAAAGTTACAGAGCCTTATTCTCAATATTTCCGTAGATACAAAGCCAAAGGAAGGCGAGCGTTAGGTAGTTACGGGGTGTGTTCAACAATGCATTATAATGCGCAACATACCAATTCAGAGTGAGCAGTGCGTTCAAAAATGCAAATATGGCAGTACTGCAAATGCAACGCGTTCTTAAACGTCATTTTTGTATCAAAAGTCGTGCATTATTTGCAGCAAAAATTTTCACACTGCCAATAAATACGCTAGTACAATGTCTGATGAAAAGTGGGTATTTAATTATTTATTTTAGCTTTTAATACAAAAATTTATGAGAAATGCGATATTTAAACTTTATTTTATTATACTTTTCTTGGTTTTAGTGATTACTTTAGTACATCGGAGATAAAATTACTGCTCAGAGTCCGACTGAGCATGGAGAACGAGTTCACGTCGGGAAGGAGGAAAAAGAGCGTGCTCTGGGCTAAGGTCGTAGATGAAGTAAAAAAAGTTAATAAAGATTTAAAAATAGATAGAAACATCGCCCAGCGAAAATTAAATTCATTTTATTAAATTATTTTTGGGTATTTTCCGTTTTGATATTAAACTTTTGACAAGATATGTCCTTCTTTTAAGCTTTACACGTTTTTTTTTTCTTAAATTTAATAAAAGACTATCGGTTTTTTCCTCACATACATCGCCCATGACCAAACTTAGTAACAATTCCATTTTACTGCACAGCGCGTTCATAAATGCAACAAATCTATTTGCAATTTTTCAACAAATCTATCAGTTGCATGAATTGTCACATTGACAGTGCTGCCAGCGCTGCAAGTACTGCGCATTATAATGCGTTTCTGAACAAAGCCACGCTGTGACCGGACAGCTATAGTACAAACTTTATCTTCTTTTCTCGACTTTTCATTTTTATGATTTCTTTGAATTGGCGTGCATGAATGAAAAATACTAATGAACCTTTTGAAATGAATCATAGCTTGATCCCTTCAGTATTAAATTCTCTTCTATTTGAACTAACAAAATAGATAAAAAAAAAATGTTCAAGATTTTTATACCAAGTTGAAGTGAATTTTTTTTTATAGAAAGGCATTTTTTTTTCTTTAAAACCTCCAAAATGTTGAGATTTTGGAATTTCTCTCAGTTTTCTTAGTTCATCTAGAATAAAAAATCATGATAATTAGAAATCCATTTGAATTTTTTGCTTTATATAATAATTACGAGCTGTATCTTGTGCGCCAGTTGGAAACTCCAGCGTTGCAGCGCTCTATTAATTTCTATGTTAAACAATTTTTTCAACTTATTTTAACCAGTACAAAAATTTTTTATACTTTTTAAATGTTCATTAAAAGACAGAAAAAACTTTGCAGTGCTAAATTAATTTTTTCCTTAAAAAAAAAAATGCTGCAATTTTTAGACCTCATAAACCAGGCTCCCCCTTAATTACGTGCAATTTTGGTTTCGTGGACTCCGTTCAGGCATTTGTGATGTTACCACGGCTTTGCGGTAACTGGCATTCTCAACATTTCTGGCCTTTGTCGGGCCTTTAATATGCTGCTTTTCGAAATGCAAACGTTGGGCGTACTTCCCCGCATTTAGCACAAAATAAAATGAAGAGCTTGAAAACTTAAAATTACAATAGAAAATAATAAATATTATTGGAATGATTTTATTTATTTTTTAAATATAAAGTCTATGAACAACAAATTCTTACATACTAACAAAAATTAAGTAAGATTATAGACAAGATTGCAGAAGATTAATGAAAACATTAGACACAGAAAAATCAAGCTCGATAAGACATTTCGGACATAATTTGTTGTGTTATTCCCTCCATAAAAAGCGTAGGAATATCGAAGTTCTCTTCTTGCAACATTAAAGTTTATTTTTTCCATAAGGGTAGCATAGTAAAAATCTGCCTTTATAATGCCAAATACAAAAGTTAAGGAGAGTGCAGATCTTCTACTTTCTAAACTTTAGAGATTTAAAAGAAGTAATCGCGCATTATATAATGGAAGAGGTTCAGTAAATCGTAAAGACAGCAAAAGCATACTTAAGAAACACCTTTTGAGATTTCTTGATCCTATTGATTGAGAAGAGATGATATGGCCACCAAATAATAGTGGCATACTCAAGGTGAAAACGTACAAAAGAGGTGTAAAGCAATTTGAATGGGTATGGGTACGAGAACTCCCAGCTATTCCGCCAAATGAAACCAAGCATCGCATAAGATTTTGAAATGATAAAGTTAATGTCATTAATGAATGTGAATTTCGTATCAAAAATAACACCCAGGTCTTTGATTTGATCAACAGTCTATAGGACATGGCTAGCAATATTATAGGAGCTTTCATAAATAAAATGTGATTTTGAGTAAGTGGCATGAAAGCATGAGTTATAGCGCACCACATCATAAAGACTGTCAATCTGAGCTTGAAGATTCAACATACGAGTATCATCTGCAGAATTTATTAACGAGTAAATAAAAGTAAGAACTAATGCCATTAACGACCAATACGAAAAGAAGCCGGAAGGGTTCAGATGACACGCCGTCAATAGAGACCACACCACCTATTGCTTAAACACGACTTCAGCCATTGCAAGCTGATAGAGTGAATGCCTAGGAAAGCTAGTTGACGAATCAGTAACTTTATGGAATGCTTTGGAGAAGTCTATGTATGTATATGCAGTCGACTTGACATCCAGAAGAAAATGCTGAGATACAGATAATTTGTTTTAATTCTAATATGGTAGATAATTTCCTGGCATTTATTTTTTGTATATGGTATCTGACATATGTTCGCCGCAGCTACGAGTTACATGGTTGTTCGATCACTGAAATGCAACGTCCAATCAGCGAAAATGCAACACAAACGACGGTCATTTGGCTTCAATTCTTGCACGACCTTTATTGTACAGGCACCTAAGCCAAGATCCTTACGTAACATTTTCGAAGAAGAACAAAGGCTAACAATTTGAGAATGACGACGTATCGACATTTCGGCGTATTCTTCAACGCTTTGCTGTATGAACTTAGCGAACCTTTATTTTTTTTTTTCAAAGAAAATTTTCACAATCTGCAAGCGTTGTTTAGGAGTTAAATGATTCATGATCACTTGCCAAACCTTACCGAACGGAATTGTCAACACATTTTGATTTTTATGCGTACTTTTCTGGATGCTGCCACAAGGCAAAATCAATCATCCTTTCGAAAGGGTAATTTTTGGAAAAGGCGGCGTACGTCAATAATAGTTGACTCTTGTGGTTTGGACAGCTACAGTATACGAACAGATAATCAGTGGAGAGCACAAAGGTCAAACTAAAGATTTCTATCAATCCAAATAAGTTTTTGTTTTTTAGTTCAAGTTTTTCAAAAACAAAATTGGATGATTAATTTACGCCCCCTTGTATAGGGTTATTCAATAGGTGCGCTTCAACTTTTTTCCGATAGGGAGGGCGAACGACGCAATATTTTTTATTTTTCGCTTGTCATTTGTAAACTTCATTAGTATACATTTCATCATGGAACGCTACACACTTGAGCAACGATTGCAAATTGTGCAAATTTTTTATGAAAATAATCGTTCTGTTGCTGCTACTTTAAGAGCATTACGGCCATTTTACGGTCCATTTAACAAGCCGTCCCGTTTTGGGGTTTTGTGAAGTCATTGGTCTACAGTAACAAGCCGGCGACGATTTGTGAGCTCAGAGCCAATATTGAACGCGAAATTGCTGGAATTTCGGCCGATTTATGCAAAAGAGTGGTCGAAAATTGTGTTCAACGATTGGACTTCGTAAAACGTGCACGCGGTGGTCATGCAAAAGAAATCGAATTTCATACTTAAATGTATATATTCAAACTCGATAATAAAAAAAAAATTAGTTAAAAAAGTCAAACCGTTTGTGTTTTATTCAAAAAAGTTCAAAAGTTGAAGCGCTCTTACTGAAAAACCCTATATAAGCAGAAACTAAAACAAAAAGGATATAATACAAATTTAAAACAGAATTTAAAACACGAAAGCAATATATAAATATAATATAACAAAAAAAAATATTTAACGAGAAACATAAAAAAAATGTAACACAGAATTAAGAAAAAAAACTAAACAGAAGATTAACATAATTAGAATCTAAAAAAAATTATGTAATAAATTAAAAACAAAAGAATAAAAAAATATCGTGTAAAATAGAATCTAAAACAATTATCTAACTAAAAATTGAAACAATGTTAATATAAAACAATTAATATAAACTTAATCTTAAAAGATCTATCTAAAAAATTGAATACAAATAATAAAAAAAAATAAATAATTGGCGCGTACACTTCTGTTAGGTGTTTGGCCGAGCTCCTCCTCCTATTTGTGGTGTGCGTCTTGATGTTGTTCCACAAATGGAGGGACCTACAGTTTCAAGCCGACTCCGAACGGCAGATATTTTTGTGAGGAGCTTTTTTCATGGCAGAAATACACTCGGAGGTTTGCCATTGCCTGCCGAGGGGCGACCGCTATTAGAAAAATGTTTTTATTAATTTTGCCTTCACCGAGATTCGAACTAACGACCTCTCGGTGAATTCCGAATGGTAATCACGCACCAACCCATTCGGCTACGGCGGCCGCCTGAATACAAATAATAAATATACTAAAAACAGATTAATATACTCAACCTTCAATAAGTTTTGTGGTTCGATAGGAATATTACAATTTCATGGTTTGAAATACACTTTTTTATTCAGCATAGTCTCCCTGAACATCAATACAATTGTTCCAAAGGAATTCCAATTTATGAGTTCCATCCCTGGAGTGAGAATCTGCTATGACCTCATCATTTGATGAACAACTTTTCCCACGAATGAAATTTTTTAGGTCTGCAAACAGATGAAAGTAGCTAGGGGCCAAATGTGGTGAATACGATGGATAGTCCAACAATTCGAACTTAAATTCATGGTTTTTATTATTATCGAAATGCTCTTTTTACTCTGTGCATTGCCCTGATGAAAAAGAATAAGTTTTTCTTTTGCAAACTGGGTATTTTTTAAGAAAATTTTTCCCTCCAGCTGGTCTAAAAGGTTCTAATAATATTCAGAACTTATTGTTTTACTCATTTTTCAAGTAATCCACCAACAAAATTCCTTTTGCATCTCAAAAAACTGATACTAACACCTTTTTAACTGACTTCTGGGCACGAACTCTTTCGAGCTGAAGAACTAGGTTCACACCACTCTTTAGCCTCTGGTTTTGATTTAGGATCATGGTGATAGTCCCAAGTTACATCCGTAGTGTTGAATCGATGCCCAAAATCCACTTTATCCTTCCGAAAACGCTCTAAATGTTGCTGAGAAAGTCGCATTCGAATGTGTTTTTGTTCCATTGTTAGCGAATGCTGAAACCCAATACTTCAGTCAAAATGTTTCTTATACTGCCCAATGAATTGCATAGTGTTTCTACTAAATTTGTTTTAGTCACTTGACGATTTTTTAATACGACTTCCTGTATTTTTTCTACGATTACTGATGTTGTTGCTGTTTTTGGACGTGCTTCACGTGGATCGTCTTTAAGGCTTCTACGACTACGTTTAAATTAAGAGACCCTTCATGCTATTGTATTATTTGATGGCGAAAAGTCCTTTTACTCATTGAACATTCGTTCATAAATTTACTTTGCTTTTAAACCTTACAAAATTACTGGAATTTTTGCATTGTAGAAAATACTGTGACACGTCGATACTAAATGACTTGTAAGCAAGGAATGAATTGACAGTTTGAAAAAAAAAATTTGGCTAGTAGCAACGCCCTCTCTTTTCGATTCGCAAAACTTATTGAACAACAAAACCAGAAAAAAAATAAATATATATAATAAAAATTAAAATAAAAAAATACAAATAACAAATTGGCAAACTCGCGTCCTATGTCACGTTTAAAAGAAGCTAATTGTAATTAGCGGCCGCCGTAGCCGAAACCCAGCACCAACCCAGCGTGACTACCATTGGGAATTCACAGAGAGAACGTCCAAAACCAAAATTAAGAAAAATATTTTTCTAATAGCGGTTGCCCTCGGCAGGCAATGGCAAACCTCCGAGAGTATTTCAGCCATGAAAAAGCTTTTCTTAAAAATATCTGCCGTTCGGAGTCGGTTTGAAACTGTAGGTCCCTCCCTTTGTGGAACAACATCAAGACGCACACCACAAATAGGAGGAGAAGCTCGGCCAAGCATCCAAAAAGGGTGTACGCGTCAATTACATATATATATAAATATATATATATATAATTGTGACATCTTCAGATCACCAAAAACCAAGAAAAAATAACACTCCCCTTCTACATACATTAGGCAAAACACTGATAAAACGCATAGGACTGACAAGAGGAGCTTCGTGAGTGTCAAGTGGAGGTTTTTCAAGCAGGTATTTTATTATATTTCATATTCAAGATGCATACATATGTTCTTATTACCTTACCTTTAATGCTTTACCCTTGGAATTCAAGCTTCGATGGGCATATTAAAAAATCGAAGCAGCGACATGACAAAACGCAAGACGCTGTTTTGCTATTATCAGAAATAAAGACCGCTTCATTAAATATTCAGGGGAAGTTAACGATGGTTGCATCACTTATTTCAGTTAAAACACACAAATGCTATGAGAACTTTGATGAAGGGTGACAATATTTCAGCGTACGCTGCTGTGTCTTCAACTTTCTTTAAAAGTCACGTTTTTTTGTGATATTGTTCAACAATTCAAGCATAAAAATAACATTTCACCTCTCTTTCCATACCGTATCGATCCCAGAGTGCTTTATGCGAACAAAATAAAAACATCAATGCCGCTTGCTTTTCCCACTTCTCCAATGCCACATAATAAAAATAATTTAATATTACCAGGAACGCAATAGAAGAAAGGTGCTCTTTGTGTAAGTATATACTCGAAAAGCCGAAAGAATTTGTATATAGCAAGCCTTTGTTAATTCACGGTTTAAATAAATTAATACGTACACACATGGTCATTAAAATAAGTACCCCCTACGATACGATTAATAATAACAGATATTCTATTGCATGTGGTTTTTTTCATAGAATAATATAACAAATGTAAATAATAATTCAAGGATCTTTTAAAACTGAAGCTAGTGGCAATAGGACCGAAAAGGAAATAGTCATGCGGCCATTAAAATAAGTACGAAAGAGAAATAGATAAGACACAAAATTAAATTATTTTAGTTTATTAAAAATGCTGTCTAAATTATTGAAGTTTAATCAATAACCACTGTGTCACTGCCATAATTTCTTCTTATTTTTGAATGTTTCTTTCCAGATTCTCTTCTGTAAATCTCTCCAAAGGTTTTCGATTGGGTCGGCTGACTTGACTGGCTTGACCAATCCATAACTTTAACATTATTTTGTAAAAACCATTCATGTACTAACATTGAGTAGTTTTTGGGTCCTTATTTAGCATAGAAAGCAATTGAAATATGATATTCTTCTCGGCAAAATGGTAGCCAAGAATACAATTTCCCTAAAATACCTCCGAATCGCGGATTGTAGATGGAGAGACCTGACGACATGCAAAATTAGCAGAACGTTATGTGGCCCACCTAGAACCAGAAACAAACGTTAATACTGATAAATATGAAATGAAGAGATGCCTGTATACTCACGCCACAATTGGTTTCTGGTCTATCGGTGAACAACCACCCAAGTGCATTTTCCTCACAACACACACTGTCACAGTTGTAAACAAGCACATCAAAAGGAAACGATCTTCCATTGTCTCTGTGAACGCCCTGCCTTATGGAAGGAGAGAATGTCAACCCTTGGCAAACCACTGTTCGAGAGTCTCGAACAACTGCCTGGCTTAGACGTCAACACCCTAATAAGGTTTTTAAACTGCACTCAATGGATATAGTCATGCCCGCTGTTCCACTGTGCAATGCTGCACACGACCCATCTTTTGAAGGAAATTTATATGAACTAATAAGTACGAAATTAAGTATCTAATTCGCTACTTACGTTGCATTCAATTTTTTTAACTAAATTTATGAGTATTCACTTAATACGAGTATCATAGTTATCCGCAAAGTATTTATTTGTTGGTTGTAAAAGACTTTATTTAGGAACCAGCATAAACACCTATAATAATGTCAGCCTTGAAATCCAACGAAGAATCTCTCTTGCCAACAAGTGCTATTTTGGACTAAGTCGGCAACTGAGTAGTAAAGTCCCCTCTCGACGAACAAAACTGACACTCATAAGGCTTTCATCATGCCCGTCCTAACGTATGGCGCAGAAGCGTGGACGATGACAATATTCGATCAAGCGTTAGCAAAATAATTCACACACTAATGAATAGAATATCATGAAATTTTAACAGCTTTCTTTTTAAGGTTAGTACGTGAAAAATAGGTGAATGCAATAAAACTAGTGCCATCTATGTGTTAGCCCCGGGACTTTTCAGTCCATGTGTTAAATCGGTTTCAACGAATTCTAATATTCCTATACAGTAGATTCTGTTTTTATGCGGTGTATACGTTCCTCAAGAAACAGCATAAAAAAAGCTACCAGTTCTATAGTAAAACTATAGATACGTTTCAAAAGTGCTAAGAGCCGCATGAATCTGAAATAATTAAATAAAATCGCATAAACAAAAAATTGTATTTTTGAAAATTATATCTTTATTTAAGAAACGTCAGAGTCGAAAAATAAATTTACATCGTCAGAAACGGAATCAGACAATACCCGCATGTTGCGCATTCGTTTAGGATTTGGCGTAAAATCACATCCGCCACTTGAGGAAATGTCAGATCTGGATGGTGATGCAGGCGGTTCCATACTTGTAGGGTTAGCATTTTTGATGTAATCTATGATGAGTTTTTGCTTAGCTGGTTTAGAATCTGGTTTATATGTACAATTCCCGATAGGTCGACATGCATTTTTTAATTTTTTTAAAAACCGCATAAAAAAAACCGAATAAAAACAGAATCTACTGTATTTACTTTACATCACTAAGGGTCAAATAACACTGAAGAAGTGATGCCACTTGTAAAAAAAAGCGAAATTTCAATAATAGCTTTAAATTTTTGGAGCGACACAAGGAAATCGATAGATAAAGGCAGCGTACCTATTTTAATGACCATAAGTGTATGTGCGTATATATTAGGCAAAAACGCTCGTGCACTCAACCTATATAAAAAAGTAGTTACAAAACCATTGAATGGAAAATTCGTTAAATTTATATATATTTTGTTTTATTTACTGTTTCACTTTTATCATTTCATAGTAGGCTTATAAAATAGGCATGCTTCAATAAGCATTGGTAAGCGTGTATGTGCACACGCCCACGTACGCAGTTACACATGAAAATTTATATAAAATAATTTATGTTATAAAGAATAATTTCTTACAGTTTTTTAATTTAATTCTAAGAAATTTTATTTCACTGTATTTTTTTTATTTTTTTTTTTGCTTGAAAATTACAAATTACAACTTACAAATTAAAGAAGTTTTTAAACAAATAAAAGTTAACAAAATGAAAAACGAGGAATAATCCCTTTTACAACTTTTTCACATTTTTTTTTAATTTTTAAATTAAGTGAGAAGTATACATATCTTATAACTACATATTCCCTTAGGTATTGAATACTTAAGGTCTAAATTTTTTAAATCATTGCTATAAAATTAGTTTTTCCCAATCGATCCATGTTAGTTTGTCTGAAGAAGCGCTTCGAAGTCGAGCAAATTGATTATCTTTTTCAATAACTTTTTATTCTTCAACAGAAGCACTAAAAATCGCTAGTAAAATACAAGTACAGGGTTCTTCATTAAATCACATAATTGAGCTTAGTTTTAAAATTTTAAAACAGTTATGGGATACATTTTTTCTTGTGTCCTCCAAAAGAACTAAGAATCGATTTATCTCATTTTAACTGATGGCCCTTCATACATAAATATGTGTTATTGTTAATTTTTTTTGCAATGCAAAACCACAATTAAGTGTAAATGTTATTTGTAAATTACGATGACAAAAATATACCTACACTCTATAGGATCCAGCTCATGCAAACTGGCGTGAACAAGAAAGGAAATAGAGACGTACTGGATAAAACTTTCTACGTCGCACAGTTGTTTTCTCAAAAACATGGAGCTCAGTTTGGCGAAGCAGATTGGCCAATTTGGAAAAGAAAGGTGCGAGACTTGAGTGGACTACCACGAAGGTACACTCGATACAATTGACGGCAAATTGGTGAAACATCAACCCTTGGCAGATAATTCTTCCGAATTCGAAATTAGGAAGCACAAACTAGTAAGCGATTTATACCGTAAGGCAAATAGTTATGGAAACCCATGATTTCGAGTTCATTGCAGATGTGGTTTATCACAAAATAATGGAAATAAAGAAACAGCGCATGAGACGTGGGAAGCCCTACTACTGGATTTTGAAGCGTCAGATCAACTGTTCAAAATATGTAGAGAAT
Organism: Anastrepha ludens; assembly: GCF_028408465.1. Taxonomy (NCBI): domain Eukaryota; kingdom Metazoa; phylum Arthropoda; class Insecta; order Diptera; family Tephritidae; genus Anastrepha; species Anastrepha ludens. The sequence goes on from NC_071501.1 coordinate 70,735,957, forward strand.
TTTTATGGGGAGGACGTTTCACCCCACTTTGGGATGTTAATAAATATATGGAACGAACTAAATAATGACTTGAAATTAAAGAATGATAATGCACTTCCTGGCCTTTTTTTTGTTTGTAAAGTGCTGCAATTTTTGCCGAGTGATTTCGAGAAGTGCAGTGCTTCTAGTGTGGCAGTAATTGCTTAATACTTAAAGACCGACCATTGTTATGGTATTCCACGCCTACCGGGCGCTCTCTGGTTGTAATTAGCCTTACCGTGGTACCGGGGCACTATTGCGGCTCGTCTTAGGACCTTCACTCGTGGGACTTATGTCTGAACTGAATGCATTTAAACTTGATGCCTACTACAAACCAGGTCAGCAGAGATCTTTCGGCAGCCTCTGGTGAACAATTGCCGAAAGCAACAAAATGCAACGAATGCCCGGCCACTGTCAGAGCGCAAATTGAGATGGAAGTTGACGAGATGGGCCTACATCCAAATAGGGAAACTTTCGTTTTATCTTCGGAAGAAGAGGAAAAACTTCTTACTTCTCCCTCACGAAGCACAGGCTTGGTAGAAGCGAAAGTTAAAAAGATACGGCTCAGTGTAACGCCAGAAATCGACTCAAGTACTTCTTGGGTCAAGGACACTTTATAGAGGAAGCGCGACAACTTGCCCAGCAGCCAATGAGAGTGAAGCGTCAACGCTGAAGCAGCACCACATCAAATCTCTCTCAAACCAGCTAACTTGGCGTCTTTCACCTCTGGGTTAGGCGTTGTTGCCTTTGTCCCTTCGCCTTCAGTTATGACAGCAATATTCTAGGAGGATGCTGCATGCAGCACTAAGCTGGGCATCATACCGCCTGATTATCCGGTAACGAGATGGCCTACCGGACATTCAACATGCTAACCTGGACGCAAGAATGAAGAAGCAAAGCGGCAATACTAAGCCGATTTTCAATAGCTGCACCTCCGTCCAGGATATGTAGTTGTATCATTTGGAGTGTTTGAGAGAAAGATTCTGTGAACCTTTACACGTTGGTGACGGCGTGTATTGTAGGCGATGGAACAATGAGCTGTATGAGCTTTACGACGACATACACATTGCGCAGCGAATAAAGGTTCAGCGGCTTCGTTGGCAGGATCATGTCGTCCGAAGACCTCCCCTGCGTTGGAAAGATCAGGTGGAGAAGGACTTGGCTTCACTTGGTGTGTCCAACTGGCGCCAGGAAAAGAAACAACTGGCGCGCTTTGTTATACTCGGCCAAAATCGCGTAAGCGGATATCGCGCCAATCAAGAAGAGGATGGGATATTCTCTGCCTTTTGCAACAGGGAACCCAATACATTGTCGAGACTATATAAAGCAAGTTATTGCTAGGATATATACCTACAAATTAGGCAGAAGTAAAGGTTGTATTTAATCCAAAGGTAGGGGGAAAATCCGAACAATTCCCTAAGTCAAACAGATCTATTAGTCTTAGCTCATTCTTCCACAAAACAATGGAAAAAATAGCCTTGCAACTACTATTGAGCTTAAGCAAATCGCAGTACGCGCTTTTATGGGCATGTCAGGAGCTTTCGATAATAAATCCCATGAGGCAAATGGATTTTGACAACGCCAGAGGACGATATTGCAGAGTTAGCTATAAAAGCCGACAACATAATGGGAGTTTCGACAAAGAATAGCAATATGAACGTCGTCAGTACTCCTGATGACATTTGAACTGCAACCTCTGACTTGGTGATCAGCGCATCGGATTTGGCTATAGCGAATTGCATAAAGAATACATTTGTGACGGTGATACTGCGCGCATGCAGCTTTCCAGAAAAAAACGTACAATAAGGCCTCGAGCAACAAGCGCAACTTTCTGTTGGTATCGTCGCATATTTGGTGAAACTGCAACACGATGTCGCCAGTCATGTGCTTATTGCAAAACCCTATTGGAAAAATAGCCAACCCTCCGTTTAGAGCAGCTACCGCGGAGCCTACCAGTTCAAGTCGCCTTTACGTTCGGGATAAACTATTCTCCCAAAAATTTCTCATTGACACGGGGGCATGCAAATAGGCACATAGGACACGAAGCGCATTGCGGACTTGTTTTTACATTTTCCCCAGTTATTCATAATCGCAGAGGTAGCACATCCGATTCTGAGCGCTGATTTTTTGCAACACTTCGACATTTTAGTGGATGTAAAAAATAAATTGATCATCGGCCGTATAACAAACTAACTATTTGCCAAATAACAAAGCCATTACGCAGTATTATCTTGGGGGCAACCGACTTTTATAAAATATTAATACATTTTCTATGCTGATCTTACCAATGACTTGCACAAAGTACGATATTTTATTGAGATGAAAAGTGCAACCGTGGTACACAAGTGTGCCGTTTCTCGCCAACGAAGTTAGAGTGTGCTAAAAAAAGAATTCGAGTATTTGCTGTACCGAGAAATTTGCCTACGTTTGAAAATCCGGTGAGCCAGTCCATTACATTTGGTACAGAAATCCAACTGGACCTGGAGACGTGGTCTGATACATTCAAGACTTTTGTGGAAACTTGTAGGGCAAGAAAATCTTTTCTGTGATTGATTGCATGAAAGAGTACACCAAATTCCGGTGCATCCAACAGGTATTCCGAAAACTGCTATATTACCGTTTGGTTTATTTAACTATATGATACATGGGCTTAGGAACGTCGCGCAAGCTTTCCAGCGTTTGTTTTTCTTACCTCGACGATGTACTCGTCGCTAACACGACTCCGAAGATGGCTACCGTGAGAGAGGCTCGGTAAGCAATGTCAAAAAATGCCAACTAGGTCAAGGTGAAGTGGAATTTTTGGACCGTCTCGTGTCGGATAAAGGTATCAAGCCGTTCCTACGGAAAGTAAAGGGCGTACGTGAATTAAAAAAAACTGAAAAAAAATCACTATTTAAGAAGATTTTCGGTTTTTGTCTCATGCCGCTGCTACCGAAATTCCACTGAAAAAGCTGATGGGCTCCTACAAAAAGCTTGATAAAATAGTGATCGCTTGGACAACAGAAGCGACACAAGCTTTTGAAGCGGAGACGGTACTTCCAGTCAGATGCATTAATATCAGATGCTTCGGACATCGCCGCTGGCGCAGTACTTCAGCAATGGGTTAGAAAGAGCTGGAAGCTTTTAGGTTGTAACACGCAGAAATTTAGTCCAATCGAACATAGATACAGTGCGTATGACCGAGAGCTTTGGCAATTTTCAAAGTCCTTCGACACTTCATTACTTTGTAGAGGGAGCGAGTTTTACAATATTTACTGATTACAAGCCGTTAACACATGCTTAACACACAACCTCGCCAGGTAAATTGCATCAACCAATTCTCAACCGATATTAGATACATCCGCGGCGCTGACAATCTCGTAGCTGATCTGCTCTCGAGAATTGGAACCTTTACTTTTCCGCTGCCGTTAGACATACTGCAATTACACGACGAACAAGATACAAGCGATAAGTTGAAAAAACTGTTAAATGGTAAATCTACCTCTTTGCATCTGATCAGACATCGACTTCCAGGTAAGGACAACTTCCTTAAATACTCTTCCGAGAGGTTAAACCTTTCTACAAATTTAATATTTTTTACTTATTGTTCTAATTTTATTCCGTTTGGTCCATATGCCTTTTTTCGAATGTTTTTGCTCAGGAAATTTTAATTAATATTTACAGTAAACCCCCTAATAGGCGGAAATTATTGGTTCCTTTAGTTTTGTGCGGTTATAAGAGACATCCACTTATGGGCTAGTCATTTGGATCAAGAGCACAATGAAGTTGTGTATTTGTTCGATTGCAAAAGTATGCTTTACTGTATTCAGGTTATCAGACTTTTTTGTGACTTAGTTGTGCAAAAATTTCTCGCAAAAGTCAAAACATTGCTCATACTTGAATGATCTGGATATTCAGTAAGCTTTTAAGTTTTTTTAAACCTCTTTGAAAAAGTTAGGCAATAAAGGTTTATAAAAAAAAATAACAAAAATTTAATAGAAATAAGATACGCTAAGAAGTTAAGCGACTTTAGTTATTGTAATATTTTGAACGACTGTTAATCAGCTTCTCCTTTCCAAACCAAAAATTATCGCTGCAACATAACAACATTTTTCAATAACGGTCAGTTTAATTAAACTATATTCACTTAATTAAAATTCACTTCAGTGTAGTTGTGACTATTTTTAAAATTTCACATATTTTTTCTCCCTCTCCCTTCAAATTTTATTGTAGTACTTGCATTTCTTACCAGAATGGGCACCAACCAATGTAGCACTGGCATAGGTTCTCATTATTAGTCGCCTGTTGTATGAGCAGATCTACTTGCTGTGGCACTGCCACACTATTCTGCGTTTGGAAGTCTGTGCCATTTAATTTGCTTTTCACACGCTTGATAACTTTGCTTGCCTTGCTGTTCGTTATGTCGGCTACCATCATTGGACCGCCTACCATCAGATTGACACTCATTAGTTGGCTGTGTAGCAACGGTTCTTCGACGGAGTTGCTGAGACTGCCATTGCCGCCACCCAAAATGCCTGAGCCACCTGGCTCGTTATTTGACTTGGAACGATGATTTTTATCCATGTCGAGTAAACGCCAATTGAGCAGCGGATCGTAGACGAAGGCCTCTAGTACAGCCATGAGCGAATCCTTGTTGCGACGCAACACTAACATGACACTCTCGCAAGTGCGTCGATATGTACCCTCAATACCAGTCACTTCCATTGCCTTGATCAGCATACGCGTAAGGCGGAAGGGTATCTTTTCGGGGAATTTTTCACGCGTCATTGCCACCTCAAAGCAATCACCGAAATCAATATGTAGTATTTTGCCACTCATACGATCTAACATCAGATTGGAGGGATGTCGATCTCCCAAGCCGAGTATGTACCCCACCATAGACATGACGGCCAGCGAGCGTGTATAATTCGTGCGACGTTCGAACCATACTTCCGACGACGGTGACTTTAACCACAGCAATTTGGCGAGATCATCGCCATGCGTTTGCGCTAGTGCGCATTCGAATACTTCGACCTTTTGCATCAGTGTTAGGTGATCATAGTCGGGTGAGACACTCAACATGAGACGGTGCTCTTGATTGAGCGGCATATTTCTCTTGTCACGAAAGTCGCGTATTAGCGTGTGCAACGTGTCGCAATGTGGCACCCAGCCGATGAGGCCTGAATTTGTGCTCAGCGGTATGACGGCATAGCGCTGTATAGCCAAGTTACGGCGGAAGGTGTCTGGATCGTCCAGTAGCAGCGTATTTACGAGCGAGAAAAGTTGCATAACACGCTCATCTTGACGCAAATCTTCGTGCCCCTTCAAGAGATACATATAATCTTTACCGTTTGAACCACGTAAACAGAGCTTGCGTGGACGCTGTTTCGAAGTGATTACTTGTAGATTAGTTTTGATGTAGTCGATGCGTATCAATTCCTGGTTGGGATTGTAGGAGCCGGGAACGGCCAATTCCAAATTTTTGCACGCCAGCAATTTGGGCGACACGTAGGGCAGTTCAAGTGAGGTCAGTTGTGGCAATTGACGAGATATCTTTTGGAAAACATGGTAATATATGTCCCAGGCGTGATCCAAATCCATTAGCGCGGATGAGGTTTTATAGCGTTGAGTCCACTCGTAAGCTTCGGTTAGTTCACGACCATAGGCTTGCGAGAACGACGTCTCTTTCAGCGTCTGTGGTCCACGCTCGAGCAGCGCATGCAACGGCTCTAGGATATCAAACATTCCATTCACATTGCGATCACCGAAGTAAAGTCGCGACGCCTCTTCAAGACCCTCATGCCATTGCTCGTGCCAAAGTATGGCAACGCGTATCAACTCTTCGCTGCACATCATTGCCTGCTCGACTAGTGTAGGTTTATGTTTGCGCATCGAATCTAGTATTTTGAAGGCAGCATTTTTGCGCGCCACCGATGCCGATTTGGAAGCTACAGTTAGCGGGTAGACGAGCGCCTGCGGATGATATTTGCCAATATCGATGAGCAAATGATGTATCAGTTGGTTCACCAGTTTTCGGTGCGTGTCGATGCGCGCAATTAGCTGAGGTATCACCTGCAGCCAAGTATTGATTTCGATCGATTTCATTCCAGTCAGAAGTGCATCGTAGACCTCCGAATATTGCCCGTAATCAAACCACAGTGTGAGAAGACGTAGAGTGTCTTGCAACGAGTTACCTTTAATAAGGCTGATCGATCGGAAGAAGCCATCTACCGCCTGTACGGCGTATTGCTCGATCATGAGCTTCTCCTTTTGCATTAAAACGTCGCCGTTCATTGTCGTATGCGATAATTTATCTAGCTGCTGTTTTTGCGCCTGCACCACTTTAAAGTTCATATACGCCCATAGATGCCACGCCTTGTAACAGTTGGGATCGTTTTCAGTCGCTTTCTCGAAACAATCCAAAGCACCCTGCACCATTTCTGGTTCGAGTGAGCTCTGCAACTTATTCTGCCACTTGCCGAGCCGCAAATAGCAACGCGCCAACAAACGGTGATCCGCCTGCTTGGCTGCTTCCTCTGGTCCAATACAATTCAATTGTGCGCGATATGCGTTGACAAAACGGCTAAGCTGTTCGTAGGCACCTTGCATATTCTCAGCAGCAGCCATGTGCTTGGTGTAGGCATAAGTAACCTGTGGCTGATTATAAGACAATGGTTCGTTAGGTTGTGTTGATGGATCTGTGCCCAGTAGCATCACGAGTGTCTTGTGCGACAAATGCAGCGAACCAGATTTGCGACATAGACTGGCGTATTTCAACCAAGTGTGCACATCCTCTTGCGGACGCACAACCAATGAGTGCACCTGTATGATGCGTCGCCAATCCTCGACCAACCGCTGACCGCCCTGCAAACGCTTCCACCACATGCTCTTCAATGGTTCACGCCGCTCGGGTATCAGCTTGTATTGTATAACCTCTTCCAATTCGGCCAACATTTGCACACAAACCATAGCGCCATAGGCACGTTCGTATGACTCGCCAGCCATTGAAGTGAGTTCGGTGTCCAACAGATCACGTGTGCCGTCAATTAGGCGTTGCGCAGTCTCAAAGTCTTCATTGTGTACGGCGAGAACTGCACGATAAAAGCTGCCGTCTTGTGTCTCCTCCGGGATACAGCGCACATACTCCTGCATGGCCTCCCAATCTTGTAGGCCCCATGCGGCGACAGCGGCTAGAGGGCCAGCACGCGATCTGGCCTCACGCCCCAGATTGTCCCATTCTTGTTTCGCCACAGTACTTAGCTCCGACCACTCACCTAACGCTTCCAGACAACGCATGTGACCTAAGCGCGCTTCTAGGTCGTTACAGTTGTCTTTTAGATTACCGGAATAGTGCTTTAGTGCCTGCTCCCAATTGTGCAGCTTCTCGTACCAACGACCTTGTACTTTGAACTCATTACTGGCATTGCGGTAGGTAGTGAGTAGACCCTCAGCAGCCTCCTTTTGCTGCAGCTTATTATTGATGAGAATAAGCGATTCGAGCACCTGTAGAAATTGCAGAAAAAAACGAGAAAACAATTAAGGTAGTTTCAAACATAAAAATTGTTGAATTTCAACTAGAAAAGAAATCAAAAATGCTAAACTGGGAAGTGCTAAACTCGGTTGTGGAATAAAATAAATTCAGGGAAGTTATAACTTGTGAGATCGGAGAGTTGGGCGGAAATTTAGTCTTAACATATGAAAAGTGGGCATGGTCTTAATTCTAAATGAGGTGGTGAGCATTATTTTGCTTTATACATGACACACATAGACAGGCCATGTTTTTCTCGTCTATGAAAATTACTGTTATATGGTAAAATATGAAAATTACCGTCAATACCAAACTACTTTGGACAAAGAGTAATATGTGTAAGTATGGAGGGACAAACATGGCTAAGTTGACCAGTCGACATTAAATCGATATTTTTAAATTTTTTATAAAAATATACTTCAATGTGTCACAGAAATTTTATAAGTCAAACTTTCAAACTTAGGACAAAATTCATAAAAATTTTATAAAAAAAAAAAAAAAATGTCATCCAAAATTTCAAACTTTGGACAAAATTCTTTATAAATCTTCTGGGCATGCAGTTTTATAGCTCATTCAATGTGAGTATAATAAAGTGTTAGCTTAAAGTCGCTCAAAATCGTCTGGACTTTTGACAATTTTTTCCATACGATCTTGAGAATTTTAGCCAGATAACATCGATGTTTCTGAGCAAGTTCCAGCCTCAATGTGTCACATCGCATCTCTAAGACGGCCAATTGAATTAGCAAAAGCTGCTAAAAAGAATACCGAGTCTAGTACGTAAAATATTGATTGCTTGATGGGTCCAAATATATATCTCAAAATTCAGCCTACAGAGGACAGTGATATGACTACCTCCAACATTTTGGAAAACCAAATGTATGAAAGTTACACATTTCAGCCAATTATTCGTTCCGGACTTTTAGACACAGCTATTAATGTGATTTTTTTCGCGGAAATAAAACCCGATTATGAGGTTAGATTTAGATTTTAATTAATTTGAGAATTGCAGTTCGATGATCAGCAGTTCATGATCGTTTGTGCCCCCTTCTCATCAGAGTACCTCATCCGAACCCAGTTCCCTTATTAAACTTAAGATAGAGCTGGGTTGGACGAGCATATGTGTTGACTGTTCTTCTGACTGCAAATGGCCGAGATGCCTCAACCTTCTCCGCGCCATAGCACTGCATTCAAGAAGGTGTATTGGATTCTCCTGGGATTGGTCGCAGAAACGACAAGAATTATGAGCTGAACTCTTTTGTAATAAAGCGATACGCCATTTCCCTTTTGTGAATGTCTGATGTTCATTAAGTCGGTAGCAACGATCTATAATACTGCATAACTTTCTCCAATCTCAAATCGGATATGTTGTAATTAACAAAAGGTTAGTATGTTTCCAGCATTGCAGATGTGTATATGATTGTATTGTAACTTAAAAGCATAACATAAATCCCATAAACATTTGGGGAATGATGCCGCAGTGACAATTCTGACGCAGACTCAATCGTAGGAAAACACATTCTACTTTTAATAACTTAATCTATTTGTTTAAAAATTTCGCTACTAATAACTTACCTGTGGATCTTTGTGAGTTTGAAACTCTTCTTCTTTGTAGCGCAGAGCCTTCGCATATGCTCGGCAAGCCATGGCACGCGTACCCAACAACTTGGTTTCAATTGGTATAGGGTCCTTATCACAGTGCTCCATGAATTCGGCTAAATTCAAGATTGTTTGAGTGATCTCCGGCATATCAGTCACTTGCAATGCTTGTATTAACGATTGCGTAAGCTCGTGCTTGTGATCAGGTGATAGCTCTGTCCAACAAGAAATAAAGGCCGCATTGAACAGGTCGCGCAGCAGCTTGTCATAGTCTTGTGCGAGTGCGTGGCAAGCGCGCAACGCTTGTGAACGTGATTCCTTCAATAAACCGATTGATAATCGCTTTAGCCACTCGACCCAATCGTCTTTGGACACACGACGTGTCACCTGCCAGGCAGCGCGTAAACTGCTTGTGGAAACAATAAGTCGCTTCATGGCGAAATTGCCGCCACTATTAGGCGCTAGTAGTTCGGGTGATTTAAATTTAGCCTGTCGCATGTGGAACTCATCGTCCAGGCACATTGTGGTATTACTTTGGATTTTCGTCAATAGTTTCTCGTATTTCGAGTCGACAATGCGATGCTTTGCGATGGTGCGTTCAACAAGTGGTACAAAAACGAGGTATTTCTTACCCAGCTGTATGACTACCGAACAGAGGGTGGACATGGCTTGTTCGCGCAACTCTGGCTCTGCTTCAAGCACACGAACTAATGGATGTATAATGCGCGAAGAGAAGTCAGTAAAGTCAAGTATCCATGCGAGATGGTCGATGGTTTCTAGAGCCACGAGTGAAACTTGTTGCGGCACATATGGCGCGTCGAACAACTTTACAATTGGCGGCACAATCAAGTGCAGATAGTCATCCAACGTGTTGCCGAACTTTTGTAAAGCTTGCAGCAACCGCTTTGTAACCATGCGATCCTTGGAAGTGTCATGCTGTAGCACACGCAAAATTTGTGGTATCAATTGTGACAGATAATTACGAAATTCACAGCCCAGAGCCAATGCAATTTGCTCAATCAAGTTGATTAAGGTTAACTGCAGAGGCGTGTAGACAGTCCAAAACTCTTTAATTAACTTAAAAATATCACTCATGTAGCTTATAATGTGTTGCTTAACGATCTGTACCAATATGGCTAACTGCTGGAAGAGGAATTCGCGCAAATTAATATCAGCCGTGCGAACGTTCTCCAGCAAACTGGGCAACACTTGCGCCAGATAGGGCACACATTTAATGGCCAAACTTTTGAATATCAATGTTATTGCCTGCACCACGCTGGTATGACGGCTGCTGAGTGTGGGATCACGCAAAATGCGCATTAGTGCTGCAATCGCCACAGCCGGATAGTATTCATCAAGGACATTACTCATATTCACAAGTAGCTCCGCAGTCGAAATATCCTGATTCTCATCCACTTTGAAGTCACTCAACGATATGAGCACACTCTCTTTCTGACTATCGATTAGCCCTTTATTCATTTTGTGCTTGTACGGATCCATGGCTCCCAACAGACCCAGTACTCGTATTGTCTCACGACGTATGGATCGACGTTGCTCAGTTTTCAAAAAATTTATAAGTATATCAATAAGTCCCGGATACTTGTGATAGGGTGTGACTACACGACCAGTAGCGCTAATCAATTGTCCCAGTGTCCATAGCGCAACTCCACGTTTCTCCGGACTGCCAGCATCTCCAAGCATTTCGAGGAGAATGGAAAGTAAATCGTCAGCCCACAATTCCATCTCGTTGGAACCGCCATTCACTTCAGCCAAGTCACCAATCGCGCGCAATACATTCAATATAACTCCGGGGTTGGGGTCGGCTTCGCGTAATTTTGGCACAAGGATGGTAAGTATTGGATGCATGTAAGATGAAATCAATCTGCAAAAAATTATAAAAGCATAAGTACATCAAGTTTAGTCCCTCTTATTGGTTTCATCAGAAAAAAGATAACAAGCAATGACTTACCTTGGTGTACTGATAATCAAGTGATCCAGCATCCTTGCACTCTGCTCCTTATTACGACTCATGCCCGAATGTTCCAGTTCAGTCAGGAGTTGTATCATTATTTTACGTAGTTTAGGCATTACATAGGCCGGATTCATAGCGGACAATCGCCCCACTGTCACCATAGCCAATTCGCGTATTTCAAAAATTTCATCATTTAAAGTAATAAAGAGCGCACTTAACGACTCGGGTTGCGCCAACTCGGCATCAAAGGTTTCATCCAATGAACGCAGTATACGTATGCGCACATTACAATCCATATCGGTAATGGCAACAATTAGTAAACGTTCAATGACATGTGAAACAGTTTCGCTAAGTGTATTGGAGCTCTCTGAACTGTCAGCCGATTGTACGGCAAGTTTTAGTAATCGTGTGCATGTTTGCACCGCTTCCAAGCGTATTTCTTGTTGTTCATGATGAATGAAATGATCAGCACAACGTTGTACAAAATCGAGCATATTTTGTTCCTCGAAATTAAAGCTGCCAAGCGTTTTTAGTGCCAGTACGACGGTAGGTACATCGTGTTGCAAGTTCATCGATGCATCTAATGGTATGGTGGCCAGTGTTTGATAGGGCATGGATAACGGTTTATTCATTAGTACTTGCGACAGTACACGAATGAGACCTTCTGCAATAGCAGACTTAAGATGTGGCACATTTTCTGCAAGTTCACGCAAACAAACCGTCAGTGCAGGCGAAAGGCCACTAAAGAACATTTGCTCGAGGATATTGCGTACATCTTCGGTGATGCCAGATTTTACAGCGTTGGCAAGCAGCGTAATGCAATGAAAAATAGCTGGATCAATTCCTGCTTTACGTTTACTGGGTGCGATCTTTGGCGGTAGTGCTATTTTTATGGCGCTCATTATTGCTCTTAAATGCTTGTCAATGTCACGCTCGACGGCTACAGCTATGTAACCAATTGTGACATATGCAATATTTCGATCCTTCTCTTTACGTGGTACAATACTGAGCAAATGGTCAACGCATTCTTGTAAATAGCGTTGCACGAATACTTCACGATTGAATGCGGCTAGGCGGGGAAGTATTTGTAGGAGCGCTTGCTGAACATACGGTGATTTTGAAGTGCGCTGCTCGAGCACATTATCGCAAATGTTTATGTAGTTTTCTGTGAGTATCTCACGCGAATAGGCGGACTCCAGCACTGTTACCTATAAGAAAAACAATCACGATTAAGTTATGTTCGAATATATATGTACATATTTCTAAACATTTCTTTTTATATCTAAATTTTTTAATATAATTACCGACGAAAACTTGTGCGTTCCACCATGTTGCCCATCATGTTCTAAATGCATGTGCGTCGAACCTAGTTTACTTATAAATGGTGCTTTCAAGCGAGGCACTAATGTGGTTAGTTGACTACCAACAGAGGTGGAGTGTATGACTTCACCGAATTTGTTATGTTGTGCGTCAGGAAGCAGTGCTTTCAATGCAGCGTAACGGCGCTCCCAAGTGGCATGCGAACAACGGAAAAGTTCGTTCAGTATTATAAGACCACCATGAATTCGATCTTCGCGGGTCATTCCTTTTTGATCTTTTGTTCCTGCTGGTTCTGCTACGAAGCTCGCGCTTGCTTCTTGGTAACATGTTTTATACCACTGTGGTTCACTTGATTGCTTAGTGCTTTCGCGTTGAGATGTTACTATAAGTGCGGCACGTAAAGCCTCGCCTGCTGAATCGCGTATAGCAGCTTTTGGGTCGAAAATAGCATTAAAAATATGATCAAAAAATGTAGAAATCTGTTGATAAAAGTATGTAGGCATGGCTATAGCCAATTCGCGGAGAATAAAAACAGAGGCGTGTCGTCGGTACTACAATAAAATAGAATTATTAAAAAAGTCCCAACGGATGATATCTTTGGTTTACATACCTCTTGCCGATCACCACTTAACATCTCGAATGCCCGTTTTATATCAAAATCAATTGATTCTGCCCCCTTCGATCCAGGCAAGTTAGCCAATTTCACCAACGTACGAGCAGCAATCTCCATTACAGTGGTATCATTAGAAGGTAGCAGCGTGCGCAAATGGTTGTAATACGGTGAAATACGTATCATTGTATTCACTACATCGCCACTGATTAGGCATTCTGCAAATCAAAGTAAGAACGCATTAAAAAAAAATCAACCTTAGAAATTTATAACTACGCACTTATGGCTAAGACAGCGCCTTTCTTGTCATTAATGTCAGCAGAATTTACCATGCTGAATATTTGGTGGTTAAAATCGTCGAAGAAAGCCACTAAGTCCTCTTGCGACATTTCCCGTAGCTCCGTCTTTACATACAGAAATAAATCTTGAGCTGCTTTGCTTTGCACATTGCGATTTCGCGACTTTAGGCCAGCAACGAATTGTTGCACCAGTGCTCCAGTCGACATTTTAAAGGTTTTTTATACTACCCAGGCTCTTTAGCAAATATCCGTTATTATTTAGCAACTATTAGCTCCTCCGGTTAAATGTTTGCTATTTTCCAACTAGCGGTGCATCGTTTGCTCGATGGGGTGTCGTAGTAGCAAGTCTCATGGAGTGTCTCATACATACACTTTGAGGTTAAGTTGAACAATGAATATTGAATTTGTCTGCTGAACGTTTTACTACATTTCTTACGGCACAAAAATTGATGAATAAGTAGTACCAGTGTGTTCACAACTGTTTTCAGTAAAAAAAATCACTCTACTTAATACTTTATTAAAATTTTCACTAGTTTTTCACAAACCTACTCAAATTTACACAGTTTTTCCGTCTGGCTCACTTGTCAACTGAAATGTCGTCAAATTCGCCGTACTACTGCGTAAAAACAAAAAACACGGCATATTGCGCGTAAATTGGGCGAATTCGATGTAAACAAAAACTTTTTTTACGAAACCAGCGAGACGCGAATTTAGCGGTAATGACGGGCATTGTGAAAAACAAAGCAGATTCCCTATGAATGTGTAGGTATTGAGAACTCATATGCTCTTATCAGAGAACGTTCATATATATATACATTAACGTTCTCTGGCTCTATGGACTACGAACAGTGTGAATTGTCAAAAATGAAGTCGAACGACGAATACAAATTTTACAAACCCAGCGAGACAGCGTGGAAATTCTTAACAGAAACGAGTGTAGTGTATTCCTATTAATGTACAATGCTTTGACCAGTTTTTGGTTTATGTAGGTAATCAAATTGTGAGACATATATAAATCATCAATGATAGAATATAAGATTGCCAAAATTTACATAATACATACATATAATTATTAATTTACATACACATAATGAAAATGTCACCCAGATGAACTAAACACGTTTCCAATGGATTCATCTCAGCATATGTTCCATCAGGCGTTCAAATGATGCTGGCGCGTTGCATAATCCGAATGGTATCATAGAAAATTATTACAACTTATCTCTCATGCTAAAGGCAGTCCTCAACTTCCACATGTCAGTAAACATTTTTTAAATGAATCGTGGAAATCCATTTCGCACCGGTTAAAGTGTCGAGAGTGTCAGCTATTCGCTTCTTATAATCCATACAAAACTGGGTGCTACCATCTATCTGATTTTACGAATTTGCTTTGCTTTGCATCTCCCCTGTCTATTCCATGTTCCACAATGGCAGTTCTTGCAAACTTTCCGCAATCACTGTTGAATATGCCACCGTATTTCTCCAGCAATCTCTTGTATTTCGTTCTCGCTAGCCCTTACTTCTAGCAACCAAGTCATTATGAAGTCGTGGGTTTTATTCTGCTTTCTAGAAATATTCGCTTTCCTGGCCCAGTTTACTATACTTCTACAGTCATTAAAGTCATTTTGCCCCTTACTAACACCCTCGTGTATTTTTCCGTGATATCCAGTGTTCTTCCCACGATTACGGAGAATCCGTTTCGTCAGCAACCTCTATGACCCATACTTCACCTGCCTACAGCCTCCTTTCACTTTAGCCCATATGACTGTTTCAGATTTAGGCGGCATCATTCGACGGTGACTCTTCTGAGCTTTCTTTCAATGTGCTCATACCCGGTGCTCAGAGGTATCTCCATATTCTAAAACGACAGAGCCCTTTTACCCCAAACTAAAGTAAAACCGTGCCGCAGCATAAACTCCAAGCCAATTATTACTCCATCCATGATTTAAGCCAGTAAAAATTTGAGATCAACTAACAAAGCTCCAATAAAAAACTCGAAACATGCCTTTCCCGAAATCGTATTTGCATTTCTGTCCTGTATCTGTCTCTCCTGTATCTATTTGAAGCTTATAGTCAATGAATGGTTACACATTATTGTTTACCAAGTCTGACAGATCATCGAGCTTGTCGCACCTGTGTTCAGGTAAGCACCTGGGATCGACAGAATAAAAGTCACATACTAATTGCAGTACAACTTGTTTGCTGTAATTATTACGCCTTATCACTTAGCCTCTCGTTTACACCTTCACATGGACTATTGGACTATTTATGCATCAACGAACCGGCACTTGAGAATGACATGATGTCTGAATACATGAGGTTTGAATAATCGCCCATATCCATACGAATATTGAAATATTTAACTGATTTATTTGCTAAATCTATAAAGGATATTTCAGGTCGCAGTGCGTAACAATTTTATCTGTCGATCCATCTACGCACTATATCATATGTATATGAAGGTGCGCATATTTCGTGGGCTAATCTCACAATAATCTCTCGTGTTATGAACACAAAAATAAGCAATAAATTAATCATTGTCGAAAATTAGTTAATCTACACAGTAATCTCTATACCATATTTATTGTCCATATTAATCCATTCGAGAGATTAATAATATTTTTCAATTAAGCTTTCAAACAAACAAAAAAACAACACAGTGCAAGAGAATATAATTGTACATTGAAGTGAGTGCATCAAAGCATAGAGCGCGAAATGAGAGTGCGCAAGTTTTCTGACAGTGTTACCGCTGTACGATGATATTTGTAATTTCGGCCTTTTGGAGCGTCAATCTTAGCGAATTGTTTAAAACTTGACTTACTTTTTTTAATTAATGCAGTTTCTTCTCTTATATAGGTATATATTGTATATGTATTATATATAAAATGGTATTATATATATGGATATACATAAATATATAATAACCAAAAATTGTTTATTATAATCAGGTAACTAGTTTCATAGCGTTTTTTGTTTTTGAATATGACATCCGGCATATTTCTGCCGCGGCTACGAGTTACATGGTTCATTCGTCTTTGGTGCAGTCCAATTCTGGACTACTATTTCCAATAAATCTGGTCGTATGGCGTCAATGTTGGCTTGGATATTGCAATAAATCGATTGTGAAGCACGCTGTACGGCAAGTTGCGTCGTCTTGTTGGAACCAAATGTCGTCGATGTTTAGTTGATTAATTTTGGCAATCAATTGATTAGTTAACGGCAATTTCTGCTTCATTTCGACAGAAATAAAGACCTATGATGCCGCCAGTGATTTATGAACTTCACGCATGGATTTTTTTTTCAAATTAAATTTCCACAATTTGGAGGCATTGTTGTGGCCAAACCTTACTTTACTAAAAAAACACCTGATATGATTGTTTGATCACAATTTTTTAGTTACTTAAAGTTTGGCTTATTATTATTCATTAATTTAAAGTTTTGGTGTTCCCTTAAAAAGTTTTTTATTAATTCGTGTTATGTCGAAAATTGCTACTAAACACATATATGACAAAAGTTGTTCCCATTTACAATATTACAATAAATATCGTGAGATGATATACTGTCGTGTGTACATATGGTGTTAGGAAGTGGGTGCAGTGACCCCTTTTTCCATGTGACCCTGATATTTTGCCGGCTCCTGAAAATCGTCAACGGTAACACTGCCACCGGCTTTCAACATATAAGTATGTATGCATGTGTGCACGTATGCTATACCTTTATGTACACCACTAGGCTAGAGAAATATTGCAAACATTCCTAAAATTCAATTGTGTACAAACTTTTCAACTATAAGGGTAGCTCTATAGTAGTCAAACAGGCAGCTCAGCTGAACAACAACAAAAAAATGTTAGTAGAAATTTCTTTAAAAAAGTGTTTGAATTAATAAAGAGTGCACTACCATAAATTGTTTATTGCTCAATAAAAAGATATACCCACATATACTCGTATGTGCATGTATTATTGGAAAATGAAAGTCGAACAAAGGTTAAAATCGAATTGTGTTCTAAAAATGGCAGACTAATAGATGAGTGTGTATGTATTTTTAAAATTGTGAAGTGGGTAATGCAAATATACGTGTACGTATATATGCATATGCTGGTGTAATGGAAAAACCTTTTAGTGTATGCTAATTGAATTTACTATCGTCATTCAGTTTTTTTCAATTAAATTAAATTTACAATAACATGCTTTTATGGCGGCTTCATAAGAAAATGTGGCTTATAAGTTCGCCAAATGTAGGAGTTGTCGTTTTAGCTCTTGAACCTTCCTCCAGAAACAATGAAACAACAACTAGAAATAAAAGAAAAACGAGAAAATTCACTAGTAACACCAACGAAATTCCTTGCGAAAATGCTGACTCTGATGAGCGAACACTTTGAAGATTTTTTAATTAGAACTGTGGTAAAAGCACAAAAAAACTGTGCTTAATCTTTTTTTAAGAGTATATTCGTTAAAAAAGTGAAATTTATCCATTCTAGCTGATAAAACCAAGCAAAGTTAAGGTGAAATTAATTGCTATTTGCACATGGCCTAAGGGCGGACTTTATATTAGTATCGATGATATCTAAAAGTACATATTCACAAATTCGCATACCTACATGCATATCTACATATCTAAAAGATAACAGTTCTTTCTAGGCTGACTAAAGTTGGATTAATTTAAATTTATACAAAGTGTAAATATGTGGAAAAATACCAAGACCATGCCACAAATTGGAGGTGGAGATTCGGCCAAACACCTAATAAAGGATGTAGGCGCCAATTATATACATATATGTATAAGTATATATAAATATATTAACAAAATACATATTTCATATTTCATGACACGAAACCAATTGAACATATACACACATGTATGCACATATGCATACAAACATATTGGAACTGCTTTGATTTTAGAAATACGCCACACGGAAAATAAAAACTTTTGGCAGCAAAATGAGCTGAAAATACATTTTCCTTACCATATACGATAAAGTTTGACTGGTATATTATTATATTTTACTGCAATCCCTTCATTTCCTCCTCATACAGTGTAACAAAAGTAGGCAAAATAAAGACATTATTAATTAAAAAAGAATGGACAAATTTTATTAGAACTTTTAGCTGCAAGTACATGGGCTGAAAAGCCCCGGTCCTAAGAAAGAAAACACGTTATTTTTTGTTCAAAATTGGCTTTATTCGTCAACGTAATTTCCATCAAGAACAACGCAATCATTCCAATCTGCTCTAACATTTCAATACCACTTTTGTAGAACGATATTTTGCCTCAAAATAGGCCTCAGTTTCAGCTAAACCTCCAACCCGTCGGAGAAAATACAAATGAATCAAATTATTTTGCCACCGTAAAAATAACCGACGGCAAGAAATCCGTCTCCGGCTCAATTCTGTGCAATTTGGTGCTATTAATGATCCGTCAACCCGGTACCCGCTGTCCGCTGCAATTCTGTTCAAGGGTTAACACTGCGCTGTTTAAAATAGTCCTTTAAGATGAGACACCGCAGGGATCGCTTCTGGACACTTTAATAGCTCTTTTGACTATTTTTCAATAGTCATACTCTTTGTATGCTTTTCCTAAATTTTCCATTTGAGATCTCTTTTGTCACGTTCAGCTTAAACCGACAAATATATCTTTCTTAGCTTTTTGTAGTAAGCTGTATGAAGAAACATGGGCGGCACTCAGTGAATTTTACTGTATAAGAATCAGTTTTTTTTAAAATTCTATTATCTGCCTCTATTCCTTTATTATTTAATATTGACGCAAACTAATTTTTTTTATTTTATTTCGAACGTTATTATTTTGACACTAAGTTACTATTTTTACACTATGTCTGGAAGCTTAATGCAGAATTTTTAAAGCATAGTTTTCGGGTTTATATGACACGTCGATTTCTATGGCGACGAATTTCTGGTCGACATTTAATAACACTTTAATTTTATGGGTTTTTGATCGTTGAAGTTTCCTTATGTCTCATAAATTTCGGCGAATAGTGTTGCAGACTGCATTGTAAAGGGTGATTTTTTAAGAGCTATAGGAAAGTTTTTCAAAAAAACACACGTAAAATTCAGAAAAGTACATGAAATTTTTATTTAATTCGATGGACTGTACCATATAATTTATTGTTTGAAGATTATTTCATGCAAATGTTGACCGCGACTGCGCTTCAAATGGTCCATCCGCTTAGTCCAATTTTCGCATACTCTTTCCAATGTTTCGGCCGGTATCTCACATATAAATGCTTTAATGTTGTCTTCCAATGCGTTGAAGCCAGGCTTGTCTGAGTAGACATGTGCTTTAACATAGCCCCACAAAAAATAATCTAAAGGCGTTATATCCCACGATCTGGGTGGCCAATTGACAGGTCCCGAACGTGAAATTAAATGTTCACCGAACTCGTCTCTCAACAAGTTCATTGTTACGCGTGCTGTGTCGCATGTGGTATCGTCTTGCTGAAATCACGTGTCATGCACGTCAAGCTCTTGCATTTTGGGCAAAAGTTGGATATCATTTCACGGTAGCGCTCACCATTCACAGTTACGTTACGATTCGCAGCATCTTTGAAGAAGTACGGTCCAATGATACCTCCAGCCCATAAACCGCACCAAACTGTGACCTTTTCTGGATACATTGGTAGCTCTTGCAATTCTTCTGGCTGATCTTCACTCCAAAATCGACAATTCTGCTTATTTACATACCCATTGATCCAAAAATGAGCTTCGTCGCTGAACACAATTTTTCGATAAAAAAGTGGATCTTCGCCCACCTTTCCAAGAGCCCATTCACCAAAAATTCTGCGTTTCGGTAGATCGTTCGGCATCAATTCTTGGACCATTCTTGTATTTTGAAAGGCTTTACACCTAAATCCTATCCGGATACTAGAGATAGCACAAAGTTCTTGCTAGGGAACGACCGAACTTACGCTTTGGCTTCGACCACAAAAGTTCTGTTCGGTTTCGTGATTCCGCTTCGATAAAAATACTGAATTTTAGCCTAACATATATACCTATATATACAAGGTGGTGCAAAAGTAACCTTGCGATGTTTTTTGGCTGTAATTACAAAAAAAAAAAATGAAAAACTTTGATTCTTCTTGTGGATTATTTTTATTTGGTGTTTTAGTTTTTTTTACATCAAGTCGAGAATATGATGTCATGTAAATGGCCGCCGCCACAGTTGGTTGCCATTTGAGCCCTTTTTATGGCATTTTCCATCACTTTGGCCAAAACTTCCGGCGATAGGTCCTCACATTCTTGACGGATATTGTGTTTAAGAGCTGCAAGAGTCTGAGGCTTGTTGATATAAATCCGCGACTTCAAATAGCCCCACAAAAAGAAGTCTGGAGCGGTCAAATCAGGCGATCTTGCTGGCCAGTGCAAATCGCCAAAACGGGAGATTAGGCGCCCGGAAAATGCATCCTTCAGCATATCGGTTGTGGCACGTGCAGTGTGTGCCGTTGCACAGTCCTGTTGGAACCACAAGTTTTCCAATCGCAATTCATCAAGTTGCGGCAAAAAGAACTCGTTGATCATTGCTCTGTAGCGCTCATCATTCACAGTAACCGTTTGGCCCGCGACGTCTTCGAAGAAAAAAGGTCCGATGACTCCTCAAGCGAAAACAGCACACCATACAGTGACTTTGAGCGGATGTAATGGCTCTTCGTGGGTTACACGCGGATTTTCAGTGCCCCAGAAGCGTAAATTTTGAACTTTTTAGTTTCTTTTCCCATGCAAAGGGCAAAAATGGTGATATTTTGAAATGATTGTATGGGGAGTTCCAGGGGGTGTGCCACTGGCATGGGTGGATCGGCCGTCCAAAGTTAGTGGGGGTCGGTCATACATTTGGACTCGATTGGAGCACTCTAAATGGGTCAAAGTGGGATTTTTCGTTCGACCCAAATTGGGGGACATCAGAATTCGTTTTAGAGGTATGGTTCCTTCGGCAAAGTTTCTTATTTTGATCCATAGAATACGATTTTCACAGAGCAATAAGCGATTTTTAAATCGACCCGCTCTAATATATATATAAGATATCATATACATATGATAACGATATTATTTGGAGTAATCACATTAAAAAAAATATTTTTCATTGAATAATTTTCATTCTATATTGGTCTCTTTTCTTATAATATCTGCTGCCAAGAAATTGTAATATTTTTGAATACAGGTATCAAAGACCAAATTTTCTGTTGAAATAAATTGTTTCTAAGTATCTATTTACTCCTCCATCCAGTGTGGCTAATGAGCAATTGTTCAGTACGGCAAAGTAAAAAGTAATTTGTTTTTTGGTATTTTTCCAAACACAGGTAAATATTATGAGCCGAAATTACTGTAATAGAAGTTTATGTACTTTTTTCGTTATTTACAATATTACTAAGGAAGGTGGTTTTAAAAAAATATGTGCTTGTTTATTACTTGGCCCCTTGAAAATGCATAGTTCGGTTAGGCCTTAAAAGCAATGTTCGGTGGTTCTCCAGTTCTTACGTAGGTCTGTTCAATTATTTACCCAAATTTGTTGCTTCAAAAATTATAAAAATATTGTAAATTATAGAAATAACTTTCAATGCTTTAATTTTATAAAAATGTGCATGAAGTGAAAGAAATGGCCACAAAACGAGTTAAAGATTCACGATTTGCAATCATTTTAAATAAACCCCATTTTAGTTCCTTTCCAAATGGTCAACAAAAAGTTACAGAATTGTTAGAAATAGTAGTTTGCTTACTTTTAAATTTGGCATAAATTGGTTACAAACTAATTAGTTTCAAACCAAGCTAAAATAATTTTTTGCGAAATAATTCAAATGTTTCATGCAGCGATTGTTACTGATTTTAACCTCCTTTGCATAGATTAATAGAATAGATGTGGATTAATAGAAAGTACAGTCCATCCTTCAACTGCCTTATTTAAGTACAAGATTAAATAGCTTTTGCATTAGGAGAATCAAAAGGTACTGAATGTTTTTCGTTAGATGGCTTTAGTGAGCCAGTACTTACGATGTTACATTACAACGGGTCATATAATATGGGGTGATGAAAGTGATATTAAGCTCGAAAAACAAAAACCGTATTGTACAGTTTTGAGTGTGGTGAAGGGAGTGTCTGTTGTAGATTACAAAATGGAGGTAGCAAAACAAAGTCTATACATTTCTCAGTACCATTACTACCAAGTTAAAAAGTGGGAGGAGATGCCAAAAAAATGTCAGCTCTGTGTGGAGCCAGTTCAATGTAAAATGCGATACCAAAGCCTTGATTCACATTATTTCGTTCTGGTAATGTAGACGTCGAAAATGGGACACGCTCTGACACGCCTACACCAATCGTCGAAAATTTTGATAAAATCATGAACATCGTCGAGACGAACAGGCATGTGAGCTATTATTCCATTGCCCAGGAATTGAGGACTAATCACCCTAAACTTTTTGGATTAATTCTCTTAAGAAATAAAGATAAAAATGTTGAGAAATTTTTACTTCCGTAGTAAATATTACTACATTACGTAAATAATTAAGTTTAACATTATTGAATGCTTGTATTATTTTTTATGTATTCTTTTTTTTGTATTTTTGTACATATCAATAATTTTAGCAACAAAATCACAAAAAAAAAACAATAATAATTACACTAAAATGCTTGAGCACAGTGAGGTCTCTGTAAAATGGCTAAACAAGAACGTGGTTTTGTGTATAGGTGCACTGCTTATTTTGGGTAAAGTATGACACAAATTTTAAAAATTTAACTAAATATTGATTGCTCTAATTTATATTTTTTATTTAATTCATATAATTTTCATTAATTTATAAAATACGTGCGCTCATTACAGTTACTTGTGACTCCACTTTTAATTGAAAAGCTTCAGCATTTATTAATTATTTTTCAAGTGTGCAAAAAAGGCAGGTGTGCATATCAGCGAATACTTGTTTTGGTATTTCAATTTAAACAATTTATTTGTACGTTCGTTTCTGCTTGTATTTTGTACTTTAAGCATTTACAAAGCTCTCTGTAAACATGTATGTATGTGTTTTATATGTTTCGCTAGAATAATCAGTGATTTTTCAGCGTCAGCACACTTCCATATTTACATTCCCAACATGACACATTTTTGCTTTGGGTACTCATATTTCTTTCCACAATGAGTAGGTATTTATTTATTTACAATCACTCACATGTATAGGTTGGTTTAAAAGTAACCAGTAGAGGAATCAATCATATGACATTTTAATATTTCATTTTTTTTTTAATTTGAACACGCAAAAGATTTTATTTCATTAATGTT
The DNA here is from genome assembly GCF_028408465.1 of Anastrepha ludens. Classification (NCBI taxonomy): domain Eukaryota; kingdom Metazoa; phylum Arthropoda; class Insecta; order Diptera; family Tephritidae; genus Anastrepha; species Anastrepha ludens. Next base: position 70,759,555 of record NC_071501.1, read on the forward strand.
AATTCATTATTTAAAGTTGACGTGTCAGTGTACTTTTTTTACAACGCAAAAACCGAATATTGCGCAATGATAGACGGTTTATAACCATCGCTTGGCGCTACAGCTCCTTGTAAGCTTTGGCCTATAAGACGACTTTTCGACATTCTCGTCGTTCGCATACTGTCTTTTTCCAGTTTCGGACTACCAATTTTTGCAGGTTGTTTGCTATTTCGTCGTCTTTGACTACGTGCGCTTGTTATTTGGCGACTGGGTGAGCTCCTCCTCCTGGTTGTTGTGTGCGTTTTCATATTGCTCCATAAATAGGGTTACCTACAATTTTACGGCAGACGGTTTTTTTGAGAAGCTTTTTCATGGTAGAAATACACTTGGGGGGTCGCCATTGTCTGCCAAGGGCTACCGCTTTTAAAAATAAATGTTTCTATTATTTGGTGTTTCATGATCGAAGATTCGAACCTGGGCACTTTCGTAAGTTTGTTACGCACAAATTCACGTGCCGTTTGTAAGCTTAGTCTCCAGTAATATTTTCTGCAGTCTCTCCGCATGCATGCGTGTTATTTGTTCTGCCCATTCGATTCCATAGGACTTAACGAATTTCCTCTCCTCTGTTATATTAACGCATTAATCTCGTAATCGCTTTATATACTCCATTAATCATCTTCCTTTATTGATTCATTCATTGCATGAAACTGGTCTCACCATTGATTGATATATTCTCGTTTTACATTTCTTGTTAATTAGCTTTGATTGGAACATTTTTAATAAAGTACAAATTATTTGCTGCTTTTAGTCTTTTACTGGTAGCCGATTGCATCGCATTGTCGTTACGTCGATTGTCAAATTCATCATTTCAACTGCAAATAACAGTTTAAAATCTTAAGTTCTTCAAATTACCTCATTGTACAAATCACAGTTTTATGAAATTTCAGATTTGAACAAATAAATTAAAATATATTAAATTTTTTATATTTTTTTGAGCTACAAAAAAAAAAAACACTAAAATACCCAAATCAACTTGAATATAATAAAAATAAATTAGAAAGTCCAAAATTTTCTGGTATTATACCAAATCTGAGGTACCGAACCATGCGCACAAAAATTAACGAAACAATTTACAAAAAGTAAGGACATTGAGTTTTATTAAAAAAATGTGATTTAATTTAAATATTCCAGTTTATAAAGACTGTTTTTGTTTAGTTTTTAAATAAATGATGTGCAATAAAATTAAAAAAACATTAATTAAAAAAAATCTACTACTGTTTTTGGATCGAAAAACATTTTTTTTTAATTAACAGTTTTTAAAAAAAAAAATCTGGCAACACCGCTCACAGATAAACAAAAGTCCTAATGCCCTTGAAATCGTAGCCGTTCATAGTTAGTGTTGTTGGTCATGTGCTACTCTCAGATCTTGATGGTACCATGTATGTATTTCGTCTTTTGTTGGTTAATTCTTAGTTATAGGTCAATAATACTTAGGCATTCTTGCAGTTGTTCTAGATTTCTGCAGGCAAAGGTGCATGGTCAAAAATCTGGGCCGTCGAGTTCTTCCCATGATTTTCAAAATTATTATCGCACATGTTTAATGCACTGTATGACATAAGGTTGAAAACTGTTGATTACAACGCACCTCTTTGCTAAATATTAATTCTGTATATTGCGCTCTTTAACGCCATCATCACCAGTCTAAATATCTATCTGGAACACCATAACTTCTTAGGCTAATAGGAATTTTTACTAGCAGCAGAAATTTATAAAAAGGGCAAAATGTTAAAGGAATCTGGTTCATCATTTCTTACTGTTGGGATTGATGGGATTTAGATTAAAAACGTGGTTGTAATAAATATAAATAATTACATATGAAAGGGCTATTCGAAAAGTTAGTGTCGCATTCATTAATAATTCAACAGAGAGCTGTGACACAATATTTTGCAGAGTTTTCGAATAATCGTTACAGAGGTAGTAGAAAATGCTGGAGGATCCTTTCGAATAGGAGGAAAATAATATTACATAAAAAAGCTAATTTCATTCACATTTTACTCTCTTACTTATCAACGAACCTGTACGTTTCGTATGTATACGGATATACTCGTATGCATGAACAGCTGCTTATTATTTTTGCTTTAAAGCAATAGTTACAAAAGCAATTTATGCATGCCAGTTGGCTGCCCATTCCGAAAACTACGCAATTTTCACGCTCACTCCATTCTTCTCACCTTTCTCAACAGGTGCCAACTGACAGTTGAACAAAGTCATGCTTGAGTAGAAATTATGTGTGTATGTACTACGTATTCGCGTGCATTTAAATGCAATTGCATTCACACATGACCGTTTACATTTTTATCACACCACTCAAATATTGAAAGTAGGCTATTAAAGAGGTTTAAAATTGCAAAAACCACTTAAAAATACACATATTTATGTTACATATTCCATGCGATATACATATATAGAAAATGTGCTGCCTTATTCAACCTCTCTTGTGACATCTTATTTCTTATATATGTTTTGAGTCGGTGAAGTAATGAAAATTGTCTCCTATTCTCGCATGTTTTTGTGGGAATAGTTGCTAAAATAGTTAATGAACTACACACATATATTCGGCTGTGTATTCTTTCGATACAGTTCAGTGGCTTGCAAAACTCTTTTTGGCCTTTCCTCCGACTATGCATTGCAAATTATTTCAATCATTTTCTTCTAGGGTAAGACGAAAATTCAATTTCATTTACCTATTTCTATTTTGATACTGTGTTTTAAGACAAGGCGAAGAGTATAATTATATGACATTTCGGGATATTTTGCGGTAAATGTGTGATTTTGCATATTACAAAAATAGCAACATTTTGATTATTAAGTCATAATTCCGAGTTTGTAGCATACTTCTTTTCGCATATCTTTATTTTTTCGCTTCTTTCCAATTTAAATTTAAAACAGCAAATATTTCAAGCAATCCAGCGAAATCGCATTCAGCGATGAATAAATCGTTTGATATTCACGTAGCATTTCGAGAAGAAAGAAAGAAATATATTTCTTAAGCCCCAAAACTATATTTCTTAACGTAAATTACGGCTACATATATGGCAAAAAACTATAACCACCAGGTCTATCATTAAAAGTTGCTTTAAAAATTGTAAACGAAGTTTAAATAAAGGTCTAATCTGCAATTGTTGCTGTATTAAAAAAATTGAACTTTTTCGGTAAAATGCTTGTACCAGGCATAATATGACATATATTTTAATAAAAAAATTTGAGAAGACTGAAATAACAATAACACCTGAAAGATTCGTTTCAATCGAATATTTCTTTCCTTCCCAAAAAATCCACGAAAAAATCGATTTTTTGAAGTTTCTAAAGCAAGCTTCCCCCTTAAATTGTTTATAAAAAAATATTTATCGGTGAGAAAAAATCTTCGAACAGGTGCTAAAAAATATATTTAAGAAGCTCGTGTTAAAATTTGAGGCTAATCGGTTTATCCGTTTTCGAGTAATGTTGGTCACCAGCTTTGAAAACACCATTTTGAGAAAAACGCGTTTAAAGTTTGCCTTTTACTTTCAAGCACTCTGAAACGCCTTTTCAAATTTGCGTATAACTTCGAAAATAATCACCGGAACGATATTGAATTTTCTGTGTGCATTCTTAAATATATGTACATTAAATAAAAATAAATAAAATGAAAATAAATCGATTTCTCGAAAATTCTAACTGTATATGGTATAACCCCTTAAAAGCTGAAGACAGTGCTACACTAGCTTGGCGATTACTTCAGGTGTATTCCATTTCAGTAGCTGTAAATATATTTGTTGGTCTCCCATTGTCTATACCTGTGTTCTTTCTTAGCATTTCAAATGCGCTTAAACATTTATATCTATAATATTTGTATATCATTATTGCTTAAGGAGACTGCATTGAAATCACGTTTTATTAGAAATCTATTGCATAGGAAATATTTTTTTAATAGTTTGTTTTCCCTTTTAATTTTGCAGCACATAACCACAATGCCAATGTAGTTGCTTTATCTGCGGTGGGAACGCAGTCCAACAACAACGTCAGCTTCCTTTACTATAACGTGCTGCCAATTTCTGGAAGTAGTGGCATCAACTCAAGCGCGCATAAAGAGGAATTGCAGCTAAATTTGCGTAATCGGCTGCCAATCATCATGCCCATAAATGAGAAAGTAAATCTCACCGCCATCACATGGGCACATGCGGTGAACAGCCAAAAAGAGCTGAACGAAGCGCTCGAAAGTAAGTATAAGAGCTGGGAGAGGCGCCATGACGTATACGCAACTAGATGTTGCTTCATTGCTTATACGCCAGGTGTTCACTCAATTATATAAGTACAACCAGGACCAAAATAATAGACACGCGTTAGACACGCGTTATTTTGACCAGCTTTGACTACTTTTCTCTTGTTTTTTTCATTTTGTTTAATTGTTTATATAAATATAAAGGGTTTTCCAATAACAGGTGTTATTTTGAATAAGATTGCGCTATCGAGAGATGATTAACGGTTTTTTATGGCCGGAATTGGATGGTATTGATCTGGACAAACTTGATTTTCAACAAGACGGCGGACCGTGTTATCTCTCGAAGAGGTGAAGGCCCATTGGCCTTGTGATTTAACACCTTGTGACTTTTTTCTTTGTGGCCACGTGAAAGAGAAGGTCTACGCCAACAGCTCAGGGTCGATTCAAGACCTCAAAGATGGAATTCGTGAGGCTATCGAGGACATAGGGCAGCCAATTTGCAATTCGATTATGGAAAATTTCATGGAAAGGAAGACCTCAAAGATGGAATTGGTGAGGCTATCGAGGACATAGGGCAGCCACTTTGCAATTCGATATGGAAAATTTCATGAAAAGGATATTGTACTTCGAGCGTGGTCGTGATGGTCATTTGCCTGGTGTTATTTTCCACTATTAACGGCATACCTTCCTCTTTATAATGAAATAAACATGCGCTCATTTATATTAAAAAATATCATTTTTCTTTGAATATCAAAATAATTTATTAATTTCTGTTTGAATATGATATAAATCTAACTTCAAGCTTTGTAAAAGATTTATGGAAATTTGCCAAACTTTTATCAAAATTTCAAACTTTTTAATTAGAATTTTTAAAAGAATTTGTGTACACTCTTTTATAACCCATTGAGAGCAAGTTTGAAATGGCTAAAAATTTGAATTGACTTTAGATAATTATTTCTCTGACGCATTTTCTCCATAGGTTAGGTTAGGTAGGATGATTGCCCAGAGAGTAGGGCCCACTTGGACGAAAAAAAAGTTTGGTTCATCCTTTGTGATACCATTGCGAGAGGGTGAAGGAATAAAGGGGAGAAAGGGAGGGGATGGGGAATGGTGAGTGTTTGTGGACTACGAACGGTGACTAGTCTGCGGTTGTGTTAACCTCTTTATGCTGCTGATGAAGTTCATCAGATTTTTGTTATCAACACCTGCTATATCAGCAGGCGCAGAAAAGAAGTGAGAACCAAGACGCTTGAATCTTAGTCCCGCGAAAGCTGGGCAGCTAGAGTAGAGCGCAGGTTGTCAAGGGGATCCCGATCATCTCCTTTCGCGGGCACATTACCTCACAGGTCCCTTGTATGACCAGCTCGTCGGATTCGCAGTTTCCTGCAATGTCACTGTGACCAGGTCTCCATACAACGAAATAAAAAATTTGTTAAACTTTTATAAATCTTTTATTAAGTTTGAATCATAAATGTAGATGTTATTTGTATTAAACTGATATAGTAATATATTTTCATAAAAAGTGAAATTGAAAAAAAAAGTTGTCATAATATCACGTATCTATTATTTTGATCATGGGTGTATATAATGATTCTGCATATTAATATAAACAGTACTGTATTGATGTAAATATATTTTAGGCGACATAAATATGATTGAGGCAGACATTGTGCTTGGCAAGCTTAATAACACTGGCGATGATTTGCCGGTGATGGCTCATCCGCCAGCTAATTCCTCGGATCTGTCTTTAATGGAATTCTTGTTGCGTATTTTGGAGCATAATGAAGAGAACATCGAGGCAGCGAAGGGTGTGAAATTAGATTTCAAGTCCATTGAGGTCTTTGAGGGCTCATTGGAAATTTTGAGTGAACTGATACCATTGGTAGGTATTGCGATTAAGGGAAGTCATATGAGCTTCGAAGTGACAATTTTTTATAATAATTTTGAACTCATGATTCAATTATTAAAGGTTTGCTCATTAGTGGCATTCGATTTTTGATACTCCCTTACAAAAGGTTGTATTTAAAAATGTGAATAAAGTGGAACAAATTAAATCCTTTTTGGTAAAAATGGTAGCAAAAATGTATTTTCTTACTTAAATGGAAACAAACTGCGAACGCTTTAAAAATTAATTTTAATTAATATTTGAATGTAAATAACGGTACAAACAGAAGTTATAAGCGGAAATTGCGCCAAATATCAAAACAAGAAATTATTTCACTTAATCCAAGATTTCATTTTGTGAATTTATTATTAAATTTAAAACCGAGAGAACGAGAAAGCTGCTCACTGAGCAAACCTTTTATCATTGAATCATGTTTTGAACTTACCTTTTTTAAAAATTATATAATAAAATACCTTTAAAAAAATACATAAATCAATAAGAATCATTTGTATTTTAAAATTCATTATTCAAGTAGCTTCATCATAAATATCTTCTCCCTTTCGTGCAGATGTCCTATCCCATTTGGCTTAATGCCGACATCATCAGTGGGCCTGTCAATCAGTCCGATACGGTGCCTGTGGATCCAGAACGTTTCTTCGCTGGTGCAGCAAAATTCGAAACGGCCGTACTTTCGATTGGTTGGACAACGCTCTGGGGCGCCAATTATACAGAGGGCGCGTATACAGAGCAGGAAATCGAAGAAATGTTGGTTGCCATTAAAGTAAGTGTCATACGCACGCACATTTATCACAGCTAAATCTCCCACTCCAATAATACTGAGAGACATATGGGATCAGCTTGTAAGGTGACTAGTGGAAAAGAGAAGAATATGTGTAGGTTAGGTTGGGTAGTGGTTATAGGTTAAAGTGTCTATACCAAAAAACAGATATGTGTTGTCTTTGTAATAAAAGAACGGAAATCGAAGTTGATAAGAAAAGAAAATTTTATAAAAAAAAACGGTTCAATTAGAAAACCGTTAAGATTAGTTTCATCCATTTATAAATCATCAGTAGTATTGAACAAGCAGTGCCAAATTTGGGTCGGACCGAACTTTGTATACCCGTGCAGATTTTAGTAAATTTAATTTGGGTTGACTGTTAAATTTTGGAATAAAACAGACCCTAGACAATGGGAGCTATAGCCTGTAGCAACAGATGGGTGGACGGAAATTCAGTTTGAACGTATGAAGAGTGGACGTTATTTTTATCCGATATCAATTATGGTTTTGTCGGAGCTAAAGGAGGTGGGGAGCAATCTGAGCAAGCTTTTTTAAGTAGTTATCGAGATACATCCATTTTCTCAAAAGTGGGCATATATATAATTTCCGTTAACTCCGGTTGGAGCGTAGGGCCAGAATATGGTTTCAGTAATCAGTTTATTTTGAAAATGGAGGATTAGCCAGGTTTTCTAATCCAATGGTAGGGCTGCTACCTTTGATAGCATATAGCTACTACTTAGCCTATAGACATGCCATTAATGCCCGTATATAGCAAGCCGCTTGATACAAGACAGACGCCCGCTGTAGCCGCTATCAAAACTTTGTAGACTACAAGGGCTGGCGTGCCTAAGCATAACAGGGGCCATAAGAAGTACCACCGGAACACTTTGCAATGCAAGAGGAAGCTACTATACACGCACTCTCCTGTCATTTGTCAAAGAAATATTTAAGCCAGGAGATCTTACTACACACCGCAATATCCTAAACAGGGTTGAACATGCAGCAAGTTTGGCCCAGATGAATGACCACATGGAAACCGTGCTCAATTTTCTTAAGAGATGCAAGGTTATCTTCCCGTAGGGGTAGGTGCAAGAATAGTGGTGCCTAGAGCACACAAATCTTTTAACATCGAGTACAGATACTACAATTTTTCATACGGATCTTTTCGCCATAATGGAAACAGTGGAGATCACATCCAAAAGACTGTTTGAAAAAGTAAAAATTAAAATACAATACTTTCGGACAGTCAACCAATCCTCAAAGCCTTATAGAGGGACTCGGGACTCTTAATCAGTTTTCTCTAATTTGGGTACCAGGAGATGGCATATGCCCATATATATCCCGATCCTGTAAGGCAGTTAGATGTAACCGTAATGTGAATAAAATTTTGTGCATCCTTGTGCACAAGTGCATGCTGGAATTAGAAGTGGCAACTAAGATGTTTGAATTTTTGCCACGTAATAGCAGGTTTGATAAAGAAAAGATTCTGAGATGATTCCAACTTTCCGTCATGGATTCTCATGGGATAGTGCCCGGTTAATAGACACCATCATTCACGAAAGTTATGGCTTCGTTAGCTTTATAAGCACCCAGGACCGCTTTCCATTTATTCCTGTTATTTATTGACTGCTTAAAGTCCACATGTCCGAGAGAAGCCTGTATGTTGTCCAAGAAATTGCCTCAAGTGTACCCTGCCTAACTACCTCATTTTTCGCCACTGTAAATTTGCCGCCAGCCAACCATTTATTTATTTAAGGCCGGTGGGCCAATTAAAAGGTCAAAAAAATCGATTTTTTTTTTCCTGAAATCAATAGCTTAGATATTCAAGGACATGAGACACACATTTTCAGAGTTAAATTCCAAGTATTTGCAGAGCTACAGAGCCGAGCGTAGTGCGGCGTCGAGCAACCGTGCGCTTATTGTTGTAGTTTGAAGCGCGTTTTCTCGGCTTTTCATTTTCACGATTTTACCTAATTTATGTACACGATTGCAAAAAAACTAAACGAGCTATCCATTTCATTCAAAATGCGTTATCTTCAGTATTGTTTTCTCTTCTATGTGAACTAAAAAAAACATCCAAAAACTTTTTTAAGCGACTTTTTTATCCAGTTGAAGAGTTTTTTTTTTCCTTGAAAAACCACTTTTTTTCTACCTTCCCCAAAAATTCGAATTTTACGTGTTTCTCCCAATTTTCTTAGTTCACATCGAAGATAATTACATCAAAATTAATAATCTTTTTTTTTTTTTTTGTTTTCAGATGAAAATTGCAAGTTGTATCTTGTACAGAAGTTGGATACTTCAGTGGCAAGGCGCTCTGGGAATCAATTGATAACTCGGCTTACAATATATTGTTGGAGATTGTACAAATTTTTTTTTTTTTAGTTCAAATATATATTAAACTATCCCCAAAACTTCATTTGGCTAATTGTTTTTTTTCTCATCCTACAACCCTTCGCGAAAACTACTGAATTTATGACATCTAATTGGCCTGCCGGCCTTAATAATAATAAATAATTTATTTAATAATATTTCCTTTTTATTCTCTAATTTAATTTTCCTTATTTTATTCTTATAATTATTTAGAACAACAATGTCACCGCCAAGCAGCATCCCATCACGTTCCCTGTGCGCGCTGGTATTGCGGCAAATAGTATGGACCAGTTGCATAGTCTTGTAGCCGCAGTAAACGAGACAAATGAAAGCTCCATCACTATTTGGTCATCGGATAATGATTTTGTTGATGTGGAGAAATTACGTAAATTAATTTTCTCATTCGGCTTCGATCGCGTCTATTTGGATGTACCCGATGCATTGGCCGGTCAGTTGGATTTGGGACGTGCGGACACCGGCAGAGCCCCGGCAAGGCTACCATCTTTGTTCAGTTTTAGTGTAGTCAGCGCATGTTTGGTTTTAGCCAGCATGTGGTTAAATCGCATTAGATTATAATTTTGTTTGTCGCATCAATGACTTATTGATTTTCTGGAGAGAAGAAATATGATATTGAGGAATATAAGTAATATATTTTGATATTCACGAAATGCAGAAAATTCATATTAACAAATATGCAAGCATAAATATACATATATGTTAAAAAAATGGCAAGCCTTAGTTAAATTTTAAATTTCTACTTTATTGTGATCACGTTCGCCGTTTCGTATGAAAACAGCGCAAAAGCTGTATAAAGATGATTTTCATGAAAGTTTGCTCTCTGAGAGATATGTGGTTTGCTTTATGAAGAACGTGATAAATACTGCACAAGTCTCAGCAAACTGTATAAAATAGTCTTATTTTTAAATAAAATTCATATTAATTGTGTAAATCTCTCTCTTACTAATTAATCGTCGATGCACCTGCACTTCCAATTTAAAGTTGCAATTGTTGAATCGCGTTCAGCTCTCCTTTCGCTGCAGTTGTTGTTTCGTCGCTATTGTATTCGTTGGAGCTCCCGTATAATTTCCTGTATGCATTGTTAGTGCTAAATAACTAACTCACATAAGCATTATTTGTTCGGTCTCTTTTCGCTTATTGCATTTTTACCTGCTATCTCAGAAGGTGACCTCAACATCTAAAAGGTGGAGTAGAAGGACATTTCCATTAAATCATATTAGCATACGCAAAAGCTAATAATAAGATAATTCTACTATCAGACGTCGAATAAAGAGCATTGTAAATTTACAAGCGAATTTAGATATTTCACTTTATTGACTTTCATTATTAACACCCTGTAACTCACAACTGAATGGAACAACAAAAGACAACAAAACAATTTTTTAGTGTGGAAAGTCACCTTGACAAAGAGCAGAAACTTTAAAGAGTTTAATGAATACTTTAGGAGATATCGATCACTACAGCCATCTACCGAGAAAATAATGTAATGATGGTTTTCTTGAAAATCTACCTCTTTAGGGGCAACGCAATAAACCTAACCTAACTTAAACTTCTGCAAGAGGTTTACAAGACGTCTACTAAATAGATTCAGAGATTTATCTTTGGCTGCCTATATCAATTATTTTCGAGTTTCGTGTCCTTAGTGGGGTTCGAACCTGGGCATTACCGACCCATTCTGCTATAGCGACCGCTAGATGCTAAAGGGTGATCAGATTAAAGGTAATTTTTCCAATAGGGATTTTTGGAAAGATCTCGTGTGACTACTGTCAAACTAAATACATTTTTCTTCCAGTATTCATTGACATTTCATCAGGGAAAGACTTGCACCTTAACGAGGTTTACAAATCGTACAATTATGTTACGAAAATAGACACTCTGTGAAAAATGTTCATCGCGCCCTCAGGCAAACTTATAGTGCACAGCGATGAGTCTCATTTTTAGCTTCATGTTTTGGGCTGAAGAGCAATTCGAAGCCATTCATGAACAGTCATTACATCCATTGAAAACATCCGTTTGGGGGGCCCACGGTGCTTGAGGAATCATCGGCCTATATTTCTTCAAAGGCGAGGCTGGCGCCAATGTAACAGGTAAACGCGAACGCTGTTGCGTCATGAAAAGTGACTATTTGATGTCGGAAATTGAAGCCCGTGATTGCCACATCATTTGGTTTTAGTCGGCGTCAACACCAGGTGCTAGTTGCAAAACAGCCAGTAAAACAATGGATTTACTGTGTCGTCGTTTCGGTGAGCAACTTATCTCTCGCCTTGGACCAGTGGATTGGCCACCAAGATCGTGTGCTATCACACCTGTGGACTTTTATTTGTGAGGGTATGTAAAGTATAAATGCTTTGTGGATGAACCAGCTTCGATTGAGACATTGGAAGGCAACATTACTAAAGTTATTCATGAGACCGACCGAAGTCCTCCAGCGAGTCATTCAAATTTGGTGTTTACGAATGCCCGAATTACGACGCACTTGCTGCAAACATTTGAAAGGGATTATCTTTAAAAAATAAATGTCATGAATGGTTCTACACAAATATAATTAAGATTGCCCCATCCATTTGAATTTTATCGTTGTTTTATTTCAATTTAAAATCCGAAACTTTTAAATTGATCACCCTTTATTGACATTTTATACATCGTTGCAAGTAGTTAAATATCTTCTTTTGAATGATGACACTCTTTCGCCGACTGAATAAATATAAATTTACAGCTAAGTACAAGGGGGCGAGAAATGAATAGTTCAATCTTGTTTTTGAATAACTTTTTTACTAAATAAAAAAAATGATTGAAAAAAATACCACAGTTTGTAGTTCACAAGTGCCAAGTTTTTACTTGATGCTGACGACCTTAAAATCTATTATAGTAAGAAAATCATCCGATTCACAAAGCTCATTTTGCTTGATAAAGCTCTTCAAAATGCTACCAAATTACTTTCGCCAAGAGTTTTTCTTCTTGGAAGACATCTTATTTTATCTCTAATTATTGTCGGAGATCGGTCAGTAAATTATTGGACTTAGGAGTTATTTTTGACGAGAAGTTGTCTTTTGCTAGCCATATTCATTACCTATATAATTTCGAAATGCTATGCTATATTAGCATTTGTAATCATCTGGAGAACTTATCCTGTCATATAACTCGAATTGAACGTATCCAAACAGTTTTTATTGGTTTTGCTATACGTTCCCCTCATTTTTATAATATAACCCCCATACCTTCATACTATTTCAGTTGCCTGCTTCTATTCATCTAGAGCGCTTCGTTTATTTAGGAACCAGCATTAAATGTTAGCCTGGAAATCCAACGTAGATTCTCTCTAGCCACCAAGCGGTACTTTGGACAAAGTAGGCAACTGAGTAGTGAAGTCCTCTCCCGATGAACAAAACTAACACTCTATAAGGCTTTCATCATGCCCGTCCAAACGACAACATCAGATGAAGCGTTGCTTGGAGTGTTTGAGAGAAAGATACTGCGGAAGCTTTTTTGGTATTTGCACGTTGGCGACGGCGAGTATCGCAGGCGATGGAAATATGAGCTATATGAGCTTAACGATGACATAAACATGGCGCACTGAATAAACATTCAGCGGCTACGTTGGCTGGGTCATGTCATCCGAATGGACACAAACGTTCCGGCTCTGAATGTATTCGATGCGGTACCAGCTGGAGGTAGCAGAGAAAGGTCTCCTCTGCATTGGACAGATCAAGAGGAGAAGGGCTTGGACCAACTGGCGCCGGTTAGCACTATAAAGAAACGACCAAAATCGCGTAAGCGGTTATCGCGCCAAATTAAGAAGACGAAGAAAAAGAGCGCTTCGGAAATTAGATTTTTCCATATTGGCGTTATAAGAAGTCTGTATGCAAGGAATGCACTCGTCACGAGAGCTCTGATTGAGTTCATTATTATTTACACATCTTTTGAGATTGACTTAGCTTGTTCTAAATACTTTTTATTAAACATCTTAAATATGCTTATAAATTATTGGATTTATTCATCACTATTGTTGGCGTGACGTTCCAGATTGAACCTCCATAATTTCGACTAAGAATCTCGACCCACACATCTGCCGTTCGGAGTCGCCTTAAAACTGTAGGGCCCTCCATTTGTGGATCAGTATAAAAACGTACGTCACAAATACAGTGGACTAGACCTACAGTTTGATATACATACATACATATGTCTCGAGGAAAGTATATTTGCACTGTCATATTGCGTTATTTTATAAATCCGTTCAGAATTGCTAACTTGTATGCGAGGCGAATGAGATATGTAGTAGACACACGGCGTAGCTCATCTTCAGATCAATTCAGAGCTTAAAGAACATTACCTTGAATGTGCGTTCTTTGGAGCTCCATTACCGAAACAGTTTTCCAACATTTCTAAGGTTTTCGCATTATTAAATCAATTTTAACGTTAAATTTAAAGCAAATTTGTGGTTTCAAATTCCAATCAATTTTTACACATGTTAAAAAGCGAAAACACGTGCCGAGGTAGATTTACTCAAAACGGCGTAATTTTTACAAATGTCGCGTATTGGCGATAGAGTTTGGAAGGAATGTTAATCACAGGTGTGGCGACCTAACAAAAAAAAGAGATAGAATTCACATCAAACCTGGCGGTTGTTTCGGGAATTTTTTTATCAAGGTGGTATGCCAATAAGGTTTTGATGAAAAATTTGTAATAAAAAAGAGGTTTGTAAAGTCGCTTTACTGACGATAGTTTAACATGACAACGTCGTAAGAAAATACTGATGTAATGGTTGCAATTTTCAAAACAACATTTTAATTTTATTTGTTTGATAGATATTTTGTATGGATATAGAGAAGGAGGTAAATGGAATCGCAATGGAATTAATCAAGTTACATTGAAAGATATGTTCAATTTCGATTGTGCATCAGACGTTAATAAGTCAACAACACTAAGAGGCAACATCATCGATTTGCTTTTTCAAGACACATTACACTCGAAACACCCCCTTTCATTTCCTACTTTTCCTATCATCGTCTTATTCTCAACAGCGAAATGGTTCATTACCATGCACACAGGAGGAAGGCATATGCAAATACAAATATATGAATTTAAATACATATGCACATATGTATACTTACATATATAATATATGCTCATTCAAGTCAAGAATGATATAAACAAGATTGCGCCCATCAGAGCGTACGTGTCGTCACGTTTGCTGAGTTGTGCAGTATTGCCAACCATTTGCTCTTCGCAATAAATTTAGTGCTTTTTTATACCGAAAATGCGAAAATTTTGAAGTTTCGTGTTTGTTTCTTTTTGCGTTTAATTTAAAGCTACCGAATGCTTCAATGCTATCACTAGTAAAATGCTTCATACATATAAAGCTCGTTTTTCGATTGAAGGCATTTCCTCGCCGGCAGAAATGCATCCACTGTTTGCAGAGCGCCTCATCCTTTGGAAATATAATATAAAAAAGCTTATATCACACGCTTTATTGAGGTTCTTACTAGCACAATTTTTCACTGCACATTTCATGTTTTCTTATTTTTCACTTATACGAGTACACTTTCACGAAATATCTTATTTTTGCGTAAATATTCACTAAAACGTTTGTTACCGTTTGTTCTTATTAACGCACATTTCAAATAAGAAACGAATATTCATAAACATCAACAATAACCGCAATCATGGGCAATGTGACCAGATCTCTGAGAAGATTTTAGTGCTAATGAAAAGTTTTTTACTCTTATAAAATTTGATAATTTGAAAGTGCAAATTTAATTTTTGGCTCCATTTAAGGCTATGCAAAAATATTAAATGCCCCTCTCTCAACTCTTCTTAAGATTGAAAACCTTTTTACACATTTTAAAAAGCCTTTGAATTTATTGAATGCGAATTGAAACCATAGAGGTGTAATCGTTTCTTCCGGTCATCAATCCTTAGTGAGACATAGAGCATCAAGAGGTGTATTCATAGTAAAAATAACCAACAAAATACCAGAAAATACTAAAGAAACCATACTGACATTTTTACAAAAAGAGTACCTTATCTAGTTAATATACATAACTTCAAATATAGCAAAAAAGTCGTTTCCTTAACAAAAGAATTTCGCTTAACAAAAAAAACTCATAAATTAAATTGTACATAAGCATAACACATTTATTTAAAAAAACGCACATTCTACAGACAATTTGTCACGCATACAAAGTTCTTTAAGTAACACAATAAAAATTTCGTGTTTTATTTTCTTTAAATGGGCATTTAGTGCGTTTTTATATCTAAAGCTAGGCAACTCTGCAGTAGCGAGAGAGAGATTTGACTGCCGAAAGCAGAAGAACACCAACAACACCGGCAATCGCGGGCAATGCCACCAGATGTTAAAAAAAGTAAAGCTAAATAAAACTGAGTGAATTATTTAAATAATTATTAAAAAATGTATATTTTACAAAATTATAAACATGACATTTTAATTAGAACAGCTAGAAAAATGTCATGAAGAAAGAACTAAAACTCCGAGACAAAAAATAATAAAAATAACAAAAAAAAATGCTAAATCAAGTTACGAAAATGGTAGTCTGGCCATACTGGAGCTAAAATCACGTAACTAGTTGTCAAATTCGCTGAGCGCAAAGTAACGGGACCACGATGGGCGCCATCTCATTATTCTTTGCATCATGCATTCAAGTAGGAGAGAGCCAGATGTCGAACGTTGCCGTATGCGGGGGCCGATTGTGCTCTTTGTCGTTCGTTTCGCTTGCAGTTCAAGCAAGGTAACGACCAATGAGCAAGATAACGACGATTGAACAAGAAAACGTCGATTGAGCAAGATAACGACACATTTTTTCGTGCGTGCAGCCGGCTAAATCGAATTATAAGACGTTATCACGTCAATTAAAATTAAACACATTATTATAATCATTTCTTATTACATTTTATTTATGTAATTTATTATTTAAGAATTTCATTTGGTTTCTAATTTAAAAAAGCTTTCTACTTATCACGTTTTGCTCTGCTATTTTTCACTTCTTCCTTTCTTAACTTATTTTTAAAGTTTTGTATGACGTGTACACACGTCGAGTGTACATATGTTTACGAATATATTTAAAGAGCAACATTTTACTTAAACACTAATAATCTTGTTTACTAATTTAAGATGTTGTTAACTTCCAGGAAATATATAAATTTTGACTTCAAAATAGAAATACTTCTTGATTGTTTTAGGCTTAGGGACTATGGTAGGGGAAAACTATAACATTAAAAGTAGTCAAGTAGACACGTATACCTACATATGTATGTATGATGGTAATAACAAGGTTATGATAATGGAGAGAGAGAGAGATAAATGATCTAATTTCAATTGCAGTGCCAATAAATTACTATTTTATTTAATAATACTATAATATAAAGTTATGTTAACTAGTAATTGTAATTACAAATGACGGAGAAGATTTTTGGAAAAAGTGTCAATAATTTAGAATATAATACATTTATACATAATTTTATACTGTTCAAGTTTCATGCATTGACTTGTCATTTGACGCTGCGCTTTTGCAGCAAATATTTGTTAGAAAAAATTGTCATTTCATTTGATACTAACCCCACAGTGTGTGAGCAAATTATTCAAGTGCTGCATTGTGAATTGTAGATGCAGCTAAATAATTCCTATTTATATTTATGATTACAGCGTGAACATACCATATGAAGTACAAGTTTTATTTTACACTGACTTATTGTTGTAAATGTAGTTACCACAGTAGATAAAAAATGACGTCAACCGGTGACTACTTGAGTTTTATTGTCTATGAGGCTGGGTGTGAATTTTCTTATTTACAGATTAGGATACCATATTTCAGTTTTCCTTGAATTTTTGTTTATGTCTGTTTGTTTGGTTTTCTCGTTTACACTAAACAATGGCAGAGGCGCTCTCATGAAGAGCATATCATTCAACATTCAACCACGAGTATGAACATACTAACTAGTTGTCACATCAGTGGGTGGGGGACTTAGCAGACTTTCGCTAGCCGCACCATCGACTCCTACTACTTCGCACCGTTGACTGTTGCCCAGCAACGATATACCCTGTTTGGGTGGACTTCGCAATGGCGTCAACATTATCGAACGGGTGTTGACAATGGGATTGAGTAGCGCATTTTTACTTTTCGGATCGCGACAAGCATTTGATATATACTTTGTTGGATACCAACAGATTAGCAGAACGCCAATTGCGAACATAATACCGGTGGCAACTTGTCCCAGCGTTACGATTAGCGGCACCAAGGCGATATCACTGGCGATTTCTGTTGTGACGCGCACGCGTTCCTCAGCCCACATGAGCGGTATAAACGTGCGTGGAATGTTGTCGAAAGGCCTGGAAAGAAGAAGAGAAAATGAAATTAAATGTTTAGCTTAACATGAGTAGTTTCAATATTCAACGTACGCTATTCCAGGTACAGGTGTCATAAGATAGTTGGCTTGGAAGCCACCGCCAACATCCAGGGGTAGGCCACTGTTTGGCTCCAGTGTCATGAAGAACTCATGCTTCGCTGGATCGGGCGAGAGTCCCTCGACCGCTTCCAAGTAGCTGGGATCCGCCTTGTAAAAGTGTGGATATGATGTGTATGTTGGCGAATTATATTGACAGGGTGCTAAGTTTATAGCGCCCGATTTCGCACACGCACCATTCACGCAAAAACATTTCATTTCCGGATAGCGAGTGCCTGTAAAGGAGAGAGGTTGTATTTGATAAACTAATGTTGTATTTTTTTATTTAGTAAAATGAAATATAATTATGTATAAACAATTACACTACATGCAGTGTTTTACGTCACTAACTACAAGGCACTACACGAGTGTTTCATTTTATATTTTGCGCCCAATAATGAAAACACAGCATAATAACAAAAAAAATGGCTTTATTGTTTTTGGAAATCAATACATTTCTGCATTCGTTTGAACGAATTTTCAAAGCACTTTTGTCACTCAGAGTTGATACCTCCAAAAAGTGCTGTTTAAAGGCTTCAACTGTTTTTTTCAAGCGTTGAAAAGTGGTTGATCTCGTATTTTATTTTTTATCTTCGCTAACAAAAAGATTAGATGTTAAGTAAGGGCTGTAAGACGCATGACTCAGTAATTCCATCTTTTAAGTGCTCAAAAACTCTCTTGCGTGAGCCGATACGTGGAAGTTCGCATTGTCTTGGTGAAGGAATTTTTGTCTTTGGCGTTTGGTTTTCCGTATTTCTCCGAAAATTTCTGGCCCAAAAATGGTTGTATATTACTCAGAACTGACTGTTTTCAGTTTCTCTAATGGTACAGTTGCGACACAACCAGATTTTCTGAAAAACGGGCAATCATTTGCTTTGAGGTGCTTTTATCCGTGCACAATTTTTGTTGGATTAAGCTGCCTTGTAACACCATACTCCCGATTGCTGTGGTTTTTTGACTCACATGCATAGATCCAAGATTTGTCAACTGTATCGATGTCATAGACGTGCTTTCAATCTATATATGTATGTATATATATATATATATTTGGCGCGTACACCCTTTTTGGGTATTTGGCCGAGCTCCTCCTCCTATTTGTCTTGATGTTGTTCCACAAGTGGAGGGACCTACAGTTTCAAGCCGACTCCGAACGGCAGATATTTTTATGAGGAGCTTTTTCATGACAGAAATACACTCGGAGGTTTGCCATTGCCTGCCAAAGGCCGACCGCTATTAGAAAAATGTTTTTCTTAATTTTGGTGTTTCCGTTCGGAATTCACAGAGAGAACGTTGGTTCGAATCTCGGTGAATCCAAAATTAATAAAAACATTTTTCTAATAGCGGTCGCCCCTCGGCAGGCAATGGCAAACCTCCGAGTGTATTTCTGCTATGAAAAAGCTCCTCATAAAAATATCTGCCGTTCGGAGTCGGCGTGAAACTGTAGGTCCCTCCATTTGTGGAACAACATCAAGACGAACACCACAAATAGGAGGAGGAGCTCGGCCAAACACCCAATAAGGGTGTACGCACCAATTATATATATACACACGTTAAGTTGGTTTGAAGTGCTTTTAAGTGTTGAGTATTAATTTTCAAATAGGGCTTTTGTATTTAAAATACATACACACATCTTAATATCACTGAGGTTTGGAAATTCACTAGGGGCTGACGCTTCGATTGATCAGCTGTATTTGAAAATGTTTAATAGCTCTGCTTGAATTTGCTTATATAGTGACCTGCACTTACCATTGTCAAGCGCCCGTTCGGTGGCGGCATATTTATAAGCTGTGATTCCATGTATTTTTACTGTCTCAATGTAATCCAATGGCATTGCGCGACACAAATTTTGTAAAAATATTTCTATCGTGTCTTTAGGCGTAAGATTTGCTGGGAAAAATTCACCCATTGAGCCTCTAACGCGACCACATTCACCCTCATAGACGCCAGTGTGTGTTTTATAATTCCACTCGTTAATCTGACCCATTTTTCGCAGATCGTCAGCGCCGGTATGGATATTAAAGTGACCATCGTATACCGAGCTGTCGTTGCGCTGCATGAAAGATATGTATGGAAGAGAGTCGCAAGTGAGAGTCGGAAGTTCATAAAGTTTGATCCATTATAAGTAATCAACACCTACCGTATACAGCCAACCAACGCGATCGAAAGGCACCACAATCTCCTTGGCAAATTTCGATACGAAACTGCCCATTGTTACTAGAGGATCACGATAACCCACAAACATCCACTCTTCAGCTGTTTTGGTAACTGATACATATTCTTTGTACATTTTTAAAACATTTTTCAATATTCCCTTCTGAAAATATGAGCCATTTATGTTTTGTAAGGCGGCACCCTAAAAAGAAAAAACAAAAATATGAAAATATTGATTAGTATTTTTTAATATCGATATTCTAAGTAACACTCACATGCGCTACTGTATTAACTGAAGTTATCCGATCAGTTAGTTTGCCTTTACTGTTCGCTTCATCGAAGTGGAATGCAGCATATTTGCGATATGAAACCGAGTTATTACTCTTATGCCATTCGATATCTACTTTGTCAGGACTTTCACGAAAACGATAAGGTCCTAATTCCTCGAAACGTGGCTTCTTGCCAGAACCAACGTAAAAATCCTCCGGATTAGTCCAATTGAAGAGGTAAACATCAAAGTTAAGTGGCAGCGGACTAATCTTCCAACCCGCATACGACG
Source organism: Anastrepha ludens (assembly GCF_028408465.1). NCBI lineage: Eukaryota > Metazoa > Arthropoda > Insecta > Diptera > Tephritidae > Anastrepha > Anastrepha ludens. Next base: position 70,780,013 of record NC_071501.1, read on the forward strand.
GTGATTCGGGGCTGAGTGACATTTTCTGCGAAGTGAGTAAAAAAAAAATAGGGAAATTTTTTAATGGACAAGTAAAGTGACAGCAAAATTTCTTACTAACTAAGGGATGTTTTTTAGGGGAAGTAGGAAAGAAAGTAGACTACGTGGGTCGTTGTAATACTTATGCTTAATAGTCATGGTGAATTTCGTGTGAAAGATGATAACGGTAAACTGATATGAGTATTATTAGAATTGCAGTTAAAATGTGGAAAATAAAATGTTCACAGTTTTCGTTGAATTACTATACTTTTCGCATTAACAAAATTATATATTTTCGATTCTAGCTAAAAAAGCATTATCAAAAACAAAAAAATTAAAAAAAACATTTTTTCAATTAATCTGAACTTTTGATAAGAAATTTCAAGTAAAGATGTATACATGCGCTCATATTGATGCGTATATTATACATACATACGCTTGCTTATACCATATACATGCATTTATTTAAGTGCAATGAATTTTTTTGATATGAAGGTAGGTATATAAAAAAAATAAATTATGTGAAAAATTGTATAGCACCATTTCAAAAATTTCATTTGTGTAATAGTATTGATACACAAACGTAGATATATATATTACATATGTTATCGCAGCCTCCCGCGTTTATGTATCAAAAGCCAAGGACTGCGAATTTAACATCATTTCCCACAAGTTTACGTGGAATAATTAATAATAACAAAAAAAATATGATTAAAGTGCAATACGAATGTTTGCTTATTTATTACACTTTCTAGAAAAATATTTATGTTTATATGTACATTATTATACATTACAAAATCATGTTAAGCAGGCACAACGTCAGGTCTACAAATTATATTTTATCTCTTCCCATGAAATAGTGTAAACTTGTAGTAGGGATACTGACGGGACGCTGTCTAACTCTATCGTACGTGGCCAAACTGAAGCTAGAGCAAAACAATACATGCACAATATGTAACGAAGTCAACGCAAGAGGAACTCTGGAACACCTGCTCTGCCACTGCCCTGCACTCAGCAAAACACGAATAAGCTGCTAAGTTTCTGCATCGCACCTTAGAAAGTGTGACAGATCAAAATCTTAGCAGTCTGCCTAAATTGTCTTAAGTGTGAATTGAAGGTAAAGCATAAAGTTCTTAAACTCTTCGTATAAACACTAGGTATCACTATGGCTATTTCTGGTCTATGTGCCATCTACGGGATTAGCCAAGTCCAACCTAACCTAACCTAGGGTGGCCGCTATTTCTAAAATTGTTAATATTGTTCGGGACATGCTCTAGAGACATAAGGTTACGAAAAACTTACAATATTAAATATGAAATATGTTGTTAAGTCAATCAGATAAGACATAGAGGTTCCGACTTGAGCCTGAAGCTCAAAATATTAGTGTTGGTCTATCTAAAAAATGTTAGTTATGACTTTTTTTTAATTCCCAAAAACCATTGCAATCAATGCGTTATACCTTTACGTTTTCAAAACTTTATCGATTGTCAGCATCGTGAGGTAAAAAATGAGTCTTTAGTGAAAAGGACTAAGTACTTGAGCGCTGCTACAAAAGTTGTGCGCTGTTCCTTCTCAAGAACGGTGTGGTTCACTGATTCGTAGTACGTATTTGAATAAATGTAAGCAACTCCAAGAGTTATGGGAATCCCATTATGAAACATGCAAGAATTAGTCGGTATAGTTTAAGCTATTGTTAAAAAAAATTGGAAAAAACAAACCAATTTTTTTTTCAAAAAAACATTTTTAAAATTTGAGGCTCTCACCTCTAATCGGCTTAAAATTACATATTTAGTAGTGATGTTTTTTTTGATACCCTTTGTGCGTCTCGTAAGAAATTAATATTTTTTTCCAAACTGTGACCACCCTAATGTATATGTTAGTGCAGCTGCAATAACAGTGCTAACCGCATGTTTCTTAAAATTTTAAAAAACATTTTGCGAAATCAGTATTTTATATTTATAATTTTTTATCGCAACCTAAAGATCAGGTTTTGTATGCAAAATAATTTGGCTTAGTTCATATTTTATTTAATAAAATAATTCTTTTGAGAGAAATTACATGAGAGAATGGAGCACAGAAGTAGAAGTATTTTGTATTATTTAAATTTATAGACATTTACAGCAAAAAAAAAGTGAATTAAAATTTCATCATATTTATAGCGAAACATTTATTTGCATTGCTTTTATTTTTTATGGCCATAACACATCTAGCCTTTATAGAGTCGACGAGAGCGCGACATCTTTCCTTTGTGTTACCTCCCACCAGTCTATATTATTAGTTGGTTTTTCTTTCCGAACAGCTTTTCAAGTTTTCAATAGGATTTGGATCAGAAGGGTGTTCTGGCCGCTCCAGAACCTCGATCTTATTCTCCCGAAGCGATTTTCTTTTACTGGCATGTTTTGGATCGTTATAGCACGGATTTCTGCACATGGATCCATCAGCCGATTATTTTAAAATAGATTATTCGGGAACTAAATCGGCCCCAACTAATGTGCCTTTATTTCTGCCATTTCTAAACTGGTTAGAGAAACGCCTTCAAATAGTTTAGTGGTGAATGAGAAAGAGACGAAGTATAATCTAAAAAAATGTAGAAGGCGTGGCCAATATCAGACCGTTAACTGGCTCTCACCGAATTTGAAAGAATTACCTGATTGGCTGAGGTAACTGGGGTTAGGTTAGGTAGTGATGGTTGCCCAGAGAGTAGGGCCCACTTGGACGAAAAAAGTTTGGTTCATCCTTTGTGATGCGAGAGGGTGAAGGAAAAAAGGGGAGAAAGGGAAGGGATGGGGAATGGTGAGTGTTTGTGGACTACGAACGGTGACTAGTCTGCGGTTGTATTAACCTCTTTATGCTGCTGATGAAGTTCATCAGATATTTGTTATCAACACCTGCTATATATGCAGGCGCAGAAAAGAAGTGAGAACCAAGATGCTTGTATCCTAGTCCCGCGAAAGCTGGGCAGCTAAGGAGCAGGTGCTGAGATGATTCCATCTCATCCTCCATACAGCTGACGCAAAAAGGACTCGAAGTAATTCCGAGTCTCACGGCATGTATACCTCGCGGACAGTGCCCCGTGAGGATGCCCACGAAATTTGAGAGATGACATTTTGTCATCCCCAGGATATCCCTCGAACGCCTCCTATCCAAACGTGGCTAGAAGGACTTCGCGACCCTACACGTTCGTGTACTTGCCCAGCGCTCGCTGAATTGGTGCAGAGCCTATCCTTCCAGGAGTAGAGCGCAGGTTGTCAAGGGCATCCCGATCCTCTCCTTTCGCGGGCACATTACCTCACAGGTCCCTTGTCTGGCCAGCTCGTCGGCTTCGCAGTTTCCTGCAATGTCACTGTTACCAGGTACCCGAATTATTTTTATGTCGAAGAATTCTGATACAATCGAGTGGGAGACCAGGCATTCCCTGACCAGCTTCGAATGCACCATAATAGAGCCTAGGGCCCTAATAGCCGCTTGGCTATCGGAGTAAATATTTACCTTCTTAGCAGTTATTACGTAAGTGAGTAGCCAGTCAGCTGCTTCTTTAATTGCGGCCACCTCTGCTTGGAACACACTGCAGTGATCCGGTAGCATGAATTTGAGTTTGATGGGGAGCTCTTTGCAGAATACTCCTCCTCCAATCCTACCGTCTAGCTTTGAGCCATCCGTGAACAGGTTAACGTGGCCCTGTCCCCAAGTGTTGCCCCCGGTCCACTCCTCCCTTGATGGAATATGGGTGGAGAAGGTAACTGGGGTTATGACAGCGGCTTGTTTACGAAAAAACTGAGGTTGTGTCGGTGATATACGAAAAAATTAGTACAGCCTTCGTTCATATTTTCGTTTTCCACCATAGCTGAAGGCCATACCCGGCATTGTATCATCTTTGAAAGCCATCTATTGCCAGTAGACTTTCCGGCGATGTGAACAATTTTAAAATCAGGAGAGTAGTTTTTGGGTGATGTTCTTTCGAAGAAAATTCCTACTTTTGTGAAAGTCCTAGGACAGAAAACACTCTATGTTTTGTTATTAGCTTTATTTGTCAACGTAATTTTCATCAAGAACAACGTAATAATTCCAGTGCTGCTCTATTATTTCAATACCACTTTTGTAGAACGATTAATCTTTTGCCTTAAAATAGGCCTCAGTTTCAGCGACAACCTCTTCATTCAAGCGAAATTTCTTACCGGTGAGCATTTTTTTAGGTCTGGGAACAGCTAGTAGTCGCCGGGAGCCAAATCTGACGAATGCAGTGCATGTGGGAGCAATTTGAAGTTCAATTCATGTAGTTTTACCATTGTTTTGATTGACTTGTGACACGGTGCATTTTTTTGATATCTTTACGATGTCAACTAACTCACGCAACTTAACTTTTCGGTCATTCAAAACGATTTTGTGGATTTTTTTGTGTTTTCAGTGTTACCGCCTCATTTGGACGCCTACTGCGTTGTGCATCATCGGTGTCTCTATGACCACGTTTGAAGTCAGCAAACCATCGTTTTGCTATTGTTTATGATGGAGCAAAATTTCCATAACACTTTTCACGACATTACTTCGCTTGAAAGGTATTTTTCCCTCCAAGAAGCAGAGTAAATTTAAAACACGAAATTCTTTTTGGTGAATTATTTTGAAAGTAACGAAAGTAGCGTCACTCTTAGCGCAATAATTCACTAACTAATGTAAATAATATCATAAAATTTGAACAGCAGTTTTTTTACTACATCAGTTAGTACTAACTGAAAAAGAGGTGAATGCAATAAAACTAGTGCCCTCAATGTTTTAGACCCGGGACTTCTCAGCCTATGACATGTCTCTGTTTTTCGCATTACAATTCATATTGGAGAGCATTACACAAATTTATTTGCAAAATTTGCCCATTAGGCTAAAGAAATTTTTTATTAGTAAATGGAAACAACCGAGACATGCGTATAATTTGTTATCGGATTATTTATTTTGCAGGTGTTCAAAATAGATAACGGCCAACTGAAGAAAAACACAGGTAATGGCAATAGCTAAACGAAATTCGCACACTTACAGACATACATACATACATTAACATTGATAGTTTGGGATAGTAAGCGATTAAAAGCGTTTTATCGCAACATGTGCCGAAAATTAATGATAATAACGGAACAGCTAAAAAAAGAAAAAACACAAATAATAACGCTGAAAATACTTCTACGAAAAGAAATCGCGCCACTTGTATATAACACATACATACAATATTTTAAAATTCCCAAAAATTTACTCAAATTAAGGATTATCTTTTGCGCATCTGCTCCACTTTGCGGAGTGGCAATCAAATTTTTACAATTTTTTTGTATTTAATATCAAATATCTCTTAAATAAAAACCGCTTGCAGATCAGTAAAATGCAAGCACATTTACGTGTTGATTTTAAGAGCCCTTTGGTGTATACCCTTCCATGTAAATATCTACCTAAAGTCATGTATGCATACACGTAATTTTTGTTTTACTTTTTCTTCTTCTTATTTTTACTCTTTTTGGTCAATTTTATTACAAACTGGCTTACCATCCAATGAAATCCTCCAAGGCAGTTTTTAAGCCAAGCCATGCACATTTGAGGATTATTGGAAAGACTTAAAATAAATCGATTTTAATTGTAAACACGCGCAAAAATTAATGTACTCTTCTTTTTGCTGCGTCTTATGGCAATCAAGTAATTTCCCGTAATAACCGATCTTCACCTACGAAAGGCAGATAAAAGTTACCGAAAGCTTATCGATAAGTGATAAGGTTTGAAGAAAGCAGGATTTTGTATATTAATATATAAAAAAGTTGTTTATAGGCGTATACTATATGTATACACATTCTTTTGTTTTCGTTTTTTTTGAAATAAAACGGAAACTCAAAGAAATTATGTCATTTCGTGTTAGTCTACCGTTATTTATATATGTTGCATGAAATACTATAAGAGATAGCTGTACAACCTTATGGGCCGAGAACCCAACTATATTTGGCACTTACACTTTTTTGGGTGTTTGGCCGAGCTCCTCTTTCTATAAGTATATGCGGTGTGACTCTTGATGTTGAATGATTATACTCGTATCGAATAGAAAGTTTCTGTATTAGACAAAGCTGTGTAAGCTACTATATATTAGGAAGCTCATAGCCTATTGTAATGTCGTATGAGCAACTTGTCCTTTTCCCTCCTAACAGCAATATGAACCATTCCGAAACTTTAAAATATCATTTATTTCCACCAAGCTGAGATTTGCTAACTCACTCACAAATTGTCTACCTAAATTGGTAAATCTGCGTTTGGATGGAGTAGGTCAGTGGCAGAGAAAGTGCAAAATCGTTCCTTCTTCCTCCTCATTTAGGCAGCTTCTGCCGAATTCATGTGCCTGCACGCCCAACCTCTGGGCATTTAATTTGGCTTTAACTGAATTATGTTTGGTCAGAATTTAGTTGCGTATAGATTTTGTCTTTCGGGATTCTCCATTTCAGGAATTCGCATTTCGGGTTTTCGTCACACACCCAGGGGAATATTAGCTTATTCATAGGAGCACCGAGTCAGAAGTGAGTATCATCGCTGCAAATAATTCAACCAATTGGAATTGCTGAATATTGATTTAGAAAATAAATTTGAATAGTTAAAGATGAAAATCGTTTTTAACTTGCGTAGTTGCCTTGATAAAAAATTAAAAAAAAAGAATCTCAGCAGACTCTCTCCTATTCATGTGGAAGCATCTGTAAGATCCTGGTTTTCGCAGTGAATTCTTTTGCGACGATCAAATAAACCCACTTAGAATTATTATCGAGCAAGTATCCTCTAGGTGGCTCCCGAACATCCGTTTGAGAACGAGCTGATGTGAGAAGGCGAAGTATCCTAGGATCTGGTTGTGCACTGGGTCAGACACAGCATCAAACGGCAAACCATTGGGTCTGCTCTGCGATAAACAGGTATTCCAGATAAGGTAAGGGATTATCTTATTAAGATTCTGTTAAAGGAGATCTACAGAGACGCGAGCTGCTAGGTCCTTTGAAAAAGGAAGTGGCTGAGGATAGGACATACTCTTAGAAAAAGTGATGACAATGCTGCTGGGCAGGCCCTTCCAACAAGCGGGGCGAGGAGTGGGTGCACAGACGTACCACCTGGAGATGGTCAACAGAAGCTGAAATTAGCTCTCTTGGTCTTACGTGGAACGAACTAGGATGCACAGCTCAGAACCGCGTCCGTTGGCGAAGAAGCGTAAATGACGACCATCGCTCAATAGGAGTTTAAAGAAAAAAATAATGAAAAAATAAATATCGTCAAGTTTTGATATGCAGTTCACAGAGTTTTCATTCACCTATACGAGTTTTTTTTGGATTTTCCCAATATAAATTTGTTCTTTCCTCTATCAGTTTATGATTATATAATATTTATTACTTAATGACTTGCGATTATTTTTTAAAATAAAATCACACGCAATCATTCTTTTCCCTAACACGAAGTGGGGGTGCAAAATGCACTATTTAGTTGAAAAGAAAAGAAGCAGTTCAGACTCGAGAATCGTTTTACATAAATAGTTGTTTCTACATTAGTAGAATAAAGGGAGTGGAAAAGGTACCCAACAATTTACGAAATTTCTTTAAAAATAAAAAGCATATGCAAATTCTCGATGTCCTTTAATTTCCAGGACCTCCTTTTTAAGAATTTTGCATGCTTTTTATTTTTCTTATTTTTTGGAAATATACTTTTAAAAGTTGTCTATTACTTTATTCGTCAATTTGGACTTCGAAAATATATAATTTGTTCGTATTGCATCTTTCCGACTCGACAAAATCGATTCGTATTAAATTTACTTAAATCGAAGTGAAGGGTTTTTTGCTATATAGCTAAGCCTTTTCTCTTTGCATGAAAATATAAAAGCCATATCTTAACAGTTATTATTTGACAGTATAACAGTAACTTAAGTCAAATAACATTCGTGTTTGAAATAACTTAAGAAATCTAAAATTAATTGGTTTCTAGAAATTTGTGTTATAAAAGCCATAACCGGTTGGGTCCCTGGTGGGAAAACCATGTGCTTGAAAATGTATCTCTAAATGCATATAAGGAATGTTTCCTGGCATATATACATATGTATATAGGGTGACCAGATAGCAATGATGGATTATTTTCCTTCTGCAGATATCAAAGCTACCAATGACTATCAACAGTTAAAATATTCAGTATAGTTTGTCAAAACAAACTGGCTCAACGCTTAAGTCAACAAGCAAAATTGCTAAGCATCAATACATCCACAAAGATAGACCGTGCGGAGGTGCGGTTTATGATATGGCGACATCATCAGACTTTATTTATTTCTTGCTATAAAATAAATAATTGGCGTGTACGCTTCGGTTAGGTATTCGGTCGTGCTCCTCCTCCTATTTGTGGTTTCTACAACACAGCTCTACATGGCATAGAAGCGGAGTAACGCTTGAAGTTGTGAAGGAGAAACTTGACAACGGATGATACCGTCTAGCACGGCTAGCACTCACCAATTAACACCTCTCAATTATTTTATTTTGAACTATGTCGAGTCCTTCGCGTTCGTCCGCGCTAGCACGTCAACCACAACGAAAAGCTCAAGACCAACATTCAAAAAATGGGCTGTCAGCTTGAAACAAAATCAACGGCTGAGGCAAACATTTTTCTAATAGCGGTCGCCCCTCGGCAGGCAATGGCAAACCGCCGAGTGTATTTCTGCCATGAAAAAGCTTCTCTTAAAAATATCTGCCGTTCGGAGTCGGCTTGAAACTGTAGGTCCCTCCATTTGTGGAACAACATCAAGACACACACCACAAATAGGAGGAGGAGCTCGGCCAAGCACCCAAAAAGTGTGTACGCGCCAATTATATATATAGTATAGATGTGCTAATGAACAAAAACAAAATGGTTTCAACTACATACATTATACATTTTTATCATACGCATCATATTTGACTCGGAAGCGCATAATCAATGTTAAAGTATTTGTCGCATCTGCTAACGTGAAGAGGTGCAATATACACGTTTACATGTATAATAAAACTTGAAAATTACACACAAAAAAACCAAATATAGCTCATTAAATGAAACTTTAAATGTAGACGTAGAAAGATGAAGGTTTTACTGCCAAAAATAATAACAATTATAAAAACACTTAAGAAATTAAAAGTAGACTTGAACTTGAAAATTTTTATGCTACGTGGAATATTCTCTAGTTATTTTTTCTTGGATGATACTACACTAACTTTTATTATATATTTTTTAAATGTTTTTGGAATAATAGATGAGCAGGGCAAACTTTCTTTTTTAATGCAAATTAAGGGGAAATATCATATCTACATATGTTATGTATGCACTCGTTTGTACATAACATGAAAAAGGAATTATCATACGAATGGCGCCAGCTGCAAATGTGTGAAATTTCGAACGGCATTAAGTACTTTCATGAATTTTGCCTCTGCTAACTATATCCAGTGCACAACATTGAAAAAGGTATTCAGTTTAGGGAGGGTGTCCTCACAAGAATACTGCTTTGCTTGGAATAAATTATATATTTATTATACGTACATATATAAAATATACAAGACGGCGCAAAATTAATCATCCTATTTTGTTTATGAATCATTTTTTTACTATATGGAATACGGCGGTACCTTTTTGATGTCATTTCTGACATTTGACAAGCAGGCAGATTTACAATTTTACATGAAAAAACAATAGGTTAAAATTGTTGAAATTTATTATGAAAATGGTTAATCTTTAAGAGCAACATCTGGCAAGGTTGGTGAAAAAATTTCAAGAAACTGATTCTGTCAGAAATAGCAAAGGACTGGCAAACCAAACTCTGGACGTACTATTGAGAATATTGCTACTGTAGCGCGAAATGTTGCTGAACAACCTTTAACGACGTTCTCAATAATAAGGCATTCATGAATCGACTGTTTGGCGGATTTTACCTGTAGATATGCTCATGGTGGGCATTTAAATTATGCCATTTTTCAAATGTAATTGTTAATTGCAGCGTTTTGAATGCCTGAAAGAATTAAGATTTAAAAAAAAAATTCAACAACATCTAGGTGTGTCTTTTGAAAGACCCTTTACATATGTACATATCTAATGCATACTCGTTTTCATAATATTCGGTCTCTTGGTACTGATTCTTAAGTGCAATTTATTCTGGAAATAATGGAGTAATTCCTGGAACCTTAAATGCAATTTACGCTTAACTACAGTTAAATATCGCATTGAAATGGTCAAGTTCCCATCCACTTTCGTCAACTACTTTTTCAAAGGGCCCTTAACACCACTTTGCTGGCCTAGCAGCAAATGTTATGCCAGTCTTTACATAAAATATTATTCAGTTCTGGGTAGCCATGGAGCATTGGTTTACAAATTGTGATTTTGTTTTTTGCGCACCGGATGCCACTATCCCATTCCTATGTAGAATTGCTGTGTGAATCCAAAAATCAAGTTAATTTTTTTTATGAACAAGACATTTGCAATTTTCCATTATTTAGCAAAAACAAGTTTCTAAGCAGTGCCTGGTAGGGTATACAATTTGTTTTTGTGTACACATATAGAGGATTGACATTTTGCGATTTGGGTAAATCCATTTGATCATTCACAACTTTCTTATTTGTCCCTCTTCGTGAGTAGCTTTGTTTTTTTCCAAAAGAACAAGGATTAAATAGATGGAAAACAAAGACAAAAACTTGTTATTTTTTAAGTCTTTTTTCGGTTAAAGTTTGAATTTTCTTAGATTAAATTAAAAAAATTCAATCTGGAATTATTAATTAATTTCTTAGAAACGATTGGGCCTATGGAAAACTGGTGTATACACTGCTTAAAGAAAGTCTTCTTATCTTTCATTGGATATATTATCCAGCTACACTACTACTATTTCGTAAAATACCACCTTGATGAAAAAGTTCCCCGAATAAACGCCAGACCGCTGGCATGAACGCTTCAGAAGAGGTCGTGAGTCCATTGAAAATGAGGATCGTAGTGGCAGGCTGTCGACATCGAAAACGTGGTCCCAATGCTCCTGAATTTTTGTCCAAAAATTGGGCCTCCCTGATATCGCCAAAGACATGATTTCTCAGACTGAATCTTATCCAATATTAATCAAACGCGTCATTATGGATATGAGCCGTGCGTATATGAGAACGACACGTAATCCAGACATCAGGCGAGTGAGTGGAGAACTCCGAATGAACCTAGACCAAAACAACCCACGTCGTTTTTAGCCACAAATGAAAGTGATGCTTACGGACATGGATTGCAATGGTATTGTACAACACGATTTTTTGCCAAAAGGACAGACAGTTAACAAGGACTATTATTATTTGGGCGTTAGTGATTCGTTCATTCGTGAATTTTTAACCAAGAACGAAACGAATGCCATCCAACAACTATCGAATTCACCTGACAGGGCTCTCTGCATTTTTTTGTTTGATAGGGTCAAAAAACCTATAAACCACTACGGGGAACCCCTTTTAACAGCCGAAACAAATTAATGAAAAAATCGAAGACGGCTCTCATATCTATACCGAAAATAGAGTTCCAAAATTGTTTCGAGAGTTGGATAAGCGCTAGCATAAGTGCGTTGCATTTCATGCCGAGTACTTTGAAGGCGTTAATATCACTTTTGAGGAATAAACTTGTATTTTGAATTTTCTGGATACATTCCGGGATCTTTTTGAACAGGGTGGTACATGCGATTAAGTGAAACCATGTTTTCTGCTGGTAGAATATCCGTAAATTGCAAATATCTCGAAGTATTGTCCATAAAAAAATTAACTCGATTTTCTGATACAGCCATCAATTTTACATAGGAATTCGATAGCGGCATTCGGCAACGGCATCGGTCATTGATGTAAAAATTATTTAAAAACTTGAAACTTGAACAAAAATCAACTCTGCGCATTAAGCTTATATGGAAATCCTTAGATTTCAGAAACTTAACAGACCTTTTAATTATAATTAAGTTCTTGCTCCAAATAGGCTACAACAAACATGTGGCCTGTGTGGCTGCTCTATTATATCGCGCATCACTGTCAAGCGCACCCTGTACTTTGCACTGTCAAGCGCACCTTGTGCATATGTATATGTATTTTATGTATCGGCATTTGTGGTTTAAGGTCTTGCGGAAACAGTGGCCCTTTGACTCATAAACTTTTACGAATCACCACTTATTTAAATCATTTCAATACTCAATTATATTTATCAGTGTGGCTATCTTTACAAACAAATTTTTTATTGATTTCCTAACTATTAATAACTGTCTCTATTGTGGCTACTTATTTGATGCCTTTGAAATAAAACTGCTTCTTTTTCACAAATCTTAGACATTCCGTAATGCACGGCACGACACAGGTGCGCTATTTTTCTGATAAGCGCACAAAAGTTTTATGACGAATTTGCAGCTGTTCGTATAATTGACGCAAAGTAGATAACGTGAAGGCGTAATTACAGAATGTTTTTCATTAAGTTTCACTGTGAACGTAAAAGGAAGCCAAAATTAAGTTCTTATCGAGGACAGCTCAATGATTTCCTAAAAATTAGAATGTTGCGCGTTGCCACCTCGAATTAAATAGTTTGCCTGCCATAACGAATCTTTGATAAGAACGAACCGTAATTTTTCGATGAATCTGTGTAAAATAGTTTTGTTGTGGTAGCTATTATTTCAAACAGACGATTTAGTGCGCTCGTTAAACACTATGCATAAAAGATGCATCATGTTTATAAAAAAAAATTTCTTGAAAAGTAGTATAGCCAATTTTCTCCATCGATTGGAATCAGCCACACATAAAAAACGTCCGCGCTTTAGTAAACTCTCTTGCACCAGAACGTCGCACACGTGCCCAGTCGCTATAATAAAATAGCATAAATTAGGTTACGCATCGTTCCCTTATGGCATATTGTCTCACATTTTGGTCCCGACGGCTATTGCAAAACATGAAAAAGGTTCAACGATGAAAAGGTTTGATTTTTGGGCAAATGAAGAAGCCATCGATTCAACAAACGCATATTTTCGTATTGTATTATTTGTAGGTCATCAAAGGATTTGGAGAAATGTTGTATACGGAGAATATATTTAAAAAATAAAATGTTTTCCCTCCTATTCTAATGTTCACATCTTCAATTTCCGGGGACTTATCAATCCACTGTCGTATCATCAATATTTGAAAATATATCGCATGATACATTCCTTTTCTAAATAAGTAAAAATATTTAATAATAAAAGTATGCTTTGCTCTTACCTCCGCACGCATGCGCGTGAAAATATCAATCCAATGTGCGAACATGTAAACGCCGCCGGCAAAGAAGAGTGCGCCCAGCGCTACCACACTGAGCCGCCATATGTAGTGGCAATATGAAGAAGTCATCTTTGAGGCCCTTGCTGTTGTTGAAAATGATATCTGATGTTTAAACTTAGATCTTCTAGATCTATTTTTGCAAGCGACGAAAATGGTAAAACTTTACCACGCGGAGAGTTGCTGCGTGGCAACTGCAATTCACTTATACTTGTGTTGTATTTGCACAATGTCTGAGTTCGTGTTTGTTTGCGCGGATTACGGCACGGGTTTTAACTAGAAAAACAAACGAAAACCACAAAACCAAAAGACTCTTGATTAGCAAAGCGACGCTTTCTATTCTGTATAAATTAGAAATGTGTATAGCAACAAAAGCGTGGGTTCAATTTTTCTAAAATACTATAACTACTTAGATACAAATGTATTAATTCGGTGTCGAGGAACGCGTCAGTTCGTTTGCCTCCCACAATATAGACTGTTACATAGTTTGCCATAATTTGCTAAATTCTCAATTGGTTGGCCGATCGTCAGATTCTCAGGCTTTCTTATCAGCAATTAAAGTCATCGAAATTCTAACAGATAAGCATTGGACTCGCCGAGTCAGAAGCGATAAAGTCAGCGCAGACGCTCAAATAGAAATATGATTGTGCATATGTATGTATGTATGTATGCATGTATGAATAAAGCGTAGGAGAGTCGAACTGAGGCTTTTCCTTCTTTGCTACGCTTACGCGCAGTGTAAAGAGAGCTAAAGTTTACCTTTTTTGTTTATTTTGTTTGCGATTAAATATATGTACCATACATACATACATATGTATGTTTAGTAAATAAACGGCAATGGAATGGAAGTTAAAAAAAAACAATGTATATACATATACACATATATGTATATGTACATAAGTACGCGTAACTGTTTAAGGCTTCAGAGGTGCATTGGTATGTATGAGCACATTTTGCCAAGTATGACGCACCGAACGTAGTGAGGTAATAGGAAACATCAGGGTATTAAATAAAAAAGTTAAATGTCTTTAAAAATGGTTTACAATTATGCTTCTATGTCACCCTGGTTGGCGTTTTTATCGAACGAAAGATAAGAAATACATACATACATACAGAACACACAAAAATGTGAACACTAAAAATTTTCAGTTGTGATTAATTACCTTTTGGCATGCGAATGTGATGGTTTTAGTTGAATGGTATGTGAAATACATTTTTTATAAATATGGATTTTCATTAAAACTCTCTGGTATTTGCATGAAAAAGTTCTATTATTTATTTATTTGCATATTTAGACTATGAAAAAATTATTTCTTACGGACTAATTACCAACTATAGAATTTTAGTAAAAATTGTCTTAGGGAAAGAAAAATTAAGAAAGACTGGAAAAATTTCGAATAGCCCTGCCAATAGGTGCATTATGGGCATAATTCCTTCTAACATTATTATTATTTCCAAAAGTGACTGACAGTCACAAAGTCCTGAGAAAATGCAAAAAATAAAAGTTAAACATAAGGTCGACCTCGTTTTTTCGACCGATTTCAAATTGAGTAGCGTTAAATGTGCACTAAACGAAGGTATAGGATCAGATAAACTCCATGAACGTAAGCCAAATTTGAGAAGCATTTTCTGCACGCGCTCTATTCTATCAAAATGGTAGTGGTGGAAGAGGCGCCAGGTTATTGTAGCATACTCCAGATGCGAGCGAATAAAAGCGGTTTTACGGTGTACGGATTCGGAAAGTGCAGTGCTCTTACGCCGCACATAACCAAGCATGGCATATGGCTTCGAAATGAATAAAGTCAAAATATTAGCTATTACATTGACTGTATTTCGCGGGTCGCAATAGATTGTCACTCACGATTTTCGTATTCAAGTTCGTATTCCCGTTCGAATTTTGATTCGTCCCGGCATCTCCATGACGTGTATGCGCTCGTATTGGAATTCTTATTCATAGCGGGACTCGTTTTCAATTTGAAATCGTATTCGCATTCGTATTCGCATTCGTATTGGTATTTGGATTCGTATTCCATTAAGGGCTCATTTTCAGTTTCGTATTCATATTCGCATTTGTACTCGCATTCATAATTGTATTTAGATTCATATATAGGGTTGTTCAATAGGTGCGCTTCAACTTTCCGATAGGGAGGGCGAACGAGGCAATATTTTTTATTTTTCGCTTGTCATTTGTAAACTTCATTAGTATACATTTCATCATGGAACGCTACACACTTGAGCAACGATTGCAAATCGTGCAAATTTTTTATGAAAATAATCGTTCTGTTGCTGTTACTTTAAGAGCATTACGGCCATTTTACGGTCCATTTAACAAGCCGTCCCGTTTTGGGGTTATGTGAAGTCATTGGTCTACAGTAACAAGCCGGCGACGATTTGTGAGCTCAGAGCCAATATTGAACGCGAAATTGCTGGAATTTCGGCCGATTTATGCAAAAGAGTGGTCGAAAATTGGGTTCAACGATTGGACTTCGTAAAACGTGCACGCGGTGGTCATGCAAAAGAAATCGAATTTCATACTTAAATGTATATGTTCAAACTCGATAATAAAAAAAAAATTAGTTAAAAAAGTCAAACCGTTTGTGTTTTATTCAAAAAAGTTCAAAAGTTGAAGCGCTCTTACTGAAAAACCCTATACGTATGACGAATGAAAGTCTTTGCACTGACATTCTCATTCGTATTACTTAAAGTTATTGTATTCCTACACTTAGTGTCATAAGTCTACGGCCTTTTGCGGGAAGTTGAAAAAGTAACACGAAAGAAGTTTTTAAGTTTTTGCAATACATCTTTTTCAATTTTTTTCCAAATACGTGAAGATGTTAAACTTATTAAATAAAATGCATAATAATGATTTAAGAGCATTACATTTAATAAATAAATAAGAGATTATATTTGAAACGCAAAAATCAAAGACTCCAACAATCTACGTTCATTTATAAAATTGAAAATTAAAATTTTCGAAAAACTTTCAAAAATATGGTTTTAATAGCTTGTTGGGTGCTTACGACGTTTCAACACTTCCCTAGGTCTGTTGGTGGCGTCTTTTTCAGTAATATTCTACTCTTTCTTCATAATCCTTTTCAAGTGCTCTTTGCTTGTAATTTTTTTCTTTATATCTCTTTTCAGAAGCGTTCAAAAGTGTTCAGAGAAAACATTATAGAGAAGCCATAACATTACTATATGAGCCGCATGCTTGTTGAAAGCAGTATTCATTTGATAACCCCAGTATTTTAGCACCTTGCTTTAAATTTTGTTCTAAAATATTCAAATTATCAAACTTATCTATTATGAAATCAATAAACTGCAATTTTTCCACGCCACCAGCTGTCATAAACGCCACACCATCCCTCCACCACCACCATGCTTCGTTGTTGGTAATTCATTTTTTTTATTCAGTCGTGCACTATGTTTCCTGCACACAATTTTTCTTCCTTTGATACCAAAAATGCAAAACTTGCTTTCATTCCAAAAAAATAACCTTTTTCCAAATTCTGGAGGCTTGTGTATATGCTCAGTGCGTTTTCGCCTATTTATTAGTGAACTAAATGACTTCTTCTTAGGAACTCTTGCATGAAAGTTGGATTTTCTTAAGACTATTCTCCCACTAATATATTTTCGAAACTGATTCCTCATTTCATATTTCACTTTTAAAATAGTTAGCTTTGCATCTTTTTCGCAAGCCCTCCAAAACTGTATTTTTCGCTTTCTGTTAATTAGCAAGGATTTCCACAATTTTATTATGATTTTCCTCACGCCAATGTCGATTTCCTTTCTTTGTGCTTACGTTGTAAGGCTCCGCACAAAATTCTATTGAAAACCGATAAACCAAAAGCCTATTAAATAAAAATAATAATTTTTCTTACCAAAAAATCCTCCTAACAACACAAAAAACAAGTCCGCAAATGACGAGCGTATGTTATACTTTTGACACCCGCCTTACCACGTATTTCCGAAAAGAAGTAACGTTGAAATCGGTGGCGACGCATACGGTGATAAGTTTTTGTCGCCAGCATGATTACTACGATAATAAACAGCAAAAATGACGAATTTGAATTTGTACTAAACTCGCTGTTAGAACTTCATTGACAAATAGTATTTAAAAATAGAAGGAGCGTGGAATCATGACACATAGTGTATTTGTACATGAAACAACGGCACCTGCTTTAATTGCACGCACATTCGTTCGGCTCTCGCTATGCAGTAGGATACACCGTTATGGCTTAACACCCTTGCACTTTGCAGACTGTCTCTTTACTTCTAAACAAAATCCCATTATTATATCCACCAATCACCCAATCATTCGCTCTAAATGTGTATCGATCTTGCTCTGTCTCAACAGAGTAGTTGGAAATTTGATCCGCTAATTTTTCAATACTAAGATATACTCGCATACTATAGCATCAACAGGTCAAGCAAAAGCAGTACATATGTATGTATGAGCATAATTTATGTTCTTCATTTTTAAATTTCTATCCCTCAATTGAATTCAATTTAAAAAATATTTAAGAAGTGTGTTTCAATTTTCGTACGCGTATTCTGGCTCCGCATCTTATTAGGTGCGATTATGGGGAAGACGCCATAGTTGTGAGAAAATAAATGTTTATTTGGCTTTATGCGTCAAAAATAAAATAAAATCACTTATGTATAAATATTATGTAGAAAGTCACTTGGGGCTGCAAACATGTCCCACTGATATCCATTTACGCATTTATTTTTTACAAAGCAAAGTCTGGAAATCTAATATGATATCATATATTTTTAATATATTTATACATACATATGTACATACATATGTTCATACATATGACATAAAAATGAATGCCAACTTCCTTTCTTTCTGCATACCATAAGGAAAAAGTTGTTTAAAATTATTGCAATGTGCGTAGGCGTATTTGTTTATTTCGCTGATTTGCATTTACCCTACTCAGAAAACTGAACTGGTTTGACAACATTTAAATACTCGAATGTCTCGCCTTACCTTCATACGTTTACTTTTGTACATGCATACAGCCGCGTTACAAACATTAGGAATGACCTCAAACCAAAAAAGTTATATTATCTACTTAACAGTAACTTAAATTATATTCAGTACTAACTAATGGCCGGCCTGTCTTGTAATGTCACTCAAAGAAAAAAAATTAAATGTATGGTTTAATGTTTACCGCCTAGCTCCTCCTCCTATTTGTGGCGTGTGTCTTGATGTTTTTCCACAAATAGAGGGACCTACAGTTTTAAGCCGACTCTGAACGGCAGATCGTTTTTTATGAGGAGCTTTTTCATGGCAGAAATACTATACACTCAGAATACGCAATACTTTTTTTTCGTTTGATGTCCATCAATAACGTAAATACGTAAGACCGCTGCATAAAACTATCCATGAAGTAAATAAGTAAATTTATTTTACAAAACTTATTTTACTTCCAATTTTCGTTGTACAACAATCTTTGATCCAAGAAATATAGGGTTTTCCAATAGCAGGTGTTATTGGCGAATGGATTGCGCTATCGAAAGATGATTAACGAGTTTTTATGGCCGGAATTGGATGGTATTGATTTGGACAACGTTTATTTTCAACAAGACGGCGCTACGTGCTACACAAGCAACGAAACCATTGATCTTTTACGTTAAAAGTTTCTGGACCGTGTTATCTCTCGAAGAGGTGATCTCAATTGGCCACCGAGATCTTATGATTTAACACCTTGTGACTTTTTTCCTTGGGACCACGTGAAAGAGAAGGTCTACGGCAACAGCCCACGGTCAATTCAAGACCTCAAAGATGGAATTCGTGAGGCTATCGAGGACATTGGGCAGCCACTTTGCAATTCGGTTATGGAAAATTTCATGAAAAGGTTATTGTCTTGTAAGCGTGGCCGTGGTGGTCATTTGCTTGATGATATTTTCCACTATTAACGGCATACCTTCCTCTTTATAATGAAATAAACATCCGATCATTTATATTAAAAAATATCATTTTTCTTTGAATATCAAAATCACACCTCTTATTCAAAAAACCTTTAATTGGCTCCAGAAAACACCTCAGATAATAGAAAAGTTTAAGCCTAATAGGTTGGAATAAAAATATTATCAACAGAATCAAAATAGTGATATATGCGCAAAAAATGTGAGACGTGAATGTGTTAATTTTCCGAAAAGAAATGAAAAGTTCTCATCCTTCAATCGGTTAAGATTTGGCTGAGTTGTTCAAATTGCCTTAAGCTATCTTGCTAAAAAAGTCAGAAAATAGCATAAAAAATCTTATTATTTCGATTGCGTTGATACATTTTGTTTTTAATTTTATGCAGACCGTTTAAGTTTAAACTTTTCTATCATCTCAGGCTATTTATAGAAATATTTTTAAAACCTAACTTTATTTATAAGAAATTCGATTTTTGGAGGCACTTTGAAATCGGTCCAGTTTAATATTAATATTTTTCCTAAATATTGTGGCGCAAAGTCTTAAAATGAAATAAAGTTCATAATTTCGGTGGAAAAAATTTACCTTTTGTGGATAATATACCCGAATGTATGTAAATACATGTACCTATATGCTCAATGTACTTTTGTGTTTCTGCCTGGGAAGCCCAATTCATTATACTGAACAAAAAATAAAATCCGCACTTGTCAGTTTTTTAATAGTTATCGAAATGAACCTTTATTATTAGTAATTCTTTTTTCCTTTATTGTACAGAATTCATCATTCTACCGTCGGACACCCTGTAGTAGGTTTCGCTTATTTGGCAGGCAACTATTACCATAAAAAATCTGCATGAAAAGTTATGCCGTTCAGAGTCGTCACAAAACTTTAGGTCCCGCTATGGTCCCGCTAAGGTCCCGTATGGTAAAATCAAGAAGCTCACTAAAAATTGGAGTAGAAAGAAGCTCTGCCAAATAAATGAGAAAGGATTTACGTGCCAATTGCAATGAACATTCCAAATTAAATTATAAATATTTTCTGGATTAATTTCACATTGAATTCGTTCAACCATAATAACATGTTCTCAATTCTCAATTTCTTCGCATTTAAGTTTTACACCGTGTTATACAATTGTTTATTTTTCCTCAGATTTGTACATACATACAAACATACAATACATTCTGTCAAAAAAATAGTGGGAATTTTTGAGTTAAAAAGCGCACGTTCCACAGGATTCCGTATGCCGAATCGTTGAAAATGTTGCAGAAGGCCTATGACGAGTGTGCTTTATCAAAAACACGGGTCTACGAATGGTATAAAGCTTTTGCAGAGGGCCGAGAAGTTTGCCCCGATCTGGTCGCCCATCAACGTCTTCAACAGATGAAAACGTCGACAAAGTCAAGGAAATGGTGATGGAAAACCATCATTTAAGTTTGAGAGAGGTAGCTCGTGACCTTAGCGTGTCTCACGAATCAATTCGCAACATTTTACACCATCAATTGGGCATGAGACGAGTGGCTGCTCGACTCGTTCCTAGTTGAAAATTGGATTTCTTTAAAAAAAATTCATCGGAAGAAGGTGGCTGAAGACATGCTTGAGCAAGTGAATTCGAGCCCAACGTTTATCCAGCGCATCATAACAGACGATAAGACGTGAGTATATGAGTATGACATGCAAACCAGTCAAACGGCGGCTGAATGCCGCTATCCACATGAGCCGAAACCGAAAAAACCACGTCAAAGCCGGTCAAAAGTGAAAGTCATGCTACTCGTTTTCTTTGATTATCATGGTGTTGTGCACTCGGAATTCATTCCAAATGTTTCTACGGTAAATAAAGAATATTATTTAGAAGTTATGCGACGTTTGAGGGAGAATGTGCATAGGAAACGTCCTAATTTGTGGAAAAAAACTCATGGATCTTTCACCATGACAACGCACCATCTCACAATGTCTCATATTATGAAGACTGTTTTGACCAAAACCACGACAAATATCATCGAACAACCACCATATTCACCGGATTTAGCCCTCTTTGACTTTTTCCTTTTCCCAAAACATAAATTGCCACTCCGCAGTCGCCGCTTGGAGTCGATGGAAGACATTAAGGAGAATTTGATGATTAAACAAATATTTTGCGTTTTATTGAACTATTCCCGGTACTTTTTTGACCGAATGTGTATTGAACATTTATTAATAATAACTTATTCATTGCGCAAAAGTACACCGAAATTTTATATCTTTCGCCCTCAATGCGCTGAGCTTGAACGCAACTTTTTTGCACGTACATACGTATGTGTGACATTTTTTTGATAAAAAGAACTAAATTAAAGCAACTGATTATTTTTTGGGTTGTGATTCACGCTTTACGTCGTTTGCCAAATTATTACATATGTATGCACATGTGCACTGTATATATATGTATGTACATACATAAATATGGTACATGCAGGCACACATACATACAATCACTCACGCCTTTTTGATACATATACGAATTTTCGGTAAAGAGTTTTATATTTCATATTATTTTGCGAAAATGGAAAAACATAGTTGCCTCCATGCCACGTAGACTTATAGTTGAAATTGATAATAAAGGATACTCAACAAAGTTCTAAATATCATAAAATTTTACAAATTAGACATAAATAGTTGCTCTTTTTTATTTGTACCATTTAGGCTGCGGCGTGAACTCCCTCTATGTTTTTATTATGTTATTTTTGCATTACAATGAAATGAGTGAACGCTTTTTTGTATTTTACGTTGAGAAAAATATCGTATCTGTATCAAATAAGATGAGTTACTGGATATATATTCATTTATTTTATTTATTTATTATATTATATGTACAGCCCGCGCCAAATGGTAGCACATCGATACTTTGACCCATTTTGACTATTGTAGTTTATTTTTATAAAAGTATGCCTTATTGTGTAATAAAAGCCATATAAATCCAATTTACGAATTCAATACAAAATTTAGCAAAATTCCACAAACTTTTCATTCTTTCTTTAACTAATTGGAATTTACAGAAAGTTGTTTGGTATGCAGTTTATATCTTATTAAAATTTAATTTATTAAAGTGTATTAAAGTCTAAAATGAAAATGAAAAATTTCGTTGATTTTTTATAATTTTTTTCCTTGGTTTCGTGCATTCTACCAAAGACGTCGGTGCATGTGCTTTATAGGGTGGTAGTATATTCTATATTCAAAACCAAATGTCAAAAATCAATGCAATTTTTAAGTGACTTCAATACGCTTGGGAGTGGCCAGGATGATTCTTCTGCATAGGGTCCAAGCAGCTCACAACTTGCGGGCGTAGCCCCAGTATCCTCTGGGTAGCTTCCAAACACCGGTTCGAAAGCGACCTAATGTGAGAAGGCGAAGTAACCAAAAATCGCGTAAGCGGTTGTCATGATAATCAAGAAGAAGAAGAAAAAGAAGAAGAAGAAGAAGAAAAAGAAGAAGAGGTTTCAAAAGTAACGTCTAGATGTCAGTAGTGAATAATTCCTAGTCGAAACCTTTTTTATGTCGTCTCTGACATTTGTCAAGTAGACAGATTACAACTTTACACGATAGAATAACGCGTTAAAATTATTGAAATTCTTATGAAATAATTGTCCGAATGAGTAGGATGAGTCTACAATTCAAAGGTTGGTGAAAAAATTTCAAAAAAACGGTTCTGTCGTGATTACAAAAAGGACTGGCAGACCAAAAACTGGATGCTCTGTTGAGAATATAGCTGCGGTAGCGCAAAGTGTAGTTGAACAACCTTCAATATCGATATCTGGACGATCTCAACAATTAGACAGTCAGAAATCGAATGTTTGGTGGATTTTTCGCGTGAATGCTTGTAGATGTGCTCATGGTAGACATTTAATGATGTAATTTTTCATTATTAAGAGCCGTATTTTGAATAAAAATAGAGAAACCTGTAAGAATCTAAATTTTTTAAATATTTTATTAAAAAAAACATATATGGGCGTCTTTTGAAAGACCCTTTATATTTAATATTTAATATTTTATATATTAATAAAAATTATAATAATATTTAATAAAAATTATATTCTTATAAAAAATAACGAAATTTTTTTTAGCTTGTTGAATATTGTGAACATTTTAAAAAGATAAAACTCAAGTGTGTATATTTATATACATACATATATGTATATGTACATAAGTGTATAATAGGCCGGGTCGATTTGTGGGGAGGCAAAAAAATCGCCCATTGCTCTGTGAAAATCATATTATAGGGATCAAAATAAGAAACTTTGCCGAAGGAACCATACCTCTACAAGGGGTGCCTTTTATATTTCGGGATTTGGCAACCCTGGTGTTGCAATCTGGCAACGGACAGCTGTATCGCAAAGTTTGACATTTTTTGGCTTTTACGTACTCAGAACGTTTTGAAATACCAGCGCTATTTGTGTTGTTTACAGTAACTTAAAAAAAACTATGTAATATAAATAAAAAATCCTACGTACGTCTCCGGAGAAAGGTATTTCGAATGTATTGTCAAAATTTCGTAAGAATCGGTAAAGATTTGTTCGAGTTATGTCTTCGGCCAGTTTAAAAAAAGTGATTTCGAGAAAAACGCGTTTAAAGTTGTAAGTAGCGTTCGGGGCATACCTGCGAGGCACTGCCGTCGAATGAAAAATTTGGGCATTTAGACATTTTTGCTGGCATCCCTCATTTGGTATATTATTTCTAAGACCCTAAAGCACCTTTTAAGACAAAAAAAAAAATTTTCGATTTTTTCAAAATTCTAGACCAGCTTCCCCCCTTAAAAGATTCATCTCGGTCCAAAAATGGAATTAAATCGTGAACATTTTCGTGTGAATTTTTTTTACAACTTTCGACGTGGATTAACTCAGCAACATTGCATGGATGAACTTAATTCATTTTTTGGCAATGAAGCTCCATCAAGGACCAGTGTTAATCGATGGTATGGTGAATTCAATCGTGGTCGTAGCTCACCCCAAGACGAATTTCGTGAAGGTCGTCCAAAATCCGTTGTTGTTCCGAAAACCATTGATGCTGTGCGCGAACTGATATCGCAAGATCGTCATGTGACCTATCGTGAGATTGAGACAATCTTAGGCATTAGTGGGACCAGCATACATTCAATATTGCATAAACATTTGACTGTCAAAAAAATTTGTTCGCGTTGGATCCCACACAATTTGTCAATCGCTCAAAAAACGGCTCGTGTCGATTGGTCGAAGGAAATGCCCAAAAAATACGATCTCGGGGCTTCGAAACACGTCTATGATATCGTGACAGGTGATGAATCATGGATTTACGCGTATGACCCCGAAAGTAAACACCAGTCGACTGTATGGGTGTTTCAAGATGAGCCAAATCCAACAAAAGTTGTTCGCGCACGAAGCACTTCCAAGCAAATGGTCGCCTGGTTTTTCGGAAAAACTGGGCATGTCGTAACCGTACCACTAGAACAACGCAGATCAGTAAATTCTGAGTGGTACACAACCATTTGTTTGCCAGTTGTCTTCCAAGAAATTAGGAAAACCAATCGTCAAAGACGGATCACTCTACACCAGGACAATGCGAGCTCTCACACATCGGCTCAAACAACTGCATTTTTGAGCACCCAAAACATCGAATTAATGGGTCATCCGCCGTATAATCCTGACTTGGCACTGAATGACTTCTTTTTATTCCCGTACGTAAAAAACAAACTGAGAGGTCAACGTTTTTCGACACCTGAAGAAGCGGTTGCGGCATTCAGAATGCATGTTTTGGAGGTACCTCATTCAGAGTGGCAAAAGTGCTTCGACAATTGGTTCAAACGCATGCAAAAGTGTATAGATCTTCATGGAGAATATTTTGAAAAACAATAAAGTGATTTTCGATGATTAAAATTTGTTTTTGTTCTCTAATCGCGACACATAAAAGGCACCCCTCGTAAAACGAATTCTGATGCCCCCCAATTCGGGTAATCAGAATTTGATGATATGATTTTCCCAGAGCAATGGGCGATTTTTTTGCCTCCCCACAAATCGACCCGGCCTAATACACATACATTTATGCTTGAGTTGCTATGGTTCAGTGAGTAAAATATTTTATATATAGCGTTTGAAGTCAAAAGGGCAAATTATATCCTCCCACGGTGGAATTGCAATTTTCAACTTGCATTTGTCGAAATTTTTGTTTGGCGAAAAAGAAATCCAATATTTGGCTACTTCGACTGATATAACTTTTATAAGTCGATTTAATTGTATCGGTAAGATTAGGTGGCAACTTTTCTTAGTTCTTTGTAACAATTTTGAAATACTTTTCATTTGCCTATTAAGCATACTTAAACTTATTTAACATTTAATTTAACTTGTAAAATAATTAATACACATATATATATACATAAACATTTATATCCTTAGTTATTAACCCTTTCGATCCTGATTTCTTTTTTATATGAAATTTTTTTTCTCTTGTAAACGTACTTAGATATATTTTAAAACTGCCTTTAAATCAGTGTGCTTAGGCTATGTTTATTTTGGCATTGCAGAAGTTCTGTGCATTTAGCATTGAGAATCGGCCACAATTGTCGGGCGATTCTGCAGATGGGTTCGTCACGCCATCTTTCATTTCCTTCTCTTAAAATTTTTTCGAAAATAAGTTCCTTTCGGAGCTATACCAATATTATTTTCAATATTCTCGTTGGGAAGTGTGGTGCCGAGTCTCGCTACTTCATCGGCCCTACAATTCCCTTCGATGCCACCATCTACAGGAACTCTTGCTACCTTTGGGCGAAATGACTCAGCCATCTCGATAAGAGATGTGCAGTATTTCACGGCTACCTTAGAGGTTGTCGACTGCGTTGTAAGGGATTTTATCTCCTAGTTGTCAGTGAAAATAGGAATATCATTTTCTGGAGTAATTTTTCCATATGGTGTTGTCTGTCTCCGATCGGACGCGTCCCCTGACGATCCTATATATTGATTTCGCATTACACTGTATGAGAGTCACGGCCTTAATTTGTTCAGTTTCAGTTCAACCAGAAAAACATTGCAATAATCAGGTAGGCGAAAACTAAAGGAGTTTCCACGTGTTCGAAATATACGCCTCCGCCCACCCTGTCCCCGAACTTTGAGCTATCTGTTTATATGTTACATGGATGGACTCACCCTGTTTTACAACGTTCTGCTTACACTTTTCCCTTAATGGTAGAAAGGTCGTGAGCGTTGTAGTGGCACTTGTTGGTAAGAGTGCATAGTGAACCATTACGGAGAGCTCTGAAATATTAGTTAGGATCTAGCCGTGACCGTAACATTTTTTGACCACTTCTTTAAAGTGTTCAGCCTTATTGCCGCACTGCCTGTGGCGTGTTTCGCCTGCAGAAGAATAACGCTTTCGATGACATGGAATCGGTTATAGGAGCCGATGCGAGTAATTGTACCTTGTTAACTCTCATAATGTTCTGACCCTTCTCAAGGGCATTTCACTACATTACAATTACATAGTAGAGGAGGATTGGGTTAACTAGCGCTTTATAGAGCCAGTGTATTATCCTGCGTTTCATTTCTCATGTTTTTCAATTGATCTGATGAAGAAATACTTCGCTATTGTTTCTTTGCGTACGCTATCTGCAAATGTGAATCCCTAGTTTAGCTTCCTATCCAGCACAATGTCTAGATATTTAGCCCTTTCCGTTCCTCTGAGATTTTTCCTCTTTTGTTTAAGAATGGGTTTCTCATGTACTCTATAAAGTGTATCAGATCCGTTTTCTCCGGGTTTACTACTAGTTCTAGACTATTACACCAAAGGGTCTGTTTGTTGAGAGTTGATTACATTTAGTGCAGACACATATGACAACTACAGTATTGTCATTAGGATTCATTAACCGAAAACAAAAAGAACGTTGCTGATAATCCTTTAAACATGCGAAATTGCACTTTGGCAACGTTGGATTCGAACGGATTAAAGATTCTTTATATACCCATTTTGAAATTTCTGCACGAACTGATTAAGTAAAAAAATTTCATCTGATATTCATTTAGTCTTCAGGTAATTCTCAAACAACATCGCTATATATCACAGTCGAAGCTTTAGTCTTGAAATTAGCTACCGAATCAGGGAAAATTCGTAATAGTATGTTCCGTTAGTAAATGGGCATTCGTAATCCGTACCAGCTGTCAGAACCATTTGCATACAGAAGAGAAACACAAGGCATATAAGCCAGAACACAAAGGCATATAATGCAAGGAACTTGCTGACCTCACCGGAAGTGAAACACACTCACAACGATGACTTGTTAAAAGTTGTTAACAGTACATTAAACTTTGGGAAGCAAAGTAAATGACTTAATTACATTCACAGATATTCCACTATCAATAAAACCCAACAGGAAAAGTATACCCATCCACATGCTTCCAGCAACAAGTTCAGGCATTCATTCGGTTTCGCATTACACACGAACATTTGTTGCAAGTGTCACGACCTCCAGCATGCCCATTTTGAAGCAGTTCATTATCTGCAGAAAACATATTAAACTACTGCGTTCAACTTAAATCCCTTCGATTAAAATTTATTTTTTTAACTATAATAATCACCTACGATAACTAGTGAAAAAATTTCAAAAGTTGTAAACTACTTAAAATATTGCGACTCACTCCATAGAACTTAATAATCATTTAACATAATTTAGGTTTCAAAGAGTCAAAGTCCTTGCGAGCAAGCACTCCATCACTAGGTTGTTCAATAAGTTTTGCGGGCCTTTAAGAAAAACACAATTTTATGATTTTGAATACACTTTATTAGTCAGTATAGTCTCCCTGAACATCAAAACACTTGTTCCGACGAGATCTTCGATTTATAAATTCTATCCTTGAAGGAGAATCGGGATGGGTTGCAAAATACGCTTCCATAGCTGTTATGACCTCATCATTGGATGAAAAACGCTTTCCCCGCATGCATTTTTTTAGGTCTGGAAACAGATGGTAGGTGCTAGGGGCCAAATCTGGTGGATGCTCCAATAATTCGAACTTTAATTCATGGTTTTTAACCATTATCGAAATGCTCTTGTGACTCTGTGCATTGTCCTGATAAAAAATAATTTTTTTCTTTTGCAAACTGAGTCTTTTTCACGAACTTTTTCCTTCAGCTAGTCTAGGTATAGAATGGGTCCGTTGTGAGTTCAGCTGGTCTAAAAGCAAACAATAATATTCAGAATTTATTGTTTTACTCATTTTTCAAGTAATCCACAAACAAAATTCCTTTTGCATCTCACAAAGCTGATGCTAACACCTTTTTAATTAATTTCTGGACACGAACTCATTTCGGAGCTAACGAACCAGGTTCACATCACTCTTTATCCTCTCATTTAGGATAGGGCAAAAAAAAAAATTGTAATATAGCTAGTAGCAACGCCCTCTCTTAGCGAACCGCAAAACTTAGTAGTTATTAAGTATACACATTTTTTTATTGTACCTAATTAAAATAAATAAAATAAAAGAATAAGTGACACCCTTTTCAAAAATATTGTTAACTGAGAAATTCTAAAATATTTTTCGAAATGAAATAATAAGAGTTTAGAAAATTGGCGAACACCATTTTTTTCATAAACATTTGATTGGTTCCTGAGTAACTGTGTAAAGAAAGATTCGAATTCATATTAAATCGAATTCGAATGACTCTCTTGAGAGGACAGATCGGCTACACTGATCAACAGTTCTGCTACTTCTGCCACGCACCTACATATGTATATATTTATTTTCACTTGTTTATATTTATTAGAGTTGTTTACAGTTTATTTGCTGATTCTGCAAACAAAGATTGTATTATATTGTATTTGTTTATTGCAGTGCTAATAAAAGTTGTTGAATGTTTTTATAACCATTTCCCGACACTTGGTAGCTAATATATGTAATGTCCGATAAGAATCGAAGCCATAAGTAAATAAGTTAAAAAGTGTTTTGTGATATTTATTCAGCCTTGGTTTTTCTGATGATTGTCCGTATTGATGTGTCCGTGAATGTCTGATCCAACATCTTTTGCTTTAAGCCTTTACGCTACCTCGCGAGTCTATATCAGCACGTACGTGGTGTGGCAATTCAGTTCCGAGAATTTGTCAATAAAACATAAGAACATCAAATGGGGCAAAATTTTATTATCGACCTTCACATTAGTTCACGATAGACAGAATGCAAAGTTGTGGCCAATATCAGACCGTTAGCCGGTTTTCAGCGATTTTGAAGGAATCAGCTGATTTCCTTATGGAAACGTGTACGTGACAGCGATTCGTTTACGACAAAACTGAGATTGTGATGGTGATATACGTGAAAAAATGAACGCGGCCTCTGCTGATTGAGCGGGTGTGTGACTACGTGTGAAACGAGTGGAGTGAATTCTGTTACCGAATATCCGATGAGTTCGCAGCCGCAGTTACTATCACAATTTTGCTTCGCAAGGTCATCCTTGACAATAGTGTGTCCCTAACTTTACAAAATTATTACATAGTTACGCTCACAATTTAAAATAGCCTAGGTAACCCTTAGAGTTAATCCGTTTATCAGCGCAGCTACAGCTTCCTTGTCCTCTTGTATGCTGCAATGAGTACTTTCGAATATATCAATTTGACTTTAGAAAACGTCAATTCGATTTTAGTAAGTATCATATGAACTTAGAAAAATCAAATGCTCCTTAGAAGGCGTCAAATGCGTTTCAGAATTATCAAATCTACTTTAGGTACTTATTATTTCGATTTAGAAGGCGTCAAATATATTTTAATACTTAAGGAAAAAAATATGTAGTTAAGAATTATTTTTAAACCTCTTCTTATACTTTTTATCTGCAACTTCTTTATTAATACTTGTAGAAAGAAGAAAGAAAGTACTTATTTTTACTGTACAACTGACACATTAACATTCACGATTTAGTTAGTCGCCCGCGGCCTTATTCCAACGAGGCCACCGAGAATTTTGTAATCACTTGAAACTTGCACTTTCTTATATTAGAATTCAATGGGTTATAAAAAAGCGTATCTAGAAGAATTCTAGTTAAAAAGTTGAAAGCATCGATCAAATTTAAACAAAAATTTAAAAATTTTGTACAGAGTTGAAATTTTGCGTTATATGTATTTTTATATGTATTGTACAATATTTTTCCAAAAAAAAGGTGTGGTATTATAATTTTGCAATGGTGTAAGTATTATATGATAAGTAATCGTATGGGTACGAATTAATAGTGGTTAGGGCGATTATAGAGTTGCCAGTTCCGAGGTAAAATTTAATTTCGATTAATTAACCCTTTGCGGTCGTATTAAATTTGGACATGGGTGTCGTACTGGTCGGAATTAATTTCCGTTAAAGGAAAAGTGAAGTTGTAAGATTATGAAGGACAAACAAGATTTAATAATTCTATAAATAAATGCAACATAAAATTATTAAGAGCTTTTTCATGGCATAAATACTCTCGGAGGCTTGTCATTGCTTGAAGAGGGCCGACCGTTATTAGAAAAAAAATATTAGTCTAACGGTTAGACGCGATAGAAGTGAAACCTTCCGTAAAACAAACTGAGAGAGAATGAGACGAAAGCAGCATTAGGAGCGGGATAATTATAGGTTCATTATAATATTGCTATAAAGTTCATATTTTATTTTCTTCATTTTATTATTATTCATCCTCAATGTTTTCAATTTCAACAAATGATACGAGTGGCTTATGATAGCTAAAATATGATACAAATGCTTTGGTTTCGATGTTGTCAACATATCTTTGAAACATATATTTAAAAATGAAAATACAGTGCACTCGCGGTAACTCGAATATTACTCACATGCACTGAGTGCACAGTAAAAGGTTGAAGTGTTTAACATTAAAAGAGAGGGCTGAAGTCCTTAACAAAATTAAACGTGGATGTAGTGTTACTTCTCTAGCGAAGGAATATGGGGTAGCCAAGTCCACCATAAGTCTTATAAAAAAGAAAGACAAGGCAATTTTAAAAGCAGTAAACAACACGTTTTTGGGGCTTGGGAAGAGGAGAACTTTAAAAGCTTCTGAGTTTCCTAAAATGAAAGCCGCTTTATACAAATGGTTTCTGTCCCAAAGAAAAAAGAATTACCCAATAAGTGGACTCATCTTGAAAGAACATAACATGAAAAACATAATTTACAGGTCGAATTTTCGCTTTATGATGTTAGCAAATGGAATGATGGTGCCGAATTTACCGACACAGAAGTAATAATTGAAACTAGTGATTCTGAGTCTGAGTTTAACAACACAACTGAGACATGTGAGCGGATATCATCTGAGGAGGCAGTTAGCTCTATCAATAAGGTAATTCAGTGGGCCACAACTGAACAAGTAAGCCCCGCAAAGGTTAACACTCTTCAATTGCTGCGTGAAAAAGTCATATTCAACATTGCTGCAGGCAAGAAAAGACAAACACACATTACAACTTTCTTTTCGGCCTAACTTTTCTGTAAAAACTGACTTTTTTGTGTTACTGACACAAAGACTGCCAAGTATTTGATGAAAAATATTGAAACGAATTAATTATTTTAAACATATTCATGTTCATATCCATATGTAAATAAATAAATAAATTTAATTGAAAAAAATCGATATCGATGACTGTTTTTTTAACATAGCACACTCAATTGATAAGTCGAACAAATTCGATAAATCGAACAGCGCCTGTTTTAATTAGTTCGAGTTATCGCGAGTGCACTGTATATACGAATATAAAAATACGGACGCGATACAGCAACGCGGTTGCTATTATGAGCGTCGTAACGCGTATATTACACAGACGTACTAACATACACACAAGCATTCGTAGGACGCTTGGTCTAAGCAAGTATTAGGTAGTGTGGTATAGGTATATATAATGCCTTCTCGCTCACCGTGGCTCCGTAATACGCAGGCGCGCACACATACGTACTAGCTTACATACAAACATACATACGTATGACGCTTGAACTAAACACCAAAGCAACTAATAGGCAGTATAGTATACATACTACAATACTCACTACATTAGCGTGGCTCAGCAGTACGCAGCCACACACATATACGTATATCAACATATAACGCTTCGTAGCCAAGAGTGGGGAGGCTATATACTATAAGATCTATATGAATGTCTCTTTTTAGTGTCGCTTTTTCGTTTCATCGAGTCTCAAATCACTCCCAACGATTCTAAAGAAGTTTTCACTTCAAAAGTTTTTTCAATATCATCTATAAATTTTCAATATCTATCTATAATATCATTTTGGTGTTTCATGCACTTAGATTCGAACCTAGGCACTTCCGAATGGTAGTCACGTACTAACCCATGCGGTTACGGAGAATTTTTTTGACAAAAGAATGAAAATAATAATAAAACCCATAAGCATCTATAAAATGATGGCTCTATTAAATTTCGCAGTTTTAGGATATTTTAGTTATTCTCAGCCATTATAGTCGTCCAACAAAGCCCAGAAAAAAGGTAATTGAAAAAATTTAAGTCCACAGATTCGGTATAGGTCATTCAGACCAGATCATGTCCGTTCATTGAAAATATTGATTTGAAAGGGAAAGCGTAGCAGAAGATTAAAACATTGCTAATTGAAGGGCATTCACAGCAATTGAACCTATCAGTAACCATTAAATATCGATTTTTGCGTTAAAATTTGGCTCTTAAGTCTAATTATCGTAAGGTTCACTTCATGCAAGAATTGAAACAATACGAACAGACTTTTGGCAACATTCAGTACTCTTTACTTCCATCCATTTTCGGAGAAAGACGAAGCTCATTTCAATTTGAATAGGTAGGTATGTAAATAAACAAGATTCTCCTATTTGGGCATCGACACTCTTAAATTAGTAGTAGATACATACCTACCGTTCCTGCTAGTTCGAATAGATGGAAAGTGGATTCTCTTTTGTGTTGGGGAAATTAAGTGAAGAAATATTTTGTTTCGTTAGAGATTTGCAAACGAATGGTGTAAGGTATGCCAGGAATAAAATGACTGACACCAAAAATCGTGTAAATAATTAGAGTAGGTAAAAATTGGAATAAGTAATAAAATACTCCAAAATATCTATTTTCAATTCGCTCACTTCATATGTATGTATGTGTAAATATGTATGTATGTGTACTGAAACCATGCTCTGAGTACATATGTAAAAGCCACTAATGTTAATAAAAACGATACTTTTTTACTGTTTTTTGATGACGCACGGTAACAGACATATTTTATACCGCTCTATCTTGTTTTAGATATGCCTAAAATTGGAGTTATGTATGCATGTATGTATGTACATAAATATGAATAATATCTAATTTGGTTGAGTAAACAATATCATTTTACGATCATCACTATAAAAACGACTTGGGCGGTTGTTAATAGTTTACCGCATAATCGTTTAGAGCATTATATTCATACGAGGGTGAATCTTTAAGTTCCTGAGAGTTCGATTAGAAGACGTTGGCACTTCAATCCAACATTCTTCTCTTCAGGAAGAATTTTTTAATAGAATCGACTTTAATCCGACTGATACGTCAAATCGTTTGGTTGTTTGAAGTAGATATCTGTGAGTGTGTGCCTAAAACTGGAAAATAATGAGTTTTGTGTACTCATTAAATGTACGGAATACAGCTATGGGGAACTGCTAGCAACTCCAATGTGGAGATCTTGCAACGTTACCAATCGAAAACATTGCGAAGCCTTGTTAATGCCCCTTGGTTTATTACCAATGAATCTATCCATAAGGACTTAGGTATTCCTTTTGTAAAGAATGAAATTCGAAAATATAGTACTAGATATCTGAAACGATTATCTAATCACATAAATCCAGCTGCTATTTGTTTATTAGACACAACCAATGAAACTATACGGTTAAAACGCAATCATATCTTAGACTTGCCATTCCTCTAGTATGAATCTACTCAACCTATAAACTTTAAGGTAAAATTAAGTAAGTTAATCTTAAGTGATAATATTAACAAACAATGAATTTAAGCAATCTTGAAGTACTAATGAATTTTAATAATTTAAGAACGAACTGTGCAAGTTAATAAGCTGTTGTAATTTCTATGTAGATTTGCACAAAAGCAAAACTACCGCTGCCATTATCTTATAAGATCTAATTTGCTGAATGTCTTATAGTAGATAGATTGCAAATAAAGTAAGTTATAAAAAAAAAAAAATTAAATGTATTATTTTTGTTTGAGCGGAAAACTCAACCAAATGAGGACTTGTGCAGTACTCCGAAGGTTTTTTATAATTAAATGGAACCATTCGCTACTGGTTACAGTTAATTTCAAACATTCTGGTCGCCAATTTAAGGTTGACATGCCATAAATCTATACTAATATTATAAAGAGGAAAACTTTGTTTGTTTGTTTGTTTGTAACGAATAGGCTCAAAAACTACTGGACCGATTTTAAAAATTCTTTCACCATTCGAAAACTACATTATCCGAGAGTAACATGGATTACATTTTATTTTGGAAAAAAATAGGGTTCCGTAAGATATTTGGATTTTTCGGACACAAACTGAAAAAAATCTTATATAAAAAATAAAGTCAACTTTTTGTGTGTGTTCGCTAACCGGCCGTATCTGCACCGAATTAAACCAAACTTACACACATTGTTAAGAAGGTATTGAAGATGGTTTCCGTATAGTTTGGATACCTATTGGTGGATAGGGCTCGAGATATAGGTCAAAACGTGGACCCGGGTAACCTTCGGATGTGTATGTATAATATGGGCATCAAATGGAAGCTGTTGGTGAATGCTTTAGTTCAGAGTATTTCCATCCGCTCCGTGACTAGGGTCTCGAGATAGAGACCAAAACGTGGACCCTAGAATGTGTTTGTACAATATGGATATCAAATTGAAGCTGTTGGTGAATGCCTTAGTACAGAGTATTTTTCATGCCGCTACGTGACTGGGGTCTCGAGATATAGGTCAAAACTTGGACCCGGGTAACCTTTGTTTGTGTATGTACAATATGGGTATCAAATCGAAGCTGTTGGTGAATGCTTTAGTTCAGAGTATTTCCATCCGCTCCGTGACTAGGGTCTCGAGATTGAGACCAAAACGTGGACCCTAGAATGTGTTTGTACAATATGGATATCAAATTGAAGCTGTTGGTGAATGCCTTAGTACAGAGTATTTTTCATGCCGCTACGTGACTGGGGTCTCGAGATATAGGTCAAAACGTGGACCCGGGTAACCTTTGGTTGTGTATGTACAATATGGGTATCAAATGAAAGCTGTTGATAAGTGCTTTAATACGGGGTAATTTTCATACCTATTGATGACTAGGGTCTCGAAATATATGCCAAAACGTGG
Source organism: Anastrepha ludens (assembly GCF_028408465.1). Classification (NCBI taxonomy): domain Eukaryota; kingdom Metazoa; phylum Arthropoda; class Insecta; order Diptera; family Tephritidae; genus Anastrepha; species Anastrepha ludens. Next base: position 70,815,543 of record NC_071501.1, read on the forward strand.
ACCCGCCGTGTCTTTGCACCGAATTAAACCAAACTTATGCACATTATTAAGTAAGTATTGAAAATGGGTTTCGTAAAGTTTGGTTGTAATTCGGAGCAGTGGCAACGGGTACAGCGTTCTTTTGTGCCAGCCATAATGTCGCTTACTATTTTAACGCTTGGGGCGGAACTGAACTGTCAAATTGACAGTGTGAGTTACAATGTGTCAATATTTCTTTCTGATTTGGATGCCATAAGGAAAAAACTTAAGTGCAACATGTAAAAATTGTTTGTGAATTTTTTTGGAGTGGATTTTGGAACAGTGAATAATTTCTTACGAAATTTGAGAATTTAATGTGAAATCCGAATGAAATTATGTGTTCGTGGAAAAAACAATTTTTTTTGATTTTTTTTTTGATTTTTTTTTTTGAAAAATATAAATGGATAACGGTTAAAAAAGCTCCAATGCTTAATAAAACATATAAATTGAAACGAAAAATTCATGGATGATCAGGAAAAAAGACGATTGTTTATTCATATGCGTTGATTTGAAATTTAAAAACAATCTTCTTTTTTCCTGATTTTCAATTTACATTTTATATTTACTCAAAAACAAATAGAAAAACAAAAAATATTTTTATGCCAAAGCGCTTGAATAAAGAATAAAGAAATAAATAATATGAAAACCATATATTTTCTGTTCTAAACCATATCTATTCTATTTTAGTGTGCCCAGCGAAGGGGGCCGGGTTTGCTAGTGGTTGATAAAATCATTGGTATTATTGTAAAGTGTCACGTGCTTGAAGAAGCTTCCGGTTGTGCACAAACATAAGAGTTTCGAAAACTATTAAAAATAAGCAATGAATTAAAAAACAAAAATAAATAAAAATAAGGAAGCTAACCGCAAGATACTTGTCTCACTACTATCGCTTACTACTAACAATAAACTTAATAGTTTGACAACTTTATTTCGCAATTCGAAAAACTTTTCGCGCCATTTAGTAACCGTGGTCGAAATCTGAATTTATCCCAATAGACCAAAGGCCAAGTGAATCGAAGTTGTAGCAGCTCAAGTTAGGTCCTTACAGTAGTTTTTTACAATAAACTCAATGTAATGCTATTCACATTGATCAATTTCAAAAGCAGCAGATTATGCCGGAACAGCTAGACAGGTTGGAAGCAAAAATTGTCTCATTTGGCGAGGAAGAAACTTAGATCGAATGCATGAAGGGGTCATTGCTGAATCAAGCGCCCATTTAGCTGACCGCGAGAGTTCATATTATTTAGATGGCATCAAAAAATTGGCGAAGCTTCGCTTGAAGAGTATCAAAAAAAAGAAGTCTATCTTATGTAACACAATCATTTTTTTAATTATGGAGAACTTATTGAGCCACCCTCGTGTTCGTGTACATGTATTGTTCGCGTTTACAATATTAATGTGTATATTCTGTTTACATAGTACTTATGCAAAAGTGTGTAAGTAACAAAACATTTGTGTTCACAATAATAGCAGAGCGACTATATATTTTTTATTTAATTTTTTTTATGTTTTCTTTAAAAACATAATTTTATACTACTACAAAAACCAAAAATTATAGCCGAAGAGTATTATCTACCTACAACTGCTTTCACAATAGTAGCAGCGCGTTACATTGCTAAAAATTGACTGCTTATTTAGTTTTATTTTTTTTAATGTGTTTTTTTATACAACAAGAACTATTTCACTTACAGTTTGAAACTTAAAAACTTTTAAACTTAAAAAAAAATAAAACAAAACTAAAAATAAATTCAATAAAAATTTAGAAAAAATGACGAATATGCATTTTAATAGCCTATTGAATTTGGCAAATATCGCATTAGTTTAAAGTGATTAAAAGTTAGCTTTGATTTTTTAAACTTTTTTATTGAGGGTGTTATGCATTTTCTTCCATATAACGAGTGCTAGACATTTTTTTGTATGGAGTAAAGTCCAGCAAAAAAATTGTCAAAAATCAACACGTTTTTTTAGTCACTTTAAACTTGCACAGCCTTATATCAAATTTTAAAAAGTTATAAAAATGGGAACTTCAAATTTTCCTAAAAATGCTGAATAAAAATAGTAAAAGGTTTGTTGAAAATGTGTTGAATTCTTTTATTTTTATTTTGTACAAGGTTTGAAACTTTAAGTTATATGGCTTTTGTTGTATAAATAAATTAATAAAAATTAAAAAATTAAATAAAAAATAAAATAAAAATTGTAAGAACTTTGCAATATCTTGTGCAGCTATTATTGCGAACACAGGTGTAGTTAGATGATACGACGCCGCTATAGTTTCTTTGGTTAAATTCGTTATTTAATACTGAGTCATACTTTGAGGTTTTGTCATTGTGAGCACAAGTGTGCACATTAGAGCGTCTCGCCCTACAGGCAAAAAAAAAAGTCGCCCGTACCTCCCCTCATATGAAGTGTTTTTGAAAAACATTTAAAAAAAAATTTTTTTTTGTTTTTTTCTGGCAACCCTAGATGTCGCCCAATTGCATTTTTCTTCATAGCTTCGGTATTTATTGCCGGATTTTAAAGTGTGATACACCAATTTTTTTGTCTCAAGGAGTGAATTTTTCCTAAAAAAGCTCATTGATCACAGGCGCTCCGTTGAGGTACCTACCCAACATATCTCTAACATAATTTTTTATAAATTAACTGGACTATTGTTTTTCTACTTTTTCTGTTTTATGTTTTGCCCTTAACATCATAATCAATTGTCATTTTACTTGGTGCGTGTTAAAAACTGCAAAAAGTTTAAAAATGCGTTTTGTTGATTGTGATTTAAAAAACCAACTGCCAACTAAACGCGATATTATTAATTTTCGAGAGTGACAAATATTTTAATGTAATAGATTGGGATAGATTCGAACCGGCTGAACCACCATGCTTGCAGTTCTTCGCGAAAGATCACCTCGAAGCATTACAATATTCCAATGAAATAATTGAATCACCACGTATGCACAACGAAAACCATTAATTTTTCTTTGCTTCTCTTTTATCGGCATTTTCATTGATCTTTTTCACAGCATATCCTTGTCATTCCCAAAATACCGAGCGATTTGTTCATACAGTTCATGAATCTGCAATGGCGGTCACCGATGAACAACGCATGGGCCACATTTTATCTAAGCTCGAGAGCCGGCAGAAATACAGCAAGCTTGAATCCCGACAAAATTTTGTGGACTAAAATTTCCGTTACAAGACAAACAATTCACTAACTGTTAATTAGGTTGTTACATTAGGGTGGTAAGAACTAAGATATGGTGGGTAAGTGTAGCACAACGAAACGCATGAGCTCAATGAACTTTCTTGAGAAAAACCTCTCTTTGAGACAAAAAAATTGATGTCTCACACTTTAAAATCCGACAATAAATGCCGAAGATATGAAAAAAAATGTAATTGGGCGACTTCTAGGGCTGGCAGAAAAAAACAAAAAAAAAATTTTTTTTAATGTTTTTCAAAAACACTTCATATGAGGGGAGGTACGGCCGACTTTTTTTTTGGTGATACGCTCTAGTGTACATACATACATATGTATACAAGCTTATTACATGAATAAGAGAAAGGCCAATACTGCTCCAATAAGTGAAAAGTATTATTGTGGTGAAGCACACTGTTGCTGTGATTAAATTAATTTTTGTTAAGGGGATTTGAACTTTGGAAAAGCTTTGACATTACAAAGCACACAAAAATTATATTGTCATTAGACCAAAACAGAACTTTATATTCTATTAATATACTCCAGAAGTCTAATTTTCTCAAAATTTTTCTGTCCGGTACCTAACGCGAAATTCTTTGAGTTTGGGAAGATTCAAAAAAATTATCAATCTTAAAATGCAAGCCTTGAATTTAAAAAAGTTATCTCTCTAGAAAGGAATAATACAATGCATCTTTAAGCTAATGCGCTATTTATATTTATTTATTAAGCCAATGAATATGCATGAATGTATGTGTGTATGCATGAATGCTCGAATTCAATTCAACAGACTACGTAATGTCAAGGTCTATTAGGCGCTATCAATTTTTTTTAATCAAAATAAACTTATTTACTCGTATATATGTGTGTTATGGATATCAAAATTAGCAGTGATTGTTGATCTCGGGATTTCGGGATATTTTTAGGGCCCTCTCGGGATCCCGTGATAGGTCCCTTTCAGCGAACTTTTCTCATTTCAATATAAATTCAATAAGCTAAAAAGGAAGCATGATAATAAAATCACTTTTTTTAATTAAATATAAATAGGTTTTGAATATTACATATAGTCCATAAATTTGAAAGTGGATCTAAGTCATTAAGCAAACACAAATTTGTTTGCTATTCGTTTGACATTAGATTATCATAATCCGATATAATTGGCGCGTACACCCTTTTTGGGTGTTTGGCCGAGCTCCTCCTCATATTTATGGTGTACGTATTGATGTCGTTCCATAAATGGAGGGACCTACAGTTTCAAGCCGACTCCGAACTTCATGGCAGAAATACACTCGGAGGCTTGCTATTGCCTGCCGAGGGGCGACCGCTATTAGAAAAATGTTTGTCTTAATTTTGGTGTTTCACCGAGATTCGGACCAACGTTCTCTCTCTGAATTCCGAATGGTAGTCACGCACCAACCCACTCGGCTACGGCGGCCGCCTATAGGCACCTTCAATTCGCCACTTCTTTGCTTGTTATGTTTAGGCTCTGCATTTGCATGTGCAAGCAACAACAAAGTTATCGAGCAAGATTCGTCACTAGCGATCATAGTTACACCTCATAAAACTGTTATAACTCCCTACTTTCAATGCTGGCAACTCCTCTCTTTTTTGATATTTGAAATAAGGCTGTATTCAACAAGGAAAACTTTTGTTGCTTTAACTTTGCAAATGATTTTTAGATGTTGCCGTCGTGTTCACACATTTTGCAATTGTTAGTTTTTAGTCTGCAGTCAACAACAACATTGTGAAGACCGATAACAGAAAGGGTATTGACAGAGCATGAGCATCACAAGCAACGAGTTGAAACAACACATATTTCCTTGTATGAATGCGGTTTTACGAGTTAGGGTGGCAAGTTCTGCCAAATATATGTATTTAAGTTTACTTTTATTTCAACAGTATGCGAAAGTCATTTATTGTTAAATATGAAAATGGTCTAAACAAACAAAAACAAAAATATGGCAAATTAGAACACGACGGCAACTCCTTTTCCAACTCAAACGCAACTACAATAAATAATTATTTCCTTCGAGTCACTTAAAAACTAGGCGACAAGAAATGTTAGTAATACTGTGGACACATATTTCTCTTGGATGAAAATTCAATGGATAGCCTCTTTTAATGATACTGAATTTCTCGTTTTGGACTCCTGTTCTAAGAAGAAAACTTTACTTTCCTTCATAGAGGAAGACTAAAAATATTTGAGCGTATTGATTTACTTCTGTATGACAGCTTTACTATAGTATGACAGCTTAAGCAGAAAAACTCAAAGACTCATATAACTAACACTGGGATTTTCGATACTGAAAAAACAACGAGATAACAAAATCCTGTAATCCCCAATGTGTAATGTTATAAAGGTTAAATTAGAAACAAATATGATAGATTACCAGGTTTGACTGATCTGCTATGGTGAAAACAGCCGAATTCTGTCCAAGGCTGTGTTGAGTTTTTCTTATATTTATTACATAATCTCAATTTTTTCATAAACAAACCGCTGACATAAACCCTGTTACGTCAGATGATTCTTTCAAATTCGTTGAGAGCCGGTTAACGGTTGGATATGTGGCCAATATTCTTCTGAATTCTTTTCCCTATGATTAGAAGTGTCATAACGATAACCTCATAAATCTGCTGATCGAACAAACCTATGGGTAATACTATAATCGATTAGAGGTGACCAATTGAATTTTGGTTTTTCGCCATAAGCAGCTGCTTTAGCTGTATTGTGATATACGAGTACAATGCCACTATGTCTATTTATGAATAAATAACTAATTTCCTCGTTACTGCTCATGTTGTTATCTTTTCTTTACTTTCTGCACTTTGAAAAGAGCAAATAAATGATATGTAAATATAGCAAATGGCAATAAATATCGTTATGGTTAAGATACGTTTAAGGTTATGGTGTTAGGGTGTGACACCTCTAATTTAATCGAAATGCATGTATGTGCGTAAGTACATATCGCTCTCCCAATGCCATAGGGCCGCAACTCAAAAATTTGAGATATTCGCTTTGCCTCAAATATTCTTCACTCTGTGTTCGATCAGCATATTCGATCCCTAATTAAAAAAGCATAATTATTTATATTCAAGAATTTATAAATGCAACAGAGTCAGAAGTCGATATGTCCTGAAAATCGTGAATTTTCGATTTGTAGCTCTCTATTGCATTGCACATATATGTATGTGTGTATAAATGCCATAGAGTTCGAAGACCTGCTACTACGTTGTTCGAGTCTTTGCTCGCTTGCATATAATATTCTGTGCACACATGTATGTATGTACATGTAAATATGTAAAAGCATTTGCACATACACATACTCAATCCATATTTATTGAACTTGTCTGATTGGCGTCGCAAGTTGCAAATTAATTTAGACAATTGAGAATGATTACTTCTGTGCTCTCTGCTTAGAATTCTGCGCTGCAAAGTGACAAACAAATTAATTTTATTGTGATTTTATTTCTCAAAGTTAATTCTTGTCATACGGTCTATAAATATTTGTTTTTAATTTTTTTTCTTTTTCTTTCAGTTTGACTTTGGTTGATGGCATTCATACGCATGCAAATTTTACTTCCACGCCAAAAAACAACACCATTAGTTCAATATTTGTAATTAGTTGCTAGGGCAATAAAAGCGAAGTGTGAGAATAGTAAAAGAGTGTATGTATGGGCAAAGTAAAGTGTACATATGCAAATTGTATAGATACAGTGGACTGCGGCAGAGCATGAAGAGAGAGAGAGAGAGAGAGAGAGAGCCAGAAGTGAAGATCAGTGAATATAATTATTTGAAGTGTTTTTGTTTTCCATTTTGGCAAAATATACTCAATGTGTACACACATATGTATCATACATACATATGTGTGCATAAAATTCAAAATAATCAAAAGTATTAAAATAAACAAACCGGAAAAGTATGAAAAGGCGTGATTTCATAAAAATAAATATAGTGCACACTAAAGAAAAACTAGGTATGTTGACAACTTGCAAAAATTAAAAAAGCCAGTGATGACATGGAAGCTGTACATTAAAAATAACAACGGGTATGTAACAGTGGGTGACGAATATTTTAGTAATTGTTATGATCTATGTGTAAGGTATATAAATGTACATTTCGATATTATGTACGCATTACGTGTAATAAAAATAATTAGTTTGTAGGACCCATTTAGCATAGTTAGAATAATCATATTTAGGTCAAATATGCGTTGTTGTGTTCGATAACTCGATGAAATTTTGAAGGTAGTTCCATTATGCCTCTCTAAAAAAATCGTCGTCCTTATTGACAGAAAACTAGTACAATGAATTTTCACCCGCTTCTCTTGGGGGGCACAAATGTTGTTCTGATGTAACACAATTCCTCTATTTTCCTAACTGCCTCTGCCAGGTTGCTTCTTTTAGCCAAACAAATTATTGACGGGACATATCCCAATTAAGAGTTTGGCTCATGTGGACGATTCCGTCAATCCCACTATATACAGAGGGCCGTTTATTTCCAGACTTGGAGGTTATTGTTACTGTTATTGTTGTTGTTGCAACATCATAAAATATTCCCTCAATATAATTAGGGAATGCTGCTGAACCGACGGCTCTCAGCCGGTTAGAAATCCGGAGTCATTCTGGTAACGTGGAACAGACTATCGTGCGAACGCCAAGCTTGGAGGTGATTGTTGTTGTCGTAGCAGTGCATCAAGCCCTGTCAGTGCAATGTAGTCACCAATCATCATCGAATTTCTCATTTAATGGTTCCCAGGAAACACATTGCATAGACCGGGTTGGGTCCAGAGGGTGTTAGGTGAGTAGGTTTAAGGGGGCATGTGAATGGCTTTTTAGAGTCGTGACGGATACCTTCACATGCGGACATATATTGAGTATGTCGGGGTTGATTTTATATAAGTAGGAGTATACTTTATATCCAAATATTCAGAATGTATATGTAATTATGCGAGCCTCATGTAGCAGTTGAAGCTCTTCGTCTGCGATAGGTGGTGGTTGGACTATGAGGATGGCATTCGGTGATTAGAAGTTTTGGAAGGTGGTAAGAGACTCCCGATAAATGACCTTCAATGTTTGTCGGTATACTGTCCGATTCAGTAGATGCAGTCGTTTACGGTCCTAAATCTCGTTGTTGTAGTCGAAGAGATGTCTCGAGACGCGCCTGCTAGATGGCTCAGCCTCTACCAAGTGCCAACAGTTCTTGTAGTAGCATTCCATTAGGAATTGCTTGATGTGCTCCTTAACCAAGAGTATTGAGACCTTTTTATGGCATCCCGTGGCTGATGGGATGGAAGTATTCTGAGACGACCAGATAATTTAGAACCCACCGAAATTGTTTTAAATGCCGACAGCAGAATTTCTTTGCCTTTGCCCTGAGTGCTGCCGGCTGGCGATTTCATGTAATATTTTTATATAGGTATATTATAATAAATTAATATAATTAAAACTTGGAAAAAATTAGAAAAAAATTTTGTTTAGCATGAACACCGTCTTGAGGTTCTTTAAATGAAAACATGATATCAAAAATAAATTCTTCGTACCAAAAAATTCTCAGGTATAAGAGAAAACAAGTTTATAAAAAAAATTACATTCATCAGTAATATAAATATCACTCTTCATATTAGCTTCATATTAATTAAAAATACCTTTTTTTAAATTTTGTGGCTCGAAATTGAGTATAGAGCTGCGCCCTAAGGAACTTTTTTCTCAACAATTTGATGTATTGTAGAATCTGAATCTGCTGGGAACGGTATCGAAAAAAATTGACCTGCCCTAATGTATATATATACAGACATGCGAACTAACGCGAATCCGCGATTCGCTGAGGTTTAGAAAGACCTTTAATGAGAAGAAGTGAAAAAGCACTCGTAGCCTCAATCGCATTGGGCTTCTGTTTCCTTTTCCAACTTTCAATAAAAAAATGTCAATTGACCTTAAGCATAATGGCAAATTTAATTGAAAGAAATATGTCTGTGCGTTATTTTGTAATCAAATCAGAACAGGGGTATTCACGCTTTTTCACCTTTTGTTACCATTTAGTTAGTATTTGTTAAATTCTTTCAACAGCGAACGAGCCCTTTGGCTTATTTTTTGTTAGTCTGACAAATAATTTTTCGCAACAACTGATTGAGAACTATTTTCTGCGCTTCTGTGTGTTTTTTCTTATTTTTATTTTATAAATTTCAAGTATTGTTATTACGAGAGGATTTAGCACTGCGCCCTGAAATATCTATTGTGCCCCCTTTTCAGCGATTTTGATAAATACCTTAGCCAATGGCTGTTCTTACGGTAGTCTCCCTCACTTGGGATTGGATATGAATGCGAAGAGGTGTGCGATCTAGAAGAATCTTCATTGATGCCGAGGATCATGTATGCAAATTTCTAATTGAATAATAAAATTTAGTTACTCAAATGCTTTATGTTTTACACCAGAGAAAAGCTCAAAAGTTGAATAATCACCAACAGCTGACTATTTACTATAAAGATTGTCAAGCTTGTCATCATCAAAATTTCTTAGTTGTTGTGTTGAAAATGCCATAAAGGTGTACTATTTGGCCTTGATTTTGAACTGGCCTACCTAGTACCAAACAAGTAGTTCGACGTGAATAGCCTTATTGGAACAACCAAGTAAAATGATGATTTTTAACGTACACACTTGCGCTCAGTATCAACAGTAGGGATTTAATTAGAGCTGCGTGCTTTTGGTATTGAATGTGAAGTGATTTTATACCGCACTTATTGAAAGGTCATAAAAGCCTAACAAAAAAATTTTAACTTTAAATTAATTTAAATTACATAGGCAGTTGCTAGATTTGCAAAGAAATGTGCACAAAATCGTTCAATTTATGTAATATATTGACCCTATGAGTGAAGCCATTGTGAGAAATCGAAAGTAAATTGAAGAGGGAGATTATTTTCTTTCTTTTTTGACTCATCTTCACCAATTTTACTTAATATTATTTGAATTGTTAATTCAGAAAGTTCAGGATAAAACGTATTTGAGCGATGCCATTTCAAGTGACTCGAGTATTTGGACATTGTGAATTTTTATGAAAATTGATTTATTTGTAGGGTTGACCACCAAAAAGTAAAAAATTATTAATTCTGAGTTATATTGTATGTGCAAATTTGGTGTTGAAAATATAGTTTTTGAAAGTTGGAAGGTAATATATTTATTTCAACATTTCAAAATTTTTGTTTGGTTTTAATTTGTTAGATTACAATGCTCTTTTAGAAAAAATGTTTTTGGAAAAAGTGAAATACAGTGCACTCGCGGTAACTCGAATAGCCGCTAAGTCGAACACATTTTTTCCCCTATTGACTTCTTTGTAACTCGAACAATAAAAAAGCGCTATAACTCGAACAAAAAAACAAATTTATTTGTACACACATTCTTTTCAAACATGTATATTTTGTACATAGATACATATGTAATAGTATATGTATATAAATTATATGTATACTAGTGTATTGTCCATATGAATATTTCGGCGTTAATATCCCGTTAGTTTTCCGGGAACAACATCTTGCATTGACCAAATTGCTTTAAATTTGTCATTTGTAGTATATCAGTGCACGTGAGTAATGGATCGTAAAAGGTTGAAGTGTTTAACATTAAAAGAGAGGGCTGAAGTCCTTAACAAAATTAAACGTGGACGTAGTGTTACTTCTCTAGCGAAGGAATATGGGGTAGCCAAGTCCACCATAAGTCTTATAAAAAAGAAAGATAAGGCAATTTATGGCTTGCACTAACGCTACCGGCAACCATAAGCTTAAACTTCTCGTTATTGACAAAGCAAGAAATCCTCGAGTTTTCAAAAATTTTAACTGTCCGGTGGAGTACAAAAATTCCAAATCAGCCTGGATGACTTCGGCGATTTTCAAAGACTGGTTTCATAATTCGTTCCTGCCGCAGGTAAAATCCAGATTAATTAAAACAATTGTTTTAACCAAGTTAAATGACTTTAATATTTAGGTAAGAAAAAATTTGAAAGATGGGGACTACCTGAGAAGGCTCTTCTTCTAATTGATAATGCCCCATCACATCCCAAAGAAATCGAATTAAAGTCCGAGGATGGTTTAATTTTAACTATGTTTATGCCGCCGGATGTGACACCATTGATCCAGCCAATGGACCAAAATGTAATTCGTATAACGAAACTATACTACAGAAATTTTCTACTGGCTTCCATTTTCAACAATCGATCGAAAAATCGATATCGATGACTGTTTTTTTAACATAGCACACTCAATTGATAAGTCGAACAAATTCGATAAATCGAACAGCGCCTGTTTTAATTAGTTCGAGTTATCGCGAGTGCACTGTACCTATTTTTTTAAATTAAATATCTTCGGATTTTTCAACACTTTTAAAATTTTTATTATTTTCATTTTTTAGAATATACATTTTAGTTTTTTAAGAATACAATTTTTAGTTTTTTTTGGAAAGAGTGAACATTTTTTTAAACTGAAGCAGCTTCGGTTTTTCTCAACATTCTTAACTTTTTTTTTAATTTTGTAGATTAAAATAAACTATTCGAAATACATTTTTTTGGGAAAAGTGAAAATTTTTTAACCAAATATCTTCGTGTTTTTAAACATTATTAAAAGTATTGTTTTTTAATGTTTTAGAGTAAAGTACACTTTGTAAAATAACTTTTTTCAGAAAAAAGGGAAATATTTTTGTAAGTTAAATATCTTCGTTTTTTTTCAAACTTTTTAAAATTTTTTATTTTACTTTTTAGAATAAAGTGACCTTAAAAAAACGTTTTTTTTTTCAAAAAATATATATTTTAGAACCGAAATATCTTCAGATTTATCAACATTCTTTCAAATTTTTTTTATTTTGTAATATAGATTAAAATACATTTACAAACCTTTGGAAAGAGAGAAAATGAAATATCTTCGGGGTTTCAACATTCTCAAAAAATATTTTTTTTTAATTTTGTAGATTAAAATACACTTTTTGAAGACAATTTTTTGGAAATAGTGAAATATTTTTCAAATTTTTATAAATTTTGTATAACTTAGTTTTCTTATATTAAATAAAATATATATACTTTTGGAAAAAGTGAAAAATTTTTGAAAGTGAAATATATTTTTAAATTGAAATATCTGCACGTTTTCAATATTTTCAATAATCTCAAATTTTTATGATAAATAATACCCAAAAAAATATTTTTTTTTTTTAATTTTATTTGTTGTTAAATTTTTGGTAGGAAAACTTTTTTTTGTTTTTGAATTTTTGAAGAGCAATTTTTTTACAAAGTATATTTTACTTTAAAAAAGTAAAATAAAAATAAAAAAATTAAAAAGAACCAAATATATTTGCTTTTAAAAACCCTTATATCAAATTACTGGAATGACACAAACGGCCTTAATCACTCCAAAAAGTTCCTGAACTTTAATACCAATAGAGCAAAATCTGCTCTAACCCTAAACACAAAGGGTCTTCGACAACTCTGTGTAGGACTTATAGGCCACTTTGCTTGCAATAAACATTTCAATACAATAGAAGTATCTGGCACTAGTTTATGCTGTGATGAAGAGGAGTTCATGGAATACTTAATCACCAATTGTGAAACATTAGGTCACAGGAGACACATAGTCCTAGGCTTGTACCTACCAAAGGGTGAAAATTTAGGAGCGCCCAATAGATTAATCTGGTCGTAGTGCATGAAGGCCTTAGTCTAACCCGTACAACAATTACCATTACCAAGTCTCACCGCATGGTGACCAAATTGACAATGCCCGTATTGAACATCCATAATAGTCGATTTCTGCGCCATTCTTAGAAGTTCTGAGTTAACTGAGTTGACTAGAAGAAAACGCAAGTAGTCGAGCGAACTTCTGTCATCGCTCTGATTAAACGGGGAAACCACTTACCCACTCTCCACTATGGCTAGGTATTAGCCCAGCCATTTCCTGTAATGTGCCTGTACCAGATACCCATTTGAACTTAATTCAGTCAGCCATATTTCGACTAATTTGTAGCACTCGATCAGTGAGTGCAGTACTCAAATCGTCACTTAGCTGTTTACGAATACGAGTAGATGCTTACTTTCTTGGCAGTTGTTACACAAGTAAACAATCAATCAACTACTTCTTTGATAGCGGCTATGTCTGGTTGGAATACCCTACAGTGCACCGGTAGCCTGAACTTACATAAGTTTGGTGGGGAGTACTTTCGTGTTACTTAGCGCGAGTTCCTTTTTTATATTCTTTTACCAGATCAGTATCGTACATACATCACACATTCCTGAAATCAATATTTTATTCCTCTTTGTTATTTGAATGCAGCTGGAAATACTTTATTTGACTAACGATTGCTTATTGCGTTTTTCTATAAATTAATCAAGCTCATTAATTGTATTTACTTGTATGCATACCTACATATGTACGTACATACCAACGCGGAGAATGGACATTTGCTGTTTGACGACGGCAATAAATAAATAAACAAGTTCAATAATACATATAAAGCTGCAAATTATATGGACTCAAATATGTATACATATATGCAAATATTCCTAAACCGTATTGTTGATTTTACACACACAAGTGTACAATTAAAATACGTTAAGACTTGATTAAAGTAGCAAAGAAAACGAGCAAGATTTCGTCGCATTATTTGTTTTACGAGTATACCTATGCACTTAAGGTCAACGATGTATTAAAACTTTATCTACTTTATGCTTGCTTGTAAGAGCCTAACTGGATCGAGGCTGCTATAAGAATATACATATAAATGTGCTAGTGTTGAGAACGCCAAGCGATCCATTTAGTCCGTCCATCCCTCTGTGCACACGATTACCCGAGTAAAAATTTAGGTATCTTAGGTAAAGTTACCTTTGGTCTACAGTATATTGACTTTGGGAAATAAGTATGCCCACCTATTATGGAAAGTATTGTAAATAATTTCTCTCCCGACGAACAAAACAAACCGTTTACAAGGCTCTCATCACGCCCATCCCGACGTATGGCGCAGAAGCATGGACGATAATAATATCCGATGAGGCTTCACTTGGAGTATTCTAGTGCATGATAGCGATGTCGATATCGCAAGCGATGAAATCATGAGCTGTGTGCTTCACGACGACATAGACATAACGCAGCGAATAAAGATCCAGTGGCTACGTTGGCTGGGTCATGTCGTCCGAATGGATACAAACGCTCCAGCTCTGAAAGTGTTCGATGCGGTACCAGCTGGTGGTAGCAAACATTTTTCTAGACATTTTTAATTAAAAACCGAGGAATGGGGATAAAAAGTTTATGGATTTTTCGCAAAAAATTTGGTGAAGCCAGTTATGTGTTACAGGGTTCCAAAGTATACATAGGTGAAAGAGAAAATTCGACACATTGTTCAGCAACACTACGACTAAGGTGAAAATAAAGAGCAGGAGTACTAAAGTAATTGTGTTCGTCATGGAATTTCAAAAATTCCGTCTGGTAGTCGTCGTCGAAAATAATTATAATAACATTATGAAAATCGTCGAGTCGGACCGGCGTGTGAGCACTTATTCTATTGCTTAGAAATTGCAAATTAGCCCGAACTGTGTGGATTTGCATTAGAATAATTATATATGTATATACATATACATATATATAATTGGCGCGTACACCCTTTTTGGGTGTTTGGCCGAACTCCTCCTCCTATTTGTGGTGTGCGTCTTGATGTTGTTCCACAAATGGAGGGACTTGCAGTTTTAAGCCGACTCCGAACGGCAGATATTTTTATGAGCAGCTTTTTCATGGCACAAATACACTAGGAATTTGCATTGTCTGCCGAGGGGCGACCGCTATTAGAAAAATGTTTTTCTTAATTTTGGTGTTTCACCGAGATTCGAACCAACGTACTCTCTGTGAATTCCGAATGGTAGTCACGCACCAACCTATTCGGCTACGGCGGCCGCCTTTTACATAGAATAATTATATATGATAATTTCATCGTCGAAGTAAAACGAAAAAAAAGCTTAAACATTTTGATTTTTATCTTTTTTTAAATCATTAACAAAATACATACGTCTATATCTATGTACATATTGGCTTCTTCAAATAAAATGGTGTATAAAGGTGTGCTTCTCGAAATCATAATCTTCGACTTAAGCTGGGTTTCCTTGTAGATATATACATATATAGATATATATTTTAATATTTTTTTCCTCAAAATTTGCTTTTTGTTGTTTAATTAGACTCCGACTCCATGCAGTATCCCCTCACTTGTTTTGAGAGAAATATTACGAATTTTCCAATGAAATTCACAGGAGATGTTGATTTCGTGCTTATTTTGCTAAAACTAGCACCAACACTATTCAGTTAATAATAGTTTTTAAGTTATTTGTTGATAAAATTTGTCTTTTACCTTCACCAAATTTTGATACAATAAGTGCACTTATCACATTTATTTTAATAAATATTCAAACTACATTAACATACACACACGTTTTTAACTCTTTTTATTGATATATACCATAAATTAACAATTTAAATTGCATTTATAACTTGCAAACACTTGACGCGCCAGCTAAATTTACAATAACTGAAAAGCATGGCTGAATGGAGTGCTGCCAGAAGCAAAAAATAATAAAAAAATAGAATGCGATTGAAAACGAAGCAACATAGGAACATAATTTCCACACACTCTTTTTTGTTAGAATAATGAGGGAATGGGGGTTTACAACCTCTAAGGTGTATATATTGAGTTCATAAATATATATAAATACAATATCGATATGATTTTCGAAATACAGTTCAGCTTCACGTAAAATTCCTACGTGAAAAGGAGTACTACGCAAAAATACTGTGGATTGCGTAGCCGGAGCTGGACTGATGAGGGTTATTTTTTTGAAGCGCGGCCGAAGGCCGCCCACGCGAAAAGGAGTACTACGCAAAAATACTGTGGATTGCCTAACCGGAGTTGGACTGATGAGGGTTATTTTTTTGAAGTGCGGCCGAAGGCCGCCTACGCAGAAGAAAGTTTTACGCAAAAATACTGTGGACAGCATAGACGATTTTTTATTCCAAATTTTGGGCTGCGGCGCTTTTTTTTCTTTTTTTTTTAATATATATATGTATATATATATATATACCATATATTCATAATATAGTGAAAATTTGGAATAAAAAATCGCGCGATTTTCGCCTGCGGCGCTTTTTTTTTTCTTTTTTTTAAAATATATATATGTATATATATATATCATATATTCATAATATAGGGAGAATTTGGAATTAAAAATCGCGCGATTTTTTATTCCAAATTTTCGCCTGCGGCGCTTTTTTTTCTTTTTTTTTAAATATATATATGTATATATATATATCATATATTCATAATATAGTGAAAATTTGGAATTAAAAATATATAATAGGACTATGAATAAGTTCGTGCGGTTTTTTTTCGAAATTTGAAACTTTATTGACGTAAAATGGTTACAAATTTAATATTCAAAATATTGTCCATCGCTTACTACTACTTTTTCCCATCTTTCTGGCAATTCACGGATTCCCTTTGTGAAAAATTCGGTCGGTTTTGCCGCAATCCACGAATCGATCCATTTTTTGACTTCATCGTAATTACGGAAGTGCTGGTCAGCCAGGCCATGTTGCATCGATCGGAAGAGATAGTAATCGGATGGCGCAAGGTCTGGACTATACAGCGGGTGGGGTAGGACATCCCATTTGAGCGTTTCTAAGTATGTTTTGACCACTTGTGCAACATGTGGCCGAGCATTGTTATGTTGCAAAATAACTTTGTCGTGTCTATCGGCGTATTGCGGCCGTTTTTCTCGCAGTGCTCGGCTCAAACGCATCAATTGTCGTCGGTAGACATCCCCCGTAATCGTTTCATTCGGTTTCAGTAGCTCATAATACACAACACCCAGCTGGTCCCACCAGATACACAGCATAACCTTCAGGCCATGAATATTCTGCGCCGACGTCGATGTTGAAGCATGGCCAGGGTATCCATACGTTGCCCGACGTTTTGGATTGTCGTAATGGACCCACTTTTCATCGCCAGTCACAATTCGATGCAAAAAACCCTTTCTTTTGTGCCGTTGAAGCAGTTGTTCGCATGCCATAAAACGGCGTTCAACGTCTCTTGGCTTCAATTCATACGGCACCCAATGGCCTACCTTTCGGATCATTCCCATGGCTTTTAAACGTTTGGAAATGGTTGATTGATCAACTCCCAAAGTTTTTGCAACCTCTTCTTGCGTTTGAGCCGGATCTTGATCGAGCAATTCCTCCAATTCGGTATCCATGAACTTTGGCGGCGCACCCTCGCGTTCTTCGTCTTCCAAGCCAAAATCACCACTTTTAAAGCGTGCAAACCACTTCTGGCACGTTCGCTCAGATAGAGCATGCTCACCATAAACTTCCACCAAGATACGATGACTTTCGGCTGCTTTTTTCTTCATATTAAAATAATGAAGAAGAATTCCCCGCAAAAACACATTATTTGGCACGAAATTCGACATTTTCAAGTGTGGTAAAAATATTGTTGTTTACGCTTCAAATAAAAAACTTATACTGACGTTTGTGCCTTACGACAGTAGCTCTCCAATGAATGTTTGGAAATGTGGATCGATGGAATAATAATCAAGTTACGCCATCTGTTGTAAAACCGAAACGAACTTATTCATAGTCCTATTATATCATATATTCAAAATGCATACAATCAAACATACTTTACTGAAAATCAAGCATTAATATATATATGTATATAAATATTTTATATACATATATCCATAAATATACCTATATATATATATATATATATATATATATATATGAATAGACGTATATAATATAGAAATAATTTGTAAAATTTTGTATTTCTATTCATTTAATTATTATCTTCTAAAATTGTTTATTTATACGATGTCTGGCAGCACTGGCTGGTTGTAGTAACCAAAATAGGAGGATTCTTGGTCAATTTTACAATTTTTAAACTCAAATAACTTAAAAACTATAAGCCGCCGCCAAGTGAGGTTTTCACTTTTAGAAAGTAGAATACCCCCTCTACCCCCCCTTATACCCCTTTTTTTAAAAGAGGCGGGGGACCAAATGGGTATTTTCCCTTTAATTACTTTTACTAAGTACAGTGCAATCACTTCTAAACGACACCTTTATTAGATTTGTATTTCTCTTGAGCGAACGGTTTTTTCTCTAACAAATCTTAGCCATCAGAACAAATTACTCTTTCTTGGGCGAACAAAAGTTGACAGACGACGAGTGCCCGCCCAGTGTAAGTTTCACTTCAATTCACTGATTTTAACTTAGTTTGATGAAAAATATATAAGTGATGAAGGCAAAGAAATCTGGAGACAGACAGCTTAAAATTAAATCATTTCATTTATTTTAATATAAGTACGTAAATACTTTTCCATTGAACTCAAGGACAGCATAATTAAATGGTAGGCAATTGTAATATCTTACTTTCTTATTGATTTTACTTTCGAGTTTCTCGTCCACGAGTTTGCCGCGTTTTGTGCATTTATTTGGAGTTTTCGTCACTTTTTCCACAATATCACAGACGCGCCACAATTTTTCTCTCTTTCTCTCTTGAATTATTCTTTTTTTTAATTTTTGTAATATCTCACAACGGCTTTGAATGCACGCCGTTTACTACCAACATACATATGTATCTACATACATACATCAATATATTAGCTATTTACTACACGTATATTTTTGTAGGTAGCACACACTTTTATTTTATTTTTTTTGTTTTAACTTATTCTATCATTTACATGTGGAATAAACTTGCAAATATTTTGCTTTGTTTCATTACACAAAATATTCACTTTGCGATCACATTCGCCATCACTGTACACATGGTATGCGTAAACGCAATCGGTATTTTCCCACCACTTATTTCATATGCCGTACACATACCATTTTTTTGTTTCGCACTACCTCGATCAGCCCTCTAGGTCGAGATCTGTTAGGCGTGGTCTCGACTGTTTGCGTTTGGTTTCTCTTTTTGTTGGATTTATTTTTGTTCTGTTTTTTTTTTGCTGTACAACGACGTTACAACGATCTTACACTCGCGACTGTGAAATTACGACTATTTGGTTAATAACAATTTGTGCTTTATATTTAACACTGCTGCGCAACAACATTCAACATTCGATCGTCACGAGTAGAGATCGGCAAGCGAACGATTATGTTGAGCATGCAAGAGCGAACATGAAGAGTCGAAAGCGGATACTCGAAAATTGTTGGTTGGTGAGTTGGTGGTGGTTGGTAGACAACAGACTGTTGATTGCTGCCTGTTGGCTGTTGACGCACCAGTTTGACTTTTGCAGATAGCTATGTAAATATTATGCGAGCATAAGTATATACGAGTATATGCTTGGTTATTTGATAAAACAAGTTAAATCGACTTAGCACTTTCTACCGGCAAAGCACGAAATTGAGTTGATGTCATGCGAAATTTCAATTGCTGATCATTCATTGCTGTAACTTAAGAAGGTTTCTTAGTGAAAATTCTATGAAAATATTAAATTTTTCTGTGAAACGTCAATATTTATTGAATTAAAAACAAAAATTGCTAAAGTAAAGCAAGTGACTTTGCCTAAAGTTAATATGCGTCTATGACATACAAATATGCATACAATACATATACATTTGCATTTAGTGTTGTCTGTCTTCAAGGAGCGCTGCTTCAAGTGGGTCTCACCGTAGAGAATCTCTTGCGCCTGTAGATTCTCAAATATTGTCTCATCGGTGCTCACTTCATTTCAGCTCATTGACTTCGTTTTTTTTTTTTCTTGTTGCTATGCATATTCGGTGCTCTAAACCCGTTTAGCATTGGATTGCTGTGCAAAATCATGCTTTTAATTAGCAAATTATAATATGAAATTTATGCGTTTATTCTCTCAATATTTCTTACAACTACTCTAGTTCACGAAGTTCACTCTTCCCGGCTAGCAGCTCAGCTGCTCGGCGCATTCTTGAAATATCATAGCTTCTTACTGGCAGGCAGTGATTGACTATTGCTCTTTATCCTCAGCGGTCCCAAATCTGAAATGTAATGGGGTGCAAATAAATTAGAATTATGTCATATGTGTGGGAAATTATACTATAAAGCATAATATTTTAACCAGCCTTTTTCCATAACCCACCCCTTCTCATGTTTCATTTCCCATTACTACACTACAGAGTACTAATTTCTCCACTCCCTTTACTCATTTCATCTATTCCTTTTACTCTATCTCTCTTAGTATATTTTTCAAATTATTAATTATAACCGTTTCAAATTCACTCAGTCACGTGCAATATTCCATTCACAAATTTATACAACTTCTGGTAAAAAACTACTCGGGATTGATAATAAGTCAAACGGTTTTGTTATTCATTGATATTTGTTTTATTCCTTCCAAAATCGGTAGGTAAACGAAAATCGTTTTATCGCTTTTTACTTTAGTTTAGCCCTTCTTATTGAAATGAAGGTTTTATGTTAGCGCAGAACTCAACGTCCAGTAGCAACAATTTACTCTTGATGGATGTTGTGGTTGGATAAATCTTAAAGAGTGTTGTGCTTGTTGCATAGAAGTTACTCAACTATTTCCTGTAGAATTGTTTTTTTGTTTTTGTTGATTTGATTTTTTTGTATTTGGAAAAAACTTCCTTAATAGTTTGCTTATGTTCAAAGTATATTCTCTATTTCCTGTAGATTTTTATTCCAATAGTTTCTGCTTTAATCACTGTAAACTGTACCCAGCCTTCTGATAAAATAAATAAAATTATTCCTTATCTTAGACCTAATGTTACAGACCTAATGTTAAGAGTGTGTAAACCTTGAAAAGTTCCTTCACGAGATACATCTAGTCATCATTGATAAACAGTTAAAATGGTAATGATATTACCCTATAAGAATAATGAAATGTCATATTGATGAAATCATTTAACTAAACCTGAAACTGATGTTATTGCTCCAATGGCTCCTGTTAAAGATCATGGACTATAATCTACTAAGAGAAATGGATGATTAGCGTGTGTTGACATTAAATTAATTTACTTCGCTTGCTCTTGTTTAGTGTCGACATTAGTATAAGGCGCTGGGTTAGAGCGTAAGAATCGGGTTCAAAAATTGTTCCAGCTTTTTCGACTTTGCACTTATCACATCAACTTCAGATGAAAGTAATTGTTTTGTAACGGCACGGGCCAATTATTCATTTTTCTCGCAAATAATCAGCATTATAAAATGAATTTATTAATTACATCGTTTGCCACGAGTAAGCCGGAGTACATTTGTTGGATACTGACAAACAAGGGTGGTGGTGGTGGTGGTGGTACAAGCTGCCTGAAAAAACAACAAATATAAATAAATCTTCCTCAATGAACATAACTTACCTCTAGATTTCTTGCTACCACCTCTGAAATAATTTGATATGAAACTCTATTATTTTTCTTCCTACAGCATCCCTTAACCTTGATTTTTGGGGTTGGCTACAAAGCCGAAAAGCTGAAACTCAAAAACTAGTAAAATGCCGTTAGTTATATTAAAAATGCACTGCTTTATTAAATTATTTCAATGTTCAATATATCAGAGCATAAGAGGTATACACCGATCTAGCCTGATCCAGAAATAATATAGCGCGTGTTTTTTTGAGGAAAGTAAAAATAAATGCGCTCTAAAAGAAGACGAAAGTGAATTACACCACTGGTGATATCAAAGATAAAGCAGAGTATAGGAATCCTCCTCATCAGCCCGCCTGTTTATATTTTTTTCATGATTTAATTAACTTTGTAATTTTCAGAATGAAAACCAGCAAGCCATTTTGAGTCCTTCCAGATACCTGTCTCATTACAATTTATTTTAGTAACCTAAGCCGCTTTCTTTACATTAACAGGAAAAAATGGGACGAAAATAACAAAATTTTCATTAATGCTCTAATCCAATGTCCTTATCACTAAATAATACCGCTGTCCAACTTTCAATTTTAAAATACAGGGTGGGCCATATAGCGTTTGCTTTTTGAATCACCTATTTTTTTGAGAATGACAACACAAATGACATGTCAAATGTGTTCATAATTTACTTAAAGGTTTGACATTTACGAAATGGGACGCTATACGCTTGAACAAAATTGGGAAATATTGAAAACCTATTTCCATGGTGGTGAGTCTTCTACTCAAACTGTGAGAAATTTGAAAAAAAAAAAATTCCAAAAAGAAGATTTGCCAACAAGACAGTTTGTGCATCAATTTGTTAATCGTGTTCGTGAAAGTGGATCGTTAATGGATAAAACAACACGTGAACGTGCTCCTACAGTGCGTACATCCGAAAACATTGCTGCTGTAGCCGAAAATGTGCGTGAACATCCAACAACCTCAACTCGTCGTCGTTCTGAAGAATTGAACATTTCACGCACTTCTTTGAGGAGAATTTTGCATAAAGACCTCGGTATGAAGGCTTACAAAGTTCAATTGGTGCAAGAACTGAAGCCTAATGGCCATCCAATGCGTTTTCGGTTCGCTCAATGGGCAGAAAATCGTTTGATCGAAGATGAGCATTTTTACCGAAAAATCAACTTTTCTGATGAAGCTCATTTTCACATCGGTGGCTACGTCAATAAGGAAAATTGTCGGATTTGGGGCTCAGAAAATCCACACGTTACTGTAGAGAAGCAAATGCATCCACAACGAGTCACTGTTTGGTGTGGTTTTTGGTCTGACGGCATCATTGGGCCATTTGTTTTCGAAAATGAGCGAGGAGCCGCGGTTACAGTAAATGGCGAGCGTTACCGTGACATGCTCAACGAGTTTTTGTTTCCAAAAATTGAAGAGGATGACATGGACGACATTTGGTTTCAACAGGTCGGTGCAACATGTCACACTCGAACTTTTGGCTACCGTTTTTGAAAACCGAATAATCAGCCGAAATTCGGATGTCAATTGGCCGCCTTGGAGCTATGATTTAAGCCCGTTGGACTATTTTTTGTGGGGAGCTGTTAAGGATAAATGCTATGCGAACCATCCAGAGACGATTGATGCTTTAAAACACGAAATCGAAGTTGCCATTTATGAAATTGGAGGACAAACAATCGAAAATGTGCTTAAAAATTGGGTTGATCGAATGGCCTACTGTAAAGCCAGTCGTGGCAGTCATTTGAACGATATTATTTTTCATTCATAAATTACAATGTTCAATCTTGAAAATAAAAAAAAAGTTTGAAAAAATATTGATTAGTTTTTTTTTATAGCCGATTTAAAAAGCAAATTTTACATGGCCCACCCTATATTAGGTTGGGGAGAAAGGAATATTTATTTTTTAAAATATTTGTTATATTTTTTACGCGTAAATTTTTTGCACAATTGATTTGAAACTGTTTTATGGTCGATCCTTAGCTCCTGGGCGATGCCACAACTACTAGCATAACGGTCAACTTCGATTATTTCTGTGATTTTATCGTCATTTTCTTCAACATCAAAAATTCTTTGACGGTGATCCTTTATCAAAGAATAACTGTAAAATATACCGAATTTTCTCTTTGTTGATTTCCATTGTTAAGAAAATGTCACCTTGACAACGAGCATAACCTTTAAATTGTTTGACCGATACTTTACCAAATATCGATCACTATAGTCATCTATTAAGAAAACAATGGATTTCTTTAACAATTCTCAATATTCGGGAAAATCGTTAGCAATTAACCTTCGAAGACTCAGGAATAAATTGATGCATACAAACCATGGAGATTTGATCGACGGCCCACCGATTAAATTTAGTTATAGAATTTATTTAAAAAAATTAGTTATGAAACTAGATTTATCATATATCTATTTGCACGTAGCCTTGCTTTCGGATTTTCAAATTAATGATTAATGAGGCAAGAACTGGCAGGAAAATAGTGTTTTCGCAGTGCTATGGTTTGTTGTCCATATTATTTAAATTGATTGCTGCGCTCCCCGCACAATCCTCTGATATGAACGTGATTGGAAATTTGTAGACTATATTAGACAAAAATATTCCAAGCCACTAAATTTTGAGCAAACCGGAGTTGAACAGGCTGCTACTAGAGGAATGTCAGAAAATCACTCCAGAAACCATATAAAAGTTGGTCAATTCATGATTGAGTTGAATATTCTTACGGCCCAGAATATTCTTACGGCCAAAGGCTATCTAGCAAAGTTCTAGATTTAAGAATAATTTAAACTGTATTAAATAAGCTGTGATCAGAAATATTGTATATGCGGCAGTATTTTTAGTTTTCGATATTTTTGAAGAAAAAGAAATTTTGTTAAATAAATGAAAATAAAAGAAATTTTGTTAAATTATTTACATTAAATTTGTTACTCAATAAAGTCGCGTTTTAATTTTGCCCATATTCCTTTTAGTTCAGAAAATATTGTTATTCCAATTTCACTTCGGGTACTGTATCAAAGAAGCCGTGACCTGCTGTTTTTTGTGTCAAAATATTTTAATTTTGATGCTTAGATGTTTTTTTTAGCTTATTCCATGCCTTAGATATATAAAATATGAAATGTTATACGCAAATACGCAAATAAAATAGGAAAATAAAGACTAACAAAAACGTTTACAACTAAAACTTATTTTTATTATACATACTTGGAGTCCATCAATTGTATGTGCATTCAAATCTTTGAAAAACTCTTTCTACTTGTCGAGTCCAATGTACCAGGGATCTCTTGCTGCATTTAAACATTTAATTTGCTTAATAAAATTTGAATTTATATATTTTTCTATGAGAGTTGAGTAGTTATTATTATTTATTTATATTAATTACACTTAAAATTATAATTAATTAAGCATAGCTGCCAGGGCTTAGAATGTATGTAAATTACAGCAAAGATTGAATTAATTTATGAATATGTAATAGGACTATGAATAAGTTCGTGCGGTTTTTTTCGAAATTTGAAACTTTATTGACGTAAAATGGTTACAAATTTAATATTCAAAATATTGTCCATCGCTTACTACTACTTTTTCCCATCTTTCTGGCAATTCACGGATTCCCTTTGTGAAAAATTCGGTCGGTTTTGCCGCAATCCACGAATCGATCCATTTTTTGACTTCATCGTAATTACGGAAGTGCTGGTCAGCCAGGCCATGTTGCATCGATCGGAAGAGATAGTAATCGGATGGCGCAAGGTCTGGACTATACAGCGGGTGGGGTAGGACATCCCATTTGAGCGTTTCTAAGTATGTTTTGACCACTTGTGCAACATGTGGCCGAGCATTGTCATGTTGCAAAATAACTTTGTCGTGTCTATCGGCGTATTGCGGCCGTTTTTCTCGCAGTGCTCGGCTCAAACGCATCAATTGTCGTCGGTAGACATCCCCCGTAATCGTTTCATTCGGTTTCAGTAGCTCATAATACACAACACCCAGCTGGTCCCACCAGATACACAGCATAACCTTCAGGCCATGAATATTCTGCGCCGACGTCGATGTTGAAGCATGGCCAGGGTATCCATACGTTGCCCGACGTTTTGGATTGTCGTAATGGACCCACTTTTCATCGCCAGTCACAATTCGATGCAAAAAACCCTTTCTTTTGTGCCGTTGAAGCAGTTGTTCGCATGCCATAAAACGGCGTTCAACGTCTCTTGGCTTCAATTCATACGGCACCCAATGGCCTACCTTTCGGATCATTCCCATGGCTTTTAAACGTTTGGAAATGGTTGATTGATCAACTCCCAAAGTTTTTGCAACCTCTTCTTGCGTTTGAGCCGGATCTTGATCGAGCAATTCCTCCAATTCGGTATCCATGAACTTTGGCGGCGCACCCTCGCGTTCTTCGTCTTCCAAGCCAAAATCACCACTTTTAAAGCGTGCAAACCACTTCTGGCACGTTCGCTCAGATAGAGCATGCTCACCATAAACTTCCACCAAGATACGATGACTTTCGGCTGCTTTTTTCTTCATATTAAAATAATGAAGAAGAATTCCCCGCAAAAACACATTATTTGGCACGAAATTCGACATTTTCAAGTGTGGTAAAAATATTGTTGTTTACGCTTCAAATAAAAAACTTATACTGACGTTTGTGCCTTACGACAGTAGCTCTCCAATGAATGTTTGGAAATGTGGATCGATGGAATAATAATCAAGTTACGCCATCTGTTGTAAAACCGAAACGAACTTATTCATAGTCCTATTATGTTTTTACAAAACTCAAATATTAGTTTAATATTTTTATCTTGTGGGTATGTTAATAATTCAAAGTGGTTGAGATTGGAAAAAGAAATAGTTTTGTGAGTCTGACTGCACTTCTGTTAGGGTTGTATGACGTGTAAGGGTGAGAATAATTTGCCCATTGTATAGCGCATCGGTGGTATACAAATTCAGAAATTATTTTTGCAACATTTTCCCTCGAGAAAGGCATAAAAGGTGATTTTGAAGCTAATTTGGCGTGTCCAGGAATCCACTCAATTTTACTCTTTTATTTAGTTGAATGATGACCCCTCTTTTATGGTAGAAATTGGTTCAGATGAGTTGCTTGCTGATTTAGCGGCTTCAAATACTGAAAGACTATCTGCGCACACAATGAATTTATCTTTTGATGATTTAACTAGAAACAGAGGAGATAAAATGCCTTGCACTTCTGCATCAAAAGAGGTTGCAACTATGGGTAAGATGTCTTGCGCTAGTATTTTACCATTGACGCCAACAACTGCGAAAGATGTACCATGAATAGATTTAGATCCATCAGTGATTAATATTTGCCAACCTTTCTGTATAAATGGATCAGTAATTTGCCAGTATAATTGTCTATTGATGACTACGTTAGAGCTTTGTTTCGAATGGAGTGTGAGTTCGTTGAGAAAAGATTTGTTTTGCATTAACCACGGAGGGTACTTCCAGGTGGGAGAAGGTAAGCGTGTGATGTTTGACTTAGAAACCACATCAAGTATACAAGTCAGAGCGGATGAGAGATGCATGCTGCATTTCCGTCGTTTTAATAAGGTTATCCCTTTAGATAAAATTTAGTTGCTTGTTGAATAGATATCTGGAATTTGACTGTTGGGTTGTTGCGTGACGACCATTCGGAATTCAGAATTCGTTTTAGAGGTATGGTTCCTTCGGCAATGTTTCTTATTTTGATCCCTAGAATACGATTTTTACAGAGCAATGAGCGATTTTTAAATCAACCCGCCCTAATATATATATAATGTAATGGATCCGATCCTCAATAGTGAAAAATTTTCGACGGGTGTGGTGCTGAACGCTCGCTCCGAGGCTTGATGTAATAGCTGCTTGATAAGGACCTTCGATGCACAATTGCCATAAATTGCGAGCCTATAGTGAATTTTTGAAATTAAGGTGAGTTGGGTTATATTGAGGAGGGTTTTGGCTTTTGTTGGAGGAAAAGTATTTTATGTGGTTAAGTCTGGCAGCTAGACTACTTCTTAATAACTGCAATATTCCTCAAAATTATGCTTAGAATCAAAAATTAAAGCTAGTATTTTAAGATGATTAATATTTCCTACTGAAAAATTGTTCATGTTTATTGAGATGGGGTCACAAAAAGAAAAAGCTGAGTATTTATTGACCTGAGAGCTAAAATTGCTAAAGTTGGTTACGAAGATGTCCATAGATAGAAGCTGTACATAGGAAAAAGCAAAACATCAACTTTTATCTGCAATGCACAGTTTTTGTGTGTCATATCACATATTTATTAGCATAATAATGTAGAAAAATTGATTAAAATCCCAAATTCAGTATTTGAATTTCGCAATTATATGTAGGAATAGGATATATTTATTTTTGTTAATTTTTTTTGACTGCAGAGCAAACAGACTGGGCAGATTGTAAGCTATATAAATGGAGCTGTGTCGCAATTATTTTCTTTAAATACTTACACCCTGCATAAATTATATATTTAGCTTTAATGATGTGGAATATGGTTTATGGGAAAGGCTGTTGAAAAAATACCGCTATCTATTTTATGGCTCAAGTTGTTACGCACTGTGTGCCGTCATTTGATATATTTGAGAAAGTTGTGGCTAAAAATGTACGAGTATACTTAACACTGTGAATACTTTTTCACTTCAGAAATTATAATCAAGATCTATTGAGCAGGCAGTTCTAGCAAAATAATAACGCCGTGGAGAAGTTTCAACAGGACAAAAAATCAATTCGATTATTTTCAAAGTTCTAAGACGAAGTCATGAATACCTGAATGTGCCTATTTAAACTTCACCTGAGGTCTTTTAGACAAAAATAAAATATTTTCTGCTAGTACGCTTTCATGGTTCGAAGATCCACTTTTTTATCGAAAAATTTTGTTCAGCGACGAAGCTCATTTTTGGATCAATGGGAACGTAAATAAGCAGAATTGTCGATTTTGGAGTGAAGATCAGCCAGAAGAATTGCAAGAGCTATCAATGTATCCAGAAAATGTCACAGTTTGGTGCGGTTTATGGGCTGGAGGTATCATTGGACCGTACTTCTTCAAAGATGCTGCGAATCGTAACGTAACTGTGAATAATGAGCGCTACCGTGAAATGATATCCACCTTTTTTTTGCCCAAAATGTAAGAGCTTGACTAGCATGACACGTGGTTTCAGCAAGACGGTCCAAATGCCACACAGCACGCGTAACAATGAACTTGTTGAGAGGCGAGTTCGGTGAACATTTTATTTCACGTTCGAGACCTGTCAATTGGCCACCCAGATTAGCCACGCCTTTAGATTATTTTTTGTGGGGCTATGTTAAAGCTCATGTCTATTCAGACAAGCCTGCTTTAATTAACGCATTGGAAGACAGCATTAAAGCATTTATATGTGAGATACCGGCCGAAAAATTGGAAAGAGTATGCCAAAATTGTACTAAGCGGATGGACCATTTGAAGCGCAGTCGCGGTCAACATTTGCATTAAATAATCTTCTAACATTAAATTATATGAACTGTACTATCGATTTAAATAAAAATTTCATGCATTTTTCTGATTTTTACGTCTGTTTTTTTGAAAAACTTTCCTACAGCTCTTAAAAAATCACCCTTTACTATTATAACGAGCGCCTTGCTCTAGATTTCATAGGGACACCTAGTTTTAATACCTTATATGAGTTCATTTTGATACAACTCTGAAACTATTAATGTTCATTTGGAAATGTACAATAGAGGAGGTCATCATTTGGCGATCGAAGGCGTATAAGTAAGAAGTATCGGGTTAGAGTTGCTTTGCACTGCATTGCATGTTGGACGACGCTGAGTCGACCGCATGCGTTGTAGCAGTAGTATATTTTTTAACTGTCCGTTCAATAGGACTTTATTGTACTTACATGTTTTCAATCGCTAAACATGGTCTCATCCTGTTTTTAGATTACAACACTAAAACCGTGCCTGTAACTGTGCTAAACGCTACTGTGCTTGCGTTGTGCTAACTGTGTGTGTGGTCGATTGGGCTTTGGCTTCGATGTCATAACCATATGCCTATGATTCGTGCCAGTTATGACACTTTTAAACAAATCTGGACCATCGTTGACGTCATTCAAAAATTTCTGAGCGATGCTCATGTGACGTTGTTTTTGGTAAAAACTCAGCAATTTTGGAACGAACTTCGCTGCCACACGCTTCATGCCCAAAATTTCCGAAAAGATTGCATGACATGAGCCAACCGGTATGCCGATATCATCAGCAACTTCTCTAATTGTGATTCGGTTGTTGATGTGCTGAGCGAGTGTCGTCATTCACATCTTCTCGACCTTCTGTGAAAAGCTTGAACCACTTATAAAAAGTTGTTTGACTCAGTTGTTGACTCTCCCCGTATGCCACTGTCAACATTTTAAGTGCTTTTGAGCACTTAATTCCATTTTTTACATACAATTTTATCAAACTTCTTTAATCCACTTTTTCGATAGCCGAAAACTGCCGAACACGCAAAGCACGTGTTTTATTTATGCCTTTCACAAACAAACTAAAACTGCTATATTGCTAAAACCGTGAACATATCTTCGAGAAGAGTGTACCAACATAAACAAAAGTAATAATCGAAAGCCGAATGTGCGTAGTCGCGAAGGTTGAAAATTCACCTAATTTTTTGAGCACACCTCGCAGATACAGCAATGATTCAAGAAGCGAACTCAAGATCGGAAAGAACCAGCTCATACAGGATCGCGAAAATCATGCTACGCAGGCACAATGTCAGGTCTACAAGCACTATTTTATCTATTCTCATGAAATAGTGGAAACTTGTGGTGGGGATACTGGTGGGACACTGTCTCACTCCATCTTACGGGGCCAAATTGAAGCTAGTGCAGAACTATACAGCCACAATATGTAACGAAGTACACGCGAGATGAACTATGGAACACTTACTCTGCCACTGCCCTGCACTTAGCCAAACACGAATAAACTGCCTAGGTTCTGTATCATTTTCAACCTTAGAAAATGTGGCAGATAAAAAACTTATCGGCCTACTTAAATTATCTAAACTGTTTATTAAAGACAAAATATAAAGTTCTTAAGATCTCTAATGGATCAATTTCTGGTCTATGTGCGATCTACAGAATCAGCCAAGTCCAACCTAACATAACCTTAGACAAATAGACTGAGGTAGATGGAAAATATTGTAAATTTCAAAAATATTGTATAACCTAATATGTAAACATTTAAGTGATTTTATTGAAGAAAATCTTAAATACATAGAAAGAACTGGGTATCGTTCTTAAGTATTTTTCAACGACTGTACTTTTCATTTCATTCGATTAGTACCAACATTTTTAGACTAATTTTTTATTTATTTATTATTTATTATTTAATTCTTACTATTTATTAATTATTGTATAAATATTTTGGTTATTTTTTCAACATTTTGCGATAAAAAAGTTGTGTACACAATACAAATGTGTAAAATTACGTGAGAGTATTCATAAATGAATGATTGGGTTATGATTGGAATGAACTAAATACGCGTATGTACATAAAAATTGTTTTGCTTTCACATGTAAAATCTAAATTCATAACAATCTGTAACTAAATCTAGAACTAATCTCGTTCCATATAAACTAATATACATACATTAAATACCTATAAATATTAAGGAACTACGACCTAATCACGTTGTACTCGCACTTGATTGCATTGAACTGCGATCGGCTGAATTTGTACTCTCGCCTATACTCAAATCCGATAGCCTCGTATCGGTTCGCTCCAATATTTTTGTTCTCTCTTGCGCTGTTGTCACCAGAAGCGGTGAAATCTCTGGCTGCAACGATATGGTTTTGCCCACTACACGATGCGTTTCACTATCCAAATTGTTGATTTTTATTTGTTGTATTAGGCGATTCTGCAAATGCGCCTTAACCGGATACCAAAGTAGCAACACCACTCCAATCAATACGCTAATACCGCCCAATATCTGACCACACAAAGTGACCCGTGGCATTATTTTGAATTCATTGGCCAGATCTGGTGAGACGCGTGTGCGTGCTTCAAACCAAAAGAGCGGGAAAAATATGCGGCGTCTGTTGCGGAACATTCTGTGGGTATGGAAATTGGGAGCAATAAATTAAAATCCATAAAAACAGTGGAATTTGAAATATGGTATGTGGTGGCGCTTACGTGAAATCCGAAATGGGTTCGACTAGAATGTTGGATTGCAGACGTGCTGCCATCTCTAACATTAGTCCTGTTTTCGGCTCCAACACCAAATAGAGTTCATGCTTCTGCTTTTCGGGCCGCAAACCATCCACTTCGCTGAGATAATACGGATCAGCATCGTAAAAGTGTGGATAGGAAATAAACATCGGCGAACCGAACCAGCAGGATGAGATGTTGATTAAACCCGATGGCACACATTCTCCATTGCAATGGCAAACGTTTTCGGGATATAGGGTGCCTGCAATATAAAAAAAGAAATTTGTAAATAAATTTGAGTTTTTGACCGGAGTGGTGCAGCTAAAAATTGCAATTGCGTATCGAAAGAGCTGCTAATTATTGTATCTCTGGGAATACCCTGAATTTATTTCAAAAGGAACATAGAAGAGTTAAAGATCCAATTGTAGAGTAGTGAAATGAAAGGCCTACAGTGCTTCAGTGAGTTTAATATCTTTTATTGTTCCTGGTTCAATTATTGTTTCGTGTTTCACGCCGAGCCTCCAAAATGTATTTAATTCATCTTGATGGTTTGCTGTAATGGAGTAGCTGGTCTATTGAGCGGGAGGCAGATTACAATTTTAACAAAACAGATATTGAAAATTGTCTTGAGACAAATTAGGAAACAATTTATCAACTTCTCTCTACAAATAACTGTATGTATTGGAGCTATCACGACATGTATATCTTCTCCGGTCAAAAAACTCACTTTCACCATCCGCAGTTTCCTTTCATCAAATCTCCGCAAGCTCCCTGCTTTCTTCCCTGTAAAATACCTCCTATGCAATAATTAACCTCAATCCTACTTTAAATTTTTCAAGTATATCCTATTGGGTGGCATGCGGGTCCATTCGGGACGTTTCTTCTGTTACAGGGCTCCTGTACCTAGTATTTTCTCTAAGCCTGAGTTTGTTCCTCCAAGGGTATTTACATCATAGTACATTCTTACATAAGATAAAGCTTTCCGGGCCAAAGGGCTTATACGCGGCATCTAAAAAGGACTAAAGGTTCCTATTCTATGTTTTCTCAGACATTATTGATATTGGAGATTCGCCTGGCGCACAAAATCTGGCCATATACTAAGTTTTAATACTACCAGCGCAGGAGTACTTGAAATTCGCTCAAACTTTTTCTTGTTAATGGGACTGTTTCAGGAACTTTAGGAAACAGATGGTTACAGTTTAACACCCAAAGGCGGACAGAGTTTGGCTTTTTGCCAGCTCGATGTGACGATTTAGATGCTTCTCGAAGTTTATAAATGTGGTTAATGTGGCCATCACGCACTGCTAATTAGTATTGAAAATACTTGGATTTCGAGATGCTGATCCTTGCTTTGATTTGTTGCGCCAAGCTTTTGAGCAAGGAGGGTTGAGCCGAAGTCCGCATATACCCACGTAAAACTCACCGGACTATTTTGTTTATTATTTAATATTAATAATATTTGCAAGTTTTCAGTTGGGTAGCTTTTTTTCCAAGCAGAGGTGATTATGTTAGCTCGTGGAAAGACTAATGTATCTGTAATCGTTTGTATGACTAGGCTATATAACGACTTTTTTTTCCATCTTAGGGATCGGAGAGTACCTATGACCTATCACCGTTCAATGGGTTCGAAAATGGTTAAACTACAACCACTTCGCTGAACTCACCATTATCCACCATACGCTTGCCGCCCTCATATCGGAAACCTTTAACACCCTCCACCTCCGTAGTCTCCACATAATCCATTCTGACGGTGCGACAGACATCTGACAAAAAGAAATGTATCGGTTTGTGTGGCTTTAAATAGACAGATTGAAATTCTCCCGCCGAGCCATAGACCTTCGAGCATTCGGGCGCATACGCTCCGGTCGTATTACGATAATTCCAAGTGTGAATTTGGCCAAATTTGCTTATATCATCAGCGCCGGTGTGAATGTTGTATAGGCCAGTAACATCAACGCTATGATTGCGCTGAAATGTAAAATAAAAGAAATTAAAATAATTTAGTGGTTGGGTGTTTTAGCTGACCTACCGGATAACAATAGCCAAATTTATCGAATGGCACCTTCACATCAGTCAGTGAAGAAGGCAAAAAGTTGGCAACATTCAAAAGCACGTCCTCAAAGCCCTCAAAAAGCAACTCATCCATTGATTTCTTCATTGTTATATCATTATGATAGACCTTCAAAGCAATATCGATCACGCGACGTCGCAATGGGCTCCAACGCTTCGCTTTGGCGGACAGTGACTAAAATAAAAAATGAATTGAACTGAGTTAGTTTGCAAATCCATAAAGCTGGCCGCACAGCTTTTGGTTACTTGATTTGAGCAAGTTAGCTTTTGTTGTTTTCAATTGGTTCTACAACTGAGAAAAGTGGCAAGTATTCTGGGGAATCCAATCTCAAAGCAGAAAGTGCACTCACGGATGTATTTCATATGGAAGAAAATGTTCAATATCGTATGAAAAAAAATTGTCTAAAAGCAACGCCATTTTTGAGTGACTTGAAACTTACACTTTATTATACTAAAATGAAATAGGCAGTAAAATTGCATACCCAAAAGTTTCCTAGCAATTCTCATTAAAAGGTTGAAAATGTTGATCATAATTTTTTGCGAATTTTGTACAAAATTTAATTCTAAGTCTTTTTATAACGTTTTTTGTTTATCCATGAGCTTCGTTTTTATAAAGAATTAACAGAAAAAGTGAGCATAGAAAATATGGTATTGCGAATATTATAACAAGGTGAAGTGCCTTAATTATGTGGTAACAGGTGTATGTAAATTGTTCTTAAAATCTCAATATAGCAGAGGCGTAGCGAGCTTTTTCAGCGCCTGAGGCAAGGTGACAATTTAGCACCACGTAAAAAAAGTTCTATATTATATCCGTACGATTTCGGACCCTCTTGGTCTGGCGCCTGAGGCGGCCGCCTCACTCGCCTTGCCCTCGCTACGCCTCTGCAATATAGTGATCAAATTTCACGTTAATACAATTAATAAATTACCCTGCAGACTTGTCCCAAAACAACTTATGTGTCTTTAGCAACTTTTTCTATTAGGCCAATAATTAAACAACTTTCATATAGAAGTTTAATACTTTACTTGAACTTCCAATAAGAATAAAGCTTAAGCTACACCTATGATCAATTTATGATTTAATATTCACTTAAACTCCAGCAGTCTAATGCTTATCAGGTAGAAAGTGCTAAGTCGACTTAAGTTTTTTTGTCAAAAATTTACTTACCACTGCTAACGAATTTACAGTCACAATCTCATCTTCCAATCGCCCTTTACTACCGGCGGCATCAAAGTAGTATTTACTTTGTTTCCTATAGGTCATGGATGCATTATCTGGATGCCATTTGATATCAACTTTATGTGGCACTTCGGTGAAACGATATGGACCCAGTTCTTCGAACTTTGGTTTTATATTGAGATTTTGGAAATCTTGTGGATTTGTCCAATTAAACATGTAGAAATCCAATGTTACCTTCACTGGCGGCTTTTTCCATAGGTCAAACGTTTTTGAATCGGGGCTTAAAACCATTTCCTGTGAAATAGAAATTTTTAAGAAATTAATTTCTATGTTTTTGTTTTATAGTAGGGTTACTAAAATCGATAAAACTCAATTCGAATTTTTCTCAAAACCGCCTGACTATGGCTTCAATAAAGTTTGAGTTCTAACCTTGAACTAAATATAATTTCTTGCTCCCGAAAGAACTACATTGGCTGCGAGTATAGGCGATGATTCATGGATATGCATTCTAGATAACCGATAAATAGGGATAATATATTAAAATTCTTTTTTATTGTAGGTTTAATATACTTGGAATGTCTTCTCATCAAAAAATTCCCCAAAAAAAAATAATTCTTTGGTAGTGGCATTATACCATTTTCGCTGGAGTGCTCCCCATACACTCTTTACACAAATCCCCCTTAAGTTTGAATAGATGAAAATACAAAAAAAAACACAAATCATTTATAGTATTACAAAACACCAGAAAGGTAACAAAATCTGTGCGAAAAATATTTAAACTTTTTACAAATACGCAATTAAGAGGAATTCACTAAAGGTGACGGCACTAGAACAGCTGATTTTGCGAATTTGATTATCAAAGTGGCCTGCCTCTTCGCTGCTGCTTTTTTTGTTTGTTTGTTTACATTGTCATCAAAATTTTGACACTAAGAATAGCTAAATTAGGTATACATATTGTTGTTGCTGAAGTCCTATTATCTTTAATAGATTCGCTTTGGAAACAATCAGTTCTGAGAGAAATATTTTTTGCTTTGATACACAATTTTGCTCTCTTGCGACCTTAACTTCAAGGACGCCTAATTTCTCGTGGTGCTAAGCAAAAGGGCGTGTTTATTCCTACAATCTGGCAACTCTTGACAATTTGAAACACAACATTTTTGGAATTATTGCCGATAGTCAATTGAAGCAAGGCAGATGATTGAAATTCGGATATAAATGCATGAGCCAGAAACATTATGGAACTGTAGAAGCCAAATCAAATTATATTTAAAAGCACACAAGACTATTCGAACAAATGTTCCTGCGGTTTAACTGGAAAAGAGGTAACAATAGCACAAAATAAAACTTCTTGTGGTTCCATGAAATACAAAAAAACGCGTTAACGAAAGATCAGTCTTAACCATGGTAGTGTGAGCTCTCATACGGTGACTCAAACACACAACCGACTATTGGACGGCGTATGATTCGGCATTAAAATTTTTTTTTCAAGCACTCCAAGAAAGAATTGTGTGGCCAAGTGATTTCGATGCCTAAAACAACTCTCAATCATTTTACACTGCATAATTAAGAGGAACCTCGTTCTATGGGGAAAAGTGCTATGAAAATTGGTTCATCAGAAATATTTCAACTAAACATTTAAAAGGCATTTTCGATCTTACATATTGACTTTAATGTTTCACTCTAAAAATATGTTATTAATGAAACTGCCCGTATTCTACAAATGTGGAAAGGAAATTTCGCATAAGTGCTGATGATTTAAAGCTTGTTTCCTAGTTCTATATGTAGAATAATTATATGTCCTAAACGTCAAATATAAACAAAATTTAATAAATAAATTATTCCAATTTCGTCTGCTCCTTTTCTCTCACCTTTTCCATCAAATTGTTGACAAGGGTTTCACTAAAAAATGCATGCAGTAGACCCAATATGACCAGGCAAGATCCAACTATCTTGAAAATAAAGCAGCGATTCTTTTCCGGGAACATTGCGACAGCAAACTTCGCCGAAACTGTAATAATAGAAAATAAATTAAAATAATAAATATTAATAAAAGCAAATCTAAAGTCAATTAATAATACATATATAGTCTTGCGCAAAAGTGTAAGACCATGGGAGTTAAAGGCAAAAATATTACATGAAAGTAGTATACCAACTATCCAATTCGGTCTACATAGCCATTGTAATGCCAACACTAACATATGCGGCACTAGTCTGGTGGCCCACAATAGAGAGGAAATACAACCAAACCAAGCGGAAAATAAAATATATAATACAAAGAACAACGTGTATCCTAACCACAGAAGCGCTTAGCACCAGCCCTACTGAAGCGCTTAATGTATTAATACATCTATTACCATTAGACTTACATATAAAAACAATCGCTACTTGCAGCACGGTGAGACTCAGAGATATTCGTATAGGAAGCTGGACAACAAGATTATACGGTCACAGCAAGATCCTCTTACAGGGACCCTCACTGCTCAAAAACACATCAGACTACACTTCAAGAAAGACTTTACTGTACGTTTTCCACTGAGAGCCGAATGGAGAAAAGGAAAAGTGATTGGTACATTCGACACTGATGGTTCTAAGATGAATTGTGCTGTTGCGGCTGGCCTCTATTTGGAGCCGCTCAACATATCCAAATCAATCCGACTTCATGACTAAGCCAGCGTGTTCCAGGCAGAACTACTAGCAATCAGAGAAGCATGCAAATCACTAAAATACTACAAAGAAATTGGTTCAAGAGTAGCTATCTTTTCAGACAGTCAAGCAAAAAAAGGAACTAGAGCTACTTGGTCATTAGCTTCAAATTACTCTGATATGGGTTCCCGGTCATAGGAACATAGAGGGTGACGAGATGGCAGGTGAACTAGCAAGAAAAGGTTCGGCACTAGACATGGCAGAGGCGGTGGCGGTCGCTACCCCTTATAAAACAATAAAAACATCCATTGCTTCGCACTACTATGCTTTTGCCGAAAGAAGGTGAAAGCAAATAACTACGTGCAGTACTACAAGAAAAAAATGGCCGTCGTACAACATCCAGAGGACGAATTACCTGTTAGGATGCTCTCGGCCAAACATTTCACGTATAACTGACACCCTTACAGGTTACCCACAATTATGGGATCACGCAGACAGACTTCACCTCACTTTCAATTCCATCTGCAGAAGCTGTGAAGCGGAAGGGGTAAAAGAAAGTCTCTTCCACTGTTTATGTGAATGTCCAGGTCTACTTAGTTGGTCGCTAATTACGAATATTTCAGCAGGAATACTACAACACCAACAATAACAGTGTACCAAAACTTCTGTATTATTTCAGTACTTTTAAATATATATTTGGAGAATAAAACTATATTAACCAGAATACCTCAATTATTATGCAAAGCAACTAAGAAACTTATTCTATGCAAGAGTTTAAGAACACCCGCTGTTTCCAGAGAAAACTGCTGTAACCTGTGAGTTTTATGTAAAATTCACGATCGGCAAATTATGTTTTTGAAAGTTGAATAATACAGAACACAATCAGGAATGTATTTACCAAAAAATTCGAGATACCGGTCGCGAATCAATAAGTGCAGCGCAAGGGCAGAGTATTTGTTTATGGTCGACTTCTAATCCAAGGAAGCAACACAGAACTCCACAAAGTATATCTCAAAGAGAGATCGCGAAAACGCTTCAACTAAGTAAGGCTTGAGTATAAGAGACGATAAAAAAATATACGAGAAAATGAGATCAGTGACTCAAAATTCACATTCAGGACGCCCACAGAAAATTATAGAACAGGATAAGTGACAGATTATGCAGATTGTGAAAAAATAAAGGTTTGTTTCAGACACATTTCGAATATACCCTGTTAACAAAATTTCCGATGTGTACTCTTCCGAAGCTCTGCTATGGCTATAAATGTCTTTCAGCAGCTAAAAAGCCACTGATTTCGCAAATAAATTAAAAAAATCGCTGAATGTAGATTGTATCGTCACTGGTTCATTAATCAGTGGAAGCGTGTGGTTTGGCTACATTAAAGCACAATCCAGCTTCTACTTAATACAAAGAAATGCGTGCATGATTTCAGTAGAGGTAAGATTATTATTTGAGGAGCTGTGACTTAGTATAGATCCTGGAATCTATGCAAGGAAAAATACTTCGAAAGTGTCCACAATTTGTTGTTGCCATTATTGCAGAGAAAATTCCTTTGCGAGAGACAAAGAAAGAGAGAGAGAGAGAGAGCGAGACAGGGCATTTACTTGATTGAATAAAATGCGCCAGAACTTTTGCCAGGATCAAAATTATTGTATAAAGTATCCATTTTTTTTAATTAATAGGTCTATTTATAAGTTCGTGCGGTTTTACAACAGATGGCGTAACTTGATTATTATTCCATCGATCCACATTTCCAAACATTCATTGGAGAGCTACTGTCGTAAGGCACAAACGTCAGTATAAGTTTTTTATTTGAAGCGTAAACAACAATATTTTTACCACACTTGAAAATGTCGAATTTCGTGCCAAATAATGTGTTTTTGCGGGGAATTCTTCTTCATTATTTTAATATGAAGAAAAAAGCAGCCGAAAGTCATCGTATCTTGGTGGAAGTTTATGGTGAGCATGCTCTATCTGAGCGAACGTGCCAGAAGTGGTTTGCACGCTTTAAAAGTGGTGATTTTGGCTTGGAAGACGAAGAACGCGAGGGTGCGCCGCCAAAGTTCATGGATACCGAATTGGAGGAATTGCTCGATCAAGATCCGGCTCAAACGCAAGAAGAGGTTGCAAAAACTTTGGGAGTTGATCAATCAACCATTTCCAAACGTTTAAAAGCCATGGGAATGATCCGAAAGGTAGGCCATTGGGTGCCGTATGAATTGAAGCCAAGAGACGTTGAACGCCGTTTTATGGCATGCGAACAACTGCTTCAACGGCACAAAAGAAAGGGTTTTTTGCATCGAATTGTGACTGGCGATGAAAAGTGGGTCCATTACGACAATCCAAAACGTCGGGCAACGTATGGATACCCTGGCCATGCTTCAACATCGACGTCGGCGCAGAATATTCATGGCCTGAAGGTTATGCTGTGTATCTGGTGGGACCAGCTGGGTGTTGTGTATTATGAGCTACTGAAACCGAATGAAACGATTACGGGGGATGTCTACCGACGACAATTGATGCGTTTGAGCCGAGCACTGCGAGAAAAACGGCCGCAATACGCCGATAGACACGACAAAGTTATTTTGCAACATGACAATGCTCGGCCACATGTTGCACAAGTGGTCAAAACATACTTAGAAACGCTCAAATGGGATGTCCTACCCCACCCGCCGTATAGTCCAGACCTTGCGCCATCCGATTACTATCTCTTCCGATCGATGCAACATGGCCTGGCTGACCAGCACTTCCGTAATTACGATGAAGTCAAAAAATGGATCGATTCGTGGATTGCGGCAAAACCGACCGAATTTTTCACAAAGGGAATCCGTGAATTGCCAGAAAGATGGGAAAAAGTAGTAGTAAGCGATGGACAATATTTTGAATATTAAATTTGTAACCATTTTACGTCAATAAAGTTTCAAATTTCGAAAAAAAACCGCACGAACTTATTCATAGTCCTATTAATAAAATCTACGAATATGAACTTTTGGCTATAAAGTAGTAGTGAGTTTTAAATACTGTACAAATATTACGAGTTATTAGGTATGACTTGACTGCTAGTCCTAAACTTTCGCGCAACGCTGTGCTTGTATATTTTTGTGTTCCCTGAAATGTTGTGATAAAATTTCCTGTTTTATAAAAAAAAAAAATATACAATGCAAGGGAATCTTTAATGTTCTGAATGATAAATCTTTGAATTCGAAATACATATATGAAAACTTAAAAAGGCCAAATATTTCTTTTAGGGAGTATACTTTTTGACTCAAAATCCTAAGGTTACTGTTGTTTTGTATGCACAGTCATATTCTCCTCCCCGGCTAACTTCCTATTTAAAAAATATTGATAAGTGAAATGTTTTAAATAAATGAAATATTAAATAAGTGAGGTATCGGGTGGTTTTAAGAACACGGGAACGTAAAATGATAATGCAAAACAGAAATATTGGTGGAAAGAATTTGTTCTATTTTAAGATTTTTAATTACAATCTGGTTGATAAAATCACTGCATTTATTTATTGAAAATTATATTCGGAATATATTCGCCCCGTCTACAAGTTACATGGGCCATTCCATCAGTTCTGTGTTTGACTGCTGTTTCCAATAAATCTGGCAGTATGGCGCCAATGGTGGCTTTTATATTGCAATAAATCGATTTTTTATCGCGCTGTATGGCAGGTTACGCCGTCTTGTTGGAAGCAAATGTCGTTGATATTTGCTGACTAATTTTTGAAAACAAAAATTCAATCAGCATAGCTCGACCATAACGGCATCATCTTTCTCATCTCAAAGTAAATAAGGATTGATGATGCCGCTAGTGCTCTATGAACTTTGCGAACAGATTTATTTTTTCAAAACAAATTTCCACAAATTGGTTGTCCAGGCGTTAAGCGATTCATGATGCCTTGTCAAACCTTACTGAGCAGAAACGTCCACACAGTTTGCTATTCTCAGTTGTCAAACTATAGTTATCCAAATCGATAGTTCTCATGGCGCTAAAAAAACTCCCAGTATAAGTTCTTTGAAAACTGAACTTTGAAAACGTATATTTTTGCAATTAAATAAAATCTCGTGTTATAATACGTACGACAGTACTTTGAAATTAAAATTCTTGTTAATCAAAGCATAGATAAGAATTAGATCTACCGCCTTACCCCGCGAATGATCACCATTTCGCTCACTGTTCGCTTATTGCTGTGGGAACAACTATGGAGAGTTGCTTCAAGCGTTCTTGTCTGGGGACATTCGGCTCACGAGTTTAGTACTGCGTAATTCATGGCCCTTCCCCCATTTCATAATATATTCCATAAAAAAAACTAATAAATTTTTTAACAGCAAGTCAGCAAAAAATCTTCACCGCAAGTGCGTGTTGGGAATAAGAAAAAATAAGAAAATAAAGGGAATACAAATTAAAAAGAATGAAATTTGAAACGCAAAAAGTTATAAAATCCGAAAAGAAGCTGCAGAGTGTCCCATGTGCGCATAATAACAAGCTGCATAAAAAAAAAAAACAATAAAAATAACCAATTGCAACAAATAGCGGATCTTTTTTGCATGCGTTTGTTTTTGTCGAAGTTGGGCCAAGAACTGCACTTAACCAGAGTGAAGAAGGATTTAATTACTCGATTTTTTGCGACATTTTTTGTTTGTTTTACACTTGTTTTATGTGTGCAAATATACAGGGTGCATGCAGTATTTGAGGACATACACGTAAAACGTATGTGGCTAGAACTTCCCGAAATCATTATTTTTCTTTCTGCTTTTTTCAAAATAAGACATGAAGCAAGAATGATAGAAACCAGATTGCGCCCGTCAGAGAGTGCGTGACGTCACGTTTGCCGGTTGTGCGGGACGTCACGTTTGCCATTTGCTCTTCGCAATAAATTTAGTGCTCTTTTATACTCAAAATGCGAAAATTTTTAGGTTTGATGTTTGTTTCTTTTTTTAATTCAAAGCTACCGAAACTGTAACTTAAAAAACTGTATTATTAAGCAAAAGAAGGTTAAAAAGGTCACTCTGAGAAGATTTTAGTGCTAATGAAAATTTGTTGATTTTTATAAAATTTCATAGTTTGAAAGTGCAAATTTAATTTTTTGTTCCTTTTAAGGTTATGCAAGAATATTAAATCGTTTTCTCTCAACTCTTCTTAAGATTGAAAACCTTTTTACACATCTTAAAAGGCGTTTGAACTTACTGAATGCAAATTAAAACCATAGAGGTGTAATCGTTTCGTCCGGTCCTCAATCCTTAGTGGGACATAAGGCATTAAGAGGTGTATTCATAGCAAAAATAAGCAAAAAAATACCAGAAAATACTAAAGAATCTATAATGACATTTTTACAAAAAGAGTACCTTATCCTGTTACATAACCTCAAATATAGCAAAAAAGTCGTTCTCTTAACAAAAAACTCATAAATTAAGTTGTACATAACCATAACACATTTATTTAAAAAAACGCACATTTTAAAAACAATTTGTCACGCACACAAAGTTCTTTAATTCAGTAAAAATTTGATGTTTTATTTTCTTTAAAAGGGTGTTTTTTATTTGCGTTTTTATACCCAAAGCTAGGCAACACTGCAGAACACCAACAACAATTGCAATCGCGGGTGTTAAAAAAAGTAAAGCTAAATAAAACTGAGTGGATTATTGAAGAAATTAAAAAAAATGTATATTTTACAAAATTATAAACAAAATTAAAACATTT
Source organism: Anastrepha ludens (assembly GCF_028408465.1). Classification (NCBI taxonomy): domain Eukaryota; kingdom Metazoa; phylum Arthropoda; class Insecta; order Diptera; family Tephritidae; genus Anastrepha; species Anastrepha ludens. Next base: position 70,858,896 of record NC_071501.1, read on the forward strand.
AATTAGAACAGGCCGAGAAAAAGTCCTTGGAGAAAGAACTAGAACTCCTAGACTAAATAACCAAAAAAAAAAATGCTAAAAAAGGTTACGAAAATGGTAATCTGGCCATACTGGTGCTAAAAGGACGTAACTCAATGTCAAATTCGCTGAGCGCAAAGTAACGGTGCCCCGATTATTCTTTCCATCATGTGTGCAAATCACATTGATTTATAAATCTCTAATTTTATTAAGTGCGCTCGTTCATTCGCTAATAAGGTTCGTCGCGAATAAGAAGCATCAGACGACGATAAAGAATTTGTTGCAAAACGTAAAATGCACGAGGAACGTTCTGACACTGTCCTATCTGCAAAATTCAATCAAAAAGTGCAAACGATCATTGGCAAGGACTTTCCAAAATCAATGAGGACTTAGCGAGGGAACATCATGTTTCTTTGGGTCTTATCCGCTGAGTTGACCATTAAGATCTCCGGTATAAATCTTACGTTATGGGCAGAAGACTGTTTATGTCGGAGCAAATACGAGAACAGCGAGTTATCTGACCAAAGAATTTCATAAATTTTTTTTCAAAATAAAAGCTAATTAGTTTTACTCTTAAGTTGCCTTCAGTTACCGTACGCACCCTGAACTATTTTTTGATCAGTTTATTTAATGTTATGCGTAAACCGGAGCAAGTCCAGTATTGTACAAAAAATAGCAATAAAAATATTGCGAAAAGTGTTATACTCGTATGTTTATTATTCGACTTTCCAGTGATTTCTCTGGAAGTTCGCAATCATTGTTTGTCAGCACGTCAGCAAATTTTTTGTTTCATATTGCTTGTTGTTTTTTTTTTTGCACGCATTTGTATGAAAGTGTTATTCGTTTGCAATTGTTTTCAATTGGTCTGCCGTTCGGAGTCAGACGTTATTGTTTTGAATAATTAAAAATTTATAATGCATTTATTTAACACACGCAGACACATATATGTATGTAAGCGTATCCTGCCAAAAGTAAAATACAAATTCTGAAATAATTAGAGACAGAGAGTTCGTTTTAGGACTTTAATGAAAGCATAAGAGTTCCTCCCACAACCTGCGTCAAACATTGCATCTGATAAACCCAATTTTCGGTCTTCTCGTCTAAGATCATAGTTTGGTGAGCCTGGGCTGGCAAGACGACTTGCCTCCATGATATAGATTTAGATAAAAAAAAATCGTTTGTCTCAATATGTGTGACAGACGTTCTATCATATGTTGTATTCGCGTGATATAGTGATCCAAACCTCAAAAGATTTAGAACAAAATTATGAGGTCTTCTGTAATTTTACGCAAGTGCAACAGCCAATCATCTACTTCTTTGGTAGCAGCGACCTGTGCTTGGAGTTCACTGCAGCCTGAACTTAAACTTGATGTGGTGCTCCTCGCACAGTACTTCAACACCCACCCTTCCCTTCAATTTCACGCCATCCTTGGATCCCCGAGTCCTCTCTCCAAATGCTGCACTTCACCCACTCTTCCTTAAAGAGATGTGCATAGAGAAGCTTCCGTTGGAGCCCAGCGTGGACGTATATAAATGAGTTTCTACGGGGATCAACTCAAAGCTTCTAAAGATAAGGTAAGTGAGGTCAGGTTTTTAGCAGTTCTGCGAGCGATATTCATAGGTAAGTCATATATCATTGCGTTAAACACTAGAATAGGAGTGGTTCGAATTCACTGATTTCTATAAGGGTAAACCTTTGGGCTCTCTCCAGCTTCTTCACTCACGACGTCCTCTGCAGAGAGTTGCACCGTACGAGGACTCCTTACAATAAAATTGAGTATGTAATAATATTATAAATTCAATAGGTCACGCCATCTGTTAGCAATGGTACCCATAAAACCATAAAATGATTCTGATACCTCCCTAATCCACTCCTCAATATTAGGCTTCTACGATAACTTTCTGTCAAGGATTAGACCCAGGCTTTTTACCCTGTCTGAAAGAGCTCACAAAGCACGCCCGCCGCACAATTGAGGAGATTGATATAAGTAGATATATCTCTTCATGAATAAGACGAGCTAAGCGTAGGACTCACAGCTAAGCCGCAGTTAGCAGACCACTTGGCAACTATATTTAGCTATCCGTGCATCAACTCATATAGCGTAGACAGAATTCTTTCCCTTTACAATGATATCCATGTCATCGGTGTATGCAGCCACTTGACATCCCTTTATTCACAGCTCTCCAAGCAAATCGTTAGCGATAACAACCCAGAGTAACAGTGAGAAAACGACGAGGATCCTATTAACCTGGTACCGGAGAAAGATGGCGCTCTACGCTGCCACAAGCATTAGCTGTTAAAAAAAATGTTGTTCTTACAACAATTAATTGATTGCGCCAATTAAGTTGACTAAATTGACTAAAAGGTTGGTACTGAAATTTTGCAAAATAAAAGAAGATTATTGATCAGCAAAAACTACTGATTTTATAGGCTCATTTTATGCATTTATGTGAGCGCCAGTGTTAATTAGACTGCTAATTTTTTTTTTTTTTGCTTATTTCAAAATATCGAACATTTTCCTCTATCACATCTAACACCAACTCTAGCCTTTTTATAGAAAATCTTTGCTAAACTAAGTAAACAATTTTGCATACAACTTTCTTGCTTTTATTTCGTCGTAATATTTAATCGCCAATAACAAACAAGCAATCTGTTAAAAAAATAACCTTTGTTTTCCGCAAAAGTTCATTTAATAAAGCGCGTTACAAAGTAATAAATTCAGAAGGTAAACTCTAAATATATTTACCTATATTACAGTAAAAAGTATGGAAGTACTTTTAGAAACTTGATTTTTCTACCTTTGGCCAACTTTTGCGATTTCTGTATAATTTCAGCACTTTTTCTCAAATACTTAAATGCGAATAATAATAACTTGAATAGTTCTTCGCGCGTTTTGTGGTTTGTTTCAGTGGTTTGATATTACCCACGGTGGGAAGGGACTTTATTTTATAAAGTTACTGGCAAAGCTGGCACTAACGACACTGGCAAAGCTTTCCAAGGAAAAAGGTTTGCCTCCTTTGAATCTGTTGAGTGTAGCATTTTTAGAATCAAACACAGAATTTTCTCGCCGGATTACACTTATTTTAGAACCGAACACAAAAAAGTACAGAGCAATGAAAGGGCAGCATTTTTTGGGATAATCGAAATCGAAATAAGATAGAATGGTTTTATGTATGGTGAAAACAACTTCATTTGCGCCCACGCCCCGACGGAAGAGAAGGGCGATGCGACCAAAGATTCCTTCTATGAGCGCTTGGAACGTTCCTATGAGCGCTGCCCCGGCCACGACATAAAAACCGTGCTTGGCGACTTCAACGCCAGGGTGGGCAAGGAAATAATTTTTGGTCCTACAGTCGGAAAATTCCGCCTGCACAACGAAACATCCGGTAACGGGGCCCGAAACATGGTAGTCTGCAGCACCAGATTCCAGCATAAGAAAATGCACCAAGCAACGTGGCTGTCTCCTGATCGGTAAACGCGAAACCAAATCGATCATGCTGTGATAGATGGTAGACACGCTTCTAGTGTTTTAGATGTACGTACGATCCGAGGAGCCAACATCGACTCGGATCATTACCTTGTTGCAGCCAAACTACGCACACGCCTCTGTGCAGCGAAAAACGTACATCTAACTACACAAAGAATGTTCGACATCGAAAAGCTGCAATCACAACAGACAGCCAGAAGATTCGCCACCCGACTCTCACTCCTGCTCTCAGAGAGTGCTGCCCAAGAAACCGACATGCACGAGCAATGGAGCAACATTTCTCGTTCTCTACGTACCGCCGCCGAAGAAGAAATCGGATTCCAGCGCGCCCGAAAAAACAGTTGGTACGACGAGGAATGTAATGCTGCTGCCGAAAGAAAAGATGCTGCCTATAGAGCCACGCTGCGATCGGGCGCAACGCGAGCCATGTGGATCGCTATAGAGAGCTAAGAAAGGAAGAGAGACGTATTATCCGACAGAAGAAACGAGAGGCCGAAATACGTGAGTGCGAGGAGCTTGAGATGCTGGCCAATAGGAACAACGCCCGAAAATTCTATCAGAAAGTTCGGCGGCTTACAGAAGGTTTCACTGACATCCAGAGCATTCTTAAAGTATGGAGGGAACACTTCTCGATTCTATTAAATAGTGACAGCTGCGCATGTCACAGAGAATGTGAAGATCCCGATACCCCAATCGCTGACGACGGAGTTGTCGTTCCGCTACCCGATCATGACGAGGTGAGAATAGCAATAACGCGTCTAAAAAACAACAAAGCCGCGGGCGCCGGCGGACTGCCGGCTGAAACGAGGTTTCAGACAAGGTGACACGCTGTCGTGTGACTTCTTTAACCTGATGTTGGAGAGGATCGTACGAACCGCAGAACTTAATCGCTCAGGCACAATTTTTTATATATCCTATTCTTCATATAATCACTTAAGAGATTTTATCCGACATCAATATATTCGGGCCCAATATACTCACAAGGGATGCAATTTTGTATATTAATCTAAGTAGGCACTCTCAGGGACAATTATTTAATCTAACTGCTCGTACAGTACAAGACGATAATTAAATTGAGAAATGGGGCGAAGTTCTTTAATAGTATATTTCCAACACAAAGGAAGACTCAAGGCCACGCTTGAATACTCGAATACTTTCAGTACATGAGAGTACTTAACCGACGAATCTTTTCTAATAGAACGGCATACATATTGCATTTTTTCGTATGACCTTCTCGTTTCATGACTTCCGATATAGACTGACACTAATGGACAATGTTCTATAAATATTTAGCAAAACGTTTCAAACAAATTTACTGATTTAAGATTAGTACTCTCTTAGCCAGCTCATCCGCAGTGAAATTTCCAGTAATGTCTTCGTGTCCAGCAACCCCAATAAGGCTCTGGGTGTACCGCTTAGCTAGCTCATTAAGAATAAATCTACATTTAATTGCTATTTTGGAAGACAAGTATTATTGATTTTATGGCAGCTTGACTGTCAGAACAGATAATGATCAGTTGTGCCGCAACAGACGAGTTCCACAAAGAAGTCTGTTTTATAGCTATCAAATCAGCTTGAAAGACGCTGCAGTAGTCAGGTAGCCGTAGATTTAAGATCTGCAGCACTTCTAGGTGGATGCCCCTCCTTATTATTGTCTAGTCTTGCGCCGTCAATAGCCACCGCACTGGTTTAAGATCCTTAACGTTATTCCATTCATATTTCTCTGGAAATCGTATGGTAAATTTATTTTCGAAAAATAATTGAAGAGCAATATGATCTAGCTCCCTATGTGTACCCGGAAGAGTTCCGAGAATTTACAAGTGCCGAAATCTGAAATCTTTGCAGGGTAGGCAGGCATTCAGTCTGATTTTGTTGCAATAAGCCCGAAATTGTCCATAGTTATCTATGGGAAGATGGTCTAACAGAGTCTCAAGAACATTGCTTGGGGAAGCGCTCCTGTGTTGAGCAGGGATGCTGTGCTTTGTGCCCTTTCCATTTCGCTCTTAGATACAATATTCTCCTATCTTAGCCACCAAATAGTGACCCCGTAAAAGAGGTATTCCTACTAAGCGCGGCTTTACCTATGGCATATTAAGTACTATGCTGGTATAAAATTATTAAAAACTACTCAGTAATGCAATGCCTAATAAAATTTGCCAATAAGGCCTAAAACTATCAACTTTTGCTTACGTCGTAAAATCTGTGAGTGATCTGGACACTAAAACTAAAGTAGGTATTTACACAAAAGCCTGGAGGAGGTCTTTCAGTCAGCTAGACTGTAAAAGTTGAGTGAGTAACATAAGGTCCGCGTGAAATAAAGTTTCCATGCCCAATGGAATGCTTATGACCTCAATGAATCGAAGTAGATCAAACTTGGTGCATGTGACTCGGCTTTGGAATTCCTTTCACCAAAATTTAGTGTCTATAAGTAGCATGAACACATTTAAATGCGAATTTCAGACAGCACTAAAAGAGATAATTTTAATTCACATAAGTTAATGTAACTTGAATTTTTTATCTTTTTAACTTAAAACATCTTTGTAAATTTTACCATAAAAATTGCAAATTATTGTGATTAGCACCAATAATTATAAAGTTTATCCTTGCTGCGTTAGGACTGAATTACTAAACCGCACTTTATGTTCCCACAATAGTTGGCTCTAAGCTATCAAAACACCCTGGATTGAAAACTGATCAAGGAAAGTCACTTCAGCAACATTCGCCAAACATTCACAACAACGCTTCCTAAATTTTACAGTCTGTGTCAGAAAAAAAGAAAGGAAACTACGAGTCGCAATTACTCAATAAACCGTGTAGTCTTCATCATTGTCGAGCATAGCCTGGCATCTTCTTCATGCTTTGAACCAGCTTTTCTGCGTAGCTCGTCGACAAATAGGACTAGATTTTGCGAACTTGACGCACGAGTTGCTTTAAATCATAGACTGGCCTTCCGGCACGATACATTTTCATAGTTTCACACACATTTTCAATGGGGTCGACATCTGGGGACTGGGAAGGCCAGTCCAATACTGTGACACCATTTTCTTGTTTTGTTGTTTCTCAATGTGTTTTTCTTAAAGCAACGGTTTTGATGATGAGGGACGGTAGGATATGTTCGTATGTGTTGATACTCACACCTATTCCCCTTCTATCAAGAACTGCTCGTGCTTAGCGTAGTCAGAAAGAAGGGTACCGCTTAAAAAGTTGGACGCTTTATTGTCGTCACTCGCTTCCAGCCGCGCTCGGAAAAGTCATCAACATTTTTGTACACGTTATACCGCTGATTCCACATCACAACAAACTTTTTTGATTTTTTTATCACTTTCGCAGTCGCGGCGCAAGATAATTTCGGTCCTTTAGAAATCGTGCATAAAAATACCGCCTCAAAACGCTTCGCGTACTTCTCACTAATTTTTGTTTGGTTGAGTTTACGGGAAAGTTTCGAACGACACTAACCTGAGTTATCACTGGCGTCGTAGCCCTTGAGTTGCATGATTATGTAGCAAAAAGCAGAACGAAATATATCTTGAAGTTACAAGAAAAATCCAGTTCTTTTCTTCTGACACAGACTGTATACAGTCTGAATCTGATAATGTGTTTTATGTTTTATGTATAACAGTATCTCATAGTATCTCATGTGGACCCAATTGCGAGTATACTTAGGCATCAACTTTTTCTCTGTTGAAGGGCTGGACGGATAAGAGGGACACTTTATAAAGGAGACCATTGGCAAGCTGCGCATTCATCACCAATACTACTGCAACAATATCAGTAACACTGCCAGAATTTTTACACTGGGCCTTTTCTAAATGCTTGTAATTTACATCTTTCACTCTGTCTATTACAGTAAATTTTCCTAACCTACGATTTCTATGTCGATTATTTATACGATATTTTGTATAAATATTACTTAATAAATTAAATGTAAAAATTGTTGTTGCTCTATGGTATTATGCACAATTATACGGAATTAAATTTACAAGTAGTTTGACATATAAGAATCTGGCATACGAGTATATGGATGTGCATAGTATATGCACACATACATACATATTCCTATTTTTAATCTATCTTCCTAAAAATACTCGTAATCATATGCGTTTTGCGCATTTATGTACCTACCACTAACTTTTAATATTTCTAGAAAATTATAGGAAGATAACTATGAGCTTAATTCCTAATCAGAGATGTTAAAATGTTTTGACGTTTTGGGTCAAGTGTCACGTCAAAAATATTTTGTTGGCAAGTCATATCAAATATTGCATATACGAGTAGTTAATGAAGTAAATAACAAATATGGTTCGATGTTTAAACTAATAATCTGAAATTTTGTGACATATTCGTAAATATTAATTTTCAATAAACTTGAATTGCATTTAATTAAATTCTTATATGTGTAGTAGTGTGAATATGCAAGCAAATCTTTCATTTTTGTCAATAGCGTGTTTTTTGTTTGTTTTCCTGTTATTAAGTCATGCGAGTAATCATTCGGTTTTTTCCATATTTTATAGATTAAGATTTACGCCACCTACATATGGAGGTAGGCAAGGCTTCGTTTACCAAGAACAGCCCGTTATTTTTAAACTGAAATCAAGCTTAATCTACACTAGGCATTATACGATACAATAATCGAAACAAGTGACAGTTACAAAAAGAAAATCTATTTCACAACAATCAAATGATAATCCAATCGCTGAGCGAACTTCGTTGGGCGAAACTACGCTATCAAAATTGATAACATTATCAAATGATAATACAAAACAGAAATATTATATTATTGGAATGATTTTTTTTTCATTATCATTATCTCGTAGATCATTTCCCGCAATTTATTTTTGGAATATGATATCCGGCATATGTTCGCCGCTGCTATGAATTACAATGTCCATTCGATCACTGCTACTAACGGCTTGACTACTTTTTCCAATAAATCTGAATAATGAATCTAAATGAGCCCAATCAATTCGCAACTGTCCCATAGTTATCGATATCGATAGTTCTCATGCAGCTAAAACACCCGATATATGAGATTCCACACAATCAAAGCGACAGCGAAGTTCGTCTGAAAAGATTTTTTTTTAATTTTGCCGCTTGCGAAGTGCCTCATTGCAGAAGTGCTTTGCATTTTTTAACGTGACATTTAAAACTTTGATAATTTCTATTAATCGAAAAATTTTGCGATTAATTTTTCGCTTTTAATGCGAATCTCGTTTTGGTTCGGTGGTGCTTTCCGAAACCCATTACTTTATTTTTCATGATTTTGACAACCGCCTGACGTCATGCACCATAATAATACAAAACAAATAAACAATACAAATAAAAGGAAAGGAAATTACATGTTTGGAAATATTCGCTGAATAGCAGAATATTGTGATTTGAAGATTTAAACTAAACAAGCTATTGAAATTGAAAATGAAGTGCCGCGTGTTCAATTGTGGAAACACACATGTATTATATATTTGGATACTTTGCAGTTCTCTTGAGTTTTTTCTATCATTCACATCATTTTATTCTGTCATTCTTGGTTCTATTTCACAGGACGAAATGTTGTGACGTATATCAAGAATTACGGCATCTGTCCGACGAAGTTCGCTGAGCGATTTGATTCTGTATATACTAAGGCTGGATGGATTTCGTGGTTAGTCAGCTTTCGCCCAAAAATTTTTTCGCCTATGTTCCTCATTTTCTATCATTTAGCAATAATATGTACAAAATGCAAAACAAATTTGTCAACAACAATAGAGTAAGTCAGACGCAATAAAACGAGTTATGTATACTAAACAAACCAACTTTATCATTTCCTCGATCATGGTCTTTAGACGCAATAAAGTGACGTGTTGAGTCATTCCCAAAGAATCAGCTGGGCTATCTTTAGTTTACGCCAATAATTGTACACTATTAGTGACTATCCAAAACAGTTGCGAGTACAAGTAATGGATATTTTTTAATAATGTTTTTATAATTTTACAAGTTGGCGCAAAATTAATTATCCACTCTATTTTTGAATAACTTTTTTATTAAACAAAAAAAAATGTTTTGAGTAATGGAATCTTTTTTGACCTTTATGCGCTCCATAACTTGTCTGTTTGTATGCTGCAGGTGTCTGCTTCAAAAGTGCCAAATATGAATGACGTACGATGCCATTTGCAAAAATTATAAATATTCCGTCCGATACGGTGAAGAGAAATCTGCTAAATATAGAGTAGCAGTAAAATCTGCTATACAGAGAAATCTGCTAAACCAACTGTTCAAGTAAAGACCAGCTGCTTATAACTTGACGTTTCTTTCGAGTATAAAAATGTTAAAATCCGTTTACCTCACCTAATATTATTTAAATTTTATTCACGCGTACGTCGTTTATAAATTTGGGTGAGCTTTCAGTTAATGGGGAATGAATAAATGTAATTACCCTATTTGGAGTGGGATTCATCTTCATGGAACTCTCCACTATTTGGTGATTTATATTTCCCAGCAACGTCATTGATCCATGCCTATTCAAAACGGTAAAGGGAGCCAACATTACAAGTGATGACGGGTAAATAAGTCGTGACTTTTTATTTTCCATTTATTTTAAAAAAATATTAAAAATTTTAATAAAGTCAAATTGTTATAAAAACTCTTCCAATCAAGGTTTTTCTTGTGTTTATGGGTGTAAGGGCTTATGCGTTTCTTGCATGCGCTCGTCCTAGATTTAATATCCACAACGTACGTTGTAAAATATAAAATGATAAAAAAGTTGTTTCAAATAATTAACTTTTTCCAATAAAGAGATTACAGTGAGTATTTCAGAGTTAGTACTAAAACAATAGGGCCCTATATTATGTAGTAGAACATCAAGATGCATACCACAAATTGGGGGAGAAATAGAAAAGAAGAGAACAAAGGATGCATGCGCCAATTATGAATAAATAAAAGTTTTTATGCCATTCAAACACACTTTTTTTGATTTCAAATAAACTCTTTTTTTAACAAAATATGTTTGGTAAATCTTTTTGCAAACAGTTTAAGGCGAGCTTTTTCATGATTGATGTTTCATGTTTTTTTTGGTGTTTCATGCCCAGGGTTTCGAACCAGTGCACTACCGAATGATAATCTCGCATCAAATGAATTCAGCTAAGACGAATTTAAGAAAATATATAAAGAATAGTTACTTAAAAACTATTTGATTAAATTAAAATTGTGAGTATCGGCTATTTTTTACAGTTCTTTCAGTTTTACTTTCCTTTTAGATTTGCCATAAAAAAAAAGATTAATATGGCAACAAAAACCTTATGCACTAAGTACCAAACATTTCGAAAAAATTTACGAAAAATCCAAAAGAGTTAATTAAAATTTCCAATGTTTTACTTTTTTGTTAATTTAATATGGGAATTTAATTTTTATGGTATATTATATTCTAAAAATCATTGAAATTTCAAACTTTTCTAGCGAATTTACGTATTTACATATATTATCATTGAAAATTTTTTAGATATATTGTATATTGTTGATATAGTTATTAAAAAAAAATGCTTCATTATACTGAAAATACAGTATATGCCACTAAAAATCGTATACCTAATTTTTTTTGCGATGTTCACTTATTTTGGTTTATTTATTTTTTAAACTTAGTTAATATTGTGACAAAAATTGTATGCCCTAAGTAAAAAGATTAAAAAAAAATAATAAAAAAATCAACAAAATGTAATGAAAATTTGCAATAGCTTACTTTTTTGTAATTTAATATAAAACCTTTATGTAATTTAAAATTTAATTTAATTTAATTCCAACAAAAGGAGCATAAATAAATCTTCTTTTAAAAAACTAACAAAAAATCAATGAAATTAAAAAAAAAATTCTGTAATAACAGGTGGCGCAAAATTAATCAATTATGGAAAGATTTATAATATTTGCAAATATCGTCCTACGGCAATCATATTTGACACTTGTGAGCTAGACAGCTGGAGCATACAAACAGACAAGCAATGGAGCACGAAAGGGTCAAAATAAAGATTTCCGTCATTCAAAATAATTTTTTGTTTTTAGTAAAAAGTTGTATGGTTTATTTTGCGTCACCCTTTATTTAGCTACGTATTTATATTATTTTTCGAGAGATTCGCAGAACAGAACTATTAGAATTTTTTTTAATATCAAAAGTACAGGGTGTGTCCATAAAAATCGTATACCTAATATTTTGCGATTTAACGTTTGTTTGTTAATTGTTTTTTTTTTACATAGTTGATATTGTGACAAAAACAGTATGCACTAAACTACCAAACTTTCCACAAGCTTGGAAAAACTCGACAACACTTAAAACTTTTTTAAACTACTTTTTAGAATTTTGGTGGGCGGACAGTTTTGTACAAAATTGAATTTCACCAAGGAGAAGCGTTAAATTACCCACTGCTGGAATTTTCTCCTTACAAAAATAATCAAATTAATGCATTAGCAAAAAGTACGGACTCTCAGCGAAAACTTACAACTGCGTTGTGAAGACTATAGCCGCCTCGAACTTACCTAATGCTAAAATTTAATGAGTTATAAAACTGGATATCCACAGAAATTTTCCAAAATCTACTCACAAAAACAATTTGCGGTTTTTTGGTTTTTTAGCCATTTTAACAAATATTGGTATTTTAATTTTAAATTAACTAGTTAAAATATAAATTCAATCAAATTTAAAGAAAAAGTACATAAATTTTGAAAACATTGAAACAGTAACTATCGACTATTTCGTAACACTCGCTGTATTTTTAATGTAATCAAACAAAATGTTAATAATATTTTTTAAACATTTGCTTAAGAATAATACAAATACGTATCTAAAAATCGGTTGGAAAAGTATAAAATTTCCTCGGCTTTTGTAAGTTTTTAAAAAGCTTGCGGCTATAATTCATTTTGCCCTTGTAAAATATATAATAAATAAATTATCAAAATAAGTAAATATTGCAAGAGAGTAGCACAGATTTCACCACTGTACTTTAAATTAAATCAAACTAATTTGCTTAATAATTTTTTTTTTTTTAATTTTCCAACATTGTAATGCAAATACGTAGAAATGTATTTCATTTATTGCTTTGAGATTCTTTTTTGTTATGCCTTCCTTTTTTTCGAATATCCGCCATAATTGCATATCACGTTGCACACTACAATTAAGAAAAAAAAAACACACGAAAAACTAACCAATGTCTTTATTGCTGCACATTGCAAGAAAGTAGACTGTTCGATTTTCAATAAATTAACTGCATTTTCTTTAAATAAATATTCTGGTTAAACCTTTGCCGCATCGATTTGAAAACAAACTAAAGTTGCAGTCAGCCAAAAATTGTATGTTGCATTGATCAGGCTTATCAGAACTTACAAAATATTGAAAAAGAAAATGTTTTTATCAGCGACCTTTTATAAGAATTTGGTATCAACGTGCACACTAACATTTCCTTATATGCATATACAGGGTCCTTCAAGCTGGAGTTTCTTTTTTTAACAGTAATATGTTATATTGTATTTTGACAGCTGTCACAGTTCGATGTTACAGTTCTGTTGCAGAAATTCGACTATTCTATAAAATAAGTTTGCTTTCGCTCTAGAGACGTAAAAAATGAATTACGAAGGTCATTTAAGAAGTCGTTAGAAAATTCAAGTGATGACGCTTGGTTATCATATCGTCTAAGTGGCTTTATATTTAATGTGGATTGAAACAAGAAACTTTAAGTTCTTTAGAGGAATAGAAAAAAGTGAGTTTCAACTGATTTTTTCATTAACGACTTTTTTAATTTACAAACTTAACAAAAAAATGGTTCAGGTCAAAACTGCTCATGTTAAAATTTCTGGAGTTCTCTTATAAATATGAATCTTGTAATTAAAGTTTCGATTATTTAACAACAAATGTCTAAGCATATATCATACATATCTATTTTGAAGACCTTCCGAAATTTTACTTTTCAGAGGATTTAAAAGAGTGGAAGAAGGCAGATTATATAGAAAATTATTTGTGTCTCTATATGTCTCTAAAGACTTATTGAATGACCTTCGCAAAAGTCCACTTACGAAAAGGTGAATCTGTTAAACTTCGCACTTTCGGAAAGTTGTTTTTCGGTCATTAAAAACATTAGTCTAGGCCGTTTCATTGAAAATGCTCTAAGAGAGAGCATTGAAAAAGATTAAAATTTTACTAATTGAAGAGAATGCACCACAATTGGACGACTTGAAACTACCAGTCTGTGGACTTTGTATAAGGGTTAGGTCTTTAGCCTTACAAGTCTCAGACTCAAGAATTGAGGTCGTATGACTATCGACTGCGTTAATTTCATCCAAGAAAAATTGACGGGTTTTGCTGAAAAAATCATCTTCTAAGGCGAAGCTCATTTGCGGTTTAACGGCTGCGTAAATAATCCAAATTAACGGATTTAGGCATTAGGAAATCTACAGTAATATTTAGATAAACACTTGGTCTATATTGTGATCTGCTGGTATCGTTGTGAGGTTTTTTCGAAAATCCAGCTGAAAATGTGTCTACCGCAAATAGTTTACTAAAGGCACCTTCGATTCGCTACTTTTCTGCTCCCTATCTGTGAGCTCTGCTCAGTTGACGAAAAATTTGCATGTGAAAGCAACAACAAAGTTATCGGGCAAGATTCGCCGCTTGCGAATCATTCCCTATTTTCAATGCTGCCAGCTCTCTTTCAGCAGAGTTTCATTAGACCGCGTTCATACAGGGAGACTTTTTTTGCTTCAACATTTCAAATTATCTTTTGGTGTTGCCCGGCGTGTTCACATTCCTTGTAATTCTTACTTTTAGTCTAAGGCCAAAAACAACATTGAGAAGAACGAGAAGATAATGTGTGTTGTCGGAGTACGATCATCACAATTAATAAGTTGAAACAACAAATGTTTTCCTGTATGAACGCGGCCTTACTCATTAAGTGCTTCCAAAACAATGTAATTTTTGGCAGCTCTTTCCCGGTTAATTCACCTATTCACCACTTGCTAACTCTTGGCTCATCGAAAAGACCTTAACCTATTTTTATGTCTCTTATTGATGGTATGGACATTGACGAATTGTGGTTTTAAAACAACTATGTAACATGCTGAACAACCAAGGAAAAAATTAATTCAGTGCAAATGACATTATATGGAAGAACAATTTTACGATATTCCACCATGTCTTCGTCGCCATGATAACCCTATCTAACGTCTTTGGACCATTTCCTTTGCAATCGAATCTCAAAGATAAAGTTTATGGATTAAACTATATAAAAACAGTTGAATTTTGAAATAAAACATTCGGTTTGAAGTTGCCTAGATAGAACCACAATTACATAAGTGCCCATGTCATCAACATTTTCATAAAAAATGTACTGCTCTAATCGTGCACGCGGTGGACATTTGGAAAAATCACCTAACATTCAAAATGTGAACACCCTCTACTACGTGCACAGGTCAATAAACAGTTAATGAGTTCCAAAAAGAAACTCGAACTTGAAAGACCCTACATATATACATGTAAATATGTATCTACACTTGTCGTTTCAGGATAGCCCTTCTTGGCGATGTCTTATCGGTTTCGTTGCTTAAAAAATGAGATTCACACTAGTATACATATTTACGATGCTTTCTGACTTATTGAACATATGCATGTATGTGTGTACTTGTTCATGCAATAATAATCTTGTATAATTGTGTAAGTAAATAGTTTACTGGAGACAACCAATCACCCGATCCGTACAAAACATTGCGCAAAGTATTTTTTAAAGTAAACAAGTGTGTTCCGCCTCACCGATAAGGAAGGGCTGAATGGACAGCGCGTGAGCGTATGTGTGTATATGTATACCGAAAAATCTTTAGTCCCAAATCGAATCACTCGACAAGTAATGACCAAATAGCTGACTATACACATGAACAGGGTTTGCTGCTTGTAGACGCAATTTACAGTGGCGTTTAATAATAAAAGTGCGTGAGTAGAGATAGATGAAAGACGGTGTATGGTGGAGTGGATGTATGACAGACATATGTATGTTACTGTATGTAGGTAGGTAGGGTGGTTGTCGCAAGACACACTTAGACCTTCGGCAGGTCCATTGTGAACTGTATGTAAAACACTATAAAAACAGTAATAAGTGAATATAAGTAGGTATACACATTTTTCAATTTTTCCATTGCTTATCCCGGTACCCACCAGGGGCTCTAGCGCTTGCAGTACAATAGAATGCCTTAGTATTTAAAGAGCGCAGGTATGCGTACGTTTCAACTACTAAGGGGGTTTTCAAAAAAATTTGTAATTAAATATAATATAAACACGTCCTTCAACTTTTTCTATGATCTGGTTATGTAAAAATTTCATCCAAGAATCAGCGATTGAGTCGGTTTGTGTCACAAGTCGGTTATATTAATCGTACAATCTGACTGACTGTGTGTGCTATAGCGACTGAATTCAGGTAAAATATTTACGTATTATTATAATATTATGAAGGGATTTAGCACTGCAAGCTAAAATATCTATTGTGTCTCCTTCATGGATTCAGAGTATTTCTCTGAGAGCAACTTTCTCAATAAATTATAATATTTGTCCTGTTTTATTAAGTTTTATTTCTTCCTCTAATAAATTATGTTTACTGTTTCCTGTGATGATTATAAAATGATTCTTATTAAATTCCAATAGATTATCCCAGAGTGATCTTCTTAATGTTTCCTCAACTTCCTGTATAAGAGAGGAGAAATTACCCTTTCCTAGGCCACATAATGCCTAATAAATGGCAGGTAAAAATATTTAATATACTATTGAATATTTTTGTGCCAGTGAAACAAAATATCTGATTCAACGCCATTCACAGGAATTGTGAATCTCTAGATCCACATTGTGGCGAGATTTGTGTAAAGCACTTGGTCTGGTATACCCTTGCAATCATCTCATAATAAAGTAAATGAGTGCCCTCTTTCCAATCAGCTGACACGAGAGGCTTAATTTGCATGACCCACGAATAATTTCTACTTTAGCACTAAGCCAAGAAAAAAGTAGTTGGCGCTGAGAAGGCGTAAAGTTGGAGAAATCATGTCGCTTACAAAGGGACAGACAATGGCTAACACTGTGTTTGCATTTTCACTTTGCTGTGGCAGACTTCTGCCACTTGTTTCTAGTGTTGTCTTGCAAAAAATATTGGCCTGTGCTGAGAAATAGAGTCCTCTCGCGCTGGTCTATAACAACTACCGGTAAGTCTGCATTACACTTTCAAGTCTGTGTTACTACATCACAGAAAAGTAACAAAGACATATCCGGAAGATACGAGATGTGGGTATTAAATAACGAAATTGATGTTACTATAGGAGAAATACGCATACACCAAAAACGAGGGACCACCACTATGAAGCTTTCTCTTTCGAATGCATTACCTCTCGCTTCTGTTAAGACATCAGTTTAGTGGAACTCTAAAAGAAATCTCAGACCAACAAGAATTGTGGTAGTCATAGAAAATTAAATTAGATGGACAAAATAATAAGATTTAGTAAAACCATATTTTACTACAAACAAATTAATAATAAATACATGCTTTTGTTTACTACTTTAACACAAAGTGTCCAATTTTTCTCGTTAAAACTCATATAATATTTCAAATTTTAGCGTCATAGATAATTTAGTGGCCAGAGCATGTATATATAATATTTGATGTATAGTTAATTTCTACAAACTCAAATAAGTTGTATTTCTATTAAAGTCTATACAAGATGCGAAATGCCGTACAATGAATTGTTAGGAGAGCCATGCTTTCTAAGATGAGCTCAGTTTAGCTTCAAGTTGGAACGCCCTAAAACTGTATATGTATACCAATAAGCAGAGGTCCTTCAGGAACCCCTTGAGCCTAGCTGTTTTTCAAGCTGCGGTGTTTCTCACTAAAATCACAAATGAAGTAATTTCCTAAGAATTTGTGAGTTCTGCTCACCACTCGTTTGTACTTTATGTAAGAAATTGTTTCAGTGGTAGGCTGATCTCATTCAGTAATTTCCCCGAGATGATAATTACATCACGTGAAAGTCAATTTTTTAATATATTTCCACTTAATCATTACAATAGCCTTCAATATATTTACTTTTTTCTACCATATTACGAGTATCACTATTAAATTGGTAGCTTCGCGATAACCCTCAGGCCAAGAAATCAGCCCTTAAAATCGTTAGAATTTAAGTTTTTCCTATTCATAGCATTTGTAATCATTTAGGGTTTGAATTATCAGTAAAAATCGAGCTAAATTCTAATGTTTAATTAAAAATTAAAAATAATTCCTTAATATAATGTAAGTAAATAGGTGATGGTATGATAAGGTAAATGAAATCATGCGAATTGATATTTTTTAAGAGCTTTAATTACACAGATTTTTACTTTCTAAAAAATTGAAACCAAAAATAGCGAAATCCGCGAAAAAAAATATAGGATGCTTTCCATTTCAATTCAACCGGGCCATGTTCTTCGACTTCGATGTAACTGAAATATGTTGCTCTCTGGTCAAAATAATGAGACACGTATTTTTTTGTTCGCCCGAAAAAATTTTTTTTTCAAGAGTTATCGGCAATTTTGTTTTTCGGCTCAAACTCGATTTTTTTTAATTATATAATATAAGAAAATTTTTTTTTTAAATGCCCATAACTTAGTCAAAAATGAACCGATTTTAATAATTTTGAGTTCAAAATGATCGTCATTATTTACACAAGCGACTTCATGTAGAAACAATTGCAAAAAAGTAGTTGAAAAATATTTATTTAGCAAAGAAGAAAAAAAAAATTTAAATTTTTTCGAAATTCAATATTTCAAAAAGTGTATTTTTTTTTTATAACTTTTTCCAAATCAAGAGGACACCTCAAACTTTAATTGAGCTGAATGCCTAGTAGCTAAAATGAGTTGTTTTTGAGTAATGAATTTTTGAGTATAAACCCTGTTTCGCACTTTTTGTTTTTTACAAAATAAAAAATTTTCAACTACTTTTTTGCAACTGTTTCTACATGAAATCGCATTTGGACCCGTTGTGACTATTTACTTATATATTTTTTACTACAATTATTTTTTTATAAAAGTATAGTTCATTTTGTAATAAATACCATTAACAAATAAATCCAAGCTTAAAACTTTGTACCAGATTTATAAAATTCGACAATTTTTTTTTCTAAACTTAAAGTTAATTCGGAATTTGGAAACAAAATTTAGGTACGCAGTTTTGTAACCCAATAACTTTAAAAATAATAAAGGGAAAGTTTGAAATGCTAGAAAATCTCGTTGATTTTTTATAATATTTTTTCCTTGCGTATTTTATAGAAAAATCCAGGATTTTTTTTAATAAGGAGAAAATATTGGGTTGGCAAAAAAGTTATTGCGAATTTCACTCATAGATGGCTTCAGTTGAATTTTTAGGTTTGCAGACGTAGTACAAATGTAAAACACATTTTGTTATTTGATAGTTGGCAATTCAACTGTCAAGCAACAAAAAAAGTTGTTTGATCGGTTGCGTAATTTTCGTTTGGCGTTCGTTGAAAAATGGAAAATCAAAAGGAACATTTTCGTCATATTTTGCTTTTTCATTTCCGCTAAGGGAAAACCGCATCGCAAGCTCATAAAAAGTTATGTGCAGTTTTTGGTGACGAAGCCTTAAAAGAACGGCAGTGTCAAGATTGGTTTGCCAAATTTCGTTCTGGCGATTTTTCACTCAAAGATGAAAAACGATCTGGTCATCTAGTTGAAGTTTATGACGTAAGTAATAATCGATTCGGATCGTCACAGTACAGCACGTGAGATTGCAGAGAAACTTCATTATAACATACATGCATTGAAAACCACGTAAAACGAGTTATTTAGTTCCATGAAAAAATTGCCTTTGATTTTCTAAAAAAATCCGCAATTACTTAGTTGTCAACCCAATACGTAGCACCGTCGGGAAAAAATTATTAATAATCAACAAGAATTTTGAGCCGTTTCAAACTTGCTAACATTTAATTTGCTAAATAACTACGGGCGGCCGCCATAGCCGAATGGGTTGGTGCGTGATTACCATTCGGAATTCACCGAGAGGTCGTTGGTTCGAATCTCGGTGAAAGCAAAATTAATAAAAAACATTTTTCTTATAGCGGTCGCCCCTCGGCAGGCAATGGCAAACCTCCGAGTGTATTTCTGCCATGAAAAAGCTCCTCATAAAAATATCTGCCGTTCGGAGTCGGCTTGAAACTGTAGGTCCCTCCATTTGTGGAACAACATCAAGACGCACACCACAAATAGGAGCTCGGCCAAACACCTAACAGAAGTGTACGCGCCAATTATTTATTTATTTTTTTTTATTGTAAATAACTGTGAACCAATTTTTTTCTTTATTTCTGATTAAACATTTTTAAATTCATATGAGAATTTTATGAATTTTTATAAATTTTGCACCAAGTTTGAAACTTGGACTAATATGGTAATTACCATATTACGGAATTAATTTTTATAAAAAAAACAATTATTTAAATTAGAAAATAATTAATAATGGTCACAATTTGTTAAAATATTTTTCCAAGGGCCGTATATTAGCTGAGTGTGACTTTAAATTTTAAATATTACACAGGTGGGCAATAAAACTTTGTTTTCTGGTTTTCTGTTTTATTGCACAAATTCTAATTCTAGGCATCGAAAAGCACCTAAAGCTATAAATTTACGACTTACTTTTGGCTGCTTTTCTTCGATAAGTGGCTTAATATGAGAAAGTCAATAAAAACATATAAAATTAACTTAGAATATTCACTTTTGAAATTTTTTTATATTATTTTAAACTTGTATGCCATTATTTATGATTCTTAAATTAAAAATACTCCAATGCTCAGAAGTCGACAAGGCGAATCTTTCCAAGGTTGTATCGATGTTACAAATGCAGAAATTTGTTGGGCTATTGTGAAATTCCAGCTGAAGGAAGAAATGGGGGAAAATACAGAAGCACTACTTTGTATAGATTCGCCTTGCGACTGGTTTTATATACGACGATTGCCTTGTTTTGTAGCTCCGCCGGTAAAGCACGCGAGTTCGTTGTTCACTTCATAAACATAAAATGATAGGAAAATTTTTCTTCTAATAGCTAAATAGACGCATGTTGATAAGTAATGTTGGTTACATTGCTTTCCAAGTAACTACTTCACATCTTGATTTAGTATGGCCTTTAAAGGCTGTAAGTAAAGGGCTAACATTAACCCTTCTAAAATACATTAGGCAAAATTAGCGACTCCATGTCATGATCCAAGTATTTCGGACGCTGTCGTCTTCTTCTAATCGAAGTACTCGGAAAAAATTTTTGAACAGAACTACTGAGGTAGCTACTCAGTGAAACAAAAAAATAGTTGCTATTATAAAAATAGTGCCATTTTAAAAATACTAGTATAGCGAAATAAATCATTGAATGTCATTTGCTTGAGAAGCCGCGTATTTTCTAATTACTTCGCCTAATTGATTTTGCACAAACTGTACGAGTGCTTTATAAAATTGGCGCCAACTGTAGCGTGCAAATCAACACCCTCGGGGCAATGCCTGCAAGCATGCGCAATGAAGCGTGCTGGCTGTCGCTGATAAGGAAGACAGCGCAGTTTTTTGCAGTTTCCTTCACTTTGGTTTATGCACATACATAAATAAATAAATATACTCGTATTTTTCAGCATTTATCCACTTGACAACACAAACACTTTTGAGACCAAATTCCACAGATAAACCTTCTTATTACACTTATTTTTATATACTTTTAATTATCAACACATATAAGGTCTCGTATTGACTTTCACTTACATATTATATGTATGTATGTATATGCATACGAGTATGTATGTCTTTAATGGATTCTTTTTATTTTTTTATAATATCATACAACTTTTTTAACTTACAATTTACTCAAATAAAGTTTGAACTTTTTTTTCAGGCGCTTCTAAGTTCTCGAGCCCAACGTGATTTCAAATTCAAGCTACTCTAAAATGCTATGCTGCTGTTGGCTTGTAGTGAGGACTTGTAGTTTTTTTCCTTCGCTAACGTTGCTCAATTCGATTGACTCGGCTTGATCCGCGCTTGTCCGCTGCTTGATAATGACTGTATGATCTGTTTGTCGACCGCGTAGCAAAATAATACTCTGATACTGTTTTCAGTTTTTTATTTAATAATAATCTAATGCTAAGATTTATTTAATCCACATACAAGTATTGTATTGCAAGCATACATACATATGTATGTATAGGCACATGTATTTTCCTATAGTTCTACGTACATACATATATTTATATAGTATGTACAAGTGTAATACATATGGGCGAGTATTGAAGTGCATCGAAAAAAATATTAAAAAATGCACAACAGAAAACAACAAAACAGCAAAACATAGAATTATAAATGATAATTAAGACTTTTCAGTGGTACGATAATTGACAAATTAAGAGATACGAGGGTAATGAAATTCCTGCCGTACGTCAACGAACGCTGCTAAAATTATCACACGAGGGATAATATGCAATATGGTATTTCTTTTATTGTTGTAACAAACAGGATGTATTCGAAAAATAACGGTTGATAAGAGAGGTTCACTCTTAGCTTTGATTAGATTAGAATGGCGGGCTGAAGAATTCTTAGTTCGGATAGGCATAAGTCTCCAGTCCATTTTTAATTCCAATAGCCATAAATCTTTAAAGAATTTTTAGATTCAATAGACATATATAAGTCTCCATAGCACTTCTTATTCCGAAAAGCAAGAGTCGCCAAAGTATTTCAAGCTCCGACAGTCATGAATCTACAAAGATTTTTTACCAAAGTTCTAAAAAATATCTAGTTTCGATAAGCATATGTCTCCAAAGCATTTCTGATTCCGACAGGCATAAGTCTCCAAAGTATTTCAAGTTCCGATAGTCATGAGTCTACAAAGAATTTTTAGTTCCGATATCCATAAGTCTGCAAAGCATTCTTGGTTCTAATAGGCATAAGTCTCCAAAAATTTTTTAGTTACAATAGACATAAACCTCCAAGGTTCCGATAAGCATAAGTTTACAAAAGATTTTGTTCCAATATACATTGCTCTCCACTGCATTTCTAGATCCGATAGCCACGAGTCCCCAAAGAATTTATATTTCCAATAGTAAAAAGTCTTTAAAACAATTTTTGTATCGATAGGGATGCATAAGTATGCAAAGCACTTCTTCTTTACCAAAGCATTTCTAGCGCCAATTATTATGAGTCTCTAAAATATTACAACTTTCGATAGGCAAAATACTCCAAATTATTTCAAATCCCGATAGTAATGAGCCTACAAACAATGTTTAGTTACAACAAGCAACAGGCATAAGTCTCCAAAGAGTTTCTAGCTGCAATAGTTATAAGTCTCTATAGCAATAGAGATACATAAGTCTCCAAAGCACTTCTTATACCGACAGGCCTAAAACTACAAAAACTTTCTAGCGGCAATAAGTATAATAAGCAAAATACTCAAAGTATTTCTAGTTGTGATACAAAATTTTTAGTTGCATCAGGCATACTTCTCTAAAGAATTTCTAGTTCCAATAGTTCTAAGCCTCTATAGTAATAGATTTGCATAAGCCTCCAAAGCCCTTCTTGTTCCAATAGGAATAAGACTCCCGCACATTTCCATTTCTGATAAGCATGACTCTCCAAAGCATTTCTACGCCAATGTCAGATCGCCAATGTCAGATCGCCAATTTCCACAACCTCCTCACTCACCCTTTCGACAACTTTTACTACTATCCAGCTAGCAAGTTGGGCGGGAGCAAACCTACTAAAGGTCTGGTCTGTGTTTAATGTGTAATGAAATTATAGCAGAGGGCGGGTCGATTTAAAAATCGCTCATTGTTCTGGTTGGGTCGAACGAAAAATCCCACTTTGACCCATTTAGAGTGCTCCAATCGAGTCCAAATGTATGTCCGACCCCCACTAACTTTGGACGGCCGATCCACTTATGCCAGTGACATACCCCCTGGAACTCCCCTGGGGGGTTCCCCATACAATCCATTCAAAAAGAATCCATGAGAAAAGAAACTAAAAAGTTCTACCCAAATTGGGGGACATCAGAATTCGTTTTAGAGGTATGGTTCCTTCGGCAAAGTTTCTTATTTTGATCGCTAGAATATGAGGGCATAGAGCAATGGGCGATTTTTTTGCCATTTCATAAAACAAAACCATGCGATCCGAAATTAAAAAATTCTGCAATAACTTTTTCAGCAGTGATGTAGGTATACAATACCAAGCCGACCAATTTTCTTGAGCTTTGAGAATCAAAGAAAAAATTTGCAATTCTCAAATACTTCTATCAAACAGTCGACAACATCTTAATTTCCATTTGTTTGTAGTCTACAAATGCAGTAAATCCAATTGAAAGCCATAAAAACACTTCTGAGGAAAAAACAGTTTTTAAATCTTCACTGATTTTTTTTTTTTTTTGTTTTGTCGGGACAAATAGCAAGAGCAGCACTCAGACATTAATTAAGTCCTTTGTACTACACTTGGATTCCCTTTAATTTTCTTTAAATCTACCCGATCTCCGATAATATCCAACGTACGAATGTACTTCGACTAGATCACACCAAGTCGATCTGTTTGACCTCTGCTCTTACACGCTAAGTTTAAGCAATTAATACCTGAATCCCAATTTTTTGTTTTCGCATTCACCTTTGGTACAGTCTTCCAAGCAAGTCGAAAAATACTAAAAAACTTCATTTTAAAAATGAGTTTCGGCAACATTTTACCAATTGTTAAGTACTTTTATATGCCTCCGTCCGAACTTTACTGCCTGATCGTTGTGGCCTTTGCTTACTTACCACCTTCGTTCGCTGTCAGTGGCGCACTTCTTGTATAGCCTATTGACAACCTGTTGGCTAAAGCCTTGACATCCCGCGGGTGCGTTATAGAATGCAATTGCGAATCTCTCCCATTGCATTATGAGATGAAATTAACATTATACGATGGAATTAGAATGTGCTGACACTACTACAAGTCTAACGGGCAACCGTGGAAGCGTCACAGCAAATGCGACGGGTTCGTGTCAACTTATGTATATATGTATATCCTTTTGCTGAAATATAGTTTTTTCCACTAGTTGGTTCATACAGACGTGTGTCACATTACTTTTTCACAGCTTGCTGAGATTTTGGAGCGTCTATAACAGCCTATAACAGAATTGGCCAGGCCCTTTCTAGTTCTAGAATGTCTGCTGCTTCATTGCCAACAGTCTTCTGTAGCCCAGCATAGAGCCCTTTTCTTTTTAATCTTAGAACATTTGAATTGATTTTTTGCAGTCAAGTGCGCAATTCTGAAAACATCGTCATATTCGTTTTATCGTCAAAAGACTATCAGCCTAAGAATTCTCCATTATCAGCAAATTGACCAGATTGTTCGGTTTATTTTTGAAGTGAAACTTCTAAGGCGTCGATGGACGAGCGAGAATGGAGAGTAAAATTTCAAGGTCATACAACGTTTTGGGCATTTTCGTTCCGCGAGAGAGAAAAAAGCTATAAGGTAGAGGAAAATGAGAGAGAGAGAGCTGTACCTTATAAATATCTTAGATACACTTTAGGCTATTTTTCCTAAGTTTTCCCTTGTGGTTGCTAATTTCTAGAGAGAAATAAAACTGTCTACTTTTTGGCGCTTGTTTGTTGGTGCAAACTTTTAGGAAATATATTGTTGGTGCCTACGTTTTGGCGTTAAATTTCCTTGGTGCCTACTGTTTGGGGCGTTTTTTGGTCCCAATTTTTTTGGCGTTTTTTTTTAGTGTCTATTTTTTGGCGCTTATTTCCGTTTCCTGACTAGTGTTTGTGCGTACTATAAGTGCTATCCATTCCGGCGTCGGATTTATTGGTATTGCCTTGCGGTAATTTGTGGCATTGCTGCGGTCCTGGAATCGCTGCGTTTGTGCGGGTGATAAATGCTCGGAGTAGTGCGCGTTGTTGTCACGGCTTGTGTCCGGCGTTTACCTACACCGGTCAACCCTTCTCCGTTTTTTGTAAATTTTGTCTATTTGTATTCTCTACAAATGTTGTGAATTTATTTAGATATATATTCTTTCTCCATCTCTCTCTCAATCTCTCCGGGTCTCTCCCTCTTTCTTTGCCTGCCTAGAAAGTTTCACTTCTGTTATGTGTACTACGCTACACGCCCTTCAAATAAATAAATCCATTTTTTGTGCGTTACGAAGTACGTAAATGTCTTCGTAATATTACGTTGAAAGAAAGGTAATGAAATCCCATATTTTTGCGTAAAATTCAAAACTTTATTTAATATATTTCAGATTGTCCGATTTGGATTGAATATGCACCGTTTTCTTGTATAATCTGTTGCCATTTTAGCTGCATAATGTCTTTGTCCTTATTGGCGGAATACTCTAGTAACCGATTTTCACAACCTCCTCTTGATACGAATTTGTTATCACTCTGGAAGTTTTGCAATGAGAGAAAAAGGTGGTAATCGGCTTGGTGCCAGGTCCGGACTACATGATAGATGCATTCAAACTTCCCAACCAAGCTCCCGAAATTTCTGGCGAGTCACTGCAGACGTACAAGGCTTTGCGTTGTCTTGATGGAACACTACACCTCTTCTGTTGGCCAATCCTGGTCGTTTCTGGTCAATCGCTAGCCTCAAACGGTCCAATTGTTGACAGTAGAGATCTAAATTTAGTGTTTGGTCATACGTAAGCAACTCATAATAAATGATTCCTTTCAAGTCCCACCAAATACACCGGTTGAACTGCTGTACCACGCTTTGACTATGATCGTTTTCGCACAATATTGACGTACGTGACCCATTGCTCATCCCCAGTCACCATCCGTTTAAGAAATTAGTCAATTTCATTCCCTTTGGTTAAGGCTTCGTAGATGGAAATTCGATCCATCATGTCTTTTGGTGTTAATTGGTGCGGCATACAAGCATCGAGCTTCTTTTTCAATTCCGCTTTGCGCAAATGGTTTAAAACCATTTTATGGTTGATCTTTAGCTTCTGGACGATGCTACGACTATTAAAATGCTGTGTTTTTAACGACATTTCCGGACCTGTCTGTGCGAGGTATATCTTTAGCATCAAAAATTACTGAACGGAATCGACGAAATCGTAATTGCACGTAATTAGTGGTTGCAGTATCGGCATCGCCAAAGATTGACGTATACACTATAATTTATAAAAAAATAAATAGTCACTAAGTGGTGGTGTTATAATTTTACACTTACTTTTTATAGGCAATATTCTATATTAAAAACTAGGGCCGTTAAAATTCTGTATTGTAAAATTATGCATTAAAAAGTGCGATGTCTTTTCATTATCCTACGATTCTACGAATTTTTAATACGAGGGATTGAAATTATTAAGACAAAGTTATTGCAAAAACTTCCTAACTAATTTCAGGTACGATTCAAATCGCTAATTCTATATTAATTTCTTTTGTACAGTCTGAATTTTTTCGCAACACCCGTTGTGCAATTTGTTAGTTTAACGAGAAATTTAGAAAGTGTACGTTGTTTTTACAAAATGATTTCCGTGTTTGAAAACCAATTTGAAGCAACGTTCCTTGGATGCGCAGCAAAATATTTGAAAGATCGGAAGCGGATTTAATTAAATGGGTGCAACAGTATACCCAAGTAAAAAAAAGTTGAGAACTTCCCGTGTCAAGGCCACAAAAAAATACCTCTACAAAGCAAAATCAGGAGATCATTGATTTGTTTGTGAAAAAGCCAAACTTATGGTATCTTTGCGTGAAGCTGAAGCAGTTTTAAGAAAAGTGGTGCTAATGTATCCAAAGCCACGATTCGAGGAAGTTTACGTGCAGAAGAACTCAAATTCCGGAGCAGATTAAAAAAGCCGCTGCTCTCATTATCACACATTGCAAAAAGGCTGGCATGGGCAAATTCTGAATGGAATTGGGCAAACGTATCTAATATTCACGGATGACTCTTCTTACTGAGCGAATGGTTGCATATGTCGGTCCTGGCGTACTGCTAATAATCGACAATTATAACGAACTGTTAACAATCCAATTAAGGTTCATTTTTGGGACTGCTTCTTCGATTCAAGGATTGGGCCGTTTATTTGTGTTTACCGCCTATTTGATTTAAAGAATAAAATTTTCAAAAAAGTAATATTACTACTGTAACCTGTGAATATGTTGGGAAAAACTAACCAATCTTGGATTTTGCAAAAAGACAACGATCCCAAGCATCGAAGGACTGGTCTTCACAGGCGCCTGATGCTAGCCCTATTGAAAATGTTTGGGCGATAGTTAAGCAAAAAATCAATATGAAATATGAATGATTTGAAGCCGATTACCCCACAACATACGCAGAAATTATCACAAAATATGACTCGAAGAAGTGAAGCCATTTTAGCTAATAGTGGTGACTATACATTTTATTGAAAATTTTGTGTATAATAAATTTTATAAGCCCATACAATACTGTTTCTAAGTTTTGGTGGTCACTCTTCTATTAGACAGACTGTATATATATAATATATGTATATATATCTTATATCATATTTCTTTATTGTAAGTCATATGCACATATCGATATTCAAACATTTACCCCTCGTATCTGCTTCGATTAGAATCGCGTAATTACAATGTAAAATTTGTGACAGTGCTTTGGCTGATATACCTATAGCAATGTCATAACTTATATGCAAGTGTATAACAATGTAATGTTATGCAGCAGCACATACATGTATGTATAGTATATATGTTTTAACATCGTTGCATTACCAATTGTTTTCATTTTTTTGAGTTTTTAATAAATAAAAATGTTTCAATGAAAGCACAACATACATGTTTTTCTTTACAGTACTTTAAAAATTACAGAACTGTGGCCCAAATAGATTTGCATACAAAATTTTAATACATAGGCTCTTTGTTCCAACTTGGAACTCTAGGAATTAATGACGATGGTGATTTTGTCTTTACAGGGTTTTAAAAGTACAGAATTAAGACCGCAAGCAGGTTTGTTAAATCAAATTGAAATCAACGATTTCTTGCAGTTATTTCTTAATTTGCCAAATTTTTACCGCGGCCGCCTTAGCCGAATGAATTGATGCGTGATAACCATTCGGAAGTGTGAAGGTTCGAATCTCCACCCATGAAAAATAAAAATGGTAGAAAAAGTTGTTTCTAATAGTGGTCGCCCTTCGGCAGGCATGAAAAACCTCCGAATATAATTCTGCCATAAAAAGCTGCTCCTTAAAAACATCTTCCGTTGGGAGTCGGATTAAAACTGTAGATTCCTCCATTTGTGGAACAACATCAAGACGCACACCATAAATAGGAGGAGGCCAAACACTCAAAAAGGGTGTAAATGTTTATATATAAATTTATATAAGTATATAATTTTTTTACAAAAATTCATATAATTTTGAAACCCTGGCTTTTAGAGTCGCAACGCATCAAAGGGGTAGATCACATCATCATGGATAACGGTGGGCCACAAGAACTTCTGCTGTAGTATGTACAATCCTTGATGCTCCAGACCACGTGGCAGATCAAAAACAACTTGGCCGCATATCGTTCCGTCAACGAGGACCTGAAAACCTGGGCTGTAACGCCTATAGATAATGATAATGATGATTTCACGAATAGACCGCATCCTCTACGATTTGGATAATTTTTGATCTCTTTGGGAATACATCAATGCTTTTACCCTATCTTGAGTTCCCTTGGGTCATCAATTTTTATCGAGTATTATCGGTGAATCTCTCCCAAAAGGCAGATACACGATGATATTATCTGTGCTTCCCCTGAACTAGTGGACAAGTTTTTTATGACTATGTGATCTACACACGAACTAACCCGTGGCATTAAATATTTTCAATATGCAATACTTTTAGTAATTTTTATTGTTGTGCTACATTTTTAGAAAAACATGAAACCGTTAGTTCCATAAATTGATACATGTAGATTAAAACAAAATCAAACTAAATAACCCAGTCAATAACTTGAATGAAATATCAATGTAAATGGGGCGTCAGTTATAGTACAAGAGCAAACATCAATGAATTTTGTCGTTTGCATGCAAATGGAGTGGAACATTTTTAAATTATTATTATTAAATACAGTAAAGTCTCGTTTATCCTATCATTAAACAAACGAGATATTGAGGGGACACCTTGCACTCTTGCGTCATAAGTCAATCAAATTTGGCGCTTGGCATATTTGAACTAGGCAGCTGCAAAATACAATCAGACAAACAATAGAGTGCTAAACTCTACAAGAGCGTGAAATAATTGTATACCTTGCAAGGTGTGATCACCAGCGGATTGGTCGTTCGGCCGAAAATGTCGCTGTTTTGGTTGTCCATGTCGCTAAGAACAAAGAAACATCAACCGGACAATTGGGCACCACTACAGCGAGCTTAAGTGAAAGACTTGCATGTTTTCCCGTACAAGGTGCAAACAGTGCATCAGCTAATGCCTGCTGGCCATCAGT
This sequence comes from Anastrepha ludens, assembly GCF_028408465.1. Lineage (NCBI taxonomy): Eukaryota > Metazoa > Arthropoda > Insecta > Diptera > Tephritidae > Anastrepha > Anastrepha ludens. The sequence continues at coordinate 70,888,814 of NC_071501.1, forward strand.
CGTGCATGAATTACTGTCAAACCAACCTCAATCTCAACAATGAAGAGGACGATGTTATGCCGAAATCATCATGAGCGATAAGACATATTTCCGAAATTTCCCGTTTCCACGACAGTCGGTTCTACGTTACAGAAACGACTCGGATTTATATCCGGCCAAGGACTGTCACTCCAGCAGCATTCACCGTATATAAGTATGGGGAATGTTTATGCTGCTACAACAACAACAAGACATATTTCCACCTAAGCGGCGGCAGCCACTTGACGCATATCATCTTTTTCACTGAACTGAAAAAATACTAAAGGTCCAAATAAAGATTTCCGTCACTCAAAATCATTTATTATTTAGTAAAAAAGTTATTCAAAAATAAATTCAAAGAAAATTAGATGATTAATTAAGTGACCACTTATTGAACGCTACGTCCAAGTACTGTGACTTCAGCAAAATTGTATGGGGAGTGTTTTATGCTGTTGCAAAATTATAAACTCACCACTATTTTTTTATAAAACTATGGTTGGTTGGTTGGTTTAAGGGTGACCCCGCATCGGAGTACCACATAGACCGCAAGTTGGGTCTGTTGTGTTGCCCTAGAGCTCATTATTTTCAATGATTTCCCCACCTAACCGAGATTTTTATTGTAGATTTTGATCAAAGATATTAATTCGTTTCGAAAATTTGATGAGAGATTCGATTTTCAGGTCCGAGAGTACTGAAAGATTGTCAATTGTTGGAGAGCCTAGAAAAGCGAGTCGACTTCTGGCTAGACCCGGACAACTGCACAGCAAATGTCTGCTCGATACTTCCTCATCTTCGTCCTCGCAGTATCTGCACAGGTCGTTCTGAGGAACCTCGAGCCGACGTGCGTGAGTGCCCAAAAGGCAGTGGCCGGTGATAAGAGATGTTATATGCCTTAGTTCGTGTTTCGAAAGACTTATAAGGGTTTTTGTCTGTTTCAGATTGTAGGATGGCCAGATTTGTCTGGTCGTAACGCAAGTAGTTTCCACTCGCCACCTCCGATCAGCAATGCTGTGAAATTCTCGATCGATGAGCATTTTACATGTTGAGAGCGGAATGTGGATTGTGGGTAAGTCACTAACATTTGATTGCGCAGCTCCAGCTCTTGCGAGCTCATCAGCTTTGCAGTTACCTTCGAATCCACTGTGACCCGGTATCCAGATAACTTGGACAGAATTCTGAACACTTATCTCGTTAAGAGATAAGAGACAGGATCGAACCACATCTGAGTGGGTATAAGAGGAGCTGAGTGCTCGAACGGCCGCTTGACTGTCGGTGAAAAAGCGGATATCCTCTAGTGATATTCTATTTTCTAAGAGAGTTTTCGCAGCATACCAGATAGCGCATACTTCCGCTTGGAATACGCTACAGTAGTCGGGTAATCTAAATGATAGATTGATGTGAGGGGATTTGGAATCTTTTCCGTCTTGTTTTGAACCATCTGTATATATAATCAGCGGGCCATCGATTTCGGTTAGATTTGTCTTCCATTCTTCCCTAGTTGGGAGTGAGCAGGAGAATAGCAAGGGTGGTGATGGAAGACTTACATGATAGTCTATGTCGGGAGAGATAACAGTGTTCCTGTTCAGTATGGCTGAATGGCCAAGATACTTATTCCATTTCGATATAGCATTCATGCGTGTCGCTGCTTTCGCTGCAATCGCTTTGCCAGCCAGATCGATAGGGAACAAGTGAAGCAACGTATTTAGAGCCTTAGTAGGTGTTGTACTTAAGCATCCTGTTATCAGGAGGCAGGCTGTTCTTTGGACTCGATCAATTGTGGCTACTCTGCATCGTTTTTCGAGTGCTGTCCACCATACAACCACACCGTAGAAGAGTATCGGTTTGATGATCGAGGTGTATATCCAATAAATGATCCGAGGTGAAAAACCCCAGGTTTTGCCTATAGCTTTCTTACAAGTATAGAGAGCTATGAAAGCTTTTTAACATCTGTTTTCGATGTTCAATTTCCAACTCAACTTCCTATCTAGAATAACTCCTAGATATTTAGCTGAATCAGATAGGAGTAATGATTCCCCTTTTAAAGTTATTGTTTGCAGTGGAGGAGATTGTTGTTTCCTATTGAAGAGAACAAGATCTGTCTTTGCTGGATTCGCATTTAGTCCGCATTCGGTGCACCATTTTGACAGAATATTGATTGAGCGTTGCATGAGCTCAGTGAGGGTATTCAGGTGTTTGCCTGACACGCAGAGTGCAATATCATCTGCATAGGCTACAACCTTGCAGCCTGCTTTTTCGAGATTTCGAAGCAAACTGTTTACAGCGAGATTCCAGAGAAGGGGTGAAAGTACTCCGCCTTGAGGAGTGCCTTTGACGGCGTACATTCTCATGCGGCTTAACCCAAGCTCTGAAGTGATTATTCTATTTTGGAGCATTTGTTCGATCATCTTTCGGATGGAGTAATTAATACCCAATTTGGCAATTTCAGACAAAATAGCGTTGGGTTCAATATTATTGAAAGCACCTTCTATGTCCATAAATGCGACAAGAGAGTACTCCTTATTGTGAAGGGAAGTTTCCACTGTTTGCACCAGTGAATGAAGTGCCGTTTCAGTCGATTTCCCTTTAGTGTAGGCATGTTGTGCCTCAGAGATCAACTTAGTATCAAGTTGGGCTTTGATTTGCTCATCTAAGACTTTTTCAAAAGCCTTTAAGCAAAAAGAGGTTAGGCTAATGGGCCTGGAGTCGTTTGGTTTGCAGTGTGAAGGCTTCCCCGTTTTCGGAATGAATACTACCTTCGATTTCTTCCAAATTATCGGGAGGTAAGAGAGATTTAAACACTTGTTAAAGATCCTTGTTAACCAAGGCAGTAGAACTTCCAGTCCTTCTTGAAGTTCTGCTGGAATGATGTTGTCAGAACCTGGTGATTTAAATTTTTTAAAGCTTAGTATTGCTGTAGAGATGCTATTAGAGCTGATTAGATCCGATCTATTCTCATAATTACTCTGAAGAGTACTGGGAAGTGCAGGTAAGTTGGCAACACAGCCTGGAAAGTGAGATTCTAGAAGTATTCTAAGAGTGTGGTCAGTTGAAGTAGTCCCAGTTCCATCTTGAGTCATGATAAAACTGGGAGAGACTGGGTTTGATGCAAGAATCTTGCGTAGCCTGCTTACTTCTGAAGTGTTCTCTAATTCTTGAGTGTATGATCGCCAGGATATGCGTTTTGCACTTCTGACGGCTTTCTTAAAGTCTTTGAGACATTGTCGATATTCTTCCCATTCGTCTGTTATTTTAGATTGGTTAAAGAGTTTCCGAGTTCGATTGCGAAGTTCTGAGATTTCTGGAGTCCACCAAAAAGGTTTATGCTTACCTCCTGTTTTCGTCAGGGGGCAAGATTGTCGTGCTGCGCTTTGACACGTCTTCGTTATCATGTTGACAGCGTTTTCGATTTCGTTTTTTATTTGCCATTTCAAACTGCCTGATATCAGGAAGTCCATTGGCAAGATGTTCTTTATATTTGATCCAATTCATACGTTTTTTGTTAAGGTAATATACTTCATGGGTTTTGCCGTTTCGGCTTTTAAAGTGAATGTTATATATTGGTGGTCGGAAAAAGAGTGCTGTTTATCAACGCTCCAGTCCTGCACCAGTTGTGTACATGATTCGCTAGCAAGAGTAATATCGAGTACCTCTCTTCCAGACGAGTTAAGAAACGTAGGGACATCACCTCTATTACATATATCAAGCTTATTCGCTAGAATGTAGTCAAAGAGTTGCTCACCTCGTGTGTTGTTGTTTGTACTACCCCAAACGATATGATGGGCATTAGCGTCTGCTCCAATGATGATGCGTTTCTGCTTCAGATGCGCCGTATTGACGAGCCTTCTCACTGCTTCAGGAGGAGGCGCCTCCGCTGCGTCGTAAGGCATGTAAGCCGACACAATCCAGATCGGGCCGTGGACAGCTTCAACCTCTATGGCAGTGGTGTCAGCGTTGCTAAAGGGAAGAAGAAAAGCATTAATATGTTTTCGAATGAGAATACAAGAGCGCGATCTAACGTTAGCCTCACCTTGAAACAAGGTGTAGTGCCTATCTTTCAGGCCGCATATCTTGTTGTTTGATATCCAAGGTTCTTGGATGAGAATGATGTCTTCTCTGAGGTCATAGAGACGAAGAATGAGGGCTGCCGAGGCAGCCTTAGAGTGGTGCAGATTAATCTGCAGCACTTTTAGACGCACATTCAATGACTGTGTCGTTCGCGTCATCACTGCTATCTAGAAGTCTATCCTCGTCCCCGAGTTGAATGTTAAATAAGTGTCCCACAAGTTCGCTGTTCGATTCCGAGTCGGACTCAATCGTCGAAGCTTGTGAGAGAGGCTTATCGACATCCATCTTGGGGGCCGCCGTACTCTCTTCGCTGGGTGCGAGGAGATTTTTCGGCTGATAGGTCCAAATGGTAGTGGTGATGAACCCGAACGCCACAATCCCCTTGCGGTCGTCCAGTGCTTTAACGCTTTCCTGGTCCAGGAGCAGCGTGATGTGCCTGGAGTTTCCTGAAGGCTCTTCCACCTTAACTACCCTCCAGTTTTCGGTGGGTAGGTTCGGGTTTCCGATCTTCAGTAGCTCCAGAATAGTTTCCGGATCGGATGGCTCTAGAGGTATTCTGGCTATGCCGCGTGGTTGGTTTGGTATTTCGCTCTTATTGACGAGCTTAAGATTCGCCCCGGGCCATACCTCGCCGAGTCGGTCGAGGGCCATGCCGTACAGGTTGACAGAACGTTGATCCGAGCACGCGATCAATTTGACCCTTGCCTGGAACCATCCCGCGTCAGAGCAGAAAGGAGGAGGCCCTGGGTTCTGTTTCAGAACGTCCAGGTATCCCAACTGAAGTTTTCTCTCCACAATCTTCCAGTTTGATGGAGAGATGAAACCGTCAGGGTGGCTCTTATCTACCACCGCCATGACCAGACTATCTCTGGCAACTTCGTAGAACTTGCGTATTTTGACCTCAGAGGAAGCTTTGTGCTTCTTGGGGTCGTTGGAGCTATGAGGATCCTCTGAAGACCGCTGCCGCTTAGCTGCACTCGATTTTTCTTTGGACGCCTCATACTTCCGAAGGAATTCCCGAGCCCAATCGAGAGTTGCCTTTTGTTGGTCGGACAGCTCCTCCTCAGGGGTTTTGCCGAGCTTTTCCATAAGGAAAGTGGCGCGTCTTTTGTCTCTATATCGACGGAGATGAGGAGGGACAGGTTTTTTTGGAGACTTCTGTCCGATTAGTTTTCCCAGTTTCTGGCAAAACAGTTTTGATTATTGATTGTTTCTCCGCAGCCGAATCGGTTTTGGAGGAAGAAGCCACAAGAGAATGCGGTGGTGTCTCTTTGACGGTTTTGCTCTTAGTGAGCACTTTCGACACCGAAGGGGTGGTTTTTGACCCCGCCATAAGTTTGGTGGAGCCAACAGGTCTTCCGCGTCGGGAAGGAATTTTTTGTTGTGTTGTTTGTTTTGTATTAGTTTTATTCATTTTTTTGCGGGGCGGTCACTCAGCTGACGAGTCAGCAGTCGTAACCAGAGATATTAGTAGGGAAATAATGGGGTTCGCCACGCCAGAGCCCTATGCCGTGGTAAGTCGAGTTTAAACTGGGGTGCGACAGCTGCCCCAGAGTCCGCATACTAGCGACTTAGCTCACCCTAAGCCATGCATCCCTCGGCGTGTGCTGTTCCACCTTGGATTGGTAGCCTTTGATATAAGGAAGTGGCCTTCTCCCCGTGAGTCCATGTTTATTCCATTCGTATTGGCAGAGACATGACCTACTAATACGAGTGGCTTCTCGCCATCCACCGAAGTGGATATGGGTCACTGCCAGCAGTTGGCAGTTACGGTACGCGTGCAGTAACACTGCACTACATGTTGTTCCCCGTACCATAGTTGTTGGTTGACGAGAACTAGGCTGGTTCGCGAGTAGGCTTTTACCGAGGCTATGGCCTACTTAACCACAGAAGATAACTGTGGCGTACCCTATCCACCACCTGGGACGCGCCGCAATAGGTGCCCAACCAAAGGGTTATAAAACTATAGTCATACTACATCCAAAACATTAAACGCAAAGTTTCAAATTTTGCATAAAATTACAATAAAAGTAGAAGAATTCATCAAAACTTTCCACTTATTATTTCTTCTAATAGTGGATAGGGTAAATATTTACCCCTATATATTTTTATGATTAAATTTTATTCTATCATTTCAAACTCATAGAACATAATTTAAAAAAGTTTTATTTCGTTCTAGTTTCCGCTTCTCCCCACATTCCGTCGGAAAAACGTGATCTTACCGTATTCCAAAACGAACCATGAACCAACAAATTATCCGGAATTCGCAATTTCATGAAGGTGGTTAAATATTTAGTGATATTTATGACAGATGTGGGAAGAATGTGTGCGTACTTATTCCATGACAACAGAAGATTACACATTTCATCGCGCAACAATAATATCTCTGGCTTACCAATAACAATAGACGAAGTAGAAGATACTAACAAACGCTCAGAAGAAAATATAGCCACCGGACCAGACAAATACCAGCAGAAGTATTAAAATTAATAAATGAATTAATTTACGATAATAGGCAGTTTCCACGAGATTGGCTAAAGCCAGTTTTATAACAATGCCAAAGAACCATTCCCTTAAAATGTTCCTAAAAACTATTCATAACCGCATATACTCGTATACTAAATGCGAGAGCACCATGGGAGATTCCCGATTCGCTCTCCTATGTATTAATATATTAATTGAAAATTGCAAAAGCGTACCCAAGGACATTTTCTATGTTTCATAGATTATGAAGAAACCTTCGACACTGGGCAACACTACAAGCTTTCAGTTACTAGACATAAATGAAAAAGATTTGCGCTGTATACAAAATCTCTACTGTAAACAACCGCAGAAGTAAGAGTAAACAATGAAAATACAAATGAAATCGAAATATTAAATAGCGTTAGGCAAGGATGCAATTTGTCACCCCTTCTTTTTCAGACTCGTATTTACTTAGAAGCGATTTTTCAAGAAGCACTTCGTACCGCATACGAAGGCATAAAAGTGGATGGTGTGATTTTTAATAACATCAGATATGCTGATGGTATGACACTTTTTACAGACAATATGGAAGATCTACAAATCTACAAATACAGCAATAAATACAGCCTTAAGATAAATGTCAGCAAAATTAATTATATTCACGGCTGTATGCAGAAAAAATACTCAAAATAATTTAACTTTATCAATCCAAGGTGACGCCATAGAAAGAGTTTCCAGATTCAGATAGCTTGGATGTTGTATTAATGTGCAATGGGGCTGCACTGTGGGGACTAAAACAGGAATAGGAACGGTAAGGTCATTGTTCTGGAACTATAAAAAAATACTATGCAGTCATGAAATTAACGTGTAATTAGAAATTCGAATGCAATCCTCAGTTATATGGTCAGTACTCTTGTATGCAATGGACGTTTTTTTTTTTGTCCTTGTTCACTCCACTCGGGAGCATAGGGCCTCAACAAGACTGAGTCTTGCGTTGGTTTCATTAATATGTTTTGATTTCTGACAGGGTAGGTGAAAAGCCTGCCGCTACCAATCCTAAGTAGTGGGAATGACCATCTGTCATTGCTTAGGAACAACGCCTTCTTACTGCTTGGAGCGCCATGTGTGTCTCACATTTTTCTAGCAGAAGGATCGCACAGATGGTTGAGGACTTCGCTAAATTTCGTGCGTCTGCGCTATTACATAAAATAAAGATATGTACCGGATAGAAACCATTGAAATGTGGATGTACAGACGAATGCTTAAAATTCCATGGACTGACCACGTTTCTAACAGTGAAGTTCTTCGCCAAATGAACCGAGGCAGCTTCTTATGGCAGTGACACGAAGGAAGACGGCTTATGTGTTCTATTAAACGAAAAGTACAAATTACTATAACTTATCCTGGAAGCGAAAATCGAGTGAAGGCATGGGATTAGGAGGAAACAGATATCATGGCTGCGAAATATTAGGTACAAGAATCGCCAATATCAGAGAGCTATGGAATGTGGTAAGAGGCAGAGAAATTGCAACCAATATTTTTAAAGAACATAAATTTGCAATAACAAGTACACTTTGTATATGTGTATGTATATATATACACTTTTGTACGATCGCTTACGTTCGAAAACGAACACGCAAATACAGAAGAAGAAGATTTGATTACCATCAAAGCAATCTCCAACACACATATACCACCAATTTTTCCAATCTTTTTTTTTAATTTTTATACGGATTCTAGAATCACCTTCAGCGCCTTCTACGGATTCTTATTTATAGCGTGAATCGTTTCCTTTGGAACGGATAAAAGTCATACGGAACCATGTCGTGTGAATATGGAGCTTGCTGAAGATGAGGTGTGTAAACTGGTACTTCATTGTGGTGAAGAAACCCGAAAATACCGATCCGAGCGACTAATATCGGCTTCTATCTCTTTGATACTCAAGCGTCGATCTTCGAGTACAATTTTCTGAACTTTTTTTAATGTTTTTCTCAGCCGCAGAGAAACGTAAGATTGAAATACAAATTTCAGATGGATTCCTCTGCTCAACTAAATTCGGCATTACCAAATTCGCAGCATACACCAAACAAAGCTTTTATGGACCCACTAACTGACAGACTGCATTCAAAAGGTGAATATAAACAACTACCAGATATATCAACCTATAAAAAGAAGAAGGTTTTAACGATTTCTCAAGTGTCGTTCGTTTATATTCCGGGTACTTCTTGAGCCGAATCAAATATCAAAGGAGTAATAATTCAAAATATTTAATAGTCATCAAAACTCTTTCCAAAGAACATCAAACATGAAATATTATAAATAGCATAAAAGTGACACAAATTAAATAATAATCAGTTTTGTAAAAAACGACTACATAAAACCCAAACGTGTTCATCATGCATGCATATGTACATTTGTATGTAAATATGTCGGTACAAACTAGCAGACAGAAAGTGTTGTAATGTGCAGTGCCTTTTCTCGCATAGGTCAAGAATCCTAGACATTCTATTTATTTACCTACATACATATGTACGTACATGCGCATTATGCATATGTAAATAATATGCGACATAGTCTTACAGTTGCCATTATCAGGTGATCTCCAACCTCGGTTGAGCGACTTATGTCTGCTAGTAGTTATCGAGCTCAAGCATCTATGCTGCGAGAATTGACATCCGTACAAACACGCAAATGTGCATACGTGCACACGTACAAAATACTTATGCTGGCCTATGTGTATGTTGCTATCACCAAGTTGTTCAGTATGTCGTCCACAGATTTTGTCGTTATTATCTTTAGAAACGGTCTTCAAATCGTTGTCGCCTGGAATTTAATGAGACTCATTACAAGTAAAGATTAAATTTTCTGAGCAGTATTTGGTTCAAATAATGGGCACCATCATCCATGATGAGGGTCAGTAGGGCTATCATAAATTTGTATGTCACTTACTAAAAAGGTGCATAGACTTTTTGTGAGATTTTCAGAAAACTTTTGTTAGACGTGATATTGTACGCGTACAAGGTAGAAAATTAAAATAGACAATTTTTATATTCGTGATCAGAGAAGGTTTTAAAAGTGAACAAATTTTATATGTATATATTTTCTATCTCTCAGGGGACCTGGGCATGTGCTGGCAATTTTTCCACCGCGCCTTGCCAATATTTTGCGTATAAGGAAGCCTCTGATAAATGTAAATAATTAGCGGTGGCCTCCTATATTTCACATCACACGCTTACCCTCGATAGCTCAAATTTCAATTTAATCTATAACATTGAAGTTCTTATCTGTTCTTTCTACCCCTATACTAGTCTACCACTACGACGGTAGCATCATCCGAATATGAATAATTCATTGAAATACCAACTTAGAAACTGTCTTTGAATCTACTCGTCACTTGAATAGTCGAAAACCTTGTTTGAGTTATTAGACTGGAGGCTCTAAAATTTGAATTTGAATGAAAGAAGGTTAGATGAGGCAAACCACTTGCCTGCAGTTTCTGTACGAGGATTCCATTATTTGTTACGCTTATATACGTATAATTGGTGCTTACATCCTTTTGGGGGGTATCTGTTTCTGTTTTATAGAATCCCTTGGGGATTCGCAGCTCTTGTGATGTCGTCCTGTGGTTAACGCAGTGTATGACCCATCCACTTCCATTTGCGACGTCGTACTTCGAGGAGGTTGGGTATTTGGCTAGTAATAGTCCATAGGTCAGTGTTACTTATGGTTTTAGGCGAGAATATCCGCTTGATTTCGCAAAAACAACGGCTAAAAAGGTTTGCAACGTTTGCACGTCACACTTGTTCAGGTTCCACGTCTCACAACCAGATAGTACCACGGATTTTACGTTGGCTTCGGAAATCCGTAGCTTCGTACGTCTGGATATGTGCGGCGATACATAGCTTACCATAGGTGAGGAATAACTCTATTAATACAAAATTTGATGACTTAATGCCGATCTCGCAAAGCTGCGATCTCTGCGATATTCGTCGCCGCCAACGTACAAATATTCTGCAGAATCCTTGTCTAAAATACTTTGAGGGTCGTATCATTGAATGGTCCCGCCGCCCAAAATTTTGCCCCATACAATCCTTCTCGTTGTATATGTATGTAGCATTGAATATGCCTTGGCCGCAGTTTTCTGCGAACAGAAACAGAAAATCAAGCAAATAAAGAACACCAGCTGACATTTTTGACGGATAATAAATTTATTAAGAAGCATAAATTCAAAACCGCAACGTTTTGATTATAATCAGAGTTGCTCAAGTTTACTGCGAAATATTTGATATTGGTAAATTTAAGTAGACCAGCGCTTACCACTGCAGCCATCTATGAAAAATTGGCGAAAGTAAAGTTTTATATCGCTACCGATGAGCAGAGTGTGAAGTTCAATTTTTTCATAAATTGCAGACCCCACCTTCATAAAACCCGTAGCACAGATGTTGTATGATATCAAAACAAACCAATCTCTTTGAAACGATCCTAAACTTTCCGTTCCGAAACTATTAAGATAGACTTTACGGTTAACCCGATATGGTGCTCTTCAAATTCCTTCAAAAGGGGCAATTAATTACGTCATGGGTCCTATACTTAAGAATATCCCTCTAAACCTGCTCGAATTTTGTAAACAATTCGGCAACACACTCATCGAATGAGATCAGCTAAGCGCAGTACTCACCAAATATGGTCCCGTGAAAGATTTCTTGTAAAACAAAAATTACCACGGCTTGGATTCATAAAATGCGCTATTCAATTAGTTTAGCTGACTTAGGTAGAGTAGTGCCGGTTGTAGAGTGGATAAAGTGGAATTAATCTGAGAAGAGTATACAAGTTATTAACCTTTTAGTGCTTAAGTTTACTTATTGAACGCTTAGGCCCAAAAAAGGTTTTAGGTTTTTTTTTTAAGCTGAATGGTTCGAGTGGGTTTTTACTTCCGGGAATCAGCTGGTCTAAATAAATAAAATAATACTCCATTGAAGCCAAAGTGTGATTGACTAGCTTTTCCACAATTCTATTATTTCCATTTAATAACAAATAACGCCTTTTAAATTTCACGCTGTTTGTATTTATGAAAACCCATATACCCACATACATATGCATGTATGTATGTATGTTAATGCAACTCGATTTTGTCAACAAAACGTCGACATCAAGCATAATCTTTGCCAGACAGATGGCTGGAGGAAAAATTGAATTTCGCCGATAAGCAGACGGTCAAGAAAATGAAACAGGAACAAATGCGCCAGTTCTTATGTGTGAATATAAGTAAATATGTGCAAGAAATCTGTATATTTTATGTACATATAAAGCAAAAATAATGCATTTTTAGATATGTGTGATTATAAGAAGTGAATGAAAACAATCAATACAAAATTTAAATTTAAAAACGATCAAATAAGAATTAAATAAATCAATTTATTGGTCATCGATTTCATTGAATAATTTAATTATTAATACCTCTCTATGTGGCGAAGAGTACAGAAGCTATGTATGTCATGATCGGTAAAGTGCTAGGAGTTTTGCCACGTGAAATTATGTAAGTGTCACGTTAGTCTGCAATTTACCTTGCGGAGCCTAAAGATGTTTTTGCATTGTACGAGGGGAAAATATCATAACTTTTCACTTTCGATACCATCGCTTTCTAGCTTCGGGTTGGTCTTCAGCCCAAATAGGGTACGCTTTCTTCATGATCAATATAAAACAAATATATATTTGAAAATCCAGTATTCGTTATTTTATACAACTGAGTTATAGTTCAGGCTTTTCCAAAAGCCATCTTATACAACCGCACATACGTTTCACGAACCGAATCGGCACAGTATTGCAGTTTCATGCCTGTTTATACCTAAGGCACTTTTAATAAAACCCATGTGATTTGATAAATTGGACCATAAAATCAGCCGACCGCCTCTATGACTGTGTCCTATAGGGTGGTCCATTTAACGTTTGTACTTAAATTTAATATTTTTTTATTAGAAAAAATAAACCTTGCTATAAATATGAAATAGCTCATTCAAATAACTTCAACGATTTAATTTACAGTAGCCCAGGTTGTAGGTTAGGTTGCAACAGCTGTCCACTCAGACTCAAAACCCAGTGTGATATCACATGGGTAACTTGTCCAGTCTGTTAACCAAATATTTTAGCTCAAACTTTTGCGCAGTTTCGGATTTATCTCATTTTTATCAATGGTTAGAGTCATTCTAAAGGTTAAAAAAGGTTAGGTTAGGTGTCGGTGGTTGCCACATTCCGTAAGGTTGTAGTGGACGCCCACTTAAGCCTGGAGGACTTAGTTTGGACTCAAGTTCCTCTTTGAACCCCAATGTGTTGAGACCATTTCGTTCTTTAATAAACGATGAAATACTCCGGATGTTTGCAAGATATCCAAAGAAGTAAGAGTTTAGAAAGCGATATCGTGTTTCGGCAAGAGCGGGACAGTTGCAGAAGAGGCAGTATTCAACGCTCCCGACCTTCTCTTCGTTTCTGCAGCTGCAACTAAAGTCATTTGAGAGAAACCCCATACGTTACCCATGTATCCTCATTAGTCGGTGACCGGGGATTATTCGAACCACTGTACTATAGATTGATAAGTGGCATAGTTCTATGTTGACTAGACATGTCTAGTTATCTCACACACTGGCTCCAAACCTGCTAGAGAATAAAGCGATGCCCACATCTGGGGCTGAATTGAATGAATGATGAATTGAATTGAATGATTTAAAATCAGTTCTCTCCTAGCCAGCTAATTTGCGATGTAATTTCCAGGAATGTCTCTGTGTTCCAGAATCCAGACAACGTTCGTGGTGCACCGCTTTAAAAATACTTCTACAATATGTTGCTACTTTCTAAGAAGGATTATTGCACTGTACAGATTTTATGGCTATCTAACATTTTGGCGGCCACCGTAGCCGAATGAGTTGGTGCGTGATTACCATTCGGAATTCACAGAGAGAACGTTGGTTCGAATCTCGGTGAAACCAAAATTAATAAAAACATTTTTCTAATAGCGGTCGCCCCTCGGCAGGCAATGGCAAACCTCCGAGTGTATTTCTACCATGAAAAAGCTCCTCATAAAAATATCTGCCGTTCGGAGTCGGCTTAAAACTGTAGGTCCCTCCATTTGTGGAACAACATCAACACGCACGCCACAAATAGGAGGAGGAGCTCGGCCAAACACCTAACTGAAGTGTACGCGCCAATTTTTTTTTTTTTCTAATATTTTGGACTACTTTTGAAAAGGCGACCAAGTCTCCGTAGTAAATACGTTTAAATTTGTCGACCAAGGTTGTAGCTATAACAATGGTTTTATGGAGCTCTACCTGACCGGTTTATACGATGCGGTATTGTTCGCAATGGACTAATGATGCCACTCGACAAAAAATCGGCACCAAACGTGAAGAATCTTCGAACACCAAACACGAAAATTATATTTGTTAACATAGACTTGAGTAGGTGAACATGGGTTTAAGTTGAAAAACTGACTTTTCAGTAAAAATGCTTATGCGAATGCAATCAGACAAGGCTGTACTTTGCAAAACTTAAATTTATTTAAGGTGATGTCATAAATGTTAGACCCTGGTGGAGATGATTTAAAAAGGAGTTTCAAGAGACATTCACTACGAGACTCAAGATTAGTCGCAAGCTTCACAAGAGCAGAACCCCTGGCAAGTTATAGTATATATAAACAGAATCAATTCGTTGAGCGAAATTCGTCGGACGGATCAATGAGAAAAAATAAATGGCAAAATGTTTCGTTTAATTCAAATTAATGAAGTTTTAAAAGTTATATTTATAATGTGCAAACTATTTCCGCAAGTGAGGCAACGTTTGCGAAGAAGATTTGTTACACTTTACACCTTTAAATAAATCTATTCTCGACTAATTTCGTCAGGTGAACTTCGTCGCAATTGGTAGGCATTTAAGAACGGGCATGAATTTGCACATTTGCGCTTACTAAATGAGTTCTGCATTTGACTTACTTAATTTTGTAAATTTAATATGAAATTCATAATAAAAACATTTTTCTAATAGCTGTCGCCCCTCGGCAGGCAATGGCAAACCGCACAGTGTATTTCTGCCATGAAAAAGCTCCTCATAAAAATATCTGCCGTTCGGAGTCGGCTTGAAACTGTAGGTCCCTCCATTTGTGGAACAACATCAAGACGCACACCACAAATAGGAGGAGGAGCTCGGCCAAACACCCAAAAACGGTGTACGCGCCAATTATATATATACCTATATATAATCTGAAATTCATCTAAATAATATTGCTTTTATATGCACGTGCGTACACACTTGTTTGTTAGAAAAGATTAAGTTGACTGTGTAGCGGCGATTTTATTAATTTTAATATTTCATTTCCGAAAACACAAGCCCCCATTCTTCCTCTACCTATCAAAATAATTATTATTTTTTAATTTTAATAGCCTTTTCTAGTTCTATTGAAATAATGATCTTTCTGAGTAAATCTTCACTTCAATAAAAAAATGTAGTCCCTGAGTTTTAGAGCTGTCCGCCAATTCTTTTTAATTTTATACACTTTTGATAATCTCGTCTGGCTCATCGCATCCGTGTAAGCCATGCAAATATTTGAAATATTTCGTTTTGAAACCAAATACTGATAAGAATTTTTTATTTCCAACCAAAATATTGATAAAGCAATTTCCATAAGGCGTTTAAAAAAATATTTAGTATTACCTCTCATGAATAATTATAAATGTTCTTATTGCATTTTATGTGAGTTAGTAATTAAATAAAATCAAATTTAATTGAGCTAGCGCCTTAGCGCTCAAGATAACGGGAAGATTATTTAAAATAATAATTTCTTTACTGCAATCACGAGCGGCTACCATATCGACATTGTGACGTTGCTTTCTGTGACTTGATTGTGTGACATATCGGCATTAAAAAAATGCACCTGGACTAATTGCCTTTTTCGATTATGATTCTAATTCGCTAATTGATTTCGCCTGCATTTGTTCAGAAGTAAGCAAATGCATTGCCATGGCCAATTAGACTGCTGCAGGGTTAGAAGCTTGAGATTATTAATCATGAACTAGTCGAAAGACTCCCTAACGTTCGCATAAAAAATTAAACAAATTAAATTCGGTCGTTTCGTAGCATTCGTCAAGATTTTGTTCCAAGGTATCTAGAATCATACCACCTGGGTGGGTAAATTTTCGTCTTGCGGAACTGCACATTCGCAGGCGAGGTGCCCTTATTTCTAATAGTCCTAGTTTCCTGGATTGAAAATGAAGGCTACAGTTTCACTTATGGTATCCCATGAGAGTTCGTAGTGCGACTCTGTTCAGATTTAAGGGGTCCCAGTGGTCTAGAGCTTGAAAATTTAGGTTATTTTCAGAATTTTTTTACAATAAAACCCATGAAAAACGATATTTAAATATTTTAGGCTTTTTATTTAACTACTCTTACATACAAAAATTAAAAAAAAAATTTAATTTTAATAATTTAAGATATGGCACTGAATTGGACCTGGACGGTGTTGTCCATTTTGGCTCTTCTAATTATCTGAAACACAAAAACCAAAAACATTATTAATCAGTACGACTCCATCTATGTTCCGTTGTAGAATAAAAAACAAAAATTGAATTTGACACTCTAAAAATCGTTTTTTTTTAGTTTTTTAATTAAAAAAATACGAAATAATTGAAATAATATGATATGATTCTAGTACGAGCGATAGCCATTGATTCTGTGAATAACATATTAAAATTTCAGACGATTTGGTTGAATAGGTTTTTTTTTTTACAACACCAGTCCAAAAAAAGTAATTTTGAGATAATTGAGTTTCAAGTTTTGACAGTGACCGCGTGAGGAATCTGAATCTACCTGCTAAAACGGCTCTAGAATCGAAAATACTTGACAGAATATTCTTAAAAGCCTATACTTTCGAAATATCAAAAAAAAGAAAAGATTTTTTAAAAATTCTAGACCACCGGGACCCCTTAAGAGCTTATTTGAAGCTCCTCTAGGAAGAGGGATAAATTCTTATATTTTGCTTGCCTCTATCCTAGACTTTCTATCCAGTGTAATATGAAATCCGTGTTTTGCCATGCGGTGATAAATTCCTTTATATGAGCTTTGGTAAGCCCCCAGAAGGATTCTGGTTCACGCATTTTTGATGTAGCGCCTAATTTCACTACAAAGTCCGCCTGTACGTTGACATTATAATCTTCGTGCTCTGATATCCAGCTCAGTAAGACGTTGATATTGCTTCCAGAATATTGGGAGAAGGTAAGCTGAGTGACACCGCACATAGAGTTGCCTGGCTGTCTGATAAAACACAGATGCGCTTCGAAATAGTAGCTCTTCGTAGGCATTCCCTGACGCAAATTTCAATGTCATAGATCTCTGTTTGAAAGTCCGTTGGATAACTGCCTATTGGTATTGATCGTTTATGGTTCAGCAACATTAAATTCAACAACCTTTTCTCGTGTTTTTGTTAATTTGTTATGTTTTGGAAAAAATTCTTCCCTTTGCTGAAAAATACAACTTCTACAGCGAGAAAGTCCTGAAAGGTTCTCTGAAGCCAAATCTCTTTTATAAAAGGAATTACATACATAATCAATCTTCTGCATGAAGTAAGCGTCGATCAACAATGAGCTCGCCCCAATCGTCAGTTTCAAACCCACTTTAACTCTTAATATGGTGCTTTTTAAAGGCTGAGGTCGGCATAAAAAATACTAAAGTTTGTATTTTCTGAAAAAAGTGCGCCTTCCCGAATGCATTAAAATTCCATGTCAAGGCCTTATAATAAATGCGTTCGAAAACTCGGACAAAAAAAGGCATTTTTTTATATTTGAAGTATTTTTTTTTACTTTTTTTGAAGTTCTTTTAAGTTCAACTATTTAGACTACCCTGCATGCATATATAATATATAACTTTGAACAAAGTTCGTTAATTATAATGAACGTAGTTTTTAACAGCGGTCGCCTATCAGCAACTCATGCAAACCTCTGAGTGTGTTTATGCCATAAAAAAGTTTATTGAAATGTGTTAGGAGGCGCCATCAAAATGCAGGTAGTCTACCCGTATATTAGGTGAGGTAAAACGTTTTTTCCGCTTTATTTCGCCGATGAAACCAATTATAATTATCCTTACTGACTAATCCTCAATTCTTGGGCCATGGCGGGAACGCTCACACGCCGGTCCGACTGGACGATTTCCATGTTTTTACAATATATCCGACGATTGGCCTCTTGCATTCGATAGTGTATTGATTCCATAAATAAGACACCTTTTTTTGGCTTTCCTGGCTGAAGAACGTACAGAATTTCCGCTTTTTTACGTTTGTTTTGGTATGCTGCAACACACAGCTGGCTTCACCGAATACAAACAAAATCAAATGAAATGTAATGCCACCTTTGAATTGCCGTACAGTGCGAGCCGATGAGGTACGCAAGGTGAATACGGCTCACTAGAAAGCATTCAGTACATTTTACTTCACCTAATACTTCTGTATACTCGTACATAAATGTTTATAAGTATATGAAGCTCACCAGACTTGCGCTATTAGGAATAATAGTAATAATAATTAGCAATATTGTAATTAATTTTAGATTGCACTATTTATATAGTAGACAACACCAGTGCGTAGACAGCAAAAATATATATGTAGGTACATGAAAATATATGGAGTCTATAAATATGTTTATACACCTAAACAGAAGCCAAAAGGTTGTAAATTATTTTAAAATTCTTGCTAATCTTGGCGCCAGGAAAATTATTCACTCAAATATTTCATTGCGTAAAAGTCTGCGCGATTATTTATTGATTACTAGCGGACCCGACAGACTTCGTTCTGTCAAATAGATTTTGAATGTGGCAGTTTATATTTCGACCTTAAGACGTTTTTACACTGCTGACCCTCACACACCGCCCTAGCATCATGGTGACGGTTCTGTTTAGGAGAATTAAAGAAAAGGGTCAGCTCGGGTGACCTAAGTATCTTCGCTTCCACGAACTTTGGTCACCCTTTTGGGGCCCACTAAAAACCCCGACTGGGATGTTTGCCAGAGGGCTTCAAACTAAGAGGGGAACTTAAGGTTCAAACCTGATTGAAAAATAATCTAAAGGGATAGTGGGAACCTAAAGGTGACAAATATTTATAAAATGGGTTCTTCAATGACAAAACATAGGGATAATCAATTATTTATTATTGTTATTATTGTTATACCGATATAATAAAGAATATAGAAATAAAACGTATATAATTATTTTCAGTAATCGCTTTATCGCGGCCGCCGTAGCCGAATGGGTTGGTGCGTGACTACCATTCGGAATTCACAGAGAAAACGTCGGTTCGAATCTCGGTGAAAATACGAAAATTAAGAAAAACATTTTTCTAATAGCGGTCGCCCCTCGGCAGGCAATGGCAAACCTCCGAGTGTATTTCTGCCATGAAAAAAGCTGCTCATAAAAATATCTGCTCCGAACGGCTTGAAACTGTAGGACCCTCCATTTGTGGAACAACATCAAGACGCACACCACAAATAGGAGGAGGAGCTCGGCCAAACACCCAAAAAAGGTGTACGCGCCAATTATATGTATATAATCGCTTTATTGTAAATCAAGTGAATCATAATTATTAACGAAAATCTGTTTTGTTTTTATCGTAGTGCTTTAAGATATACAATGTTTTTTGTTTGATTACCTGGTGAATATAATTACAAACAAATCTTATGGTTTTCCAACACGGGAACAGGCAACATACAATTGACCATGTGAGAAACACGGGTTTTCTAGATTAATTAATAATGTTTATCATTTGTTCTTCTTCAATATGTTTATCTTTTGGTATTCTTAAAATATGCTTAGATTTGTTCAGCGCTGCGTGATTATTCTTAGAATTAACTTACCTATTTTTATTTATTATTTGTGAATGAAATCATTCTTTAACTCGTTCTGAAACTAAAACAAAAGAAAGAATATTGCGAGGCCAATCAAATCTATAGAACTTACATTTTTTGACTTTTCAATTTGGTCGGGTTCACGATATTATCACTTTTGTGTGAACGCATTAGATCCTCCAACGCGAACACGCACACACACACGAACGCGCAATATTTGTATCGGAAAAAGAAAAGGGCTGTTTTAGGGTTTTCCCGGAAATTATTCGAATTTTTCTCGCTGTACAAACCATCCTTGGACTTCAAGGAACATTTAAAAAAAAGAATTGTTACGATTGGTCCATGCGTTGTTGAGTTATGCGCTTACCAACACATTTTGCGATTCATTTTTATATTATAGATTAATTTCCACCTTAAATACTTTTAAATGTAGGCTAAAATGGCTTCAACTTTAAAAACCGAAAGGGGTGTGACTATGTGAAAGTTGGCGCATTAAATTCCGTCATGAAATTTGTTTTTGAATAATTTTTTTACTAAATACACAAAAAAAATTATTTTGAGTTAGAGGAACCTTTATCTTGACCTTAACGCATTCCATAGCTTGTCGGCTTGTATACTGCAGCTGTCTAGTTTCCACGTGTCAAATATGATTGAGATACGACCCCACTTGCACAAATTATATAATAAATCTTCCGGTGAAGTGACTGATTTTGTGCCACCTTGTATTGTATATACAAAGTTAATTTTAATACAATAGTACTGTTAAAAGATGTTGGCATTTAATTATAAAGAAAAATTAAAATAAATATGAAAATTCAGTTAGGGACTAGTTCGTCTTTCCAGAAATTCTGGGACAAATTGTACGGCAAGAACAAATTCGCAGAAAAAACTTGCGTTATTTTTGCTTTTGTTCGTATGCATTGTCTACTCGTAAATTATACTCAGTTTCGTAGCAAATTTCGCTTGTTAGTAGTGGAGTGGGGAGCTAAGGAAAATCGCATTGCAGTGATTGCATTACAAAAGTGTGGTAAAATTACCAGTGAGATTTACGAAGTGCTGAAAAAACCAGATATTTCGAGAATGTTTGTTTACCGCACGATGATTGTCTTTCCCATATGTCTGAAGTGACAGACAGAAAAAGAAGTGTTCGGCCTCGCGTGGTTCGAACCAGTGCAGCCATAAAAGCTGTCCGAAAAGAATTCACAGAAATCCCCGTAGAAAGCAGAAAATCATGTCCAGGGAAATGAACGTATCGACCAGTTCCATGTCAAGACTAATTAGAGATATCTCCACATGAAAGCCTTGCGTCTCTTAACTGGCCATCTTCTGGGCATGCGCTTGAAGAAAATTAGACTCGACAGATGCAAGCAGATTGGTCAATGGCTATGGAAATATTCCTTTCTCAAATGACAAAATGTTCACTGTTGAAGAAGTTTTTAATGAGAAAAAACGACGGAATTTATGCTAAACTTCTGAAGACGTAAAAAATGTTGTTCCAAGGGTTCAGCTTGGCCACCATCCAGTCTCCGTAATGTTTTGGTGGGAAGTGTCTTGTAAAGGCGTTTCTTCTCTTCATTTCTGCGAAAAAGGGATTAAGACCGGGGCAAAAGTGTACCAGGAGGATGTCTTAGAGCGCATAATTTTTTCCTTTAAAATTGTTATGGCTAAAAAAATAGGCGTAAAACGCCTGTGAAACTATGAAACGGATGAAACTAAAATTAAAATGATTGGTCTTAATTTGAAGACTTTTGTTGATCGTAAAAAACCAAGAGTTCAATCCCCGGTACACAACAAAGACCGTAAAGTATGGTGAGACTAGCTTGAATGTTTGGGAATCATTTTATTGGAATGAAGTTGGACCAATAGTGAATTGCTAATCTTGATATTCGCAAAAATGCGACGAAACGAAATCCCTTCGAGTCCATTTCACTAAACTGGTTATTCATGGAGGACGGGGTCTCTCAAGCTTACAGCAAAACTGGTGAAAATTTGGTTTTCCACAGAGAAAATTGCAGTTCTGGATTGGCCAGCACTAAGCGCAGATCGTAACCACATCGCAAATCTGTGGAACGTAGGGCAAACTAAATTTAAAAATTTCAAAGAAATATGAAAACGTGAAACTCTATTCCTTATCAGAGATGCCAACGTTAATAGAAAGATCACCTTGCAAATCAAAAAAAGTGCGCTATTTGAGTGTCCATCATTATATGTTATTCTGGTGAAGTGCCCTATTTATCTGTCCATAGCTGTATAAGTAGATCCATGCGGCATCACAATGTGCTAATTTTGTCTTATAAAGGACAGCCGCTACAATCTAACCCTAGGTGTGTGTGGATAACAAACAAAATGTGTTCAAAATAACTAGCAAATACTTAATTAAAATTATTTGATGATGAAGTTGTCACCAGACACAAATGTTTACCAGTAACAGTGCAGATTATTTAAGTATTATTTATTTATATATTTTTTAATATCAGCCAATGATTAAAAAGTTCTTGACTAACTAAGAAGACTAATCTTAATATACTACCTTTATCAAAACGATCCCGGAATATAATCAGAAAAAGCAAAATACAAGTTTATTGCTCAAAAGTAATATAATATTATCGCCTTTAAAGTACTCGCCATCAACTGCAACGCACTTATGCCAGTATTTGATCCAGCTCTCGAAACATTTCAGGAACTCTATTTTCGGTATAGCCATCAGAGCCGTCTTCGACTTTATTTTTTATTTATTAATTCCTTTTGGCTGTTATAACGCGCTGCGTTCCACGTAGTCGTTTTTTAACTCGATAAAATAATAAAATATCACATTGAGCCATACCACGTGAATTCGATGACTGTTGGATGATTTTTCGTTTTGTTGTTGTTCAAAAATTCACACAATGCGCTATAATGATGCAAAATCCACGAGGGGTTTTTCCTACAAATCTTTTCCTTTTTACCGAATTGCTTCACGTAAACGTCTCATAACGCCCAAATGACTTTACTTTCTAACCTTCTGTAAAAAATTTCGTGGGGTACAATATCGCTGTAATCTTTAAAATTTGTGAGCTTCGCTTTCTTTTTTGACTAAAAACGATGTCGTTTTTTTTGGTCTTGGTTCATTAGGAGGTCTCCACTCACTCGCCGAGTGTTTGGGTTATTGGACTGCGTACAATGCTCTGTACGGATCCTTAAGCAATGTTCAACTCCTCTGCCAGCTCTCTTATGTTTACTTTGCAGTTATTAATCAACTTTTTACTTTATTGATGTTTTCATCAGTATTCGATGTCCGTGGCCTTCCACTACGTTCATCATTCTCGATGGACGAATGGAGTCCATTTTTAACGATTGTTTTCTTTACAGCATCAACATTTCTAAGGTTTTTGCACCATGGAATACATTTTTAACGCAAATTTTAATACAAACTGTTGCAAATTCAAATCCATTTTTAAACTGTAAAAAATCGCTTACAAAGGTAGATTTACTCAAGACGGCGTTTACAAATGTCAAGCAATGGCGATAAGTACGTATTTCTGCCAAAAGAAACCATCTGCCCTTCAGAGGCGACATAAAACAGTAGGCTCCCCCATTTGTGGAAAAAACATCAAGACGCACACCACTAATAGGAGTAGGAAACCTATGTATAGTACATCAAAAAACACAAATATTAACTACCTCTATTGATCTCAAATCGCAGTCAGCAATTCGATGCGAGTTACGCATAGTAAAGAGCTTTTTGGAAAAGGTAATAGGGTATGATAAACAATGGGATGGGCAGTTTCTCACACATCAACGGTTGAGATTATCTAGATCCAATTGAAGAGCGACCGCCACTAGTCTTCAATTTATTGGCAACTTGGCAAAAGATAAACATCTACTAATGGCATTAATTTAGAGTACAAATAACAAATGTCCTAAGAAAACTCTCTATGGGACACCAGAACTTGTGGTGAAGGCTTGGGATAAGTTCAATGGTACGCGTCCCATTGCTGAACTATGATTTCACACATGGAAAAATGGAAACCCAGTGGCTAGTATCAGGAAATCATCCTTGACCAAAACCATGTTGGTTCAAAGTGATAAAACTATGCCCAGTAACAGCTATCTTAGCTTTAACATTGTCTTGTAGACTTTATACAATTTCGCTCGTGGTGACCTAATTCTAATGTTCGCAACTAATTTTTGCACACACAAAATTTGCGCTAATCTGATTGGTCGTTCACGTGACCATTAAAAATACTATACCAATAAATGTTATACGAATTTAATTGTTTTTTATATTCATAATTCTATACATTTAAAAATAATTATTTCGCAGTTTAAAGGTGACAAGAGATAGTGAATTTGTGACCTTTGTTATGTTAGAAATTTTATTTTGCGTAAGCATTATGAGCAAAAAATAGGCAAATGCAAAATGTTGCAAAAAATTCGTACTATACTTAAGCCAGATTCCTTTCCTACTGCTCAGATTAGTAAAGATGAAATCATGTGAAATCAGATTAGATCGGAATAGATTCAAGTGATTTAATAGAATGGTTTTGATCGCCCAGTAGAGTTGCGCGTGTGAAACTTAACTTTAATACAAACAAATTGAGGGTAGGGTTATCTTCCGTGAAAGTGACGTGAATTGACTAAGTTCGTGGGATTTGAGTCCGTTAGACTTTTACTTGTGTTGTTTTCTGAAATCGAAGGTGCATGTCAATAATCAGCAATCATGCAATCGGCCGATGACCTCAAAGTGAGCACAAGTCAGGTCGTTGATCAAATGCAGCGGTGTTATCGAAAATCGGATTTCTCGGATCCGTGCCAAAAAATAAACCGGAGCGGGTATTTGAATGATTTTAGACTCCATAATTAATGCCGTATACTCGTATAAACCTTTCAAATAAAAAATGTAGCTTACCGCACGCCCCTTATTTTATTCAATTCCAATCCGTCTTTTTTGGAGAAAACTTAAAGTGAAAGATGAATTTACATTTGTATGTTTGTATATTTGGTGACAACTTTGTTATGTTTTGATAAATAACTTCTTTGTTACTGGTTAGAGTGTCTGGTGGCAGAATTAGGAATTAGGCTGAACTAAAAAAATAATTTTTTAATGATAAAATTTTATTTCAATAAAGAATACAAGAGGGACCTTTTTTCACTAAATTTTCACTGTTACGTCGGATACACTCTAGCCTCCGTATTCCACTCACTGGAGAAATGTCATCGGGGGGACATTAACCTTTTTTATTTCAAAGACAGTCCCGGGGTTTGAAATGAAAGTTTTTTGAACCGTATCGTTACTGGTGATGAAAAATGGGTCCTTTACAATAATCCTAATTCTGCCACCAGACACCCTGTATAAACACAAGCAAAAAAATTTTGAAGGAAAATTTCATTGAAATTGCTTCAATTTATATCGACATCCATTCGAAAGTGAATTGCTGAACATGCCCGAATAGCAAAATTACCCCCTAAACATATGTAAATGCCTCCAGAGAAGCTACAAATCAAACATCCATCGAATAAAGGCAACATTGTAAAATATAAGGCAGCCGAGTTTCAGAAAATGAATAGAGAAAGCAGCCTCATTACTTCACTTTTTATTATTCCGCATTGGTATCAGGGCACATTGAAGTGGTACTCGTATCAGCGATAGGGCTGCTGGTTTAAATTTTTTTTATTTATTTGGTCTCAAATTTTATATAAATTATTTCAAACTGTCAATCTTACTTTAGAGATTTTGGCATTCTAGGTACCAGAAGTAATAACAAATAACGTTACTCTACTGGTACCACCTGTGTGGAATGATATCAATCAAGAAGAAACATTTCCAAACATCTTATTTTTTTTTGGCTTCAATAACTATACCTTGAAGTTTCAAACTGCTCAATGTTCTATTTGACAGTTCTTTGAAAATATATGTACAAGGTGAATTCAATACTGAAAGTGGGTGTTCCCAAAACAGTTACTTTATTTTTCGCGATTTTGACAAGGCTGGTGCATGACCATAATAGTACAATACAAAATCATATAAACAAAACAAACAAAAGGAGGAGATAACATGTTTGTAAAGATTCAGTGAATGGATTGGTAAAATTGTGATTAGTGACATTTATAGTAAACTAAAAAAAATAATGAAAACGAAGTTCTGCGTGTTAAATTGTGAAAACACGAATTATAATTGCAGTTTTTATACCGATGACGGCTTGGAAAGAAAGTGTTGTGTCTTGTGTTTAGTAATTTCTATTGTTATTGCCTATTCTTCTTCTTCTTAAACAAGTAATTCCCCTTAATTTTGTATGTTTATTCATAGATTCAGCGAATTCGGAAGGCAATACCTTGTATTCTCCATTCTTGCTTTCGCCTATTATTCCCCTTCACAATCAAGGAATTTCCCTCCGCAGCGAATCCGGAAGGTGCAAGCTTGTATTCAAGACGTATCTATTAGAAGGTGGTGTGATGGAGTTGTTGATTGCTTCAACTCGCCCTTAATTTTGAAATTTCAGTAAAACGGAATTACGGAGAGTTTTTGTTGCGGTGTAAATACGCGACTTAACTATTTGGCATTCATTCTATTCCCTTTCCCTTGACAATGCTATGTAATTTAAAAATTATTGTTGTCGCTCGAATGCTACGACCTTGAATAGATTCGCCCATCGTATTCGTATTCCATCATTCTTGTGTACATATGCAAGGTGCATAACACCATCTCTTTCTTTCGTCTATTTTGATTTAAATAGTGTAGCTCTAAGGCGCTGCCTTAATGCAAATGCCTTAAATGAAATGAAAAACATTGAAATCGACTGTAATATGGCATGTGAAAGTTGGCCACATGTCAACTTTGCTTCACTCGCTTGAAACGCTTTACAGTTTCGAATAGCGCAATTTTCTATTTGGCAGCACTTTGTCCGCCCTTTGACGTTTCAATTTCACGCGTTGCTTTGTACCTATCTTCTGACAGCGTTCAAAGAAGCATTCAAAGTAAAGCAAAGTAAAACAAAGCAAGCAAGGCAAGCAAAGCAAACCTTCATCTCATTTGTGAACTTCAGGTAAGTTTGCAGATATTATTTAGTTTCATGTCAATAAATCTTTTTCTTATTTAGTTATGTTTGAAGAAGACTTAATAAATGCTATTGAAGTGCACAGATGCATCTGGGACAGGAGTCAATTGTCTTATCGGGACAAAAACGAAAAATACTTGGCTTGGCGCGACGTGTCGGCGCTGGTTGGCGAATCTGGTAAGAATGTGTATACATTCATATGTACATATAAACCATGATGAATGTACGTACAATACAATAACAATAACAATAACATGCATACATATTTTTCTCTTTTAAAGAGGCCGACTGCCGCAAACGGTGGAAATCTTTGCGTGATCGCTTTTCAATCGAATTGAAGCAGCATCAGCAGCCAAGAGGAAGGGCTACTTCATTCAGGAAGTGGGCATACTTTGATGCTATGTGTTTTTTAAAAGGAAATATCACAGACCGAAAGTAAGTATGCATACATATATACCTATGTATGTTGCCCTAACACTTATGTATGTATTATATATGTATATGTATTCAAGGTCTACAACAAATATTAAAACAGAAATTGAAACAGAGTCTTCATTTTCGTTTGAGTGAAGCAAAAGCGGCGAATTGGTTTTAAACGACCAAACAGAAGAATCAGAATCTGTTTCTACTAAGCGAAAGAAGCGAAAAGAAGACGAAGACAGCAGCTGCAATTCTTTAAATGAAGACGTAAGTGGATTTGTAAAAAGTCGGAAGACTTACGTCCACGACAATTTTTTGGGTGCCATTGGTGATATTTTCGAAAAAGTTCCGCCTGAACAACAATTAGATTTCAAAATGGATGTACTGCAGTACGTCTATGCAAAATTTAAATCTCTGAGCGCCAATTAAAAGCATAGTGTGAATTTTCTTTACATTTTACTTTTAAGTTTTATGCCATAAGCAATATGCTAAAGATATATTGATGTACTTTACCTTTTTTTATAAAATAATACGTTTTCGTTTCTATTTGAAATAAATGTAATTAATTTTTATTATTATTATTTTTTTTTTAATTAATGAAATACTAAGTTTATGAAAACATGAAAAATAAAGGTTTGTTGTTGAATAAATGTGTATTTTTTTTATCTCATATTATATTATCCCACCTGATCGTGACTCTGGAATTTCAAGTTTTGCTGATACTTAGTAATTTTGTTGCATTTAAGATATATGTATATTTATAGTTATGTATGTGAAGTGCGCCACACGCTTTTGCAAAATTTAAATCGTTTATGCAGGAATTTTTATCTCGAAATCTTTTGATCATAGGAAAATCTTTTCTTAGTAAGAATTGTAGGGAATGAACTAAGGTTTAATAATGTATTTTTCAAAAATGTCTAAACTGAATTTTATTTTTAAATTTTTTCAAATAATATTTTGTGTCGTTTTTTAGTTATAAAGACATATTTTTATTACAGTTGAAGGAGTACTTATAGAAATGCGAGGTTAGGTAAAGTATACCTGGCTAATCTGCATAGATCCCACATAAACCACAAGGGTCCGTAGTGTTACTAGTGTCGTTGGGGTTGTGTGAAACGTAGTTCGTGATGCATTTATGGCGAGTTTTTTTAGCAATATCCTTCAGAGATGAATAGTATACCGATCCCAGACAGTTGAAGCAAGTTCTGCTTAGAGCAGGGTGGTGGCAAAAGAGGTGTTCTAACGTAAACCTTTCTTCTTCGCATAAGTTATACGCGCCGTTCTGGACCAATCCCATAGCTGCGTCATATGGAGTGAGTGAAAGTCCCGTCAGTACTCCAACCAATATTTTACTTTCCTTTCTTGGGAGTGATAAAATAAAATTGGTTGTTATTGTTTTGCAAGTTCATAGAAAAGCTAAAGATATAAAAAATAGTTTCTTGATTATCTCATGAAATCAATTTTTGCATATTTGGCTATATGGCTCGGTCTACATGGATGGCGTGGTAGTGCTGGCAGGTTAGTGAAGTTTTTTTACAGAACACTGTCGGCACACAAACAACTGATTTTCAGATGACATTTTGATATTTTAAAGTATAAGTTAATACATTACCTACACATATGCACATATTTGAGCCTTTCGTTAAACTTCACGAAACTCCTGTGTGCATACATTTGAGTGTGCCGATAACCGTTAATTTTAATTTCGAATTATATAAAATTAGATTGCTTTGTTTCAGGTAAGAAAGAATTGTATTTGTCAGTTCTTCTTTTGTCACAATCAATAATTCTTTGTCTAGAGTCTCTTGCGATATCGCTAGTGGGTTAGCACACATTTCCACTAATTAACGCTTGGCGAAAAAAAGAGGCCTATTATTCTTATTTGGACACTATTTCAGGTAAGGTAAAAAAGTTGTTACAAAACCGTTAGTGTACAGCTTTTTTGTGTATTTTTAGAAAATTGTGTACGGTCGATGGAAACCGATATCGATGGATGTTGGCTCATTATGTCTGTCCGCAAATTCGTGTGAAAGGTTTAGACGGTTACTGGTTTCAACAAGACGGTGCGCCATGCCACACTGCGAATGCAATAATTGAATTTCTGCAACGAAAATTCCCAGGACGTCTAGTGTCAAAAAGAGGCGACTCTTTTTGTGGAGTTATCCGAAAAGTAAGGTTTACGCCAACGAGAAGCAGACTAATGACCAACTTAAGGCAAACATTCGTGCCGAAATCGACGCTATAAACCCCGAAATGGTTGACAAGGTGATGACAAACGCAGAAAAAAGATACAATTTTAATAAATTGTAAATAACCAAACCAAATAAAAGTGCCTCACTTATACAAGTTAAGTTGTTGTTGTTTTTTTTCAAAGCTATGCAATGTTTTCATACCGACATAAAAGATGGCGCACCCTGCATACATTTTTGAACCCGCATATAAACTGAAAGGTTATCAAAATGTCTTCCAATTTTTTGAATTTCACAGAAAAATAGGTATCTTAAATTACAAAATCCCCACTACCTCCAAAACGAAGCATTTCCCCCTTCCGCTCATATACCATTTTTTGGTTCCTATCTCCATTCCCTCGAACGAACACGGTCCAACGATAAGCGGTACATCCTGTTTTTGGTTCTTTTGAACTTCACCCGGCACCAAAGAAACATTTTTTGCAAACATTAGCGGCAAAGTGTTAAAGCCAAACAAATATTTTGTAATACTTTTTATTACATCATAAGGTAAGGCATATTCGATGTGCGTTATTTTTTAACGAGAACCATTTATTTTTTCAATCCAAGAAACTAGTTTTTGTTGAAATAGGTAAAATAAAACAACATTTATACTTTTCTCGTGGTGCTGCATCTCAGTAAAAATCTACAAATCTAACAGAAATGGCATTTTTTCCTCACCTCTCATGGAAAAAGTGCTAGCGATGGAATTTGTGGTACAATAAAATGAAGAACAACACTCCGCCGAACACCATCGATGGTGGTACCATTTTTAATGACTATCAATAAAATTACTACATACATACTTATGAATAGATACTTTTACAAAAAAGTCATCCAATTTCGTTATTGAATAACTTTTTTACTTAATAAAGAAAATGGCCCCTATTATGAGTTGCATTCGATCTTCGATATTCGTTGGTTGTCGAAGATCGAAAATCGAATGTCAATTTGGTATTATGAGCTGTGCAACGCTGTCGAAATTTTCGTTGTATACCGAATTTATAGTCGAATGCAATTTTGCTTTCGATTGTGTAGCGTATTGTGGGAAAACTTGTTAAAATGTAAGTTGTTTGCGATTATTTATTATTTTATAGTAACCAAATAATAAATATATACTAATTTTGTTAATATTATGCAGGTCGAAAGTCGTGAGTATCAAACAGCAATTAGAAAGGCTAGTTGCATTAATGGAAGAGAATCCACAATTCGCAAAAGGGATTTCCACCAAAGTACAAGCAGCAAAAAAATGGGAGGAATTTACAACGGAGCTGAATTGCTTGGGACCACCAGTTAGAACGGCAGCAAAATGGATTAATAATGGTTTTTTTTTGTGATGTTTATAGAAATACATTTTTATTTTCCCTTGGCAGGTATGGGCTGAAATACGTAGAGGAACTGAAATACATATTTTTTTCGAATGACAAATAATTGAATAAAGAAAATTTATAACAAAAATAAAACAGAAACTGTGGCGTAAAGGTTTCTATTTAATATTATACTTTTTAGATTTTTCTATAATATTCTAAGAATTTCATTTCTTATGTTTACTGCTTCTCCGTTATTTGGCTCCAATTTAATATCTTCAGCATCATCGTTGAGGGTCTCATCGGATAACTCTTCATCCGGAAGTTGAACATTATAAAACAAGCAAATGTTGTGCAAAGCTCCACACACATTAATAATTTGTGTTGCTTTTTTTGGAGAATAGTGAAGAGCTCTTGGCTCGGGTGCACTGCTGCAACTGGTTTTCTGTACTGGACAGTAGGTTCATAAACGTCTCTTTAGATGATCTAAAGTTCTTTAAAAATCTGTAAGGGAATTTCTGTAATATAATATTAAGTACGTCAACACATTTTGAAAATTCTAAACGTACTCAGTGGAAGCCATTTCAAGGGGGTTGGATGCGCCCCTCAGCTGTTTTCTACATCTAGCTAGTCCTACTAATCGATGAATCGTCGAACCACAACTCCGTTGTACTCATTTTTACAAAAAATACTTTTTTTAACTTTTAAAATTATTGTTAGCAAAGAATTTCAACACAATCGGTTTTTCTTTTACTTTGATTTGCTGTATCAGCTGAGAAAAATTATCTATTGTAAATGCGTCGAGCGATCGAAATTCACAATAGTCCTATTCTTCAACGAATGAGCGCCATAATACCAAGTGAAAATTCGTTCGATCAGCTCTTTCGACTATAGTCGAAGATCGAATGTTGCTCATAATAAGGGCCAATGATTTTGCGTAACGGAAATTTTTATTTTGACTTTCGCACGCTCCATTGCTTGTCTGTTTGTTGACTGCAGCTGTCTAGTTCACTAGTGTCACTCCGCTAGAGTGATTAATTTTGTGCCTCCTTGTATAAAATCCACAGGCTTTTACTACTTGGAGCCATACATAGAGTAGTCCGAAGCCTCCTCCATTTCGCACTCCGCCAAAAGCATTCTCCATTATTTCTCAAAAGCCTTTTATTAAAGTATTCTTGCTCTGGCTGTTTAGCTCTACCCGGGAAAGGCCTGATTAAATAACGACGAAGTGGAAATGCTGCATTACCAACTAGAACCAGAAAATAAAAAAGCATATATATCCCCTTGAAATATGCAAAAAAAAAAAACAAAAAATTAAAATATGTAACTATAGCGCCCATTGCGTAAACAAGTAACCTAAGTATAAATAATCTTTGCATAGAACAAAATCATTTTATTGAAAAAGTAAGTGATGCATGTCAGACATTCACAGCTGTTGGCTAATGCTGTGGTAATTATGTACCAAAAAGTGAGAAAATGTAAGTTGTGGCATATTTTTATTTTCTGTGGACTTACAGATTCTTTGCTCAATTATTTTATCTGAGCAAACTTGTCGTGAAATTGTATTGCAAATAATTGTCTAGAACATTTTAACCCTCTATCGCTTTAAAATACCATTTTATTCGGGCTTTGTAGAAAATTGGCCGAAACGACCATTACGTGATTGAAATAATGGGTTGAAAGTTCTACAAAATTATTCCTCGTACAATTTTACTATATCCGCCTTAACAACATATTTCTCTCCGATATGCATTATAACTCTTTTTTTTAATTTTTTTTTTCACTTAAATAAAATATTGAAAATTTAAAATGGGCTGTGAAGGCCTACCCAACATTTCAATTCCATTTTGCCGTTTGCACTCTAAACAACTTTGGCTTCGATGTTTGGGATCGTTGTCTCTTTGTACAATCCAAGGTTGGCAAGTTCTTCCAAACATCTTCGCAGTTGACAGCAATATTGCCTTTTAGTAAATTTTATTCATCAAAACTGTATTCGAATTGGCGGTAAACACAAATAAACGGTCAAATCCTTGAATCGAAGAAGCAGCTCCAAACATGAATCTTAACTGGATGTTTAACAGTTCGTTGTAGTTGACGATTATCAGCAGTACACCAGGCCCGACGTATGTATACACCTCTTCGCCCAATAAGAAGATTCATCCGTGAATATCACGTTTACCCAATTCCGTTCTGAATTTATCTTAGCCCATGAAAGTCTTTTTTGAATTTGTGATCACGTGAGTAGAGGTTTTTTTCAATCTGCTTCGGAATTTGAGGTCTCCTGTACGTACACATACATGTCCACGATATATTTTATCTTTGGATACATTAACACCACTTTTGCTTAAAATTCATCCAGCTTCACCCAACCATAACTTCGGCTTTGTCACAAACAAATCAATGATCGTCTGATCTTGCGTTGGAAAGGTACTTTTTTTTGGCCAGGAAAGTCGTCAACGTTTTTAACTGCGGTATACTATTTTATATATATAATTGGCGGGTACACCTTTTTGGGGTGTTTGGCCGGGCTTCTCCTCCTATTTGTGGTGTGCGTCTTGATGTTGTTCCACAAACAAACGGTATAGCATTACATTCATTTATTTATGAACGCCTTCGACTATTTTGTTGAAGATGCACGTGACATTCTCGGACCTTTAACGCTTTGTCTGAATTGTTCCAATGGAGCCGTGTTAGTCACCGGTGACTGATACTACATGACTACTTTTGTCTTTTTATTTTGCGCAAAAATGCATCGAAATAAATAAAAATATTTATTTAATAAAACCTAAAAACATATTTTTTTTTGGACATTTTACTAAAAACACCGTTGGCGTTCGAAGTGTTAAGGAGTATGCATAGGAGAACTGCTTCTAATCGTTTTTCTTACGCGGAACACATGTTGTAAAAACAATTTACACTTTCTACATTTCTCACAAAACTAACAAATTGTACAACGCATATTGCGAAAAGGATACTCCTATTTAGTACCATTTAAATTTTATTACAGCGGAACTCTAGGCTTGAATTTTTGAGATAACGCTTCAATTAGGCAGAGTGTGCCTACATTGCTCTAGGCAAATTTTCCATTAGTCGACACAGTACTAGAAGTCTTTCGTCAGTTCCTTCAGGGCTCATGCCGGTTTCTCTTTTAAAACTTCAACGGGCAAATCTGGCACCTTTTAGGGCAAATGCCATCTTAGGAAATAGGAAACAGAAGTCGCACAGCACAATATCCGGCAATAAGATGGATTGTCTAACACTGAAATGCAGATAAGGTTAATAGAAAGAGAGTTTTAAGTAAAACTACCACATTCAGACTATTAGACATACCATTCAAATGGCTATCTCGGCTTATCTGGCAATGTCGATCCAAGTTTCGATGACTCGACCCAATGTGCGCAGCGTTATTCCGACAATAGCATGTTGAATGTTGGCCTCGAATTCACTCAAATGGGTTGGCTTGCTAGCGTAGACTAAAAACTTAGCCAAAAAAATAAGCGAGATACGTTGAGTGACATGTTTGTGGCTGCCGATTCATGAAAACTCGCCGTGAGAAGACGAAATTCAAAAATTTCTTATTCACAACTTTGAGTGTTGCGAAAACACGCAAGCCATCGACCTAGTGAGCTAGCAATTCTTTCCAGAAGTAGTCCTATTCAGTGGCACCTCTCGTTCACCCAATTTAGCGATTACTCTGGATTACTGTAATGGGCTATGTAATAATATGTTCACATTTAAGTAGACTATCTACTTTTTCGTGCTTAACTCGCAATCCATAATTAAAAAGGGAGATTACCCATACAAAATGTCTATTCCGAATTTCGCATGCGTATTGCTGCCATAATTTTTTGAAGCCTCAATAAACGTCGTTTACAGATTTCCTCGAACGGTTTATTACTAGTAGCCAATTCCATACTTAAATTAGCTTTTCCTTCTCCTTGTCTTTTCTCCATATCGTTAATAATAATTAAACAAAACTAAAACAATAAAATATTCCACCAAAGTAATTTCTATGAAGAAAAACCTTTCACAACAGTATTGACAGCCAATTTGTCAATTTGCAGGTAATCTGCCATATGTGAAAGGCATATGTAAACGTACTTTAAGCCATTGATTTATGCTATGAAGCATTGGAAGCAACCATCGACGCCATACGGCCATATTTATTGGAAAAAGCAGTCAAGAATTGGACTGATCGAATGAGCCATGTAACTCGTAACCGCGGAGGACATATGACGGATATTATATCCAGATTATAATAAAAAAAAGTGCATTCCAAAAATATTTCCATCATTTTAAGTTCTCAAGCTCTTAAAAAACACCCGATATAACAATTGGAAACGCTATAATTGCTATATTATCGTCTTATTATAACACTAGGCAATTTTTCCACTGAAATAAAAACACCTGTAATGCGATCGAAGGCTTGGTTCATCTCTACTGCTTTCGAAGGGAGAAAAGCTTATGCAGGCACGCATTCTTCTGTGTCTCAAATTTGTCCAAAGAAATGCAAACCATTCTGTAATAGAAAAATTTGAACTTTTTGTTTTTTTAGCATAGTCAAAGTCATAGTCATAGCCATCGGAATAAATATAAAAAAAAACACATATAATAAAATTAATATTTTCGCTTTATGTCATGCGCTTTTAGTTTGAAGCATTTTTATTCATCTCTATTTAAATATAAAACATGCAAATTATTTTTTGCTCTAATTAAATAAATAAGTCAAGCAAAGCTTTAAATTTATTCATACCTATGCCTATACTTCATATACTTTATATGTATTACATAAATAAATGAATTTTTAGTTGCAATGTGGTAGGTACAAATTGTAATTGTTTTCCCTAAAATGTCACAAATATTTCATTTCGTCTCTTAAATCTACAAAAGGCATAAATAGGCGAAACTTCATCGCAACGAGTATGTATGTGTGTCTTTTTTAATATACTAAAAGTATTAATACATAGATTCATTGCATTACTTCACTAAATTTGCATACGTTTTTAACTTAAACTTAAAACTGAAATCCGGGAAAAACACTTATTATAATGCATACAGTTGTGTGCATAATGATAGCAGCGCTAACGTTTTCCAAGCGTTCCTATGTTCTGTAACTAATAACTGTAGAAATTAATTTAGTTTCTAAAATGAGAATACCGAGAGAGTAGTCGAAAATATGGAAACGCAAAACGCACTATTCCAGCAGTGAAATAAACGTAAATACATTTGTCTACAAAAACAAACAAAAAAACCGGAATTTATTGTTCGTAAAAATGAATAAAACAAATTGTATCTTTCTCATTTTCGTATAAACGCATATATTGACAGATTTTATGGCTTCGGTAGTCCCTACTCAGATCAGCGGATACCCCACGGGGGCCAGAGCCAATAATCGGAATCAGTTCTGCAGGAATCATGAAGTGGATCAGCGAGTATGTATGCATATAGAGCGAAGATCCGATCTAGACCGCTGCAGAACTGCAAAGAAAAGGAAGAAAAGGCAACAGGACACAACCCAAGGTGTCAACATATGATCCCTATTGAAATCATGGCGGGCCCGTTTTGCCTGTGTTGCTTAGAGGAGGCTGATAGCACTGAGCATTTTCTCTGAGTGTCCTGCATTTGTTAGAGCACGGCTGCGATTTTGGAATCCGTAGTCATGGGAATGTGTAATATTCGTTCTCTCAAACTGGAGGATATTTTCAGATTTACCAAAGTATCTGGAACATTGTCACAGGTCTTATATTCTAGTTATCTTTTTCTTTCTGTTACTTCTCTCCTTTTCTCCTTGACTGTCTACACTTTTAATTTCCAAAGGTTGAAATACAATGCCTTGTATTCGGGTGTATTAGGAGCTATCAAATCTCTCGGTTCTTCTTGGCTCGACTTTTTTTCACATTTCATTTTCAATTTGAACCCCCACTCAAATTGTATGACAAATATTTGCATAAAATATTTTAGTGCTCTCATTTCATTCTTTTAAATGGCTTTAAGATCTTTTCTCCACAGAGGGGTGAAACCTTTAAAGTATGAACTATAAGATCCGGCTCCTCGAAGTGTAACCAACTTCAGACCGCTCGCGCGTGCATCTGCTGTCTGTTAGTTTACTAAATGACAGTCCAGAGTATTGTTTACAAGCGCGCGGAAGCATTTTGCCGTGAGTAAACGCGAAAAAAGAAAATCAGCAATGGACTTCAAACGTAATAGTGTGATTGCTTTATATTTGGCTGTAAAATCATAACCAGGAATTGTTCGTGAGCTCGAGCATCTAAAAGTAAATAAAGTTTTTGTTTATCGCACCATTACTCGCTACAATGATACTGGTAGCATCGCGAAACGTCATGGAGGGCGTTTTGATGACGCGACGTAACGTGAAATTGTTCAAAAAGTGAAGAAGCGACTTGAGCGAAATGCCCGACAAAGTGCCAATCAAATGGCGAAACAACTGAAAATATCTGAGTAAAGCAAAAGTGATTTTATTCTTAATTTTATATTATTTCCACACATTTTTTACTTTGAATTGAATAAAAGTAATTTTCCAAACTAAATTTATGACCTTTTCAATTGGTTACACTTCGAGTGCCGGACCGTGTGTAACAATTTTTTCACCGTTAAAGACCTACCGAATACTGTTTGCAAAACTCTAAAGTGTTGTCTAAGCAAAAAAAAAAAAATCCATTTTTTTCGGAAATCATAGAGAAACTGCATCGATTCTCTGTTTGTCGGCTTTGCGCTACTATTGCTATGAACACCGCTGTATTTGCATTCACTATGAGTTAATTCTCTAATTGAAATACAATATATTGTACATAAACGTATATATTTACATATAATATATAATTAAAGTGTATATGTATATGGGCGTGTGTGTGGCATGATTTAAATACATGAATATAACTTAAATTCAAATTGAAAATTATATTATGAAGTAAATACAATACTTCCTTTACAAAATTCTTCTCTCTTAAATTTAATACATTAAACGTTAAAATATCGTTTTTTTTCTCCGGGTTTGATTATCTCAGGCTTCATTTTTCAACATTTGAGATTTTACCTTCTTTAATTTTACTTATCAATACTTTCACTACTCTCAATAAGTTCCGTATTGAACATAGCTCTACAGAAGTTGAGCATACCACGCGATAGACTATTATAGCAGGCTGCTTTGTTTTTGCGCGCTATACACAAATAATAGAAGGGTATTCCGGCTACCGTAATACCGATACCAACAATGAGATTCATGGGATTACTGAAGCTTGGCAAAAGCACAAGTGTCAGGCAGCATATAATGAAGATGATGGGCAGTGCCAGATGCACCTTAATGGGTCGCGGAATGTTAGGTCTGCAAGGAAAGAGAATTTAATCAATATACTACTTAAACTCAAAGGATGAATTTTCAAAAATGTAATAGTTACTTGGTATGACGCATCCAGAGCATGCCAGCAATACTGGCCACCACTGACAGCCACAACATGGCACTAAAGTAATTAATCAGAATGTAAACATCGGCAGTGAGTAGTGTCAATAGCGACGTGATGCACTGCGTGAATTGAAAAATATAATATAATAGTCAGGCTGGTTAACATTTTGCTGAACAACGCAATTTTCCGAACTCTAAAACTTACCGAGAATATCAACGATGGTATAGGTGTTTGTTGTTTGATATGGAATAGTGTAAAAAATTTAGGCAAATGTCCTTCTTGAGCACCCGTGGCAAATAGCCGCGCCGAGGTGAAGAGCACTCCGTTAACGCCACCAAAAGTGCTCAGCGCCACAAATATGGGCACCATGAAGGCGAGCGGCCCGAAAACACGATTGCCGAATGTAACCGCTACGGCCAGCGAACTGAGCATTTCGGTTTTTGACACTACGACAAAATAGGCTAAATTCACTAACACATATATGCCAGTGACCAGAGGCATGGCAATCCAAATAGCACGTGGAAGATTTCTAGAAGAGAAGAAGAAATAAATATTTAAGAGCGATTTTTTTTTTAATAAAAAACGAGCAATTAAATGTAATAGACTCAGACGCGCGGCCAAGATTTTTTTGGGAGTTACATTTTGTATAAAATTCTCTCATAAATACCTACAATTATATGAAATATGATAAGTGAATATTTATTTATAAAATGCATATTCAGGTGCATGCAAAACTACTTTTGAGCAAATAAAGATAAAGTAAAACAATTTAATATTTCTAAAAAAAAGTAATGATATAATATTTTTTAAAGAAACCAAATTAAATCCAAGTCTCAAGGGCGCAAATAAAAACATTTAGTTTCTTGAAAAGAAAAAAAAAGAAACAATTTAATTGGATTTTCGACTCGACTCGTATTTTCAGCAAATGTTTCTAAAATACTTTCCATGCGCTGTCCATCGTGACACATTTTGAGTCGACGAAGTAATGAAAGTGGTATTTCATTCTAGCAAGTTGCTATGGAAAGAGTTGCTACAATACTCATAGTTAATGAATGGCGCAAAATTAATCCTCCAATTTTGGTTTTGAGTAATGGAAATCTTTATTTTGACCTTTGAGCGCTCCAATGCTTATCTGTTTAAATGCTGCAGTTGTCAAGTTCACAAGTGTCAAATATGATTGACGTACGACGCCATTTGCAAAAATTATAAATCTTCTAATAGGGTGATTAATTTTGCGCCACCTTGTATAATGTATTGATAAAATCCCATTTTGAACACATTAAAATTCACCATTCAAAATGAAGATTTCTATCACTCAACATAAGTTTATTTATTTATTTATTAAAAAGTTCTTAAAAACAAAATTGAATGGCTAATTGCAATGCAAACATATAATTCTTTTATAACATTTATAGCAGCTATTTCTGATGCATTTATATTACCTTTATTTTTTTCTTACTTCTCTTGGGTTCCCAATTCTATTTTCTTCTAAAGCCCATTGGGTATAAAGAATGCTTTTTATCTGTTTCCAAATTTCCTTACAAAAGAGTTCACCAAGCCCTTCAAAGAAATATCTAATGAGTCATCTGACTAAATATAATACTCGCAATACTCCTGCCGAAGAGTGACCAGAACAACGTTCTACTTCCCATATACTCGTAAACGGCTGAAAAGCAAGCGGCTGATAAACGAATTTCCTACATACTGAGATTGAGTAACCATTTTATGTATTTGCTGTTTATTTTTGATGAAAAATTGACTCGGCATGGGTTGATAAGCGCCGTGTTTAACACTATCAAAATCATGTCGACAAGTTTAATGTGCATAACGTTGTGAAGTTCAAGGCTAACTCTCGTATCTAATAATGTTGCCTAACTGACCTTACTCATACATGAAAGGACTACCATATAGCTAAAAAGTACAACTAAATAGTGCTCGTTGCAATTGAAATCTCTTAGGTGTGCTGCTTGACCATTTAACCCACATTGCAGAAGCTGGGGGGGGGCCTTTCAGAGAAGGAAAATGTTGAGCATTTTCTCTGTAAATGCCTGGATTTGGCAGCTAGGGTGCAGATTTTTTCGACAGCCTTGTGCGGTGCGCCAAACTAAATCCCATCAATTTGATCCATTGCATTAACAGCTCTGGCTAGCTGTAGATATCTGCCTTTTGGAGGACCCATCATGGTATTAAAACAGCGCTTTACTGCTTCTGGGGAGTGCCAGACTAGTACTCCAAACCATTTACCTACCTACCTACTTCAACAGGCGATTTAAATGCACTGAAGATGAATAACGAAATATTTTTGCACACCAAAAACGCCGGTAAATTCTGAAAGGATATTTCGTAAAGATGAAATAAAAATATAAATATAAATAGAATAATAGATAGGGTGAAATGAAAACGATTGAATACTTGTTTAGAATCTGATTATCTCGTAAATTATTTGTCGCTTATTTATCAATTGTTTATCGTTGATTAATGAACAGCTTTAGGCAAATATTGATGTATTCACCATTGACAGTTTCAAAACCGGCAGAACTCGACTATAGAAATGCGGTCATATCTTCAAACTTGAATTAAAACTGATTGTGGTGCAAAGTAAATCGATTTCGTGCGAATTACTAGCAATGTTTGAGTAGAGAGAATATAGAAATGTTCATACACTGACTCTTTCTACATAGAGCCTATAGTGGAAACTGACTTCTTGAAGAGTACATTTGGCTACAGTAGCCTATCCAGTTAGTGCAAGCGCTAATTACTCAAGAAGAAATCAAATTTTTCTGTAAATAATAAAAAAATATACATACCATAAGACATTTCTTCGTAGTTGTAGTAGGTACATGCAAATATGTACATGTGCCATTATGCAGAAGTGTGTTTCATTTAAATAATTATTCATCCAACAGTGCATAAATTTTATCTGACAAGACAAATACGCAGATATCCATTTGCCCACACACTTCTTCGGAATAAGTAATATCAAATGGGCTCTCATGAATTGCAAATCACTACTGCTCAACAAGTGTCAAGTGCACACGCATACACACATATATTGATTATATAGCTGGGTGAGAATTTTACTACAGGGTCTGTGGGATTAATGCGGTATACCTTTTTTTGCTTATCAGATTCCATAAGGTAAAAAAGTTAGAATATGATTAGGTAAATAAAAACACAAACGCTAAATGAACAAAAAACAGATCGCATTCATTTATTTTAATTTATTTCCTATTGCATATCTCACGTTAAAAAGCGACATATACACCGCCCGATACATATTTGCTCACTTGAGCAAGACCTAAGTGCGTATGCTAAAAGTAGAGCTAAAAAATTATATCCGTGCCTGGCATTTCTCTAGACCCATTCGTTTGCGTTTTTTAAACGCAAAACTGTTATTAATTTACATACGAGTATATTATCATACGATTCACACTGCAAAAACTATTCACAATGATTATAAACAAAAGACTAATAGGCCACGCAGAAAAAGTTCTTCCGGAGTATCAATGCGGGTTTCGATTTGTGAATGCGGATAAAATTTGTTCACTCAAACATAAATTTTTTGAGCAGAATATTGGCTTGCGCATGCTGTTTATTGATTTTAAGTAAGTAAGTGGCCATCCCACAATATTTCATAAATGTAAAATCCCAGACAAACTAACCAGAATAGTGATGTTGACTTTGAAATAAACTGTATCGAAAGTTGTGATACAAGACAATAACTCTGAATCCTTCAGAATTAAAACTGGAGTAAGACAAGGGGATACGCTCTCATCAACAATCTTCAATCTCATCAATCAATATATGCCTCCGATGAAATAAGTGACGCAAAAAGGACTGGACTTATATTAGACAAAACTACTCAATTTTTCCCATACGCGGATGACATAGCAATTTTCAGCAAAAAAATCCACGCCCTATCCAAAACCTTCCCGGATATTGAAATTGCACCTGGTAGAATTGGCCTTTAAATCAACGAAGATAAGTCGAAATATATGATGATGTCCAGAAAAAATAAACCATCAGCAGACAAATATCAGGAATCCTTTACCTACTTAAGCCTAAAACTGAGTGCAGACAATTCCACAAGCCTCACCATCGATGAGAGAATCCAAGCAGCTAACTAACAGATCGTACGTGTCACTAACGAAACTCTTCAAATCGAAACTACTAAGCAGACAATGCAAATTGTTTCTGTACAAAACATTATTAGACCAGTCTTATGCTATGGAACAGAATCACGGACCTAATTTAAGCAAATAAAGCAAAACTGCAAACATTCGAACGAAAAACACTTAAAAAAAATTTGGGAGCAATCGAAGATCACGCGTAGAAGAAAATTGTAGAAGCCAGAGTTTTCAACACCAGAGCAAGAATAAGACCAAAAACAAGATGGACCGACGAACTAGAAGAGGACGTCAATAAACTTGGAATAAGGAACTGGAAAAAAGTCGGAGATGTATGGATGACCCACGTGCAGCAGGCCAAAACTCACAAAGAGGTGTAGTGCCAGAAGCTGATACTGATGATGATCATACAATTAAAAAAAAAAAAAAAATTCCTGAGTTAAAATTGCAAACATATCCTTTTCCAAATATAAAAAACTAAATTTATCTAAAAAAAACCGGGTATTTTTTGCTAGCCGTATTTTCAAAATGTATAGGTCTTCCTCATGTGTACACGCAAAAATTGACTTTTATCGGGCGGTGTAATATTACACATACTATTTGTATATTTCGAAACTCCCATCCGCCTTAAGTTTCATTTTAAGGTAACTTTAAAATAAAAGTCAAAATGTTCCAATGTTATTCCAATGTCCAAATGCTCCAATGAGAGTATTTCAAGAATGCAAAAAAAAAGTTTTCCTCACCCTGTAGAAACCGATGAAACAGCTTTTTCGCGTACTTGTAAGCACATACATTCATATTAGGGGTGCCAATTTTCGAGATTTTAGTGATCCCGAAATTTTCAGGATCTTATGTTGTATATTCGGGATCCCGTGACTGTCGCAGAATTAAAATGTTTAAGATTTTGTCAATATTTATTGCTAAAAACTGTAATACATATGAACTCAGACTGCTTTAGTATTTCAGATCAAACCATTACAAAAAAGAAGTATAATTTTTAACATCCATAAATTTATTAATGCAATTTATTACACTTATTTATAAACTAAAAAAACACCCATAAAATTCTACAAACTTAAGTCTTCAGTATTTTATAATAAAGTTTTTGTGCCCCAAATATAAATAAAGGGTCTTTTAAAAGCAACGCCCAGATGTTTCTTCAGAATATTTCACGATTTTTATTCAAAATACAGCGCTTAACAATTCCATTTGAAAAATTACATCACTCAAATGTCCACGTCTACAGGTAAAAACCACCAAACGGTCGATTCATGAATGCCTAATTGTTCAGAACGTTGATATATCGGTTTTGAAAGTTGTTCAGCACACTTTGTGCTCCAGCAGCAATATTCTTAACAGAACGTATAGTTTCAGTTTTTGGTCTGCCAGTCCTTTTTCTATCCTCGAAAGAACCAGTTTCTTGAAATATTTTCACCAACCTTTGAATTGTCTACTTATTCGAATGATTATTTCTACCAAAAAAATCACGAGTTTTGCGATATGTATGTTTTTCATAAAGTTCGACCATTTTCATAAAAAGTTTCAATAATTTTAACGCTTTGTTCTATCATAGAAAATTGTACTAAATTGTCTACTTAAATGTCGAAAAGGACATGGAAAAAAGGTATTAGAAAAGGTTTAGGAATTATTCACTACTGACATCTAGACGTCAATTTTGAAAGGCCCTATATATTAGGTGCAGGAGCAACGGCCCAGGTAAAATTATGTTGAATCACTGTTTTAAATTCATTAATTCAACAATGACCTCCAGTGTATTTAAATGGTCATCAAATTCCTACTAGCGACACAGTCAAGTACTTGGGAATGCATCTTGATCGACGCCTCACATGGAAAAATCATATTAAAGCTAAGCATAAACAGCTTAAAAATAAAACCAAAAGAATGTACTGGCTACTTGGGGGCAAATCTCAACTTAGTCTAGAAAACAAGGTTAGATTGTATAAAGCTATATTGAAGCCTATATGGACCTACGGTATACAGCTTTGGGGAACTGCTAGTAAGTCTAATGTAGAGATTTTGCAGCGCTACCAGTCAAAGACCTTGCGAACACTTGTCAATGCACCTTGGTTTATCACAAACGAAGCCATACACATGGATCTAGGTATTCCATTTGTTAAGAGAGAAATCTCAGTATATTCTAAGAGATACATTGAAAGATTGTCAAATCATGTAAACACAAATGCTATTTGCTTGTTGGACACAACCAATGAAATTAGACGATTAAAGCGCAATCATGTCTTAGACTTGCCATTCCTTTAAATTTGTCAATTTAATAATAATAATAAAAAAACAAAAAACAAAAAAAAAAACAGAGCTAAATATGAAATTTTTAAAATGCTCCAATGAATTTTAAAATTGTAATATAAGTTATACATGAAGTATATTAAGTTATACAATTTTCGAGTAAAAATTAAATGTAATAACATAAAATATGCATAAGAATTGTAAAAAGAAAAAATTCTATAGTTTTCTATGTAGTTTTGCACCAGTGTAAATACTATGCTGTCATTAGGTAATAAGATCTCTTTTGCTGAATATCTGTATTCTAAGATAGATTGCAAATAAAGTATTTCCATTTAAAAAAAAAAA
Organism: Anastrepha ludens; assembly: GCF_028408465.1. Taxonomy (NCBI): domain Eukaryota; kingdom Metazoa; phylum Arthropoda; class Insecta; order Diptera; family Tephritidae; genus Anastrepha; species Anastrepha ludens. The sequence continues at coordinate 70,933,376 of NC_071501.1, forward strand.
AAATCATATTAAATATATTTAATTCTCAAGTGCATAGGCATGTACATAAAATTTCTAATACAATAAAAAAATATATGCATACGTGCAAAAGCCGAATTATTTAAATATAAAAATCTGATGTAAAAAACGATACTCAACAATCCGGGGATTTACGGAATTCAAGAAAAGTAGTAATCCCGAAGTCCCGGTATTAGCATCCCTAATACATATTTACAAATGCATGCAATATCTTTTAAAATCAACTGGTGGCAAATGAATGAAAGCAGGCAAACTCATACATACATATATTACATAAATACATACACTTAGACTCTCCATACAAAATAAATGGCCTTCAAGCTTTGTTAAATGTTCTCTTCCCGCAAACGCACAACCGCACGTACGCACGCACATTTTAATGTGAACATCGGAAGAGTGTTTCTGATGATTTCACTTTTATATGCAATGAAGCCACTTGAGCTTGATTCAATAAAAAAATTGCAAAAAATAAATAGACTGCAAACAGGATGAGAAGAACACGAAGATGCTTTCAAAGGAATTGTTCGAATGACGCAAGCGTTTAAGTTACACCACTTTAAGAAATTTAAGTTAAGATGAAAGTTTGAGAGAAATAATTGGTTTTCTTAACCTAAACAAGTTTTCAAGTGGGCCTCCCAAAGTACACTTTTGAATTTTTATATATCACTGGCCAATTTTGAAAGTTAGAAATATTGTCACGCATGCATTTACGTTAATTTGTATTTTTCGACGAGTTATTCGTAAACAAATTTTCATGCAGACTTTTTTATACTTTTTGTAATTTTTCAGCAAAAATTCATTCGAATCTTATCATTTTTTCACAGCAATTAGAAACTTATCAAGCCGGCATCTTATAACACGGTTTCGCTATAACACGATAAGAAAATTGCAAGAACCTTTGTAACGCTGTACTTCTGGAACTGCGGCGGAATTTTAATTCTGGGGAAATTTTTTTTTCATCTCCGTGGCCTGAAAACAAAAATGTCCCACGCTTTTGGTCGGCAGTCTGAGTCGAGCCGCGGTGTGTTAAATAACAACTTTTTAACATTAAGTTTCAGTCCGAAGCCATGGCAGGAAAAATAAAAAAACAGCGTTCAAAGAAAATTTATTTCTTTAAAAGTAAATCTACAGATATTGGATCGTCTTTTGAAAGAAGAAAAAGCATCTCACATTGGAAAAAGCCTTAATTTGAATGAAGCAACAGTCCGGACTATCAAAAAAAAAAATTAAAAAGAAGTAAGAACTGCAGTTGCTGCAGGATCATTGAAATCGGAAAATCATGCAGCTCGCCTCCGTGCGTCAATAATTGAGAAAACGGAAAAAGCACTCAGCATTTGGATTGATGGTTACTGGCGAAAAAAATTCCATTAGATGGCAATATCATGATACTAAAAATTTTAGAAACATCTTAAAGAACAAGAAGAATCCTCTGTCAACCCAGATTTTGTAACAACTAAAAGTTGGTTCGAAAAATTCAAAAAGCCTTTTGTAATTCAAAGCAAAAAAATCCAAGGAGAATATGCATCGGCTGATCATGATTCCGCTAGGACGTATCCAGAAAAAATTAAAAACATTATAGAACAGGAAGGATAAACAGCAGATGAAGTTTTCAATGCCGATGAAACTGGGCTTTGGAAAAAGAAAAAACAGCACCCGGATTTAAGATGTCTAAAGACCGTCTAACGCTCCTTTTGTGCAGTAGATAAAAACACCTTACCGGTATATTGGAAATCAAATCCAAGAGCTTGGGTAACTGGAAATTTATATCAAGATTGGTTTTTAAATTGTTTTGTGCTAGACGTTGAACGTTATTGAAGGCTAATTTGAGCTTCAAAATGCTATTACCATTATATGTATAATGCTCCATGTTACCCACAAGATTTGAATCATCCCAACTTTAAAATACTGTTCTTACCACCTAACACTACATCGTTGATCCAACCATTGGATCAAGGTATCATTTATACCTTTAAAACGAGCTTTATAGTGGATTTTAGACTTAACCGACGCAAAATCAATTAATCTAAGGGAAGCTTGGAATCAAGCACTCTATCGACATCATATCTTTGTCGCTGAAAGAACTGGAAACATCAACGTTAAATGCGTGTTGGAAAAAATATGGTTATCTTCAGTTGAAATAGAAAACGTGCCTGAAACGTCAGAAAATGAAATTGGTGGCATATTAGAACTTGCTAAATCAATCGGAAGCGAAGGTTTTGTGGATATGGCTATTGAGAACGTTCAAGATTGGAAGGAGAAGTTGACGAAGCGGATTTGATGAAAATGGCATCCGAAGCTGTAAATCAAATCGATTCCGAGTACACTGATGAAGATTGTGCAGTTAATAATTTAACATTAAAAAAATTAAAAGAAGGCCTAAGCTTGGCTGAAATTCTCGAGTCATTTTTTTGTTTTTTTGAATGCAGATCCTTCTAATGAATGATCTGGTAAGAACCAGCAACCAAAGTACAATTACAGACTTTTTTTAAAGAGAAAAAGATGCAAGAACGTTAATTGAAGAAAAAAGTTGCGAATGTGAAGGCGATATGAAGGATTCTGTGTAAACACAAAAAAAAAACGTTCCCAACTGATTATAGTGAGCACTGACGACGAAGAAATTTATGAAATTAGAGTTGTGTTAAATAAAAATAATATATTTTTGAACACACATTTATATTTTTAATAAAAATTAAGTTGTTTATGTAGAATTAAGAAAAAATGTTTTTAATAAGTTTTGGGAACATAACCCCGTTTTTGTACTGGCTCTGGGTCTCATACAACACGGCTTTTTCTAGAAACCTATGTACCGAGTTGCAGGAGGGTTACCTGTAGTTAGTTTGCGAAATGTCGGAAAATATTTGGTTGTTAAAGGTTAAGTTAAAGTTTAAGCTCGTTGGCAAGGTGACATTTCACACTAAGAAGTCCTTTTGCTGATTTTGATTTGTTCCATTCAGTTTTGAGTTACAGGGTGTTAACAATGGAAGTCAACAAAGAGAAAATTCGGTATATTTTACAGTTTTTCTTTAATGAAGGCGAAAGTACAATACTTTTTTTCCTGGTTCACTCCTCTCGGAAGCATACGGCCTCGACAAGACTTGTCTTGCGTTGGTTTCGTTAATCTATTTGATGTTTGTGAATGTTGTTTATAGTGCCGTTCAGGCATTTTTGGTGTTAAGGAAAATATCGATTAAAATCCCAGAAATAATCGAAGTTGACTGACATGTTAGTAGTCATATTACTATAAAAAATTATTAAAAAAAAAACAATTGAATTTTTTACCAACTTCTCGTACACTTACAAAACAAATTCAAAAAACAACAGGAAAACTACTACACCTTTGAACGAGAAAGTATTTATAGTGATGCTAGCTCCCTTAGATATGTACAAGATGACCAAAAGCAATCATCCAATGTTGTTATTGAGTAACTAATTTACCAAATAAAAAAAAAGGACTTTGAAGGTAATCTTTATTTTGATCTTTGCGCGCTCCACTGATTTTCTGTTTGTATACTGCAGCTGTCTAGTTCCCAAGGGTCAAATATGATTGCCCTACGAAGCCATTTGCAAAAATATAAATCTTCTCATAGAGTGATTAATTTTGCGCCACCTTGTACATTTAAATTAAATCTGTGATCGATGAAAAACATTTGAAATGAGCTCTGGCTAGTGCGCATCACCTGCCAATGTGAGCGCGATCATGTGGCATATGGACGGCGCAGCGCGTAAGTAGAGATGTACTCTAGTACGCTCTTTTTATGAATGAAAGTAATTTGATCGTAAAAATATGAGCACGAACTTATGAATGCATTTGTTCTTGTTGTACTATACAATATTTCAGACTTTTCAGCGCCGACGCTACTAACGCATCTGCTGCTGCATCAACGCCTAGGAATGTATTTTGTTTTTGCATTCGCAAGGTGTCTAATTTCAGTACTACGGACTACGTGGCAGCTTTTGACTACTACCCACGAATTTTTTTATTATCACTATCTTCTTTAACTGAAAAAGAACCGTTACGCCATTTTTTGTGTTAATTGCGTCGTTTGCATCGCTTGCACATTACTAAGACTGTCGCTATTTTTGCAATAAATATAAAATTTTGTGGTGTTTTAATTGAAGTTGTGTCTCTTTATCTAAAAAACTTGGGTAGATAAAGAGGCAAAATTCGAGATAATACCACTAGCGGAATGAAGAAATTTCAGTGAAACAGTCATAATTCAAAATTATCTTTTATTTCCTCAGCCAAAGTATAAAATCAATAATTCTTTAACAAAACTTTCTTTCCAGAAGGTCTTCTTCTTTATGGAATGCAAATTGACCATAATACTACCCTGATCAAAAAGTTCCAGGCGCAATCGCCAGGTGACGCTCTAAGTCAACAGATTTGAGTTCGGCTTTTTTTTTTTGGTAGATTGCCACATCTTTTCATGTACTTTCAATGATGCAAAAAACGTAGAAATGTTTGGAAACTATTTTGGTAATAATACTCTAAAGAAAAGAACCGTTTACGTGTAGCATGAACGCTTCAGAGAAGATCGTGAGTACATCGATAAAGTGAAAAAAATTGATCAATAACCACAAATTAACCATCAGAGAGTTACCTGAAGACTTAGCATTACTTATGGACTCGGTGAGGACATTGTAGTTTATTATTTGGGCTTGCGCCGTGTCGGGGCAAAGTTGGACCCAAAGGGACCGTGTTGATATCGTCAAAGTCATAATTTCGAGACTCAATCCTACCCAACAATCACCAACCGCATCATTACTGGAGACGAGACGTGGGTTTATGAGTACGACAAGCAATCTAGACAACAGGTGAGTGAGTGGAGAGTTCTGAATCAACCAATATAAAAAACCAACTCTCTTCTTCATCTTTATTTTAGGATTAAATCCTGTTTTACAACAATTTACCTATTAAAAATGCATAAAACATATAATAAATATCTGTACTATATTAAAATCATGTATCGGTTGAGCTTGAAGTCCAACATTCTCGCCATCTCTTTGGAGGTCAACCAGGGCGTCTTGAAGTTTTTGTATTTTCTATCAGCCTTGATCGGTCATTCTCTGTACATTCTTATACCATTCCTTCCACCTCTTTCTGCTCCACCTGATAACATCTTGTACGTGGCATATTTGTCGTATCTCTCCATTGTGCATCAAGTGACGGGGATTAATGGCTACTACTGCGGGGAGTGTGTGCATTTCGGTTCTTGATACTGGCTGCTCGGTTGTTTTCATATAGTATTTCAGTATATGCCTCACGCATGTTTTGTATATTCTGACATTGCCTTTAGTGCTGAGGTATTTATTGCGCCATATAGTATCCCTAAGACATCCTGCCACTCTGTTTGTAAGTAAGGTCTTTAAAAGAAGTAATTATCACTCCGAGGTAGTTGAACTCCATAACGTGCTCAATTGGTGCCCCATACGCCACAAGCTTGCATCTTAAAGGATGTCTTGAGATCGTAAGCGATTTAAAGAAGAATTTGACCAAGAACTAAACGAATACCATCCAACAGCCATCAAATTCACCTGACAGGTCTCTCTGCGATTTTTTCTGTTTGATCGAGTCAAAAAGCCACAACGGGGAACGCGCTTTAAAAGCCGAAAGGAAGTAATGCAGCTAATTAAATACTTAAAATATCACATCCATACATGCATACTCATTCATTTGAATGATACCACAGAAATAATTCAAAAGCACATGCAAAATGCTGACGATAACAAGATAAGATGAGAAAATGTCCAATTCTAAATAAAAGTGTACCTGCTGTTATTTCATTTTGCTCACCACAAAATCACGGCATTTTACATTTTTAAGCTAACGCCATGCCTAATTAGCATGCCTATGCTCTGCTATGTTAACTCAGCAATGTTGGTAAATAATATCCCCATCCGTTCTTGAAGCTTTGCTATCAAATCAAAGTTCTCTGGGTCGTGAATTTCCCATCCGAGTTGTGTTAGCGAAGGGCGCCGAGAACTGTACGTTCTTGCCTATACATATACATATTAGGTACATATTTTTGCTGTTTTGATGTCTTCATATAAATGGAACTGCTGGTCGGCAGCTAGACCATGTGCCATCAATCGGAACAGGTGATAATCGGACGGCGCAATATCTTGAGAATATGGTGGGTGGGGTAGGATTTCCCATTTCAGTGTTTCCAGGTAGGTTTTAATGGTTTTGGCAACGTGAGGCTGAGCATTGGCATGCTGTGGAATCACTTTTTAATGCCTCTCCGCATATTGCGGACGCTTCTCGCGCAGTGCTCGGCTCAATCGCATCAATTGATCCCCAGTGTTGGTTTCGCTTGGTTTTAACAGTTTATAATAAATAACACCAACTTGCTCCCACCAAATACATAGCATAACCTTCTCAGCGTGAATATTCGGCCGAGACGACGAGGTAGAAGCATGACCGGGCAGTCCCCATGACTTTCTTTTCTTTGGATTGCTGCAATGAATCCATTTTTCCTCACCCGTCACGATGCGATGAAGAAACCCCTGCCTTGCCACTGGAGCAGTTGTTCACAGGCGAAAAAACGACGTTCAACATCCCTTGGTTTTAACTCATAAGGAACCCAAGTTCCCTGTTTCTGAATCGTTCCCAAAGCATGCAATCGCTTGGAAATGGATTTGCGGGTAGCTCCTAATACTGAAGCAAGCTCTTCTTGCGTTTGACACGGATCCTCATTGAGCAATGCCACCATTTGGCCTTCCTTAACGCGGACGGTCGTCAAAATGAAAATCACCATCTTTGAAGCGACGAAATCAATCTCGGCACGTTGTTTCTTTTTAAAGCAGCATCTCCATAAACTTTTTCTAGCTCTCGATGCGCTTCAGCCGCCGTTTTTTTCGAATGTAAGAGGAAAATCAACACTTCCCGCAAATGACGATTATTCGGCACAAAATCAGACATTTTCAAAAAATCAAACGTATATGATACCAAAACTAAATCACTTATGTGTCGCAGCAGTTTGCTTACCATATGTTTAAACTTGGTTTATGACGTTTAGGTTATGTTAGAATCGACTAGTACACACTGCTGGCGGCATTTATCGACAGTGGGAACTTAGTTGCACACCTAATATATTCAATGCTCTCTAAGCTATGAAAAATCTTCAGTGTTGGAGAGTTTTGTTTCGGGTGTTTTTCTTAGCTGTATGAGAACTATCGATGTCGATAACTTTGGTTTGACAGCTAAGAATAGCAAACTGTGTTGACATTTCTGTCCAGTAAAGTTGGACAAGTCATCGTGAATCGTTTGACCGCTGAACAACGCTTCCAAACTGTGGAAATTATTTTGAAAAAAAAAATGTGTTCGCAAACCACTGGGCATTATTTCTTTCGAAATGAGAAAGGCGCTGTCGTTGCGGTGAATGAATTTGTAACTAATAGCCGCGGCGAACATATGCCGGATATTATATTCAATAAATAGGTTAGGTCAGGTTATACTGGCTGGACGAAGCCACGCAGAGACCATTTTGGTCCAAAGCGATACCAGATCGGGGTCCTTTTTTAGCAAAAGTATGCATCCTCAAGATGCGCACACTGTTGACGAATTTTACAAGTCACTCAAACTCCAGTTCAGGGATAGATTCTAGCCTTTCAAAACTGAAAGCACCCAGGTAGCACAGTCTAGTTTTCGAGAGAGCCGCACAGTGGGCTAGATAATGCTCCAGGGTTTCTCTTGTACCCGGCTCATTACATTTCCTTCACGCGTCAAAAAATAAATACCGTGAAATTATCTACCAGATTACAGTACAAAAAAAATTCATTCCAACAATATTTCTGTTTTGTATTAGCATTTTAAATTCCAAGCTCTTAAAACAACACCCGATAGTTTTCGGGCCATCAAATTACACTGTGCAACAAATTCAGGTTAGCAAAAATTAGGTCCATTCTGAGAGTGGCGGGTGAAAATAGAGGCGAAATTAGAAGACCCGTATCGCGCCGTTTTTTTATGTTAGCTCGAATTTTTTTTTAATCGGCCTTCGAAGTTCGAAATCGGAGCCGATTTTCAGTATATTGTTTCATAAGTACCACAAAAATTTTCGAAATCAATTTTTTCAAAAATTGTAATTGTTGCACAGGTCTCTAGCAATAACTTGGCTTTTACAGATCGAAAAAATATCAATTAGTCGACGAGTTATAGCCAAAAAACCATATAAACAATTTTGCTCCGATTTCGAACTTCGAATGCCGATTAAAAAAAAATGCGAACCAACATAAAAAAACGGCGCGATACGGGTCTTCTAATTTCGCCTCTATTTTCACCCGCCACTCTCAGAATGGACCTAATTTTTGCTAACCTGAATTTGTTCCACAGTGTTATCTTAGTTATGCTATTCATACAAATTTTATATTTTTTAATCGATTTTTAGAAGATTCTTTAACTTACTTGTATGGATCCTGCAACTCCTCCGTCACAAAGTTCAAATAATTCCAGCCGCCAAATGCAAAGAGACCCGAATAAAAGGCAAACCCAATATTGCCCGCATCGTAATTACCCTCCCAGGCGTTTTCGAAATTCTCAAGACGGCCCATCAGCAAATAGTAGAGGCCAGCCAAAATGATCATTATTAGCGCCAAGAGTTTGCCGGCAGTAAAGATGTCCTGCACTTTCATAGACCATTTCACGGATAAACAATTAATGGCAGTGAGCAAACCTAAAGAAACAAGTAATTACTACTATAATTGATTTATTTACAAAATATTTAGTGTTGAATTACTATTAGAGATAAGAAAATAAACAAAAACGACTTATTTACGCTGACGAGTAGAAAAGTAGTAAAACAGTGTTCAGCCAAATATAATATTTGCATAATTGCCAATGTAAAGTGACAATTTTAAATACACTTTATGCCCACACGTGTACGGTAGTGTGTGTGCTTTCGTAGCGGTAATTTGTAAAATTAGTAAAATAAATTATTGCATTTCTTTATCAGCGTAAACAATTCATTCGCGAAATGTATAGCATGCACACTTCTCCTGCCTCTCAGCTTCAGTACTTACACAAACAAATGGCAGCTAAAATTTTTACAGCCGATTCGGGCGGGGAACAGTCTTCGAAAAATGGTTTTGCTGCATATTGTGCAAATGTCAAGGCGACGATTGTCTGGAAATATGAATAACATGGGAAATATAAAAACAATAAAAAATTTATTATAGCAACAGTTTTGTATTTAAAGCACACATTTCACTGTGAAATAATTGAGTAGTTTGTTTATCAAATGAGGTGTCAAATATTACAGAAAAAATTTTATAATCTAAAATACCTACATACGAGTATGTATGTACATATGTACATGTGTACGTAATTTGTGCAGCCATGTACAGAATAATAGTGCACTTATAATAGACAACATTAAGCCGTATTTTATTTCAGACTTATGCAACACAAATGTTTATTCACATGGAAAATCTTATGTAATTAAACTTTTAAACCCCATAAATTAGTTCGGTCCAATAATGATTTTTACACAAATATAGCTAAGATGCAACAAATGTATCTAAATCAGTTAAAGCAACATTAGTGACGCACACGGGAGCATGGTTCCATTTGTCGATTCTTCTGCATATGGTCTAAGAAACTCACAACTCCAGGCTTCGCTCAAGTATCCCCTGGGTAGCTTCTGATCATCCGTTCGAGAGCGATCTAATGTGAGAAGGCGAAGCAATCCAGGATAGCTGGTTGTGCGAAAACAAAGCCTCAGGTTAGAACTGCCTAAACTGATAACGACCACTGCGAACGAACTAAGGATTACGATTTAAAGGCATGAACCTGAAATGTCCGGTTCCTTAATAGGAAAGGTTCCTCTGCCCGGCTGGGCCTGCTGACGGTTGGTTTCGTCATCCACTGGAAGACGTCTGCCTTCAGTAATCAAATCAGTCGGCATGAAAAGATGAGGTCAAAATGACCCCTGGCTCCCGGACTGTAAGGTTCATGCATCAGCTCCGATGCCAAATATGGTCCGATGAAAGCACGCCTGCCGATCGGAATTTAAGTGTGCTCTGCTCAATCCAAAAGAGAGGTGATCCTGCAATCTGTGTCTATTGACGCGGAATTAGTCTTCTAAATAACCAACTGATTGGACCTTATCTATGTGGCTTTAGACCTGAAAAATAATCAATTGATCAGATATTCACAATGGACCAAGTCTTAGAAAATACCCATGAAAGGAGATTTGACACACTCCATCTCTTAGTCGACTTCAAAACTGCATTCGACAGTATGAAAAGGAGTTACCTATGATATGCCGCGATGTCTGAATTTGGTATCCCCGCACAACTAATACGGCTATGCAAGATGGCGTTGCTCAATACCAACGGCGCCGTCAGAATTGGGAAGGACCTCTCCCAGCCATCTGACACCAAACGAAATAGTGACTCGGAAAATAAGTGACTGCTCATTTGGTGAAAACTTGAATTACTTAAAATGTTCGTCGTTTTTCAATTTCGACTTCTAGGTCTTAACTGAGGAATATACCACCAGTGGCAAAGGGGCTTGAAAGCTTCCAAGCATTTAGATGAGGATCAAATTTCTCCTTTTTTTCTGAAGCGATGTGGGTTATCTATTTCTGAGCCATTCCAACTGATTATTAAGCTATCTCTCAAACTCGGCTGTTGCTTGGATGAGTGGAAGCTTATTTTGGCAGCATAATTTTTATTTTTTTATTTAAATTCAAGAAAAAAAATCAGATCGAGTTTGTTTATCAATATTTGAAAATTAATATAAATTCAGGTGTTAAGAATGGAACAAGAATAATCAAATTCCTTATTTTGATATATAATTAACCTACATTATATCTGTTGAACGCTGTTAAAAAATAGTTTACCTAATAATAACTTTTTTTTACATATCCATTACCTCCTACTGTGCGCCATAGGCGATTGGGTTTGTGCGTGACTATCATTCGGCATAAAACACTGCAAATCTGACTCAGCTGTGTACCCAAACAAGTTCAAATACTGAATCTTCCAGAGTAAAACTTAGTTTGAAAATTCACCACCGCCAAACTCGAACTGAAAAACTGCCTTTGGCTGCCAGCAGCATGCTTCCAGATACATCTCTGCTATTAATAGGCATCAAATTGAAACCATTTTCCATTCGGAAACAGCACAAAGTCCTTTGACTGCCTTTTTTGTTTTCAAATTTAAAGAAATTACCCAAACTAGTTAAGTAATATTTGTACCAGCATTTGATTTTCCGCAATATTGATACTCCCCCAATTCAATAAAATATAATAACATATTTAAGAACAATAATCCCAAAATTCTCAAAAAATGTTTTTTTTTTATCGAAAAGTAGCCCATTTTTTTGTTCTTAGCTGCATATACAAACATACAAATACATAAACGTATATAAACTTAAGCGCCGTTTATTATGCATACAAATGTAATTAAATTCATACTAATGTTTGAAAATAATGGAACAATCTTTAATATATGCACATTTACTGATAGTTGTAAACTTGACACGTTTTTCAGCTTTAAAATAATAAAATTCTTTGCATTGTGTATGCATAAATATATTCCTAGTAATTAAAAACGAAATATAAAAATATAGTATTTTATTAAGCGAATTCCACTACAGCCAATTGATTTTAGTCTTTTGCATCAAACTGGTTTTTATCCCTCAATGCTTTGTAATTCATATTTCGTATTTTTCATAGAGGTATTTAGAAAAGTTAAAATCTGTATTAATTAGCGGGCAGTTTGTCACATTAGAATTCAGCAATTGCTGCCCCGCTAATCTTGACCTACTGAACTGCGAAAACGAAAGGAAGCTGAGAAGCAATTATCGGCAAATTTAGTTTGTGACAGGGGCTGAGGGGCTGATTGTTAAAAGGAGGGATTGTAAGTGTGTACTTCTTAGTGGGCGCGTGTTTAATTATTGAACTCTGAAGCTCTAAAACTCTAAATCTGTGTGTACAAGTAGTCCAAGCAGGTTGGCCTAGAAGGTTGCCACAGGCAGTGATTAACCTTTTACAGGGTTTGATTGAAAAGTAATGAGCCTTCCCGCGTGGAGCGTCTGCCAAACGATCAACCGAATCGGCTGGTGGGGGAAAATGATTGTTGGATCTTCCTCTTCCACTAGAAACCGGTCCCCGTTCGCTGGCAACAGCGGTGCACTCAACATCGCTCCGCGCGTAAAAGCTGTTTTAAAAGTGTTTTAGGATTTTGCAGTGGCGAAAATGCAGTGCTCCTTCGGCTGAAAAACCACGTCGCCCGGGCTCGGCCCGACCTCGTCAACAATTGGTGCCTTCATTACAACAATGCGCCGGCGCACACCGACTTCCTCTGCACCTCTGCATTGGCCAAGATGGGGGTTCCGGTGCTTCCCCACCCTCCCTACAGCCCAGACCTGTCCCCTCCGGACTTCTTCTTGTTCTCGCGCCTGAAAAGAAAGCTGAAGGGGAGGCGTTTCGACTCCATCGAGGCGATCCAAAAAACTGTGACAGCCGAATTGAACGCGATTCCGGCGGATGAGTTTAAAAAATGTTTCCTGCAGTGGAAGGACCGCTCTCCCAGCGGTGTATTGACGCTCAAGGGTCCTATTTTGAAGAATATTAGTTGTATAAGCCAAAAGGTTTAATAAAACTGCTTAAAAAAATAAGGCTCATTACTTTTCAATCAAACCGTGTAAGTGCCGCCTTTGTTTAGTGGCAAATCATACCAAAGTTTAATAAATATATGAGGAATGCCATCCAGGGTTTTCACATTTACACTACATAAGGGTTGACCTTGAAGATTTAATCATCGCTTAACATATCTACCGAACGTTTCATAAGCTCCATGAGAAATGCAGTAGGAAAGAAGAATGAGACATAAGCATAATGAGTAAATTTACTCCCTTGGGGGCTAGTTATCTGAGGGCTCTGGCTGTTGACTGATTTAAGCCAACCGTAGGCCAATGGGTTTGTTGCGTGACCACCATTTGTTAGTTCCCGGATTTGAATTTCTGGGCATGAAACGTTAAATGATAGAAACAGTTTTTTCTAACAGTGGTCGCCCATCGGTAGGCAATGGCAAACCTCAGAGTGTATTTGAAAAAGCTCCTCACAAAAAACAAAAAATCATCTGCCGTTCGGAGTCGGCTTAAAACTGTGGGCTCCTCCAATTGTGGAACAAAATCATTTCGATAATTATTAAATTATAAAGGGTGGTTAAGTTTCAAGAGCCGGTGTTGATTTTGAATAAAATACATTTTTTTAAGAAGTTATTGTCATTTCTCTTTGTAATGATAATATTGGTATGGCTCAATTACGTATGGAACAAAAGATCGGCCAAATAGCCGCTGCGGCCTTGGCGGCACACCTCAATCCGATGGTCCGAATTTTCGATGTGGTTGAAGGATAATTGAGGTTCCATGCCGTTAATGTGCCGAATTATCTCATCATTTAGCTCTTAAATTGTGGCTGGTTTATCGGCGTACACCTTTTCTTTCAAATAACCCCAAAGAAAGAAGTCCAACGGTGTCAAATCACATGATCTTGGCGGCCAATTGACATCGCCGCGACGTGCGATTATTCGGCCATCAAATTTTTCGCGCAAAAGAGCCATTGTTTCGTTAGCTGTGTGACAATTGGCACTGTCCTGTTGAAACCACATATCGTCCACATCCATATCTTCCAATTCGGGCCATAAAAAGTTCGTTATCATCTCACGATATCGAACACTATTCCCAGTAACTACCTGACCGGCCTTTTTGGGAAAAAATACGGCACAATGATGCCGCCGGCCCATAAACCGCACCAAACAGTCACTCTTTGTAGGTGCATTGGTTTTTCGGCAATCACTCTTGGATTATCATTCGCCCAAATGCGGCAATTCCGCTTATTGACGAATTCATTGAGGTGAAAATGTGCCTCATCACTGAAGATGATTTTCTTCGAAAATTGGTCATTCACTGTTGCCATTTCCTGCCACCATTCTGACTATTGTCGACGCTTAAAATGGTCAAGAGGCTTCTTGGTTCTTGAGTCAATTGCACCTTGTTAGCGTGTAAATGCAAGTTTTTATGCATAATGTTCATCAACGACGAGCGTGAGAGGTGCAATTGTTGGGCACGACGACGAGTTGAGGTGGACGGCTCTTTAACCACACTATCACGAACAGCAGCAATATTTTCCGCAGTACGAGCTGTACGAGCATGCACTGGTGTTTTCACATCTCCTACAGACCCGGTTTGCAAAAACTTTTGCACAATTTTTCCGATTGTACGCACATTTGGACGATTAAATTGACCGAAAAAATTACGAAGTGCGCGATATGCATTTTGATTTGAACGCCCGTTGTCATAATAAGCCTGAATAACTTTAACGCGTTGTACGATTGTGTATCTTTCAATGGTTCAAATTGAGCTAGTCTGAAATTGAAAAATGTCAAATGAAATACAGAAAAAAATTTGATGTTTAGGTGTGGTTTACATTCAACATCGGCCCTTGAAATTTAGCCACCCTTTATTATATATATTATATTTTTAAGCGCACAACCTCCAGCTCGAATTTCAATAAATACTTACATATACTTATACAAACATACGAGTATAACTCACCTGTGTAGTTGGTCTAATGATTAGCAAAGCTATCCATAATCTCAAAAAGCCGACTAGCGGTCCAAATGCCACCAACAAATATGCATAATCGCCACCCGAACGTGTGATGCTCGTGCCGAGCTCAGCATAGCAAAGCGCACCGATCGTAGAAAGAATGCCGCAGGCAGACCAAATAAGCAGAGACGAGCCCACAGATCTGCAAACAAAAACAAAAAGGCAAAAAAAAAAAAAATTAAAAAGTTGAATTCACAATTATATGTACATATCTACGTCTAGCCAATTCAAAGTAAACGATACGTATACGCCTGGGTATTCCCCGAAAATTTCGATTCCAATGAACTAAAAGTCTGCTCCACTTTGCCGCTACAGTTTTAAAGTGTTTTTCTTGAAGAAATCGTGGCTTGAAATTGTACGAGCATACGTAATAAATACTTTGTGCCGTTGTGAATAAGTTGTTTGAAACTTTTTTGGGGCCATTGACTGCTTTATATTTGCCATTTTGGTTTAAAATTGACAAACTTGTTTAAACACAAATCGGTTGACAAATATTTGATTGGCATTTTCTTTGCTTTACAGTAATTAAATTTTGCAATTGATACTTAAATGCTTTAAATTAAAAAAAAAAATTAAATTTAAATTTCAAGCCAGAAATTTGTAACATCACTTATGAATTAATTGATTTAAATTTTTGATGATTACCTTTTATTAGAAACTACAGCATTCCCTGTTAACCTGATATGAATCTTTACTCGAATCAATTTAAATTGTTTTTTTTTTTTGTTCCTTTTTTTCAGCTGCAGGTTTATTTCATTCCACCGAATTCATTAAGAAAAGCTATGCGTATTTTTCAATAAATAAAAAGTTATTCAATTATGCTAGTGTATGTGTACACATGTTAATGTGTATGTACGTTTGCCAATTAAACTAATTGATAAAATTTCAAACATGCAGTGAAACCGCATTCATATCACACTAAAGGGATTATGAAAGCACAGGCATATTACGACGAAGTGTAATTGTCTGAGTACAAAACTAATTATTATTAATTTTTAGTTCGAAATCAGGTGGAGGGGGATTGAACAATATCAATATTTAGCTGTATTTCGCTCTTTTACATCTAACTTCACAGCCAAGCTGCTTAATTCGAAATAACGAACTGCCGCCGATCACCCAACAAACTGTCTGACCATGTTTTCGCTTTCTTCTGGTACTCGTATGGCTACCAGGTCATAGTTATTATACTAGGGAAAGAACAGACCGGCAACCTTGTCAAGAACGGTCATTCCATGGCAATATGGCCGTTCTGGAAGAGGTTAGGCCGGTTTTTTTTCCAACCAAGCTTTGTTACATCAGCAGCATATCCGTATGAAGAACATTAGAAAGTTGTTACAATGACACTAACAATAGGTTAGTTAGGGTGACTCGCTGTCGCTGTTTATCAAAGTTTTTCTACTCTAGCCTCAAGTTGATCTAAATTATTTGAAAAATTTCTTATGAAACTTATTTGCCATTAATATTATCTTAAACAGTCTATAATAAAATTTAATGGGGCTTATTTTATGGATCATTTTTATGCGACATTTCTTATCCGTGCAGGTCGTTTTGTAAAAAATTTGAAAATTATTAAGCTATATTAAGCTTGTACGGTCGATGGAGGTCATTGAGCGCGTTATACAGGTTGGTTGATACGTAATGAAAGCAACAGTTATGATGATTCAATGATCCTCTAACAATTTTATAAAGGGTTTTCCAATAACAGGTGTTATTTTGAATAGCCTGCTATTTCGGTAGATGTTACTTTTGAAGCAGTCATTTCTTTGATATTCGACAATTAGAAACTACGCCGTTAATAAAAATTGAACGATACACGTTTAAACAACGCATTGTAATTATAATATTCACTATAAAAATGGTGAAAATTTGGCAGACACAGTTCGTAAAACTCGAACATTTTTGGGTCATCGTGAAGCACCTTGTCGGACCGCAATATAGAAATTGGTGAACAAATTCGAGCTGTTGGCGTGTGACTGTTTGGTTTATGGTCCGGCGGAGTCATTGAACCTTTTTCGAAAATGAAACTGGAGCAACAGTTACGATGAATGGATTGCGCTAAGGAGAGATGATTAACGATTTTTATGGACGGAATTGGATAGTATTGATCTGGACAACGTTTACTTTCCAACAAGTCGGCGCTACGTGCCACACAAGCAACGAAACCATTGATCTTTTACGGGAATAACACCTCTTATTGGAAAACCCATTAATATCTCTATTATGATTATGGATCTGAGACGACATTAGCATCCGGAATTTCACGCTGAGTCAAACTTGACTCTGCACAAACAATACTGGATCAATAATTTCAAGTATTGTTGCACTTTTTTCATGCTTATGTCGTTAATCTCCGGAAAACATCAAGGCACAGTTGGAAATCAAGGTGCAGATTCCTGTAACACTATCACCATTTTTTATGAATTTCTGTTGCTTATAAATTTTTCAGAACAAAGTATTTTACTCGGTTCTTTCCATTGTAAAAATACTCCGACACTTCAATTTCAAATGGCTTGCAAACAAGCAAAGAATCGACAGATAGAAATACAACTTTTTAGCGCATAATCATAGTCGCACGTCAAACCTAGGTTTAGTTAAACTGGGCCTAAATATTTAGAATTGGGTTTATTTTTTTGCTAACATAGCCAAATTAGTACAAGTTGCCACAAAATCAATCACTTTACGAACAACTTTTTTACTAAATAAAAAAATTATTTTGAGTAATATAATCTTTATTTTGACCTTTACGCACTCCATTGCTTATCTTTTTGTGTATTCTAGCTGTCTAGTTCACAAGTGTCAAATATGATTGACGTAAGACACCATTTGCAAAAATTAGAAATCTTCCCAAAGAGTGACTAGATTGCTATGGGTACTATGTTTTAGTAAGAGCCAGCTTTAATACAAATCTATTTTATTTTAATATCATCTGGCATATGTATACAGGGTGTGCCATCTTTTAAGTCGGTATGAAAACATTGAATAACTTTGAAAAAAAAACTACTGATTAGTATAAGTGAGGTATTTCTATTTGGTTTGGTTATTTACAATTTATATTATTAAAACTATTTTTTGAATACAATATCAATCAAGTGGTCACCTTTATTAGCAATCACAAACTGCGATCTTATCTTTTTTCTGCGTTTGTCATCTCATCACCTTGTCAAGCATTTATAGCGTCGATTTCGATTGTTTCGGTGTAAAGCGATCCATGGTTGAAATTGTACTGAATTGACGTATCGAAAACATGTATGCTGAAGTCGATCGGTTGGATAATGACAAAGTTATTCAGCGTTTACATACCGACATAAAAGATGACGCATCCTGTATTTATAAATTTACATTCAAGTACTTTTGCTTTTTTAATAACAGATTGATATACGCTATGATCAGAAAACACCGGGAATGTTTCAATAAAAAAAATAAGAGTTAAATTTCAGGCAAATTTATTTTATCTCCTTCAATTATGACCCGTCCGAAGCAACACACATGTGCCAACGTCTAACCCAGTCCTCCATGCACCCCTGGTAGGCCGACGAAGGGATGGCCTTCAACTCCTACAGACTGAAATCTCCTTCCACGAAGTGTTAACTTGGGAAACAAAAAGAAGTCGCACGGGGCCATATCAGGTGAATACGGGGCTTGCACGATGGTGTTTACTTGGTGTTTGGTCAAATAATCCAGCACAATTTGGCCTCAGTGCGATGGCGCGTTATCATCATGCAAAATCCAAGAGTTGTTTGCCCACATTTCCGACCGTTTGCGACGTACAGCATCTCTCGAACACTTCAAAACGGATAAATAATATTCTTTATTGATTGTCTGGCCCGATGAAAGGTACTCATGGTGCACTATGTCTTGGCAATCGAAGATAACAGTCAACACGGTACTTTTTGATTATAGGGTACACCTGTGTTCACAATAATAGCAGCCCGGTATATTACAAAATTTTGACTATTTATTTAATTTTTGTTATTTTTTTATAAAAATAAACATAGTTCGTACTACAAAAAGAACCATGTAACATAAAATTTCACACTTAATATAAAATCCTAAAAAATAAAAAAAAGCTTAAAAACTTCAAACTATTTAATCAGAATTTTTAGAAAAATGTAAAGTTTGCAGGCTTATAGCCGTTTAAATTTTTGTGTAATAAAGTATTGATTCGAGTTGATTTTTTTTCTGTTTTTGTTTTTTATAAAAGTCATTTTCATCTAACTCAAGCGCATTAGGGTATTTTAACAATCTTTCATCGTTTTTTGTACACCGCACGGAAAAATTATAGGACCTAGATGATTCTGATGATACATACAGGGTTTGATTGAAAAGTAATGAGCCTTATTTTTGTAAGCAGTTTTATTAAACCTTTTGGCTTATACAACTAATATTCTTCAAAATAGGACCCTTGAGCGTCAATACACCGCTGGGAGAGCGGTCCTTCCACTGCAGGAAACATTTTTTAAACTCATCCACCGGAATCGCGTTCAATTCGGCTGTCACAGTTTTTTGGATCGCCTCGATGGAGTCGAAACGCCTCCCCTTCAGCTTTCTTTTCAGGCGCGGGAACAAGAAGAAGTCCGGAGGGTAGAGGTCTGGGCTGTAGGGAGGGTGGGGAAGGACCGGAACCCCCATCTTGGCCAATGCAGAGGTGCAGAGGAAGGCGGTGTACGCCGGCGCATTGTCGTGATGAAGGGTACAATTGTTGACGAGGTCGGACCGGACCCGGGCGACGCGGTTTTTCAGCCGAAGGAGCACTTACGGAGCCTTTACAGTGCTTCCTGGAGGTACAAACTGTTTAGCTTTACGCAAAATTTGATCGAGTAACGTTGCTCCAACGGTCGCTGCATTTTCGCCACTACAAAATCCTAACACACTTTTAAAACAGCTTTCACGCGCGGAGCGATGTTGACTGCACCGCTGTTGCCAGCGAGCTGGGACCGATTTCTAGTAGAAGGGGAAGGTCCAACGATCATTTTCCCCCACCAGCCGATTCGGTTGATCGCTTGGCAGACGCTCTGCGCGGGAAGGCTCATTACTTTTCAATCAAGCCCTGTATCTACTCAAGCAATAATAGAAGAATGTGCCAATATCGCTTCGTTGATTGTACGTTTAAAACGGTAACTCATAAGGGAAATTATACCGGATTTATTGCTGGTATTTTAGTAACGCGCAAATTCTTATTCTGTGCAAAACGAAATAATTATAATTTTTGGGAATTACAATGCGCGGTATTGTTCCAAAATTAAAAAGAAGCAAAACTGTGGCTTTTCATTACTTCTATTTGAAAGAAAAGTAGGGATGTACCAAGAGAAGTGGTAGAAAACCGAAACTTTGCGCTAGAGATTTTCGACAAATCAAACTTTTAACTATAAATAAATTGAATACCGATGCTGAAATTAAAAACACTGGGCCTCTTCTTTTCACAAAGAGTTAACAAGTGGCAAATAGATGAAGCAACTGGTAGAAATGAACATATCGCACCCTAAATACAAAAGGGTCACAACTCAAAATGTACCTTCTGCTCAAATATGAACGAGACGTTATCAATAAAACGGTCCGCGGATGACATATGGCAAAAATAAATTTTTTGTTTTTTGGTAGGACTGTTATAAGCTTACATGGCGAATTTCAGCGTGATATGTCACATAGTTTGTTTTCTGTGCTACTGTAAACAAGTCAAGCTCGAGTGTGGAAAATTTTGAGTTGTGACCCTTTTGTATTTAGGGTGCGATATGTTGGCAAAGCGGGAAGGGAGTTGCCTTGAAGGTAAGGCAGTGCGTCTAATGAGCTATATCCATACTCGATAATTTTGTTGTTGCTTTCGTATGCAAATTTTTGTCAAGTTAATCGAGCATAGAAATAGCGAGCGAGGAATTGGCGAATAGAAGAGGCCTACTCTTAATTTAGAAGTTACTACCCGTCGTGTGCAAATAATTTTGCAAGCAAATATGCAAAATGAGTATCCAAACTTAAAACAACCATACGACATAAAAATGCCAGATTGACTTTTAATATCAGAGGAAGTTCAGTCATGGTTTTGATAGCCAGAAGGGGCAAAGACATTTGCAGAAAAGTACCAATTTTAAGAAGATGAATAAGAAAAAGTAAATTTTTCAGTTGAAAGAAATTCAATCTGGACGGACCGGATGGTTCCCAAATTGGCATGATAAATGGAACAAAAAGGAGGAGAAAATGGCTCTTAACTTCACAAGGGGATGTGTCATGGTGTGGGCAGCCGATAGGGTCAAAGACAAAACCTCCATATGTTTCATATCCCCAAAAATTAATAGTGCAATATAATATATAGAACTTCTAGATAAAGGACTTATTTCTTTTTTTGATGATAGTTTCGATGAGGAATTGATTTTCCAGCACGAAAACGCAGCAGTTCATGCTTCCGAAGCAACAAAAGGGTTTTTAGCAGTAAGAAAAATACCAACTTTAGAATGGCGTGTGTACCGCCCTGTATGGGCATAATGTATGGGAATTTTTTCCTCAATAGGTTTTCAAAAATGT
Organism: Anastrepha ludens; assembly: GCF_028408465.1. NCBI lineage: Eukaryota > Metazoa > Arthropoda > Insecta > Diptera > Tephritidae > Anastrepha > Anastrepha ludens. Next base: position 70,954,524 of record NC_071501.1, read on the forward strand.
AAGACAGTTTGATAGCGCTAAAAGCCTTAGAAGTGCAATTAATAGAATAGTCAGAAATTGATCAAAATATTTAAAAAGACTTAATCAAATCAATGTCTCAACGACTTCAAAAATTTATAATCAAAGAGAATCCGACACAAGTTACTAAGCTCCAAATTATAAACGAACCCCAAGAATTATATTTGTTTATTTCATATACATATAATAACATACTTTTTTGTTCCATAGATTTTATTTTCTTAATAATTAATTTAAGGCTCGTGCAAAAGTTTAAATATTACAAACATAAATTGTTAAACCTAAACTGATAATAAAATTATAAGAAATTTAGTTAGTCTTATAACTTTTCGTTTGGCGTATCAAAATATTTTTCGATATCTGGAAAAATCTGCAAATAGAGCACAATAAAAGAAAACGAGCCCCCATTAATATTAAAGTTCCATTAACACAGCTTCCATGAGAGAAGCGCATTCTAATAACAACGAAAGAGTCAATCTGAAAAGGAATCACTCAAGTTGAACTTTTTCTCATTTGAAAAAAACATTTTTTTTCCAAAAATTATACAATTTAAAATCAAAATGTAAAATATCATTTTAAGTCTAAAAAGCACTTCTTTTGCCGAATCATGCTGAGAAAATAATTTGTGTTTGTCATTTGCCCGAAAATGCTTTGACTAGCCTTTTGGAGAGTTTGTGAAAAGTGTAGAGCTGCCGTGTAAGAAGTGGGCGCAATTTTATAGTCGTACATTTTATTAACTAGAAAAGTTTATCTGCGCCTTATTTATACAGCCACGAGAAACAAAAAATCAACATTCACAGACAATAAAATGTTAATTCTTAATTATTAATTCTCTGCACAAGTAGCGTTTTGACGATAATGAATTTTTTGCGTGCCCGCGATTCTAGATTAGTTGCATTTGCTTGTGAGAAAGTTTCATACTTCTAGTCATAAACACAAAGTTTGCCTAAAAAAGGAAAAAAAACATACCAAATATTATTTTTGATAGCTCGTTTAACACGAATCACACCCATATTTCTTCGTGCAAACTATAGATAAGCTATGCGGTTTCGTTGACTGCGAAATTTTTGGTTTACAATTTTTTGAATGTTTCTAATAACTTAAAAACCGTGCCTAGGCTGCTAGGAGGGTTTATCGTTTAATTTTGTGTATCATATAAATTTAAAATTAAAAAAAAAATGCAATTGGGAAATCATCACGTCTTCCATTTTTACTGCAAGCATTAAAAGATTTTCGCGTGATATTTTATTAAATTCTTTGCCTTTCGACAAACACTTCACTTTAATAATATTTAATTGGCAGAAGGGCTCTTAAACGTTCACGGCCGAGCAGTAGCTAATAATTTCGAATAAGGCGCAGCGGAATTCAAAGGTGTTGATACATTTAATAGTTATGAAACAAGGTGTATAGTAGGGTATGTCTCCTTTTTAAACTTTCGAAAAGTGGCCGCGTCAACTTGCCATTCACTTCTTTCACATAAACAACGAATGTGTGATTTTTTACATTTTTAGACCGAGTTTTAGGAGTCGCTAAGGCATAAGAAAATAATAATATGATTTTCTACAAATCGTTATATAAACGTGATAAATAGTGCCATTGATTGTCTTCTGTTGTAGCCGCAAGTTCTTATCACTGTCGGCACTGTTAGCTGTGGCACATTGGCAAAGTATGCAGTAATCATCGCAGAGCGTAGGAAGAGCGGATATGGGTCTTTTTTTGCCGCTAGTGAAAAATTACAGAAAAAAGGGTCTTATAAAGAGTATTTCGCAAGTCCCGTCTAGAAACATGTAAAAATTTAAATTCTTTCAGCTTTCACTATTTTTATTCAAAATATGGCTCTTAACAATTATATGTGAAAAATTAATTATTATATCATTTAAAAGTCCACCAAGCGCACGTCTACAGGTAAAATCCGCCAAAAGGTCGATTCATGAATGCCTAATCGTTAAGAACGTTGAGATATCAATGTTTAAGGTTGTACAGCAACGCTTTGCGCTACAGCAACAATATTCTCAACAGAACATCCAGTTTTTGGTCTGCTAATTCTTTTTCCATGTTCAACAGAACCAGTTTCTTGATTTTTTTAAAACCTTTGAATTGTCGACCCATTCGGGCGATTATTTCTATAAAAAAATCACGAATTTTTCTTAAATGTCGACCTTTTTTATAATAAATTTCTATAACTTTAACGCTATTCTGTCGTGTAAAATTGTGTATCTGTCTACTTAACAAATTTAAGGGTGACAGAAAAACAGGTACCGTGTAGGAATTATTCACTACTGGCATCTAGGCGTCACTTTTGAAAGACCTTTTGCAAAGATGTCTTCATTATTAGCATTACGAACTTGCCTTTCTTTGTAGTAATTATTTGATTTATGATAATAATTAAATTAATTAATTTTAATTTAAAAAAATCCTGAATAGAATACCTTTTTCAAATTTTTCATATGCTGATAGTTATATTACTTTGAAAATGCGAAAAAACTAAACTTTTTATGTCTTACAATAGAATAAATAAATAATTAAGTGTCAGAGACAAAAATTAAAAAAATTAAAAAGAATTGTGAAATAAGAAGCACCCTTGTACTCCTATCATATGATGCTCTTACGGCGTGGGTTAAGAAAATCTGCGAAAAATACTCAATGGTGGGTTTGATGAGAAGACTCTTCCTAAAAATCTATCACCGAGCTTCATTCAAGGCATTCATATAAAAATATACAAGGTGGCGCAAAATTAATCACCCTATTGGAAGATTTAAAATTTTGACAAATGGTGTCGTACGTAAATCACATTTTACACTTGTGAACCAGACACCTGCAATATACAAACATACAAGCAATGAGGCGCGTAAAGATCAACATAAAGACTTCCAGCAGTAAAAATGTATTTTTTTTAGTAAAAAAGTTATTAAAAAACTAAATTGAATGTATAATTTTGCGCCACCTTATAGTAATGTCACTGTCAAGTAGCGGTTGAAGTATAAAATTTTTTATTTACACACAATCCAACGTACAACAACTCTCTTATTCGTAGCGCAGTTAAAGGAATAATTTTTTTATTAAATTAGTTTTTTCATTCCCTTTTGCTTTTCTTGCGTCTTTGCAACAAAATTCATTTCACTTTCCATACAAAAACTATTATTATCTAATCAAATTAAAATACTTACTCTGTATAGAGGAAGACACCTGTTGGCGCTATAAATATTCCCGAACCAATAATTGTACCAACAATGATAGCAACTCCGTTTATTAGCGTCAATTTGCGCTTTAATACGATTTTATCACCATCGTCAGTGTCAGCAGTTGCATTTATACCACTTCCATGGCCATTGGCTGAGGCGGCGGCAGCGGCAACTGCGGCTCCTACACCATTGATTGCAACAGGTGGTGAGCTGTTGACCAGATTGGTGGTAACACCTTTGCCATATCGTTCAGTCATTTTCGGCACTTTTTTTTATAAACTTAAGGTTGTTGCAGATAAATACAAATTTATAGTTCTCGCTTATTTTGCACTTTTTCTTGTATTACTACTAAAATATTTGTGTCACTGTGTTGAAATGTCTGCTATTTATATTCACACTTTTCAACGGTTAGAGTTCTTTTGCACTTTTATAATTTTGTTTAGTATATTTTGCACTATATTTTTTATTATTTATTATTACTTGTTTTATTTTTTTGTAATAACAACGTTTTTGTACGCTGGCAAGTTAAAATTGCTGTATTGTAACCGTTCAACTGGAGCTCTAATCGAGAACTGCACGATTGGCCATCTACTGCACACAAGTTTGCCATAAATGAAAAGAAAATTCAAGTCAACTGTCAAACTGTCAGAGGCAAAGCATGGAAGCACGCACATACACATTTAAACATAAGCGCACACACCCTGTAGGAAAACGACTGCCGCAATCTACCAGCGCTTGTAATGAATAACGAGTACCGGGTGGGTTGCATTCGGTTTTCTATACAATATAAACATTTTTCTTGTACTTTTGCCAAAGAAAAAACGCAAATTTCTTACATATAAATATATATAATTGGCGCATACTCCCTTTTTGGGTGTTTGGCCGAGCTCCTCCTCCTATTTGTGGAGGGACCTACAGTTTTAAGCCGACTCCGAACGGCAAATATTTTTATGAGGAGCTTTTTCATGGCAGAAATACACTCGGAGGTTTGCCATAGCCTGCCTTCCCTTACAAGGTGTTGTCATTTGAGCAGCTGATTTGGTGTTTTTTCGCCTTGCGATTCGATGGACCCTAAGTCAAAGTGATTTACTTTCTTACAGTTTCATTGTTTGTTTGTTAACATTCTAATTGAAAGTTTGACACTCAAACCCCGAAATTGCAAAAACAAAATACATTTAAATTTTGTTGCTGCTCTAGTGATTTCCTCTTGTACAGATTCGCCTTAGCAGATATGAGTTTAAAGTAACTTATAAATGAGAAATGCGAAATCCCTATTAAAAGTCTCTAGAAAATGTTTATGCACACAAAAATCAATAATAAAAATTTGAGATTTTGAGTTTGCAAGCGTTTGCCATTTACTGCCTTCATATGAAGTGTTCTCCTATAAGGGGTGTCGATATTCTCTTCCACTATCAGTCTACGGGAAATATATGGAACGTTTTAAGTTAAGCGAATCGAATTTATAGCCAAAAACTGGCACAATAAAAAATCAGCAAGGGCTGAAAATAGTTACATGTATACTTCTACATACTACATGCATATATGTACTGTTATATTATATTTGGTTTCAAGAGCAGAGCGGCGATTTTGGAAGTTCAATACGGCAGCGTCTATAGAAGTAATGCAATGCATCAAGCTCGCAAGCCGACAAATAATATCATTAATACAACCTTAAAAATCTGATGGTTTTCTTCTTTCAACATTTTTGAAATACGAAATCTGCTTCAAGATTTAAAAAAAATTCAAATAGCGCATCCTATAGGGAGCACGAAATTTTTTAAATTCATTATTTTATTAAATTCATTATATTATTACATTATTGCTCGAAGTTGTTACGCGGGCGTTTTCGAGGTTCTTGAGTCTTTAGTTAGACCTTGAAAATACTAAATGACGAGTCTAATATGGAGCATGACTTTTCATAAATTCTTCTTGCGATTATGACTGAGTATGTCTGACATGTCTTAAAGCATTATTTCGTCATATATTTATTTATTCTATAATAGCTTTACAATTAAACTTTGTTTAGTAAACTAAAAAACATTTCTCAAATATGCCAAAAGAGCTCTGCTTATGCAGTAAATACAATATTTCCCGCAACACACGCATGTACCTGTATGTACACACATATATAAGTAAACACAAAATATTTAACATTCATTTAGTGAGCGAATTTTCGCGTTGCCGTGCAAATTTTCTCGCATTACCAACGCATTGGGAGTGCGCATGTTCGTTTATATGTATGCGGGGCTGCATGTAAAAAAAAGATGTAAATTAGTCTAGATTAACACGAAGTTATGGTGAAAAAAATGCATATTTATTCATAAGTCAAGAACTGCACCAATTTTATTAAAATGTTCATATTTCAATTATACTAAAGCTTTATGCTCAGATGCCTACGAATAGCATTTTTTAACGTTCTTGTAAATAATATATGAAAGTATGATTATTACGGGAAATATATGTACACACCATTGATGATATTTGAAGTACAATTGTATTTTTTTCAGCACAATTAATAAAAAAAAATATGAAATTACACTGTGCCGATTTTTAATAGAGTTTTAAGACAATCAACTTTTATCAGTGAGATTTGGCTTGTTACACATATTATATGTATATATATGCATATATAATTGGCGCGTACACCCTTTTTGGGTGTTTAGCCGAGTTCCTCCTCTTATTTGTGGCGTGCATCTTGATGTTGTTCCGCAAATGGAGGAACCTACAGTTTCAAGCCGACTCCGAACGGCAAATATTTTTATGAGGAGCTTTTTCACGGCAAAAATACACTCGGAGGTTTGCCATTGCCTGCCGAGGGGCGACCGCCATTAGAAAAATGTTTTTCTTAATTTTGGTGTTTCACCGAGATTCGAACCTGCGTTCTCTCTGCGAATTCCGAAAGGTAGTCACGCACCAACGCATTTGTTTCCGGCGGCCGCCAGGCCACACATATTGCTTCAATTTAAAATTAATATTTTAAAATTTTGCATTGAGTATAGTTCCTGTTGCATCTTGGTTTTGAAATGTATAAACTCATAATTTTAAAAATTGATATTATATAATATTTGTAAAAATAGTTGTTGATTTCCCCACTAAATTAGTCCATACATGACTTGAGTGCCTGTTAAATAAGGCTTACTGCGAAATACGAGCTCAGCAAATTGCTTTAAATATACATATGTATGTATATGCCGCTTACTCCCCTTACTCGGTGTTGGCCGAGCTCCTCCTCATACTTATGGCGTTCGTCTTGATATTTTCCCACAAATGGAGGGACCAACAGTTTTATGCCGCCTCCGAACGGCAGATGGTTTTTTAAGAGGAGCTTTTTCGACCAACGTAGCCCAATGAGTTGGTACGTGACTATCATTCGGAAGTGCCCGAAATCAACACCCCAGGCGCGAAACACTAAATGATAGCACAATTGTTTTCTAATAACGGTCGCTCCTCGGCAGGCAATACTGCAAACCTCTCAAAGTATTTCTGCCAAGAAAAAGGTCTAAATTACTTTCAAAACAAAATGTAAAAATCGAGAATGATAACGAAAGCCTAACCAAAAAATAAAAAACAAAGTTGTGTTTAAAATGCTACTCATAAATTGGATTCATATTACCATCCAGGAAAACTCATTTTTGGGAAAAAGTTTGTATCCAAAACAAAAAAAAGTGCGTGTAACGTAGTACACATAACAGAAGTGAAACTTTCACGACAGGCAAAGAAAGAGGGTGAGACCCGAGAGAGAATGAGAGAGGGAGAGAGATAAAAAATATATATCTAAATAAATGCACAACATTTGCAGAGAATACAAATAGAAAAAATTTACAAAAACCGGAGAAGGCTCGACCGGTGTAGGTAAACGCCGCACACAAACCGTGGCAACAACGCGTACTACTCCAAGCGTTTATTATCCGCACAAGCGCACCCATTCCAGGACCGCTGCAACGACACAAATTACCGCAAGGCAATACCAATAAATCCGACGCCGGAATGGATAGCACTTATAGTACGCACAAGCGCTAGCCAGGAAACGGAAATAAGCGCCAACAAGTAGGCACCAAAAAACAAACCCCAAAAAAATTGGGACCAAAAAATGTCCCGAGCAGTAGGCACCAAGGAAATATAACGCCGAAACGTAGGCACCAAAAATATATTTTCTACAAGTTTGCACCAACAAACAAGCGCCAAAAAGTAGGCAGTTTTATTTCTCACTAGAAATTAGCAACCACAAGGGAAAGCTAAGGAAAAATAGCCTAAAGTGTATCTAAGATATATAATATGTATATAAGGTATAGCTCTCTCTCTCCTTTTCCTCTACCTTATAGCTTTTTTTTCTCTCGCGGAACGAAAATGCCCAAAACGTTGTATGACCTTGAAATTTTACTCTCCATTCTCGCTCGTCCATCGACGCCTAAGAAGTTTCACTTCAAAAATGTATAATAAAAGCACTTATGACATTTTTTGAAATCCATGGTTTGGAATTTTTTTAATCGCATAATTTTTGGCATGGGAGATGCCGGAATTCATTTTAAAAATGTCTAAGTAATATAAGTTAATCTTGTGTTCCAAGATTAACGTAAATTCACATCTATTTATATGTAGTATATCGTAACCCTAAATTTTTCTCTTTCTAAAAATGTGTAAAAAATAATAATAAATTAAGGTTTAGCTAGCGAATTTCTACTTTTAAGACAACTCTGTTTTAATACACCTTGCCGAAGCTGTCTCAACATGTGCTTACCATTTCATAGTTTGTCCTTGGAGGCGAACTGATTTGCTCGCTGCCAATTTGAAAATGAGATAAGATAAGATAGCAAGCGCCTACATGAGAAAACGGAACAAAGTTAAGACACGAAGAAGACAAATGTTTATGCTCGAATGGGGAAAGGTGTGGGTGATGATGTTGGGTAATCGAACTATGATACTCAAATCTCATTAGTGCATTTTATATTTTATTTTAAGTTGAGTCTTATAGTTTTTGAAAGAAAATTTTAAATAGGTTTTTTTCATTCGAGCATTTAGCATAAATGAAAAAATTGCTTAAAAATTAATAAAATTAATCATGTCTTATGGCTAATAATTTTTTGATGGCGAAATAATAAATTTTAACGCTTTGCCAAAAGATTATTTTGTATTCTAAAATATTTGAAATCTACTACAAAAATTTCTGTGAATATTCTTACTCTTTCTTTACAGTATACACAAGAATAAGCAAATAAATTCCAATACATTTAAGAAGTTTATAATTTTCAAGTTGTCAATTAATATCATCCTGCAATTAACCCTAATTATGAAACAAATTCTTGAATTATTATGTATAAAATTCATATCAAATTGAAAACTTGAATTAAAACAAACACACTGAACATGTAAATTAAGAAATAAGCTTTTGAATTCAAGTTTTGCAATAATTTACTTTCCCTCAGTTGGACAAATGCAATTATTAATAAAAATATCAATATAAAAAATCACTTCGCTTCCAACATTCGAGAGTTAAGAGATACATCAGCTCTCAACTCACCTTCAAATTGAATTAAAACCCGCACGTTTATAGGTGTACGTAGATATGTATGGATGTATTTGCATGTGAATATTCTTATGGGAAAAGTTATACTCACTTTTCTAATGTGATTATCGCAAAACCATCTGGTACCTCAAGTCAACCACCAATATAAAAACAACAACAAAGAACAAAGTACCGCCAATTGAGTGTCAATGGAAACCGTCGCTAGTTATCGCCGCTGTTATTAGCAATTCGACCACCCCCATTGAAAAATATTTGCATGTGCTCCAATTGCATTTATATACATACATAAGTGCATGTATGTTAGGGGTGCCCTTATTTTTTTAATTTCCAATTCAAATAAAATTTTTTCTGCATTAATTTGACATTTGTCAAGTTCAGACTAACTCAATTTGAACCATCGAAAGATACACAGTCGAGCAACGCGTTAAAGTTATTCAGGCTTATTATGATAACGGGCGTTCAAATTAAAATGCATATCGCGCACTTCGTGAAGAAAATCATCTTCAGTGATGAGGTACATTTTCACCTCAATGGATTCGTCAATAAGCAGAATTGCCGCATTTGGGCAAGAGTGATTGCCGAAAAACTAATGCACCTACAAAGAGTGACTGTTTGGTGCGGTTTATGGGTCGGCGGCATCATTGGGCAGTATTTTTTTCAATTGCTGAGAATAGTGTTCGCTATCATGAGATGATAACGAACTTTGTATGGCCCGAATTGGAAGATATGATTGTGGACGATATGTGGTTTCAACAGGACGGTGCCACTTGTCACACAGCTAACGAAACAATTGGCCGCCAAGATCATGTCATCTGACACCGCTGGACTTCTTTTTTTGGGGTTATTTGAAAGAAAAGGTGTACGTCGATAAGCCAGCAACAATTCAAGAGCTAAAGGATGAGATAATTCGGCACTTTAACGGCATGGAACCTCAATTATGCCTCAGCGTCATCGAAAATTTGGACCATCGGATGGAGGTGTGCCGTCGAGGCCGCGGCGGCCATTTGGCCGTATTTTGTTCCATACGTAATTGAGTTATACCAATATTATTATAATAAAGAGAAATGACAATAATTTCTTAAAAAATTGTATTTTATTTGAAATCAACACCGGCCCTTGAAATTCAACCACCCTTTATTTACAACCTATCGGAAGATTTATAGTTCGTGCAAATGCCGTTGTTCGTCCATCATATTTGATATTTGTGAACTAAAAAGCTGCAGGATACAAACAGAAGCAATGGAGCGCGTAAAGGTAAAAATAACGATTTCCATCACCCAAATTAATTTTTGTTATTTAGTAAAAAAAACTTATTCAAAAAAGAAATTGGATGGGTTACACCCTTTACATGTAAATGAATAAGAATAGAATTTTTATGATGATAATTATTCTGAACTTGGTTATCTGCAAGTATCCCTTTAGCTAGAAATGCGACAGATAAGGTTCTTCCTCTTTTGTAATTCAATTAGTTGCCATAATAACATTTAAATCTAGAAACACATCCATGTATTTTAGTTAATACAAAAATATTTATTAAATCAGCTTTCCAACAAATATATATTAGTTGCTAATTCTCTGTTTTCAATAACACAATCATAAATAATAGCTTAAATAGATGCCGACAAAAAAATCAAATTACCGTCGACAGCTCAATTCATGACGTAAATAAAACCAAAGACCGTATAAAGATAAGAAATTAAAACTTAAAACTTAAAACACAACCAAAAAAAAAATCAATAAAAATAAATAAGAGCCAATTAGTCTCAATTTAAAACCAATTAGTTTTTCGTGTGGTAAAATTTTCTATCCGAGAAACGTAGCATAATTGCAGATTCTTGCATTCTTTGATAAAGCATTAATGTCGTGTCGCTGTGGGGTTGTCGTGTTGCCATTTTCGATACGTTTATAATTATAGGACATATTCTCAGTAGCAGAGTATTGGCCTCTGGGAAGTAGTTAGCTCCAAATCATATATGAACCACGCTCAATAGGTGTGCGAGTGCTACTATGGTTCAATAAATAAAGATCACTCACTCCTCAACAATGTTTCTCCAATATTTTTATGCTCTCCAATAACACAATTTCTCAAGATCTTCAAAACGATTGAGTTTATCAGCAGCTATGGGCAAATAAACATATGAGGCGTCCCTTGGGTTGTTTGAGAGAAAAATTATGCTGACATTTTTGGACCTTTGCACGACGCAGAGTATCGCAGGCGATGGAACGATGAGCTGTATGAGCTTTACGACGACATAGACATAGCGCATCGAATAAAGTTTCAACAGATTCGTTGGCTGGGTCTTGTCGACCGAATGGATACCAACGTTCTGGCTTTGAAAGTATTCGATGCGGTACCAGCTGGTGGAGTAGTACTTGGTTTCACTTGGTGTGCCCAACAGGCACCGGCTATCTTGAGAAGGAAATTGTTGGCGCGCTTTGTTAAACTCGGCCAAAATCGCGTAAACGGTTATCCCTCCAAATAAGTAGTAGAAAAAGAATGTTCAAATGCTGTACTCATCGTGTGGAGAGCTTTTTCATTTCCAAATCTTGAAGCAAAACTGAAAACACTGATCCAAGTGATATATCTATAGCCTCTTCAAGTTCTCTCTCATTCACTCAATAATCGTCTAATAGTATACAAAAGATTTTATCCACCATTTATGGTGTTGTGAACTCAATCAGGAAATATTTTGCTGATACGAACGGACTAAACTCAGGTAAACCAATGACAAAAATCGTCAAAAACGTCAAAATAAACTTTTCTCTATTTTTACGAAAATGCTTGTAGAAGCCTGTTCCAAATGAATAAATGCAAGAAAGTTTATTCTTAACAATCAAAATGTCGAATTTGAGGTGGCAATGTCATGAGCTCTAATTTGCATAGGCTTATTGAGCCACCCTCGTAAACTAGGCCTCTTCTAGATACCACAAAAAAGGGAATCTAATCAACTTATATTGTTCTTATGTTATATGGTACAATCGACAGAAAAGTGGTGTTTGACGAAAGTATATTCGGTTTCATCAATACATAATTACAATATATCGAGCAAAAGCAATTAAGCACCTACATACTTTTTATATCCGAAGCCACACAATACAAAATATGGGGTGTTTTTTTTTATGAAAAAGCATTTATAATTCTGTCGATGGAGCTGTGACTATCATATCTCAAAGATCGACCCCAAATATGAATGAGAATTTATTATTATTCCAGGAAGCTAAAAATTCTCTTTAAATTGTTGTTGCATCCGCATTTTCGAATGATTTGGCACGAAGCGACTATTAAAGGGCCTTTAAAAAGACGCGTCCATATGTGGTTTCAAAATGAAACATGTAAAAATTTAAACTCCTTCAGCTTTCACTATTTTTATTCAAAATATGGCTCTTAACAGTTATATGTGAAAAATTACATCATTTAAAAGTCCACCAAGCGTACGTCTACAGGTAAAATCCGGCAAACGGTCGATTCATGAATGCCAAATTGTTGAGAACGTTGAGATGTCGATGTTGAAGGTTGTTCAGCAACACTTTGCGCGGCAATATTCTCAACATAAAGTCAAGTTTTTGGCTTGCCAGCCCTTTTTCTATCCTTGACTCATTCTTGAAAATTTTTCACTACCACATTTCACCATCGACTCATTACTATTATTTCCATGAAAACAATTACAAATTTTGCGACATGTTGCTTTTAAAGATCGACCATTTTCATATTTTTATTCTGCCTACTTGACAAATGTCAAAAATAATATTAAAAAGGTACCGTCTAGGAATTATTCGCTACTTGGCGTCACTTTTGAAAGACCCTTTGTTATTTCGGAAAGCTTGTGATCATAGGAACAAGATGAAGTCAATGGTAAGATAAAATCCCAATCATTGTGAAAAGAAAATGACAATCACTTCCCGTCACTACCTGCTTTCATGTAAAATGCAGAAAGATTGTACGGAGAAGTTAAAGAGAGGGATTGCATATCCGTTACATCACAACTGTCACAATTTCCGTTATGATTTTTTTCACCACCCTCGCTCAAGAAGGTTTACTTCAAAAAACTTATTTTGTCATTCTTTTACTTGGGGATGCACCCTGTATTATTATTATTCAATCTTAATTGTTTGCTACTTCCTACAAAAGTTATATTCATTCAAATAATGTAGTATTCTTCACCTGGTCACCTTAATGATGCACATGTGCTTTAAAATAACACAAAATTCTTCCGTTTGTAGATACATATGTAAGTATACGAGTATACTCGCATGTTATGTTAACGCAAAGTTAATTTTCCATGCAATAGCAAACGAAATTTCATCAGCCAGAACTAACTAACTTTTCTGTTTACAATTATAAACGATGAAAGCAATAAAAAACTACGGTGTTTGTCAAAATTTCCACAATAAGTAGAATAAAAGGTACATATATAGGTACATATAATTGTATGTATATGCATTCGTCAACCACTACACTACACTACCTAATGCTAATGCACTTTGCTGAGAACGTATTAAAGGTTTTGTTGTCGCTCGCTGCCGTGTTGGCTGTGTGATAACCGCTTGACATTCGTACGAATTCGAATAAAAGCACGTTTTGCATTTTGCAGTAGTGAAAAATATTTTTTGTTTGTTTTTTTAGTAAAAGAATCACTTTTTTATTTGTTCTATGTACTATTATGTGTATTGTGCGCGCTTCTGTGTCTGCCTCCATTGATAAATTTTCTGCATTCTACATTTTCGCAATTTTACATTTTTTGCTAAGCCCACACTTTGTTAGTTATGTGAAGAATAAATTTTTATTTTATATTCACATCGGCGGTAACTATCCCGAATACGTACTATTTAATACCAGCAAAATTACCGGTGGCTAAACCAACACAGTCGGTAAACGCGCTCCAACTAAACAGCCAATTGCCCTTTTACCACTCACAATGTTTCCGCTGCCGTATGTATATATGTATGTATAAGCTTTTCGATTTGTGTGCGTATACTGTTCTCTGACGATATGGGCCTTCCACGCAATGTCTAAATGCTTTATACGAGGGTGGTTATATAAGTTCTTGAAAATAAGAACAGATCTAACAAATCTAACTTTCTCTGGTGAAGAAAAGGTAACGCACAACAATTTTCTGATCGATCTGTTAACACATTACCGTCCGGCAACTTTTCTGAAAATTTACTTCATGTGCTCGGCTATTGTTTTGAAAGCGGATGTGGCGGTAAAACAATTTAAATAAATTTTAATAATTTTTATTTATTATTCAACTTTTAATATTATATTTATATTTCGAGTGATAAAAGGAAAAGGAGAACTATATGTACTCATTTAGCACTATATTTTGACAAAAATCGTCACGCATACCAAACAAAAACTTCAAAAGTATTAAAGAGACCTTCCATCATCGATTGGAACCATTAACCATGTATATATGATACTATTTACTCAATTTCTGCGTGGTGGTACCAGTACAAGTGAGAAGCTAAGCGTTTTAGTCATGCAATCACAAATGTCCGATAAATGCAATCACTTGGCAACTTTACAGGAGTTTTCGCGAACAGAGAAGATACACAAATGCAGCACCAGAGGTCAAGCCGCAGTCGAAACAGTAGCCTACTCGGGGTATGTTGAAACCGAAGAGGGGTGAAGTGGGTCCGTCGGTCAACAAGCTCATGACAACAGTTGTTTAATGTGCGGGCTATATCTACTTATATAACTTGGATTACCTTAGGAGAAGGGTGAGACTGTCACCGACTCATATTATGCAAAGCTGTCGATAATAGGAAGGAAAAACGACCGGATTTGACAAAAAAAAAATTGCAGCGCACAAGACAACAGTCAGAATAGTAAAATTGCGTGAATTAGGTTGCGAATTCATAATATTCTCCAGATTTAAGCCTCTAAAATACGCCGGCCGCCGTAGTCGAATGGGTTGGTGCTCGACTACCATTCGGAATTCAGAGAGAACGTAGATTCAAATCTCTGTAAAACACCATAATGAATAAAAAGTTTTTAATAGCAGTCGCCCCTCGGCAGGGAATACAAACGTCTGATTGTTTCTGCCATGAAAAAGCACCTCATAAAAAAATGTGCCGTTCGAAGTCGGCCTAAAATTGTAGGTCCCTCCATTTATAGCACAATAACAAGACGCACGCCAGAAATAAAAGGAGGAACTTCGCCCCACACCCAAAAAATTGCTAAAACTTAATAAATCATTCGGCCGTATGAGATTTAGATCGAAAGATTTTGATAAACAAACGCCTATTTTAAGACCCTCGAGAAATCGTGTCTTTTCGACATCAACATTTTAAAAATGTTCGAAAATAAGGTTATGCAAGAAAGAAAAACGTTTTTTTTTTTGTTTTTTGTGTGAGTGTTTTTTTTTTGTTTGTACCTTTTGCAATATTACGGCACTTATAGTGATACCCTCGTATTCAACCCCAAAAAAAGAAGCGGTTGAATGCTCGCCGTTGACTCGTATTTCTACATAGCCTTTGCTTTTGTGCTTAACTGAATCTACTCTCTTTTATGTATGTCATCAATTGTCTGATGTGAATATACTCACATATGTATGAATGTATGTAGTCGAAGAGAGTATCAAATTTTTCGTACTAAATATACTTATTTTGCAATGCGGTGCATGGGAGTGGGTGTACCTACACACATTAAGCGAATTCGAATTTCAAGTTCAATGCCTGAAACAAATTCACGTGTTCAATTTTTCCATATGTTATGTAGCTAAAGTGCTCCCATATTAGATAGGTGAATGAATTATTTATTATAGCAGTAGGTACTTAATTTATAGCAATTATTATCAAAAATGAAGTGGGTTTGCGCTTCAATAGTAACAGGTTTAATACCTGGAGAGTGCTTCTGAACAAGAAGCCGAACTGACTATGACCATAAGTCAGAAGAGGAATCTTACATGTAGAGCAGAGCAACAGGTGATAGATAAAGGAGAGGATACTTTTGAGTGTTTCACGGTAAGAATAATATTTTTAAAGGGTTTTCGGTGGGAAAATTTCAAGTTTTGAACTACACTGGCTAACAGCCAAAATGATGCAGTAAATTGCTTGAACCCAATAATGAGATTAAAGGAAAATAAAACATATTGTTGACAAAATTGATATGACAGTTGATAATAAAATCTGTTTTTATATAAAACATTGGTACATATGTATAACAAAAAAGATAATTTTGAATATTCACGATAGATTGTATATCAAAATAACACAAACTACAATACATTCTGTCAAAAAAATATCGGTAAGTGTTCATGTAAAAAACCCGCCCCATATGTGTATGTCTACATTTTTTTGCTAGAATGTTGGTACAACTGTCCTCTACAGTGTCGCAGAGTTTGAACGTGATCTGTCAGTTAGCTTGTTTTTGGCATTTAATTATATCAGTCAACCGCAAGTGTGCTCTACGATTTTCACTACGACATGCAAACCAGTCAACAGGCGGCTGAATGGCGCTATCCATATGAGCCGAAACCGAAAAAACCACGACAAAGTCGGTCAAAAGTGAAAGTCATGCTACTCGTTTTCTTTGATTATCATTGTGTTGGAATCTCGGAATTGATTCCAAATGGTTCTACGGTAAATAAAGGATATTATTTGGCAGTTATGCGACGTTTGAGAGAGTATGTGCGTAGGAAACGGCCCAATTTGTGGAAAGAAAACTCATGGATCTTGCACCATGATAACGCAACATCTCACAATGTGTCATATTGTGAACACTTTTTTGTCCAAAAATTCGACAAATATCATCGAAAAACCACCGAATTAACCACCGGATTTAGCCCCCTGTGACTTTTTCCTCTCCCCAAAACTTAAATTGCCACTCCGCGGTCGCCGCTTTGAGTCGATAAAGGCCATTAAGGAGAATTCGCTGAAGGAGCTGAAGAAGATCCCTTCAAACGCATTTAAAAGGTGCTTATATGTGTATTGCAAGGTGGCGTATGTGTATTGCTTCGAATGGAGACTATTTTAAAGGCGACAAAATAAATTTTGATGATTAAAAAAATATTTTGCGTTTTATTGAACAATTCCCGGTACTTTTTTGACAGAATGTAAAATGACAGCCAAAATGATGCAGTGCTAAGACACATTGTTTATAACTATTGTCAATAACAGATTGCACCCTCTTTGAAACCGATCCCACCAACTTCTTAGTATCATATATTCAGATTAAATTGTTTGACATTCCCCTTAAATCGCTTTTTTGCGGTCAGATTGGTTTCAAAGTTCGAGTTTTCGAATCTAGAACCGACGACAGGTTCTCAATAACACTCACATCTGGGGATTGCGCTGGAGGACATGCGGGTAATTTCAAATGAGCCAATTCTGTAAGATCGCCGATTTATGCCTCGGGTCGTTATACTGATAGGAGCGAAAATGTTACCGAATGTTTGTTGTTGGTGCCGCTTTGTAGAAAATTTACCTTTAAGATATCCCAACAGGTATACTCGTAAGTCCATATTGCTTTCGATAAAAGTTGAATGACCGGTTCCTTCAGATGGTCTATATATAAATTTGATGCTTTCACCCTATTTGTGGCATGCGTCTTGATGTTGTTCCACAAATGGAGAGGCCTACAGTTTTAAGCCGATTTCGAACGATAGAATGTTTTTCTTTTATGAGGAGCTTTTTCATGGCAGAATACATTCGGGGGTTTTCAATTGCACGCCAAGGAACGGCCGCGATTAGAAACAACTTTTTCTATCATTTGGTGTTTCATGCACTGTGATTCGAACCTGCGCATTTCCGAATGGTAGTCACGCACCAGTAGTCGGCTACGGCGGCCGCCAGTCTGTTATAACATATATCCTCACACCATTGCATGCGCTCTCCCGTGTTGGACATGCTGTGCAGATTTTGTGCTTGAAGCTCTGCAATTGGTTTCCTCCAAACAAAATGTTTGCCATCTGATCTAAAAAGATAAATCTTGCTTGCGTGACCTTTTCCAAACTTCAATCTAGCACTCATAAATAGCTATTGCTAGCTGCGCGTCCGTGGAAAGCAGCATCTCTTAAGACTTCGCGGGCAGTTTCAGGTTCGCACTTTTTCCCAAGATATTTTTCACCTTCTTATGTAACTCTCTTGTGAATTTTCACGTACCCTGCACAAATTACATCTAGAATCCTTGTTATTCAAAAACTTGTTATGCGCATTTTTTTCTTATTTTCACTAAGCTTTCGCCCACATAACGCTAAATAATGTGCTGAACCGTGTCGGATTTTAATATCATCATTTCAACGATTTTTCATTGATTTTTGCCATCTTTATAGGGATTCCGTATTACTCGTATTTCACGCTCTTTAACAGATGTTTGACGACCCATTTTAATTTTCCGTACACGGCCACGATCTTTTAGTGTTAAATATGATTGTTTTGTTCTTAGACACTGAAATCAGTTGCTGCGTGTTTTAAATTTGGCACCGCCTTATCACAACTAACAGTAAAGTAATGCGCACTTGGCTCTGTCTTCATATTTGCGTACAAATATATATTTTACGTGCTTGCTTTTGTTACGTATGGACAAAATAGTTTTTTTTTTCTCTTCAAAATACATAAAAATAGAAAAAAAGTATTGGAGTAATATGTTTGCAAGATTTTAGCTGAATGAGTGACTGTTGCATCATTTTGGTTGGGAGCTACTGTAAATTAGAAAAAAAAACATTATGGACTTCTTTATTTTTACTGGACAATTTCAAAATGGAAGCATTTTTTGTATATAAAATTTTCAAAGCACTCTTTCACGTCGAGGGTAAGGTCAGACCCTTATTTGCATGAAGAGCCTTTTGTCATAAAAAGACACAAAGGAGTTTGCGGAGTTTTATTCCTTGCCTGAATCATTGAAAACTGTAATTAGCGCAAATTAGCTTGTCCTTCATATCCTTTCTTATCTGTAAATCATTTAGTAGCAGTTATCTGTAGACAATGATTTTTTTTCACAGCCATCACAGCCGGCGCGCAGCCAGCATAAAATTGTAGGTGTCTCCATTTTAAGAAACTATTAAACATAAAATCTTTAATTAGAAATGAACTATCGTTGAAAGTCGTCAAGGTTATATGCGTTATTATTATAATTAAACCTTTACCGCATATGGACTCATATATGGTATTTCAGTTTTGATTCAATTTTATTTCCAAATAAAATATTATTAAACAATTCAAACTATTTTAATCCATCAAATATATATTTAGCAATTATAAAACGCAAAAAATTGTCTATGATTTTATGACATTTCGAAATAATCTCACTTTTGTGCAAATGGGTGAAAAAACAGAATTGAAGTGCGAGCGATCCATAATAACAAACTAAAACATGAGTACTTTTTGACAAAAAAATATATATTCGTGGAGTCGATATGCTCATCTTTCTCGGCGGATAATAATTTTTCAGCTTTTGACTTGTTTTCTATACTTTTTCCGTTTTCTTTATTTATTGAAACTTTCTTGTATATGAAACAAACAATAAGTTTCCAAGTTTTATGCGCTAGTTAATGTGTTGACTTCCCTGTGCTAAGAAACTAATTATTGTGATGGCAGTTAATGAATGGAGTGAGCCAGAAAGGTCGAGTTTCAAGTATCAGATTTTTCGTAGCTGAGAGCCGAAAAGACTTAGTTCTGTTGAAACTTCCTTTATCTCTCATGACGATGAGGCCGTACTGAAAGCCGGAATGATCTCGGCCAATCCCGTTGCCTTAATGGACGAACCCTCGTGCGATATGAGATAATTAAGATAGTGCAGACTTGAAGATCTCTTTTTTCTCAATCGTGTGCGACCTTCTTTTAGAACTAGATTTCCGGTTAGTTTCTGTGGATGGTTTTCTAGCTTTTGTAGGTATGTTTTAACTCAATCGTACTATTTCATCGACTGCACGAGGTATGCAAATGTCTCTGTGAATGTTAGCCTTCGTTATATACATAGCATGGCGCTCCCGTAATTATCCCCAAGGCTTTAGATTACACTCTCTGATGTTGTTCGATATTTTTTGATATTCTTCGATATGCTATACCATATGTCTATATTGGTTTTATCATGGCTTTATACTTATATAGTAGAACTTTGTACTCTAGAGGTAATGATGATTTCGTATTATCCAATATAGGTTTTTAATTTTAAGCTCTCTTTCAATCTGATTCCGCCATGGGACTCTTCTATCTACATAATTGAATTCTAAGATATTTTAAAATATAAAACTTTTCTATTATTTTTCTTTTAATGATAATTAAATAAAGCTATTCCCACCGTGAAATTTTTTTCCAGCTCTTTATTAGTTGATGCAGTAAAGGGTTAAGAGCCGTTTTCTCAAATTCCTGTTAAAATGTAATGATCTTTAACACATTTTAGCAGACACCTCATGTTACGGCTAATATTTCTCGCTTTGCGACAACACTACCTCAGGTGATGGGTAAGCTCTCCTACTACCTCTAAACGAATAAGTCCGGTTTCTTGTTTTCAAGAACTTTTTTGTGTTTCTTCAATTATACGAGCATATAGTATGTAAATAAATATTTAACCCAGTCGACCCCAACGTTACATGATGGCAATTTCGCATGTTTATATGTCTAAAAGTATTGTTATTTTTGTTTTGTTCAATTCATTTGAGAATCCTTCAGCAAAGTATGATAATTAAAAAAAAAAACATTTCAGTTTTAGGTTACAATTTTCTTCTGAATTCAGCAAGACGGCTTGAAATACGCAATTTATTCAAGTAACCATAACATAATAAATATGTAAATTAAATAGTTTCAGCAAAATACTATTTGGGGCAAATTGTGCACCACAATTACCGCATCACCAAATTTGCTCTGAAGTAATTTTCTATAGCGGCCAAGCAGATGAGTATGGCATGTTGAAATTTTGTGGGTTAAAGATATGCCAATAAATTGATCGGCACGTCACCTTAATCTTGAAATCCCATGGTGGAGAGAATGCTGAAGTTGTGGCCAACATCAGACCGTTAACCGGCTCTTAGCGATTTTGAAGGAATCAGCTGATTTGCTGATGTAACATGGAATGAGGCGAAGCAGTGATTTGTTTATAACAGAGGTCGGCAAAAACTAAAGTTGTGTTGGTGAGATTAGAAAAAACCAACGCAGCCTGTAATCCAGTGGATGATGGAGAAAAGCCTACATATGCTCACTATTTTCGTTGATACACTTTTATTTGACATTTTGACTTTTCTTTAACAAAAAATAATAGAGTTATGGGGAAACAATGCAACGAAAGTCTACATATAATACCAAACTAACTTTCTTTAGTGTGAAAACTTTACTTAATCCCAGATATTGCTCCTTTTTACCATTTAGTTGGTCCATCGTTAAAATCAACAACCACTTAAAACCAACATAGCATAGAGTCACCTACATTTGTTAGCACTGTTCCAAACTTCTATTAGGCGTTGCTTCTCTATAAATTTGTCTTTCATCTGCATCTTACATGAATCATCGGGACTATCTCGTTCCTTAGGCTGCTGAATCTAGCAAAGATTTCCTTATTACTACGTAACATGGCATACAAGTATCAGACTTCGTTCTTGACAACCTTAATTACGGCATTTAACAAAAATTTTCATATTTTTGCAAATAAAACAAATCTTTTAACTTGGAAACGTTTTTGTTAATCAAAAATTACGTATTCCCTTTAATTTGATATATGATTTGTTTTGATGGGTTAACGAACTCTCCACATATTATACACTTTTATAATCTACATATTTTCTTTATCCCAAAACCGTTATTTAGCAGTATCTCGAAAACTATATGACAGAAAAAAACGTACTATATGTGGGTTTTCAGGCTCAGCGAATTAGATGGTTTAATTCGTAATGCGTAAAAAATCATTAATTATTTGTTAACCAGTGTTACACCGAAATATGATTAGCGCTACATTTCTAACCCTAGAATGAACTGCAAATACATGCGCCTCAACACATTCCTAGAACGATAAAAGCTCACTTTAGCGTGTACCCCTATAGTTTGGGATATACTGCACCCGAGGTGTTCCAGACATGTATGTTTATCTACACCACCTGCAACCGTCACATGTGTATGGAACATCGCGGTAGCATGATTTTTTTTCAATTTTTTTTTTTTTTGTGTTCAAATTGTCAATAAAAGTTCTTTTTTAACTAATATTTGTAGATTTTTATTATATTAATATCTCCCGAATTACTTAAATTGGGTGACCTTAAAAGTAAGATGTAACCGTAGATATAATTTGTGAATATAGAGTTAACACAGAGTACAATAATCAAAGTATATGTACACATATTTCCAATAGTTTTTAGTTCCAACCTTTTTTCAACTGGTTACCTCAAACTGGCGCATGCCGCTCACGATTCTCTCCCACCCAAATACTCTCCGATTGGTTCATTAATAGCAAAGCGTACAAAGCTGCAAACATATGTGCATACATACATAAGTAAAAATGTCTACACTTCTTATAGGCAAGCACTGTGCATGTGTGTATAGAAAAATTGTAATTGGGTCACTGTCGCCGGTAAAATGCTTATGTGTTACATATTGAAAGGCCGGTTGTGCTTCTACTTAATTTCTAAGCAAAATCTAAAATAAGTACATATTATCAAATGTAGAACAAATAAACAAAAAATGCCACAATATATACTCTCACGCTCATTTCCTTTCTCTCCATAATTTCTAAATTGCTAAAAACACCGCGCTTTAGTGTAATCCTCTCACGAACATGGCGGCAATGACTAATCATGCAAACGGCATGGAAGTGTTCACCATGACACAATGGAACAACAAACCAATAACCGAAACTTGCTGTTGTGCGCTGAGCGCCGCATAAAACTAAAGCTAAAATATCAGTTGAAAGTAAAAAGTTGCGGTTAATATGGAACAGTCACAGTGAAACGCAACACTGGATGCCTTCGCGTGGTGTATGTTCACAGTTTTGTCGCCACTGCTGTCTGGCAAAATAAATCGCATGGTTGAAATTCGTTTGAATAAATAAAAAACCGTCAAAGGGATTTTAGAGTTTCATTTCCAGCGCATTGAAATTACTTGTTGGGCTAAATAAAATAGTTAAGTTCTCTGCCGGCAACGGTTTCGTATTTCAAAACGAAAAATTGGCTTCCATAGTGGAATGCAACAGTGTGCCGTCGCCAGAGCACATTGGAAATTCGTTGTACGATTGTAGTAGCGTTTTGTTGTGAGTTTTAAAGTGTTGACTTTTTTATTTATCATATTTTGATTTTACCAGTTTACTTCATTTATTTCCTAACTGTCGTCTGCCACAATCAGCCAACCAACAGGCGGAAATCGGCTGTTCCCTATCTACCAGCAACATTGTCGCGCAACACCCGGTTTGTCTGGAGACCGTGTTGGTTGTGGTGCCCTGTGCAACACTGCAAGTTTCAAAAGAATATCAAAACATTTTGAATTCTGATTCCCAAACAACAGGCGCCCAGCAATGCTGCAGAAGTATTTGGCAATGCAACACTATTGCGAACAGCACACTAAACACACGCTACCATCGCCAGCACCTATTGTCATTTCGTTCTCCCATACACTGGGCCGTTGTCAAAACTAAGCAGCCATTGTTGCTACTGGTTCGTAATAGCTAGTCGCTCTACACAACATAGTTACGCAGCCCATGGCATATACCAAAGCGCACTGAACGAGCTGAGTTGGCCAAACAAATAAATGTGCCTACTTTGGCGGTTGTTTGCTTGTGTGCCGGAGCTGTTTGCCTATGAAAAAATTTCGCTGACGTGCCTAAAAGTATGGAATTGCGATTTCAGGCATCTCGGTAATGTGCGGAATTCGAATTGGAAATTTGGTACTATGGCGGCGGCGACGTGTTCACTCGCGCGCACGCATTTGTATCGCAACGAACGGCACTCGATAGTAATGACTGTTTGCTGTGCACACAACGCCATATTTTCCTTTTGCTTCGTATTGTTCTTCTGTGAGTTGGTTAGCTGGGCTATCGATTCAATCGACAATCAGCTCGATGATATCTGTTTTTGGCGCTAAATAGCGTTCGGTATGTTTGCCACTCGCCTGCATACATGTTTATGTGTCTGGATCGTGCTAGCCCCGCTGTAGGCCTGGTATAAATAGAGCTCGATGACTGTTGTATTATCGAGAAATGCACGGAAATCGGGCATCGCACATGCAAACGAGCGAGCGAGCACGTTCGTTTCGTTTTTTCTATCTTGCACGCGGTTTGAACGCACACTGACCATATCGTCTGAGCATTGAAAAAAATCTATCGACTCCCATCTAATATTTGTTGCGAAGGTCGGAGGGGGCCTCAACTTTAAATTTATGTGGGAACCCGTGGCGAGTGAATTTGAAAAAAGATCAAACAAAAGATTTTAAATAGAAAACACAAGGTGATGGAGCAGATAATTCTACCATTTTATTATTACTTGTGATTTTACTTGAGTGAATACAGGAAGCTGAAAATTGGCCAATTTTCAAGCAGAAATGCAATCAATCTTTTCAGTTACAACGTTCCGAATAATATGTAGCTGACATTCCAAAAGCATTATTTTCATTCTTCATGGGAATGGAATTAATAGAACATTCTCATCAGCTTTATCTAAAGGAACATATTTTCATTCATGTTTTTTTTTTATTCACTGTATTTCGGATTTTGTTCATGACTACTACTCCGTAGAGCTTGAGTAAAACCCACTGTGGACATGAAACACCTAATGATAGAAAATAATTTTCTAATAATATTAGCCCCTCGACAGGCAATAGGAAACCTCTGAGTGTGTTTCTGCTATGAAAAATTATTCTCTTAAATACCCATCTACCGTTTGGTGGCTGCATAAAATATTTGAATAACGTGCGGAACGCATTACAGGGCAAGTTCGACAGTTTCCACTGCTTGCGTATGTGGCCGCTCGTTTCAACAAGCATTATGGCCTCTGGTCACGATCCAGCATGCTTGTCCACCAGGCTTATATGTGTGCGTGTCGGGTGACACTCGTACTTGCTTCGTGTCACACATACTTGTTGTCGGCTTTTGCTTGATGAAAATCAAAAATTTTAGATATTAGCGTCAAGCACCCGACACGCACACATATAAACCTGCTGGACAGCATGCTGGAGCGTCACCAGAGGCCATTAGTCAAACACAAAAATTTTTGTTTGCGGTTGCCCGTCAGTCTGCGGCCATATTATAGGCCCGTCACAATCGGGCCGTTGCGGCACCGAATTTGGCTGACAGCAAAATAGATTATTTATATTTGAGTCGGAAGCGCCACATACTTGCCGTACGCCATGCCGGAACGCACAAAAAGTAACAACTTTCTACCTTTGCTGTACGGCAAGTGCGGCGAAAATGGCAACTGTTTTAAGAAGAACATTTTTGTATCGCGCACAATTTAATCGATAGTGGTTTTTATTATATCAAATTAAATGCTGAAAATAAATGAAATTTAAATTAATTAAATCTGGCCTTATCTTTTCAATAAACGCTTGAACAAGCATAAAATAGGCCATACTTATCAAAGCGGTCCTGAAAAATTAGTGTGCGTGCCGATCCCGAAGTTATGGTTGCACCCGTCTACGGCTACCACAAATTCTATTAAAACCCTCTTTCGCTTCAATAAGCATTCATTTTATAAAAAATATCTCAAAAAAAAAAAAACTGTTTATACACAACGAAATATAATATTTGCTTTCACGACAAAAACATCTGGTGCTTTGTTGTTGACGAGGTTACGTTATTTAATAAATAAAAAAATAACATAACTATGCGCACTTAAATGTAATAACCTCTAATTAAAACTTACTTATCTCGCTTTGCACCACCTTATTGTATTTGGTAAGTAAGCGCAATTGATAACTGATCGTGCATGTGAAATGTGAAATGAGTACAAACACACCTCTAAATCGGTGGCTTTGCTATTGAAAATTGAGCATTTAAAGTTTTTAGGTTAAAGATCCATTACATTTTACACTACTTTGCATATGTTTGCACTCTATTCTCCATTTGCCTCTATTGATTGAACTGTATGATATTATTTTCTTGTGCCAGAGTATAATTTCTGAATGGTGTTATGAGTTTCACCAAATAATTCAAATTTTCACTTGAGATCTTGTGATAATTTTTGTAGTCATCGAGCAGTGAATTTCTTTTAAAATGTTTGGTTTATACTTTGGTTCCTTTCTTACATTTCTGTTTGTTACCAATTAACGTTATAATTAATAATGTTCATCCAATTGGTCTGGTTCCATCTTTATTGTTCAAATTTAATTTTCATTTATTTATTTTATGTCAGATTACGTGGGTGTAGTGGATACACTCATTCAATAGAAATCGCCATTGATTTGTCTATTTATTTAATTGGTCTCTAAATTTAAAATTTATGTCATATTTAAATTACTCTTAACTATCAATATTTTCTTATAGATTTTGACATTCTAGGAAACAAAAGCAAAAACAAAAATATTCTTGTTGCTGTTGTTCAATTGTGCCTTGCCATCTATAATGAAATACGGCCCTTTATTATTACTAAATTTAACCATAGGCTCGTAATTTTGTACCTTTGAAAAGGCCAATCAAGTACTATTTTCGACAGCCTTTGGATTATGTTATATTTAACTTATTTCAACAAAACTAAGCAAACAGACTTGTATCCCAAAAAAATTCGCTTTCTATTTTGTACTGTTAGGGGAGACATCTGCTGGGAAAAAATTTCACTGTGTTCCGCAGCCAAGTTCATGCTGCGGAATCCATTTTCCTTCTTTTACCTAAACCCTCGAGAGTTTAAGTTGTGTTTTTCATTGCGCTTCGCAGAAAAATTTATCCAATTTTAAAAAAATGAGTGAGACTCTCCAATTGCGCGGTACCCTTGTTGGGCATACTGGTTGGGTTACCCAAATTGCCACCAACCCCAAGGATCCTGATACCATCATCTCAGCTTCTCGTGGTAAGTGTGAAATGGGCAATGAAGTCAGTAGAATATTTCGAGGTTAAGTTTTACCAATTGGAAAATTTGCTATTCAATCGTTTTAAATTTGATTAATCTTATAATTCTTGATTGAAAGTAAATTGTTTTAATCATTTGTTTGTAATTTACTTTCAGACAAGACCCTTATCGTGTGGAAGTTGACTCGCGATGAGGACACCAACTACGGTTTCCCCCAGAAGCGTCTGTATGGTCACTCTCACTTCGTGAGCGACGTTGTGCTGTCTTCTGATGGTAACTACGCTCTGTCTGGCTCATGGGACAAAACTCTGCGTTTGTGGGATTTGGCTGCTGGCAAGACCACCCGTCGTTTCGAAGATCACACCAAGGTGGGACGAAATGTCGCAATTTTTTGTAAAACGTTTGTTTAGCCCAGTTTTTGATAGGGTTTGAGAGAATATGAATAATTGAAAAGGCACATGAGTGTGCAGTCAAAATTGACTAGAAGAGCAGGTGGTGCTGACTTAGGGCCTCTTTTATACAATTTGATCTGATTAGATAGTCGAATAGTGTAGGGTTAAAGGTGAGGCACCACCTTAAATATAAATTACGAGCCTATGCGAGGCAGAATTCTGGTTGAGTGTCGTGGAGCACCTTCTAGGAGCATCTCCGTCGCAACAGCAAGGCGGTGAAATTGTAAGTCGTAAGCGGGTTTTTTTTTGTTTGTTTTGGAAATGGTTTAAGTTAAACTTTAACGCACGAAAGTAATAGTATAATTTTTACAACAATTTTATTTTGTGTATCGCAGGATGTACTCTCTGTTGCCTTCTCCGCTGACAATCGTCAAATTGTCTCTGGCTCCCGCGACAAAACCATCAAGTTGTGGAACACTTTGGCCGAGTGCAAGTTCACCATCCAGGAAGATGGACATACCGATTGGGTTTCATGCGTACGTTTCTCGCCAAATCACTCCAACCCCATTATCGTCTCCTGTGGTTGGGATCGCACCGTAAAGGTCTGGAATTTGGCCAACTGCAAATTGAAGAACAACCACCATGGCCACAATGGTTACTTGAACACAGTAACTGTTTCACCTGACGGTTCGTTGTGCACTTCTGGTGGCAAGGATTCCAAGGCTTTGTTGTGGGATCTGAATGACGGCAAGAACTTGTACACTTTGGAGCATAATGACATCATCAACGCATTGTGCTTCTCACCCAACCGCTACTGGCTGTGCGTCGCTTATGGTCCATCCATCAAAATCTGGGATTTGGCATGCAAGAAGACCGTTGAGGAACTCCGCCCCGAAGTTGTATCGACCAGCTCCAAGGCTGATCCACCACAATGTTTGTCGTTGGCATGGTCCACCGACGGCCAGACCCTGTTCGCTGGCTACTCTGACAAGACCATTCGCGTATGGCAAGTATCTGTTTCTGCTCACTAAGCTATTGCTATGGTGGCAGAAATTGATGCTTAAGTGCAGCAACATTTTTTTTTTAACTAAATTTTATACGTTCTAGACCATGTTGCCCAGACAGCTTGGGCATTCATTTAATGTATTTAAAAATAAAAATGTGTACTGTATTTAAAATGTTAATTCATTGAGCGCTGATTTGTTTATTATATAAACAAATAAATAACAAGAAAATGTCAAAAAATTAAAAAAAAACAAGTATTTTGTATTAAAGTAGCCATATATTAGGTTTAAGTATTATCTTAATTAGCAAATATAATTAGGGATATTCATTTTTACCACTAACCTGACGTGTTTTCTATTCTGTCGTGGTAGCTTGAATTTCTGGAATTCCTATTTTCAAATTTAAAATGTAAACAATGTAGTTAAGAGGCATTAAGGGAAATTTAATTGTAACAGCATAAAACATTTTTGAGGGGTATGTGACTGTGTTTGAGTTGTAATAATTGCGGCAGCTTTACTTTTTATTAGATGGCTTCACGTTCTGCAGATACAATCCGGTTAACACGTTCCCTGTCCGCTGAGCCACATATGGCTCAGTAAACGTGCGCCTGATAAGCACTGATACGTTCCTGAGCCATATGTGTATCAGGGGGTATATGAACCACATGTGTTTCATGAACGTGCAGAAGCAAAAATGGCCCTCTACGCTCATGGACCATATGTGCTTCAGGTAGAAATAGCCTACATCCGGTTTTTGTTTTTTAATTATTATTATTACTAAAGCTATCCTATGACTACAAAAAAACAAATTATTCAAAAAACCCTGTTGGACTTGTCGGTCAATTTTGCATTTTTGTATTGGGACAGGGAACGGTTAATCTGGTCAGAGGCAATACTTTTTATGGAAGAAAAGCAACCGTATTTGACCTAATAACACAAGGGTTTTTGATAATTCATGTGACGACTATTTTGTTCGAAAATAAAAATGCATCAAAATATTCCATTTAACGATATTTCGCGGCAGTATAACTCTAACAGTTATAATATTGTGCTTGATTTATTGGTTCACTCAGTTAGCCTACATTACGGACCGTTTTTTTAATCCATCATTGTGTTTGATTGAAAACTTTTTAATACCAATAAAATGGGAAAGAGGAAAGGTGTGGCAGCTCGCGAAAAAGGGCAAATCGAAGGGAGTTTTAAATCGCCAAATTGCTAAAAAGATTGGTCTAAGTCCAACTGTTGTGGATCTTTACGTGGGCAAGCTGCCTCCTATGGTAAGAACTACAAAAATTGAAACACCTTTAAAAAAATTCACAAAGAACGCCGTCTCGATTTTACAATGGACCATATGCCTTTGAGTTTTGTTGGAAATAACGATCCCTGTGAATGGATCAAAGTAGTTTTTGGTGAGGAGAAGAAGTTCAATCTGGATGGGCCGGATGGGTTCAATTACTATTTCCGTGACTTAAGAAAGGAGGAAAGGTACTTGAGTCGACATCGCAGCCGTGAAGGTGGTGTTATGGTATGAGAAGCAATATCGTACTATGGCGTGTTTGCATTGAAAATTGCAGACTACGACATGACGAGGAAACTGGTGGAATAATCTTTTCCCAAGATTCGTGAAGCATTGGGACCTATTATTTAATTAAACAGGATTATTTATTTAAACAGGATAATGCACCTGTACACACTGCAAGTGTGGTCAAAACTTGGATGGCGTCCCAAAACGTTGAAACTATGGCATGGCCACCGTATTCCCCTGAGCTGAACATAATTGAACATCTATGGGGATGGTTTGCTCGTAAGGTTTCTGAGAATGGGCAACAATTCGAGGACAAAATTTCTTAAATACGAATCATTAACCCTCCGTTGGAGACCTTTTTCGTCCTGTTCGGGGACATTTTTGTAACCCTAATCCCATGCCGTTCCATTTGGCACCTTAATCCCATGTCGCTTAGCTTTAACTAAACATATCCCAAGAGGCTTCTTCAACATTTATTATTTTAATAATATTTTATCATAAATTAAAGCTATGAAACACGCACCGTGCAGTAGTTTCATAAAAAATATTTTGATTTCTCAACGAATTGACGAAATCAGAAAACTTTTGCGCCAAGTCAAAGTTAAAAAAACATAGAATATGAGAACGATTATGAAATACAAATATTTTTTACTAGCTGAGCCGGCGAACTTTGTTCCGCCCTAGAGGCAATAAAAAAGCAGATTTTTGATTTTATTAAGTTATTTTTTTTATTAATCAAGTATTTCAATGAAGCTTTAATAGATTGCACTCTTCAGTTAAGCACCTTGTGATACACGACATTTTTTGTTTTATTACCAGGTGCAAAAACAAACAACGCAGATGGTTTTCCGACCCGTGAACATGCCACATATAATTGACCATGTAAGAAACATTGATTTTCTAGATTCAGACCACAAACTTTCAAGGATTGGGCTTGTGATTTGCTAATGGTCATGGCGAATGCAAGACGGATCGGAAATTGAAGTCTTTTAAACTCAAACGGAAGATTGGTTGGGATCATCGGGAACCTCGGAATGAGAACTTCTTCACCTTCGAGTTTTCCTTTGAGTATCGCCGCGTAAATCACATTGTTCATCAATTTATCTACCACCAAACGCGTACCGTTCCAAAGTTTTGGAGTGGGGATAACCCTTCCAGGTTGCTTAGTTCTCCCGGGGAAAACCCAAAAAGAAACGGACCGGGTAAACGAACGACCCATCGACATAGGATTAGGTTGTATCTACAAATCGATAGAAAATTAAGGAAATTGTCCAAAGAAGAAAAAGTCTGGACAGACCCGGGTGCCCACGGAGATTTAAAAGAGCTTGGTCTGAAAATCCATTAGGCTATCTGGAGAATTTGTAGAAATCCATTCATCAACGTATTTACGAAGTAATTTATAAACAAGGGGGCAGCAGAAACTACTAAGCTTTAAATAATAAATCTGAAGCAAAAAAAAATGTCCTATATTTATTATTATTTTTTCTTATTTGGTTAGTGTCCAATAAATCAAACACAGCTGCTGAAGTTTTACTGTTGCGAAATACCTAAGCTCCCCGACCCCCGAATGCCGTTATCGGAGTCCAACCACCACTTATCGCAGGCGAAGAGCTCCAACTTCTCCGAGAGCCCCGCGTAACCTTGGCACAATTACGTTCTGGATACTGTAGCAGGTTAAACTCCTACTTACCCAGAATCGACCCCGACACACTAAACATAAGTATGTCCGGCATGTGAAGGCACCCCGCACGGCACTAAACACCTTCTCACATGCCCCATCTACCCCACTCATCTAACACCCCTCTCCCGGTGGACCCTGCCCGTCGAAACAGCTAGTTTCCTGAGCCTACCGTTAGATGAGATAGACGAAGACGACCGGTGAATTACACTACACTGGCAGGGCTTGATGAACTGCTACAACAACAACAACAACCGTTAGATGGAATAATATTTTAATAATATGCATGTTTATTTTCGAGCCAAGTTTAGACTTCATTTGAGTTGAGAAAATCTTGTATTAATATCCATTTTCTTACATAAAAACTATTGCCTCGAATCAAGTGAACCCGACTACATATAATTGTTGCAAAAGTTCGAACGTTACGTCATCACTAGCTAATCAGGAGCAGTAGAAATGGAAATGGAAAAGTAAGTTATTTCTTAATAAATACTATTTTGAAGTTTAATTTTTTTTTCGGTCAAAAATAAGTTCAATCAACACATTTGGAGCGAATTTCTAACTTCTGCAAAATTGCAGCAACCAATCAGTCGAGTATTAGCCACAGGCCATCAAAACAGCAAAGAGATCGCAATATCACTGTTATTGAGCGTTGTGAACTATCCTATATTTTCAGTCTGAGCTTTTTCCGAAAATACGTATTTTTTACCCATTCAACCATTGAAACGCAGGCGCAATTATTTTTAAATTAAATAAATTATATTTTCGTTAAACCGTCAAGTATTTACTATGTTTAAAAATTGCTTAAAATAGTTCGTAACTTAAATATATAAATTATCTGGGCTTTGTTTTTATGTCTGCTTTCATAATTTGTGAGGTATTTACTCGAAACGCAAATGAATAGGAAAAATCAATAGTGCAGGATAGATAATAATAAGAGCGGTAAGGTTCGAAAATTCAAGTTTCTTCCTTTAGGTAATCAGTTAACTTAATTTAAATACACTTAAAGTCTAGAAAGAATATATTTTTTTTTTGAAATTCAATGCAGATGCATACATATCTACGTTATTTATTAAAACAACAACGTACGATAAAAACAAGAAATGTCAACAAAAATCTAAATATTTAGAATTGATTTTTACAAATAATTTTCTAAGTCCCTACATAGATTAGCAGAATATATTTTTATATCTCCAAATCGCTTGTTTTTTTGTAAGCGCACTTTATTTCGTTGGTGTTACATAAAATAGCCGTATTGAGTGCGATTTTGAAACAACATCGACACCAAATTGCGAGTGCACAGCAGTGCGCACTCCACAAAAAACTTGCCCCCCTTTAGAATGAATTGTTTAGTTTATAACAGGGCATATATATATAAATAGTTTTAAATACATATTTCTCCCCCTTTTTCTCACTTGGCGAGCTGCATTCAACAATCTTTTATTATTATTTTTTGATGACGCTGCATTATAATACATAGGTACATACTATAGCCGCCCAAATTATTTCGCGTTGACGCCACTATTCGAGCGACTTAAATTCGTCACGGGAAATTTCGCTGCACTATTGCTCACGGGAAATTTATTGCCTGCTGCTGCGGCCACAGCTGCATTAGCCTTTGACGCTGATGACGTGCCCGCTGTTGTCGTGGCCGAGTTGATGCGATAAGTGCCATTGCGGAAAACTACCAATAGGACAGTGATATTGTCTACTGAGCCACGCTGATACGATTCCATGGTTAACGCTTTGGCGCCAAAGTCAGCTTCATGCAAATGCTTTTTGATAAAAGTGCAGGCCTCTTCATTGTTGAAGGTGTCCCACAGTCCATCTGTGGCGAATATCAGAAATGTGGGCCTGTAATATAAACGGGATTATATTTAGTTGTGGTTTCAAAATTGTGGATACTTAAAAATTACGAATTTGAAGCTTACTTGTGATCGTTTAAGTCGAAGGTTAATATATCTGGATTTGCTATGACTAGATTCTTGTCTTTCAATGGATAATCGCCCAGAGCACGAGACGTAGCCAATATACCGGCCACACGCCAGACGCCGCGAAAGGCGATAAATCCGCCAGCGTCATGTATGCGCTTGCGTTCACGCACCTGAAATTGTTTTTTTTTTTTTAATTTATGTAAATTTTAGTTTTCAAGCTAAGTTGAAAGTAAAAATTAAAAATATTCATTACTTGTTGCGGTTTGTGATCGAATGACAGCGGTATCGCTATGCCACGAGAGTCGCACATAACGCCACGTGAATCACCCACATTCGCTACAGTCAGTTTGCTGCCTTCTATCACGGCGATCAGTGCTGTGGTGCCGGCGATGTTGGTCTGGAAAAGATGGTAAGTACAAAGATAATAAAAAAAATTTAAAAAAATGTATTTTTTGTAATAAATATACACATGGATGTTATATTGTTGTTGTTGTTGTAGTAGCAGTTCTTCAAGCCCTGCCAGTGTGGTGTAGTTATCGATCGTCATCTAACTCATTTAATGGTAGGCCCAGACAACATGCTGTTTCGACGCGTTGGGTTCAGAGGGAGGGTGTGTTAGGGGCGTGAGTTTGAGGGGGCATGTGAATAGGTGGTTAGTATCGTGCGATGTACCTGCACATGCCGGACATATATTGCGTATATCGAGGTCGATTCTGCACATATAGTATAAGTAGGAGGATAACGCAGATTTTACGAGGCAGCAGAAGCTCTGCAAATGAGGGCGGTTGGACTTCGATGACGATATTCGAGGGTCGGGAGCTTAGGAAGGTGGTAAGTGATTCCCGATGAATGTCGTTTAACCTTTTGCGACGGCGCAGCTATGTCATGCTTTCCCACTTTTCGCAACGTGGACTACTATATACAGCGTGGGCCATACAGCGTTTGCTTTCTGAACCACCTATTTTTTTGAGAATGGTAACACAAATGACATGTCAAATGTGTTCATAATTTACCTAAAGGTTTGACATTTACGAAATGGGACGCTATATGGTGCAAGAACTGAAGCCTAATGACCATCCAATGCGTTTTCGGTTCGCTCAATGGGCAGAAAATCGTTTGACCGAAGATGAGCATTTTTACCGAAAAGTCATCTTTTCTGATGAAGCTCATTTTCACATCGGTGGCTACGTCAATAAGCAAAATTGTTGGATTTGGGGCTTAGAAAATCCACACGTTACTGTAGAGAAGCAAATGCATCCACAACGAGTCACTGTTTGGTGCGTTTTTGGTCTGGCGGCATCATCGGGTAATTTTTTTTCGAAAATGAGCGAGGAGCCGCGGTTACAGAATTACTTGTTTGTGAAGAGGAAGAGTTTGCGAAAGCAATAGAAACTACCAAACACAAGATATATACGATACACTAGACAGGGCTAGTGTACTGGGGCGGCAGCCCTTGATCGGGAAAAACCCGAGTCATTCCGGTAACGTAGAACCGGCTGCCATGGGAATGCTATCACCTTCAACGGTTGTACTTCGTCGGACCCGAAGAGATGCGCGAGCTATTTTAGCCGGCTGTTTACACTGCATCCTCCGGGCGACAGAACCAAACGTCGTGTTACCAGAAGGCTGCACAAACTGACGAACGACAGTGCGCCACTTACTTTCTCCGGGGATGAGGTTCAGGGGGCCATCAACAAGTCGAAATCATCGAAAGCCATTGGCCCTGACGGACTTAACGCGCTGATGCTGAAGCATCTGGGACCCCTGGGAGTAGGATACCTCACAAGGGTCTTCAATTTGTCTCTGGCCACTCTCATCATCCCTGACAAGTGGAAAGCAGGGAGAGTGGTCCCACTATTGAAACCTGGGAAACCCGCCAACCAAGGGGAGTCTTATCGGCCGATAACTCTCTTTCCCCAGTAGTGAAGACACTTGAAGCCCTCCTACTCCCACTCTTCACGACCCACCTGGCCCCAGCCCCACATCAGCACGGATTCCGACGAGTGCACAGCACCACCACGGCACTCACCGCCATAAACGCCCAGATAAATCGCGGGCTTAACCAAAACCGCCCCTGCGAGAGGACTGTCCTAGTAGCGTTGGACCTAAAGAAGGCTTTCGATACAGTCAGCCATTCCACGCTACTAGATGATATTTATCAGTCGACACTCCCGCCAGGGCTGAAGAGGTGGTCCGCGAACTACCTGAGCGGTCGGCACTCGTCAGTGATTTTTCGAGATCAAATGTCAAAGCAGAGGAAGATTAAGCAAGGCGTACCGCAGGGTGGTGTCCTTTCACCCTTGCTTTTTAACTTCTACATCTCGAAGCTCCCCCAACCACCAGCGGGAGTTTCCCTGATCTCATACGCTGACGATTGCACGATAATGGCGTCGGGCAATGACATCGATGGCCTGTGTTCCAAAGTGAACAACTACCTCACCGACCTTTCTCGCTTTTTCACTGCGAAGAATCTCCAACTTTCCCCCACCAAGTCCACGGCGACCCTTTTCACCACCTGGACAAAGGAGGTCAAGCTGTCCCTTAAGGTAAAAGTCGACGACACACCAATTCCGACTGTGAATAACCCCAAAATTTTGGGTGTAACCTTTGACAGCTTGCTCTCCTTCTCTGCGCACACAACCGCAATTGCCACTAAAGTTCAAAATCGCAACAAGGTCCTCAAATCGCTGGCCGGCAGCACTTGGGGCAAGGACAAAGAACTGTTGCTTTCGACATTTAAGGCAATTGGCCGGCCGGTTCTAAACTATGCTGCGCCTGTCTGGTCGCCTGGTACTAGTGATTCGCAGTGGATAAAGCTTCAGACAAGTCAGAATACCGCCATTCGGACAGCGACCGGGTGCCTCCTGATGTCACCCATACAACACCTGCACAACGAGGCACAAATGCTCCCAGTCGCGGAGCACAACAAATTGCTCAGCAAGCAGTTCCTGCTGGGGTGTTACCGCAGGTTTCACCCCTGCAGACACCTGCTTGAGCCTGAGCCGCCTCCCAGGCACGTCAGGAGACACCTCCTCGACTACGCTGACGAACTCCAGGACAAAACTGACCGAGACCTACTGGACCGGACAGTATTCAGACAGTCAATAAACGACATTCACCGGGAGTCCGTTACCACCTTCATGAACTCCCGTCCCGTGAATGCCGTAATCGGAGTCCAACCACCACCCATTGCAGATGAAGAGCTCCAGCTTCCCCGTGAGACTCGTGTAACATTGGCACAATTACGTTCTGGATATTGTAGCAGGTTAAACTCCTACTTATCCAGAATTGACCCCGACATACCAAACACATGTCCGGCATGTGAAGGTACCCCGCACGACACTAACCACCTCTTCACATGCCCCCTTAATCAGACTCATCTAACCCCCCTCTCCCTCTGGACCCAACCCGTCGAAACAGCATGTTTCCTGGGCCTACCCCTAGATGAGCTAGACGAAGACGACAGATGATATACCTACACTGACAGGGCTAACTATGCTGTTAAAACAACAACAACAACAACCAAACACAAGAAATTATACACACACACATACACTTTCTTGTCACGGTTTAGTTTGTTTAATTTAAATGTCACAAATCACAATAATACCAAGCCATTCACTGAATTTTCATAAACGTGTAAGTTCTCTTCATTATTTGTGTTTTATTGGAAAGAAGTCTGACATTAGACTTGTCAAAATTGCAAAAAGTAAATTAACTGTCTTGGGAAGGCACCACCTTCAGTATTCAATTCGCCTTGGTCGTTTTCCATTATAGCTCCTGGTGACGCTCAAGCATGCATGTTCTGCAGCAAGGTGGATTTATTAAGGTGACAGCATTCACCCAGCTGAATTTTTCGCCGTAGGTATGGCTTACGTCAAAATGATATGCTTTGTTTGTATGTATTGGTATGTTTACATTCGTATGTTTACATTTGCTTGCTGATTTTGACGTGATGCTTGCACCAAACGCAACAACAAATACATGTAGGGTTTCACTTATATGTGTTTGCTGTCACCTGTAATAAATTCGCCTTGTTCTGCAGCTTATATGTGTGCGTGTCGGGTGCTTGACGCTAATATCTAAAATTTTTGATTTTCATCATTCAAAAGCCGACAACAAGTATGTGTGACACGAAGCAAGTTCGTGTGTCAGGCATGCTTGAGCGTCACCAGGTGCTATTAGAACAAAATTGGGAAATTTTAAAATCAAATATCTAAAAACGAAAATTGACTAACCGGCCGAAACGAGCCGGCTAAAAGCTGTAATTAGGCTCAATTAGCCTGGTTTTTACGGCATGCCGTTGGTAATACATTTAACAGAGACGGTACAAAAGTTGAACCTACTATTGCTGAAATTTATTTACAGCCAAATGAAATCAAATTCCCAACGCAAGATGGACCACCCCACTCTATATATTGGGTATGGGGATAAGTCTCCGCCCTAGTAAAAGAGGTGTCGCTGCTGATACTATTATATTATATTATATAATTATAAATCTAGCGTGATTAATTTTACGCCATCTTGTACATATGCACATACATATATGCATTACATTAAAATAAGAAAACTAATTCAAATCATTTCAACTCACCGTCTTTTTGGCCGCCTCTACTAATTTATAATCCGCAGCTAGTACTTCGTCTGTGATCAATTTGCCAAAATTAATTTTACCATTTTCTATGTAACATTTGGCGTCGAAATTTTGTGGTGGCCCATTCCATTTGCCATCTTCCTTGCCACTCTCCTTACCGCCGCCGCCGAATAGAGCTTCCTTAGCAGCATTGCCACCGCGCATTAAAGAGTTCAATTTGGAGGTGAATACATCAGTATCCTTTTGTTGTTTACTAACCGACGATGCCTTGCAATCATCTGCGGTGCTGTAGAAAAGAAAATTAAACTCGATGCATTTAACAAGAATTTAGACTAAAAATAAAATAAGTAAGAAGATACTTTCTAATACTCATACATATTCATACACCTTCATGTTGGACTTTGATTTGGTAAATTGAAAAACGAAGAAAAATAAATAAGTAAAATAAAATAGCGTGCGTTTGAGGAGTTTGAGATGCTGACAAATAGGGGAATATTTACAAGTAGTCCGGAAATGCGGCCAGAAAAAATGGCAAAACTAGAGTTGGAAATCCGGGTACGAACTGGTAGCGTAATAGAGCCGAGATCTTTCGAAAAGTCATAAAAAAGGTCAGAATTGGGTTCATATTTAGAATTTCTAATAGCTATGTACATGAAAAAAATAATTTAGAAAAAAAAAAATCGATTTTCACAGTACGTCAAATTCAGGGAAATACCGTTGAATCTGTTGATGTTTGAGGGTATTAGGAATGTAAATTTTCGGGATTTTACTGATCTTCTCATCTTCGGGATCTTATTTTGTAACCCCGAAATCAAGAGGTTTTTTGTTAAAGAAATATACTAAGTCTTCATTATTTGAAATAAAATATTTAAATTATTTTAAATAAAAACATTATAGTAAAGAAATATAATTTTTTGTCAACTCATAAATTTATTAAGGCAATTCATTAAACTTATTTACTCGTACAAACTAGAAAAAACAAGAACAAAATTCTACAAACTTAAGTCTTCGGAATTTTATAACAAAGTTGTTGCACCACAAATATATTTGATAAAGCAGCAATTGTTATAATTTTAGAAAATGGCGTCATGCGTCAATCATATTTGACACTTGTGAGCTAAACAGCTGCAGTATGCAAACGATAAGCAATGGAGTGCGTAAAAGTCAAAATAAAGATTTCTACAACTTATAATTTTTTTTTACTTAGAAAAATTGGATGATTAATTTTGCGCCACCTTGTATATGCATAAAAGTGACTTACGTTTTGAGATTTGTACAAGTGACTTACGTTTTGAGAATGAATTACTGTTTGCTTACATTAGAGTGTGATCTTAAAAATATCAGAGCATTCTCAATATGTTACCCTCGAATCGTGACCTAAATTTATTGCCTAGAAAGACATCAGATGAAAAAATCCTTTCTGCTTCAACACTTGGTTTCTGGTTGATGATAGAAATTGAAACGCTTTCTGCAAATAGCACCCACAATCACATCCACCACAAACAAAATTCGTTAATCGAAACTACTGTTAGTTAAAGCTCTATGCAATTTATCCCCCAGGTTAACAGTTATTTTTGGCTGTTATCTTTCCGCAACCTAAAAAAAAATGTTTTTGTAATTAATTTTTAGTTTTACGAATCGACTAGTAACGGGTTCCTGGAGTCCCGGGATTGACATCACTAAAGGAAATATGTTTTGTGAAATTTAATTGCTACCTTAGAAAAAAAAAGATTTTTATGTGCTCATACAGGTATAACACATTTTTTGTTTTGCGCTAAAAAGCGTTAAGCAAATCAAACCAAATGGCGCCGAACGTTTCGCTCGCCCGATTTTGGTTAGCAAATCAGATATGGAGTATAAAATCCATGGAATTGTATTGGACGAACGCAAAGTGAAGTCTTGAAGATGAAGACCTTGAAGAGGCTGCAAGTTGTTCACATGAATCGGTGATATCAGTTTCGCTTAAATATACAGTAGGTTCTGTTTTTATGCGGTAGATACGTTCCGCAAGAAACAGCATAAAAAAAGCTACTAGTTCTATAGTAAAACTATAGATATGTTTCAAATGCTAAAACCGCATAAATCTGAAATAATTAAATAAAATCGCATAAACAAAATATTGTATTTTTGAAAATTACATCTTTATTTGAGAAACGTCAGAATCGAAAAATAAATTTAAGTCAGAAATAGAATCAGACAATACCCACATATTGCGCGTTCGTTTAGGATTTGGCGTAAAATCACTTTCGTCACTTTAGGAAATGTACACGTCTGATCTAGATAGTTATGCAGGCGGTTCCATACTTGTAGGGTTAGCATTTCTGATGTAATCTGTGATGAGTTTTTGCTTAGCTGGTTTAGAATCTTGTTTATATGTACAATTCCCGATAGGTCGACATGCATTTTGTAATTAAAAAAAAACCGCACTATTTCAAAACCGCATAAAAAAAGCCGCATAAAAACAGAACCTACTGTAATATTTGGATATGAAAAGCTATCAAAAAGATAGTTTACTCACAACTGAATAAACGAAATCAATCGTTTTGTAACCTTGCATGAAACAAGAATAATCACAATTAGGGAACATCAATTTTTAAGGCTGAAATTTCAACCGAAACCGAGCCGAACATGTTAAAGGGTGCAAGTAATAAACAATTATTAGTTTTAAAATATTCAATATTTTTATGAATGAAAATGCAAAAAAGGTACATACATGAATCTCACTTGCATTAATTTCAATTGGCAATATATTCTAATGCTTAAAACAAAAAAAAAAAGGATTTTTACATGTTTACATGTCGTAAGTATTTAATAATCGTAGTTAAATAATTTCATATTGGAATGCAAAAATAATAGCTTATCGACATTTTTAACTTTCTAGCGGTATAGAGCTATCAGTAAAAAACTAACTTGCAGCACTGAATTGCTCACTCGATGGAGGACCGGATGATATTGCAAGGCAAATAAAAAAGAAACCTAGATTTGATACCAGTATTCGAAAACTGTTACAAAAACTGAGAGTTCTAATGATTTAAAAAAAAAAAAAAAAAAAAAACACAACTTTTAAGAAATGTTTGGCTAAAGTTCGGTTCTTTTTTGGCCAAAGCTGAACTAACCAAACTGAAATTTTGTGGCCAAAGTTCGGTCGCTGTCTAACCATAATATACCAGAGTTCAAGTAACAGTCCAGACAATCGAATTCTCGTGGAATTGAATTGAAGCAAAAACGACCACATTTGGTGAGAAAAAATATATTTTTCACAAGAAAAATGTACCAGCATACAAGTTCTAAGTCAGGGAAGAAGCTGTGAAGAAGCTCGGAGCTATGATTTAAGCCCGTTGGACTATTTTTGTGGGGAGCCGTTATGGACAAAAAGGACAATCTCATCCAGAGACGATTGATGTTTTAAAACACGAAATCGAAGTTGCCATTCATGAAATTGGAGCCCAAACAATCGAAAATGTGCTTAAAAATTGGGTTGATCCAATGACCTACTGTAAAACCCAGTCGTGGCAGTCATTTGAACGATATTATTTTTCATTCATAAATGACAATGTTCAATCTTCAAAATAAAAAAAAAGTTTGAAAAAATATTGATTAGTTTTTTTTTTATACCCGATTCAAAAAGCAAATTTTACATGGCCCACCCTGTATAACCAGGTAATTATGCAAGTTCGGACACAATGAAAAATCTGAACAGGTAGTTAAGAACAAGCAAACCGTAAACCGTAATAGCTAGTTTTGTGCAT
Organism: Anastrepha ludens; assembly: GCF_028408465.1. NCBI lineage: Eukaryota > Metazoa > Arthropoda > Insecta > Diptera > Tephritidae > Anastrepha > Anastrepha ludens. The sequence goes on from NC_071501.1 coordinate 70,996,039, forward strand.
TCACAACGTTACTGCCTATGAAAGAAAGAAAAAAATGGTTGCATATCTTAAGGAGAACTGGGGAACTACGAGTATTTGCTTAGTTTCTGCAGATTTTTACGTTCATTGTAACAGATTCTTTTTGAGAAGATCCTTAGTGAAATTTTCATAGAAATAATTTTCCAGAACACTTGAACTCTCTAGCAGGAGAGACTCTATTTTGAGGGAGCTAATGAGCTAAAATATTCTACAAAAATGTTCCAGTGGAATTCCACTATGCATATCTAAATAGGTATTACGCTCAGGTAACTATTTTAACTCCACTTTTTGAAAAAGTTTTAGGAGTTTTACAAGAACTTTCATGTTGAGTTGGAATCAAAGCGCCCCCAAATTGAGTTGCACTGTGTTAAGGCTGAGCGACAGCAACTTTATGTACCAGTATCAAGCAAGTAAGAAGGTTGCAATGTTGTGATAATTATTGTGAGGCACGAACACGCATAAAATATCATTTGCCGAACAGCGAAAGTATGCAAATGTTTCCATACAGGAGACACAGGGCTGATGTCATATTTTGAACTAATTTAGATCGATTTTCAAAATAATTGCAAGGCCTTTGTGGCTTTTCGACTGTTTTGAATATATGAAAGCTAAAGAGTGAACATTTAAAAAAAAGGAATTTTTAATAAACATTAAGCAAAAACGTTGTATGAACACGTGCATTTCTTTTATGTGTTGAGTGAGGCGTTTTTTTTTTACTAAAATTGTAAAATGAATACTATGTATTTCGTTGTTGGAAAATGAATTGTAATAAAAATTTGACAATACAACTCTACATTTTAATTGCTACAAAGAGTGAGTATCGCTTATATATATATACATACATGTGTTTAATAGCTTTTGTTTTCAAATAATACGTGTAGCTATGCATGTAAATTTTCACGAATTTGTTTTAATATACAAACGGGTGAACGATATGAAGTGTTACCTATTCAAAACACCATAACTTTTTTGTGTGAAATTAGTTTTTATTGATTTCCAAGACAAAATTGTTCAAAAATGATTACAATTTTAATATATATTCACTTTAGCTCGATATGACCACCTTTTGCCTTGACTATAGCCTTCAAACAGTCAAAAAATTAGTTGCATGCTGCACGAATGTGATCTTGAGGTATTTTAGCCCATTCTCGTATAATCGCTTTTTTCAGCGCATCCATACTGTCATATTTTTTAGTCCTCACCTTACTCTCCAAAATGGACCAGATGGAATAGTCCATCGGATTTGCGTCTGGCGAATTTGAAAGCCATTGTGTGAACGAAATGAAGTGTGGAACATGATTTTTTAACCACTCTTGGTGCACACGAAATGTTTGCGTGTCCACGGCTCTAAAGCAGCTTCTAAAACATTTTCCCGATAAAAAGTCGCATTCACTTTGACACCAGGCTCGGTAAAAACGATTGGAGAGCGTCCATCAGCGGTCACTGCGGCCCAAACCATTACTTGCGATGGGAAATTGCTTCGAGTGGCCATACGTAGGCTCAAATTCTCGTATGAGCGTTCGGTCAAGTAAACACGATCGTTTTGAGTGTTTATGAACTGCTCAATTGGGAATTTTTTTTCATCAGAAAACACAATGTTAGGAAATTCGCCACTTTCAGGCAAGCGCAACAACTCCTTGGCTCTTTCGCACCGAACTTTTTTTTGCTGGGGTGAAAGATCGTGTGCTTTTTGGACCTTGTAAGCCTTGACCTTGAGCTCATTTTTCAATATGCGTCGAATGCTGTCTTGCGATATTTTCAGTTCTTTGGCCATTTTTCTTCCACTTTGACGTGGATTTCGTTCAAGTCGAGCCCGCACTTTCCGAACCATTTCTCGCGTTGTGGCGGTTTTTTTTGGTCCACCTCCATAGCGTTTTGCAATGCTACCAGTATCATTGTAACGTTTTATAGTGCGATACACAAACATTTTATTCACTTTGAGGGGACTGAGCTCACGAGCAATGGCTGGTTGTGATTTTCCAGCCAAATATAACACAATCACACTATTACGTTTGAATTCCATTACAGAAAAAAAAAAATTCAACAAAACTCAGACGCAAATACTTTTGATGGCTTATAAACAATATATTGAACTGTAATTAGAACAATTTTGACGTTGATGTCATGAGCTGTTTTACAGATACAAGCAGTGTGAAGTTGGTAGCACTTCATATCGTTCACCCTGTAATATGTTTTATATGCCACCGTTTGGTAAAATACGATTTAATATACAAGGTGGCACAAAATTAATCATACTATCGGAAGATTTATAATTTTTGCAAATGGCGTCGTACGTCAATCACAACTAGGATAGGTTACGTTGCACTGACAGGCCAAAGCCACGCAGGGACCATTTTGGTCTATAGCGACACCAGATCAGAGTCTTTTCTTTTTGGTTTTAGCGAAAATATGCACATACTGTTCGCGAATTTTAGCAGTCGGTCAAGCTCCAGTTCAGGGATAGATTCTATCCTTTCAAAAGCAGGTAGCATTGTCTAGTTTTCGAGAGAGCCGGGCAGTAGCATAGCATACCAGGTTGTTCAATAAGTTTTGGGGTTCGACAAGAAATGGCGTTGCTAGTGGCCTAATTTTGTTTGCTATGTTGGTACAATCTTCATATGAACGTTTCAGAGGTTTCATTTCAATTTGACAATTCATTTTTTGTGTACAAGCCATTTAATACCGATATGTCCCAGTATTTTCTACAATAGAAAAAAATCTAGTATCTAGTAGTGATGAATTTTTATTATTGGGTGGTTTAAAAGCAAAGGAAATGTATGGACGAATGTTGAAAGTGACTTTTTGCTATGAATTAGTACAGTAGAAATATGGTTTGCTGAACTTAATCGTGGTCGTACAAGCCTTGAAGACGATTCAAGTCAACGGCGTCCAAAAATAACAACACCAGAAATCGTAGAAAAAATACTGGATATCGTATTGGAAAATTGTGACTGAAAGAGATTTGGTAGAAGCCTTAGGCATCTCATTGGGCAATGTGAACAATATTTTTACTGAAGTGTTGGGTTTCAGAAAGCTGTGTGTGCACAATGGGTGCTACCTTCGCTAACAATGGAACAAAAACGTATTAGAGTGCGACTTTCTCAGTAATATTTAGAGCGTTTTCGAAAGGAATAAAGTGGATTTTGTGCGTCAATTCATCAATATGGATGAGACTTGGGCCTGTCACCATGATCCCAAATAAAAACCAGAGGCTAAAGAGTTGTATGAACCTGGTTCTTTGGCTCCGAAACGAGTTCCTGTCCAGCAATCTGCAAATAAGGTGTTAGTAGCAGTTTTGTTGATGCGAAAGGATTTTTGTTTGCGGATTACTTGCAAACTGGTAGAACAAAAAATTCTGAATATTTTTATAACCTTTTGGGCGAAACTGAAAAAAAAATTCGTGAAAAAGACCCAGTTTAAAAAAGAAAAAAGATTATTTTTCAAGCAAGAGCATTTGGACAATGGGTAAAAACTATGAATTAAAGTTCGAATTATTGGAGCATCCACCGTATTCGTCAGAGATGGCCCCTAGCGACTTCCACATGTTTCCAGACCTAAAAAACTGTATGCATGGAAAGCGTTTTTCACCAAATGCTCGTCATTACTGCTGTGGAAGCGGGTTTCGTAGCCCTTCAATTTCTCATTTCAGGCATGGAATTCATAAATTAGAATTTCGTAGGATGTTCAGGGAGACCTTTCAGGTGTTCATTTCAGGGATGAAATTCATAAATTAGAATCTCGTTGGAACAAGCGTATAGATGTTTAGGGAGACTCTATTGAATAAAAAAAGTGTATTTCAAACCATAGAATTGAGTTTTTATTATCGAACCGAAAAACTTATTAAACAATCTAGTACAGCATACGAATAGAGAAAAACTGAAGCCCGTAAAGGTCAAAATACAGATTTCCATCACTCTAAATCATGTTTTCTTTTATTTAGACAAAAAATTTTTTAAAAACAAAATTGGATGATTAATTTTGAGCCATCATGTATATCTGGTTCGTCTACTAGGAACGCACAATCGCATCCGGCTAATTTGGGTCACAGGACAGGACGGAGTGTAACTGGGAACGAAATAGCGGATTCGCTTTAATAGGACCCGAGTCCTTCCTTGCTATGAGACAACACCTCATGAAGGAGAAGCTTAGGAGTGAAAAGCTAGGGCTAAGGGAGTTTTGCTGGCACTAAACTATGGTGCTACGCCAGGCGAAATCCTCACTGGGAGGGCCAACTGCAGCCAGAAGAAAGGCACATACGCTTAAACCAACCTAGAATTATCCTGAGTTTAATAAAGGAACTGGATCTAGGTGAGGTACTGTCATGTGTAGAATGCCCAAAAGATCATGAGGTCGAAGTGCAAACCAAGTGGAGAATCGAATGGTAAACATTTGAGAAAGACTGACTGTTCCATAGTTTTCCTTTTACTATGCCTTCTTAAGTAGAAGTAAAGACACATAACAACTTATGAGTTACTGTTAATATGGTAGATATCTTGGGCTCATTTCTGCATACTTCTCTAGACAAAAAATTCGTCGCGCATTGATAAATGCGACTTCTGAACTTCAATCAAAACGCAGACTAAGTTCATTCATATGTGTACGTATGTATGTAAATATGTCTGTTTTCAATTTAACACTTATAACGAAACATGATTTTTGTGACACTAAGCGAAACATAAGGTAATTTTGACCGAAATCGTTACTTTTTATGTTTTTTTATTGTTATGTTTTTTTTTCAGTTAAAATGAGGTAAATAATAAGGTACTACAATAATTATTAAGCATTTACAATCAAAAAAAGTTTTTATTTTACATAATTGACATGTCAATCATTAAAAAAAACATGAAACTGAAATTAACGAAACCTATAAAGCTTGAATACAAACACACGGTAAATCTGACCGACCGAAATCGAACTTGGGATGTGCACAAGACAATAGCGTCACGCCAACTAAATGAAAACCTGTTCAGTGGCGATGGTAGGGGGAGGGAGGAAGGTAGGAGGAGGGGCAGCTGTCAAGGTCAAGCAGTTTAGCCACTATTCCAGCACGAAATTCACTATCGGTCATTTTGACCGATGTTTCGTTATGAGTGTTAATAAACTTTTTTTGTTTTACACGTATCGAGGTAAGATAAAAAGAAAAGGAAGGCGCGGGTGTGGGAGGCTGCCCACAACAATAACATAACTCAGCTGCGTTGCTCGCAATCCTAGCGGATGTGTCTGTACATGCCACTTATCATATACATAAATAAATACATAGATATATTTTCATTTCCACTCTCGTACGAACGGTCTCGATTGGTCAGTCGGTCAGTTAGTCGGTTTGTCGCCATGTGCCTTGATTTTTGCATTTAAATATAATATATTTTGCATGTTTTTCGGGCAGCCAACAGTAGCAGCGAGAGGGCGTGACGCTTTCAATTGTTTTGGGATTTGCAATCTTTCGTTTTTCATTTTTCATCTTGAGCGCGTCAATTGTTATTCACTTTTTGTTTTTAATGTTTATTGCATCCTACATTGTTTTAATCTTTTTGTGAATCTTAAGATTGTTTGTTTTCATGTGGCAAAAAAAAGTTTTGCTGTCCTGATTTATTATTATTTCTTTTGAACGAACATCCCATTTGATGTGTTTACGTGCGTTCGACCGCACATTTATAGTTCCGTTTTTTTTTTGTTTTTGTGTTTTTTGAAAAACATTTGTAAATTGTATTTGCGTACAATGCCATTGGCATTTTGAAAGCAAAAAAAAAAAAAAAATATTCAAAATTATCCTTTTCTTAATTGTACCTTTTGTTTGTTCAAAAATAAGTTATGACTTAAGCGCCGCTTATTTAATTCGATGTTGAAATCATTCCCTGGGCTAAGGTAACATATCCCATGAACTTGAATACAAATATGTAGCTAAAAACATTCCATGATGTTAAATTTTCGAATTATTTACTATGAATTTGCTGCATCGAGCTAAATGGGAAGGGTGCAAAGGCCTGGTGCACTGCCCCCTCTACTTCCATCAAAGCTCTCTTCACTTAAATCTTTTGCCTTTATGGCAAGCTCTATGATAGTTGCAATACAACTACAATAGATTAAATTCAACTGGAGAGAGTTTAGGCTTGGACGCAACAAAATTCTGGACGCTAATACGGCAGAGTTCGGGGCGCTTTGAAAATAAGTTCTCCACGAGAAACTCCAAAAGCATTCTCATACACGGCTATATTCACAGTTTATCACAAGTTACTCTCGACCGTCAGACTGCAATTAAATCTCTGCAATGTAGAAGCTTCCTGAACGAGCTGACTATTAAGTATGTGCCTCCGCATACTGAGACATCTCTGGAAGCAGGCAAGGGAACCAAGCTACAGACAGCAAAACTTTGTGCACAACGGTATCAAATCAAGGCAGCAAATATGTAGCGGGTTGACCATGGAATCCACTTGTTGGGTGACAACGCAGATCTAACCAAGATTTGTTGAAAGAAGATCAAAGTTTCTCATTTTCCTCGACTGTTGCTGCATTCGTGCTGTGATGCGTACAATCACTGGACACTGTCCGAAAGGGACGTACGACAAGCGAATGCGATTCACCTCAAATATATTCTGTAGCAAATGCAACACTGTCTCTAAAGAGCAGACGGTATGTTTACATTACCGAAATGTCATAGATTTCGGCCGAAGACTGGCACTCAAGCAGCATTTATTGAGAGACCTTGAAAGTCGATCACCCTTTAATTTCTGACAATGTCGAATGTTGTAGAGTTAAAATTTAATTTTTCAAAAAATCCAAAAACGCTATTTTTTTAAAGGAATTTTAAAAATTTTTATATTAAAAAAATTTTATATTTTATATTAAAACATTTGTAAAGTTTCTAATGACAGATTTGGGTGCAGCGCTCAAATTTAACTCAAAGCACAGGGTGACATTTGCATCGCATAAAAAAATGAAAACAAACAAAACAGAACACGAACTGCGATTTAGTTTGCCAGACAACAGACAGATATTAATGAATGACGCACAAAAATAAGGAATTTTTAATTATGAATAAAGAAATAACACAAATTGTTTTTCATGAAATGCAGACATTACTAAATCAAATTACATTAAATTTTACAGTCTAATTAGCCACTAGACTGTTACTAGCCACACGCACACACACACACATGCACACGTACACAGACACCCATTGCGCCTTCTACACAACTTAGCACAAAAACTCACCTGTGTGCCTTGCGCAGACTGTCACGACGTCGTACTGACGGTTCGTTATTCTCCTTATTACTATCATCTTTGCGGCTCGCCTTCCTCCTCAGATATGGACTCGCGTCATATTCTGCGTAATCAGCATCGAGTGCAGCATTGTTGTTGGAAGACAGGTGTTGCTGATTGCCGAGTAGCTTTGTTGTTGCGATAATTTTATTATAAATATTTTTCACTAAAATATCTTTGGCGAAATCCACAGCAAATTCACCGCCATGCCCATCGAAGATGGCAAAAAATGAGATTCCTGTGTTATTATTGATATTCTCTTCGATGATGTATCTGAAAAATGAGGTAGAAAACGAATTATTAAAAAATGTAAGAGTGAAAACAGGTGGTTGGTTGGTGGTAGCTTGATGAGGGAAATGTGAAAATGCTACGCTAGGGATTATTTTTAAATGAAGTGCGGTGTTCATTGCGTGCGTAAATATTTCAGCTACATACATATGTACATATGAATCCAAGTACATATTTTCAAAGTCTATAGGGCAAACAATATTAATATTCGTAGATTCGTGGCAAAGCACGAGTTGCTTTCGTTATACAGACACAAATGAAAGGATGGGTCGCCATAAAATTAAAGCAAAGAAAACAGTTCTGTGGCGCGTACGCCCACTTATAAGAGCACATATTTTGTTTTTTGGTTTGGTTGCGTTTATCAAGCAAAGTAATTAGCTAATGGAATATTTGCTTCTAAATTTTTGTTTACTATGCGCAATAAGTCAAATAAAAAGTAAATAATGATTGAGAGAAAAATATTAGAATATTACTCGTAACGGGTGCTTTTTGAACGTATAGTAAAATTAAAGCAATTTCTACATCAAAAATTAAATTTAAAAGAATAAATGTAATTTAAAAAAAACCGTAATGAAAGAGAAAGACGTGAAGAAGATTTTGGGTCAAATCCACATTTAAATGGTTAACATTTTTATCGGTCTGTTAATGCTTTTATGCGTATAAAGAAACTTGACAACCAGGTGTACAAGCAAAAACATGGACAGGACATTTTGGTTCGGTATACGAGGGTTGCCTTTTATATTTTGCTCCAAATCATGAGAACACAGTAAAATAATAAAAATTGATTTACATTTTTTAAATATTCTTTTTAGAAATTAAAACACTTGTGCATTCGCTTCAAACAATTTTAAAGCAGAAATTGATATGTACCTTCGAAAAGATATTTTGAAAGGTTTCAAAAGCTTTAGGAGTTGAAAAACGTTGACCTCGCAATTTCATTTTGATACTCGGGAACAAAAAGAAATTTTTATGTGCCAAATCAGGGCCGTAAACCGATGACCCATTAATTCGATTTTTTCAGTGCTCAAAAACTCTTTTGTGGGAGCTGGTGAGAGCGCACACTGTCTTGGTGAAGTGACTCGTCTTCAGCGTTCAGGGTTTCCTTAATTCTTCTAAAACTTCTAGCAAACAAATGTTTTTTTAACACTCAGAATTGACTGTTTTAGGTTTCTCTAGTGGTATAGTTGCCGCATTACGAGAGGGCGAAGGAGCACCTCAAAGCATCTTACGGGAACAACGTTGGTTGAATTAAGCTCGTCTTGGAACACTGCATACTGTCGATTGCTGTTGTTACAATATCATAGACGTGCCTTAAACCACCACGGCTGAATTTCTTCAACATTTATTTACACCAATCGATACGAGTCTTTTTGGGCAATTGTCACATTACGCAGCTCCAAATGTTCACGCAGTATTGAATGTATGCTGGTCTATTGGTCCCACTAATGCCTAAGGACGCCTCTATCTCGTGATATGCCACATGACGATTTGCATTATAAATTGACGCACAACATCAGCAACTATTATTGGGCGGCCGATATTCTCGAAATTCATGCAGGGATCACCTACCACGATGGAACTTGTTGTACCAGCGTTTCATAGTGGCTAAGTATTGTTCTTCAACGCCAAGACTCGAAGTAAAAAGATTAATTCACTCCAATCTCGATAATCCACTGCGAAGAGGAGGATGCGCCTGGTTCGCAGGCACCTAGTTCAGTTCGGAAAGGTTTCAAAGCTGGGAAAATGGGTTCCGCATAGACTTTCCGTCGCCAACCTTCAGCAGAGAGTGAATGTGTGTTCTCAGCTGCTGCAACGGCTTGAAAATGAAAGTTTTTTGAACCGTATCGTTACTGGTGATGAAAAATGGGTCCTTTACAATAATCCTGTTTGCAAACGTCAATGGTTAGATAAAGATGAAGCACCAAAACCGGCCTCTAGAGATGGCCTTCACCCCAAGAAGATCCCCCTGTCTATTTGGTGGGATATAGCCGGTATGGTTTATTATGAACTTCTGGAACCAAACCAGACGATAACTGCTGATTATTATTCCCATCAGCTATCAAACCTGTATGAGGCACTTAAAAAAATCGGCCGTCTTTAGTGAATAGACGCAAAGTTTTGTTTCACCACGACAACGCAAGACCTCATACCGCAAGACAAACATTAGGCAAGCTGAAAGAGCTCGGATGGGAGCTAATGCCGCATCCAACTTACTCTCCGGATATTGCATCTTGTGATCATCACCTTTTCCGTGGACTTCAATCCCATATGAGTAACAAGAACTACTCCTCAAAAGAAGCTATAAAAAGGGATATCGAAGCGTATTTTGGGTCCAAGGACAACAAATTTTTTGAGCAGGGAATTAAAAATTTGCCTAAACGTTGGGAAGACATTGTAAATAATGAAAGAAAATATATTATTGATTAATAAATACTTTAAACATCTTTTTTATTAATTTTAAAACCACCTTTAAAAACGCACGGACTTATGGACTGACCTGATATTTCCAAAACCAAATATCAGTAAAAATATTCATTAAACATAACGCTCAGTTTTGTGAATAAGTAAAACTTTCGAATTAAGGTTACATTAGATAATCTTGACTAATTCACAGTGATCTCACATGGACCTGAACTGGCGCCCAATGTTGACAAGAGAGTGTGCGGAGCCTTTAAATTCTATTGGCAATGCACTGTGAATTTTGATAAATTGTTGATGCTCTGGTGCGGAAGAACGCAGAGCCAAAGCAGCTTATCAGCAAACACATTTTTTCTTCCCATTTTTTTAAAGTTGCCCCCCAACCTTGTAAAAAAAATTTTTTTTGCCGATCAGAAAAGAGCATAAAACTGCGAGTATGTATCAGCCTTTTCTGACACACACACATCTTACTACAAGATGGCGCAAAACTAATCGCCCTATCGGAAGATTTATAAATTTTTCAAATGGCCTCGGACATCAATCGTATATGACACTTGTGAACCAGACAGCTTCGGTATACAAACAGACAAACATGAGCACGTAATGGTTAAAATAAAGATTTCAATCACTCAAAATTATTATTTTTATTTAGTAAAACTTATTCAAAAACAAAGTTGGATGATTAAGTAAGTAGTTAACTGATTTTCAAGGTATCCAATTCCCAATGACAAAGCTTCTCAAGGCAGAAAATGTATCTTCGTTGAGTGTGTCATTTTTGCAATTCTCGCCGGATCACACTTATTTTAAAATCGACCACGAAAAAATCCAAAATTTTTTGGGACAAACTTAATCGCCATTAGTCACGATGGGAAAAATTCTGAGCAGTGAGTCAGGATGTGCACCAGGGCACTCTGAATATTACCTTCGTCATTAGCTACCAGTCATACCTACATAGTTTTGCCACTTGCCTGAGTGTTTCTTTAGTATTCTCACTATTATTCTACAATTACCTTTGGGAGCGTTAAAAGATATTTTGTAATTTACGCGTTGTGTGAGCTAAGCATGATTTATGCAGTCCTCGGTTGTTGAAGTCGTAGATACGCCAGCAATTGTATGTTCTTATAAATTACGGTGCTTGAGCAATTTAGTTCTGTACCTCGAACTAGCTTTTCCGGCATCTTACCAACTCTTACCTTCAATGGCTCGGTAGGCGGTTCATAGGCGTCTGCAGCTTTGCTCTCCATTCGACACAATATTGTTATTTGTACTTCATTATGATCGGGAAGAGGAATACTAATTCAGTGACTTCATTATGGTCGGGAAGAGGAGTAATAATTCAGAGCCTTCATCTTTTTGGTAACTTTCCTTGGTGCCATTACCAGTAGATTGGATAAGCATTTCCTTCATACGCTATGGATGTCAATCACTTGGTCGACGTCCTTATTTTGTCAGGAAATCACCCCAGTCTCGAAACCTTTTATAAGCCGTCGAACTTTCTGATAGAATTTTCGCGTGTTTTTCCTCTCGGCTATCGTGTCAAAGTCTAAACATTCATGCATTTCGGCATCTCGTTTCTTCTTCGAATAACAAAAACGGCTCTCTTCCTTTTTCAACCCCTAGTAGCACTTTCACGTGGGTCGCTTTGAGCTTGAAAGCAGCGCTTTTCTGCCGAAGTTTTGTATGCCATTTCTTTGGAATTTGTTTTACGTGGTAGATGCCAAATGCAATGTACAACACAATTCTGTGGGTTATAATTTGTACGGAAACGACTTGCTTTAAGACAGATGCTGCATACTTTTGCAGATACTTCCGACTCCCAGTTAACCTCCCTGCTATTTGCAGTGAGCCAAGACTCGCCGGGGGTTAGTTACCACCTCTCACCAATTTATGAATTTTTTATTTTTTCTTTTAAACTGGGTCCGTTACTCTAAATGCCAGCAATCTTACAATTCACAGTTGTCGCTCTTTTTTAAAACTTTGCTCATATGGGAATAATTTTACTCATTTATTCAAATTTGAAAAAAACAAAAATCAGAAGGTAAAGAGTATTGTTTTTTTTTTTTTAAATAAGATAAAGTACTTTTTTCGTATATATGTATATATACGCCATTTCAATTTTTCAAAACATGGTTGACGTTTATTTTGCCTCCCTCTCCCAAATGGATTGCCGACAAATCGTCTATCTTTCAAGGAATCCCACAAAACAATGTTGAGATTTAACCCCAGCCAGTCAAGTGCCATTGCCAAAAGTGCTGATAACAATTTCGCGACACACAAGTTTGATAAGTTGAAATTTTTTTTGCCTACGTAGTAGCCGAGATTACAAAGCGCCGTATCAGAAAAGATGATTTCATCACCAAATTCGAGAACAGCTCGATGCGATGACGATGATAGGGCTAAATAGTCATTTGTCTTTAAATTGCTGAGCCTATAAGACCTTGTAGAGAATTTTGATCTCTAAAATCGAAACTATTGAGCAAAATTCTCATAAGGCCTGGCGGAAGCGTGCTGCTAAAATGTTGAGTTGCAGAAATCGAAAACACATTTCGGCCACAGCAAACGCATTTAAGTTGGTAAGCGTCGTACGCCGGTGGAGCAGGTCGATGCTATTGTTCATTAGCTAGCTAGTTTCATGAACTTTTTACACAGTCTTGCGTATAACTGAGGTGGTGGCTGTTTCATGTCTGTCAAAACTTCTTGCAATGCACTTTCAGTGTAGGCAACAAAGCACTCCTGCTGGAAATAAGTGGGCAATATTTTCCAAAGCTACTTGAATGCGAAGCGAAGATTTGATACTGACTGACAGTTCCAAATTCGATAGCGGAAAAACTGTCCGATTCAAAACAAGCTAAGAAAAATAAAAGAAAACTATAAATTTAGGTCATTCATTGTACTCATTCAACTTGATTAAGATGTAAGAATGCATACATACAGAATGGACACGAAAAAAACTAGTCGATTGTGTTTACTCATCACTTGCGTAAAACTAACTGTAAATAAGAAATTAGTATACGTATTCATAGTGTTTGTTGTCGTGATTAATTGGCGTATTCGCTGTTCGTAACTTCTACGTTTTCTTCAAAATGTGTGCGGTTAAGTGTGAGCTTGCGAAGAAAATTGTTCGCAAAAGTACGGTAACGTTGTTATGTTGAAACAGTTTAATGAAGCCTTGTCGGTGGAACCAATACTAATACTTGTCAGTGGAAGAAAAAAAAAAGGTTTTGCGTCGGAAACAAAAGGCAAAGAATGGTGTTATTATTTCGAAAATAGCAGACCTTTCACTTCCTGCAAAACAGGCCTGTATATTGGAAGGATACTCGTATGTGCAAAAGTGAAGGCTTACAATCAAGTAAAAAGATTGTAGGATCCAATCGAAATGATAAACCAAATAGGAGTAATAAAACAGGTGCCCGGAAATTATACAGTCAAGATATTCAAAATTCTGGTTGGGTGGTTGTGGACGATGAAACATGCATCAAAGTAGACTCTAAACAGATTCAGGACACTGCAACGAAGAGAGTAGGAGTACCAGGTGCCTTTAAGCTAAAAATATTGGACAAGTGCGCTAAAAGTGTTTGGTTTGCTAAGCCATCTGTCAGTGTGGTATGAAAAAGAAAATATTCATTACCGCGGACATTATAAATCAATAAATTTATTTGAAGGAATTTTTGCAAAAACGTTTGCTGCCATTCATAAAACAACATAAAGGACAAGTTCTGTTCTAATCCGATCTAGCATCACATCATTGTAGCCGTCTTGCTAGAAACTGGTGTGAAATTACGGGGTTAATTTTGTTCAAAAGGACCACAACCCACCACCAAAATGTCTACAATTGCGATCCATTGGAAAATATTGGGCAATTGTTAAAAGAAAGTTCATAAAACTTAAAAAAGAAATTAAAAATGAGCAGCAGTAAAAAGAATTGGCAGAGAGCAGCAGATACCGTATCAAAAATTGATGCTCATCGCTTAATGAGAGGAGTCAAATCTAAAGTGCGCCATTTTGTTTATATTTATTTATATGAGCTTTTTGTTTAACAGAGTACACTTAATAAAGAAGTAAATAAAATTAAAATTGATTTGATAGCTTATAAGAATTTTATGTTATAATGATTTTTGCTCGACCAATATTTTTCGTGTCCATTCTTTATATGATATTAATTATTAATTATACAAAACATTTACGAGTATAAAATTAAATTTTTTTTTATACTTTGATTTGTAACACGTTGCTATTGCACAGTGGTTCCACTCGATTGATAAAAATAAAAAAAGGTAAAGCTTCGCGATTTCCAAATTTTAGTTTAAATTCCGTAAACAGCAACTCGAAGTAACTAAAAACATAAAAAAATACGACCTAATCATTCAATTTAAATATCTGCTCAAACTCCGAAGTGAACACGTCCTCAGTACACCCATTAAGCGTTAACAAAGGTGACCGCAACTTTAATGTTCTAGTTTTTTTATATTTCTTATTTTTTTTTTTTTACTGATCTGTGTGTGATTTGTTAGACTGAACAAGTGAAAGGGGTTAGTGATAATGGATTCCGAGAAATCAGCTATATTAGCATATTTTTCATTATCTAAATGACTTAGAACACAAACTATCGTTATTTTCTGTGTTTCAAATTACAATATTCAGAAATGACACAGTTTCAGTAATGTTGCCGCGCATTGTTATCATAGAGACTATTATTATTTTAAACTGCTATATCTCTGCTTGGTTCATTTGACGAAAAATTTGCATGTGAAAGCAACAACAAAGTTATCGATCATAAAACTGGTGTAATTTACTATTTTACAAACAAATATAATTTTAGGCAGCTCTAATCCAGTGCTGCCAAGTGAAGTTTACTTATACCATTTGCTTCATCTATTTAGTATCTATTTAAACTTTCGGTTTTTCTATGCTTATGCAAGGCTGAGAGATTACTGGGTTTGGCTATGGGGGAAAACAAAATTGTGAGGAGAAATTCGGCTGCCTCGTACCGGGAGTGATTCGCCAGCCGAAATCTGCACGATAATTGCACAAATATTCACACACTCGCCGAATCAATCGTGGTTCAGACGACAACGAAGGGGCATTGCCTTAATTTTTTCATATATCACTAATCTATTCTTAGTTTTTTTCGTAAACAAACCGATTCGCTGCTCCTGCTACGTCAGCCTATCCGCTGATTCCGTGAAATTCGCTGAGAGCCGGATAACGGACTGATATTGGCCACTCTATTACAACAGCAAAAACAACAACAAAATGTTATTAGAATTTGCAATATCTGGATAATTCCTTGACCGCTAAAATTAAAAATTAAAAAATTCAAATTAAAAAAAATATAGTTTTTTTTTGGATTTTTTTCGAAATTGGGAATATCAGTAATTAATTAAGGGGTTACATGGGTTTCGTCGGGTAAAAAAAGCCTATATTCAATAAAAAATTACTTATTTAATTCAAACTTTTTTCTGTTTTATAGATACATATTTAAAGAATAATTTCTGAAATTTTCAAAAAAAAAAAAAAAAAAAAAAATTTGAAACTCCTCCATTGTGACGTCTTTTCCGGTGACCCCTCGAAAAAAGGTGCGTCCGTGTTGTCAGCATAACTCCTGACAGACTCATCAAAAATGAAAAAAACAAAAATAAGTGTTTTAGTTAAGACCATAAACTCGTGCTTGAACGAAGGAAAGAAAAACAAAGTAAAAATTGGAATTTTGGCAGACATTTTATTTTTTTTGTAAATAGTTGTAATTGAGAAAAAAAAACAGAATCCTTCGTCCAAGTACGAGTAAATTGTATTTCGAACACCTGTGTAAAATTTCATCAACATTTGACAACCGACTTTGAAAACACAGTTCCGAGAAAAACGCGTTTAAAGTTTTGAGTAACAATAAAAATGGCTTGGAGCGCACACCTTCCAAAGGCTGTATCTCCGAATTTATTATTTGGATCGACTTGAAAATTTAGGATAATATTCCTGAGAAGTTGTAGGGATGAATAAGCAAAAAAAAGAAAATAGATTTTTTGAACCAACGAAACCCATGTAACCCCTTAAAGCTAACATATTTACAAAAAAGCTGAAAATGAAAAATTGCATACCAAAATTGATTTTTGGTCCGAATTAACATCTACAAAGTGCGCGGCTAAAAGCAATCTTAAAATTTTTGTGTGACTAGTTGCAGGCGGCCGCTGTAGCCGAATGGGTTGGTTCGTGACTACCATTCGGAATTCACAGAGAGAACGTTGGTTCGAATCTCGGTGAATCACCAAAATTAAGAAAAACATTTTTCTAATAGCGGTCGCCCCTCGGCAGGCAATGGCAAACCTCCGAGTGTATTTCTGCCATGAAAAAAGCTCCTCATAAATAATATCTGCCGTTCGGAATCGGCTTAAACCTGTAGGCCCCTCCATTTGTGGAACAACATCAAGACGCACACCACAAATAGGAGGAGGAGCTCGGCCAAACACCCAAAAAGGGTCTACGGTCCAATTATATATAAATATATGTATATATTTAGTTGCAATTTTTGATGGATTTCGAATTTTTTTCTATTTTCTATTTAAAATTAAGAAATATTATTGACCACCAAAGTACGACATTTCATAACTAATTTTTTTATAAAAATTGAACAAATTAATCATTATAAATGTATTTTATTTCTTGACTATTTTTGAAAATTTACTTATTTCTCATCTAATAATAACAGTTTCTATGACAATATACGTAGTTCATTCTCATACAAAACCATATAAATCCTACTTCCAAACTTAGTGCAAAATTAAAAAAAATACAACAAAGTTTCCATAAAAATTTCGAATTTTGTAATAAGAATTTTTAGAGCAGTTTTGAGTACACAATTTTATAGCCTATTGAATTCTTATATAATGTGAAACCCTCAAAGAGGTTTGACTAAGTCTTATACACTGCTTTAAATAATCAAAGCACCTTGACTTATTGACAAATTTTGACAATTTACTTCTTCCTCATTTAATTTAAATAATTTTTTCTACGAGAATATCTTTCATTCTCCTACAAAAACCATATAAATCCAAATTTCAAACTTTGTGCAAATTAAAAAAGAACTGCACAAATTTTAAACTGAGTTTTTAGAAAAATTTCGACAAACGAACATTAACATTTTGACTAGCTTTGACTTTGTTATTGATTGTTTTTAAAAGTTTATAAGTTTATCCCACTAACAAAAATCATATAAATCCAAAATTAGAAAAATCCACATACTTCTCATCACAGTTCTACGGTTTTTAATTATCATTATAAGAAAAAACTTTCATATGGAGGCTTAGAGCTTATTAAATTTTATTGCAAGTTCAAAATGCTGAAAAATTTGGTTGATTTTTGATAGTTTTTTTTTCTCTGACGGTGTTGTGTATTTTCTCTATATAAAAATACACAACATTTTTTACATAAAGAGAATAAATTAAAAAAAGAAATCTTGGGGATTTTTTACCAATTTGAAACTTGCACTTTATTATACTAAAATTTAATAAACTATAAAACTGTGTACTAAAAAATTTTCTAGAAAGTCTGTTAAAAACTCATGGTATCAGAATGAAAAGTTTGTGGATTTTTTAAATTTTTTGCATACAATTTGAAATTATCATTTGGTGGACAATGGCGCTATACTTTTATAAAAAAATACAGAAACATTAAAAAAACTTAGATATAACATAGAATAAAGCTAATTTTGAACAAAAAATTTTTGTTAGGCCCGGGACTTTTTAGCCCATGTGTTGCATATACATACATCGTATGTACATACAAATTTGTTAATTACATTATTACAAATGCGGCAAAGTGTTTTACATTCCAACAAATTTGATATACAAATCGACTGAAATAGTTTTCAATTTCTAATTTTAAAACATTTGTGATATTTTGAAATGTTTATTTCCATGAAATGTTTATTTCACGCTGCTAATTTAAGGTTTCCAGCTAATTTTTTATATGTAAATATTATATTTTAGTTGCTAAGGCTCGGCAGCAGATTGGAAATTTACATACAAGAAATTAATTATCTGTGCCAACGTTTAATAAAACAATTCTGGGGAACAAAAACAAAAACGAAAACAACAACACAAATATAAACAATAGCAATGAGATTAAAATTGTATGCCTTGCAAGGCAAAAAATAAAACATTAAATTTTCCACACTTTTTGAAGTAGAATTGCACGCGTTTTGATAATGACGGTTTAATTTTTCTCTTCTCTTCAAATTCCAGTACTACGAGACAATCAGCTGATAACTAAGCGTGACAAAGCTTTGACATGAGGAAATGCATGAGACTTGTCGGGCAATGATTAGTGATTTTAAAAATTAATAACTCGTATATGTATGCTCGTACATGCATACATACCTTTTTGTGCAGTATACGCTTTGCTGTTCGTTTGAAATTTGCAGGGTGCGTCATCGTGTACTTTGGACAAATTTTGGTCAAACGCATGTTTAAGGTCAGTTATTACGAGTGTTTTCCATAATAGTAAAATGAAACTTTTTGACAATTATTTCTTTGCTGATATTCAGCTGCATTGTAAAAATCAAGATTGTACGCTACCGAAAAATTTACCTGATTTACTCAATTATTATAAAATAATTATTATATTTGAATGATACTTTTTAATGGTCCATTTTAGTAGATAAAATAAAAATTTATTTTATAAAATTAGGTAAATATGAATGCGGCCGCGTAGCTGAATGGGTTGGTGCCTGACTAATATTCGGAATTCAGAGAGAACGTAGGTTGGAATCTCGGTGAAAGACCAAAATGAAGAAACATTTTTTCTCTAATAGCGGTCACCCTCGGCAGGCAATGGCAAACCTCTGAGTGTATTTCTGCCATGAAAAATGCTCCTCATAAAAAATATTTGCTGTTCGGGGTCGGCTTGAAACTGGAAACTGAGGTCCCTCCATTTGTGGAACAACATCATGACGCACACCACAAATAGGAGGAGGAACTTGGCCAAACACCCAAAGAAGGGTGCACGCGCCAATTATATATATGCAAGGTGACCTTCGTTGATGTTTGCCATTATTGTGGTTATAGCTGCAGTTAATGATAATAATAGGGGCCTTGTTGCTTCTTTAATTGGTAGTTTTACGTATATTTGGTTTTCGGCAATTTTAACGGTTGTTGGCAATATAATAATCTGCTGTTTTATAATTTCCATTTGATGATCGGGCGCGAAGTTTAAGTTGAAAATATCAAAAACTGAATAGTCAAATATTTTATATTTCAAGAATATTTTTTTGCAGTGGCTGAAACAAAGCTAATTCGCAAGTGATTCAGCTGGTGCGAAAGTTCATTACTAAACTAACAAAAATAAGGCAAAAACGTCGTTAACAAAACGCCATAGTAACGAAAAACATACGCCTTATATCAAAGCCTTAACAAATTTGTGTAAAATCTCAATGAAAACAGCTGGGAAAGAAGTGGAGTGGCGTGACGATTCACTGCTTATCACTACCAAAACCGTGACCGTTGCCTGAAGTTTGGTATGCATGATATAGGGAACCTCCTGAGGATGCGAACATAACTACACATCATCATTGCAAGCTTTACACTCTTGGCGAACTTTGTTAATAAGCTAAAAATAAGCTGTATCTCAATCGATTTTCATAGCGCCAATACCACTGATCACTCGATGCCTATTCATTTGCTCGGTTAAATTTAATGTTTCCATTGTTTATCAGAAAAGAAAACAAAAAAAGGCTTAATTCGGTTCGGAACGAATTATATACCCGCGCACATTTTAGTAAAACTTTAATTGGACATTTATTTATATTTACATATACGCATTTACCGTGGCGTGACACCGCTCATTTTACAGAATTTTATTTGCGTCGCACAATATACATATTTTTAGGTCTCTGATTGCTCCTTAGCCTATAACGTTTTAGTAGCTGCGTTGTTTTAATACGAATTATTGCGTTTCTGACATCAACTGGTTCGAAACATTGCCGAATACTGCTGAACGTACTGAAATAATTTATTTTGTCTCCTCTACCTTCTTTTCTCTCAGCTCAGTGTATGTATGAAAACCATTATCTATATTTATTCTATTCGTTTACTTAATTCCTACTACTATCACTATTTCAATCCCTTATTATCTACTAATACTTCTTTTACAACTTCTACTATTAATTATCGCTCATTCATCTAAGGTTCAATTGTTACTTTTAGATTTACAGATGTAATCCACTTTTAAGGCCAAACATTGTAAAAGTAACTTAGAGTTTGTGTTTCACTAAATAAATTTATATCATAGGCCTTAAAATATTTTAACAAGGGTGGGAGCTAAGTTCTCTCGCAGTAATATTAAATATCCACTAAAATAGACGCAGTCAGAATTCGGTCAGTTTAAAAATACTGGTTCATTTAGGTACTCATATACAAATATGTTGGTCCATGCGTTTTTTGCTCAAATTTTGCTTGAAAAAGCTTTTACTTGCTAAACTTCTTGCGATGTAAAAATAAAACACTCGCATCGGTGTTTTGTGAAATAGCAGTTTATGTGCCTAACATATCTGCTCGTATTTGGCTGTCCTTTTCCAATATGAGAACTAATAAGAGGATCAGAAGAAACAATGAGCATGGTCATAAGGTCTAAGTTTTCACACTTTGAAAAAAAAAAAAAAAACAATTAAACATCAAAAAGCAACAATTTAAGAACATAAAATGAGCGCAAAAGACTGCACAATATTTGCACTTAATGTTGTTGATAGAATCTTAATGCTAGAAGAATATACAATAGAAATAAGCAACAAATTTATCAACGGGTCAAACAGAGCAAAACAAAAAACAAATTGGGTATACCTTGTTGTTTTAGTTGTTCTTATTAGCAGAGCATAAAAACACAATAACATAATTGCTTGCATACAAAGCTGCACTTTAGGTGCTCTCGTTTCTCTTTTTTGTTACCTAATGTTTTGTTGTTGTGATTGCTGTATTATTATACTTAATTGTAACACCTTCTGTTTTCAGCTGCACTTCTGCCATTTTTTAATGAAATAGTTCGCCTCTTCCGCTTCACTTTGAGTAACCACTTATGCCAGTTACACAAAGTGAGTCAACAAATTTAATTACAGTGAAAGGCGCGGCAGTGCTACGTAATCAATAATTATTGTTTTCAATACTAAAAACATGAAAGAAAATTTTGGGGAAAATTGAGGAATGGCGTTCACATGTCACGATGTTGAGGTAAGGTGAGGTAAAAATATTAATGAAAAATTATATTTTTTTCTTAATAATAATTCTTTAAAAATATTAAACACACCTAAAATCCAAAAATATTTAAATTACATAAAAGAAGAATTTTTGAAACTTAAAAATAATGTTTTAGACATTTTTAGCTGGCTTGTTTTAACAAATTTTTGAAAACACTCTTATCTTGCTTTGCTTTCTCAGCTAATTGTGTTTTTTGGGTGTAGAAGAGAATATACTCGTATCTAAAAAGATACAGGGATTCAAAAATTTACAATATGAAACGATATTGAAAATAAAAATCAAAGACCATGGTTTTATCTCTGAACGGGCGCTAAGATGCCAAGAAAGTACATTGAGCGTCGTATTTCTATCTTTTCATTATTTTATTATTTGTACCCATTTTAGTAATTTTCCGTTAATTATAACAGAGATATCATTTTTTTCTATTTTTGAAAATTACTGTTATATGGAAGGTGAGCATGGGTCTTGATCGACTTATTGATTTACCTATTTTCAATATCAAACAAAAACATAGTTCAAATATTTGAATTTTTCCTACAGTACACGGGCGGACGGACACACATGGCTGCTATGCTTTTTTTTAAATAGGTGGGCACCCATTATAATAATAATCAACTGGAAGCATTGCATTCATGCTAATCAAGAAATTTAAAAATGATTATACAAATATTATTTTTATATATTGTACATATATAGGGTTTTTTAATTAGCGCGGGTCGATTTTGGCGCCCTGTGGCAGCCATTTTGTTTTAGTGACATCTGTCAAATCTTTTGTTCATTATTCACTTGTTTATTACAAATCATCATGGCAAGTTACACGATTGGTCAGCACGTTAAAATGATAAAACTTTATTACCAAAATGAGTGTTCATTAACGCAAACGTTGCGCGCATTGCGCCCATTTTTCGGTAGACGTGGTGACCCTTCCAATTTCTTATGGCCCATATTGAACCATATGGACCTAGACGACATGTGGTTCCAGCAGGACAGCGCTACGTGCCACACAGCAAACGCCATTTTATTCCATTTCAACATCTACCCGCCCTTATTGAAAAACCCTCCCTTCAATTACTTTCATAGGTGAACTCTTTGGAAAAATTCAAGTTTCGAGTAATGTAAGGCTAATGTGTATCAGAATGACTGGCTACAAAAAAGTGTAATTAAGGCCAGATTTTCAAATTGGTTGACTGATTAATTTTTATGCATATGAAATGCTTATCACTGTCAACTTGCAGCATGAGCATTTAGACGGAAAGGAACGGAAAGACGGAATTCCCTGAGAGAAAACTGTTGGATAGAAAGCCGACGGCTCTTCTCCACAGACTCACCTTCGGTTTTTTACCGGCCACCGAACAACTCAAAGCGCTACTTTTATAAAAGCAGCAGCAACAAATTACCTCGATTAGTCAGGACCCAGAGTGATTAGAGTGCAACTTCGAAAGTCCAAAAGGTAGTTGTATTAACTCCCACGATATCTCACTAATGGCGAAACCTTCCTCTACCTGATTTGAGCGCATTTCGGGTTAAATAACATCTATTCCTACTTAGCGAACTTTTATGACCTACTCTGACATCTCAACTGTCAATAAGTCTCTAGAATGAAATCAATCAACTCGAAGGTACTTAGCGAGGGAATGGCAGAATTGCCCATGGTAAAATCTAGCCAAAGGAAAGGCATCCCACTAACTTCTATAAGTAACGGCTTGGATCGATTTTCATAGAAAAGCGGAAAGCAGATGGTCTGTGGAATTTATATTTTGTTAAGTAACGAGGCACATCTGACCAAACTCCCATAAAAAGGTACGAGTCGGTAATACATTTACATAGTTTCTCCAACAGTTTGGTAGTCGGCATAGTTACGGTACACTGTCTGATGAGTATACACGGTAAAATTATGATTTCCGTCGGAACCCCAGATTCTAGTAGGAGGTGGTGAGTGAAGGGCACCATCTCTAGCACTGAATCGCATTGGCGAAAATGCGACTCCGATACTTCATTGAGTACTTTTTCGAGTGTTTAGCGACCTATCATAGATTCAGTAAGTATTCACAACTTCACAAAGCCGAGTCCAAGGTTCCAATTTAAGGGAAAGTAAAAGAACATTAGAGCTCTTATTCTTGTTTCGGCAACAACAAAATGGGCTAAACAACCGAAATGTGCATCCATATACTCTGTGTAATGTGGTAAACACCCAAAACCAACCTAAGCTGGAATAAAGTCTAGTTGGAATTTCTTTACATAGTCATCTAATGTGAAAAAAATTATACATAAATATCATCTTGACTCATGTGCCACCTAAAACTTTCAGTATACTCTTCGCTTACAATTTTTTACTTATCTTACTTCGGCTTACTTTCCTTACCTCAGCACCTCGGAACTGAAGTTAACAGTTTAAGCAGAATTCGAAAAAAAAAAATGTATACATATATTGTACATTTCAAATTTAAGAGCAGACCTCTGACTGTAGAAATGATCCTGTCAAGTATGGCCGACCGCTGTAGTCAAATGAGAGTTGGTGCGTGACTACCGTTCGGAATTACGTAGGTTCGAATCTTAGTGCATGAAACTCCAAAATCATAGAAAAAGTTTTTCTAATAGCGATCGTCCCGCGGCAGGCAATGGCAAACCTCGGAGTGTATTTCAGCCATGAAAAAGCTCCTCTTAAAAAACCATTTGCCGTTCGGAGTCGGCTTAAAACTGTAGGTCCCTCTATTTGTGGAACAACATCACGCCACAAATAGGAGGAGGAGCTCCCCCAAACACCCTAAAAGCGTTAATTATATTAGTTTGGTACATGCAGGTCAACTTCGATTATTTCTGTGATTTTCTTTAACATCAAAAATGCCTGAATGGAATCGACGAAACCAAAATTGCACGTAATGAGCTGTTAAAGTATCGGCACCATAAACACCATTCACAATTTCAGCGGCCTGGTTTGCATTTTCGCCTTTAACAAAGAAAAACTGTAAAATGTATCGAATTTCCTCTTTGTTGACTTCCATTGTTAATACCCTGATCTCGCAATTGAATGGAACAAACCAAAATAGCAAAATAATTTTTTAGTGTGAAATGACACCTTAACAAAGAGCATAAACTTTAAACTGTTTGATCGATTCTTTGGGCGATATCGAACACTAAACCCATCTCTCGAGAAAATAATAAATTTCTTTTTCCCCCAACCTAATACATATAATATAATTTTGTTTTTGATATATGCATGTACAGTGATGAACAAAAGTATTGGCACAGCAAGATAGTCGAAAAGTTGCTAGCTCAATAAAATTTAGACAAAATAGTCCGATAAAACTTGAGTGTGCCAATAATTTTGTTTTCTTTTTAATGAGACTTTTTTTCTTTTATAATTAGTGTTTATTAAATATAGCAGATATTAAAACGGATTAATGGGAATATAATTGATAATTTGTCCTTCTGTCAAGTCTCGAGTTTTAAAGCGAGTAATAAAATGAATTAAAGGGAATATAATTAATAATTTGTCCTTCTATCTAACGAGTTTTTTTTTTTTGTGAGTGGAAAGCGATAGGCCATACAATCTGTAAACCTGCGACTGACATCAGCAGAATGCCTCTAGACTGGAACCCGCAAAGCTCTCGCGAAGAGAACGGCTGAAAGGAACATGGAGACGAAACGTGTATGACGATTTCGCGACATCAGACGACTCGCTCACTTGGCCGCAGATAAAGTCAAAAGCTGCAAATCGACCCCAATGGAATTTATTTGTATCGGCACTTTGCGCTTCCAGCCGGCGCAAAGTTAAAGTGAAAGTATCTTGCTGTGCCAATACTTTTGTTCATCATTGTATGTATGAAATTGGCTAAGAATTGTGACATTAACATTAATTCGTTCATATGAACATACGCGTGAACGCAAGTATGAACATATGTATGCGTGTGCGTGTACATCTGCTCCAACACTTACATATATATTCCACCCACAAAAATTTCATTGTTTACTTAACATATTTCTACTTGCGAGCCAAATTAATTGAAACAGAATATTATAAAAATATTCACAAAAACCTAAATTTCAACTTCGTAAAAAATTAATTAAAAACCAGCGCGACGAGAAATAAATATCTGCGGAATGATAAAAAAAGGAAAATAAAGAATAAATAATTAAGAAAATAATAATGAAATAAAAAAAACTTGAGATCTCTGAAAAATTTATATTTATGTATGTATGCAACATAAAAATATCACAGAAAGTCGAGGCAAAGTTTATTATAAAAGGGAAAAGGAAGAAAACAAAGAAACATAAAATTACACAGAAAAAATCTCAGAGTGTCTTGTAGCCAAATTTATGGTAACATTTTATGGGCATGAAATACATACAAATGTAGGTATGTATGTGCATTAGGGTCCATCACTCGCCGTAGAAAAGAAAATCGGTGGAGTTTTTCCATCGGAATTTTAAAACTTATGATATTTTAAGTCATGACAAAATATTTTGAGAAAGTTATTCGAAAAATGAAGCTTTTCACAAATAAAATCGGTTTTTTAAATACATTTTTTTTTGCCGAAACATCTCCTGAGAGATAGAACGGTTTAGGCATTAAAGGCTTGTATAAAATGTTAAAAAAAAAATTATTAACAGAATCAAAACCACTCACGTGCCAATTTAGTCTCTACAATATCAACCCACATTCTTTTGATGAATTTTTTCACTTTATGTAGACCTTTAGTGGACACAAAAGATGTTTTAGGTCGTAGTGCCGGTCATTGGGCACACTACCGAAACTAAATTATTATTATGTAGACTCTTAAGCTTCAATTCTACAATCAGAGTTGGTTACTTGGGAAAAATATCTGAAACAAACAGAAAATGTTTGGAACTCTTAGGATATAAAAAATTGTATAACTCCGGTGGAAAACCAACAACTTTATTTGATGAGGCACCCTAATGTACATACATATATATATACACTAGCAAACCCGGCCCCCTTCGCTGGGCACACTAAAATAGAATAGATATGGTTTAGAACAGAAAATATATGATTTTCATATTATTTATTTCTTTATTCTTTATTCAAGCGCTTTGGCATAAACAATATTTTTTGTTTTTCTATTTGTTTTTGAGTAAATATAAAATATAAATTGAAAATCCGGAAAAAAAAAGATTGTTTTTAAATTTCAAATCAACGCATATGAATAAACAATCGTCTTTTTTCCTGATCATCCATGAATTTTTCGTTTCAATTTATATGTTTTATTAAGCATTGGAGCTTTTTTAACCATTATCCATTTATATTTTTCAAAAAAAAAAAAGCGAAAAAAATTTCATTCGGATTTCACATTAAATTCTCAAATTTCGTAAGAAATTATTCACTGTTCCAAAATCCACTCCAAAAAAATTCACAAACAATTTTTACATGTTGCACTTACGTTTTTTCCTTATGTCATCCAAATCAGAAAGATATATAGACCCATTGTAACTCACACTGTCAATTTGACAGTTCAGTTCCGCCCCAAGCGTTAGAAAAGTAAGCGACATTATGGCTGGTTCAAAAGAACGCTGTACCCGTTGCCAGTGCTCCGAATTACAACCAAACTTTACGAAACCCATTTTCAATACTTACTTAACAATGTGCGTAAGTTTGGTTTAATTCGGTGCAAAGACACGGCGGGTCCACGTTTTGGCATATATTTCGAGACCCTAGTCATCAATAGGTATGAAAATTACCCCGTATTAAAGCACTTATCAACAGCTTTCATTTGATACCCATATTGTACACACACAACCAAAGGTTACCCGGGTCCACGTTTTGACCTATATCTCGAGACCCCAGTCACGGAGCGGCATGAAAAATACTCTGTACTAAGGCATTCACCAACAGCTTCAATTTGATATCCATATTGTACAAACACATTCTAGGCTCCACGTTTTGGTCTCTATCTCGAGACCCTAGTCACGGAGTGGCATGCAAAAATACTCTGAACTAAAGCATTCAAAAACAGCTTCCATTTGATACCCATATTGTACATACACATCCGAAGGTTACCCGGGTCCACGTTTTGACCTATATCTCGAGCCCTATCCACCAATAGGTATCCAAACTATACGGAAACCATCTTCAATACCTTCTTAACAATGTGTGTAAGTTTGGTTTAATTCGGTGCAGACACGGCCGGTAAGCGAACACACACAAAAAGTTGACTTTATTTTATATATGTATAAGATTTTTTTCAGTTTGTGTCCGAAAAATCCAAATATCTTACGGAACCCTATTTTTTTTCAAAATAAAATGTAATCCATGTTACTCTTGGATAATGTAGTTTTCTAATGGTGAAAGAATTTTTAAAATCGGTGCAGTAGTTTTTGAGCCTATTCGTTACAAACAAACAAACAAACAAACAAACAAAGTTTTCCTCTTTATAATATTAGTATAGATATTCAAATACTCGTAGGCATGTCAGTAGAGTAGAATGGGGTAAGATAGGTCATTTTTTTTTGGAGAGCTCTTGCTAAACACCGTGCATTGATTTTGAAAAATAAGCAAGATTTTGAAAGGTTATTTATCTGCTAACATTTTGGTTATACTGACTTATGTTTGGCTGAATATTTTGGAAGCTGCATTCAATAAGACAAAGGTACTTTTTTTCGCTATTTTCAAAATCGGGGGGCACGATAGGTCACTATATGTGAGGGGAAAAGAACAATGTACATGGCTTGGAAATTAACGTTTTAACTTTTACTTGTAGAGTATGAACATTGCACATGTTATAAACGTTAGGAATTTTTCTTTAATTCATCACGCGAGCACGTAATGTTTCGAACGGAATTTTAAATTGTTTAGAGGCTGATCGAACACTAGCGCCATCTCGGACAGCCGCGATTGCGTTTTTTACGTCCTCTTCACTTCGTTTCGGCGTTTTTCGCACATAATTACGCACCATTTTGCTGCAAAAACAATTAAAATTTATTTTATTCAATTAAAAGTAGTGAGCTATAATGCCCCCAGACGACATTATTCGTGTTCAGCATTATTTTCTACGTAAAATAAAACTCACCTGACAAGTATTTACATACATTAAATGCACTGCACCGTAGAATAAAAAAAATGCTATGTCGGAGAAAAGCTCACAAAAAACAAAACGACGCTAGAACTAGGATAACTAATCAATGGTGACGGCGAAAATGACAGTCGCGAACGTTGTTCCCCACCACGTATTCAATTCACATAAGACGAGTGACCTCTGCAAAAACAGTGCGACGAAAACCCCACCTACCTATTGTGCCCCCATACCTATCTTACCCCATTCTACTCTATATATACAATATATATAACTTCTGTTCAAAAAGTTCACGAAACATTATATTTAAATGCTGGTACATCTGCCAGTTATTTGCATGCTACTTTTGAGCGCAACCTGTCCAAAGATATGTTATCAAACTCTCTCATTTTTCCGCTGAGAGCGGGTTTTTTGCATGGTAAAAAATTTAGAAGATGCGGTCAATATCAGACCGTGAACCAGCTCTCAGCGATTTGGAAGGAATGAGCTGTTTGGTTGACAAAAACGGGGTTATGACGGGGGTGTGTTTACGAAAAAACTGAGATTGTGTTGGTGATATACGAAAAAGATCAATAAAGTATGCCCTCAAGTTACTTTGTTGCCGTCTCAACAACGATTGATTGGGCATAATGAGCGGGCAGAATTCTGCTACCGAGAACCCCTTTGACATGATAGGCAAAGTTACTCTCACAATTTTGCTTCGGATAGCTAAATTTGGTAATCTAGGTATCATTCTTGGCTCTGCTTGCTTTTCAGGCAAAAAAGACATTTCATTCGTGCCAAAAAAAAAAAACTAAAAGGCGATTTATAAATTTTATACATATATAAATTTCTTAAAGCATATATATATAATTAGAAAGCAAAAACAATACATAAAAGTATAATATTTCCTATTTCTGAAATATAATATTTCTTATTCGAAAAATCTTCATACATGCACTATTCATAAAGTGACACTATTGCAAAATGCTTTAAGAAATACACGGTGGAGAAAATACAGAACGTGTTGCCATCAGCCCGTTAACCGGCAATCAGCGATTTTGAAGGAGTCAGCTGATTTACCGATATAACCAGGATTATGACAGCGGTTTGTTTACAAAAAAACTGAGATTATATTGATAATATTAAAAAAAAGCCATCGCAGTCTTCGCTCAGGTTACTTAGTTGCCATCTGAAAAACGATTGATTGGAAGGCTGATTGTATTCAACTAATCTCGCTTTATTGTACACATTTTGTTTTCATTGCAATCGCTGCTCTCTCTGTCAAATCCCCTATGACGTAACAGCCAAAGTTACTCTCACAATTTTGCATCGTATGGCAGTTTTTTGGAACATATTATATTTGACTTAACTTTGAAGCCGTCCATCAGGCCAAACAGTGATAAGAAATATGATGTGAGCTTACTCGAGCTTTGGTAGAAAATATTTCGTCACCAGTGGACTGAATTGTGGAGAAATAACTGATGGTTTCTCCACCAAGACCATGAATCGGCTAACACATCTTATTATGTACGGAACTATTTGATTATGTAATGACTTCCCAGTTCCGTATTCAACTGACATGACACCGGGTAACTTTTTGTGGTTTCCACGACTCGAGTTATCAATTCGTGTAAAGTGTTTGGGATTTAAAAATCGTTCAACGAAAAGTGGTTTGCAGATTAGTAGAAGCCTGCGTACATGGGTTGCAATGGGTATTACTTTTCAGAGAATAAAATAAAAATTAATGAATTAAACCATTTGTGTTTGATCGACAATTTCCGGATATTTTTTGAACAAATTGTACACTTAATTTGCCCAAACACTCTTTGCTAAGTTTTAGGCCCATTTTCGCCTCCAATTTGTAGTGTGCATATTAATATTATATTAACTTACAAATAGAGTGACCTAAAGTTTTATGCCCACTCACAATGGTAGCTGGCTTTTATACCCAGCTTTTTTATGATAAAATACCACTCAGAAGTTTACCATTGGCTGCCCGTTTCTATTGAAAAACAAAACACTTTTTCTATCATTTCATGTTTTCAGCTCTCAATGGGCATAGAATCCGCCCCCAACCGAATGACTGCCAGACACAGCAAACCCACTTGACTACGGCGGTCACAGTATATGTTAATAAAATTTATTGCGCCGAAGAAAAACAAAAATCAAATTAAAGGCTCAAATTCTCTGATTTGTTGTTGTGTGTTTTTATATTTATTTGCCTTTCAATTTTGTGTGTAGCCGCTAGAATTCGAGAAAAAATTTGAAAAATCGTCCATCAAAATATGAATAGTGTAAAAATCTAAAAATATTGTTTTGCAGCGTGAAAGTGGTGACGAAGATAAATCCACAACACTAACAACAGCGGCTACGCCATACACGACAACAGCGGCAATGCAAATTTAGTAGGCTTAACAGTGGGTGAAATTTATAGTGCACACATACAAGTCGACAGGAGAGATGGTTTGCTCAGATTTGTTTTATTATTTGACTTTTGTGTGTACACAGATATACAACTACATAAATATACTCCTATGTACATATATACATCTACAAAAGTATGTATGCATTAACGAGATGTCAATGGTAATTTCATTTAAATTTGTGAAGAATTTGATATTCAAAGAAAATCTCAATCGAAAGGGATTTTCATGATTTCTTCGCAATATCTTTATATACATACATATGTACATATGTGCACATATGTATTTCTGTATATACTATACAGTATGGTGCATAAATTAAACAACTTTATCTTCATAGCTACAGACTAGATTCTATATTTATTTTCATCCATATATTTGGATAATGTTTTCGCCCTCAATATTCAGCTAGCATTGGGAACTAACCGCAAATACTAAATTAAAAAAAAAATTCGTGAGGAATTCAAAATTAAATTAAAAACAAATAAGTTCATAATAGGAAATTGGTTCCATATTTCAAATTAAATTCCAATATCTACATATATTTAGTCAGGATTTTCCTTTTTTCAATTTAATTTTTTATTTTCTTTACAATTAGGTTTATTTGTCTACTAAGCTTTAGCTGAATTACAGTTCATCTACAGTTCAAAATTTACTTTTCAAAAAATTTCTTTTACATACATACAGTTGCGAGCAGAACTGGCTAAAAGTTTGCGAAATTCATGCATTTTTGAGTGCTGTGGAATCATTTTTTCAAAATAATGCTATACAGTTTTATGGTTAAATGGTTTTTTATTAAGAAATAAAACTTATTTATTGAATATTTTGTCCATAGATGGCTTTAATGACGCTATTTATACATCTTGTCATGCTTTTCGATAGTTGAGTGTGGAGCTTTCTGAACTCTTAACCATAGTTTGTCGATGTTTTCTGGAGCCATTTCGTAAGATGCTATCCATTTCTTTCGTATAGCCCATACATTTTCAATCGGGTTTAAATCAGGGCTCTATGCGGGAAAGTCCTGATTTTTTAATCCACTCTTGAACTATTTTCGCGGTATGTTTCTAGTCCCTGTCTTGCTAAAATTGAACTTCTTCTGTTGGGTATACGCTTAGGTCAACAAAATCTGGCTAATTGGTTTGTAGGACATTGAAATAGTATTCTTTTTCATTATCCCGAATATTCGTACCAATGAACCAATATTCCACCACGTGAGGCAGCCGCACATCATAACGTTATCACCGACATGCTTCATCGTTTGTTTTACTTGATGCTTTTGCAATTTTCAAGCGCTCGGTGCCAATAATACAGGGTTTGATTGAAAAGTAATGGGCCTTATTTTTTTAAGCAGTTTTATTAAAAATTTTGGCTTATTAGCGGTCCTTCCACTGCAGGAAACATTTTTTAAACGCATTCGCCGGAATCGCGGTCAATTCGGTTGTCACAGTTTTTTGGATCGCCTCGATGGAGTCGAAACACCTCCCCTTCAGCTTTCTTTTCAGGCGCGGGATCAAGAAAAAGTCCGGAGGGGACAGGTCTGGGCTGTAGGGAGGGTGGGGAAGCACCGGAACCCCCATCTTGGCCAATGCAGAGGTGCAGAGGAAGGCGGTGTGCGCCGGCGCATTGTCGTGATGAAGGGTCCAATTGTTGACGAGGTCGGGCCGAACCCGGGCGACGCGGTTTTTCAGCCGAAGGAGCACTTCTTTGTAAAATGCCGCGTTTACAGTGCTTCCTGGAGGTACAAAGTCCTTGTGGACGATGCCTCGAGAGCCGAAAAAGATGATCGCCACTGCAAGATCCTAACACACTTTTAAAACAGCTTTCACGCGCGAAGCGATGTTGACTGCACCGCTGTTGCCAGCGAACTGGGACCGGTTTCTAGTGGAAGGGGAAGGTCCAACGATCATTTCCGATTCGGTTGATCGCTTGGCAGACGCTCCGCGCGAGAAGGCTCATTAATTTTCAATCGAACCTTATACTGCTTTCCATCCGACTGAAAGCGGTTCTTATCACACCATATTACTCGTTTCCCTTCGTCCGTACTTCATTACTTCTTGTGTACTTTTTGCATAATCTCAACCTCAGCCTCCAACCCGATTTTTTTCAATGTTCTGTGTGCTGTCCACTCTGTATGCTATCCACTCCCTATTAGTGACTGAGAATAGTAGAAAGATAATGAGATCAATAGAAACTGAAGTCTATGACCGTTGTGCTCGCCACGATATTCGAATCGTAATTGTCGAGCTCCACGCTAGAGTGAACCAATGAGGCATATTTGGTCCAACAGTCGGGATATTTACGGGCTTTTATTAGACCATGTGGAGGTCGATCTATTTCGCCACGGCATGTAAAATAGTTGGTAGTACATAAGTGGTACCCGACACCTGCATCGAAATATCACAAAGCAACTTGGGTGCTATCTGATCAAAGAACAAAAAAAATAAATTTATAATGTTGCGAGAGACGGAAGACACAATTCGAGCGCGCTTGACGTATGTTAAATTCTCCGACTCAGCATCGCCTCGGATTAATGCCTTGCATCGAAGATATACAAGACGGAACTTCCCAAAACAGAGGGACAATTGATAAGTTGTTCAAACCGAAAATTCGATATAGCGCCAAAGAAGAAGAAATTCATAAAATGGCCTGAGCAAAACTTTGGAAACTTTTGGTAATAATCATTAAATTCAGTGTTTTTGAAGCCCAATATCGACCGAATCAGTTCGTTAATCAACATTTGATAAGCAGCGGAAAACAGAAGCGCAGCAAAAAGATACCAAGCGCGTTTTCATTTCGCTCTTGGTTTTTCTAACTTTTGTTGTAGGAGCCGCTTTTGTAGGAAAACGTCTATTGGAGAGTATCCCCCAGGTTGGCCACACATACCTATCAACAACCCAATAAATTAACGCTGAATGCAATCACTATTCGATAGAATTTGCGACTATTGGTGGAGGAAGAAAACACAGAGCGCAAAAAAGGGAATAACATAAAGTTAAAATTCATTGTTGGCACCAAGTCGCGGCAGTGTTTTTGCTGATCAGATATCGTTTTTTGTTTACATAAATAATTTAAAAGCCCCATTCTCCTACGCAATTAACTATAATATAAATACTCCCGCTCCGGTGATTCGCAGTAAACACAAATATCAATTAGTGGGGAAAATACATTCTGGCTGAATAATCACTGTAATTTATCATGAATAATTAAAAAAAAAATATATATAATATACATAAATAACTCGCCATGAATGAGAAATAAATGGGACTAAAAAATAAGAAATGTAAATATTTTTCTAAAATGACCAGTGGAGGTAATTAATTTAAGTATCCTCCAACATTTTGCAGAGAGCATAGTTCGACAAACACTTAACAAAGAACGTAACATACTTATGATATATAACCTGGAGGAGAAGTTCCACAAAGCCGCAGGGCCTTCGGCCTTCCAGTCTGACTATGCACTTATACATATATTGGGTAGTCGAAAAAGTCTTTTCGTATTTAGCCAATAGATGTCGTTGGAGTCATCTATCTCCAGTGCTACCAATCACATTGTGTCATATCATATGGTGTTAGAAAGGTGACATTTTAAGCTTCATTTAATCAAAAAAAAAAAATTAAATTCGGAGAAGTTGAAAAAAAGTTATAGCTGTTCAAAAATGAGTGAAAATAATGAAGAAATTCGCTATATTTTGAAATTTTTGTATAAAAAAGGGAAGAACGCTACGCAAGCCACCAATGAAATTTGTGAAGTTTACAGATACGATGCTGTATCAGTTCGTGTAGCACAACAATGCTTCGCTAGCTTCCGTTCTGGAAATTTCGATGTGAAAGGTGCACCTCGCTCCGGTCGACCTATCGTCGATGAAATTATGGAAAAGATTGACCAAGACCGTCACATAAGCTGCCATGACATCGCCAAGGCACTAAACATTCATCATCAAACGGTTTTGAACCATTTAAAAAATGCTGGTTACAAAAAGAAACTCGATGTTTGGGCACCACATGAATTGTCTGTGAAAAATTTAATGGACCGAATTAACATCTGCGATTCTTTGCTGAAACGAAATGAAATCGAACCATTTCTGAAGCGACAATAATGTGCGAAAAAGATCATGGTGCAAGGGTGGTGAAGCTCAACAAATGCTCGCAAAGCCAGGATTGACGCCTCCTAAGGTTATGCGGTTTGTTTGGTGGGATTGGAAAGGATTCATCTACTATGAGCTGCTCCAGCCTGCTCGAACGATTGATTCTACACTTTACTGTCAACAACTGATGAGATTGAAGCAAGCAATCAAAAAAAAACGGCCAGACCTGATCAGCAGAAAGGGCGTCGTCTTCCATCAGGACAACGCTAGGCCACACACATCTTTGATGACCGGCAAAAGCTTGGAGAGCTTGGCTGGGAAGTTTTGATGCACCCCCCTTATAGCCCTGACCTTACACCATCGGACTACCATTTGTTTCGGTCAATGCAGAACTCCCTTAATGGAGTAAAGTTGGCTTCAAGAGAAGCCTGTGAAAATTATTTGTCGCAGTTTTTCGCCGAGAAACCACAAAAGCTTTACACTGATAGAATAATGTCTCTAGAAGAAAAATGGCAAAAGGTGGTCGACCAAAATGGTACATATTTGGTTTAATAAAGTTCATTATAAATATAAAAAAAATGAGTTGAAGTTTCATTAGAAATACGAAAAGACTTTTCGACTACCCAATATTATATTTTATATTTTTGGGATCGTTGAATCTGAGGTTGGCTTAATCCCAGCCTGTCAGGGTTAGGCCATATCCCCAAAAAACACTTCAAACTCCCGACAATCCGAAAAGATTTCAAACCTAATATAAAATCCGGTGACTCACGGCTTCTTCAACTAAATCCATAACCTCGAACCCGCACACATTTGTAGTTAGACCCCCTGGCCGGACATTTGTTTTTTGGGTGGCTGTGTAATTAATAAGCGCCTTCGCTTCGCTAAGCATAAATAAACATTTGTTGGCGACACAGGAAAATGACTGCCAAAATTTACATTTGTTTGGAAGTCCTTAGTGAGTCCTTAGTATTAGTTAGACGGCGTTCATGCAGGGTATTTTTAGCTGCTTTAACTCGTTACTTGTGAAGCTCTTGTGCTGTCCACTCCGTTTGTGTTATCGTTCGTACCAATGTTGTTGATGATTGTAGGCTAAAAACCAGCAATTGCAAGATGTGTGAACACGATGGGAAAATCAAAAGAGAATTCGCAAAACTGAAGCAACAAGAGCCATACAACCACAAGGCCACATTTGGCAGTTTGCTCTCCATCTCGGCGCATACAACTGCAACTACCACTAAGGTTCAAAATTGCAACAAAGTTTTTAAATCGCTAGTCGGTAGCACTTTGGACAAAGACAAGCAAATATTTTTGGCGACATTTAAAGCAATTGGCTGGCCGCTACGGAATTATCCAGCGTCCATTTGGTCGCCTGGTAAAACTGATTTGTAGTGGAGGAAACTCCAAACTTTTTAAAATGCTGCCATCTCGGCAGCCATGGGATGGCTCCTGATGTCTCCCTACAACTTCTCTACAGTAAGGCTACTATGTTCCTGTATAGTAAGATGCTAAGCAAGCAATTCCTGCTGGGAACCGCCCCTGAATGCATTTGCTGGAGGCTAAGCCATTTCCCAGGCGAGTCAGGAGGCATCTCTTCAACTACATCGACGAGATGTAGGATCGGACACATGCATAGAAAGGCATTAAACGGCATTTATAGGGAGACTCTTACCATTTCTTTTGATTGCTGCTCCCGAATGCCGTCATCGGAGTCCAGTCATCACCTACCGCAGACGAAGAACTTCGTGGCACAATTGCGTTCAGGATATTGCAGCAGTTTAAACTCTTAACCATCCAGAATTGACCCTGACATACTCAAGATGTGTACGAAATTTGAAACTTTGTATCATTATTTTTTTATTGTCACTCGTATATGCTGCGACGTCTGAATTTGGTATTCCCGCAAAGCTAAAACGGTAGTTGAAACTAAAGTTGAAGAATGCCACTAACTGCATGAAAGGAGTAGGAGAAGACCTCTCCGAGTCATATAATACTCGTACTAAATAAGGTCTCAGAATAAATCGCTCAGGCACTATCTCTTTTATACAATTACTTGCTTATGCCGATGATATTGATATCATCACAACAACTTACACAATAATTAAAAAAATTCCATACGTAAAAAATACATACATATATACATATGTACTTGGAAACAATCTAACTCTCGTATACTGAAAAAAATTATCATTCATGACTATTTGAATATGTAAGTTGCTTTTACGCCAAGCGGGCTTAATAGATAATATATAGTTATTTATAGGCTTTCGTCTCGACTTGCGCGTAATGGTTATGTAAAGTACATTTCTTTGTCATTCCGAGATAGCTTTATTAATAACTGCAATTAAGTGCATATACAGTGGTGTGCGTCAAAATAGCGCATGCATTAAAAAAAAGGTTCCAAGGTGCATCAATTACAAACCGGTTCTGTCCACCCCTCTGGCAAGCTCATCGGCAATTTCATTTCCCTCTATGTTCCTATGCGCTGGAACCCAGATAAAAGAAATGTTTCTTGGACTTTCGAGACGTTTAATCTCCTCCTTACAGGAGTTGACCAGAATATTGCTGCAGCATGCCGACT
Source organism: Anastrepha ludens (assembly GCF_028408465.1). NCBI lineage: Eukaryota > Metazoa > Arthropoda > Insecta > Diptera > Tephritidae > Anastrepha > Anastrepha ludens. Next base: position 71,033,358 of record NC_071501.1, read on the forward strand.
GCTCCCCAGTCAGCTTGACTATCGGATAAGATATTTATCTATCCCTGCATGCCTGCAGGATCGCTAAGACTTCTGCTGAAAAACACTACTAGTTCTTCGCAGTTTAAAGAAGACTGAAATATTGGCCCGCTCCCGGTCCATATTCCATCTTGATCCGTCGGTGTAAACAGAGGTAGCTATGTCCGTGCAGACTCCCCCTCCTTTCAATCCAGCCTGCTTGGAAAAATAGCTCTAGCACAACCCTCAAAACCCAGTTTGCGTATGAATAAATCTGTACGAAAGAAGGATAAATCTGCCCCAAATTGTAACTGATAACGCGGATGTGTGAAAAAGTATGTAAGCAAAAATATCTACGGCAACCAAACACATACACACACAAACCGATGTATTGTGTAAATATGTAACTAAAAAAACGCAGTTGTTCTCTACGGGATGAGTTTTACTCAATTTTGTGCTCTCTGCGGGCTGCGGTAAAGGACTACGTTACGTCGGTCACTGCAACATAACTCGTAAGAATAGAAACTGCCACAAAAACAACAACAAATGGAAGTTGTAATTTGCGAACTTAATATCTGCACTATAAACACATGTAGATATGTAACACATAGGCTGAAAAGTCCCGGGTCTAACACGCAGAGTCAATCTTTTCAAAAGAATGGATCAAAAATAATTTAGTGTTTTAATTTTACACTGCGTCTAGATGGGGAAAAATACCATTCAGCCGAAGCAATGGCTTGAAAAGTGTTATGGGGACTCCACTCCATTAGAAACACAATAAAACAAATAAAACAATGGTTTGCTGACTTCAAACGTGGTCGTAGAGACACCAATGCGTAGAGATGCGCAACGCAGTCGACATCCAAATGAGGCGATAACACCAGAAAGCATCAAAAAAATACACAACATCGTTTTGAATGATCGAAAAGTGAAGTTGCGTGAGTTAGTTGACATCGTAATGATATCAAAAGAAAGTGTTGGCTTTTTATTGCATGATCATCTGACTATGAGAAAGATCTGTTCAAAGTGGGTGCTCAACATGTTGTTTCATCAAGACAACGCGCCGTTTCACAAGTCAATCAAAACAATGGCAAAACTACATGAATTTAACTTTGAATTGCTCCCACATCCACGGTATTCGCCGGATTTGGCATCCAGTGGTTATTGGCTGTTCGCAGTCCTCAAAAAAAAAATGCTCGTCGGTAAGAAATTTCGTTCGAATGAAGCGGTTATCGCTGAAACTTAGGTCGATTTTGCAAAATATAAATCGTTCTACAAAAGTGGTATTGAAATGTTAGAGCGGCGCTGGAATGATTGCGTTGCTTTTGATGGAAATTACGTTGATGAATAGGTAATTTTGAAAAAAAAGAGTGTTTTCTTTGTTAGGCCCGGGACTTTTCAGCACATGTGTTACATCTATAAGTACACACACGACAGCCAAAGCCCAACTGTTTGTACATGACTACCATTCGATGCGAAGCCCATTGTAGACGTGTAATATTAAATGTAAGCAAAAGTTTTTCCTAATAACGGTGGCTTTTCTGCAGGATATGGCAAATTTCCAAGTAGAATGAAAAAAAGTTTCTCATAAAAAGCCACCTGCTGTTCAGAGGCGGCGTAAAACTGTAGATCGCCTCTGTTGTGCGTTTTTGTATCACTTGGCTCGGGATTTAAGGAAAATTCTAAAATATATGAAGCGATATCAACTCGAACAAAGTGTTGGAGGGCAGTATGATTCTCGGTGCTCAATGCGCTAATCTTTGAGAATAAGAGAATTATTTTAAATTGTTCGACGCACCTCCAGACTTCGAAAAGATGCTACAATATCCAGCGCGTGCTTATTTTAGGTATCGTGGCTTATTGCCGAGGATTACCTTGGCAATTATAGCACAGACAAGAGGGAATAGACAATTGTAAGGTCTGTTCCCGTTCTCTATTAATGATGGAAAACTAAGTTCTATACCATTTTCTGTAGATTTATTGCTATCTTCTGCCACTACAAACTGACAATTGTGAATACACTGCGCATATGGAACTATATCCATATGTACATACAATATTAATGCCCATACATAATATATCGCCGGCATCAGTTTATTTCGATTAGTTTTTCACATTTACACAATTTCCCTTTGGTAAAACTTAATCTGTAACGTTGATGTATTTAGTATTCTACATTTTTCAGTGCGCTTAAAATAGCCCAGAGTGCATATGACCACACGAAAGCAGACATTAGATCAGGTCGGTTGGCATACACAAAAGAAAAAAGTTAGAAAAGTGGAATCCTGTAATCAAGGCTTATATTGAGTGGATTTCAGAACAGAGTATTGAATTTAGCAAAACAGTTTAAAAGTAAACTTTAAGTGAATTGTAAAGTATTTGAGATCGATGAAACAACGATAATATCTTAGGGGGTACAATTCTGCGTAGTCTGCCCCAATTGTGAACAGTGAAGGACTTAAGTGTACATATACATAGTAGTATATTTTCTTATTTCCCAGAAGGCATACAATAATTGAAAAAAAAACTGATAATGTAGTTTTTCCAGTATTCATATTTAATCATAAATATATAAATATTAAATTATTTCCCTTGCTTTATAACAAGAAATTTAACAAAACAAGAAAAAAGCGGTATGACAAAAGTGTACCAACATCCATCTAATTTGGTTCATTCGAGCAGAGGGGTTTTCGTGTTAAGCACGGAAAGTAAATAAATCTTACGGCGAAATTGCAAAAATAGCTCATTTAAGTTGAGAAACGGTACCACCGATTGTTAAGAACTGTGAAGAGACTAATTCGTATGAAAATAAAAAGCGACCCGCCGCCCAAAGAAGCTGTCCCGAAGAGATGTAAGCTCCATTCTAAGAGAACTCGACACAAGTTCGAGACTTAGTGCTTCTAAATTGGTCCAACATATCGCCGAAACATCTGGAAAAAGTGTTTATCTAAGAGTTATTAAAATATATCTAAATAATAGCGGATATTTCAGCAAGACACCACGTGAAAAGCCTCTGATTTCAGAAAACAAAGTGGCCGTCGGCTTGAATTTGCACATACACATATTGACAAGGGAATGAATTGCTGGTCTAAGGTTTTATTCACTGATGAATCGAAGTTCAAAACATTTGTGAGTGGTGGCCGAGACAAAATATGGAGGTGAAGAAATGCAGATATGGAAATTAAAAATTTGATACTTACTATCAAGCACGCGGGTGTAGCGTAATGGTTTAGGGAGCTATAACTGCATCTGGCGTTTAAAAAAGAATACCCTTATTGAAGGTACTATGGGCCAATATGAACATTAAAATATATTGAAACAACATTTGAGGCAATCAGTAGAATGCTTAGGTCTTGGGCAAGGTTGGCTTTTTCAACTAGACAATGACCCTAAGCATACTGCACTAAGTGCCAAAGAATGGGTCTTATATTACGCGCACAGGAAAATAAATACACCGCCACAGAGCGCGGATTTAAGTCCGATAGAGCATGTTTTGGAGGTTTTAGAGAGGAAAACTCGACGAAGTATTATAGCAACTGACGCAAATCGCTACAAATAAGAATTGATGGAAGCATGGAATCAAATAACGTGGGAAGAGCTTACCCAACCGGTTGGATCAACGCCTTCAAGCAGTGATTTGTAATGGTGGTGGGCCTACTTAATACTAAAAGTATTCAAAAAAGCTAGTTTTAAAATGAATAAATTTGTTTTTTTTTTTTGTAAGCTAATTTACCTGTACGTAGACTTTTGTCACACCGCTTTGTTTTATTATAAAGCAAAAAAAACTACATCAACAGCTTTTTCAATTATTGCATACCTTCTTGGAAAAAATAAGAAAATATGCTGCTGTATGTAGACTTATGTCCTTCACTGTATGTGAAAACGACTTCGGATACTAAAGGCCTTTTTTTGTTTTTTGTCGGGACAGACTAGTAAGTGCAGCACTCAGACACCATTAAATCCATTGTACTGCACTCGGGTTCCCTCGACTACCCTTGAAGTGATTGGGGAGCTGTCTAATGCCATGAGCGCAGCTTGGCTGTCGCTGCAATGCATTCCAAGAGCAAAGTATAGTTTTATCCCGCTGGATTCCACGTAGACCCCAGAGTCGGAGCCGTGAAAATGCGAAAACAGTGTTTGCCGGGCTCATTTTCTGACCACTGTTGAGCCTCTGGCAGCACCACACTGTATTTCTTCTCAAGCATGACTCTAGATGGCATGGAGTCAAGGGGCATGGCAAGGACCGTTGGATCGAAGTCCATGCCTACTCTCTTGTCCGGTGCCGTACAGGCGCCGTACCAATTCCCATAGTGTTTGAGCCTGCAGATGACCTTCAAGGCCTCTCCTTGGATGAAAACATCAAGTGGTGGTAGACTGATCAGAGCATCTAATGCCGGGGCTGAAGTAGTCGGCAAAGCTCCGACGCAACAGATAACCACAGTGCGTTGTAGTCACGATAAGGTCCTCCCTATTTCCACGAGAGAGAGTCTACTCGTCCAGACCACTGATGCATAGGTGATAATTGGTCTTATCATAGCCGTGTAGATCCATAGGGCCTAGCTGAGAGAAAGACCCCACGTTTTTTCAAAAACCCCCTTGCACTGGGGCTTTGGGTGTCTTTGTTTCAACTAAAGGCCTTAAGAATTAGAGGCTTAAATTAAAATTTAGAACTACCCAAGACTAGAAGAACGGCATTTTACTTTTGAAAATCGGTTAACACATAACCAACCTATAGTGAAAAAACCTTTTCGGCGGTTTTTAGAAGGATAAAAAAAAACATCAACAAATTTGTATCTCGCTGAAATCCTCTCAACAAAAAGTCTTGGACTTTTGAAACTTTTTTTTCGATCCAGTCTAATGTGCTACATACTCGTACATATGTATGTATGTATGCTTGTATGCACCTAAGTGCAACATTTCTTTGGAACAGTGCCGTCATTTGCGTCAATGTGGGCAATCTGCTACTTGAATGTGCACATTTAAATACCTATGAACTTACGATTCATAAATACATGTAGTTATATGCGCATATGCATGAAATTATTACAATATATGTACGTATACACATATGTAGGCATACATGTCGGTACATACTCGTATATTTACTGAGCGCAATGAACTCTCAGATCATGCTTACTTAACGTTATTCCTATAAGTATGGGAGATTAGGAAGATTTATAGTGATTAACGTGTTATGAAAAGTTTTCGCGCGATTTGTTTTTAGTTCAAGAATAGGAAGCAAATTTCATATGTAATTCATTATCTTATCAATTATTAGTTGAAAAATACTTAAGAACGACGTTAGCATCTGGGCGCATATCGCGCATATTGCGCTTCGAAAAACTTGTTTGCCACACGAGATGTGTGCTTGTGCTTCGGATCATTGTCTTGTTGAAATTTTCAAGTCACCTAGAAATTCTCTTCTGCATAAGGTAGCAGCATATTTTGAAGTATTTTAACGTACTTGAACGCATCCATATTACCTTTAACGCCTTGAAATGTGTGAAACAAATATTATTTTCATTATTATTATTATTGTATGTTATAACAAATAATTTGAGCCGCAAAACCGTAAGTTTCTATATCAATTCCTCCTCTAGGAAAATTTAATCGTCTGCCAGAGCAGTGCTGACTGAAAATAAATTGCCGTGCAAGGGGTTCATACGATGAATTGCAAACTCAAAATCAATATTTTCGACACCTGCTCTTCTTTGATCTTCATCGAGGTCAAAAAGCTGCCGAAGCAGCCCGGGACATTTGCGACGTGTAAGTACAAGGTGTCATTGGCGAGTCTATAGCACGGAAATGGTTTGCAAAGCTGAAAAAATAGCGACTTTGACGTCGATGACACGTCCCGCAGCGGTTTCGATGAAGAACGTCTCAAATCACTTTTGAAGGAGAACGGTTGGTAAACCAGTCGTGAATTGGCGGAAAAAATGAACTCCGGTCATAAAACATTTCTCAATCACCTTCATTTAATGGGATTTATCGAAAAAATGGGAGCTTGGGTGCCTCACGAGCTCAACGAAAAATCAAAGAAAGTCGCCTTCAAATAGCTTCTCAGCATCTCGCCTGAGCAGTATCGAGCAACATGCGGATTTTTGTATCAAACCCTGAGAGAAAAATAGTGCATATATATTAATATGAAGCAAAGAAAGGAGTGGGTGGCTCCAGGAGATACGCTAAAGCCGAGAACCAAGCCGAATCTTCATCCAAAGAAGATCATGATATGGAACGCTACTTTGCCCAGCTACACCGCGTGAATGAGGCTATTCGACTGAAAAGACCTTATCGACATGCTCAAACCCTTCTCCTTCACGACAACGCCAGGCCCCATGTTGCACAAATCGTCTCCGCACTCCAAGGGCTCGAATGGGAGGTCTTTCAGCATCCGCCGAATCCTCCGGACCTTGCACAGACCGATAAAATCTTTTCCACCCCTATCAAACCATTTGAAGGGCGTTACCTTCGAGGTCCGTTAACAAAGAGGTTCTTAAAAATTGGCTCAATAACTTCTTTGACACAAGACTAGGCGATTTTTGGCGGAACGGCATCAACAAATTGGCCGAGCGGTTGGAACAGGTTGTTAAAAGGCAACGGCGAATAAATAATTGATTAACTTATTGATAAAATTACTGTTTTTTGTTTAAATAAAAGTCTTCGGTAAAAACACTACGAACTTATTCCCAAATCTAATATATTTCTCTCAAAAATAACAGTGATCCTATTAAAACGCAAATAATCCAAGCGAACCCATTAAGAGAAATAGAAAATGAAATTTTTCTATTTTTGCATAAAATTTAAATTTATATATATTAATTTAATACTATCATATATTTTTCCAACACAAAAAAAAAAAAATTATGAGAAATAGTAGAAAAAAGTGAAAACGGGTGAAAATGTTGAGGTGATATTGATTTATCGCGCGCTGTCGGCGTCTATTCTGGATAAGTAAGAATAAATCACTTTACCATTTATTAAAAAATCGCTTTTTTGAATAAGACGAATGTCAATTTTCAACTGTAAAAACAAATGTTTTTTTTTCTGTTCTACAAGTAAGCATATGTACGAGTATGTAATACATTTTACATACATACATACTCCGATTATGATAAAAATTTGGCATGCAATGCAGATTTATTTACTTCAATGTATAAACTGTCCCTGACCTACATATTTTGTGGTCATACAAAGCGCGCCATGAGACTGACGAAAACCAAAAGAGATACGTACGTAGTATATATGTATAAGTACTCGTATATGTATGTATGTATACAAGTAGACGTTTGAAAATGCAGACGATTTATGAAGTGAAATGAAAATATGTGTATGAATAATGCATTAAAGGCTACTATTATACTACACATTTTTGAATGGATGCGCTTATTCTCTCTTCTACTTTATTATTTCGTTAGTAAATATTTATATGGTATATGGGGATTTCCATCATGTCGAACGGGGACATCGTAGATTCGAACTGAAAAAACCGCCACCTAAAACTTTCTTTTTTTAATTTGACAAGAGGTTTAACTTGGACTTAGTCCTATAAATGGTGCTAAAGTTGATTTCGAGTAATTTTTCGTTTTTACGATAATTCCAAAAAATTAAGGCACTTGCACGAAACGAAAACAGAAGTGGTTTTCGCGCGCCCAGCAGTTCAAACTGAGGTATCAGCGAACCTGCGGCAATATTTCAATGTGACTATTTGAAGAATGTTGTGCATTAATGTCTCTTAAAGATATTACACACAATTTGTGTATACTTTTTTTTAATTCAAATTTAATCACTGACCTATGTAAAATTTTTTCCACCATGAAACTTCTGTTGTTTTTTTAGATAATTATAAATTACTATACTTAGTAAAAATGTTTCTGAATCAACAGAAGTATGTAATGCGTTTATTTTCACATACGATGCCTGCCTTTTATATTTTACGCCTTTGCATCACTACGTTTGATGCGCTGTAATTCGATATTTTCGTCGAAAAAATTGGCATTTTTTAGTATAAACTTACATATAACGTTTCCATTTACGAGTTTATTTTTTTTCTTTTTTTCAGTTCAATAGTTCATACCGCCAAAAAGATGAAAATTACTCGTGAAAATAATAGTGTGATGATTTACTACGGTTTTTGAAGTGGATTATATAGAGATCGTGGATTATTGGCGGCCGCCGTAGCCGAAAGGGTTGGTGCGTGACTACCATTGGGAATTCAGAGAAAACTTATGTTCGAACCTCGGTGAAACACCAAATTGAAGAAAAAGTTTTTTCTAATAGCGGTCGCCGCTCGGAAGGCAATGGCAAACCTCCGAGGGTACATATTTCTGCCGTTCGAAGTCGGTTTGAAATTGTAGCTCCCTAAATGTGTGGAACAACATCAAGACGCACGCCACAAATAGGAGGAGGAGTTGCCCAAACACCCAGAAAAGGTATACGCGCCAATTCTATATATATATATATATACTATATATATATCGAGACAGTAGTACATTGATCAACTAACCTCGCCTCGGCGTTGAAACACCACATTTAGCCGCTGTAAAACGGTGGTATAACGAGATCCAACGTGGCTGCCGATCGTTGCAAGATGAACTTCCTGAAGGCCGAAGGAAAAACCGACCATCGAAGCCGAATCATCACCATGACAATGCGAGCTCTCACGACTCACACAAGAGAGTTTTTAAACACTCAAAAGATAGATTTAATTAATAGGTGATCCATCTTACAGCCCTAGTTTGGGGGCGTCCATAAATTACGTGAGATATTTAAGGGGGGAGGGGGTCGAGTCAAATCTTATCTAATCTTACGTTGGAGAGAGGGGGCGGTCTCGGCAAATATCACGCAATTTTTTTTCTGATTGAAACAAAAAAAATGATACTATTTTGGCCCATTATCCAGATTGTATATGCTTAAGATTTAATCTTAAGCGTAATCGTAGTATGATTAAGATCATTCACTAATTCGTTCGAAAGAAAATAATTTCATTCATACTTCGACGTTATACATTCCTGCTGTCAAACCACCATATTTGTTTTGTACCAAATAGCTCAATTTGATCTGAATTTACGGTACAGTGTGTCCCGTCGTTTGTTTTCGCGCCACTATCAGCCGAACGTGCGACTCGATGAACAAGAGCGTACGAGCTGAGTGGCAGCGACACACGGACAGGTTCCAACCTTCTTTGTTTAGAGAGAGCCAATATTTACTCCAGGTACATTGCAGTTGATTCATATCAAATTTTTATGCGTGCCTATTGTTTTTTTTTTTAGTTTTTTAACGAGCGCGAATGTCAACAAATTTTTATTAAGAGTTACAAAGGGAAATTGTTTTTAATTTTTTTTTAGGTTGTGAAATGCGATGATCAGAACTGCTGCAGCCCACGCCGGAGTGATCGGAGTGATCTGCATATAATTCTTCACGACCGTTTTCTGCCACCTCCATACCCCATCACTTAGGTTGATTGACGTTTGATAATTCCGGACTTTAAAGAACATGACGGAAAGTCATTTGCTCCATTTCTAATACGCCTACCGATTCAACCGCTGAATGCCTTTATCAGCACGCCTTATGATCTCTATTGCCCAAGTATACGTGATGATTTAGAGAAAATATGCTGCAGTACATGCGGTATTTACTTCGCATCTATCACAAGAGCTGCAGAGCACAGGCGAGCAGCTCACATTGCACCAGCTAAGCAAGTGCGTATGTACCGGAAAGTGCGACCCTCACGGATTGCCGAAAGACGAGCTAATGAGTTACTGTGCGCAAGCGTCAACGGCTTAGAGTGGATAGATCAGAACCAAGTTGAAGGAGCAGATGATTTTACTGAAAATAATATGGACAAGTTGGTCCCAATAGTCTCTCTTGAAACCGCGCATGATTCCCCATGGACTGAATTAGAGTAGATATTCTTTTATTTTGTATTGTTAAATTTTTATTACACTTATAACTCTCAGCAATATTGATTACTAGTCTTAACTAGTCGTAAATAAAAGCACGAAGCATTTTTTTTTTTCTTTTTACAATAACAATCTAACGCGTTTACATAAGAAACCCACATTTTGAAAAATCTCACGTGAGATTGGGGGATGGGGAGGGGGTTGAATAAAATCTCAAGACATCTCATCAGGGGGGGAGGGAGGTACAGAAAATTGAAAAAAACACCTCACGTAATTTATGGACGCCCCCTTTGGCACCTAACAATTTCTTTTTGTTCCCGAACATCAACAATAAAATGCGTCAATGTCAACGTTTTTACTCGCATAAAAAAGCTGTTGAAGCCTTTAAAAAGCTTTGTTTTCGAGGTTTTAACTTCTGGGTAGCAAAAGTGTTTTGAAAATTGGTTCAGGAGAATGTAGAAATGTAATGATTTCCAAGAATATTTTGAAAAACAAAAATTAATCCATTTTCAACATTTTACTGTTTTCATTATTGGGCGCAAAATATAAAAGGCAACCCTCGTAATAACAACAAACTTAACAAAACTGTGTTGTGGTAAATAATATATAGTAAACAAAAATAAATTTAATTCAAAACCATATCAAAAATATTTCGAAATGTATTATCAATACGTACATTAAATTTGTTGTTTGCCTATAAAAGTATCCTTAAATAATGTAAATTTAATTAACTTTTAATATTTTGTCTACAGTGGACCTTCTGGTGGAAATGCCCACTAGTGAATATATGCAAATATTTACAGCTGCATGCATTAATGACTTTTGGAAAATATGCAATTGCAATGAAAATATTTTCGTTTTTATGTCTTTTATATCACACATTTTTCCACTCACCTGTCTTCCATGCGTGGCCGTCGTCCCAGCAATGCATATACGGCGCTCTGTTGACGCACCTCCTCCCAACACTCATAGTCGCCATGGCCGCTCACCTCACTCGTCATTTTCATGCGATTTGCTCTCTGACGGCCAAATGTCGTCTGCAAGCGTCCCAATATACCACGACTCCAGGCATCTACAGCTTGTAAGTAAATTAAGAAAATGAATAGAATCACACCGAAAAATATGACTTCGGGACGTAGCACATAAAGACGACATAGTTTCCATATGTAAGCTAAGGGCGAATTGATGGACGAAAAGCCCACAGCGAATTTTGATAGGATCTTCATGTGGGAAACGTAGGCTTGATAGAAAACTTTATCTTCCAACTCGTCATCCATGGGGCGAAAAAGAACTTTACAGGTTTATTGTAAGGAATTGATGTGCTTTTTGTTTTAGTTGTTGTTGTATATTTGCGTAATGTAATATTTGAGGTGCACTGTTTGGATCAGCTTAATTTGTACCCGAATGCTTTGTTTACTTTTTATACTGATAGTAATCTCGATTGTTTTGACTAGTCGGAAACGAATATACTACAGAAAATTGCTTTGCCCTACAGCACTTTGCATAACAAATGACACGATGTTGACACTGGAGTTGCTTAGAGAAGTAAAAATAGCTCAACCGTGTGAGTCGCGAAATCTTCAAACTACACGAGTGTATTATTTTTCTCCGGTGCTTGGCCAAAGTAGCAAAGCAAAGTCTAGCAGTTTATTTTTAACTTAGTGGTTTTTCATTAACGCTTTTTTATGGTAAATCATATGGTTTTCGGTGTGTGACGCGAAACTGTGTTAAATTATTCACGTAGGTAAGAAATTGATATCTTACAAACACTTCACAATCAATTGCGGTTGTCCTTAATTGATATTTCTCAAATCAAATTCTAATTAATGATTTTAGAAGAGAGCAAAAGAATCTATTAATTCAATAGTAAAATTTATTTTCACTCGTAGATAACACTTTTTCGCGTATGTGTTTATTTTTAGGGTTCGCACTTCCCGTCACAAAAACCGTGACCATATAATCAATGCGAGTCACAAAGCACGTATTCGTTGGTTTTTCTACGCCAGGCAAGAACATATGCTACTGTTCATCAAACTCTTTGGCAAAGTAAGACGCCGTTGGCCGATGGTTGCGGCCGCAATTGGGCCAGATGACCAAAGGGGTATAATAGTACAACAACACTACCAAAATTTTCTTAATGCTTTTGCTTTTCACGCCGTTCGCATTCACAGTATATTTAAATTTTTACAGTATACTGCTGTCGTTTTTCACCCAACAATTCGAGTATAAATTTTTGCTTCACAAAATCTGCTGCCGGTGTCAACGTTGTTGCGTGCCAAAAAATCACAAATATTCTTTTTTCCTGATGTTAGTTTTTGTTTTTGAATTTTTTTTATTGAAAATGCCGCACTACGTTCACAGCTTTTATTGATCAATTAAGACGATTAATGTAAGGGGAAGGTCACTTTTTCATATATCAACAGCGCAGAGCAGAAAATTGCCGCAACTTGCTAAATCTTCTCGAAAACTTCAAAAAGTGCATTGACGTTTTTATGTAAGCGACGTATTCGATGTTAACAATCGTAATTTTCAGTATCGCTTCACAATTGACCAATTTTTGTATTTTCACATATATTACAAATATAATTTGTATCGGTTTGTCCTCAGCAACAATTAATTTACTTGTTGACACTCACAGAATTTATCGACGACTGACAAAAATACGACTTCCCAATTCGCCCCACAATTGGCCCCAAAATTGCAGTGAAATTGGCACAACAACAACGCGAATGCTTGTGGAACGTTTGGGAATGAAAAACGACAGCTGTGTGCAGCGTTGCCAGAAACTTTTGAAATTTCATTGAATAACAATTGCATTCCAAATTTTTTTAAATTCAGCAAACGAAAACTCTCAAGTAAAACTTGATTAGAGTGAAAAATGTGAGTAAAGTTTTCTGTTTTATATAAATGGCTCTGTTCCCTCTTGTTTTAGCTAGAAACTGATTTTAGCAAATCAATGATTGACAAGATTTTAAAAACTGATTCTAAGTTAGAATTTGCTTTTAAATAAGATATGTTTTACCGTTGGACTATGTGAAACGGGTAAGTATTGTAGGAAGATCTTCTGAATAATGTATTGAGCGCGGCTGCCATAGCCGAATGGGTTGGTGTGTAACTATCTTGCGGAAGTGTATAGGTTCGAATCTCCGTGCATGAAGCACCAAATGATAGAAAACCCATTTTGTATACCTTTGACAGGCAATGGCAATGACATATAACTGTAGGCCCCTCCGTTTGATGAACACCATCAAGCTGCACGCCACAAATAGTAGGAGGAGCTAGGCCAAAGCCCAAATAAAAGGTATAAGCGCTATTTATATACATATATATATATATATATTGTATTTGATTCATGGCATCCAGGAATGTTTTTATTTTAGAACTGTTTAGAGGTCAATGATTTAACGAGGTTTAGACTTTGCGTATGAAATGTATACCATATTTTCAATAAAACAGTAATTGAAATAGATGAAATTGTACAAATGGATGACTTCGAATTAGAGGAGCTCATCTTACTTTAGCGCATAGAGATTCGTGGAAGGCTAAAAACTTTAAAATCATATCTAGATTTAGAACTTATTTAGAAATTTCAGAAAATTAATAACATTCTATGAATATTTTAAGTTGTTTCTTGGAAATTCCCTGTTCTTTACCACTAATTAAAGGTGAAGAATCGGAATAGGCGAACGACAGACGTAAATATATGTGTTTATTTTACCTAAAATTTATAAATTTCCAGGCATGAAGCAAAAACTCTACACCAAATTTTTTTCAGATTGAAAATATGTTACTTAAAGGGCTTAACATTCATCGTCGCGAAAGAGACATTTTGTTTTCTAATAGTTTATAACATATTAATAAAACTAAATGTTTGTAATGTAGGTATTTCTATATTGCTCATCCATTCTGGCAATTGGAATTGATATTTTTTTAATTTTAATATTATCACCCTGAAACAGGCTCTAACTAACTGTCTCGTCTAATTACTTTTCATATTGCGGACAAAGCGGTTAGTCTGGCAACATACATATGTTTCTATGGAAGAGAAGGAACGCCACCGCGTGAAAAGAGACGAAAGAAACCTAAACAGGGCTCACATGTTGAAATGAATTACGAAAATTAATATAAATTAAGGTAAAAAAGGAAAACAAAAAATTGATAAAATAAAATAAAAATTAATTAAGATATTGGAAAAAAATTATTAAATAATTTAAAATTACAATAATATAAATAAAGTAAAATTAAATAAAGTAAAAATAATTTAAATAAAGTAAAATTAGATATAATGAATTGAAATAAAACAAAATACATTGAAGTAAAGTGAAATAAATTGAAGAATTAAAACTAATTTTTCATGTACGCAGCTTTGTACGAATTTTGAAAACTTTTCAGGTTCCAATTAGTACATAAACTATAATTTTAAGATTTTGTGTGACACTCATATTTTCTAACGTTTCAAGACAATAGTTTATTCTTTTTAGAAATAATCACTGATCAAATGCGTGTAAAAAAATTTAATCTCAATTAGAGGCATCAAACCTCCAATCATGTTATTATTTTTTCGTTTGCATTAGGGTGTTCATATTTAAAGTCAAATTTCGTACATACTGACCATATATCTAAAAATCCCTTTATAATATACAATAAAATAGCTCTTCCGTCTGCCGCGCGTTATATATATATATAATTGGCGCGTACACCCTTTTTGGCTGTTTGGCCGAGCTCCTCCTCCTATTTGTGGTGTGCGTCTTGATGTTGTTCTACAAATGGAGGGACCTACAGTTTCAAGCCGACTCCGAACGGCAGATATTTTTATGAGGAAATTTTTCATGGCAGAAATACACTCGGTGATTTGCCATTACCTGCCGAGGGGCGACCGCTATTAGAAAAATGTTTTTATTAATTTTGCTTTTACCGAGATTCGAACCAACGTTCTCTCTGTGAATTCCGAATGGTAATCACGCACCAACCCATTTGGCTACGGCGGCCGGCGCGTTTCTAACTTCAAATTTGGGAACTGTTTTTTTCTACGCGTCTTTATCGAGTGTAATTGTTTTCTTGTTGGTTCGAAAGATATCTGGCATGAGATGTGCTGCATGCAATTCTTTTCTACCCATTTGTGGTTTACTTGATACTCCCAAAAATCATACCTACGGTCAGATTTGATTTATGCTTACATAAGTGTGTAAATTTCGTATATTTTGCGCTTTAACAACAACATTTTCAGTATTTATCAACAGGTCTTATGCACTCCCGGATGGAATCGTTCAAAATTCCAAATACTTTTCCACGTTTTCGTTAATCCAAATTTCTTCAAGGACCGCGTCCAACTATGCTAAGACTTCGGAGTGCTCTTTCTTCACTGTGCCTTTAAATTGTGCCAAAGTCTCCTGACGGGCTTCTCTAAATCTTCCTATTTGACAAGTAATTCCAATTCTAAGTAAAAGGAAAAAAGACACTGACTCCATCAATTGATCAATTGGAGTCAGCTGCTCAACATCATAACATGAGAGGTGGCCCCAGACTATTCGACTACCATCTTGTCTAATATTATAATAGGTTATAAATCACTAGTTCTTCTCATAGTATATTGGTTCTTTAATTACTGGTGGATACCAAGAATATTATATCTTTAACCGTCTGAGGAAATTTAATTTGTTCATTGTAGTTAATTGGTGTACTTTCTTTATCAGAGGTGTTTTTTTGTGAGGACATAAAGTTCTTAGACAAGCATGTAGAAGTATCCGGCGAACTGTTCTCATGAAGATGTCGATATCGGAGCCTTCTATGAACTCTTTGCGACTATCTTCAACAATTTTGAGTCTATTTTGCAAGCCCATTAAAAACGATTACTGATCCTTCTTCGAGTTAGCCTCTCTGACTGCGAAAGCTCACTTTTCACTTTTCTCCTCGATTTGCACAAACACTTTTTACTAAGCTCAAACACTTGATGATTTGAAATTGTAGGTAATTGTACTAAAATAATTAGATTATCCGCAAAGTAATCCTTTGAATGTAAACTTCCTACTTGTGCGGTAGCATTTTATGTCCGCAACTGTATGCACTTATACCACTTTCAAGTTCAGTTGGTAAGTCTGCGTAAGCTGAAGTTCATCAGCATCAGCCTTAGGTGTTAAGTTTATTGGAGCATGCAAATAGCATAGCAATTGCAGTTATTATATTTTACAAGGCTTAAATGTATTTTCAGTGTAAATGCGGTGTACTTAGAGTGCACAAAGATCTTATACATATCGGATAACCGTTAAACAATACAAAATTCAGATGATTGCTTTTATACAAATGCAGGTACCGATTAGAGATTCCGGTGTTTTTCAGTTCCCGTAAATCCCGTGATTAGCTTGTACTAATCTCGCGATTCTGAAAAACTTTAAATTTCGAATTGAAAGAAGTTAAAACTTGTCTTACAAAATTTGATTACAATAAAAGCTTTTCAATTTCCAATAAACTTGGTTTGAATTTCGTTATACTTAGGTACCTGGATCTTTGGTGGTAGGGCTCGCGTGCATCTGCTACCCCTAAATTTGTTCGATAGTCAAAAAAATTAGTTATCTATATTTTTATATTTTCTATTATCTTTAATATAAAATTTACACGCACCGCGAGCGTTTTGAAAATTACGCTTGAAGAAATAAATACACTTTTTCAAAAATTCCATATAAAATGTTTAAATTGTTGCGCCATCCTAATGCTTACGTTTCCTCTACTCCACGTCAAAGGCATTTAAAAACACCACCAACACTAGAATTCATAGAAAAAACAGGATATCGTATTGGAAAATCGTCGAATGACTTAAAGAGATTTTAGAGATTTACAGATTTTTGACTGAAGTATTGGGGTTCAGAAAGCTGTGTGTGCACAATGGGTGCTACCTTCGCCAACAATGGAACAAAAACACATTCGAGTGCGACTTTCTCAGCAACATTTAGAGCGTTTTCGAAAGGATGAAGTGGATTTTGGGCATCGATTCAACACTATGGATGTGACTTGGGACTCACCATGATCCTAAATCAAAACAAGAGTCTAAAGAGTGGTGTGAAACCTGGTTCTTTGGCTCCGAAATGAGTTCCTGTCCAGAAATCAGCCAAGAAGGTGTGAGCAGCAGTTTTTTGGGATGCGAATTTAATTTTGCTTGTGGATTACTTGCAAACTGGTAGAACAAAAAATTATTTTTAATTTATAAATATAATAAATTTTATTATGCATATTTTTATAACACCTTAGACGAAATTGAAGACAAAACTTCGTGAAAAAGACCCAGTTTAAAAAAGAAAAAAGATTATTTGACAATGGCTCAAAACCATGAATTAAAGTTCGAATTGTAACATTTGGTATTCACCACATTTGGCCCCTAGCGACTTCCGTCTGTTTCCAGACCTAAAAAATGCATGCGTGGAAAGCGTTTTTCATCAAATGACGAGGTCATAACTGCTGTGGAAGCGTCTTTTGCTCTTCCTCTTCCAGATTCTTACTTCAGGGATGAAATTCATAGATTGGAGACTCGTCGGAATAAGTGTGTGATGTTTAGGGAGACTTTACTGAATAATAAACCATAAAATTGTGTTTTTCTTATCGAACGCAAACCTTATTTAACTTACTAGGTTGCCTGAACATTAGGGCGGGTCGATTTAAAAATCGCTCATTGCTCTGTGAAAATCGTATTCTAGGGATTAAAAATAAGAAACTTTGCCGAAGGAACCATGCCTCTAAAACGAATTATGATGTCCCCCAATTTCAAAATATCACCATTTTTGGCCTTTTATTTATTTATAATAATATTTATTATTTATTTATAATAATATCTATTTTTTCTCTTAAGAAATTTATTTAGTCAGAACATATGTAAATGAAAAAATTAATTTAAGTGAGTTATAGAAAAGAAACTAAAAAGTTCGACCCAAATTGGGGGACATCAGAATTCGTTTTAGAGGTATGGTTCCTTCGGCAAAGTTTCGTATTTTGATCCCTAGAATATGATTTTCACAGAGCAATGGGCGATTTTTTTGCCTCCCCACAAATCGACCCGGCCTACTGAACATACATACCTAAATGCAAATTCTTATAGGAATACGCTTTTTTTAATAGCTGGACATATCCTCTTTCGCTTGATATCCTTTCTAACATCATAAAGTATTTAAAAATCGTTTTATAAAAATTAGTTCTTTTAAACTTAAAAGCCTTTTAAAAAAATTAAATAAATTGATGTGAAAATGAAAAGCTACAGAAACTGAAAAAAGTTGGTTTTTATCGCATGATTTTATATTACAAAAATGGCAATTAATTCAAGAGGCGACATTTATTATGCTAAATACAGCACAATCCCGCTAGAGTGAAATAATTCGTGCAATACCTGCAGAAACAAATCAGGAATTTAAAGACCCTTGAAAGGCCTTTTCATTCGTAAAATAAGCATATTTTATTTTTATAATTTAAATTTAATCAACTTTTTTCAAAAAAGTTTTTAATATAGGTTTGTGTCTTTCTGCTTTGAAATACTCTCTGAAAGATTTATTTATAAAATTTCGAATTACCAAGACATCTCGTTTTGCTCGGTCCACTCGATAGTTTTGTCAAAAGTTATGACAGATTTTGACAACAATACGTTTTTTATTGAATTATTAGGGCTTATTCACTCTTGAAATTTGAAATTTGAAAAGGTCGAGCCAAGGAGCACCAGGAGATTTGGTGGCTCCTAAAACACTCAGGCTAAAGAGCCCATTGTATTTAAAGCTCTGGAAAGGGAGTAGATAGTCAAGGAGGGAAGGAGAAAAGTATCAGAGAAAGAGATAGGAAAGAATAGAGACAGAGATAGAGATAGTAAGTCCTGTGAGAATTTTCCAGATTTTTTGGCAAATCTGTAAATATCCTCCAGTTTTAGAGAACGAATATTACTCATTCTCATGACATCGGAACCCAAAGCTCGTAGCCGTGCTCTAGCAAAGGCAGAACACTCACAAGTGCTCAGTGCTATCCGCCTCCTCCAAGCATGACAGGCATACTGGGTCCTCGATGATTCCAATGCTGGTCATATGCTGGCCCCATGGGTTGTGTCCCGTAATGATGCCGACCATCAACCGAATGTCTTTCCTTCTAAGTTTTAGTAGAAAGTTTGACAGTTTTCTATTCGGACTTGTCACAAAACACTTTGCAGTTCTGCAGCGTTCTAGACCGGACCATCGCTCTTTATGTAGATTGCCTACATAATCGCTGATCCAATTCTTGATTCCTGCGGAACTGATTCCGATTATTGGTTCTGGCCTCTGTGGGGGCATCGCTGATCCACGGTTGGCCAATTCGTCGGCAATTTCGTTTCGGGACAGAATTAAGCTTCTTCTTACATTCTTGAACAATCCTTGAGGACTCCAATCTGTTTCCCGCTCCATCTCCTCTCGGCTATCCATTCTACTTTCAAGATGGCAAAAATTTCTGTTTGGAAAACAGTTGCCATTTCCCCCATAGCATAGTGATACTTATTACTATCGTTTAAGTACCATCCGGCTCCAGACCCTATTTCATTCGTGGACCCATCGGTAAAGAAAATATCCGTCAAACCTCCCTGCATGCATTCTGGATTGCTCACGCAAATTTCCTTCCAAATGAAACTGTGGGTATCAGGTCATCTTATTCACTCTACTAACCCACTTTAGCTGAATGAATCGCTGAGTGACTACCATTCGGAAGAGCATAGGTTCGAATCTCCGTGCATGAAACAGCAAAAGTTTAGAAAAAACCGCCCCTCGGTAGGCAATGGTGAAGCTTCGAGTGTATTTCTGCCATGAAAAAGCTCCTTATAATGAACCATTTACAGTTCGGCGTCGGCTTAAAACTGTAGGTCCCTTCATTTGTGGAACAACATAAAAACGCACGCCACAAATAGGAGCAGGGGGTTGACCAAACACCTAACAGAAGTGTATGCGAAATTTTATTTTTTTATTTTTACCCTGTGTTTACGTGTTCACTCCACAGAGTACGCAATGAAGGAAATTTGGTTTAACTCGATCTAGGAGTTCAGTTAGCCGGCGATTATTCAATTCCGATTGTACTGCATTTAAAGAGATTTTGCTTGCCATTCTAAAGACAAGTGCATTGGTTCTGAATTTCTATTTTTTCTTTTTATTTTTTTATTTTGAATATTTAATTTTTTCAATTTTATTTCAATATTATCTTTATACTGTGGGCAAAAAGTAAGGTGAATTTGGTTGTAAAATGAAAAATCTTTATTTATTCTTGTAAATCAATTTCATCTCCTTCAAAATAATCCCCTCTCGATGAAATACACTTATGCCAACGATTTTTCCAATCCCCGAAACATGCCAAATAGTCCATTTCCGGTATAGCCATCAGCACCTTCTTCGATTCAGCTTTTATCTCCTCAATCGACTCGAAACGCGTTCCCCGGAGTGGTCTCTTGAGTTTTGGGAATAACCAAGTCACACGGAGCCAAATCAGGCGAATACGGTGGTTGCGGAACGATATGCGTGGAATTTTTGGCGAAATGGTCACGAAGAACGAGTGCAGTGTGAGACGGTGCATTATCGTGATGCAAAAACCAAGAGTTGTTGGCCCATAGTTCTGGTCTTTTTAGACGAATTGCTTCACGTAAACGACGCATAATGTTCAAATAATATTCCTTATTAACAGTTTGGACAGGTGGAAGGAATAACTGTCATCATGACCTTTATTTTTGAACGACTTTGACGTGCTCTTTTCGGTCTGGCCTCGCCTTTAGCACGATATTCGCTTGATTGGTCGGTTGTTTCAGGGTCTTAAGCATAAATCCAAGTCTCATCTCCCGTAATGATGCTTTGAGCTTGTCCTGATAGTCTGAAAGCATTGTTTCACACACATCAACGCGACGACTTTTTTCCAAGAAATTGAGAGTTTTCGGTACCAAACGAGATTTGACTTTTCGTAGGCACAAATGGTCTTTCAAAATGGTTTTCACAGATCCTTCTGATATTCCGATCATATCAGTAAGG
Source organism: Anastrepha ludens (assembly GCF_028408465.1). Classification (NCBI taxonomy): domain Eukaryota; kingdom Metazoa; phylum Arthropoda; class Insecta; order Diptera; family Tephritidae; genus Anastrepha; species Anastrepha ludens. The sequence goes on from NC_071501.1 coordinate 71,054,251, forward strand.
TCTTTAACAGTCAACCGACGATTTCTGAGCACTAACTCCTTCACTTTATTGACGTGTTGGTCATCTGTTGACGTCGATGGTCGTCCGGAGCGCTCCAAGTCATCAACCCGTTCTCGACCCCCTTTGAAGTCTTTGTACCACTTATAAACATTTTTCTGCGACATGGTCGAGTCACCAAATGCCTTCTGCAACATGCTAAACGTTTCCGCAGCCGAAATTTCATTCCGCAAACAAAATTTGATGGCACTTCTCTGTTCATTCAAATCAGACATTGTAAAAATCGAAAAATGCACTCTTGGTCGTTTGGTAAACACAAGCGTAAATATATTACTGATAATGAAATTTAGATGAAAGTTGGCCCAGATGTTATTAACAGTGCTGCCAACTCATGAAAAAAATAACTAGAGCGAAATTTTAATCTCGCGAAGTTTGACAAATAAATTCACCTTACTTTTTGCCCACAGCATAACTCACAACTAGAATGCGATTTTATGCAGCCGATTAAAATACATCATTGAATGTGGAACATTATAACACAGGTAAAGTCCTCGGACTATCTGTAAACCTTTTCTTGACGCGCACTATGCATTCTTATTTTTTTTTTAGCGTGGTACATATGTATGTATGTATGTTCATATGTATGCCGCAATATACGCCTATTGCAAGGTGTTTGACCGTGAAAAGTACTGAAGGTATAAAAACATAAATTCGAAACATGTGCACATACATACATACATACGTACATGCATATGCATGCCTGCATTATGCAATGTTTTTCGTGGCGCTGTAGTAGGCATGCAGACGGTGTGTGGACAGAATATATGTACTGTAAGTAATATATATACATATGTATGTAAATACTATATATATTTACATGGTCTACTATGCTCTGCTTAAAATACTATTACATACTTTCTATTTTGCAATATGTTTTAATTTTTTTTAACTTTTTCAAATATTTTTACACCTTTATGGATATGTTTTTAATCATTCGGAAATTAACTAAAACATTATTTAACAAAAAGAAGAGTAAGTGCGTATTAATCTCCTATACGTAGATTCTGTTTTTATGCGGTATATACGTTCCGCAAGAAACAGCATAAAAAAAACTACCAGTTCTATAGTAAAACTATAGATGCGTTTCAAAAGTGCCAAGAACCGCATGAATCTGAAATAATGTAATAAAATCGCATAAGAAAGGGTACTAGTCCCATATTATAACTATAGATACGTTCCATAGACCGCACGAATCTGAAATAATTAAATAAAATCGCATAAACAAAAAGTTGTATTTTTGAAAATTATATCTTTATTTAAGAAACGTCAGAATCGAAAAATAAATTTACATCGTCAGAAAGAGAATCAGACAATACCCACATGTTGCGCATTCGTTTAGGATTTGGCGTAAAATTACTTTCGTCACTTGAGGAAATGTACACGTCTGATCTAGATAGTTATGCAGGCGGTTCCATACTTGTAGGGTTAGCATTTCTGATGTAATCTGTGATGAGTTTTTGCTTAGCTGGTTTAGAATCTTGTTTATACAATTCCCGATAGGTAGACATGCATTTTTTCATTTTTTTAAAAAGCGCACTATTTCAAAACCGCATAAAAACAGAATCTACTGTATACTTTTCATTTACCTAAGAAATTCATAAATATAAGTACGAATGCATAGAGAGAGGCCCCACTTTTATGACACTTTCGAAAGGTAGAAAATCACTCGAAGGTTGAAAAACCTTAATTTAAAAAAATTACCTTTGCTTTGTTATATTTTATTAAACACATACACACATACGTATACACATACACTGTGCTCAAAAGAAATTTTAAATTTAAAATACGCGGGCTTATTACTACGTTCAATATTTTTTTCAAGTTAGTAATCCTGCCATTGATATCTGTGTCAAGTTACATGCCAACATTCATATTCGTTGAAAGTAGCGCACGTGCTTTGTCAAGAATAAAAAGTGAATTTAGCAATGACGTTGTTGTTTTGTCTGTTTCCGTGCGTTGAACAAATAAGTTGCATGACATTTTTTTTACCGAATTTTTTTATCGAATTTCTTCTGCAGAAACATTGCGAGTGCATCAAAATCCCTTCGCTTAAGTTTAAAAATGTTTATGTTTATATTTATAAATGATCTACAAGTCATTCATACGATGTAGAAAATGTGGGAGATCAAACTCGTCCGAGATGATTATGAAAACATAAACAACACGAACAACATGTCAAGGCAATAAAAGAGTTGATGCTCACAAATCATAGATTGATAACACGAGTCTTCCGAGAAAAATTTTATAATCGGCTCTTCCGAGAAAAATTCTACAATGACTCCGACGTTTTTCTAACGATTGAAAGCAATCTTGGTGATACTCCGAAGTTAACCCTTCCAATATCGCGGTATAAGCTTACTTGAGCTTTGGTGCGACTTCATCTTGGAGAATAAGAAAATTTGCGGAGGGCAATCTCGGGGCTCAAGAGTGGATGTGGCAATATTAAAATTGTTTTGCTTTGCCAAAACCTTTGCATAATGAACGAGGAATGGGTCGGTGCGTTGCCGTGGTGTAAGATCCAGTCATTCTCAGCAAGTTCGGGCAGCACCGATGTCTATATATAACCGTCTAGCTATTGTATGATTGGCATGGACATATTCATCAATGATGCCGCGTATATATAAAAAAGCGATCAACATAGCCTTCAGCCGCAACTTCGTGAACATTTTCATTTGACCGCTTCTCCACTTCCTACCCTTTTCTACTCTATGTTGACTTTGCGTACAGGTTTTGGGGTCAAATATTATATTTAGTCTAGTGCATATTTCTCAGGTCTTTTCGTCAGAGTTCACTAAAAATAGGATTACATCACGTTGCTCGTCACATCAGAAACTCATTTGAACGGCGCTAGTAAATAAGTTAATTCCATGCACCAATTTGCTACCGATTTCAAGATTTTTAGTTTAAATTTTCAATTCAATCGTAATGACCCATACAAAGTTATTAATAGTGTAAGATTCAAGCTTTCTTTTGAGTATAGGTTGATGTCTCCAACACTTCAAGGTTTGAGAAATAGTGGAAGGTATTTACTGCCCATTTATTGGTAATAGCATATTTAAAAAAAAAATTGAATTTCAGTTCCTGTAGTAAAATTTATTATAATTAGAGGACGATCGAACATCGATTTTAAAACCGAATCGAACATTTTCAAGGCGCCAAATAATAAACCAGCAATGATTCTTTAAAAATCCTAAACACTATAAAGATCGAATTAATGTGTCGTTCGCCTCAGAGCCCTGATTTGGCGTCTAATGATTTCTTTTTGTTTCTTTAAACAGCCCGTTTTGGAGGTATCAGACTTCTTAGAGGCAAAAGTGTTTTGGAAATTGGTTCAAGCGAATGCAAAAGTGTATTGACTTCTAAGGAGAATATTTTGAAAAACAATAAAGCTATTTTGATTTTTACTTTACTGTATTTTCATTATTGGGCGTAAAATTCTCATTATTGGCCGCAACCCTCGTAGAGCTTACATACATCACGGAATGGTGATGTGATATTTTAAGGGGTTATACGCAGTTATGAAGCAAATAAAAGACGGGTTGTGAAGGATTTATCCTGAAGAAACTTCAGAATATTTTAATTTGAAAATTTTTGGCGGTTATAAAAGCATCCTTCAAGAACGTAACAAAATTTTTTATTTATGAAAATGTTGATTATAGAGCGCGCTGCAGGCGATTTCTGGAACCTCCTTTAAAAAAAGACGATTTACGGTGTACATCGTAACTCACGATTGGATTATCTGAAATCAAAAAACCAAACAAATTTTGTTAATATATTAGATTATCTAGTAATTAATCGTTCGGCTAATCAAAATAGTGAATTTTCACAAAATGGCAGCTTTTAAAAGAAATGATTTCGATTTTTACGTTAAAATTTGGCCGTAAATTGATTATAAAATGGAAAGTAAGTATCAGATTTACAAAAGGAACGATTAATTACTAGAAAATGTATCTTTAAAGATTGAGTTAAAACGGTTGACCGATCAAACAAGCCGTTTTCGAGATATCGTGTACACCGACTTGAAAAATGCCGTTTTGAAAAAAACACGTTTAAAGTTTCAATACCTACCTTAAAACGTGCCGAGGCATCTCTACATATTTAGGTATAACTACGAAAGTATTGCTTAGATCTACTTCAAATTTCGTGCGTATACTTTTGAATATATGTACATTACAAAAATGCAATAAAAAAAAATCGATTTTTTTGAAAGTCATAACCCCTTAAAGCAATTTTTTCCAACAAAGTATGTGTGTATGTATGTTTTTGAATGCTGGTATCAAGTACTCCGAAAATGCTACAAACACTTAAAGTTTGTTGGGCCAAAATTCGTTCTTTTTTGTCGAAGTCGAACCGAAACCTAACAGAACTTTTGTGGCCGAATCCGATTGTCATTCTCTTACTATAATCAAGCAAACACAACTACGGAGAAAATAGAAAAAAAATACTGCTGTTGAGAAAAATGTAAAAAGTTTGAGATAGGATGCCAAATAGAAAGTCCAGAATTCTATAGAAGCATTTTATACGGCCAGCGAATTTTATGCGCGATATTTAAAGAAATTTTCAAAGCCCTTTTTTCAAATTTTTAAAATTACAACAAAAATATGTGATTTTGCCTTTGTTGTTAATTTAGGGACTTTCGTAATTGAAAAATCCTTACCTGAATTCAGTGCAATGGGACGTTTCAAGGAGTGCCGCATATGAATTTCCATTCTACTTATTGTTGTTGTTGTTACTGGCTGTGGACTGCTTAGTCTCTGGACATGAGCACGGGTATAATATTTTCTTAAATCCATTGTAAGAACGAAAATTAATATTTACTATCTATTTATTTACTTGCACGAGTATGTGCCTATATTTTCTGTATAGGTAAGTACTACTTGTTTCGATTTTTGTAAATTTTTTAGCTTTAATTTTTGTAGCCTTAACGCGCCAATTAAAATTTATTAATTATTAATTTTTTATCATTTTTGGAATAGCTTTCAATATCGATAGTTTGGTTTTTAACTTATCACTTTTTAATTCCAAGGCTAATTAATTTTTAATACTCTCTTTGTGCTTATTTTTTTCATTTCACTTAACTCATTTTATAGATTTTTTTCGAATTTTTTTAGTCTTTATCCTTTTTTGTTTTGCTTTTTTTACTCAACACTTTTTAAAATAATTGCTGGATTGAAAAAATCCTATGGCATTTTTGGTTTTTTATTTTTACTTTATTTATTCAGTACTAACTTTTTGTTTTTGTTTTTATATTTATAGTTTGGCTTTTAACTTAACAATTTTTAATAACCAATGATAATTGGTTTTTTAACCGATTGGATAATTTTTTAGTAGTTTTTTTAATGAGTAAATTAGGTTTTCACCTTACTCTTTCTAATTCCAAAGCAACCAATTTTTGAATCTTTGCATTATTTTTTTTTCTTACATTTTAATACTTTATTTTTTGTGTTTTTACTTTTTTAATTTGACATTGTTAAAATAACTGCTCAATTGATTAATTTTTTAGTGCTGTAATTTGTTGTTTTTACTATGTCTCGTTTATTTTTTAGTAACTTCATTTTTGTTTTTGTTTTTTCATTGATAATAACTTAACCCTTTTTAATGCCAAGGCTAATTAATTTTTTTACTCTCTTTTTTTTATTTACATTACTCAGATGAATTTGCTAGTGAAATTCTTAAATTATTTTTTCATAATTTATTTATTCATATTCATTTTATTTTCGTTGCCTTCGTTTGTTAATTTTTTAGTACTAATAGTATTTATTTTTTTGCATTGAGCTATATGGGTCTCTTTAAAATAAAATCACAGTCAGTTACACATTCACAGTCTCCTAATTTTTAATATTTATTTTGGCTTAAACACCCCAGCTTTCACTTCTTACTTTAGACCCAATATTTTTTCGTTAACTTGTTACATATTTACACCACATTTACACCGCACTGATTATTGTGCAAGCTACTACCGCTCCGATATATATTAATAAAAAATATTTGAGGCACAATTATACATACATACAAATGTATACACGAGTATCTTAGTTAATCAGTCGAGGTTTAATGCGACGACACTAAACAAACAACTTTTAGCTAAAATTAAAAAAAAAACAATAAAACTGCAGGTAAATTAAAGATACGCGAAAATTCTGTTTATTGAACTTATTATTGTTGTCCCCAACGGCAAACTAAACTCATTATTCCATTGCATATGCAAGAGAGTACTCTTCCTTGTCACCACCAACAGCAGCAGCAGAACAATCGTCGCCGCCGCCGCCGCCGCTGCCGTTGCTATTGCACTGTTGTTGCTGTGTTTATATTGCAGCAACGCGACTTATGGATTGTTTTTACAACGTCGTTGGCGTTATTATTATTGCTCTTAGGCACTTTTATTGCTTTCCTCTTCGCTTGCACTTTACCGAAAAACTTGTGCACTTAACAAATGTTTAAGGAAGCAGCAGAACAGTTGCTACTGCCTATATTCAGCATATGTATAATAAATATAATTAAAGGAAAGAAACAAAAAGTAAGAAACCAAAATCATTAAATAACTCGCGCTATACCCAAACGCTGCCAACGGCTATCTGAGCGTAGATAAATTTTGCCGATTGAGGCGGAAAAGCGGAAAACACCACACATGTATGCCTACTAAATGTGTAGCTACCCACCTTGTCGGAATTGCGTCGTCTAATTGTATATAATATAACCTTGACCTGTACTTAAACTGTGCAAATGGCTTCATTGAAGGCATGAATAATGTGGCCAATTGTACTTCTTTTAGGAGTGCATTATTTTATCTCGGTTTGGGTTGCTGCACTTCGTAGTTCGCACTATAGCCAAGTATATTTTTAAAATTTTAAACTGTTTTTTAAGTCAAGTTTTCTTTTAACTGATTTAAAAAATACTATCCTAGTCATCTCAGTTAAAAAATGTGCTTAAAAATCAACAATTAGCTTGTATATTCTTTAGTAAGTAAAGTCTGGGCAGTTGAAAAAACTCGTTTTGAAGTCGAGACATTAAAATGTTTAATGGCTGTGAACTTTAACACTAAACCTACCGGTATTTTATGTACTCCTATTCCTACCAATGTGGGTCAAATGACCCGTCTTTAAAGTATTATATATGTATATTATTAAGATCACATATATTTCTCGGTAAAACAATTAGCAAGAGAAGAGTAAATCTTGAAAAATACATTCGATGTATTTTTTAATAAAAGTCGTGAAGGCAAACGACGATTTAATAATGTTATTTCTGACAAAAAGTTTAAAATTAGTCATTTGACCCGTCCATGGTAGGTTAAGTGTTAATTTACATTTTAAGCGCATCTACGCTTTTAATTTTATAAAAACACAATCTACCCTTTTGCCTGGAAAATATGATAGTGTAGCGATAGTAATGAGGAATTGTTGAAAATAATACAATACCGTTGATGAGGAAAAGTTGAATTTTTAATCAATAAAATTGATTTGTTAAATTGATAAACTCTGAATAGTTTTTATATAATTTGCTTTTACAATTTTCTTATTACTCTTAAACCATTTTTGTTCACAGCTCTGTGGGAAATTTCTTAAGAAAATGGCGACCGCTTTTGCAAAGATTTTTACTTCTACTACTTTTACTCACTTAATTGGGGACTTATATAATAAATTCAACGCGGTATGCCATTTTGTCAGATTAGCACCAGTTTTCGAGATAAGGACACCTAAAAATTTCTTTTGGATCCGCTGAGAGCTCATTTAGAAACACTCTTACGAGTACATCATTTCTCAACATACCGTTATACTTGTATATTTATTTATCAGCGAATATGTTGCAGTGGTGCAGTGAAGAATTAAGAAAACTGTCAACATCAGCTGATCGAAAACGAAAATCAATCTGTAAAATTGTATGCAACTTCTAACTTCAACTAACCTCTAACATAACAGCTCACTTTTTCATGTCAAATTATCGTTTTCTATTAGTAAAGCTCACTTTATTGGTTAAATGGAAAAAACGATCCTTAATTTGCTTTCATTTATCAACGACGTACACATAACAGACTGTCATGGAAACGAAAATATGTTTAAAGAGCAGATACATACATTTACATCCAATACCTTTCCTTTTTACTACTACAACATACTTTCAGAGTTGGAACATTTGAACACACAGCAGGTGCATTACATCCCGAGTATGTAGAGCCTTTTCTGTTAGAGAATTTACAGTTACTCCGATTCTCACTCTTTACTCAGAGCAAACCTTATGGAGCTTCGTATTGTGACAGAAAGAGAGCTAGATTTGGGGAGACCGAATACCTCGGTTAATGGGTGATTTTTGGGCTAGAGTCATCGCGTTTCTTCGAAAAGGATGCGTATAACGCTGTTACGTTGGTCAACGAACGTTATCGCGGCTTGATAATAAGCGTTTCATGGTCTGAATTAGATGTCACGGATTTGGACAATATGTGGTTTCAGCATGACGATGCCACTTGCCACTCAGCGCGTGAAGCAATGGCCATATTTCAAACGAAGATCTCGGGACGCATTATCAGACGAAACCACGAGATCAAATGGCCGACGAGAATTTAACTCGATTGGACTTTTTTCTCTGGAACTACGTGAAAAGAGTGGTCTATGCTAATAAGCCTGAGAGATGCCGAAAAATCATAGACAAATTTCAAATGCACATCCAGTGTTGCCAGAGAAGTCGGATATTGCGTGTCATACAAAGATGTCTTATACTAAAAAAACTTTACAAAAAAAAAAGAAAAAAACATTTGGACAAATTTTTATAAAAAAATGTCGGCCTTACTGAATAAATCTGTACTTAGCACGAGTGCTATTTTAGTTTGAATTTCAGTTATCGTTCAGAGTATCTGCAAGAAATAGTCTCTCACTAGTCTAATTTTTTTCATTTTTATACCGACAAAGCTTTACAATGCGTACACTGGATGTAAGGGGAGAGGCTAAAAAAACAATTTTGCTCCCTCACTTTCCCTTACTTTGCAAGTCCCTTGCCAGGCAGTATTTTTTTTTGCCACTGAGATGCTTGGGCACAGCAAATATGTTATCTTACAAATGAAGGTCTCTACAATTTTATGCTGCTTCTGAGCGGCAGCTATTTCTTATGTCGCAAAATAAAAACTTGCATTTGCGAACTTCCTAATACTAGGTTAGTGACGGAGAATTGGCCCTATTTTGTTTGTCAGAAATCCAAATGGTTATTTTAGATTTATGATGGGCATAAAAGGCATAAAAGTATATGGAAAATATATGGTAATTAATTTCAAGTGGACACCATTTCCTGCAGGGTTAATACTCTTATGCATACATGTCAGTATGTGCATAGACTTATAGGCTCAATTTCTCAAGGTGTGCAAATGTAAATTCCTCTACTGCGGGCGTCACTGTCAATATTGCTGCTACTGTATGTACAGCCGGGTTGTTGGCTTGCTGCCGCAGCACTGTGGCAATGTTCCACTGTCAGTGTCAGTAGCAAGTAGACACGCTTAAACATAATGCATTTCAACGCACGTGTGTGCAAATTCAACTTGTGCACTTTGCGAAATATTATAAATTGCAAAAACAAGAAAAAAATATAAACAAATTGATAAATTGTAAGTAATACAAACCGCATTTGAAAGCTTCTAGGAACGTTTACACGGCCACATGTGACAAAAAATTACAATGTCGGCATATTTACTTTTTCTACAATAAATAAATACATATGTACGTACGTATATGGTGCATATTATACAGTGGTTCAAACAATTGCCCGTACAACTGATAACAATGCAAAACGCAGGCTAGCTGGGTTAGAACCAAGTTTGTATTAATTGATGTGCCAGTCTTTTAAAAGGTCTTATTTCGATAGATACACCCATTACCTGTACATTTAGTGAAATAAAATTTTATTTGGAGGTGCCCAATAATATGAATTCAAATCCTATGTATACCCAGCAGCAGAAGTCTGCGTACAATGATGATTTTTACATTATTCATAATGATTTTTATGCAAAATAATTTTCATTATCTATATATATATAAATTCAGCTGTTTTTCGCGTTGTGATGAACTTTACGGAGAATGGCTCAACCGATTTTAACCAAACTTACACATGTATTTTGGACTTCACCTTTTATTTTCAAATAAATAACTTAAAACTTACTTCATGGATATAATTAACCGCTTATTGGGTGAAATAGTACAGTCCTTCTTCCAGTTTTCCTTCAATTTTCAATAAAATGTAATCCAACGACACGATATTAATGTTTTTTAAGTTTTACAATTTCGCACAGATTTATGAAACTTGCAGACTTTTCTGCTTTCTTCATTAATAGGTTGAACAAAAATTTGCGGGCTACTTGTGTATGAGTATTTTTAACTAAATGATATCTGTAGTAGTTGAAGACAGTAACAATTCTTCTTCGATGTTACTAGTTTTTTGACTTGCTCTACTTTTGTTGAATTTGTTTTGTTGAATATTAAGCTATAGGAAATAAATGAAAGGCCTTTAAAGAAGGTTCAATAAACCAATCCTTTCAGCGGGTGTTGTCATATATTTTTTGTAAAATAAGTAATTTATATATATTTAATTGCTAAAATAATTCAATTATAGGTTAGGCTATGGATATTAAACCAAATTTGTTGAAAAAAATGAACAAAGCTTTAATTAAAATTATTTTTGTGTGGCGTTGCCACCTATTGCTTAAGGCGAAATTGTAAATAATCACGCAAATTATGATAGAAAACGTTTCAATTAAAGATGAATTGAATGGCGTTGCCAATTATTTATTAATTCAGAAAATATTGCAATTGGCAATACGAGTATAAAGTATATACACACATATGTTTTCTGAAGCTGCATTAGAGAAGACCACTATCAGTTTTACAAATCTATTTGTCAAATACATTAATTTTATACGTTAGCGAAAACGCGGCTACTAGCTAGCAGAAACCTATATCGGGTGTTTTTTTAGCTACATGGAAATTATAGATATCGATAACTATGGTTTAACAGCCGATAAAGGCACATTGTGTTGACATTTCTGTTCAGTGAGGTTTGACAGCCATCATGAATCGTTTAACTCATCATGAATCGTAGTTAATAGGGCGAAGTGTTGAAGAAGACGCCGAGATATTGATTCGTCGTCGTTTTTAACTGGTTGGCCTTTGTCCTTCGACTACGCGGACTTAAGGATCTAGGCTTGCGTGTCTATAAAATACAGCTAGTGCAAGAATTGAAGGAAAATGACTATCGTTTGCGTCGCATTTTTGCGAACGGGGATTATTTAGATTTATTATTCAGTTTTATTGGAAAAAGTAGTCAACAAGTGGATTGATCGAATAATGACATGAAATTATCTGCCAGATTATAAAAGAAAAAATAATTCCAACAAAAAAAAAACAACATCCACGCTCGTGTCTTCAAAATGTTGCTCTTATCAGTGTCTTAAAATAATGCTTGCTTATCAACCGTTTGCGTTCGTAAACAATTATTGTTTGATCATCAAATAAATGATCACAAAGACGAATATAAAAATATAGAAAATAGTAAATATAATTCATTGAATATACCAGATATGATTGAGCCTTAAGCTGTCGCGTAGCAAAAGTCCGGCATTTAGTCTAAATCGGCGTTTCTACGCTTCAGTACGCACTGATTTTATCTCTAGTCCTACAAAATGATACAAATTAAACATAAGGCTAGCGGAAAAACGCTTAAAATCAATGCATTTTGGTTACGTGACCATTGTCGTTGCGGTGACTGCTACAATACGGAGACGAAACAACGCAAATACAATCTGCTGAATATACCGAAGTCAGTGAAACCAATTAGAGCTCAATATATCAATGATGAGCTGCAATATGAAGTGCACTGTAAGTAAGCGATAGTTCAGATTAGATGTTTTATAAGTAAGTAAGTGGCTTTAAGGCGATCCGTTGCTTATTGCAACTAAAACAAAATATAAATATAATTCTTAAAAGTGGATTGCTAAACTGTAGTATGTAATCAGGACGGTGCCCTGAAACTGGTGGTTAAAGGAACATTTTTCAACAATGAAATAACTCTATTTGATATTGCCTGTATGTTTTTTAACCAACATACGAGAAAAAACCACTAGAAAATTTGACGGAATACCTGGAAAACAGCAACTCAAAATATATGTAAAGCAAAAAGAGATTATTGTGTATAGGCCGCCGAAAAGTGTTAAGGAAATTCCAGCTAACGTCCAACTACTGGATATACCCACGAAACCGGTGATATTATTTTATTTTTTTTATTTTATTTTTTTTTTATTTTAATTCAATTAATAGTCTAAAAAATACAGTATTTCTTACAGACTATGAAAACAGATTAATGTTAAATTAATTAATCAAAGTAAAATTAAACTTATAATTAACTAGCTTCAATTGTAATGAGTAAAAGAAAAAGATAAAATTTCTTATAACTTATATTAGGTGATAACAGTAGAATAGCTGATTGGTTTTTTTTCTTGTGATTTGGTGGTTTCAATCAAGGATTATAGATTACCAGGTTTGGCCGTTGGCTATAGTTAAAAACAAAATTGTGAGACTCACTCCTGCTGCCAAGTCATCGGGTAGTTGGCAGCAAGGATGATAGATTATGAAGAATGATAGATTACCAGGTTTGGCCATGCAATTGCTCACACGGCCACGGAATAATGTTAGAGTTTGCAGTTGTGATTTTTTCGCATATCACCAACACAATTTTACTTTTTCCGTAAACAAGCTGTTGTGATGACCCATGTGACGTCAGCTCATCAGCTGATCCTTTCAAATCCGCTAAAAGCGGGTTACCGGTCTGATCTTGCCCACACCTCTAAAAATCTTTGTATACATAAATTATCTTACCACCATTTCAGGGAGTGATGGCCACACATCCATCTATCATATTGATTTCCTACACGACGTCCAAGTTGAACACGTAATATCACATGCCCAAGAGTCGACTGTGCGCATACCCTGGAATCATGACTTCATAATGGCACACGAAGAGCACTTGCGCACCACACTCGCTGAGTTGGTCACTTCAGAAGAATCAGTGCGGAAAATTGTGCAAAGTCTGATACGCTATGGCATTGCTTTTATTGATGGCGTGCCGCTCAATACTACAATGACCGAAATGGCTGTGCGTCGCATTTTTCCGCCGATGAAAACATTTTTTGGTGAAATGTACACTTTCTCAGATGTACAGGATCATGCAGACACCGCTTACACGAAGCAATATCTCGGTTTGCACACCGACAATACTTACTTTTGTGATGCTGCGGGCCTTCAATCACTGCACTGCCTTCAACATGTCAATGGTACGGGTGGTGAAAGTTTCTTCGCTGATGGTCTGCATGCAGCACTGGAGCTAAAACGACTTAATCGGCGTGCATTCGAGATACTCACACGTGTACCGGTTCCCGCCGAGTACATTGAAGAGGGTCAACATCACAAGCATTCGGCGCCTATTATACGTGTCGATCCGGTGAGTGGCGAAATAGTGCAGCTGCGCTTGAATGTGTACGATCGTGCAGTCTTCGATAGCATTCCACAAGAACAAATGCAAGATTTCTATGATAGTTTTCGTGATTATTTGGAAATTGTACAGCGCATTGATAATGAGTGGAATTTCAAGCTGCAACCTGGCACGGTGGTGATTTTCGATAATTGGCGCGTATATCACGGACGACACGCGTACACAGGTCAACGCACGATGACCGGTTGCTATGTGCAGCGTACAGACTTCCTGAGTAAGGCGCGCGTTTTGGGCATCATAGACTGACTTGTGCAACATAAAATATAATGTAATTCAATAACCATTTATTTATGTTATATTTTTATGAATAAAACAGATGAGCTTCACATTGCTTTAATGAAATATTCTACTGATTACTTTTTTGACATATGTATGTCTGTATGTACATACACTCGTACATATATCGTAGTATGTATTAAGTTGAGTATGTATTAAGTGTAATTTATATCATGAACAGATATTTGTGACAACTGAGATATGGGAATATAGAAAATGTTTAGAGACAAATACTAACTATTAAATATTAGAAAAAAATGAGGATGTAGTAGTATTTTTAGTTCGGGATTTCGAAGTATAGTGAATTGATTGCGAGCAATTTTGTGCTCGTCATCTTTGTCATCTTATAGCGATGCTTTAATGATGGTTTGATGACGATATCGTTTTTTCCTGGGTGGTATATCCCTTTCTGGAGTCTCTGGTATATCCTGAAAAAAAAAATAAATAAAAAAATATTACGAAAGTATTGAGTTGATTATTTTTCATAAGGAGCAAGATGCATCAAAAAGGTGACAGTAGTAGAGTAGTTGATTTGACTTTTTTTATAATTTCATATTCTCTCTAAATTGTCAAACTTTGTTTACCTTTCACGAGTACGTTGATGTTGTCTAAAGAATGCCAGCCAAAACAAAATATAAATTATTATTGTTCTCGCTCTACTGCTGCAACCTTATTGATGTGCTTTAATAAGGAGTATACGAAAGTAATTATCGGGTGGTTTTTTAAGAGCTTGAGAACTTGAAATGATAATACAAAACAGAAATATTGTTGGAAATAATTTTTTTTGTTATAATCTGGCAGATAATTTCATAGCATTTAGTTTTTGAATATGACATCCGGCATATGTCCGACACGGACATAGTTTTGTCTACGTTGTTCAATAAACAGTCAAATGGCGTCAATAGTGGCTGGAATATAGCATAAATCGATTATTAAGCGCGCTGTATGCCGTCGTCGATGTTTAGCTGATTAAGTTTGGAAAACAAAAATTTAGTCAGCATGGCTCGATAGCACTCGCCGTACACCGTAACGGCAGCTCCAATGATACCATCAGTGCTCTATGAACTTCGCAAACAGATTTCTTTTTTTTTTTTCAAAGTAAATTTTTTTAATTTTTGAGCAATTCATGACGACATACCAAACCTTAATGAATAGAAGTGTAAGCACAGTTTTCCATTATCAGCTGTCAAACCATAATTATCAATATCGATAGTTCTCATGTAGCTAAAAAAAAACACCTGATACAAAACTTCTGACTTTAAGCGATCGATTACAATTTATTCCGCTGCCTCACTTTCGTCAATTCAAAGATTGCGTGCCGTTTGGATTATTGAGATCCATCAGGACTATATGAACAAGCTAGCGGAGCAGCTGAATGTAAAATGCTCAAAGATATTTTAATCATCCAGAAAACTTTTCTATCAAGCCCCGCAAGAAAGGTCTTAGAGAACATAGTTTACTCAACCATACACGGGGAAAAAGTAATATAACATTTGTTAATACAATAATTAGAAATATGCTACAAAGTCATTACCAATTGAATATGTTGATGTTTTCTCTCTCCCTTTTCTATATTTGACATTCAACTCGATTGAATCAAGGCGATTTTACAATAATAAAGGTGATATCATTCGGACATCAACCTAAAGCCATCACCTTGAAAGAATTCGCCTTGGCTTGAATTTAAAAGTATTAAGAAGTCTCATCCCTCGATAGTTGTCAGAATATACATGTTCTCTCTTTGTTACTATACCATATTCTTTATTGCAATTGATGCGAGCACTTCTGAAAGAGCAGAGTGCTGAAAATCAGTTCCCCCGATTTTTTCGCTACTCTAATAGGTCCGTCACAATGGGGCCGTTGCGGCAACTAATTTGACTGACAGCAAAATACATTATGTATCGAAGGGTACACATACGCAAAAACTAGCCATACGGAAAGTACGGCGAAGATTGTTTTTTTTTTGTTTTATGGGTGAGGTAGGGTTTAAAATTCCTTCGTACTTACAGCGACCGTCGTCTACTGCGTTATGTGGTGTGCCCACTAAAACAATCCCTACTCCTCTTCTGGGGAGACTCCCTTTCTGGAACTACTTTCTGCGTCCACCATATTTGTAGCCAGGCGCGTCTTCTTATGTCTCTGTCTGTGAGGCTACACTTTGTGGTACTGCGTCAAGGTCTATCTTTTTTCCGTAATACGCCTTCAACGTATCTTTTAATCGCATTCCAGTTATCTTCGCGTTCAAGCATCTTGCCGATCACATTGGTCGGCGCGTGGTCGCCAATCTGCTCACTCAGGACATTTCTTTCCACGAGCCATTTGGCGCAATTAAAGAACGTGTGGAACGTACACCTGGAGTCAGTTACTTTACCCATGCGATTTAGGTATTTCCGGAAGTATCCGTGGCCCGAGAGGAACTGATTCATGAAATAGTTGACTTCCCCGAAGTTCTTTTGAACCCTATTGTAGGAATGCGCTTCGCCATCCATCTGCCACTCCCCTCCCGTGTCCCATCGGACAAGTGCAATTTTGTATCACACAAATTTTTACCGATGGTGGTTTTTATTATCTCAAATTAAATGCAGAAAATAAATGGAATTTAAATTAATTAAAATGCACCTTTGCATATAAATGCATCTTTGCAATAAAGGCTTGACCGAAATATGAAAAATGAATGTTCGTCCTGATCTCGAACTATGGTTACACCCACCGTCTATGGCTATCACAAAACTCTTCAATAAACATTAATTTTATAATATATTTCACAACCAACTAAAACTTGTTTATACACAACGAAATATACTATTTGCTTTCACGTCAAGAACATATGTATATTTTTTTGTTTACATGTGGCAACAATTTCATTGTGGCACCACGGTACGTTTTACATGTTACGTAAGTCAAATGCCTTGCCGCAACGGACCGAACGTACCTATAATGTTATTGACATTCTCCGTGTAGTGCATCATTGTTTGCGAAATGCTTTGGATACTAGCTACAAAGTCATTACCCTGCCCTTGAAGTGGCAAGGGTACCTTCGAGGCCGATTATATTGGTATATTTATCCGAAGAAAGAGTTTGGCGACGAATTCGCTCACTCCCTGCATATCTAACAATGCATTTTCGTTGCCTATTATGGCATTTTTTTAAGTTGTTACAAATAGTCACGTTGCCCTGAGTCGTGGTTGACTGGACTTGGGTTGTTCTAGCAATCAATCAACTGGGAGTACTAACAATTTGTAGGGAAACATTTGCCATTGTGAGGAGCTGTACATTGTAGGGGCATACGCAAAGTGGCAGCTGATTTGTTTTTTTTTCGCCGTTTTCATGTGGCTGTCAGCCCAGAATGAAATAAGGTGAATTCATTATTTGCTTTCTACTTTCTACTTTAAAGAATGCGCCTCGCGCATACGCTGAAAAAACAGTTCTGCTGTTCAGTTGCTTTCTCCGTCAATACAAAAGAAGTAAGTGTCTCAGCTAAACCGATATCTTTTTATTACTATTTTGTACAAGGGCCTTTGTAATAAAAAATGCTTCGAGTTTAACTAAAATGATGGAATATAAGAGAAGAAGGATGCTCGATTATATTAGTAGTTGACCGCTAATATAACTACTATGATGTTGAAATTGTAATTTGTAATTTATCACTTTGAATGTAGCCTATCGTAAACAACATTTTCGAATATTTTTGTGTGCCCTTATCTACATCTATGACCTTACCTATACAACTCAAGTTATTTTTATAATGCAAACAATTTTGGAAACTGATTTCTTTTCTTATTTAACATACCGTTGATTCTCTTCCAAATTGTGCCCCAACTTCAGAACCGCTTGTCATACCATTCTGCAAGAAATAACAGATATTAGATGCCTCAAGTAAAATGTGAACTTTTGACAAAAGAAACTGTTGTAGTTGGTTTACAAATAATTGATGATATTTAGACCTAAGAACCAGACAACCCAATTCATATGTAAGATCGGCTGCTGAGCCCGAAAATCCACATAACTTTTTGCTGTTATAGAAATTTCAATATATCGCCAAATAACGGGTTCGAATTAAGGATAAAAAGATTTAACATACAAGTTGCTAATATTTGGAGAATTCGTTAACTGATCAGAGCAGTGATATACCAAATTAAAAGTAATTAATTTTCTATACTTTACAATTTTCAATTTATATTGTAAAAAATATATAAGACAACTACTTGCGAAGGTTTTTTATTAACACATTGACTGCCAAGGCACTTTCAGCAAATAAGATGCTCTTGGGCCACAGCATTTTTTTTTTTAAATCTCATCAGAGACGTCAAAATTGGAATTTAGGGTAGTGCTGGTAATATTTTCTGCTTAGAAACAGGCAGTTTTTAACTAATTAGTATGTCACACACATATGTTCGACGTGGCGCCTACTGACTTTTTTAACTCAGGGCCATGGTGGACATATATGCACGACAAAAACATTGGCTAAACATCAAAATACATCGTCGTCATACAAGCTCTACTTCGTTTTGCAAAAACAAAACAATTGGGAGTATGTTGTTTTTGCAAACAAACACCAAGCAACGTTATGTATTTTGATGTTTGTTATTTTTGCAAACAGCAACAAGTCAAAGCTTATTACATGCTCAGTAAACAAGAGGACTTGATCGCGTTATATTGGTTGATAATATTTGTGTTACGGAATGTCGAAAAGAAAATTTTTTTTTGAGCTGCGCCGAAGCCACTATAACAGAAATTTCATGGGAAGCCATATATTTTATTATTGCAATATTGCACCCGCTCACTCATATTTGCTTGTGACGGATTGCCAAAAACAACACCGTTATCATGCCTCAGACACCGTATGCACCAAATTTGACCCCCTGCGACTTTTTCCTGTCCCCAAGATTGAACTTCAATCATTGAAGAATCCCATGAAAGGACGGCGTTTTGCGACGATTGAAGATAAAAACCGAATCGCTGAGAGAGTTCAAGCACATACGAAAAAGTGCATATCAGAACTGCTTCGAAGTTTGGAAAAATGCTGACGGAGATAAAATAGAAATTGATGAATAAATAAATATTTTTTGAGAAAAGTGAAGATTCACCTTATTTTTTAACTCACTTCGTATACATATATGTATATAATGTTTTTTCGGAAGGTACAAGGCATTAATACAAACTTTACAAATATAGAGGAATTTAGTGATCTGGTTCTTGGGGTCTTTTGGCTGTAAACTTATAATTTCATGTTTGCAAAGCACGAGATTAATGATTTTCAAAAATCCATCGAAGTTAATTCCTAATAATTAATTAAATTCAAATACATGTTAGAGCTACTCGATTTCGTAGTTCAATGCGATAAAACAAAGAAAATAAGATTCATGAAAATTTGGTAAACTACGGAAAAATCAAAAACTGGCATGAAATTGTTATGCTTAGTGCATATCAGTAATTCCAAATCAGGAAGTTGTTATCATTCACAGTTAAGAGTTGATAATTTACTATATGTTAAGTCAACAAAAATTGAAAATATGCGATTAATTTTTAAGTAATTTCTGAAAATCAACGATTTCTTTCAAGTACATATATGTTAAGTAAATCAATAACTAGAAACCAAGAAATCTAAAATTCGTACTAAATTGAATTCACTCCAGACACTCCAATTTTTCTACGTATATGGTTTTCATTGAAAGTCATCGACAGCTTTTCCAAAATTTAGAACTCCGTTAGTACAATGCATTGTTATGTCAAAAGTTCACACGTGAATATGTCAGTTATTGAATAAAAATAAAAATAAAAGTTTACTAAATTTGTAGGTCCCTTCCATCCACGCAATAATGAAACATCTATGTTATCCGATTCGGACGCTGACGAAGATGAGGAAGAACTTCGCTTCAATGCAGTTCGGCTTTGGGGTCTCAGCACACTGATGCTGACTGGTTGCTGAGAATGATAAATAAAAAAATAAAATAAAAATATATATATGTATGTATATTTATACTTATATTGACAAACTTTTAAATTTTTTTTTATAATTAAAAAAATATAATTATATATATATTTAATTTTATTTATTTTTTTATAAAAAAATTTTTTTTTTTTTTTTAATTTTTTTCTGATCATATAAATACGAAAATATATTTGAAGTTTTCTATTTCACTTTTTTTAAATATTAATATTATTTTTAAATATTTTTTACTAACCATAGAGCGCTTACTATTACTTTGAGGTATCTTCGGCAATGGATTTGCTTGGTTCGGATAGAAAATACGCTCGGCCTTTTTAATTTTACTGTTAGCTTTCTATTCAAAGAAATAAAAAATATATATTATATTAAAAAATAATTAAGCTCCGGGAAATCATTATAAGCCTAGCCACCTCAGTTTCTACTTTGAAAACAGTCTGTTCTTCACGTATTGCATTTATGGTTACGTCCTTTTGTTTCAGCTCTTGTTCCAAATTGAAGTGGGATTTCTGTATTATAAAATAAAATAAAAATTATCAATATGATCACATAAAATTCAATTGAGTAAAACCTGACCTCAAGTTCCGCGAGCTGCTTCTTGTTTTCGCTTATTTCCGCTTTGAGGTGCGAAAGCTCTTCATGGCTTTTGTCACATTCATTCCACTTGGCTTGTAATTCTTGACGAATCACATCAAGCTGTGAATATAATTTTATTAGGGCATACTTACATATACAAAAATTCATACATAGCACACATGTATGCATGGTACATACTTCCATATGTATGCAAAGGCAAGTGTTTTTTATTCATTACACATTTTTACCTCATTTTTCAACTCTGTCTCTTTTGCGCCTCGCTCTCTCAACTCTTCTTGTAGCTTATCAATCGTTTGCTGAAGTTTTTTCTTTTCCTTTCCGTTGCCTAGCAATAATTCGTCACACCGCTTTTTGTATGCGATCAACTCGGAGCGTAGCTTTTGCTGGTTTTCCAGCAATCGTTGTTGTTCTTCTTTATACTTGGCAATATCTTTTTCGCCGGCTTTAATTCTAAGATATGTATATATTAAACATTTATACATTTATACGACGACTACGTATATACATATGAACTACATACAGTGACAGTCAAAATAATAGCAATGCGACGTATTGACAGATTTTGACAATTTATTCTAATTTTTTTACAATATAATTCGTATTGTAACAAAAACCATAGAACTCAATGCTTCAAACTTTAGACAAAATTTTAATTATATTTTTATCAAAAAATTACTATATTAAAAAATTAAATTATATTTCTATCAAAAAATGTATTGTATTAAAATTTAAAAAAGTGAAAACTTGTCTATAAGTCCCTGTACTATAATTATTAATACATTAATAGTATATTTTAAGTGCTCAAAATAAGTTTTCAAGGCAATATTTTGTTAATGGGGTTTTTCTTCGACATAGCTTCCTTGCGTTATGAGGTATTCTTAATTTTCTGGTATGAACTGCTGCATGAAAGCTACTGCATAAGACAAAAAACTAACCTATTATGATGGAGGTCACACACGATTGAGAAAATGAAAGAAATCTTCGAGTCTGCACTATCTTAATTGTCTCATTTCCCACGTGGGCCCATCCACGCAGGGACGGCCACGGAATCTCGGTCATTCCGGTTTTCAGTAAGGCCTCATCGTCATGAGAGGCAAAGGCGGTTTCAAGGAAGGTCTTAATTATCTCATTTCCCACGAGGGTCCGTCCACGCAGGGACGTCCACGGAATCTCGGTCATTCCGGTTTTCAGTAAGGCCTCATCGTCATGAGAGAAAAAGGCGGTTTCAAGAGAGATTGGACACTAGTCCCTTCCAGCTCCCTCCATCCAATTGCATCACATCAAAAAAAAAAGTCAGTGTGTGCGTCGTGAGGGAAAATGGAAGCTTTAAGGGAGACTGGAAACTAGGCCTTTCCGACTCCCTCCATACATTCATTACGATCGCATTCACATTCTATTTAATCATATACATATGTATGTACATATATATTTCATTTAGACAAAAAATTAGTTTCTTAGTACTGGCAAGGAAACATATTACTTTAGCACATAAGATTTAAGATTTTTAATGGACACGACGCACCCGATTCTTCTATACGGATGCGAAATACAGGTGGCTTCTTTATACAAGACTGTATCAGAAGCAGAGGTTTTAGTTATCAGCGGAACTATTCCTACAGTTCTTTTAACACAAGAGCGCAGACGGAGATGGCAGGCTAAAATCTCAGGAATCCCAGGACCACGCTTCTCCGACATTAAAATTCAAAGCTCACACTTTAGCAAACAAGATGGAACTCTGAGCAGTACGGTAGATGGAGAGCGAGACTAATACTTGATTTTAAAAAGGGGGTAAAAAGAAAGCACGGTGAGGTTAACTATTACCTCACACAGTTTTTCTTCGAACATGGGTCCTTTCGGGAAACCTAAGGGAACCTAGCAAATTGTTGGAGATACTGAGTATGAGTATTCTTCAAATACGAGAGGTTGAATACAGAGAGAACAGCTCTGAAACGAGCTATTGGTATATTTACACCTGAAGAAATAATTAAGAAAATTACGATAGGCAAAGAAAAATGGAATGGCGTCGCAAATTTCGTGGAGGATATTATCCGAAAAAAACGTTATTTGAATATGATGATAATAGATTGCCTCATATACTATCAAAAAAGATTTTAGAAAAACAGATATTTTGGATTGAAGAAATTAGTAATCTAGCACAAAAGTTAAATATAACATGTAACTGGGGCACTTCAAATAAAAGAGAGTGGAATAGAAATATAATTTCAATAATAGAAAATCTTCATGATTCGAATATTCGAACTTTATGGGAAAGGGCACACCAAAGCACCCGATTATATAAGGAATTAGACCATAACAACGCCACAAGCTATTTAAACGATAATACTGGAATCTATAAAATTATGTGGATTATGAAAGCCAGATGTGATTTAATATACTTGGGAAGCCAAAGGGATTTAAATTGCACTTTATGTAACTTAAATGAATTAGAAGACATCACACATTTCTTAGGAAAATGCCCGATACTTAAAAGAATTCGTCAAAGATTTTTTGGAAAATATATATTAGTTTAAACCGAGATGAAATCATAGACATTTTAAATGGTGTTGGCCCTTCTGGATATAATAACTTATTTAAGTTCATCACTGGTGCTATAGAATATAGAAAATTAATTTTAAGCGAATTCAATACATAGTACTATAGTAACATATGTAAAATGTAAGATTTTGTTTTTTTTTCTTTTTTCTTCTGACAAACGACCTAGTGTCACTGTCGTACGTTCTAATGTTAATGATTAAAAATGAAATGTAATGTTTATTTTAAAAAGTCGAACAATAAATAATAAAATAAATAATAATATGTAATAAATAATAATATTATCCGAAAAAAGGCGTGAAATGGAAACTTATGCTGAAGAGCATTGAGCATATGTTTTTCAAAACAGGCGACTATGAACGCAGGGTGAGTAAATGTCGTTCTTAGGACGCCGTATTGAACCTCTATCTAGAAGCAATACGGAAGCTGTACTGGGCGTGAGGAATAAATCCAATAGAATAGCTTGTCCGTAGCTAAATTGTGAGAATAACTTCGAATACCACGTCACCGGGAAATCGGCAGTGTCGATTTTTTCGGTTATCACCAACAATTGACCCCACTTATGTCAGCCAATCAGTTGATTTCTTCAAAATCTCTGAGAACCGGCTAACCGTCTGATATTGGCCACACCACCACATTATATAGATTGTGCTCCACATATTCTACAACTCTTCTCCCCTTGTAATAGGAAACTGCATCTGTTAGTTTTTTAGAAATCTAACGATGTGGAAAAATGGTATGACTTTTTCTCTTATTCCGAAAGCTTGTTACTAATACCACAATTTTGAAATAACGCGTTATTAGTTCAACCACTAAACTTTGTAGAACCCTTCCCGTAGTATGCTTATAAATTTAAAATTTGTATAAAGAAAAATAATTATTAATTATATTATTGCAAAATATGTCATTCA
Source organism: Anastrepha ludens (assembly GCF_028408465.1). NCBI lineage: Eukaryota > Metazoa > Arthropoda > Insecta > Diptera > Tephritidae > Anastrepha > Anastrepha ludens. The sequence continues at coordinate 71,078,113 of NC_071501.1, forward strand.
TTGAGCAGATAGATTTCAACGTATCAAGTATTCCCATTTTAACTCAAAGTCGCCAATATATTCTATCTTCAGAGCACTTTCAGAACTTCATACAATATTGAAAAAAAAAAATTGAATATTGAGTTTTCATTGCCAGAAAGTGAATTTGTGTATAGTTGGAATAGTCATTAGAGAATATGTAAAAGTGTGCATTTGTTTCAGCTTCATTATAATTATTACTTATAATTTTCACTTTGCGCAACAGAGTAATTTATGCCATAGACAAATAAACTGACTTCAATTGAATGGAATTGGAAAAAACAGCTTCTTTGCTTTATTTCATTCAAATAAATTTACCCACCTTTCATTAAGGGCCAGTATAGTTCCCTCTTGTTCATCCATATTGCATTTGAAAATTGTGTTTTGCTGTGTGAGTTTATTATTTTGTTCCATTTGTTTTTGTAAATTGCTCCGATGACGATTTATGAACGCTTGCAAAGTGATTTGCACGTTCTGCGAATTAACATAAATTGTATCTGGGGAATTCTTTCCAGTAATCATCGTGTCGTTTTGTTGTAATGGAAATTGTTTCGACACAGATTTTTTGCGGTTTGCTCCACTGAAAACGAAAAGAAAAATTACTTCTAGAAAAGGTAATATATTTTTAGGCGTCATTTAATTATGCAAACGTTTTTACCAGAGAAAGTTAACAGAGAATGTTAATGGAATTCCATGTAATGTCAAAATGTGAGAAGTCGCATAATGCTTTTAGAAGGGAGAGGCCGCGTAACCTTTCAGCAATGGAATCGCTTCAATCAATACCACTCCCTCTTCATCTTACCAACTTCTACTTCAAGTAAAAGTTACAACATCCGCTGGCCCCTTTTTAAATTACTGTCAGACGTTCTGCGCAAAAAGGCGGAAGAAAATTGAATAATTTTGAATTATATAAAAAGTGAGTTCCGTGCTGCTCAAATTATGCGTTTATTGAGAAGAAACTTCGATGAGAGGCTTTTCTATATTAGCAGGTAAGCTAACAAACTAATGCTATGCTCCACAGAGATCGACACTTTGATGCTGATTTCGGAGTTGCGGAATCATTGGACCTATTTCGAAAATACTACAGGAAACATCATTTCGTTTAGGTTTGGTTTCAGCAGCATGGCATATCATATCTCACAGCTCATAAGGAAATCGTACTTTGGGGCACTATGTTAAGTAATCGTTCTACATATCAGCTGCATTGACGATGCCAGGGTTGTCGGTGAAGATCGATATTATGCGGATAACTATAAGCGATCTAGACATCTAAGACGAATCTGGGGTACCCGTAGAACCCAAAACCGTCAGCATGATCTTGCGGAGTTGAGTTGAAAGGCAGGGATGCTGTAGAGCCTGCGAGGCAGCTATTCAATTGGACTTATATTCCACATTTAATGAAAAGGTTTAATTTTTCTAATAAAGCAGAAAACATTGAAAAATATTGGCAGCAATACTGCAATACCTATTATCCTCAATTTTACTAATTATGATTATACTTTCCATAGAAATTTCACTTCAAAATAATTTGATTGTCAATGAGGCCAAAACTGAGCGGATGAAAACCTATAACTAGAGGTGAAGTGGGAAGTTTTAAATACGATTCGGAAAGCAAGCTACATAATTTAAGGAGGAAAGCGTCACAAAAATCTATTTTGCAAACATAAAAAGGGGAGAGTCACGCTTCTTGCTCGATTAAGCGACAGATTTTTTGTCAATCACTTCGCATAACCGTCAAGTTTATCATTGTGTGATTTTTTTTCTTTTCTGAGAAATGCATTTGCCAATAAAAGAAAAGTGTTTAGGGGATATAGAGGTCATTTTATCGGCTTTTAATCACCGCTGAAATGAAGTATATTTGTATATGGTGCTGGAGATGAGATATTTTTAAAATTCGTATTCTCTGTCCGACCCGAACTTAACAAACCCGCGTTCTGTATCTACCGCGATTGCTTTGTGCTGTTACAACAGTCGTCATGTGAAGAAAATTATAACACCCAGGTACAAGTGCGCGGGTATAAAAATATATACATACATACTAAATTTCTGGTTGATTTACATAAAATCTATCTGTGAGATGGTTCCAAATATTATCAGAAATAAGCTAAAACACTAAGTGCGGCTGCGGTTTTTTTGTATCTTGTGTCGTGCTTTGCGAGTCGAATTTTTCCATTGACTTTTTTAACCTCTATGTAACTATCGAAAATAAATATAAACAATTTTATAAAATATAATTTTCGAATATGTTTTGGCAATTTGTGGACTTTCAGCATCACCAATATCTGTGCATTAGCAGCCATAGCTGGTTGTTAAATAAGAAACCCGAACTCGAAATACGCTGCATATACAGGGTCAACTATTACTTTTGCTTGATATGACCACCTTTTGCCATGACTGTGGCCTTGAGAAGATCCAGAAAATAATCGCAGTTGCCCGAATGTAACTTGCAGGTATTTTGGCCCACTCGCGGACAATGGCACATTTACCTTGATGCCCGCCTCGATGAAAACGATTGGAGAGCGCCCATCTGCGGTTACAGCAGCCCAAACCATTATCTGTGGTGGGTGTTGCCTCCTGGTGGCTAATCGATGACTCAAATTCTCGTATGAACGGGCGGTCAAATAAACCCTATCGTTTTGAGAGTTTTGAATTGCTCAAGTTGAAACATTTTCTCGTCAGAAAACACACTGTCTGGACTGTCATTTAGCTAACTAACACACAGCTGACATTTCGAGTGCCGCACCCTGTATATATTTGAATAAAAAGCCGGGAATCATTGAAAGAGGAAAATCAACAGTTTCCGCAAATGACGATTATTCGGCACAAAATCAGACATTTTCACAAAACCAAAAGTAGGTATATGATACCAAAACAAAATCACTTATGTATATATGTATATGTAATATATTTTAGCTTATGACGTTTAGGTTATGTTAGAATTGACTAGCACACACTGCTGGTGGCATCTATTGACAAACAGGGAACTTAATTGCGCACCAATAGTTTCTGTTCTTATTTTCTCAATTCTGTTTACCTACAACTCGTAATTTCTCCAACAATATTTTGCAGAATGCTTAGAGGCGCGCTGTCTAACCCTAATCCAGGGAAAGTTTTGTCATTACATAAGATGTCAATTGAGTTTTAAACATTTTTATTGGCTCAATACATTAATACAAAATTACACTTAGTTATTACAACAAAATCTTTAGTAGAGAATTCCATCTCAAGTGTTTTAAATGTTATTAAGGCACATATTTTCTTAATAGTTTCGAGATATATTCGTTTCTTATTGGTTCTATGTGTATGTACGTATGTTTGTATGTATGTATGCATATGAATACCAGTTTCTTCTTGTTTTCTATTTCTTAGAGATGGCTTTAAATAAACTAACATACAGTAAAATATATTTTATATATATAAAACATAACATTTTCTTACATCAGAGACACGTTTAGCTTTCGCTTATGCTTTTACTTTAAATTAAAATTAATATGTTGTTCATCAGTAGGGCTTAAAACGCAATTTGAGAATAGAAAAATAGTAGAAAAAAAACAATTATATTTAAAATTTTTTGAGCCGCAGCTGATACTGAGCACACAACACTGGCTTTAAAATGATTTTGGTTTGCGCTTTCTGAAGCGCAATAGTCGTTTTATTGCAGTTATCAAAGGCTATTGTTTAAGTATAAATGCTGTGGTGCACTAAGCTGTACACTGCTTTCTATTCCAACTAATTACAAACGTGTGTAGGCTCTGCTGTTTTAGCCTGTACACAGCCTGTAGCGATCGGCATGCTCCTGTATCTTCTGCAGCGACAAGGTAAGCTCATCGTTTAAGGGCTTCAAATCATCTTGTAATTTCTGTAAAGTGTTATTCTTCTCCAAGTAAACGTCTTGCATCAGCTGGAGTTGACTTAATTTGTCGTTGGTGTCAACAGTCAATTTAGAAGCGCGTTGCAATAGTTGCTTGGCTCGTTCACGGGCACTTTCCGAACTCTTTGCTCGATCGGTTAGCGTTTGATTAACCAAATTGGTTGCGGAGTGCAATTGATTGGAATATTCACGCGCCTTCAGTGAGGCTTCTTTAACCGCAATCGCCTCCTTCTTGATTTCCTTTGCATCCAATTCGTTTTTGAGTATATTCTTCTGTATCCGACTCACTTGTTTGGCCAAATCCTCCACCTGCTTGGCGGTCGCATTGGCAGGTGCCTCAGCTTCACTCGTTTCCAAATCGATTTGATCCAAATCTTTCGCTGCAAGTTCTATATTAACATTTGCTTGTGATATGGCATCTTTGGCCTTCAGTTGAGAAGCGTCTGCATCGTCTAGATTCTTGACCACCGAATTGGCGGTATCTAGTATTTCGTTCGCTGTTTCTTTGGTCATATTAGCCTTTGCTTGTAGGTTGTTGACGCGCGCAAGATCGCTACGTGTATTATATATAATCGATTGGACATTTTTAAGAGAGGAAACGGCATCATTGATTTTGCCGCCCAACACTTGTATCTCTTCGGGATCCAATTTGAGGTCGAGTTTGAGTGTTTGCTGTGCTATATCACGACTCTCCGTGGGCAGTGCAGTATCGTTGTTAAGGAAGTTGCTGAGCTGTTCAAGCATGGCTTCTCCCTTTTTAATGTTGTCATTGGTGCGGTTAAGATAACGTTCAGCATCTTCGTACGCGCTCTTTGCCTTCTGATAACCCTCAGAGGCGTTAACCTTAGCTTGGAAGAGCGAACGTATAGTTTGATCAGCTGCATCCTTTTTGTCCTTGATAATTTGTTCAGTGTCCTTGGCCACTTTAAGCGCTTTTACTGTGCGCGTCAAAGCGCCTTGCTCACAGGATAAGCCACCACAGGAGTTACAACCAGCACCGCCGCACAATGAGTCGCATGGGTCGCCTCTTTTGTCACACACCTCACTATTCAAATCGGGTATCCTGGCTGTTAGTGTCAACAGCTCATCGCGGTAGTTGGCAATGATTTCATCGTTAGCTGTTATCGTGTCGTGCTCGTCTTTTATTTTGTTTGCTAGCGTTTCGACACGTTTGCAATTACGATCTGTGTTGGCTGCATAGTCTTCGGCTTCGTTCTTTACGGCAGACAGCTCCAGAACACGCTCGAATGCATTACGTGTCAGATTGAGTGCGCCTTCAATGTTGGACTCTTGCAGTTGGATGCCATTCTCTTTTAGTTCTTTTGATAATTTCTTCACTAGTTCGGATTGATTACGCAACGCTTCTAGTTCCACAGTTGACAAACTCAATGAAGAGTAAATGTTTTCTAAATTTTCTTCAGTGTCCAATAATTTGGTGTGTGAAGCTTGTAGCTTCTCCTTCAGCTCGGCACCCTCCTTATCTAATGCATCAATATCTTGCAAGCTGACGGTGGTGTTTTGTAACAGATCACGTATATTCTGCAGCTTCTTGTCTAAAGTACTGAATTCAGCCGTGTATGCACCGGTGGCACCAATCAATTTGATGTCCTTAGCACGTTGTATTGTCTCAGCCGTGGCATCTTCAAGCCCATGCAAAATTAAATCCCAATTATTGAAACACTCGCCGCAAGGCGCGCAGTGTGGGAAGCGTCCTTGATAACCGCGCGCACATTCATTGCACTTGTAGCCACCCATGCCTTCATGACAGACACATTGTCCCGTTTCACGATCGCACTGAAAGTCAGCCGAACCATAGGGATCGCATTCGCAAGGCTGGCACTTTTCATTCGGGTTGCCCCAGTAGTTGGCTTGACATTGATTACATGCGCGTCCACCAAAGCCATCTTTGCAATCGCATTGGCCAGTATAACGGTTACACTGTTCAGACAATGAACCAATTGGGTCACATTCGCAAGCCTCACAGCCTTCACCGGAGGCGATCTTCCAATGGTTTACCGCACACTCATCGCATCGTATGCCATGCACGTTGGGCAAGCAAGGGCATTGACCTGTGAAACGATCGCAATGTGAAATAGTTTGGTTTGTGCCCAAATAGTCGCAATCGCAAGGTACGCAGTTCTGTTGCAGAGCGTCACCGAAAAAGCCGTCGCGACAGAGCTCACAGTGATTACCAGTCGTATCGTAAAGACACTTCAGGCACTCCCCAGTGCGTCGATTGCAATTGCCTGTGTCGTAGAGATCGACATTGTTGCTACAGTCGCACTTCTCGCACGATCCACCAGGTGTCTCGGCGTCACCGAAGTAATTGTCCGCGCATACTTCACAGCGAGCCCCATCATAGCCCTCTTTGCAGTGACAGATCATATTATTGTTGCGTGCATCCAATGAACAGCCATCAGCATGTGTATTGCCGCTGGCAACAGTGTCGGGGCAACGACAAGCGCGACACCCAATTTCACTACCCAAGAACGGATTGCCGTAATAGCCCTCCAAACAACTATCACAGGCGTAACCGCTGGTGAAGTCCAAACAGTTGATACACTGGCCCGTTCGCGCGTCACATTGCTGCGCATGTCCATTGCATTCGCACCCTTGACAATTAGGGAAGTTCCAATAGCCAGGTTGACACTGATCGCACTCACGTCCGTAGGTGTTGGGATGGCAAGCACATTGACCCGTTATGAGGTCACAGTTGTTGTCTTTTGAGCCAATACTGTTGCAGTCACAAGCTTTACAGCCCTCTGGACCGAAACCGTAAGTGCCAGGTGCGCACTGATCACACTGGCGACCCATCACATTCGGCTTACATTGACAGAAGCCCCCATGTTGGTCACATTCCTTACTCAATGCACCCGTCGGATTACAGTTACACTGACTGGCACCGTCGTGTATTTCCGTACTCGCATAATCTTCCAACTCTTTGCAACGTTCATCCGCATTGTAACGTATGTCATAAAGCGACTGGTTACAGCCCATTTCGATGTATTGGTGACGGCGTAAGTCCGCCGCAGGGGAGCCAGAGAACACGGACGTCACTTCGATGCGTGGAATAAGCGTTAGTGAATCGATCATAATAGTTGCCGTGGGATTGTCTTCGTTATGGCGGCGACGCTCGAAATGTATTTTGAACTTGTAGACCTTGTTGGCTTCAAGGCAAACATTGCGTAGTGCGACGACTTGGCGATCACGCTCGGGTAAAGTGAATGGTATACGCGTCTCGTACACACTTGAACCGGGTTGCACGGATTGCGCACAAACACCCTCAGGATCAACTTCGTCTAAACGCACAAGAGTAATATAGGCATCCTCCCAATCATCTCGTGAGGTTGTTTGATAACGTACGACAACATCATAGGGCATAGAGCTCGGTATATCATCGACGGTTATTATAATTTCGGAATTTTCCGGAGCACGTGTGAAACCAACACCAGTATGCTCGGGTATGCGGTCGGGCAATGGTTGGTATGGCACAATAGTGCAATTACCGTTATTACCACGCGCTATACATACATCAGCTGACTCAACATCGTATACAAGATGGAGTCGTGGAATATAGTAATTCTGTTTCGGCTGCGAACAATTGCGTCCTGTCATGTGCGAACGACAGCGACACTGACCAGTTATAACATCGCAGTAATTATCGTAGGAGCCGCCAACGCTGCAGCCACATGGCGTGCAACCGTCCTCCGTTTCAGAAAGTCCATACGTTTGAGGCGCACATTGATTACAATCTTTACCGGTAACTAAACGCTTGCATGTGCACTCACCGGTGTACATGTTGCAGCCCGAATTGTCGACGGTACCGAGCGTATTACAGGTACATTGTTCACAACCGTCAGGATTTTCAGGTATTAAATTCCAGAAGCCATCTTTGCAAGTGTTGCAGCGGCGACCCTTTACATTGGTCTTGCAATGACAAGCGCCGGCCTCAATGCCATTTTCAGGATCATTCACCGAATCGCAAATACCTTCATCTAAGGCTCCATTCAAGTCGCAATTACAAGGCCTACATACCTCCGGACTACGTATGTCCTGTAAGGGATCGCGATAGAAGAAGGGCATACATTCCTCACAGTGCTGACCCTGCGTGTTGTGCATACAATTGTCACACAAGCCGCCCGATATGCGCCCAGATTGTTCGAAGACATTCTCATCGAAGTGACAGCTGACCGCGTGATCGTTACACTCACATTTCTTGCATGCATTCGTTTGCTTGCCAAAGGCCGGTTTCCAAGGTAGATCGTTGAAGAAGTCTTCACAAGTTTCACAATTTAAACCTTTGGTGTTGTGTGTACATTGACAGCGACCATGCACCATATCGTATTCGGTCGATTCCGTACCATCCAATGGTAGGCATTGCGAGGCGTGACCATAGCAGGAGCAGGAGCCACGGACTACCATATTGCTGATACCATAGTAGTATTTCTCTTCCATTTCGAGCCGATTGTCCAGCAGATTGTCACCCAATTTGTGTAATTTGGTGAAATTGATGCGCAGATTGGTCATTTTCAACATATTTTGCACGTGTGTGGCATACGGATCGGATACGTTGATGTTCGGTGGCAGCACGCGGAAGATGACCTCACCATTACGTGATGGCTCTACATTGGAGTAACGAGACGTGCACATAACGTCGGTGATGTTGCGTAACACAGTCGGAACACCGGGGAATGATTCTGCACAATCGTAAGCAAAGTAGCGATACACATGAAAAGTTTGGCCAAAGTCAAACGAACGCTCAATCAACATAGCCGCCGGGCGAAAAGTGGTGAATGAGATAATTAAGTGAGTAAAGTGAAATTCTGCCTCCAAATCCAATTGTATAGTAACATTTTCCTTGCCATTCTCCGATTGCCACCAGGTGGGCAAATTGGTGCCAGGTTTCGTCTTATAAATGATTTGTCCAATGCGATGATTCTTGTACGGATCATTACGCGTTTCTTCGCGTGTATCGCACAAGAAGCATTTTTTATCTTGCAAATGTGAGAGTATACAGAAACGTTCTGGTGCATGGATGCCACAGGTAGATGAAGCGGTCAAACGATTCTCACGTCCAATTAACAAATTACCCGTTGCCGGATAACACGAAGAACGCTCACATGGATGTGTCTTCTTGTACTCTCTAGGCGTGTTTAGTGGGCGATCACGTCGTCCAGTAAGGCGTTGCGCCTGTGTCAGTACCGTAGAACAACACAGCAGCGCCAAGAGGCAAAAAGCGATAAAAGTATTGGTTTTATTGTAGTTGAGACAGCAGCCCAAAGCGCTGCCGCGCTGTGACTTCGACATTATTGGAGAGAAATTATGGTTGTGATTATGTTTGCAGTTGTGCCTGTGATAGTGTGCTTTTAATTGCCGACCAACAGTTGTGGGCCTTTGAATAGTTTCGTTTAGTATTTTTTAAGATTTTTATGTTCTCTTGGTTGTATGGAGGGTATGTGCTTGCTCCAGATGTTAATGTGTGCGTCGCAGTAGCTTCTGCAATTTCCGGTTGTAACCAGGCGCGATTCAAAATCAGAACACAAGCTCTAGTTTTGAATGCTGTGCTGTTTCTTCTTCCAAGTTTTAGTACTTTTGTTTTTTGTGTTTTTGTTTTTACTTATTCCATACGATTACTAGCCTATTGTAATCTCAGAATAGCAAAGTAGTGTGTGTATTAACTTCCTCTTATGTACGTGGAGAAAAATATCGCGGTGACCTCTTCTTCGTTGATGATTATGAAATAGTTCTTCCTGCATTGCGTGTGGGCAAATGCATTGTTCAAACTCCACCTGGGAGGATGAGACAAAGAGTAGATTAGTATTAAAGAGTTGAGTAAATACTTCTGCAATTTACTTGTAATGCCGTGAAGTGGAGTAAATTTTTGGCAGTGCTTAAAGTTCCAGTGTAAAATCTGTAAAAATATAATAATTACTAGCTTTATTTCTTTTGCAGGATAAATGACAATAATGTGATGAAAATGTTGTGGATAGCGTTTTTTTTCTCAATTTTCCAAGGTTTTGCGCTACTCGAATTAAAAACAAATTAGTTTTATTAATATTTTTGTGTTTTAAAAATTTCTTTCCTAACTGCGCACATTGAACATATCTCTTGCACAAGTCCAAACATATTTCAATATGGAAAGTCTTTTTAAAACATAACATTCAGTGAATTAAAAAACTCCAAAAAAAGAAAAATAAATAAATAAACGGAAGGGGCATTTGTGAAAAACGTTTTTTTTTATATTGTACAAATTTGTAACACACAAATTCCAAGGGCGCGTACCATAAATATGTAACTACATCCTTTTAGGTTATATATTTTTTATTTCATTACATTTTATTTTATTTAAATTTTTCTTTATTCTACTGCTGTTTTGTTTTGATTGATTTTGAGTTTGTTTGACTTCACTTAATTTATTTTAACTGTATTTTTTGTTTTATTTGATTTTTTGTTTTTGCCACTTCTATTTCATTTTTATTTAATTTAAATTTATTTTATATCGTTTTATTTAATTTCTTTTTATTTATCTATATTATTTTATTTTACTTTATCTGATGCAAATTAAAAAATTAATTTTAATTTATTTAAATTAATTTATTATATTTAAACCTATTTTACTTCATTAATAAAAAATTAAATAAGTAAAATTATTTTTTAGTCCAGTTTTTATTCTTTTATTTAGCTTACTCTGTTCATTTCATTGTATTTTATCTTCATTTATTTTTATTTTGTTTGGTATTAAACAAATGTTTTTTCTCTCAATTGATTTTGTTCACGTTTTATTTTTTTATTTTATTTTTTTCCAATTTTATGCACTTTCAATTGCATTACCCTTTATTATTGCTGTGAATATTCAATCATTCAATATTCACTTGAATCATTTCATAATTAATTTTCAATCAGTAAGTTTTTTTCAGCAACTTCCGTCCTTCCACATTTCCCTCCACTTGTAACCCAATTTTCGATTTTGAAGCACTTTTTTACTATCTTGCTGCCACACTTACACTTCTCCACTTATCTCTTAAGTATGTTTTTGTAGTCCACAATTTTATTAATTTTCTAAAGATCTTAGGGCGAACTGAGCCCGACAAGCAACGCGGTCAGACTAAAGTTATAAAATGAAAATTTTGTATGAATGCGCGTATACGAGAATCTCATACATATGCAACAACAAATAAAACACATACGAACACAAGAACATATAAAATATTCACTCTTGGCGATAAAACCAAACATTGAATAATGCTCATAAGTAATTCTCACTTTTTATAACTTAAATTTTTTTATCAGCAAACAAATAAGGAATATAAAAAATGTTATTTGGAAGCAATTTCCAAGCCACAGAAACTCTTTAGGAAAAATCAGAATTTTGGCTTAAAATGAATGGACAGTACAAACACAAATAATATCTTTGATTTGAGCTTTCACGCAAGCAGAAATGTAAAAACGAAAGTTTTATATGAGCGCAAAAAGCTTTTGCTAAAGCGCGTTTCATTGAAGCTTCCACCGAAGAGAAGTAAAATGAATGAGGGTAAAGTAAGTTAAATGCAAGCGATTAGGAGGATAATATTAATGTAGAAAAATTTATTTATAAAAGCCAAAATCAATAATTCAAAATTGTGGTGGTGAACCGTGAAATTATTAAACTTGAAATGAAAATAAAAATCACGTTGCAGAGATCTCCCTCTCATAAAGGGAGGTTTAAATAAAGAAAGCTTTTTCTAAAAAAGCGTGTATGAATCAAAAGTAAAAAAGTAAAATCAGTAGCCATATAAGGGAAGCGCATCCTTGAACGTACGACGACATCTACCATTCACGTGCATCTGCCTTTCCTTCCAAATGCCTTTTTCAAATATTTTAGGCAACTATACCTTTTGTACTTTTTCCTAATATTAATTGAGAAAATTATGTAAATATATTCGTATAGTTCGTTCGCCTGCCAGAACAAGTTGTGTTTTCTCTTTCCACTACTTATCCGTTTTGTTTGGGATTTACAGGAAGAATTCGCCTGAAGTTGATACAACTAAATCGTCAGCTACTCGTATTCTTTGTGCCTTGAAGATTCTTGAAATTTCATTCAGAGAATTGGTTATGGATATATTTCGATCAACGAGCTCTTTAACTGTCTGCGTGTAGACGAGTTTCCTGATTCTATCTGTTCTCGAGCTATTTGCATTTTTTATAGACACATCGTAATTTTGCAAAGCATTTTAGGTCTTGTAAATTAAGTATACAAGCTACCTCGAATATTTTTTTCCAAGTAAAGTAAGTTTTGAGTTTAAATACCCATGATTGTTTGTGGACAGGAGCAACTTAAGTCAGGTCATTAAATGCCGAGCGAATACCAACCAGCATATGAAATGCTGTAAAATAGTTGTGATCAGAGGTGTATGGCTTTAACCGCACACCGCCTGATAAAACAACTCCATATACTTACATATGTATATTCTCATCAGCTGCCCTGCGCTTGTGTGTCGAAGTGGTAATACTGACAAAGACCAAAATACTGCGGAATGTTAGCATAGAAACTCTTATATTACGACCATTTGCAAGTCAATCGAAATGTCGCTAAGGACATACGCGATATTTCGCTGGCTGAATATAACTCGAAAAGGTGTGGAAATCCCACTAGGAAAGAATTTTCAGGGGCTACTAAGCATAGCCTCAAAAAAAAAAATTATGTATTATCTAATGTTTTCATTTTTTTTTTAATTTAATTTAATTTTAATTTTAATTAAAAAAGCAAAAACAAAGAAAAATATTTGCTAAATATTCTCTCTTCTTAATTGGCGCTATAACCGCTTACGCGATTTTGGCCGAGTTTAACAAAGCGCGCCAGTCGTTTCTTTCTCGTGCTAACCGGCGCCAGTTGGACACACCAAGTGAAGCCAAGTCCTTCTCCACCTGATCTTTCCAACGCAGAGGAGGCGGCCCTCTTCCTCTGCTACCACCAGCTGGTACCGCATCGAATACTTTCAAAGCCGGAACGTTTGTATCCATTCGGACGACATGACCCAGCCAACGTAGCCGCTGGATCTTTATTCGCTGCGCTATGTCTATGTCGTCGTAAAGCTCATACAGCTCATCGTTCCATCGTCTGCGATATTCGCCGTTGCCAACGTGCAAAGGTCCAAAAATCTGACGCAGAATCTTTCTCTCGAACACTCCAAGCGTCGCTTCATCGGATGTTGTCATCGTCCAAGCTTCTGCGTCATACGTTAGGACGGGCATGATGAGAGTCTTGTAGAGTGTTAGTTTTGTTCGTCGAGAGAGGACTTTACTACTCAGTTGCCTACTTAGTCCAAAATAGCACTTGTTGGCAAGAGAGATTCTGCGTTGGATTTCAAGGCTGACATTGTTATCGGTGTTAATGCTGGTTCCTAAATAGACGAAGTCTTTTACAACCTCGAAATTATAACTGTCTACAGTGACGTGGGTGCCGATACGCGTGTGCGCCGACTGTTTGTTTGAAGACAGGAGGTACTTCGTTTTGTCCTCGTTCACCACCAGAAACATTCGCTTTGCCTCTTTATCCAGTTTGGAGAAGGCAGAACTAACAGTGCGGTTGTTAAGGCCGATGATGTCAATACCATCGGCATACGCCAGCAATTGTACGCTCTTATAAAAAATTGTGCCTGAGCGATTAAGTTCTGCGGCTCGTACGATGCTCTCCAACATCAGGTTAAAGAAGTCACACGACAGCGAGTCACCCTGTCTGAAACCTCGTTTGGTATCAAACGGCTCGGAGAGGTCCTTCTCAATTCCGACGGCGCTGCTGGTGTTGAACAACGTCATCTTACATAGCCGTATTAGTTTTGCGGTGATACCAAATTCAGACATCGCGGCATACAGGTAACTCCTTTCCGTACTGTCGAATGCAGCTTTGAAGTCGACGAGAAGATGGTGTGTGTCGATTCTCCTTTCATGGGTCTTTTCCAAGATTTGGCGTATTGAGATTTGCTAAATATTACTTCTTTTATATTTTGCTAAAAATTACTTCATTTATATTTTTATATAATAATTTTTGGAAAAAATTACATAGTTCACGACTTACTGAATTCTGCAGAAAATTCTACGTCAACAATTACGTCAATTAATTCGCTAAATGCATCACAAAAGGGTTCTCATTTGATCAAACTTTATGCAGACACATATAGCTACCGTTATTATACTGTTTATAAAACAAATACAAAAAGAACGGTATGTATTTAGGTAAACCTATAAATATGCGAAATTTTTCTAAAGCAACGTTGAAAAATCAAAATGGCAAAAACAGTATTAATCTGTAGATCTCTCAATTTGCAGGTAGAACAAAATTAAATAGTAGTCAAAAATTGGAGAGTTTAAGGCAGTTTAAGGCTGTAGCCATATTACCATTTCTTCAGTATCGGTTTAATAAGATTACGGCCAGTTTTGAAGGATTATATTAACTCTACTCTCCATATTTAACCGTTTGAGTGCTAAACAAGCGTGGCGGTTGAGAGAAAAACCAGTACATTTCGAACATTGTGGAGAACTGACAGTGCATTACTGATTGTTGAAGTCGCTAGTTAGAATGATACTTTAATAATGCAATTTTACAAGGTGAAGACCAAAATAAACAAGATTGAGCTAAAATGGACAATTCGCCTGGAATCGTAAAAACAAATGAGCATCGACTTGATGTTTGACTTCTCCGTCTAGGGCTTTCCATTCAGCACTTTGATGCTTAGTTTCAGGTTCATGTTGGAAACAAATCGTTTCATCACCAGTTCCAATATTGTAAAAGCAGTTCTCGTATTGTCTCGCCTCTTTGATGACGTCTTTCGAATGTTGAATTCTGAGTAATTTTTGGTCCTCAGTTAGCTTGTGCGGAATGAAAAGTGCAGAGACCTTTCGTAAGCCCAAATGATCAGTTAATATGCAATAAATCGATATGTTGCAGATATTCAACTCCGATTCTATGAATTTCAACGATTATTTCGGTTAATTTTTGATAAATTTACAAACAATTTCGATGGAATTTTCACAACCATCTCTGAAACATGTAAACCACTTATGAACTCTGGCACGAGATAGACAATCATCGCCATAAACTTTTTTCATCAATTGAAATCTTTCGGCAAACGTTTTACCGATTTTAAAACAAGTTTTGATATTAGCTATTGTTCGAAGCTCATTTTTGTACCGATGACACAAACATACTGACACTTTAGACGCAATAACTTCGCTTTCACTGAACCCAATAACACCAAGCTTTCACTGGAAGTCAGCCAGGGATCAAATTTCCAACGCACTAACTCATTAAAAAGATGGGGCCATCAGAAATATTTTTATGACGCCAGTCTTGTTTATTTTGGACTTCATCTCGTAGGCACATTACAAAATATTTTTGTTTATTGGTATTGGTATTTCTGGACATAAAATAAACGGAGAGTTAAACGGAAAAAAACTCTTGATCTTGTTCCAGAAATTTGGCCCCTTGGCCGACAGATGTCAGCTGTCGTGCAGTACATTTAGGTATTTAATGTGAATACTTTTGCATTCTAATTAGTAGAAAAATATTGCTTGATAGTTGTGGCTCAATGTAATTGAATGAAATGTATTTAAGAATTTGTAACATTTCAACAATATAAAAAATTAATAATAATAAAACAGGCATTATCCAGGCAGTACGGGTTTGTTTGTTCTCATTTAGAGAAAGCGCGGTTGGGATATTTCGACAGTGGGTCTCAAACGGGATATATTATTTTAATGTATTAATTTATAATACAGGGTTAAGGTTAAAGTTCACAAAAGTGGGATTAATAACTGCTCCTTTGTTATCTTGGCGGTAGGTTAATACTTGTACGTACTCTGTTTCTTATTCAGAAAAAAAAACATACTTATTCCCCGTAAGCTGAATGCAACATCGTTGTCGAGACTCAATCTGAGAGAGTTTGCAAGTTTAATTTGAAAATTCATAGATGTCCGCAGATCTCACTTCAGCTAGACAAGCGCAAAAGTTGTGGTGAAAGGAGAGCTTTCTTGCAGTGGCAGTGATAAACGTCAAACGTTTGCTATTTCTTCGTTACCAAAGCAAGCATATTCTATTGGCATGCGCCCCTATTAATTTATTATTATAATTCCACTCACTGGCCGGAGAAGAGAGCGCTCCAAGTGATTGCTAGAGTTAGATATTTTTATATCTGCTTTGTCGTACTGTGCTACAAGTGGATTCGGCTGGTCAGTAACTCTGGATGGTAAGACGCTTTCGTTTAGGAAAAGCCAACAAAGTAATATTAAAATTTGTTTAAAAAAGTTTTATTATTTACAAGCAAAATTATTTTCAAAGAAACGTATATTTGAAATCAAAAGTAACTTTCACTGCTTGTTCACACTAAAACACTATGCCAGTGTGGATGTTCTAAGTAATTATACGTACTTATGTACAAACATTTAGCGCTTGGCTGATAAGCCGTGAACTAAAAATCTGACTTATGCTACACTAAATTTCCATGATCTGTAGACTTAGGCGGCGCCAATACTTTGAAACTGTAAGTGTTGGAATCAAAGCGCGATCTATAAGCACAAATACACATATTTGTCATTGTGTATGTATGAAAACTTATGCTTCAAGTGCATACATATGTATAAGCGTATGAAATATGTAGGTTTTTACAATTTTTATAGCACCCAATCAGCCAGTCAGCCAGCATACACTGTGACATCTAATGCGCTCATTAGAATTTCGAGCCTACATACATAAGCATTTTTCTGTTGGTATGTATATATGTACGCACATTCATACTCAAACGTGGATGTATGTATGTAAACCTGTACTTATGTAGAGAAAAGCATTAACTGATAAAGAGTTCATTCACTGATTTAGTTGTATTACTTATGGTATAAATTTGTTTTTGCATTGTTTTAGTGAATTTTTTCATAAGATTTTATTTAAAGTATGTAGTTCATGTGGTATTTTTATACATACCCGCATGCTGCTTTTTTCAGAAAAAAGGTACACATCTACTTTTAAATGTGGCTGTGCTCATTTAAGCTTAAATTAGCTACAATGCTATTTGTAAATTAGAATTAAAAAATTGAAATGGGAGCAAAAACACTGACATGGCAATGCACTTGAGCGCGCTTTAATTTTTTGTGTGTGTTTCTTGTTAGTGTTGTTATTTGATTGTTATTTCTAATGCATTCTAACACTTAAAACATTTTTGTGGACATGAGCTCATCCAGCTAATCCCACTGAAAATAGATCCATGAAATAATTGTGCAAATTATTATTGTTATTGTTTTTTATTTTTTTTTTTAATTTTTTCCGCTAACAGCCACATAACCATTTGGCGCGCGTTTTGACTTTTTATTACGTCCATTTTTTTATGCTATTCACTGTCGTACGCTCTTGCTGCGTGTTTGTGTGAAAGATCTTTAGCAAATGTAGAAACTTAATGCAGAACTTGAGAATTTATCTCCCATTACTTGGTTAAATATTTGCGCAAAAAGTTGCAACAAAAAGTGAAAAAAAAAAAATTTGTTTGCGCTGGGTTTCCAGCATATGTGCTTCTATTATTTTTGATTTAAGTATGTATGGCAGGCCCCCTGCAGGAAAAAGTCAGTGTGCAATTGAGATACGTTTTTAATTCATGAATTAAAGGAAAATCCGAGTAGTCTGGATGGGACTAGTCTTTTGTCGGAAAAAATGAGACACGAGAGGATGCTACAATTCGAAACGCAGAACGCTTAACGTTTGATATATGAGCGTCCATGTCAGGCGATACAAGTATTTTGGACATTTTCGTCAATTTTTTCTAATGGAATTATTTGTTTGTAGCTTGTATGTAATTGGCTTTAGTATAATAAGAAGTAAATTTAAAAAAATTCAAAAAAATGTATAATTTTGCGTTTTATAAATGTTTGGAGTTTTCGTACAGAGTTTTTCAAAGTGAAATATCTTTGGTTCTCTTTGACATTTTAAACTTATTTTTTAATTTTTTGGAATAAAATATATCTACTAAAAAAATATTTTGGGTAAAAATTATATTTTTTTGAACAAAACCATGCAAAAATCTAGTCTCGCGGGATGCTGGTATATGTACTGATGCTTTTCATTTCAATTCAACCGGGCTATTCGGGTCATGTTCTTCGATTTCGATGTAACTCAAATATGTTGCTCTCTGGTCAAAATAATGAGACACGTATTTTTTTGTTCGCCCGAAAAAATTTTTTTTTCAAGATTTATCGGCAATTTTGTTCTTCGGCTCGAAATCGATTTTTTTTTCATTATATAAGAATTTTGTTTTTTTAAATGCTCATAACTTAGTGAAAAATGAACCGATTTTAATGATTCTGGATTCAAAATGATCATCATTACTTACACAAACGACTTCATGCAGAAACAATTGCAAAAAAGTACTTGAAAATAAAAATTTGCTAAATAAAAAATTTTCAACTACTTTTTTGCAATTATTTCTACATGAAGTCGCTCGTGTAAGTAATGACGATCATTTTGAACCCAGAATTATTAAAATCGGTTCATTTTTGACTAAGTTATGGGCATTTAAAAAAAATTTGTCTTATATAATTAAAAAAAATCGAGTTTGAGCCGAAAATCAAAATTGCCGAAAACTCTTGAAAAAAAATTTTTCGGGCGAACAAAAAAATACGTGTCTCATTATTTTGACCAGAGAGTAACATATTTGAGTTATATCGAAATCGAAGAACATGTCCCGAATAGCCCGGTTGAATTGAAATGGAAAGCATCTACTTTTACAAGGTGGCGGAAAATTAATCATCCTATCGGAAAACTTATAATTTTTGCAAGTCAATCGTATACCACACTTGTGAACTAGAACAGTATACAAAGAGACAAATAATGTAGTAAATAAAGGTTTCCATCACTTAAAATAATTTTGTTATTTAGTAAAAAAAAAGTTAGGTAAATCATTGGACGATTAATTTTGCACCACGTATACATATTACACCCGTTTGCAAATTGATCACTACTTTTACGAGTTTTAGTACGCAGATGTACGGTATTTTTCACAGGTTAGCTGTACGTATATGAATGTAACTCGAAAATTTATTTGAATCCTTTGAAACTTTCAGAATTTTCCAAAATGACAAAACAAACATTTTTTTCAAAAATTATCATTAAACAAATTTTAACAAAACGATAAAAAATAAAAAAAATAGATAAAAAGCAAGAAAAATCATTTTTTTCCCCCAAACAAGATTTTAAAAAAGCATATTTTATTCTAATGAGTATAATATGTTTTTTTTTTTCGAAATGCTAAAAGAACCAAAGATGTTTCAGCTTAAAAACTGTATGCCAATGCACACTAAACAGGTATCAGTAGTAGAGATAAAACAACAATAGCAATGTATGTATTCCGTTTGGTCCCAAAAATTTCAAAATCTGTGAACAAAAATTGTCAGTTTAGAGTAGCTTAACAAAATTTGCCAATTTAGACAATAAATAAATAAATATAAATACAAATTATAAAAAAATCAAAATTGCAGCCCTAGTACTGCTACTCGTTTAATGCCCTTTGCTCTATTCTATACTAACATTTTTAACACTGAATAAATTGCAAAATTATTAATTTGTTTTCAAAATTTCATCAGTTAATTTCTCGATTTTTTATAAATCTTGTACAAAATTTTAAGGTTTCGTTAATATCGCCGTTGCGTGAAGTTCGATTTCAGATTACAAATGCCGTTAGAAGAAGTCCAATAGTACAGATAAATATTTACATCCTTTTTCCCGACTATTTATGATCATTTTAATTATTTAAATGAAATTTCTTTATTTGCACTTTTCAAAATAATTTGTTCGAATTTTTTACTTAGTCTGTATATGAAGAGCTCGTGCCTTTTTACGTCGGAATTAGCGTTTTTAAGGCAAATTTATACGAATTATTAAAAACTCACGGAGCTATTGGAAAATTTATACACTAGGGGCCTTTCACATTTCCTGGAACAATATCATGTAAAATTCACCCATGACCTGTAAGGAAAATAGAGAAAGTGCGAGCTAGTCATAGTTCTAAATTTATTAGAACGGCACCATTTCGAAAGCAGGGTATTTCCTTGAGGGTAGTCCCATGCATGTACGCAACGTATTAACCTTTGTGTGGGTGTAAAATTTGTTTGTGGTAGAAATGGAAATTGGAATTTGCAATGTAATTAAGTCTTTTCACGTACGCAGATTATGATTGAATTATAAATAAACAAATTTTGTCATGCATGTCCTTTTACGATATGGTGATTGTAAGATTACTATTGACATTATATCCGAATATGAATGTGTATGAGAACATTTATTTATAAATTAAATATAATGAATTATAATTGCATTCTTCGAGTGGCAGAATTAAAATATTTTAATTGTAATATTTTAAGTGAGTTTAAGTGAAGTCTTTCTCCTGTATGGGAGTTAAAAGTCTATCAGAATTTGCATCAATCATTCACCAGCAGTTACAACAGCAAATGGTTATTTATCTAGGAACACAGAACGAACCAAGGAGCACACTAGACATTAGGCCGGGTCGATTTGTGGGGAGGCAAAAAAATCGCCCATTGCTATGTTAAAATCATATTCTAGGGATCAAAATAAGAAACTTTGCCGAAGGAACCATACCTCTAAAACGAATTCTGATGTTCCCCAATTTGGGTCGAACTTTTTAGTTTATTTTCTATAACTCACTTAAATTAATTTTTTCATTTACATATGTTCTGACTAAATAAATTTCTTAAGAGAAAAAATAGATATTATTATAAATAAATAATAAATATTATTATAAATAAATAAAAATAAAGAAAAAACATAGCCATTTAGCTGATTTTTTCATGTAAAGGCCAAAAATGGTGATATTTTGAAATTGGGGGACATCAGAATTCGTTTTAGAGGTATGGTTCCCTCGGCAAAGTTTCTTATTTTGATCCCTAGAGTACGATTTTCACAGAGCAATGAGCGATTTTTAAATCGACCCGCCCTACTAGACATACAAATGCATTTTTTACTGTGCTAAAATATAGCAAACACGAAAAGAGATAATGTTTTGAGGGTTTATTTCACTATAGACATTTTCAAAAATCGATTTGTGTGGTTTTTTGCTTAAAATATGTCGTGTACCTTAAAGTTACATACTCAACGAATTTAAGTGAAAAAAATGTCAAAATATTTACTATATTTTCTATTTAAATAATTTTCTATGTCCGATGCGTACCGCACCGAAAACTTTAAATGTGTTTTCCCCGTAATCACGTTTTCCAGTCGGCTGGACTCATGCTTGAAAAAATCTTGACCGCTTGATATGTAATTGCATTGCAACTGAATCACTGGTCGACAACAAAAGCACCCAAATATCTATTCTTAGCTTTCAAAGTTAGCTTTTGCCAATTTTTCTTTAATGCGAGAAACTCCAACAAACATAAGGAAATCACTTATTATCAACTTTAATATTTATTATTTTATATTTTTATGCTATTATTAATCATTATTCTTGAATTAAAAAAGGCTTTGATATTCAGCAAAAGTTTTTATTTTGTATTATAATTTAAAATAAAAACATAAAATAATTGGCCACTTTACTTAAAAATTCGAAAAATTGCGAAATAATCAAAGCAAATAAAAAAAATATTTTTCTTTCTAGCAAAAATTGTGTCATTCTGTGTAATTAGCATGCATAATCTGATGAACATTTTCGATATAATATTTACATATATTTTATAAACCATTTTTCGGACAATTTTTTTTTTTAAATTAACGAACTCGTTTTGCAAAAATCGATATTGAAAAAAGAGACAAAAAAATTAAAACCTAAACAAATTTTTTATTCTCAACAAATTAAAAATTTCAAATACTGTTGACCCGGTGGCGCACCCTCCATAAAAAGTGCTTCGTTGATGAAAGTGATATTATCTTATGTCACTTCAAACAAAAAAAAAAAAACACTAATTATACATTTAGTGTCTGTACAATAAAAAGTCTTTTTCAGAATTTTGATCTATTTCATTATCCTGCTGAAAAAAACCCCAAAATATGCTTATTTTTTTGCAAGTTTGTGTTACAATTCCCATTAACAAGACAAAGCTTATTTGACAAGACTAATGGGAAGGTTTTAATTCTGAAAAGGATACCTTTCTGGGTATGTTAACTTAGAAGTAGATGCAGAAGATAACTGAATGTTAAATAAAACTAGTGAGATAAATTTGGCACCAGCTGGTGGTAGCAGAGGAGAAGGAAGGCCTTCTCCACGTTAAAAAAATCAGGGTCTTTCCAACTGTTACCGGTTAGCACAAGAAAGAAACAACTGACGCGCTTTGTTAAACTCGGTCAAAATCGCGTAAGCGGTTATTGCGCCAATCAAGAAGAAGATGCATGCAGATTCGGCTAAACAAAGGTGCAAATCTTCAAAAGATCTAACAGCTCACCAAACTTTCGCATGCAGAGAAAACGAGTGACGACAGAGGCGAATTTAGATGAACTAAGTCGGTATTGCTTAGGCCGAATATCTTTGTTTTGGTAAAATGTCCGAAGTAACAAATTTTTCCTTGACT
The DNA here is from genome assembly GCF_028408465.1 of Anastrepha ludens. NCBI lineage: Eukaryota > Metazoa > Arthropoda > Insecta > Diptera > Tephritidae > Anastrepha > Anastrepha ludens. The sequence continues at coordinate 71,100,536 of NC_071501.1, forward strand.
AGTTCAGGCAAATTCGGTAGCTATTTTTGAACAAAACTCGCTGGGTCTCGCTTGGTCGATCCTTAAAAGTCAAACATTTTCGATCTTTTAGCGAACACAACCAGTCGACAATAGGCTTAACTGTCCAAACTCTTTTGAAGTACGTGGAATTTACAAACTTATATAAGTACTTAGGTAGAAAATACTGAATGTATTCTGCCTTTTTCTCATTTCTACAGTCATACGAAAATCGCTGCTACAAGCACTTGCGGCACAAGATGAACCGCCCAGTGTTTACCGGCTAGTGTTACAATGGAAAGCTGTAAATTCGTTCGACCTGTTTCGGAAAAATTTCACTAATCTCATTCCACATGTCCTTAAATCACCTATACCCACGTAGAAGTGTTTCCTTAAAAATTGGAAGGACATTCTTCGCAGTGTAGGGCATTAGACTCTACCTCTTTTCATATCTACAGCTCCCATAAAATATTTCCGCCGCGCATCGCCTATTATGGCGAATATATGGATGATAGTCCGGTGTTCCACTATTAATTTGATAAACTAATTTTTTCGATTTTCAAAGCTTCAGTTAATTTCGCTTTATTCGTCCATCGAGTGTAGACTAAATCTATGTCCAGATTAGATTAACTACTGTTCGTAGCTGCCCAAGTTTTCTCCTTAACTTGCGGACCCGATCCTCCCGCTCTCATTAGGTTCCATTTTCTGAAACACTAGCACGAGATGCAGTGCAGATTGACGTTGAGTTGTCAAAGAGACTGTACGGATATTCGATCTCCTGAAGACATTCCGCACATACATACGTCATTGTAGACTTGATCGCAGTCTGATTGTCTGCAGGAAGAGAAGGTTTAAAAGGGAAAGTAATAAAAAAAAAAAAATAGAGCTGTCTATTTGATATTCTGTGTTGTGCTAAGGCAAATCAAAGCAAGTTTCGAAAAAATGGCGTTTTTTACAATTTAATTTTTATCAAAATGAGAGACCAAAATGAACTTGTGCACTTTTTTCTAAAATGTAAATATGTGTATAGTAAAAACCACTACCCTAACATAAACAAAAATAAGCCAAATGGAATTGCTGTGGCGAACTGGTGCTGCTAAAAAAGTGATCATGAATTAATGGACAAACAAAGATGTTAATACATATGTATGTATGTATGTATATGTATGTAGATGCATGTATCGAAAAGTAAACAAAAAACCGGCAAAACGCGCCAAGATGCGACTAATGAAGTAACTTAATTGAAGCTTATTTGCCCAGCATCAGCGAAGGAAGCGGTGGTCGCCACAATGCCTGTCTGTTTTATTTAATAGGCTTTGAGCTATTTTTGAGAACTTCCAAAAAATACAAAATGATTTTTCTCTACAGATGAAAATGTATGTATGTATGTATGTATGTATGTGCATTGTGTGCACGAGTACGTAGAGTTTGAATTGGATGTGTGGCTGGCTGCTACTCGGTCAGCTAGCATAAACATCATGTTGATCGACAAGAAAATCGCAACAGAAAAACATACATACATACATACATATATGTGAATTTACATACATCCACCTATAAATACATAAATACTCGTGTACAGCTCCATACAATTTTTGTTTTTTAATTATTCTATACAAGTACATTCACATGCAGATACATGGGTTGTTTTCCGAGCACATTTCGTGGCTGAGTAAGCGCTGGAATTACGCACATCAGCAGTTGCGGGAAATGTGGGCATGTAATGCTCCATTTTGGTAGACAAAACAAAAAAAGAAAAATTGCTCACAGCACATTGGCCGGAGCCATGAGATCATAATCGCGACTACAACCACAAGTACTTGCTTATAGAAAAGTTTTTATAAAAAGTGAATAAAACTTAAAATGCAAAGAGCCAGCCTTATGCTTAGAGATATTTTTTTCAAAAGCAGTAAATTTTTAACCGACTTTGTGTGAAATAGAATTTAGTATTTAGTGCAAGTGCAAGTTGAGCTCTCTGTGCGATAAATTGCATTCGAGTCCAAGTTCATGCAAATCCATCATAACTTATTGCCTTGCTTGTTTATGCTTTGTAGCAATTAACGCATCCGCCTTTTTTCACTTTTCGGCATCTTTTAAACTTTGCTTGCGTCTTCCACTGTTTGTGCCTCGCAATTTGTAATCATAATTAAAATGTATCGCGCACAAGAATACGGCACGACAATGGCGACAATGCTTTAATGAACAAATTGTCCAAATAAAATTGTCTGTAGTGAAAATGATCGTAAGCCTTAATCGTCACTGAAATGTATGAGTCCATACATAAGTACATACATTTATATGTAGAGCTCATACTGTAGCAAGAAATAGAAAAGCAAATATTTGTTGGAGGCTTGAATAAGTTCTCGTAGTTTTCCGATAGATGGCGTCAGAAACTTTTTGCAATGGGGAATACCATAGCCAACCAACAAGCGCCAGAAAATTATTTCTCCAAACGTTGACGAATTTATGGTTGTCAAGTGATTATCCTTAGGATCTAAAACCTTGGAAAGCTTATACCAGATCCCGACAGATAGTTTGATAAGACAGACAGTTTGGTGAATTCGTGACTTTTTAACCAAAATATATTTTTTTTAGACAAAAAAGTATTTTATTTCATAAGGTAATTCGATTTAGCTCTATACATTAAGTTTTGCGATTCTTCAATTTTTCCCCCCTTCGAAGTAATAGGTTTTCTTAAGGTATTTAAAATAGGCAATTGTTTCAGTTTTCATCTCTTCACTCGACCCAAATCACTTACCACCCGGCCATTTCCTCAGATTTGAAATATAAAATATTTGTAGGGGGCTTAATCTGGTTAATATGCCTGATGGGGTAAGCGTTCATAGCCTAATTTTTAGATGTATGCTATGGCGGCGGCATACAAATGGGCACCCGGCCATTATCTTTACGAAAAAACATTTTTTTTTGTTTTTTTTTCCAAATTCTGTAAATCAATCAAATCTATCCGAAAGCTTTGAGTAATATTCGACGGTGACCGATAGCCACTTTTTAACCGTTAAAGCAGTTGGCTTAGCAGATCATCCAGCCATTCTGTAGTGCGATTCACTAACACATTTTAACGATATCCGCAGTGTTATCTTTATTTAACCACAATTTTAAAGATTTTGCTAATCCGTAACCCATTTCATAACGAAAATGGATAAGACAAAATTAGCTGTTTGGTTAACATGACGATTATCGCAAACTAAACGATTACAATTTTTGTGTGGTTAAAAGAAACGAGAAAACAAGAATTAGTAGTCTGAATTACAATTTTCAAATTACATTAACACAAACAGAAAGACGGGAATATGTCGTTTGAGTATTTGGCGTATGACTTATCCCGTGGAGAGGAGATAGTGAACTCTCAAACAGTGATGTGAACAGCCCTTTTCATTTGGCTGCAGAGGAGTTCCAAAAACTATTCCGGTTAACTCCAGACTTGACTGAGGACCCAATTTCTCAGTTTGACAGTCATTTCAGAGGTTCCAGAATAACACCGATTTCAACTGAATCTTGTAATCTTCAAGCTAATTTTATTCTAGACTCCGCCTTTATTTTACAAGGTTCTAGCAACACTGCGATTTTTTTGCAACTTGATGTTATCAAAGGCCTGTAGGTGAGCAATAGGGGATATCCATGAGTAGAGTCAGTCTTCCATTAGTCGAAGCAACATAATGTAATAAATGAAATCAACCGTTCCATGTTTTGCGCAAGGATGAGACTTCCTATGACCCAAGTGGAGCGGCAAGTGGCGAACAAATTTTTGATTTGGTTGCTCAGTTAAGTTAGAGATTCGCACTACTGGTACGCTAAAGTCACCGGTCGTCATTGCCAATCTCATCCAAGACCAAGGACCAAGAAACATGCTGTTTGAGAGGCATAGGTCTAAAGGGAGGGAAGTGTTAGGTGAATGGTTTTAAGGAGCCACGTGAAGTGGTGGCTAGTATCGTGCGGAGGTCTTTCACATGCCGTCTTTCGCAAAAACACCAGAAATAAACTTTGATTTCAGGGTTAGGCTGAATCCAAGCTCCAGTGACAATAAATGAGGAACGGGGTTAAGCTCACCGGATACGGTTAGCTCAATGGGGCGGCATCCCTTGGAAAAAATCGAGTAATTCCGGTACGAAGAACCGGCTGTCATGGGAATAATGGTGAACACACTCACCAAGGTAACGTTTTTGGGCAAAAAATAATGTTTAATGTGCATTCGAGATTCCCTTTTTTTTCTATTTAAAAAGTCATGGAATTATTAAAACAAGCTTGTATCACCGCAAGCACGAAACAATTGTTTCTCCAACCTTTGAAAATTTTATAATATTCAAATTGGTATCTAATGTCACTCTCTAAACTGATAATCTAAAAATATTTATCGGAAAGTTACAAAAAATTGAGCGAGCAGGAACGTCCTCAAGAGCCACGACTGTCTGTTAATGTAAGGATCTTGAAACAGGCAGTTAAATCTATTCAGGTGAAAAGCAGAAGGTGTAAGCACTTTCGATTATAATTAGCAGCTCGACCAGCCCTACCCTTGATTTACAAACTTGAGAAACTCAAAGGAAGTAGAACTTCTGGGTGCGATTTATCAAGAACTGTCCGCCATCTTCTTTAATCCTCCTATCAGAAAATGCTATACATTTTGCGATTGGCCCCTAATGTCAGTTCTGTTTTGACATTTGTGTAGTAACACATGCGAAATACACGTTAATAAACAATGTTACGCTACACTGCTCCAGAACGCGGAATATTGCTGACTATTTATTTGACCAATAATCGGTCGGTGACTTTAGCACAACGTGAATTTCGTCGCAGATTTCCTCGCCGTCCAACGCCTACTGGTGAAACACTGCGACGTTTAGCCGCTCACCTCGAAGAGACTGGCACAACACGAGATGCTGCCAGGCGTGGCAGACCCCGGAGTAGCCGTTCTGCAGAGAATATTGCTGCTGTAGCCGAGGATGTCATGGAAGCGCCGTCGACATCGACCAGACGACGTGCCACGCAAATGGTCTTTACAGCGGTACAAGATTTGAAGATGTTTCCGTACAAAGTCCAGACGGTGCATCAGCTATTAGCTGCTGACCGCCAATCGCGTCTAATATACGCTCAAGCCATCCTTAATCACCACCAAGAGGAAGATGATTTTTTATCAAAAATAATCATGAGTGATGAGGCCCATTTCCATCTTAGCGGGTACGTAAATAAGCAAAATTTACGCTTCTGGGGCACTGAAAATCCACGTGTAAAGTACCTGTATGGTGTGCTGTTTTCGCTGGAGGAGTCATCGGACCTTTTTTCTTCGAAGACGTCGCGGGCCAAACGGTTACTGTGAATGGTGAACGCTACAGAGCAATGATCAACGAGTTCTTTTTGCCGCAACTTCATGAATTGGGATTGGAAAACATGTGGTTCCAACAGGACGGTGCAACGGCACACACTGCACGTGCCACAACCGATATGCTGAAGGAGGCATTTCCCGGGCGCGTAATCTCCCGTTTTGGCGATTTGCACTGGCCAGCAAGATCGCCTGATTTGACCGCTCCAGACTTCTTTTTGAAGTCGCGGGGTTATGTCAACAAGCCTCAGACTATTGCAGCTCTTAAAGACAATATCCGTCAAGAATGTGAGGACCTATCGCCGGAAGTTTTGGCCAAAGTGATGGAAAATGCCATAAAAAGGGCTCAAATGGCAATCAACTGTGGCGGCGGACATTTACATGATATCATATTCTCGACTTGATGTAAAAAAAATTAAAAGAGCAAATACAAGTAATCCACAAGAAGAATCAAAGTTTTTCATTTTTTTTTTTAAATTACAGCCAAAAATCGTCGCAAGGTTACTTTTGCGCCACCTTGTATATTGAAGCATGTGCCCTGTTGTTGTTGTTGTTGTTGTAGCAGCATAAACATTCCCTATACATATACGGGGAATGCTGCCAGAGTGATAATCCTTGGCCGGATATAAATCCGGGTCTTTCGCTAACGTAGAATTGACTGCCGTGCGAACGTGCATGTCCCCCATTGTTGTTGTTTTCGTTTTTAGTCCTTAAATTTGCCGAGTAGCTGAGGTCATCTGTAATTTTAAATCAAACCTGCACTAGTCGCGTACCTAACGCGCACCTAACTACCTATAGGTGTACATACACATGTCGTTTTAAAATTGCAAAATAGTAAATAACACGAATTTTAAAAATTCTATTTTTATTGTAAATCTGTGTATTCATATATTTTATACTAAGAAAAAAATAAAAATCTATTATCTTAATAAAAATCAACGAAAACAAGAACTTCATTAATATCAAATTTATGATTTTCTTTGAGGATTAAATTCGAGAGAAGATTAACTTCTACAGATGATGGATGGAATGCGAGTGTCGTTTTGTATTTCAAGTGAACAAAACAATATACAGTAAGCACTAAAAATATCCGTACAAGTGTATTTTTTTGTGGTATTTTTTTTCGCAAAAATTAATGCAGTCAATGGCTAGCGCAATGGCTTTTTCTAAATAATGACGGCCGTGTTAACTACGTACATATGTATGCGGGTATGTAGACATGCCTGGACAGCAATAAAAACCTTAACAAAACAATTTATGCTCTGCTTAGCGTTGCACTTATTTCTTTTCACCTCCAATTACAAACAACAAAGTATTGTAAGCAAGTCAACACCATTGCCGTTAGCAGGAATTTGTTGTATTTTACACAGAACGTTTACTATTTCAGCACTGCAGACTGTTTTCTCAAATTAAAACATACATTTTTCACAAATTTTTCGTACAGCAGCCTGGGTTCATAAATATTTTAATGCCTACACATATGTATATGTGTGTGTGTGTATGCACATTCATGTATGTAGGTGTATTGGTACAGATAGTTTCTATCAGTTGCATGTGCCTGCATTGTATCAAGTTGTACAAGTTTTTTTTTCACAACAGAAATTCACTGGGCGATAAGTTTGAAGCAGCGAGCAGCGCAAGAAAAACATGTGATACCCTTAAGCAGCAACAACAGAAAAGGAAAACTTCAAGAAAGAAAGCAAGCGATATGAAACGCACCCAAAGAATGTTAACGGAAACATAATAAAATGGTGCATACAGTACGAGTATGCAGTAAAATTTTTAGCGATCTCAGCTCACTTTTATGCTTTCAAGAATTTTCTCTTTCATCCTTTCATATGCGACTATATTCAGATGGGTATTTAAATATTTTCATTCACATTTTAAAATGTTTCACCAGTAACAACACTTTTATCCACAATATTTTCATTCATATGTATTTATGTACATATGTATGTATGTATGTATATGTGTGCACTTAAGTTTTCCAACAAAATCCATACTCACCATTGCACGAGTCCAGTTGATAAAAGCCCATTCCTCTTGCACATATGTATGTATTTATGATGTCTGTATGTATTTATGTCGGCACACACTACTGCATATGTACTACATGCATGTTAAATATCACACACACTCCCGATGCGATTTTTGTTTTTTTCGTAAGGACCGCAGCTCTGTCTATAAATCCGTCTAAACGATCTGACTCCGCAAGATCACCGCTCAACACTGAACGAACGTCTCGCAGCAACGCCAGCCACAACTGGGAGCTGGTGATCAACCAATTCAACTGTTGAGATATCTACCCAGCGGTGAGTGTGCACTCATCAGATACTCTTGCTGAAGTCGGCAACTCAGTGGGATTTGCTCACCACGTAAAGGGAATTACAAAAAAAAAAAGCACACACACATAAAACATATACATGACCATGCATATAAGAATTGTATATATGTATGTACATATGCACTTAAGTTTTGGGCATGAGGCAGACACAACTTCAAAGATATACAAGCAAAAGGCGATGAGTTCGCCTCTAGCGAGCTAGGCGGCAAATTGGTAAACATTGCGATACATGAAGGCAGCCAAGAACATAAACAAATCAGCCGTTAAAGTAAATGCACAAAAATGGTATTTATCTGAATACTAACTGAGAATGGCTGACAGGTTTTGAGGGCAAGAGTACACCGACTGGCTTATTGTGTTTGGAGTTGATGTCACCTCCACTCTCTTGGCTTTTGTCGCGCAGGTAGAGTGAAGCATTTCAGTGTTTTGTCGATAAAATTTGACGAAGCAGGGAGTATACACATAGTTAGGAGTTTGGAGATCCGCTCTTCATTGCTAATAAGCGTAATTGGAGTTAAGAGTGTGCAACCAAATCGGATTTGCTCTTTAGCTGTTTTTGCATTAATTATTTAAGTGCAATGTATAAGAAATATGAGCTCAAAGCGAATCCGCTGTTTTTGCTGAAAGGTGTGGCTGCTCATTCAAGTAAGTGGGAAATACATAAAATAAATACTATTAGTAGCCCTTTTTCGATGCTCGCTCGTAAGTGGAGTGATGCTTTGAGCGGTTCTGGATCCTACATCGACTGAGGTGGCTCCTCTGAGATGCCAAAAGCGAATGTTAATTCCATTACACTTTACAATGAGGCGGCGAGTATTTCAAGAAAACATTTTTTTTTATTGCTTTATGCTTCATGTCTACGGGAGTCATCGAACTTGAGATCAAACGCGCGTTGGTATTGATAAAAAAAAAGTTAATATAGAAACAAGCGATAGTTCTACGACAAAACCCGTTACGAAAATAGAAAAGAGTTCTGTTTCCACCAATTTGAAAAAGTGCTTCTCATTTTACTTGCTGAAAAATAAACTTCGTTGACAAACCGATGATACAGGTCAGCCTTTCAAAGATGTATGCGGACCCAACCACTGTTGATATTCCTACAATATGAAAATTTTTGACTCAAAACATGTTACCAAGCATTTTGGACATTGTCATGAATTCTGCTAACAATTGGTCTATTTGAAAAATTTTAAAAATGATATAAGTTGCATGGCTTTATCAAATAGGCAATTAAAGACAATATCAGTTCCCTTAAAAGCCAATTATACATAAAATATAGAGAATATTTGAAAGCTACCTCCTATTCCTCACTAATTCCATCTTTGAGGTTTTGAATCGACTCTGGGCTGTTGGCGTAGACCTTCTCTTTCACGTGGCCACAAAGAAAAAAGTCACAAGGTGTTAATTCACAAGATCTCGGTGGCGAATTGTGATCACCTCTTCGAGAGATAACACTTTTCCCGTAAAAGATGAATGGTTTCGTTGTGGTTTCGCTTGTGTGGCACCGTCTTTTTGAAAATAAACGTTATCCAGATCGATACCATCCAATTCCGGCCATAAAAAATTCTTAAACATCTCTCGATAGCGCAATCCATTCCAAAATAACACCTGTTATTGGAAAACCCTTTACTTATTTTTTACTTTATCTTAACTTAAATCGAGCAAATCGCTGCCGCAATATTTATCTTATTAAAAAATTCTCAATTTGAAAAATTTAATAGATGTTTAACCCATTGGTTGGATTTTTCGATTAAAATGGCCACAATTCATTTTTGTTTTGGAACGTATTTTTGCTACTGTGAAACAAAATTTTACCAATTTATTGAATAACCTGCAAAAGAGGGGCAGCAGAGACAAAAAGCAAATGTATGTATTTTTTTTTTCTTTTTGGGACTTAAATATTACCTGAAAATTTTTTTTTTTAATGTTTTCATGCCATTGAAAGAATCAAATATATTTTGTTTGCAAGTCCTTTCTGTCGCTTTTTCAACGTTTTACATCGTATACACTTTTTGGCACTTTAACCAACGTTGGAAGCATAGTTTTAGGCGCAAAATTTTTTATTCATTAATTTTAATAATGTGGGTTATAAAATAATTACAGAATGCAGTAAAGGAGTTTTTTTTTTAATTTTACAGCTTGCATTCTTATTGAACGACTTCAATTACTACAACAAAAAAATAAAATTAATATACTAATTATGTGATGAGGTTGTGCAACTAAAGCCAATTCAGGTGGTTTATATGTATGTGATGCATGGGTATAATTACTGACCACATAAATAGATAAATTAAAATTTAGATTAGTCTTACCTTGGTTTTGATGTCGACATTGTTTTACAGAATGAAGAATTGTTTTGCTGAATGAAGTTGAACGGTTTGCAGGTGAACAAGTCGTTTAAATTGCTGTTACACGTAAAAAAAATTATATATGAAAATTGCTTGTACAATAACTTTTTCATTTAACTTTATAATGACATATTATTATCTCTATAACCATTCTATATTTTTAACTTTACCGCCAATGCCTGTTTTCGATTTATAGTTTCGGTTAAAAAATTCGTTGAATTGCCTACGAATTTGTGAACTTCCTTAGTGTGTTGCTTTTCACTTGGTTAAACGTTATTTAACGAAATTATACTTTGCTTCTCGCTACTTTAATTTAACTATCATAAAATCTTGCATCGTGCTAAAAGTTTATTGAACAAAACAACGAGTGCTCAAACAACAACAATGAATTACCTCTATAAATGCTCATCACAAAATCTCACGTTTGGTTTAAAAAAGCGTAAGCATTGATTTGTTTGATTATTTATATATGCGAAAACATTTCAACTATATTTTAAAATAGAAAATCGAACTCGCACCTATCAAATAAAAGTGAAAGCGCTGTAAAAAACTCAAATGTGCAAGTGTTCGTGTTAAACGTCACCTTAACCACACTTCGTGTATCCTATTTTTATTTTTTCCGTTATACTGAGACTGCGTTTTAACTTTTACTTCAAATAATTCAATTATTAATATATACCCACTGACTGCAATAAAACAATCCCATTACCACATTTCTAGTAAGCATAAAACCGCACTCACAAATAAATTCGAACTACCGTACAAACTTTCGTATTCGTAGCAACACCGGAAGATGGCGACTCCGGCTAACATACGAGTATATTAAATTTCACCGTTTGATTGCGCGTTATATTTACCACATACTGTTTAATATGAATTTTTAGAGTATAAAAAATCTCCAAATTTGCGTTAACTCAACACTAATTAGAAAATATTTTCATTTGCACTATATGAAAGCACAATTCTTGGATTTTTACTTCTGCACATCCGGCGGAACATTAAACGATTGACGATATGCTCCTGCGTAACCGATGACATTGGCGTGTTGCCACTAGATGTGAAGTAATTAATATTTGAAATATTTTAAATCTTTTGTTTTGTTATATTTTGTTTTATTGTTGTTCAGCGTACAAAGTATTTTTACGAAACTGTAGAGCCACTATTTTAATTTATACATTTACAAATAAAAATACAAATTAAAACATAAAGTAAACTACCAAAATTTATACAAATGAATACCATTTGCTATTTAACCAATATGGCATCTGCATCGCTTTACCTTCCACAGTCCAACGACTCGAACAGCTGTCCGCAGAGTTGCTTTCAAAATGTATAATAATTGTGCGACCACTTTTTGCTGTTGGACGGCGAATTGTTTTTCAGTAATAAAACGCGCGTCAGCCGATTTGGTTAAATTTTTATTATTATAATACTCGTAATTTATGGTCGTTCGCTCTTATGTCTGCATACATATATGTGTGGGTGAATAAATGTTTGGAATTTGAATTGCAAAGCAAAAATCAAAGAAAATGTAAAAAGTAAACAAATTGGGAAAACAGATAAACAAATAATGTGCAAAGCTAAGCAGTTCGGCTGCCATTAAATTAAATTGGGCTTGCGTTTCGCTGTTTGTAATAAATATTAAAATATTCGTGTCTGGAAAATTTGTATCGATAATATTAACTTGTGTTCTAAAAATCTTTGAATATACATAGAAAATTAATTTTGCATAAGTGTGAATTTTTTGGAAATTGCGAAAAGGCAAATTCAAAATTTTGTGAAAATCATCTCAATTGTGTTTTGTGTATAACAGCGGAAAAGCCGCATTGGAGATTGTGTGCTTATTGCGTTATTGGAGGGAAGCTAGTGGGAGGCTTGTCGGTTGCCTTGTTGACGAGAATGTCCTTCAAGAATTTTGCGCAAATGTCAAGTAATATGTTGGGTATAGTGTAGAAACGATTATAACTTGCAAAAATATCGGATAAAAGTAGTTTCAAAGCAAAAAAGAAAGCGCGTTTTGGACGTGGTGGGGGTGCCGGTGGCGGTTCCCACAGGATTACCAGCGATTACTCATCGTGCTCGTGAAATTGGAAAACAATAAAAGTAACAACAAAGTGGACCGATTGTCTTCAACAATCGACCCCTTCCAAGTGCCGAAACACGAACGCACACACATGTTTGTTTGTGTGCGTGTTGTATGTTAAAAAAACCGGCGTGCTATACAAAAATAGAGCTATTTGCAATTTAAAAATAACTTATTAAAAATAAAAGTAAAGGAAAATTCATCACGCTGACTACAGCGTAGGCTGCAAACAAACAAAAAAGGAAGCAAATCGTTCGAGGCCGTGCTGTCATTCGCAACATACACATATTTAGTGCCACAAAGTTTGCCAATCATCTGTGTGCTTCCTTTCAACTTGAATTCCATCGGCCAACAACCGACCGACCAAGCATTTGAGCAGCGTCTTCCAACGCTGTCATTGTGCGTCAATTTTTTTATAACTTGTTTTGGTATAAATTCTTATTGAATTGCATTCCTCTCCGTGCTGCTTCGTTTAGTTGGCCTTCGCTGTTGATTTGTGGCCAAGATGAGCGAACGTAAATTCACACGCGGCCTAAACAACAACAAAGCCGGCATGGCGGCCCATCTTCGCGAATCCGTCTCGCAGGTTGTGCGGCAGAGCACGGCATTGGTAAGTTCCTACAAATGTATGTATGTACTTATAGAATAATTGCATACCGGATTATACGTGCTGTTATCTGCATAGTTACATATATACATATATGTAAGCTTACATTGTTATTGCACTATTTCCTCGTATTTTTTCTGCCGTTATTGCATTTCTTTTGCTTATTATGTTATGGAATTATGTTCGCTGTTGCGATATCCTTTTCCTTTACATCTTTACAAAAGGGTGTGTCTGTGGTCTCTACCCGGCAATGTTGTAACTCTTGTGACTTTTTCTTGTTTCCTTTGCATAATATATAGTTGCTGCGGCAGTTTTGTTGCTTTCCGATACGACTACTGGTTAGCGCGTCCGGCCACTAATTGTGTGAGGTGTGGTGATGGGAATGGTTGTATGTATGTACATATGTAGGTATATTTCTCGTATATTGCCTTGTGCGATAATAACAGCAAAATTATTAAATAGTAAAAACAAAAATGATAATAATATTGCCGATGATTCTTTCGTAATGCATTTAAAATGTTTTTGTTGTCAACAGCGAACGAAGTCAGCCGATAGTGCAATGAACTGGTCGGAATTTAGCAAAACAAATCTATACATGCACATATATAACGTAAACCAAAATATACCGACAGGAAATAAACTAAACTGAAATAATCAAATGTAGTTGAAATTATTGTTATTAATAATCAAGTACACGAGTACATAGGTATGCAGCTATTTAATTGCTCTTTGAAGAAAAATGCTTCACAAGTTGATTACAACATTATTAAACCAAAAACAAAAAAAATAAATAAATAAATAGGAGTTTGTTCGTTGATAGTAAAAAAACCTAGGGAGCAGTAGAAAGTTATTATTTTGTAAACTAGTTGGGGTGAGTAGTTGCTACAGCACCTCTAATAAAATAACAACTATTAAATAGTACCAAAAGTACACTCGATTAGAACATCACTTATCTTTGTATGCAAAAATTGAAAACAATTTACGCAAAAAATAAAAATCGAATTTGTAAATATTTCACCAGCTGTTTGGTTTTCTCTTTTTGTTGTAATTTGCAATCATAATGCGCAGATCCTCACTGAATAGAATTGGGAACAAACCATAAAGGCAACTCAATAAAGGCAATGCCGATAACACACTTTGTGGAACAGACACTAAAGCAAACAAAAACAAAAACCACCCATAAACAGTGAAAATTAGTAAAAATCAATAAACAGCCAAAAATACCAAAATGCCAGCGAATAATGTTGAAAGTGATCGGCATATGACCAAAATAAGCCAAAAAAAAAGACAGTTTACGGACAAAAGGAAAAAAAGAGTCTGCTCTATAAAAAGCGCCCAGCAGCTAAAGCATAGCCCTAAATTATGTCGTAAGGAATTTATGTACCTACAATGAAAAAAACAACAAAAAAAAAAACAAAAAACGTAGAAACGGAACGGAGGCTGTGTTTTCTCCAAATCAGCCTAAGAAGCAAATGCTTACAGAGAAAAATGACGCACAATGCCCAGTAGCCGCCAAAAGAATTATAAAGTTATAAGAAAAAAAAGGAAAAAAAAAAAATGCGCAATAGAAAGCAGTGAGAAAGATGCTGGCGAAGAGCCAACAAAGTACGAAAGAAAAAACACCGTCTTAGCTGTTCTCTGAAGCCAACAAAAGCGAAATTAAAAGCAAGCAAGATGAAAGTTGTATTTACGGGGAGCAAAGGTCGAATTTAGTTCTGCCAAACTTTTTACTTGCATACTTGTGACTATGTAAAGGGAAGTCAAATAATTCTTAGCTTCTGCTTGCGTCCTTCAAGAGAAATCAGAACTATGAAGTAGTTAACACAAATCGTTTGGAATTTAAAATCCAGCTTACTGGGTTTGCTGATAAGATGAATTTTGCGTTTAAATTAGAGGACAAAAATAAATTAACAGACAAAAATAAAATAAACAAATATGCAGAAGAATTGGGTTCCTAAACCAAGTTAAAACCGAAACATTTTCTTCAAAGTACCTTAAATGTTTTTATTTTGACTAAGAGTTTGTCTGGTGTGTGGTGCTGCAAGGGCTCAATTGTGGTCAAACTCGAGCACGCTTCCGGTTCTGGGAGCTACGTGAAATCCAGCTCCTCCCTTTATTATCATCTATAAGGTACAGGTTTTCACGTCCATCTCCAACCAATATGGGACGCCTTCGAAGCGTGTCAATTAACCGGTTTTTTTCAGTAAGTCTTCATTAGTCTTTCGCCACATTTAAGTTTGTCGTCTAATCGGAAATCGATGCAAAATTATGACCGAAAATCCGAGGTCTATTTTTCGAGTATAAAAAATATTTATTTTCAATGCTAATGATAACTTTTTGATGAAATCCCTCTAATTGCTAGCTCCATCTCTCGTTCTTCTGCTCGCGAGAACAATTTTGGTCTACCGACTTTTGGCTTACTTTCTACTGGTTTAGTTGCTTCAAAGTGCCTTATAACGTCATGCAAGTGGAGAGAAAAAGATAAAAGGTTATTGAAATAAAAAGAATTGAATGAATATGAAATAATAAAAACCGTTTCTGCTTCTGATTTTTAATTTCCATGAGTCACCTCATTTTTTTCCATTATCATTATCACTCCCTTTGAAATTCCACAGCAAAAACTCATTATCCACAATAACCTCTATTTTGTGCATTGCCTATCGCTAGCAGCAGTTTTTTAATTCTTCCTCTGTTCACTGCTTTTCGGCTGTTTGTCTGTTCATCTTGGCTGTTATTGCCTGGACGCTGAGATTTCAAGGTCGCTTAAACAGCTTGGCAATTCCAATCATACCTGAGGCAAATTGGATGTTTGAATGGGTCTGTAAACATTCATTCATATGTGTATGGGTGTTTCATTATGCGGTTATAAAATAATTTTCGTTC
Source organism: Anastrepha ludens (assembly GCF_028408465.1). Taxonomy (NCBI): domain Eukaryota; kingdom Metazoa; phylum Arthropoda; class Insecta; order Diptera; family Tephritidae; genus Anastrepha; species Anastrepha ludens. Next base: position 71,116,133 of record NC_071501.1, read on the forward strand.
CACTCCAACATACACTTGTGCTGCGCTGCAGTTCAATAACTTATTTTATGCATACATATGTACATACATATGTAATTTTCAGCGTGTAGCAGTCAGAGAATTTCCATCGTCACAGTTTAATCATAGCAAAGCATTGACTGTGCGAGCGCGCAACTGAGTGAAGGAAAGGAAATGAAATTACGACGTAACCAGTTGCATGATTAGTTTTAATGACTGCGGACATACATAAATACATACATACATACATACATCCATACAGAAGTACATATGATACTTCTAAGAGGCACTCGTCTCATAATAAAAATACTGCTACTATTTTTTTCTAAGTTAGAGAAATTAAATATTTTTAATTTCAATTTTTGAACTGGATGACTCGAGTAAAGGGTGGGTGGTCCATACATTACTTATAGTAAAATAAAATTGATAGACGGTTTCTGGCATATTATTAAAAAGAGTATTAATATAGATTCCTTTTGCTTAAAAAATATAATTACATTCAATGAACTGCCTTGCCAGGCCTAAGGGTTTAAATCGTTTTTGGAGTTCCTGCACAAAATCGCTATTCCAGTGCAACTCAAAACACATTGTCAAATTGAAGCTGCGAAGCATGCCATTTTGCTGAAATCATGTAAATTTGGTAGCCAAATATACCACTATGGTCAATTTAGTAATTCTCTCAGAACGGAGTGCGTTGTATTTTGAATTCTACCCCTTCGGTCATTGGTGATCCACTGATGCTTTCTGATAAGGTTGATTACCTGGGTGTGATTGTGGATGTAAATGTTTCGCGGAAACCTTATACTGAGGAAATGCTTTAAAAAGCTTCAGTTGCTTTGTTGTTGCTGCAGCAGTAACTTTGCCCTGTCAGTGTAGTGTAAATCACCGGTCGTCTTCGTGTAGCTCATCTAACGGTAGGTGCAGGAAACTTGCTGTTTCGACAGGTTGGCTCCACAGGGAGAGGGGTGTTAGATGAGTGGGGTAGATGGGGCATGTGTTAGTTTGTATTTCACCCGGGTTGCTATTGGTATAAGATGAAGTTTATAGCCTAGTTATTTGCTGATTTTCTGAAACGATTATACAATTAATATGTAATGTGAGAGGGAGGCCGCGGCTATCGGATAATGCTACGTTGGGAGTGCGCCCTCATCAGAATAAGTGACACACTGCGGACCATCCCTGCTCTAGCTCATTTAGCTACTTAAAATTTATTTAAGAAATTAAAATTTTTTTTTAACAAAATAAAATAAAAATTACAAATTTTCGTAAAGATTTTGTGATACAAATACATTTTTGAAAAATGAAAGAAATCTTAACCAAAATAAAAAAAAAAAGATTTAATTCGTTTTAAATTTTTTTATAATATTTTCAGTTCTAGTGCTTTTATCGTAATAGGTTTTCAAAAATGACAAACTAAAATTTTGGAAATAAGTTTCCATCCAAAATATTTTTAATAACTATATTCGTCAGTATTAAGTAAAGTTTTTTTTTCCTAAATGTCTCACAACCAATTTTTTTTTAATTTTACGATAATTCTTTTATTTTTGTAGACAATTTTTTATTTAAAAAATTCAAAAATTTAGTTTCCCAAACAAGCAGGAGTTCACAAACTTTTTTCATATTAAATACTTACATACATACAATTTTATTAAATTATTGAACTAATTCTTACCTATACTCCATGCCATAATACATTGAGTCAAATTCTTGGTACTTCTTAAATGTTTCACTAAAAAACTAAAAAAAAAATAAAAATTTTGTAAATAAATGTCTTTGAAAATTTTAAAATTCTTGAATAGGATTTGTATATTTATTCGATTTTTTTTTTAATTTTGCAAGAATTTTTGTTTTGAAAATATATATTTTTTATCATATAAATTTAAACTATTAACTATAAGTTTCGGCACTGAGTAAATTTTGAATTTCTTTCGTGAATGTTTTAAATGAAAAACATTCCAAATTTTTATTATTAACTATGTATGTACCTACTTATATATTAGTCGGTATATTAAGTAAAAGTTTTGGTGTTTCTTATTTGTTTCACATAGAAAATTAAAAAAAAAAATGTTTAAGCTTATTACCAAAATTAGAAAATGCGATTCTCATATTAAAATATAATATTTTTCGATTATTCTTTATTTTTAAGATTTTTTTCGAAATGTTTTTATTTATTTCTGACCTACATGTAGCAGCTGATGATGTACAAGTATCATATTTAAGAATCAACCGACAAAAAAAAAACATTGAAATTAGTTTCTATAGAAATTCAACTTCAAACTTCATTAGTATTCCTTTCATTGAATTTCAATGCCTTTTATGTACTCTGATAACTTTTTCGAACATTGCCATTCGTAATGTGTCTGCTCATACATGTGTATGCATGTATGTATGTATAACTACTTATAGCGGCATTAACTCTAGTAGCCCTTTTAATTAAAGTAATTGATCACTTTTGACCTTTTTTTGGTCTGCCCGTCAGTCGCACAAATATTATTTTATGTACTAATTGAACTCATTGTCATTAGTTCTAAACTTGCATGAAAGTTTTACATAAAAGTCAGAAAGAAACTTAATTTTTTGGTTTTGTACCACAATGGGCATTTAGATGTGCTCAGTGCTTATAGCCCTTTACTTTGTAAATACAAGATACTCAGCAAACATTCTATTTCCTAAACTGGTATTTTATTGATGATGTCATACTAGTTCGAGAGCTACTAAAATTGGACCAGTTCAAAAGTGACCACTTTTAGGTGCATACAAAACTAATATTTACTAATAAAAAATATAAACAAGACTGTTTTAAACGTTAAAGATGCACTTAAATGTTGATGGAGTCAAAAATCTACTTTTTTGTTTGTTATGAACAATAACTGTTGATACACCCATACGTGGTTTTACTAGTTCGTTAAAAGGAGGCTTTCAATTGACACTTCGGACATCACCAGGTTAAAATAATAGCCGCAGCATTGGCAGCTAGAGGTCGAACTACTTCAGCTCCAAAAGAAAATGTAAATAAAACAGTTCAGAACTAATTGGTTTGACTTGACTGCAGAGCTTACATTTGTGCATAAGAATTTTTTCTCCTAGACATTTAAGCTTTAGAAGCTTAATTAGTAGGAAAAGAAGAATAATTTGAAGCGAAAATTTAGCATTAAACGGTTATGTATATGTGTTTGTATTTATAGAGGAGTACAAAATTATTCACATGTCACCCAATTTATTTTGCTACATCTGGAAAAGAAATAAAAGTAATTTGTGATTTTGTTTTGGTTATAATAACATCTGAGAAGATTTAAAAATTTCATTGGACCTTCTACGTGGCACAGTACAAGAGATATTCTGAAGAATCGCTGTTGCTGCTTTTGTTGTTGTGGTGTAACATAAATATTCTCCATCCCATATACGCACGGGGAATGCTGCTGAAATCCGGGTAACGTAAACCGACAGTCATGGGAACGCCCATAGATTCTTATTATACTTCGATTTTGCTCATACTTGGAATGTGTCTTACCTACCTAAAAATAAATATTTTTGTCGGTTATAGAATCGGTAGGTAGCGCTGCGATAGATATTAAGAAAAATCGTACTTATGGTCCGATTTGACTTATGTTTTGGGTATATCTTAACTTAAATGGAAAAACAATTAAATGTTTCTGAATAAACGTGGCTCCGCTAAGAGAAGCTGTGATCGAGATATTTCGAAAAAGCGCTTTAATGGGGCGATTTATTTATTCCTTGTGTCACACCTCTTGCCGATTACCTAAAAATAAATATATTTGAAAGAAGTTCATCTGGAGATCACTAAACAGCGCATTCATATAATATTTATTGAAATCTTATTAATAGCCCGATTTATCAAAGCTCAGTAGCACAAAATTACGCATTCCATTTCGATATCTATGAAAGCGCGCAGGTGAGCACGAGCACAAAAAGGGTAATTAATTTATTTACTTAAAAAAGAGAATTTCGGAGGTATTGTTTTTGAAATTTTGCAAATTTCGGTTCATAAAAATTGTAATTGAGGATATGTGGGAGCAGTAGAAAAACTATAGAAGTCCAAATAATGTAAAAGCTAAATATCTAAAAAATATTACGTTCTGTTGTTGATGGAGGTTTAAAATATTCTACAAAAATATTACCCTAAAATTTCAACAGGTGTTTTTTCAGACGAAAACAGGGCGCGATAAAAAAGTGCATCCAGAGTTTTTTTGTTTTGTTTTTTTTTAAGGAAGAGTCAAAATGACCCACACGGGATATTGCTTTAAAATGCTCCACAAAACTATGCGCCAAAATACACTCTCAAACACAATTTTAATAGTAAATGTAGTTTTATGCCAGTTTTTTTTTTCAAATGATTTACATGAAATTGTGGCAAAATTAGGAGAAATCCAATGCACTGCAGTACACCGTAACAAAAATGGGTATAGTTTAGTGACAATGTGGCATGTGGTTTTTCTTTAATTATAATTGCGATACATTTTTAGCTTCTTTTTGTCCTATTTTGTCGCTTTGTGAAATTAAACTGTTATTACCTTCATAGAAATATTAAACAAAAACATATTTAAAATTGTTTGCTACAAAATATGCGCAAATAGTTGTTTATTGTTTTAACCTTTGTTAATTTAGCTATTTGTATTTATTTTGTAAGAAAACAGCCACTGCAAACAAAGATAATGCAAATAAAGTATAAATGGAATTTTGAATATATGTACATACATATGTCACTTTTCTCTTTTATGCTCGCATAAGTAAATGCTTCATTCAGTAATATTGTTAAAAAATAATGTGAATATACTATATATTTATATAATCCCACGTGTGTCTCATATAAAAACTACCTATCCAAAGCTAACTTCGATAGGGTTGCACTATACCAAATGCTTGTCTTAAAAAATTTCATAAACACTAAAAAGCTATAAATGCAAATCCCTTTTCAGTTTATTATGCAATACGAATTGAACTATTTCGTCTTGTTTTTTGTAAAAAAACTGAAAACATTATTAACAATCATTTGAAAACACTTCCTATCTTCAAAAATTTGCTCTTCTACTTTCCCCTAATTTTTCTTGATGCGGGTTATAATAGACTTTTAAGTACTGTGTAACACTATTTTGGTTACAAATTTTCAGCGGGCAATGCGACATTGTTTTCTAGGGTCAGGTGTTAATAATAAAACCTGCATATACATATGCATGTATATTTTTATACAATAGTCGTATATGTAGATAGACATGTATATATGTATGTATGTATATGCCAAAATGAAAGTAGTTAAAACAACTAAATAGTCAAAAAATTAAACGCACTACCACTATATTCGTAGCCTAAGATAAGCTCCAACATACATATGCACATATGTATGTATATGAAGAAGGTTCATAACTTATATGAATATACTTACTTACTTATATAAATATATTTTTGTAGATACTCAAATATAATATTTACTTAAGTACTTATATATGTATGTATTTGAATGTATATGCATGTGTCTTTATAGTACTTTATGGATGAGCCCATATCATTAGTCCATTCCAATAATGACTGATTATCAGTTACATATACACACCTACATACATATATATTTAATAGATATTTTTGTTTGCCACATTGCGGATGAAAAACAAATACAATGGACAATTTGGGTGATAATGGGCAACTGATTTTATAAGTGAACAGTATGCGAAAGGTGTATTTTTACATGCTATAAACATATGTATGTACATATATATACTCATACATACATACATACATATGTACATGCAATAATGTCAGACCCGAACCGTTTCTCATAGCAAGCATGTGTAGTGGTAGGTAGCAGCTCTAACGTCTCAGAACGGCAGACGGAATTTTATGAGACGCTTTTCTTTGATAGAAGAGCACTCGGAAATTTATCGTTAACCGTCGAACGGTCAACCGAATGATAGTTATACACACATAAACCCACTCTTCTATGCCGTTTTGTTCAATTATTTAAGTTTTGTTCCTATCTTCTCCTAATTTTTGCACTCATTAGAAGAAAAACTCTACAGAATTTAAGTTTAATGATTTGTTAATTTGGTGAAAGGCGGAAAAAATATTTGATTGTATCTAAATTACATACAAGCGTGCCTAAATACCTACGGAACGCTTTTGCTATTTCTTTTTTAACTCAATCATAAATATATAAATATGATGCGCGGGTGCAGCGGATAGAACAAATACATACTATATGTATGTACAACAAAAAGTCGATGACAGAGATGACGTGCATGCAATTGCCGTGAACGTGCCATGTTTGGAGGCAGCGTGTATGACACACTTAACAGACCGATACAACGAACAGTGAATGTTTTATGAAAAATAAATAAATCAATCGAATGTGGAACTTTTTAATATTGTAAAAAAAGCTAAACAAGAAAGTAAACTATTTAATACAAAACAATGAAAAAGATAATGAAAAAAATAAACACAATATAAAACAAAGCTTAGGTAGTGGGAGCCGTTTGTCATAGGTAGTAGGGAGCAGTAAATGTAAGCGTGTGATTTGTTACGTTTCAGTTACATCCGCAAAGCGTTTTGATACTTATAAATTATTGTACAATAAAATAAAAAAATTAAATACAATAAATAAAGAAACAATTAAAAGATTGTAATAATAAAAAATCAATGAAAGGAAAGAAAGAAAAATGAAAGGTAGGACAAAATACAATTAAATAAAAAAAAAAAATGAAAATAAAATTTGAATGAATAACATAGAAAAAACACACAAAACGAAAAATAAATTTGAATGAAAAATAAAAAAAATGAACAAAACAAAAAAAAATTTGAATGAAAAAAAATAAAGTGAGCAAAAAAAAAAAAAAAATTAAAATTAAATGAAATGAAAGGAAATATAAAAAAAAAATAATTAAATTAAAAAATTAATTAAAGAAAAAAAAATAATGGAAAAACATAAAAAGGGGGAAAAGAAATAAAACAAACAAATAAACAAAAGAAAAAAATAAAAAAAGAAAAAGTAAAAAAGGAAAAAAATAGTAATAAAAAACTAAAAGAAACAAAAAAAAAACATAATAGAAAAAAGAAAAGAAATGAAAAAAAGAAAAAAGAAAGGAAAGGAAAAAAGAAAAAAAAAACTAAAAGAGAAAAAGAAAAGAAAAGACTAAAACGAAAAAAGAAAGAAACACATAAGGAAAAAAAAAATAAAAGGGAGAAAATAAATATCCAGAAAAAAGTAAATACAAATGAAAAATATCGAGAAAAGAGCAAATAAAAATAAAAAAATAAAGAGCAAGAAAAAAATAAAAAATTTAAATAAAAATAAAAAACAAATCAAAAATAAATAAAAAAAAGAGTGTGCAAAAAAATAAAAAGGAACTAAAATGAACAAATGGTTGTATGGTGGACAGCACTCGAAAAATGGCGTAGAGTAGCCACAATTGATTGAGTCCAAAGAACAGCCTGCCTCCTGATAACAGGATGGGTAAGTACAACACCTACTAAGGCTCTAAATACGTTGCTTCACTTGTTCCCTATCGATCTGGCCGTGACACGCATGAATGCTATATCGAAATGGAGTAAGTATCTTGGCCATTCGGCCATCCTGAACAGGAACACTGTTATCTCTTCGGACATAGACTATCATGTAAGTCTTCCATCACCACCCTTGCTATTCTCCTGTTCACTCCCAACTATGGAAGAATGGAAGACAAATCTAACCGAAATCGATGGCCCTCTGATTATATATACAGATGGTTCAAAACAAGACGGCAAAGTGGGATTTGGAATCTTTTCCAATTCCCCTCACATCAATCTATCATTTAGATTACCCGACTACTGTAGCGTATTCCAAGCGGAAGTATGCGCTATCTGGTATGCTGCGAAAACTCTCTTAGAAAATAGAATATCACTAGAGGATATCCGCTTTTTCACCGACAGTCAAGCGGCCGTTCGAGCACTCAGCTCCTCTTTTACCCACTCAGATGTGGTTCCATCCTGTCTCTTATCTCTTAACGAGATAAGTGTTCAGAATTCTGTTCGAGGACGAAGATGAGGAAGTATCGAGCAGGCATTTGCTGTGCAGTTGTCCCGGCCTAGCCAGAAGTCGACTCGCTCTTCTAGGCTCTCCAACAATTGACAATCTTTCAGTACTCTCGGACCTGAAAATCGAATCTCTCATTAAATTCTCGAAACGAATTAATATCTTAGACCAAAATCTATAGTAAAAATCTCGGTCAGGTGGGGAAATCATATTATATAATGAGCTCTAGGGCAACACAACGGACCCAACTTGTGGTCTATGTGGCACTCCGATGCGGGGTCACCCTTAAACCAACCAACCAACCCAAAATGAACAAAGTAACAATATTATATACTGAAATGAAATAAAAGGAAAAAATTTAAATGAAATGAGATTAAATGAAAAAAGAATTAAATACCAAATAATACCATAAATAAAGTTCCTGTGACAGTCGGTTCTAAGTTACCAAAACGACCCGGCCATGGACTGTTACTCCTCCAGCATTACCAATATATGTATGGGGAATATTGAAACTGCTACAACAATCATGAAATAAAGGAATACCAAGAAAAAAGTAAACTTAATAAAATGCTAGGAAATAAAAAGTAATAAAATTGTATTAGTTGTAAGTCAGCAAAAAACTGTCGAGAAGATTGAAGTGGTAGAATAGCTATAACTTACATTAGGACTCACTGACAAGTTTTCACAAGTCATTTGTTTCTCATTTATACATTTTTTTTATGAAAATATATGTAGCTCATTCTCCTAAAAGAAAAACCTATATATAAATACATGTCTCAAAATTTGGGTAGTTATGTACTTACATATTAAGTTAAAATAATTACATCGAACAGAAGATCAATTTTATTAATTATTCTTCTTCAGCTCTTCGCGTTGAGATACAGTAGCCATTCCCACCTCGGGCTTTAAATTTTCATTTCAGTACAAACAAGTTTTTCAACTTCAAAGATGCGCTGACTTCATAACGAAAATATTTATGTATTTGTTTCATGCTATTAACTATGAGGCTATAAAACATGAATAATCATATTCGCAAAAAGCTCAAAGGCTACAGAGTGGTTCACGATGGCCTGAGAGTATTCCAAACTGGCGGATTTTACATTCATACTTATTTATGTTACATACTTATGCATGCCGAGTATGTATGCTTATTGCATTGACAGCTCATCCCCGGCATAGCCGTTTTTGTTGCTCTTGCTGATGTGTAGTAGTATTGTAAGTGACTGTTTGGCTATTTGACACACACTTCACACACCTTTGTGGCACCGGTTTTTTCAACGCGGTCCACTCGTTCAGCTCCAACGATTCAACTTCATTGGCATATGTTGATTCGCCAATTTTGCTTTTGTTTTATGTGACTGACTACATTTTTGTGTGACTGAGCTTGTTTTTTAATTTTTCCATTCTAAATAAAATAAAAAAATTAATTTAGATATTCTTGTTTTTGATTTGGTGTTATTGCTCTTATTTTAGTTACACGTTTTTTTGTATTGCTTTTTTAATTCTGGTAATTATTATTTTATTTTTGTTTTTATATTCCGCATTCTATATTCTTTATACTTACTTTTTCACCTAAATGAAATAAAAAAATTAATTAAGATATTCTTGTTTTTGATTTGGTTTTATTGCTCTAGTTTAGTTATACGGTTTTTGGTTTTGCTTTTTTAATGCTGGCCATTATTATTATTTTATGTTTGCTTTTACATTCCGCATTCTATGTTTTTTATACTTACTTTTTCACCTACGATCTCGATTTGAATTTCGTTTTATTTTTTATTTATTTTCATTCGGATATTCTTTATTTTTTACCCTTTTTAATGGTGACGTGTTCGCCCAGCTGCGTCACTTCGTCACGGATCATGTGCTTCCATCACCTTTCTGGCTTACCTGCCGACAATTTCACTCTCTACATATCCGTACATGCACACGCACATAGAATCATACGTCATTTGTGTGTGTTACATGTGTTTATGCATATAATTTTTTTCTATTTGCCTATACGAAAAAGCCTATCCATTCGGTTACCTCAGTCACTTGATTTCAGTATCATTCTTCTCGGACTCTCCGTATTCCAATGGTATTTAATTTCCCCTACAAGCTCTTTTCACCTCAATTCATGCCGAATCGATGTTTTTGTATTTGTTGTTGGCTCATTTGATATGACACTGCGGAAACAAACGATTTATTTTGTACTCATGTGTAGGTATACGTAGACATTTGCACACATCTGTTTGTCTTGCCGGGCAAGCGGGTAATTGAGAATTGTGCTTTGCAAAGGGGCAAGGAACATAGGGATTAAGCTTCAACCGGTTAGTGCACCACAATTGGCTTATTTTTACTGTTCCGCTATTAATTGTTTTTGCTGTTTCAATGCTTAAGTTTAGCTAACGAACGTGCATATGTATTAATGAAGTTTTTTATGCACTATTTAATATATTAATAGTCTTAATAGCTTATGCAAAACATTTAGTAAGATTTTTGTGCACATACATACATACATGTGTTTGTTTATATGGACTAGTGCTGCTAGTATCGAAAGTAAAAAAAGTTAGTTAGTGTTAGTCACTATTGAAGTCTTCTGGCCATATCGATTGTTTTTATTTGCATTTGATTTGGTTTTAATTTGGTGTATTTTATTATTATTGGATATCTTTAAATTTGTGACTTACGACATTCATTCCACACTGTCCAATTTTCTTTCTTTTTTTGTCAAATTTTGACCAGGCGAATGTGTGGCAGTTCTTTACCGTCTAATAAGTGAGGGTGTGCTTTTTCACACCGCCTGATGTTTTATTTTATTTGTGTACATAAGTTTATCCAAACAGTTGTACGAAAACTTTAATTGTAAATGAAAACTGGAAGTAAATCGTTCTATTTTGTTATATTCAATATCAATTAATCATCCAATTTTGTTTTTGAATCATCTTTATTCTAAATATAAAAAAAAATTTGAGTGATAAAAAAAAAATAATTGCCGCGTACACTTCTGTTAGGTGTTTGACCGAGCTCCTCCTGCTATTTGTTGTGGTGTGCATCTTGATGTTGTGGCACAAAATTAATCGCCCTATCGGAAGACTTATAAATATTACATACTAGTATGGAACCCCCGAAAATCGGGTGGGCTTTTTTCCCACGGAAAGTAAACAGCATATGTGACACTTTTATATATTATATTAAAAGTTATGTTAATTTGAAATGTGTATATTTTTATTCATATGTAATATGTAAGAACTTATGCATATAACATTTTTAAAATTTTTTTCAGTTAAATCAGTAATTTTTTTTTTAAACTACTTCATTATAAACTACATTCAACGTCAAGTTTTCGTTATTGCCCATTTGAACTCGTATATTTTCCCAGGATCTAACCCGGCTTAAGGGGTAACACCACTGTACACGCGTAAAATAAACACGATTTTTAAAGAATTTTTTTGTATAGAAGGAAAGGGAAAACAATCACTCTGATTTGGGAAGTTATTACTTATATATATTACTAAAATACAAAACTACAAAATTTGATCGAAAAATTTTACAAAATGGCGGCATTGGAGACATTTTTGTAATGTGGTTTCTCTTGAAGGAGCTCCGCGGCATGCAGCACAGAGGGTGCAAATTTTAATCTGAAACAAAGAAACATTTTTTTTCTTAATCTAGATAAGAATAGCTAGAGAAACACGTAGGGGATTTAAAAAATATTTATTTTTGTGGAATTAGCAAGCATTTGAAGGAAAAAACTCTATTTTGGACTAAAAAAACGACACTTAAATAATTATAACAATCGTTTAAATTAATCTATCGAAAATCCCCTACGCTCTTCTCTTAAGAAGGTTATTATACAGACGTAGTGAAAAACCTGATTAAAAATATTTAAGATTGTTTGAGTTATGCTGCGTGCCAATTTCAGAAAACGTGTTTTGAGAAAAACGCGTTTAAAGTTTGGAAATTTGGAGAAGTCGTTAGGTAGCAGTCACTAACGCTTGGTAAAAAGCTTAAAATATTTATAAAATAAACTTCGGTAATGTATAAAACTTTTTGTTCTGTATTTTAAAAGGTTCAAAGAATTTTTTAGATTATAAAAAAAACATCAATTTTTTGAAATTTCTACAGTGGTGTTACCCCTTAACGCAACATAAAGTTGGCCGTGGGCAAAGCAATCCTCCTTTAAATGAAGCCCCACCCTTGATAATGTTTGCCCCTGGGCCTTATTTATTGTTATGGCGAAGGCTATTATAATGGGAAATTGGCGGCGCTTCAACGTAAAAGGAAGTGTGGTTTCGCTCGGCTGCAAATTTATACGAGGCAATAGAAATCGCCTTCCCTGAGCCTCTCCGCATAACACTTCCACGTGCAAACAATTCGGATGCATTTGTTTTATGATAAGTCGTGTGCCATTCACCAACACAATTATACAATTGTTTTTTGCCATTCGTAAAATTTCTTGGATTTGCAAAAGTAAAAATTTTTTTTTTTCACAGATCTTTACGTTTTAAAAAATTTTAAGAAGAATGGTAAACAAAATTTTCAAAGTTCATATTCATATAGGATTTGATAATGGCTGCATACATAAAAATATACATGTACACACATAGAATACAATACAAAGAAAAAAAAACACCTAAAAATGTATATCTGTGTCAAAAAGTTCGTTGATTTGATGGGTAATAGTGTTCTTTTAAATGGCGTTGGGCATCGTCTATTACTATAAAATGTGTCTGAGAATAGCCCAAATACAGTTTATCTTTGAAATAGTATCAAATAAATAACTAATTTGTCTCTCTCTCCTCATTTTTTAAAACTATTTAAAATTTTGAGTTTTGCAAAAAGGATCAAACGCACACAAAATTTTTAAATACATATATACGTTTATATATTGTAGTTCATTTTTACCATATATGAACGAAAACAAAAGTGGATGCTTCTACCAATCATATCCAATACGTGACGTTTCAAACATTTATCACTTACTTACCTGCTCTATTCCTCCACTTAAAGTAGGAACTCTTCTACGAACTCTTTTTGGTCGTCCTCTAGGCATATTTTAAAATTAAATATGGATGTACTTTTTTCTTAAAATAAATTCTATTTTGCGTCTGTCCAAAACTCTTTCTAATTTACACTGTTACCGTTGTTTTAAGTGAATTGACAAATTTCAAGTCAATTGTCAATTCATACCAATTATTGCCATCACAACAAAATTTTGAAAAAAATTCGCAGCACCCGTGGGGGCTATGTTCATGAATACATATTTATTAGTAAAGAGAACAAAACAAAACAATTATTGAGAATCCAAAGAAACTTGACACGCAAATATTTCATGAGCAAATTAACCAATTTTAATTATTACAATATAATATTCCGGAAATATGCTCATCAAAACCTTTCTTTTGATATATATTTCATATCTGTACATATTGTAGTTTAGTCAGAATAAGCGCCATGTTTTAAAATAATACTATAGATAGTGTCGTAAGTTAATCATACCTGTAGTTGACACTTGTGAACTGGACACCTGCGGAATAAAAACAGATAAGGACAAAATACAACCCAGGACAAGACAACTGCAACTACTGGATCGGAGAGTATATGGACAGACGCTAAATTACATTCATCGGGAGACTGTCATCACTTTTTTAAACTCCTGACCACCGAATGCCATTATCGGAGGCCAATTACCACCTATTGGCCCAATTACGATCTGGATATTGTAGCAGGTTAAATTCTTACTTATTCAGAATCAGTAAATGTCCGGCATGTGAAGGTGCCCCGCACGATAGTAACCACTCCTCTCCCTTTGGACCCAACCTGTCGCAACAGCACGTTTCCTGGACCTAAAGTTAGATGAGTTAGACGATGACGATCAGTGACTACAGGCCACTGCCAAGACCTAGTGCACTGCTACAACAACAAAAACAATAAACATACAAGCAATGGTGTGCGTCACGAAAAATTACAATTTTTTAATTAGTAAAAAATTTATTTAAAAACAAAATTAGATGATTCATTTTGCGCCACGTGGTATTAAATATATAATTTGTAGAAGTGTTGAATTTTTCTTGTTCCACTCTCATATGAAACACACAACACAGTGCATATGACAATATTTTCGTAAGATCCATATTTTTAGAATAAAAGAAAACACTACAAGCATTCCTGCTGTCCCAACGCAATCAGAGCTTATCTAATACGGTATATTTTATATTGAAATAAATTGAAATGCGAAACATGTTCGGTAAACCTTTTTTTCCGCTCTAAAAAACCTATTTTAATACCAATAGTTGGAAAAATAAAAAAAAACTGAATTATAACTGTATATTTTTAGACAACTTTATTATATATACTATAGAGTGCCACGTGTGGCCCGTGGTTATGCTCCAGCCTTCGTTTTATGAATTGTCCTTTCACGTCGATTCTAACGAAACACATTTCCTGCTTCAAAATTTTCGCTCTCGACATAATCCACATGAACAATCTCTGAATTTGGATGATCAATTTAAATTTTATTCAACAGCAGCACATTTTTCATACTCATCTCTTTTTTAAGAATTCTTCCGTCAAGTGATGAATGTAGGTAAGTATTTATATGCAAAATATTTTGGGTGTTCCATTAAGAGCGCCAATTTTGAATTTCGGCTAATGTTTTTTGGCAATCATATAGCTCTTTGACGGTTGTCATGTCTTTTGTAAACATTGAGGCTTATTCATGCAGAATTAAAGGGAGACATAACGAATAAAATTTGTGAAAGTCCATAACCAAAATAGTGGAGCTTTTGCGATTACAAGCAAATGCCAAAAGATGAATGAAAAACTCGTCAAAAAGAACCAACTTGACTGGTGGGCCAAATATGGGATACTGTGCTATGTACCATATATAACAGACATTTTTTTTAAAGTCATCGGTTGGGTTTTCCTGTATACTGCCGTGAAAGCCTGCTGCTGTGCTACACGTAAAAGGGCTTACCTGTGACTTTCGCGAACGGCAGAAGGTTTGATATGAGGAGCTTTTTCCCAGCAGAAATGCATTCTTGGGTCTGCTATTGCCTACCGAGAAGCGACCGTATTAGTAAAGTTTTTTTTTTTGATTATTTAGATACTTTATGTCTTCATGCTCACTCGACGACGGCGATCCTTTACATTCGTTATTGCAAAGAAAAATCAACTTTCCAAACAAAAATTAAATTTGTTTAAAATTCAAAAATAGGCGATCTGAATGGAACATCCTATACATAACTTTTTATTATCAGTAATCTTTTATGTCACCGCAATCTATTGCTATGAATTTAAAATGGAAAATGAAGTCATAAAGCGGTTGAATAATAAATCTCTGAATTAATATTAAGTTCAAATTAATTGGCTTTTATTGCATGTTACGGACTTCCATAGAAGCAAACACAGTTATATGCAAATATAATATAATTTATATACATACATATTTATGTATGTGCAATTTATCAAAAACATGCGATACAATTTAAATACGAGGGCCATTCAGTAAGTACGCGTATTTGAAAGCAGGTGACATTCCTTAGTAAAACGGTTATTCCTTTGCAAAGTGGCATCTACTTATACTTATGTTCTGCGAGTTTACATCACAACCCACTTTAGCCCCAGATTACTGGATTCTTCACGCTGGACTACTTCTCTTAGCTCCCTCGAAGGGGGTGCCTGTAAAGAACCGTAAGGTAGGTAGGCCAAAACTGCGATAGCATCGACAATAATCCAGTACTTGATTTTTGCAGCAACGATATATCTAGAGCATAGCTCTTTTAATATCGTCTGTTCGATCACCCTTGGTATGATAATACATGTTCGTCGTCTCATATTCCCTCCGCAATGTAGTGTTCGTGCCCATAATATAGCATCTAGACCACAGATACACTTGTGGCATGCCCATGGTTCTTGTATTAGTATTATGTGTGGGCGTGTTTGCAGTCTTGCATGTCTATTAGGTGAGGGCGGCACCCGTACTTCGACCTCAGGACCTTGAGTGACCCAAGATCGATACTCAGTGTTGGGTGGCTACCTACTTCCGAAGTGGTAGCGGATTTCTGCTTAGTGCACGAGTAGGGTTAGGTTAGGTTTTTGTGGCAGTCGGCTTAGAGTAGTCAAATTCGCTTAGCCATGTAGGTCCGTTGTGATACCAAAGAGTCGTGTCAAGATCTTTGATTTGTGTGAGGAGTTCTACTGGAAAGTCCCGTGAGTCTCTGAAGAGGAGTTCTACAGGAAAGTCTCAGAATCCTGTTTTCACAGGCTGGAAATATTACTTTTTCCTGTCATTTCCGGTGAAAAAGCATTGGAACAGTGAACTTTTACAATGCTGTTCACCACGCTTTTACCCTCAAAAATCGATGCGTCTTTTGACTCACCGATGGCTCTTGTTACCCTTTGGACAATAGACCGTCTTGTTTGTCCGTATGTATCTCGACCGACATTGCCTTGGTCGCCACTCTCGCGAATGATGCGCCAAACGTTGACGGAAGAGTGCCATTTAACATTTGAGGCACCTTAGCCTTTTCCTTTTCAGTTTAAAGAGGTATCAGCCTCTGATTTGGTCGAAGATGCAGGCATTTCCGACTTCAGTTTCGCGACTTTCCTCTTCTTTGCCTTTCCCCTCTTCCCGGTTGTTGGCACAGACCCCGTTTCGGCTCCGGAAGATTGACACATTACAGAGGAATCATTTATTTTATCGCGCTTTTCCCGTGCCATTACAGGTGTGGAAGTTGACGGAGCTTAAGTACTGCATTCTCCGCTTGATCTGCCTTTCGGATAGACCAGCACCTACATTCGAATTCCCAGTAACTTCAACCTTTTTACCGATACTCTCCTGATACGCAACAGGTTTACCAGACTTACTCGGTATCAGAAATCCATCTGAGTCTGTTGAGAGATTTTCCGTTATCTCCATATCCTCCACAGCCTGTTCAATTGCTTTGGATGGTTTCGATATCGTTATATGGCTGTCACTTATTCGGCTCTCCATTGACATAGTCAATGTGCAGTTTTTCACTGCTAGTAGTGTGCTTCCTCCGGAACCCTGGGTGTCAGTTACGGTCATAAGGGGATGTGTGGTTCGGGCTTCCACACTCGATGTCCGGGCCGCCGATTGCCCGATGGGAGGGTTTCTCCACATTTGAACAAGAAAAATAATGAAAATCCATGGGTAGGAAATAACAGGGTGACATTGGTACTGTAATCTCCGCATGGTGATTGAGTGGCCACCAATTTCATGCCACATAGGAAAAACTTACTTCAATGATAAAATTGGTAGGTGCAAAATACCCGTAATATTTGAACCAAGATGCAGTATTTTGAAATTAAATGGTATATACAATAATAAACATTTTATTGGAAGGTATCTCATTGAAACCCTCTTTAATATTGAATGTCGTGCAAAAGCAGTAGGCCTTAGAATAAATGAAGGCAAAACTAAATATCTGAAGATTTCCCTCAGCGAAGAAAGACGAAGTCCTGAAAACATTAAAATCGGGACATTTACCTTTGAAGGTGCTGAACACTTCAAGTATTTGGGAGTGTTAATAAAAAATAACAACAGTAGTTACGACAGAATAATGCCAGCAAACAAAGCCTGTTACGCCCACACAAAATTGCTGAAGCCCAAACTGCTAACGCGTGAATGCAAACTCCGCCTCTACCAGTCAATAAAACTGCTGGTGCTGTCCTACGGCTGCGAGTATTGGACTTTGACAAGCAAAGATGAAAGGAGCTTAAGAGTTTTCGAATGAACAGTGCTCCGAAGGGTGTTTGGCCCCATACGCTGCAACGATAGAACGTACCGAATACGCTACAACGATCAGTTGCTAAACGTGAAACACATTAAATCCCAAAGGCTTTACTGGTTAGGACACACTGTGCGCATGGAAGACAGCCGCACCCAAAAATATTTTTTAACAACGAATAGTCTAACGACCCGAGCCCGAGGACGTCCAAGGTTAACCTGGCTTCATCAAGTCATAGCCGAACTGAAAAAGCTACGAGTTAGGAGCTGGAGATCTATTGCTAAGAACCGTGCAGGTTGGAAGAGGATTGTGGATGAAGCTAAGGCACACCCTGAGCTGTAATCGCTACTTGATGATGATGAGGATTGGAAGATGCCCAATATTACCACAATTTGTTGCAAATTTCCAAAAACAACTTTGACACATTGACATATTAAATGTGTTGAGTGAAAAAAATGATGAGTCTTAGAAAAAGATACTTTTTTACATAACTGGAGCTTTAAACAGAAAATTAATTGTAAATGAATTTACGTGATACGCTAAAATATTTGCATATTCCGGCAGACGACCTTTAAGGCCAGTGCCGCATATTTTTTATTTATTTGTTTAAAGATCCTATTTTTAGTCTATAAGCAGATATTGTAAACAGTAAATATAAATAAAGAACTATTCTATTTTATTTTTAAATAAAAAAAAATTTGAAGTGCAACACATTGCGAATATTGTAAAAAAAAAAGAGTATTTGTATCAGGTCAGTCCATAAGTTCGCGCGCTTTTTAAAGGTGGTTTTAAAATTAATAAAAAAGATGTTTAAAGTATTTATTAACTAATAATATATTGTATTTTCCTTCATTACTTACAATGTCTTCCCAACGTTTAGGCAAATTTTTAATTCCCTGCTCAAAAATTTGTTTGTCCTTGGAGCCAAAATACGCTTCGATATCCCTTTTTATAGCTTCTTTTGAGGAGTAGTTCTTGTTACTCATATGGGATTGGAGTCCACGGGAAAGGTGATAATCACAAGGTGCAATATCCGGAGAGTATGGTGGATGCGGCATTAGCTCCGCTCCGAGCTCGTTCAGGTTGCCTAATGTTTGCCTTGCGGTATGAGGTTTTGCGTTGTCGTGGTGAAACAAAACTTTGCGTCTATTCACTAAAGACGGTCGATTTTTGTTAAATCCCTCATTCAGGTTTGTTAGCTGATGGGAGTAATAATCAGCAGTTATCGGCTGGTTTGGTTCCAGAAGTTCATAATAAACAATACCGGCCATATCCCACCAAATAGACAGGGGGATCTTCTTGGGGTGAAAGCCAAGTCTAGAGGTCGGTTCTGGTGTTTCATCTTTATCTAACCATTGGCGTTTGCGAACAGGATTAATGTAAACGACCCATTTTTCATCACCAGTAACGATACGGTTCAAAAAACTTTCATTTTCAAGCCGTTTCAGCAGCTGAGAACACACATTCACTCTCTGCTGAAGGTTGGCGACGGAAAGTCTATGCGGAACCCATTTTCCCAGCTTTGAAACCTTTCCGAACTGAACTAGGTGCCTTTGAACTGTTTCATGCGATGAATTTAACCTCTGAGCTATCATATCGACTGTCAAATTTGGCTCAGCTTCCAGGAGTGCGAGCAAGGCGTCGGAGTTAAAGACTTCTGGACGACCAGTGCGCGGCGCATCCTCCACGTCGCAGTTACCAATTCGGAATTTTGAAAACCACTTTTGCGCAGTCCTTACACTAACGGTATCCTCTCCGTGAACAGTGTTTATTTCTGCAGCAGCAGTTGTTGCATTTTTACCACTTTTATAAAAAATATATAAAATATGCCTCTTATACACGTTCGAAGATTCCATTTTATTTGTTAACAACACGTGCTTCTATCCGCGATTAAAATCACTTGTTGAATGCACAATATATCAAAGAAAATATAAATAGTTCCGTTATATTCCGCGAATAATTTTTTGTATGCAAAAATCGTACAAAAGTGAAATTATGGGTAAAATACGCACGAACTTACGGACCGGCCTGATATTTACGTATATTGTAAAGTGACTTATTTATTAAAAATTTATTACTAACCAAACGAGATAATAAATTACTAAATTACACGCATATTTATTACTAACGTGAATACTTATTAACCGAACCTCGTAAGTAGTAGTCACAAATAAAATTGCCAGCTAAATTGTTTTGTATTTATGTAGGTCAGCGTAACAAATCAAAATAAGAATAATATTTTGCACTGATTAACGATCTCAATTGCTGCGCAGCTTTGGGGCATATTAAATTAGTGCCCGTGTAAGTATCATCAAATGAATTCAAAGTAATTGCTGACAATTGCCGACAGCGCTTCAAAACTTCCTTCGCTACAAAAATATACGCTGTTTCGAATTTCTTTCAGGTGCTAATCACAGTTATTTAACATTTTCGAAGTTGGCACCTTTTTCCAAGCGCAATGTGCGCGCCATGCAATTTGTATAGCCCGAAGTAATAAAAAAAATCAAAAAAAAAAAAAATTAAGTAAAACTTGCTACTGCGGCTGTGCGCATTTAATAAAATTTCAGATTTTATTACCCTAAGCTAAGCTTATCGCTATTTAATTATAAAACCTCTAACCATTCTGTAATGAATCGCAACTTCATTGTTTTGTTTGTTTCTCATTTTTTCTCTCTCTTTTTTACACATTTTTGCAATCAACGCCAATTTAGATGCAATATCCTGTACTGAGCAGCCGTAATATGGTATGATTATATAAACATTTTTTTGTTGTTGTTGTATTATTGGTGTTTTATGTACAATTATTGTTGTGCACTTTTGTACTTTTATCTGTGCGGTTGTTAAAAAATAATTAAAGAAATGCATATTCAAGAAATTATAGTTCCATTGGCGCTTAGCTGTTGCCTTGGGTTGTCTTTGCAGATTTTCCGAAAATCTTATCTGACGTGCCACATTCTCACACTCCAATTTTTATTGTTCGAACGAGCTAATTTGTTGTTTGAATTGTTTGTGTGACCAATTCGTGAAATAGACCACTTCGGCGCACAATACACTGCAATTATTTTTAAATGTTGGTTATTAATTATTTCAGTAGCTGCAAATATAAGGTTGTCAAAAAAGTCTTGCGGTATTTTTTATTGAATTTTCAATTGTTCATAAAATTGGTTATAATAATGTGATTTAAGTCAAATATGCGCCGTTTTGTTCGATGACGAGTTCCGAACGTGATGCCAACTTCATAATGCCCCTCTTATAGAAGCTCGCTTGCCTATTGTCAAAAAACTCGGAGAGCCAATTTTCACAGGACTCTCTTGAGTACAACTTCCGACTACCAAGCTCGTTCGCCATGGACAGAAATAGGTGGTAATCACTTGGTGCGAGATCCGGACTATACGGTGGATGCAAAAGAACCTCCCATCCGAGCTCCCGGAGCTTTTGGCGCGTCACCAAAGATGTGTGTGGCCTGGCGTTGTCCTGATGGAAGACAATTCAGCCTCTGTTGATCAAAGATGGCCTCTTCTGCTTGAGTGCTGCATTCAAGCGGTCCAGTCGTTGGCAGTACAGGTCCGAATTGAGCGTTTGGCCATAGGGGAGCAGCTTATAGTGGATGATTCCCTGCCAATCCCACCAAACACACAGAAGAACCTTCCTGGCCGTCAATCCAGGCTTGCGACGCTATAACTCACGAACGACTAAAAGCAAACAACAATTAATCAAACACGTGTTAGCACGTGAAAAGAGCTTTCCAAAAAGCTCTAGCGTGAACCGATGCGACGAATACAACTAGAAATACGCGCTTGCAAAGACAAGCTTGCGGAAATACCGCAAGACTTTTTTGACAACCTTATATTTTATTCTTTTATTCGTAACTGTAAATATATGCACTGTTATTGCAAGTTTTATACCTGTTATTCCTCTGGAATGCATTAATTATTGAAAAAATGTATAGATAATTAAAGCATTTAAAAAAAATGTCATCCTTTTGGTTTGTATTGTATTATTACTTATGTATTATTATATTTACCTTATTGTATCCTAAAATTAACATCGAAATAAAAAAATTAAATAGAAAAATTATGTGCCCTAAAGTATATGGCATCGAAATCGCCTGTGCTTCATAGCAATTCTTTCGAGTGTTAATATTCGTTTATTAAACTTTTAAGCAGCATACTTTCCGGCGGTCGCATTACCGACTCTCACTTTGCTCGTATGAGCTTTATGACTTCACACCTTCCTCTCTACATTGTTTCTAACTTTATGCCCTTGTTTTGGTTTACCCATTTCCCTTTCAATTGATTAAACCTTTTTGTAGATCATATGCATCCTTATATTGGTGTGTGAATAAGCGCCCTGTAGGAATATCGACCATTACCGAAGTAGTGTGCGTCTTTATATAAATTTGAAACAAGGCCTAGTCTAGACTTAGTCGGTGAAATTACCATATATAACACATACCTTCAACCGGGCTCAGAAATCTTGTACACAGATGAATTTAGGTTAGTTGAGTCGAAATGTACAAGATAGATACCAATGATCGGTTGTCCCAGAGTATTTCAAGCGAAGATACGTGATATACCTTCGAGAAGGTACTACTATGAAGCGCATCTGTATTTTGTCCGACAATCAGCAAGCCTTATGTGCAATGCAGTCTCACATAATAACATCTAAACTCGTTAAGGAATGCTGCACTATCCTCAATACCCTGAGAGCATGGAACACCGTCTTGCTAGATTTGGTTCCAAGACATGAAGTTCATATCGGCAAGAAGACCCGGTCAACGACTGGGAATAATGAATTCATACAACACTGGATAGAAAGTCCAGTACATCTTTCTTCCTAGAAAAGCGTCAAGTAGGTTCTTAAACTTAGATAAGGAGGACTTACGAACTCTCACTGGTTAGTATACGAGACATTGCAGTCTTCGTTATCATTACTAGAAACTAGGACGAGTAGAAACAAGCGTCTGCCATTTCTGTGACCTGAGCAATAAAACGCCAGAGCACAACCTCTGCGAATGGGCAGCTTTGGCAAGACGAAGACTCACTCACTTAAATAGTATGGCTTTAAATGTGTTGGTGATTTGAAACAAAAAGTCATCCTCTTATTTGTGGCGTGCGTCTTGATGTTGCTCCACTAAGGGAGGGACCTACAGTTTTAAGCCGCCTCCGAACGACAGATGATTTTTATGAGCACGCCTTTTATGGCAGAAATACACTCGAAGGTTTGCCATTGCTTGCTGAGGGGTGATCACTATTAGAAAAAAACAATTCTATCATTTGGTTATTATTGTCTTACAAGCTCCGTATTCACCTTGATGACACCATGTGACTTTTTCTTGTTCCCACGACTCAAGTTACAATTTCGCACCAAGCGTGTAAGAGTTTTTTTTAACCGTCGGAAATTACTTTAAATGGAATAAAAATATATAAGTAAATATAAACTCAATCAAATGAAACTTGTTGTACGAATTCCGGGTACTCTTTGCACAGAAGTTGTAATTAATTGTACATTTTCCAATTTTTACTCTAAAGGTTTAGTAAATTTTATTTAATTTAAAATTACACAGTTATGTCTAGTGAATTTGAAAACTCATTTTAGCTCTACATTTTGACTCAAATAACAGCCTATTTCTTCAAGGGAGCAAGGGCTCTAGCCAAATCACGATATTACGGTTGTAATGTTCCTTAGGTGCGGCGTTTTCTTCTTATTTTTCAGTTCTGAAACTGTCAGACTCTGAGTACATAGATTATATCACCCGAACAAGAATGATCAGAGAGGAATAATTTTTGTGTGACGTCACACTGGTTGAGAAATCTTTTAATGCGGAGAAGAGTGCAAGAAAAAGAGGAAATTACACAAATAATGCACAAAGAATTGGGCAAGTATGCCATCCCACACCCAGCTGATTTTGTCAAATTCACTGAGAGCTGAATAGCGCGGCGAGATGAGCACCACCTTTGTATTCTGTACATCGTGACTCTCGACATGTTAAACCAGTCTTGTGTTACACAAGTTTTTCCTACAGGGAATATTTCGTGCTCAGTTGTACTCGTATTGCCTCCAATGTGTGTCCAATGTGAGCCCAATTTGGCCTTCTGATTTTTTCATACTGAGAGCATAAGGATAACGAACTTTTTGCTGCCTATTTTTTCACACACTCACATATAAATAATTTTTATAATTCTTTTTTGTTTTTGAATGTCGCTTTCAAAGTTATCGTTTTCATGATTGTGTGCTTGACCTGATTGCGCTTTTCATTTTCCGCTTGATTGCAAATGTCCCTCTTTAGTTTGATAAAATATTCTTTTCTCAGGCACTTGAATAAAATACATTTGCAATGCAAAAAAGTTGTTATTAAAAGAAAAATTAAATACAAAGTTTTCAAAACCACAGCAGAGAAAGGTAAACCCATTGGATTAGAAATTTTACATATAAAAAAGATAAAAAATGGAAAAATAACACTTTTCAGAATTTTGAACGGAAATACTTTGTGACCCTAGAGATGATTCAGAATATTGAGAAGCTTCATATTTTAATTCTTAAGTTTTTTTCGTTCTAGTACAGGTAGGGAGGAAGTTCTACTAAGATCATTGATAGTCGATCTGAATTTTTCCCCTCTCAAGGGAATTTAGAATCCTATTCCACCCATTTAAGGTATGGATTTTACTTAGTTTTTTCATAGTTTTAAGAAATTAATCACATTCAAAATATTATTTGATATTTTTTAGATTCAAGAACTAACTACATATAAGCAAATATCGATGGGACGGTGAGCTCAGCGCTTGCTAAGTTGACTCCTTCCTTCCCTTAACTTTTCTATCCAAGAGCAGACCATCAGTAGCCAAGAAAACCTTCTTTGCTATTTTGATAGCGGCTGTCTGCTGCGGAATGTCTGCAGTGATACGGGAGATAAAGAGTTTTTCGCAGAATCTTACTCCGCCCAACTTTCCTGTGAATGTTAAACCATCTACCAGGGTCGTTGGAAAAGTCCATGCAAAGTCAGAGAGATGTCACTACTGGAGCGTGCCGAGGTTATGTTTAGTTAGTAGAACTCTTAGAAGAACACACTCGAAGTTTCAGCCAGTTGGGTCTATTTCTTTGTGTTTGGCATTCGTTGAATTCGAGAACTTCTTTTGGACGCAAACAGTTTAGGGTACGGTCTCGCTGTAAAGACTGATTGGATTGGTCAAAAAAGCAACTTGATTTAATGGCATGCAGGAATAGGACTGAAAAAATCTTTACTTCTCGCAACGAGCGGCCACTGAGAAACGTTCTGTTTTAAAAGCAGTCTGCTAGCCTACTTTTTTTTCGTTCTTGAACTATAAATAAAACTGTGCCTTTTAAAATTTTAAGAAGAATAAGAAACAATTTTTTTGGGCAAAGCTTATTTTTTATTAAAAAGTAACCAATACCCGTCGTGCTTTGTGGTGCCACATTGCATTGCATTTTTGAAATGTCTTTGGTGTTTGTCAAGGAGAAGGTGTAAAAATTTAATATTTACTCAGCTTTAGTTCGTTAGTATTTAATTTGTTAACATTTTTAATATTAACTTTATAAATACTTGAATGAAAATTTTCTACGCCTTCCGAAATTTTATACTCTTCTATCAATTTAGGTTAAGCCAACAGGCTGATTCACAAATGTTCTTCACGAAAACCTTCACTTTTGCGCTTGTCTGCTAGTCTTACCCAACTACAAAAAATGCGCGACTACGAAGTAACTCATCTGCTCATCAGTAATATCGGGTGGTTGTATTTGCAGAGTTGTAGTTGCAGAGAAGTCATTACAAATGTGCATTTGCAAACATAAACTTCTTGTGTTTTCTATTTTTTATGTTTTTTATGCTTTTTATGCAAAACGCAAAGTAGGCCTCACCTGCAGTCTTTTAGTTCAGCGATTGTCTAATATTTTCAAGTTGAATAACCTTTTTGGGCTTGACTAAATTTGCGGAGGGTTAAAGTACACAAACAGGCGAAAAAATATAAAGTACATAAAAAAACTTCATAAGCAAACCTGAAACCAAAACACGCCACCACAAATATTTTAAGCATTGAAGTGGCACACCTTTCAACAAACGAAGCACAAAATTGCTGCTCGAGCACGATTGTATGACATTTGGATACACAAGAAATAATGAATAGTTGAAAGAAACACTGAAAAGTAAATAACATAAGTATGACACAGAGCTTTCTGAGGCCCTCCGATATTAACTTCGGTTGAGCAATTCGGGTTTAAAGCAAATCGAAGCTATTTGGTGCATACGTAGTTCAGGCTCCAGGCCATCACAGTAAAAAGCAAATTCTTTAAACATGTGACGTGCGCTCATAAAAATTGAATTCCCTACAGTTTAAGAAGCACCTAATGATATACGCTTAAACACCGCATTGAAATTATTAAAATTCATTATACAAATAGTGAAAATTTGGCAGGACGGTTCGTAAATCTCGAACATTTTTGGGTCATCGTGAAGCACCTTGTCGGACCGCAATACAGAAATTGGTGAAAAAATTCGTGCTGATGGGACAAGTTAGTGATGTGAATAGCCGAAAATATTGCTGTTGTAGCCGAAAGTGTTGAAAAAAACCCAGGTTTGTTTTACTTTGTCTTACTTTTTCGAAAATGAAG
The DNA here is from genome assembly GCF_028408465.1 of Anastrepha ludens. NCBI lineage: Eukaryota > Metazoa > Arthropoda > Insecta > Diptera > Tephritidae > Anastrepha > Anastrepha ludens. Next base: position 71,142,509 of record NC_071501.1, read on the forward strand.
CTGGAGCAACAGTTACGGTGAATGGATTGCGCTATCAAGAGATGATTTGTTATGGTCGGAATTGGATGTTATTGATCTGGACAACGTTTATTAGCACACTTTTATTAGCTCAGGTTGTATGTATGAATGAATGTAACGGAATGTTTGAGCTTAATTTTCACTGGCTTCTAAAAATTTGATCGACTCGGAACACACAACATAGATGACTAGATGGGAAACTCTCAGAACAGAATTATAACAAAAATTAAGATACAAATAGAGTAATTCAAATTAGAGTTAAAAGCGTGGGATAGTAAATATTACAATCATTCTATTGGCAACTACCTATGTACAGAAGGTTATGAAAGTGAAGCAAAATGCATTCCACGCTTTTAACTCTAATTTGAATTATTCTATTTGTATCTTCATTTTTGTTATAATTCTGTTCTGAGGTAGTTGACTATAACTGATCGTTCGATTTGCTATTACTTCATTATATGTCCCTTTGTCATTAAAATTTATTTTCTACTTTTTAGTTCGATTAGCAATAAAAGCGTGTTTTTTTAGTTTTTTTTAAACTATTTTTTATTTTTAACAAGACGGCGCTACGTGCCACACAAGCAACGAAACCATTGATATTTTATCAAAATAACACCTCTTATTGAGAAACCCCTTATTACATAGTATGAAATCACGACATGAAAATTTATTTTCTCCATAGTTGATATTTTCGTCCCGATTGACTTGCTTTTCCGGCGACACGTTAAATAATCGTAGCACTAGGTTTTATTGATTAATTTTGACAATTTATTTGTTTCTTGTTTAATTTTAATAATTTTTGTATCAAAATATAGTTTATTCTATTACCAAAACGGTAGAAATGTAAGTTTGTAGTTTTGTTCAGATTAAAAAAAAAAAAATAAGAATCAAAATTTTCCTCAAAATGTACGAGGGTGGATTGATAAGTCTTTAGAATTGCTACATCTATCGGTCATTAATTTACTTAATTATTGTGATCGTTAAAAGTGAACTGTCAAAAGCGAGCTGTCAAAATTTCAGAACATATGGTCAAACGGTACTTTTTTGAGAATTATTTTTGCAAAACACTATTGTATTTTTATTAAAAATGGAAAAAAGTGAACTTCGTGCTGTTATAAAGTACTTTCATTTGAAAGGTTTAAACCAGAAACAAATTATTGAGGAGTTGCAGACAGTATTAGGGGAACATGCACCCTCAAATGCAACAGTTAACAATTGGGTAAACGAGTTTAAACGTGATTGGATAAGCACCAAAGATGAGCCACGCTCTGGGAGGCCAAAAGAGGTAACGACTCCAGAAACGGTGGAAAAAGTGTACAAAATTGTCACACAAGATCGAAGAATTAAATTGAGAGAGATTGCTGACATTGTGAATATTAGTTATGAACATGTGCATAACATAATACATGATGAATTGGGTATGAAAAAGCTTTCAGCAAGATGGGTGCCGCGTTTGCTAACTCCTCTGCAAAAAATGAAACGAATGTCGACTTCAAAAGTCGGTTTAGACATGATTAACAGAAATCCATCGGAATTTTTGCGTCGTTTCATAACGATGGATGAAACGTGGATCCACCACTATACACCAGAGTCTAAAGAACTGTCCAAACAATGGGTAGAACGTGGCTCAAGTGCTCCAAAGAAGGCAAAGGTCGTTGCATCAGCTGGTAAGGTTATGGCATCTATTTTGTGGGATGCACAAGGTATAATGTTCATAGATTATCTTGAAAAGGGTAAAACCATCACAGCTGAATATTATTCATCTTTGTTGGATATATTGGACCAAAATATTAAGCAAAAACGGCCACATTTGAAGAAGAAGAAAATCCTCTTTCATCGTGATAACGCTCCTTCACATTGATCTTGGAAAACGCAGGAAAAAATAAATGAGTTAGACTATGAATTGCTCCCTCATCCGCCATATTCGCCAGATTTAGCTCCCAGTGACTTTTTCCTTTTTCCAAATATGAAAAAATGGCTCGGCGGAAAAAGATTTGTGTCAAATAGTGAAGTTTTAGCTGAAACAAATGCTTATTTTGAAGGTTTTGAAAAAACTTATTTTAGAGAAGGAATAAATATGTTAGAAAAGCGTTGGAAAAAATGTATTGACTTAAAAGGAGATTATGTTGAAAAATAAATCAATTTTTTGTTAAAAAACCAATGTCTAGTTTTTCATTCTAAAGACTTATCAATCCACCCTCGTAATACTCTTTAAACAGGTCCTTTAGGAAAAAATTTAAGTGTACAGTTTTATTGCCCATTGGATTTTGGCATCATAAAGTGCAAGTTTCAAGTGGCTCAAAAGTCGCATTGATTTTTGACAATTTGTTTTGCCAGCGGTCTTGGGCATTTTCTTTATACAATAAATCTTTTCAAAAATAAACGTGAGCCACTTCCTCTAGACTTCCATAATATTACAATAAATGCATAAAGGGGCTATAAAAGTGGGTACCCGGAATTTTTCTAAACATTTTGATTGAAAGTGTTAACATATTTTGACTTTTTTATTTTATGCAAAGTTTGAAAGTTGGATTTATAAGGTTTTTGTAGGAGAATGAACTATGTTTTCATAAAAATATTGACAAATATATATAAGAAACAAATAAATTGTTAAAACTTGTCGATAAGTCTTAGGCTAAGAGTAATTTAAGGGAATCTATTATGAAATAATACTGGTGATAATAAATGAAATTAGTTAAGTGTTTGCTCCTTGGCTACTTTTTGCAAACATACAAATGAACAAGTTTTTGAGTCTGTCCTAATGAATTTTAAACCCTTTTTGAACGTTTCAACTATTTTCTACAACTTAACTGCAAGTAATGAATGGCATTATCGCTTGACTTAGAAAATAGATGTACGTTTGTATGTAGTTTCTTGTGTGCTTAGTAGATATTAAAGCTTACTCTCCATTACTCAAAGGCAATTAAATTTACGATCAATACTTCAAAGCGAATTTGCTTGTTGTCAATATTTGTTTTTATGAGTTGTTTGCAGAAACTGATTACTTTGAAATCATTTAAGTGCTGAGTTCATAGGTCAATGAGCACTGCACAACAAGTTAATTGTCTGTGGCTAATAAATAGCGGCCGGTTGCCACTCTTTTGTTCCACATTCCGTATTGTCCTCCGCTCCTTTACACAGGGGCATGTATCTTTGTATTTGTACGTACTAACAAACCTGTCAATTTATTTCAATTTGCAATAACTATTGTTATTTACATTTGAACACGATTGCTTTGCTACCGAGAATGCTATTTGAAGAAGTCCACTTAACGAATGGTGCAGAGAAAAGAAAGCAAAACGGAAAAGGTGAAAATAACACCAGAAACGCAAACAGGTGTTAATAAAAAACGTTGCACAAAATAAAGGAAACTCGAAATGACTTTTTTGTTTTAGTAAAATGACAATGGAAATTATATTTTATGTTTCCTGAGGTCTTTTAAAGCCTTTCTGCTAATGATTTAAATTTTTTTTTCACTTGTTTTGTCGCGAAATTTAAAATTTCTAAATCACCTTTCCTAACCTCAAATATGTATAACCCGTTGCCGTCACATTTACCGCCGCAATTTCATGTAACTCGTTAGTTGACATTTTCGCTATTAACCGACATTTGCAAATAATAATAAAAAAAAACAGAATCTATTGAGCAAATTTCTAAAACAAAACTGCTACCGAAAGTGTCATGAATCTAAAAAAGTAGTTTCACACTAATGAGCTGAGCGATGTGAACCATCCATTCACATGTCATGTTAATCCTGTAATTGGCTAAGCAAGTAAATATTTGTTTTTTTTTGTTTTGTTTTTGCTGCTTTGTAATGCGTCAACGTCTATAGCAATAAAACTGACACTTTTATTCAAAACCAAGTTTGCTACTTACACGTTTAAAAGTAGAATTCATATTTGCAAAATATGATTGGAAAAACTGGTCGATTTAATTACTCAGCCGGCCATATCTAGTATGGGGCCTCGTGGAGGTCTGTGAGTGGTAAACCAGAACTCGATTGCTTTTTAAGGCGAATTAGTTTGTCATTAAATGCTAGGTTGCCTAAGATTCAGATCTAGTTATGTGGTAATGTAGTAGATACGAGGGATGCTATTCATTTACACTCCTTTTATTTAAACGAGAAATTACTTTGTAACTTCTCAATTTATTATTGGCAAGTAATCAGGAAATCGATAGTTAAAGTCCTTTGATTATAATACAAAGATAACCAAAAAACAATAGCGTGTAACATGTCATTGTGACTTCGTTTTGTCTGCTGTTTGCTAGAGAAATTAGTTTAGAGGCAATCAAAACTCAACTGGGAAGTAATGCCCAATGAAAAATGAGGGAGAGGTGCTGCTCTGGCGAACTCCTTGGATCCGTGAAAATTCCAGATGAGGGGCTTAAAGGTGGCGCCGGCGCGTTGCCCGAAGCAGAGGTCAAAGAAGTTGAGTACGTCTTGAGGTGAGAACAACATGTGGTTAAGCCCTGAGCGGATCGTAAGATGACATTATACTGTTCGAAGCAGCTTTGCTGCATAAAGTTGATCCTGTTACGATGGACGAGGGATGCGGTTCAGCGCATTGAGAATAGTTAGTTTACTGAGGCGGCAGCCGTTTGCTGGCAATGATATCTCTAGATATTTGATATCCCAATGACACCATTATGAATTTGTCGAAGCTTGTGACATTCACACAGAGATTACCAGACGAAGCGGCAGTCCAGAGCTCCGGTATTTTCCATGGTCGCCTTATGTCACATATATTTACATGTACATATCTCTGATGTGCCTCTCCTCTGATCAACAGAGTGTTTTCATGTTAAAGTCTTGTAATTCTGTTTGTAATAACTTTTGCCTGTTTGTCTCTACTGGGAATAAAGCTTAGTGTCTTTCAAGTCGAATTGGTGGTAATGAACTGTTGATTAATTCGATCGAAAATGATATCATAAAAAAGGACTTAATATTATCGAAGCGCTTTATTCAACTTTATGAGCTTCATCTTCTCAACGGATCAAATTCAAAACCTTAGCGGACTGCCGCAAATGCCTCAACGGCATTAGTCGGTTTACAAGAAATTAACTTACACTCGCCAATTGTGCGTTCATTGCAATTTTGTTTAAAGATAAAAACTTTAGATGATAACAGCTTGACTAATGCAGACAGAATGTAATATGGAGGTATTAAATACCCCCAGGAGCTCCTCTAAGAATATTCTACTTTATGACACAGCTAAGTTAAGTAGACCCTGATTTCGCAGAAGTACCGGCTACATACATTGGTCGAATAATAGGTGGACTTCATGATGGGGTACTATATTGAATTCAATGACGGTATAACCTATCAGCATCCACTTCCAACGAACAGTTGTTGAAAGTTAATGGCAGAGCATTACGGTTGTTGGATTTCAGGGGTCACATTCTGTGGCTCCATTGCCACAATGCGGGATTGCATCTGCTGTTTTCATGAGGGCACAACTTTTTTGCAGATTTACGACGAGGAGGCTAAAAATGTGCAAGCATACACAGATTTTTTTACAAAAATTGTTAAAGTTTATATTAAGAAGCATATTTGGACTTGGTGTGGCGGTGACCAGTTTATGCGCAATATGTATACCGACAGTAAGTATAGGTCTTGGATCAACGGATCCAACGTCTAAAGTTTTTTCTAATAGCGGTCGACTATCGACAGTCTATGGCAATCCTCCGAGAAAGAATCTTCTCAAAAACCATCTGCGTTAGTGGATTACTGAAAATTATAGGCCCAACTATTAGTGGGACGAATGGCATAGAGAAGTTACTGCAATTTATTTATTAAGAGGTCGTCACCAGACAGATTCCCAAAACGGAAACAAAGTATTTAATTAGTAGGCTGTGCAGATACGCAAATAGCAACCCTAGTACAAATACATAAATATGAAATGCAGCAATAGCAATTAACATTTATGGTCATGGTAAACGAGCAGTGCTGGGCAGTGGCACCTGCAAGACGCCGTAAAGGCGGCATGGAAGCACAGCAAATGATGCGCCTACTCATAGAGCAAAAAGCCAGAGGAGCAATTGTTGCCAGGTATGACTTGTTGCTGTAATCGATCGAGAACGAGTTGGTGAAGCCACTTTTTTCTTCACGAAAATTGACGCCGCGCCTGGATGACATTAGTGTGGCTGGAAGGAAACCTGTTTGGATCTAAGCATTTGTACATATTTAGATGTACATAATTGTGTATACATACATAGATGCGTTGTCATTAGAGGTGCTTCCTTGTCATCGTTATATGCCACTGTGCTAAAAATATATATTTATGTATATCGATTCGTACGATGTGCTTGCTTCTTGGTGCCACAAAGTCACATTAAGCATTGCATTTAATTATATGTTGTCCCGCAGGCAGATATGCATTTCATTTCATTCATTTGCGGTTGAATGAGAAACATGAGAAAGTAATTGAAATGAATTCAGTAAAATAACAAAAGAAGAATAAAAAGATTTTGCACTTTTGCTGACAACTTTGTGGCTAACAAGCCAAGTTCTCGGCGCTATCGACGACTTGACGCAGTCCAGCGAGAAAGTGGAATGTTTTAATTTATCGATTTTTGAAGACACTACTCAATTAGCCAACGAGTTTGTGTGCGCTCAAGTGTCTAATAAATTAGGTGCACTTATTCGATTCCAAAGTGGATGATTTCAATTTAAGAGTGGAGAGTTAGATAATATCGCTCATTTTCCGCAAGAGTGTCATAGTCCAGAAACCAAAAAATTAGAAGAGTATGCAGAAATGTCCATATGTTCTAGTTGCTGTGTAAAAAATGCATGGCGATATCAGTTAACAGTAGCTCATTAGATGACCTGTGGTCAAAAAGTAAGGTGAATTTATTTGTTAAACTTCGCGGGATTAAAATTTCGCTCTAGTTATTTGGCAGCACTGTTAATAACATCTGGGCCAACTTTCATATGAATGTCATTATCAGTAATGTATATATTTACGCTTGTGTTTACCAAACGACCAAGAGTGCACTTTTCGATTTTTACAATATCTGATTTGATTGAGCAGAGATTTTTTTTTGCGGAATGAAATGTCGGCTGCGGAAACGTTTAGCATGTTGCAGAAGGCATTTGGTGATTCGACCATGTCGCAGAAAAATGTTTATAAGGGGTACAAAGACTTCAAAGAGGGTCGAGAACGTGTTGATGACTTGGAGCGCTCCGGACGACCACCGACGTCAACAGATGACCAACACGCCAATAAAGTGAAGGAGTTAGTGCTCAAAAATCGTCGGTTGACTTAAAGACCTTACTGATTTGATCGGAATATCAGAAGAATCTGTGAAAACCATTTTGAAAGACCATTTGGGCCTACGAAAAGTTAAATCTCGTTTGGTACCGAAAACTCTCAATTTCTTGGAAAAAAGTCGTCGCGTTGATGTGTGTGAAACAATGCTTTCAGACTATCAGGACAAACTCAAATGCATCATTACGGGAGATGAGACTTGGATTTATGCTTACGACCCTGAAACAACCGACCAATCAAGCGAAGTCTGCGAGGCCAGACCGAAAAGAGCACGTCAAAGTCGTTAAAAAATAAAGGTCATGATGACAGTTTTTTTCGATTTTCGTGGTGTGATGCACTATGAATTCCTTCCACCTGGCCAAACTGTTAATAAGAAATATTATTTGAGCGTTATGCGTCGTTTACGTGAAGCAATTCGTCTAAAAAGACCAGAATTATGGGCCAACAACTCTTGGTTTTTGCATCACGATAATGCACCGTCTCACACTGCACTCGTTCTTCGTGACCATTTCGCCAAAAATTCCACGCATATCGTTCCGCAACCACCGTATTCGCCTGACTTGGCTCCATGTGACTTCTGGCTATTCCCAAAACTCAAGAGACCTCTCCGGGGAACGCGTTTCGAGTCGATTGAGGAGATAAAAGCTGAATCGAAGAAGGTGCTGATGGGTATACCGGAAATGGACTATTTGGCATGTTTCGGGGATTGGAAAAATCGTTGGCATAAGTGTATTTCATCGAGAGGGGATTATTTTGAAGGGGATGAAATTGATTTACAAGAATAAATAAAGATTTTTCATTTTACAACCAAATTCTCCTTACTTTTTGCCCACAGCAGTATATCATCACTATTTCGAAAACATGTAATTTGAAGTCGATAGGTTGGTAAATGTCAAAGTTATTCAGCGTTTACATACCGACATAAAAGATGACGCACGATGTACAAGTATAACAAAATAAGGTGTAATGTTAGAGGTGAGATGAGAGAATGGCTCTTAGTAGTAGCATAACTTTACTGGAAATTTTAGACTCCAAAGCGACGTCTGAAGTTGCAATGTATGGAATGAATAAAATATGATCTGTGGATAGATATTAATAAAATATAACTGAATTTAGGGCGCCATATTCACCACAACTGATATAGATTTCATTAAAAAGAAGAAAAGCAATACAAGTAGCAATTAATTATGAAAATGTCTTCATTTCATTCAGTGTTTATATATTAATTTTCTATCATATCCAGTGAAAACGTGAATTAAGTGTCTAATGACTAATTTAACAGGTCTTTAACTGTCTTCCAACTTACTCGACTGTGGCGCGCAATGATCCTCATTCCACATTTACACTGCTATAATTAATAAATATTTAATTACAACGCTTTGATTGAGTGGGTAGAAAGATGGGATAAAGATATTTGCGCAAAAACTTGCTTCGGTTACTTTTACCTTTTTTAAATTAGTAAACAAGAGCGGTAACCACCGACCGCGCCAATATAAGCCTAAATGATAGCAGTATCTGTATAAATGCGTACGCCAACTACCGTTAGTCAACCTATTGAACGTTTGTCAGTCTAGTTGCGGCTCACGACGACTGGTTTTCAAATGCATTACACACCATCGCAACCGCAAATCGTCACAGCTGATCACTGCTTATTTGTATGTATGTCTGGAGAATGTACAGTTGCAGTGGTTATTTGGCATTTAACTGGTAGCTGGGCCACACCACCTTGACAACATTTACAAACCGTATTTAGTAATTCGCTTGGCACTTGACATTTGGCCATTTGGCGGTTTGTTGACTTTCTGAGTTGTAGTATATGTCACCACATTTAGAAAGTTAACGGTGCAACCTAAAGCACCGTATGGTTTGGTGGTCTTTTAACGGTGCGCCCAAAGTGCCGACAAAGAAAGAAAATACACGCAATGCAGTTGAAGGCAAAATTTACATCAATGAATGAATGAAGGAGGAAAAGTTAAATGTTGGCTCTTTTCATATTCAATATTTAATGTTAATACGAGTAACTACGGTTTTTCGCTCACCATGGTGTTAATGCTAATTTTTAAAAATGTGTGAGTGAAGTGAAAATTTTAACGACTGAATGAATTTTGCAGTTAAATGACTACTTAGTCCTATTTTGGTGTTTGAAATGGGTAATTGTCGAGGGAAATGAGTTGCTTTTTGAAGCTAAAAGTAACGTTACTTCCAAATATTGAATTTTATTTACGACTTTCTATTTAGGTAAAACTTTACTGAAAAGCGTTAATGGAATTAGAAATGTGACTCATCTGCCAATTGACTATCTTAAGCGGAGGAACGAAGAGAATACAAAAATTGGAGGTTAAAAATTAGAAATAGAAGAAGAATGGAATAAGAAATTTTAGCTTTTAACGAGAACTTTCAAGGCTGTTGCCGGAAAGCATGGTTGTTGTTGTGATTGTTATTGTGGTTATTATAGTAATTTTTATTATTGTAGTTGTTGTAGCAGTGAATCAAGCCTACCAGTGCGGTGTAGTCACCGGTCGTCATCGTCTATCTTATAAACATCCTGTTTCGACGGGTTGGGTTTAGAGGGATTTTAGAGGGGAAGAGGGGTGTTCAGTTAGTGGGTTTAAGGGGTATGTGAATGGGGGTTACCATCGTGTCGGATACCTTCATATGTCGACCTTTTTGTTAACTAGTTTAATCCAGTTATATATAAACAAAGTAACAAGTTTCAATCGTAACAATGCTGGAGATACTCCAAATTTAAAATTCGTAGGAAATTACGTTCCGGTTTTTCTTTTTGCAAATTATTATTTTATTTAAATTATAACGCATCTATGTGCTCTTTTTCTTCAAAGGATGCCAATTTTTAAAACTCAAGTCATTTTAATCGTGGTCTGATTCCTATGCTTTTAAATCTTAAAGTATTTTTCCACTTTTTAAATTCATATCCGAAATTTTGGACGGTAAATCGTCGGAGTTGATGACTGTTGTTGTTTTATTGTTTTTGTTTTGGATATTGTTGTTGTCTGCGCTAATTATGAATTTGATTTCGCTTACAACAAACGTAGTATTTTAGGCCACATCAAGAGACGGGTACTATTTCTGGACGCCTTTTTATTCAAAAGCCACTAAAGGCCTCCTGGTATTTGGTTTTCGCAGTTTTATTTCTTAACAATAAAAAAAAAACATTAGAGTATTTGGTTTGTTTATATCTTAATATTTTCACCTCAGTTAGAAGTGATCTTCAGGAACTGTTGATTGTGTAAATTTTTATAAATTTTTTTAAAAATTTTGAAATAAAGGTGTTTTTGTTTCTTTAATTATTATATTTTAATTTTTTTTTATTTTGTTTGTTAGTTAAATTTGTTTTTATTTATTTTGCAATTAAAAAAATTGTTTTTCATACATATTTTTATTATTAATTTTTTTTTTTTTTTTGGTTTTGATATTTTTGTAGATTTTTTTTATTTCGTTCTCTAGGTTGATAAGCTCAAAACCATTTAAATAATTTTCTGATTGGGCTTCAGAGCTGTCCTCGGAGTCAGAATTTTTTGATTCTTACTCAGCGACTCCAAAAATCGCCGTGTGCTGATGGTGGATTGCTATCGCGCCGATCACTGACCCCTCTACTCAAAATTTAATTAAAATCGTATAATTATTTTTAAGAGTCGTCCACCATATGGGACTCGGCATGTGGATTTTTGAAAAATAATTAATTTGAGATTTGTAATTAGCGACCTTAGAAATCCGTCTATATGCGAAACTTCATTAAAATCAATCAATGGCTGATATTTTCGCTACTTTTGAGTGCCGGCGAGTTTGTAAAAACATTCACGCTTGTGATTTGTTATACGTAAAATAATACAATACTTCAGCAGACACACAAAATATCGGTGCTAAAAAAAAGAAATACTAATTTACCTTCATTAAAGAGCAATTGAGGACAGACAAATAACAAATTTTCAAAATACAATTCGGTGGCGCGCAAGGCCATAAAAAATAACAACAATTTACCCAAAACTTTGAACTTTTTAAAGCTTTGTCACTGACTCACATTGCAATGTCAACCATGACCAATTAAATTCTTTTCTATGCCCCATAGAAGGAAATTAAAAATGACTACAGCACAGCTGCCTCCCTACCAGCTACCATCAGCGCAACAGCCTTAACCTTGTGCGCACTTTTGTAAAATTTTATTTTGACTGCTCGAGTATGTGCACCTTAAGAGGCAATTCCCACGCGTCTAAAAAGTACTTATTGGTTTGTGTGTGAGTGTGGTTAGTTGGAAATTTTCATTGCTGAAGCGCCAATAATTTAATTTAATTGCCGATGACACTGGTGTGAAAAACAGCGGCAACTTACAAGTGGTGATGTCGTGTATGTATGTATGTATATGCGTGTGTGGATATACAGTGGTTCACAAAATTGATTGCACTAATAATTTTCCAATGCCTAGTTATGTATATTTATATGATTATGCATTTACATTGAGTAAAATTTGATTTCTGTGCTCGATATTTTTGGAGCCTGGAAATAAGGAAGCTACATTCGGCGCTCATATTTCATTGCTTTATCGCCACCCTCGCTGCTGCTATCTCCATGCGTAAAAATTTATCCAATACTTAGACCTCTGAGCAAAAGCCTTGTTTTTAATCTCTATGATTTTAAACTCTACCGTTGATAGCACAAGTAAATGCTTGCGAGTTATGGAATTTACAAAATTTTGGAAATCGAGTATGAACTAAATTTTATTTTTATGCTTTGGTTCCATTGCCTGAAGCATTGGTACGATTATCTTATGACTTTGTCAGATCTTTAGGGTATTACTCTCTCCTTAATTTTCGTCGTTTCCAAATAACACCACCTCTTAACTAAATCTCCGTCAAGCTTGAAAGTGAGCCTAAGTTTAGTTTCGTATTGTTACTTCTCTAAGCCCATTGAGATCTGTCACTGCCATATTGATTTCTCCTGAAACAATTTATTTGGTCTCTCCATATACTATTTTTCTAATCATTTAAGTTGTCGCCTTTGCAAGTTTTTTACAAACTAAGCTGCAGTTTATGTGCCTCTCCTGCTGTTCCTGGTCTTACTTACAAATCTGTTTGCGACCTGCCTTGTTTTTAAAAGTTTATCTTACATGGATTTCGATTTTAGTTGTTCTGTACAAATTTTGTAATCGATTTCAAATCATGTAATTATTCGATGAACTGAGGATTTGACATTTTCAGCATATCTCAGAACTCAAAGTTTATACAATACAAAATATGAGGAGTCAATCCGACAGATTGCGCGGGAGTCGAGATTTTAGAAGAATTAAATTTATGGTCCGCATATTCAGAACTTACATTTATGAATAATTTAGAAATTTGTTACTAGATTTTGCTTACAACCAACTAAGATTCTCAGTTTCGTCGCTATATCGCGATGATCAGCCGCCACTGTTATGAAATAGGTTTTTTAATAGTTTCTTTTCTTTTTGTGCCGATGGTCATGGTCACACAAACAAACGAAGAAAAATAAATTAAAAATTAAAAAAAAACAACAAACACCAACAAAAAATTATATTATATTGTATTATTAGACAAAACAAATAAAAAAATTGTAAAATTTTAAACTTAAGAAAATAAATAAAAAGGAAATAAAAAAATTTAAAAGAAAACTTTAAAAATTTCAAAAAAAATTAAAAAAAAAATTAGAAAAAAAATATAAAAAAAATTGAACAAATTAAAAAAAAAATTAAAAGAAGAAGATATTTTAGATTAAAAAACTTTAAATTAAGCAAAATAAAAACAAAATTGGAAAAATTAAAATTTAATTGAAATATAAAAAAAAATTTAAAAATATAAACTTTTGAAATAAAAAACAATTTAAATTAAAAAAAATTAAGATTTAAAAAATTTGTAAATTAAAAAAAGAAATTAAGATTTAAAAAAGTTTTAAGAAAAAAAATATTTTAACTAAAAAAAATTAACATTAAAAAAAAATTAATATAAAAAAATTAATTTTAAAAAACAATTAATATTAAAAATAAAAATATTAAGAACAAAAATTAATATTAAAAGAAATTAATATTAAAAAATATATAAAATTAATGAAAAAATTTGAAAATTGGAAAACGAAAATTTAAAAATTAAATAAAAATAAAAAATGTTAAAGTTAAAATAATTAAAAAAAACTTAAATAATTAAAAAAGTTATAACAATTAGGAAAAATAAAAACAATGTTAAAAAAATAAAAATTAACGCATTAAACTATTTTAAATAAAATATCAAAATAAGTTCCGTTCCGTTTGCAAAATAATTAAAAATAGTTAAAATATTAAAAGAAATTAGAACAATCAAAAAAACTAGAAAACTGGTTAAAAAATTAAAAAAAAATAAAAAACTAACACATTAAAAGAAATGTTTAAATTTGTAAAATATCGTATCTGCCCATTTGATTGGTAGCTCGTCTATATTCGACAATCACATCGCTGGTTAGTCTAGAGCGTTGAAAAAATATAATTTAAACAAATATAAAACTCAGGAGTGCACACAAATAGATAATAAAAAAATATGAAATAAATATTTTCAAATTATTTTGTCGTGATCCAAAACCAAAAAATTTAAACCATTTCGTTTCAATAATTATCAGGAAATATTAACTTATATAAAAATAAAATATAAACAACAATTCAGTTTTGTTTGGTTTTGATATTCTTTTATCAAGCCCAAAACGTTGAAGTTATTTATATAAAAAACGAAACACAATTTTTTTTTGTTTATTGCTAAAAATAAAGTTAATGGGCAGCCCTGAAAGAAATAATAGACCCATCGGGGTAGTTCGTGTTTTTAATATTTATTTACACTCAAACTGAAATGAGTTGTTGTGTTCAATTTTACGAGTCACTGTTTGTACATATTCATCTGTTGTTAATTAAATGTTATTTATTGTAGTACATTTTTTTATTGCACTTACTAAATACTTTTATATACATATGTATGAGCGCTTGTTGCTGCTTCTGTACTTTCTTATTTTTTCTTAATTGTCATGCTCATAAACCAGTCAACCAGAGTGAATGCTTCGATCTGCTCGCAGGCTAAATAAGCAATCAACCAAGTCATACTTTGAAAAGCAAACAAAAAAAGTGAAATGACTTAAGAAATAAGTTGCTGAGAAAAACAATAAAACAAAAATCAGTTGCCTCACAGTTGACCAACCAGTAACGCCACTTAAAAGCAACAAAATGTTAGAAAATGCTTTAGAATTGTAACAAGACAATAATAACAAAACATTAACGCAAAATTGTTTTCGCATAAAGTAACCCACTTTGATCTGCGAAGATGTATTACCAGCACCTAACTGGCTGTCATACAATCTGGCTGTCATGAGACTTGACAGGCGTGTCTCTTTTGACAATCGCCTCCAGTTAGCGCTGGCGGAATAGCTCTATCTGTCGTTGACACTGTTGGAAAAGTCAGCCGCTTCTTCCATTTCTGCTAATACAAAAGACAATAAAAAAATAATTGAAAAAAATATTTGATATGCTCGTATAAATCACTTTAATTTCGTGTTGCAAGTCGCTCGTTCTACTTGGTTCGTTTGGCAGTCACTTGAAGTTGCTGGAAAGTTGTAGTAGTTTTTAAACAATTAAATTTGTAGAATTTTACCGTCCGTCTTCTTTTTGTTATAACTTCTTACATTCACACACATACATACATATATATTTACGTAGTCATTTGTTCGGCCGCTTAGGCATACCAAAACACAAATAAAGTTGATTTAAACAAACAAGTTGGTCACTTCACTTCAGACAGCAGGCAACAGCCAACGGCTAACAGCTAATAACCTACCGCTCCAGTCACCCCAGTCGTTTGCTGTTGGCCTTACTGACCATCACTCATTTGGTTCGTTGGAAATCGGTGTCGGTAGGTAATTCAAGAAGCGGAAAAAGATATCGAGTACACTCTGGGAATTGTATAAACCTGGATTACGCAAAGCAAAAATACGTTGGCTGGTTAGAAAAAAAGAAAAAACTATGTTTTTTTAAATGCTTAATTCTTGTTTTGAACAAAAATAAAAAATGGAAGTGTTGCCAAAAGCTCCTTTTTTCGTTGAATGAATGAATGAATGAATGAAAATGAGAAATGCACTGTGAGGGGTACCTTACCCCAGCGCAATAGGCAGAGTCAGTTAACTGGAGCGTCAGCTGGTCGGGAAAGCCCGAGTCAGTCCGGTACGTAGAACAGGCTGCCGTGGTATATTGTGCCCTCTACATCATCATCACAGTACCTCATCCTGTTTTCGTTTGTCAAACATTTTCTTGTGCATGATCACCTTCTAAATTCCGTATTAGACTTGAAGATAACATCGAAATTACCTGCTCACTATCCACTTCAGCCTTTAAGACTTTTCACATAACTTTTAGGCTGTTTGCTTAATATGAGTTGAGTTATCTTACGGTTGACCTTTCTTTTTTAGACCTCATTTGTCTGAGAAGTTTTAACTGTTGCGTGTCAAAACAAAATAATTGGTATGCCTTGAGAATGACGTCACCGTGTTACCGTCCCTTATGCTCCATTCTCGCTCGTGCTCTTCTGATAATATAAATCACCTTTCTAAGCGGGTTGCGATTAGTTTTTCTTTCCCTTTTAAGGAAAATTTTTATTCATCTTATTAGTACTACCATTCGCTTCACATTTCCACTTCCTGCACTAAGGACGTCGTGTATTGCAAGCCATGGTCTCGAGAACAGATCGTAGGTGGTGGGCTAATGAATTGAACTATCACATTTCAAGCCAAGCATCCATGTGTGTTCGTGTTCGGGTCGGGTCAGCCATGTTTTGCGTCGTATTTACTTTATAAGCAAGAGCAGAGTCTTGCTGAAATGCCCACGGAGTGTTTTTGCATAGTGTTGTGTAGATGGACTTCACCACATTTTTATAATTCGGCCGTCTGATACACTCTTACAGTTAGTCTTACATACAGTTTTCACACCTTTCTCGCAGAAATTGATCTCGGCGACCTTATCGTAGGTGACTTTACACGATATCGTCCAAGCAGTCGCACTAACTGTTGAAACAAATTCGAATGCATGTCCTGATGACTGATGCTACACTCTATCTTTCTTCAAGGATGAAAATCTTCTTTGAGGGCCCTTGGTGTGCTGCAATCAATAAGTAACCATACCGAGTTCCCGCCATTGAAAGCAGAAAACTGTACCCAAAAAACTTTTTTAGTACTAGGTATGTATAATATTTCTGAAAAGCCCGGAACTTTCTTGCATATAAAGGCGGACGGGAATTGGGAAACACGTCAATAATTTGAGATGAGGTTCAGGGGTTGTAGATACGTACA
This sequence comes from Anastrepha ludens, assembly GCF_028408465.1. Lineage (NCBI taxonomy): Eukaryota > Metazoa > Arthropoda > Insecta > Diptera > Tephritidae > Anastrepha > Anastrepha ludens. The sequence continues at coordinate 71,159,116 of NC_071501.1, forward strand.
AGCCAACATGTTTCGAGCTGAACCTGCCAACCAAAAACGTTCGTTGGTGGTTTGGAGAATTTCTTATATAAACTAAAATGCTGTTAATTCTTGTTGCAGGCCACAATATATCTGATTTTTTTGATTTTCTATTTTCGGCAACAAAGTTTTCCCCCAAACAGCAGTCCAATAAAACGCAAGTCTTAATATTGATATAGCGATTATTGCGGCTACTATTCGCGATTTGTTAGATGTTTCCTCGGAGCTGTGTACTGAATTATTTTATAGCTGTTCATTTTATTTTACGACACATTTGGGCTACTTACTTGATTGCCAGCACAATGGCGGTTTCTTTTCATTTGCCTTATTTTCTTATTTGTTTTTGTTTGTGTATGAAAATATTTGCAATCATTACTTGTCAATTGAAGCACTTGTAACATTTCAAATGTATGGAAATAAGTCATCAGTAACAGCTGTCAGCTGGAAGCTCTATCCACAGGGAAGTGCATATAAGAGGGGATGTATACAGAGAAAATCGTAAAGTGTTTGTGAGTTCACACTTAGAGTGTCGAATATTTCATAAGCCTTAATAAGTGCATAATGTAAATATTAACTCTACCATTCGGCAATCAAAGGGTCCGGTTTTTAGAAGAAAGAAATGAAAAAAAAATCACAATATGGTTGTGCCAGTAAAATCATCATCATTAATGCTTAAGGCAATTAGCCTCAACTAGACAAAATGCTATGTAAGTCGTAAATGTAGTAAATGAAATTGCCTTTTAAGCTCCAATACTCGCATGTTTAGATAAGCCTTGTAAAACACGACGAAAATATATTAATTATACCAATAAATTAACGGTAAATAAACTGGACTGCCTGATAGTATGCGAACGATATTAAATCTTTACTAAACGCCTCCAAACGCTGCATTTCTAAAAACCAGAGGCCCCAAAACTAACCGAGCCCTAGAAAATAAAGATTAGGTTAGTTCAATCAATCAGCCACAGTATGTATGTATATTTGGATAGAGTTCCGCTCTTGTGAATGAGCAGTAGGTATGTAGGGAAACCAAATGAATATAAGAAAAATATGTTTACTCGTTTGTTAGCCAAATAGCTGTACAAAATAAAAAAAATTAATTGGCGCGTACACTTCTGTTAGGTCTTTGGCTGAGCTCCTGCTGCTATTTGTAGCGCGCGTGTTGAGGTTGTTCCACAAATGAATGAAACAACAGAAAGAAGGCAAATAGTTTTTTATGAAGAACTTTTCCGTGGCAGAAATACACTCGGGGGGGGGCGACCGCTATTAGAGAAAAACTTTTCCTATCAGTTGCTATTTCATGCACGAAGATTCGAGCCTACGCCCTCCCGAATAGTAGTCACGCACCAATCTATTCGGCTAAGCCGTTACTAATTGTTATTATCGAATTCAAGTTGCTACGCGCTGATAATGAAGTTTCTTATGTGGCAAATATGTAAGCCTGATAGAATCTCAGTTGCGTGTGTATGAAAAATGTGAGAACCATGCAGTCGGACCCTAACCTCGAAAAATGTAGACAGCTGAAGCGTAGATGCTGAGATGATTCCACTTCATTGAAAGTTATTACAGAAAGTACTCGTAGTTATGTTGGGTTTCATCGTATGGATTCCAAACGCACAGTGCCCAGCTAATACCTCTACCACTAACGAGGAGAGCGAATAGATTAGTTCCTTAAGCTTTTTCAATCGTCTTCGATTCACTTGTTTCCAAAAGAAATGTGAGGAAGAATTCTGTTAGTCAATGTGTTTGTTCAGCGCTTGTTGCGCAGACTGAAAGAGCCAATAGTATGGACAATGATAATGCCGAATGATTCGCGACTTTTTGGTTTCCTACACCAATATAAACCGTCTAAATGCTAAGCGGCTTCAGCAAGATTGTGCGACATTCCGGTTTTAAGAGGGTATATCAGATCATTGGCCCATTTCAGAAAACCAGTTACAATTGGTGACTTAGTAGCCGAGAATCAGGGCGTTGTTAGTGTGTTAATGTCAGTCAATGAGCTGTGTAGGGATTTTCACTAATTTCTGAAAATTTTGTACGTTTCCACGACAGTCGGTTCTACGAGTATCTTACCCGTACGACTCGAATTATTGTAAGTATATCCGGCCAAAGACTATCACTCCAGCAGCATGTCCCGCTCATGTAGGGGGAATTTTTATGCTGTTACAATAACAACGAAAACTAATTTTTGAATACTACACTCAAAGATATCAAAAGCCGAATAAAGAAAGCTATGGCGGCATTCGGCTCTCTGCAAGCAATTTGGAACGCATCACACATTTCACGGCGCACAAATTTGCGAACTTTTAACTACAACGTACAATCGACTTTACTTTATGGTTACCTCGGAGTAATACTGGACAGCAAATTGCTGTGGAAGCACAACGTTGAGGAGAGGGTGAAAAAGGCCAGTAATGCGTTGTATGCATGTAAAAGAATGTGGAGCTCAGATGACACGGACTACATGACTCCGTACATTAATTGGGAGAGAAGGTTTCGCACCACCATTGAAGAGGAGGGATGGCACAAAGGCATGAAGCCTGGCCATAGAACTTTTCACATATATACAGACGGCTCGAAAACTTCACACGGAGTGGGAGCGGGTATTTACTGCTCAAAACTAGGAATAAGGCAGTCTATCAAGCTGCCAGACAATAGCAGTATTTTCCAAGCGGAAGTTTTTGCTGTGGAGAAGGCCGCGGAGCTAGCCTACACTAGAACAAGAAAGAACTCAACAATTAATATATACGTGGATAGTCAAGCAGCAATAAGAAAGGCTAGCCGGAAACAGTAGGCTGCATATCTACTGGGTACCTGGTCACAAAGGCATTATGGGGAACGAAATAGTAGATGAGATAGCAAAGAGTGCTGTGAGACTACCATTTGATGTCTACTTTAGGTATTCGTAGAGGTCGGTCTCCATCTGGTATCGCTAGGGACCAAAAGGTCTATGCGTGGCTTATTGCCAACCAGGCTAACCTAACCTAACCTATGGTTACAAAACGTGGAATGCGACGCCAATTGACACAAGCTCATTACAAGTTACAATTTTACTGCCCAAATATTATCTCGGATGCTGACTTATGGGCCAGAACCCAGCAGATGCCAATACTATTAGAGATCCCAAATAGAAAATGTGGCTGGATTGGCCATGTTCTACGCAGGGGAAATGGTGACTTAACAAGGGCCGCCATTGACTGGAGCCCCCGAATGAAAACAGATCCGAATGGAAGAGACTCGTTGTGTCCCTATATTCCACACTGATGATGATGATGACACTGAAGATCGAGCGACAGAAGATGGAGATTAGGATATCAGAAAAAATATCGTTTCCAGCAAGCACCTCTTTAGAAACGCCAGCGTGTTGCGTTGCGTTAGATGGCTTTTTAATTATTTCCAAGTGCGTTTGTACTATTTCTTCTGCTGGTCGTATGCATAATTGCTTGCAGGTATTTGTTTTGCATTTGTCATTTTTATGCAATTTTTCTTTATATGTACATACGTACATATATGTATCTACTCATAGGTGGGTAAGTAATTCGCAGACTCAACTCGTTTGCACATAATAACATATACCTATTAAGCCGCACACATACACACATATATATGTATGTATGTATTATGTATATAAATTATGGGCATACATCGCACATAGTTATGCGCTTTCTGTAGTTATGCAGATATTTCTCTAACATTTTTTGGTTAGCTTTGTGGATGCTGCAACGCATTGCCTCTTTCAAATATAAATTTTGTACAAATAAATAAACATTTGCAATGCAAATAGAAGTGTTGGTTTATATGCAGCTGATGGTTTGCCATCTTCACGCAAATGTCATTTGAAAGTTTTTCGATTAAACTGTAAAGCTAGTACTTTAATGTGTATATGTATATTAGAGGGGGTCGTTCAAAAACTCTAAAATATCTCTAATTTACGCGAGGCCTTCAAAACCATCAAAAATGTTTTTAGTGCAATTATGTGTACAGCTCTTTTCTATAGAACTGAGGTAGGGGGACTGCGTTGGCCATTTCATAACCTCAATTTTATTTTCACGTCTCGTGTATTTAACATCATTATTCTGTTGGCGGCCGCCGTAGCGGATGGGTTGGGGCGTGACTACCATTTGGGAGTGCGTGGATTCCAATCTCCATGCATGAATTAGGAAAATGATACAAAAAGTTTTTTCTAATAGCGGTCGCCTCTCGGCAGATAATGATGAATCTCCGTGTACTTCGGCCATGAAAAAGCTCCTCATAAAAAAACTATTTTCTGCTCGGTTAGTCGGTTTAAAACTATAGGTGGCAAATAGGAGGAGTGGATCGGCCAAACACCTCATAGAAGTGTACGCGCCAATTATTTATTTTATTGTTTTAAACCCATTTTATTCCCATTTCCTCTCTGCAATACGGCAACATAACATTAAGGATTATTTCCATATGCATTCTGGTGTCCATTACGCCATCAATTTTGTGTATGGGGCCTGCGCCTTAAATTGAAAAACATTCCCATAAAATCATTCTTGAACCCCCATGTTTTAATGGGTTTTAGAGTGTGTTAGTGTGTAGGCTGTTTTGCGGTGCCATGTGGACGGCTAACATATTGTCGTGGACTCGTGCCGCCATACAAAACTATTTTAGACTCGTTAGTCCAAATGTTTTGTTGCAAATTCCTAACGTTTTGCCTTATGTTTTGGTGTCAGGACTAACTTTCTTCGTAGGCTGCTGCTTCTCCGTTGTCTTCTACGTACAGTCATGTTAGAAACATTTAGGCTCACTTCTTTTTTAATTTGTATGGCTGACTTCATGCGATTCTCTTTGAAGCACCTTACAATGCTGCTATAGTCTTGCAGGGAAGTTTTTCGTTTTTCTCTTCTTTTTTCCGGCTTGTTGACATATTTGATTGCATTTTAAATTATTTTTGCTGAATATAAAATCATAATTTGTATTTCTGTGTAAGATCTTCCATCTGCTCTCAATTTCAAAATCTGCTTTCGTTGTTCGGAGGTGCAGTGTTTCGCTCGATCCACCATAGTCAAAACATAAGAAATATATGCCTGACACTCATTACAATTACAATAAAAATATATCAATAAATAATAAAAAAAAAACGTACACTGTCATCTTAATCTATGTAAAATTTTATAAATATTTCTTGTATAATCTTAAAACTCTGAAGGCACTGCTATTTTAATGTTGCTCTTACAACGTAACGAAGCCAATAAAGAACCGTTATTTACGTAGTTGCTGGATTTATTCAGATAAACAAATTTGAAATCCGTTAACCCTTTGTATATATTTAGTATTCAAATGGTCTTTTGTATGATTTATATTGTGTTTTAGGGGCACTGCTCGTATTTTCATGTTCACAGCTGTATGTGATGACTTTACTAAATGCTCACAATTTGTCTTTGCTCAATACAGGGTTGGCCTCAAACTGGTAAAATCGATGCAGATATAGGGGTACATACTTTCATACACACATACAGAAGCGTTCAGAAACGTTATAGCCATGCCCTTAATAGCTTTTCTCACCCAGTGGGTTAAACAAAAATTTTACTTTTAATATTTAAAATCGGTTTAGTAGGAAGTGGAAGGTGGAAGATAGAAGTGGCATATAATAATAGTCAGTCAGCGCATATAATAATAGTCATTTTAGCAAAAATGTGATACTTAAAAATAAATTACTAAAATTTGGTACAAGAAATTTGAGCATTTTACACCGCCGACTATTAGGCGACTTTGTATTTGGGTGCACTTATATAAATTAATTAAGTTTTTCTTTGTATGAAAGTCGACCCCACCTAATGCTTCGCCGTTACATGGGCACGTATATATAAGAGTGCTGAAAAGTTGAATGCATTTACAATTTGCTTGCGAGTGGCCGACCTATCTATCTACTTGTCTACGAGTATGTCGTCTATGCCACTAAGTTTGTAAGTTAATTTTGTATGTCTATTAAAATGTGTGATTATTTGAGATTCTGCAGTTCCTTTCGTGATCTGCTTGCAATGCACATATTTTTTGTTGAATTCTACTCTTTGTTCAAATTTCCGTACACTTTTGGGGACAAACGTGCTCATCATGTCTGCACAAAAGTTTGCACAGTTTACACGAAAATGCAACTGAATACATACTTGAATGGACTTACTTTATGAACATACAGTATTGGCCCTAACTTAATCACCACTTGGTGACTATTTCTGTGATATTCGTATATATGGTAAATTTTGTAACCAAGCGACGTTATTGGAGTATGTAAAGGGATTTCCAATGAGAGGTGTTTGATATTCAAAGAAAAATGATATTTTTGGTATGCCGTTAATAGTGGAAAATAATATCAGGCAAATGACCACCACGACCACGCTTACAGGGCAATATCCTTTTCATGAAAATTTCCATTACCGAATTGCAAAGTGGCTGCCCTATAGCCTCCTCGATAGCCTTACGAATTCCATCTTTGATGTCTTGAATCCTTTCCTTGGCTATTGGCGTAGACCTTCTCTTTCACGTGACCCCAAAGAAAAAAGTCGCAAGGTGTTAAATCACAAGATCTCGGTGGCCAATCGTGATCACCTCTTCGAGAGAGAACACGGCCCGGAAACTTTTCCCGTAAAATATCAATGGTTTCGTTGCTTGTGTGGCACGTAGCGCCGTCTTGTTGAAAATAAACGTTGTCCAGATCAATACCATCCAATTCCGGTCATAAAAAATCGTTAATCATTTCTCGATAGCCTTTTATATATTTAAATAACACTTGTTATTGGAAAACCCTTTATACATATATGAATGCTCGACTTTTATTTATATTGAAGGAAATAGGCTACGTCGTTTGCAAAACAAAAAAAAAATTTTTTAAATCAACGAGATTTTTGTATACCTACTTCAATCTCTCCCTTGATTATATAATACCTAAATTTAATGGGCCCGACATTTATAATATTGTCGAAAATCAACACAAATTTTGAGTCTCTTCAAACTTGCACTTCGTTATACGAAAATTTAGTGGGCTATAAAATTGCATGCTGTAAATTTTTCTAAAAATTCTGATTACAAGGATATTAAAATTAAATAAAAAGCAAATAAATTGTTTAAACTTGTCAAATTTGGAATAAACCAATATGTGTTATATTTTATATACAATAATACTGGAATTTAAAATATATTGATATTATTTATTATGGAAAAACAAAACAAAACAAACAGTAATCAACGAAACTTAGGATATACTTTTATCATCTGTTCGGATTCGGAGACATCGTATCAAATAATTAAATCTATCACGAGCCATCAGAGATACATACACCATCGATCAAATAGTGGTTATTCTTCCTCATTGCTGTCATTACCAGAATCCCAATCAAAGAACGAATTTCATCTTCATGAGTGCCATGAAATGTAGCACCAGTCATAAATATGCTTCCTTTCAAAGACATCTCGGCATTAGTCCGTTTTACGATCTCGACAATTATTTCACAGTAAAAAAGATATTGAAGCACAAATCAGGAATCACAATACTCGGCTAAGCTTAGTTGGTTTCGAAGTCGACTAGAGTAATTATAGGCCTTTTCTATACGCCACTTTTCTGGTCGCTATCTTTATGCTCAATTATCTTGACAAAAAATTCGCGTGCGAAAGCAACAACAAAGTTATTGAGTAAGATTCGCCGCTAGCGAGTATGGCTATTGCTCATTAGGTAGCTCTCTTCCTGCGTTGCCAATATGTGTTCATTTATACCATTTGCTTCATCTATTCGCCACTTGCTAATACCTGGTGGAAAGAAGAGGCCTTATTCGGCGAAATACTGATGAAGAAGCTAGTTTCCTCTTGGGCTATAGGCTCGTTTTCACTGGGTATCGGCAGTTCTTCTTCTTCACACCCTCAAAAGCTTCTACCACCTCACTCTGCACATCATCTTCGTTCTCGTGATCTTCTACCTCGCTATCCGTGTATTTAAAAGTTAACTCGCCATCAATCTCAAAAAGAGCAGTCGGGATATAGATATATAGATAAAAATATATAAGAGGATTTTTGCTTTTAACGGCAAAACTCCGAATTTTGAGTTAATTTTGAGTTGTGTCGCTTTTCTCGAAAACCATCGATATGTATGTGCCTTACGAAAGGTCTGGCAAAAACTGAGATGTCCGAAACGCGCAACGTATTCGCGGAATTTCGAAAGAAAGAGCTACATATATTCGAAAGCACATGCGTAAATTCTGCTGAAAATTGTATGTACTATGCGATTTTGGGGCATTAGTAACAATACTCTTCAGGAATTCATGCGTAAATAAAAATTTGATTCAGGGTCCTTAAATTGAGTTAAATAACATTTCGTATTCGCGCACTTATTTTTCTGACTTTCTCTTTAGCTGATACTCAATGGTATTTTTACAAACTGTTTATGCCATAAACTAAATGTTTATTTCTAATTTAAAAGCTTCGCTGCAGTTTTAAGTGTATGACATGAATGTCATCAACAGCTGCTGCAATACTGGGTTGCTTTGCAGCTTTATGAAGCTTCTCATGTGGGTAATGCGGTTTTAATTTATTCGGTATTCGGGAAATATAACAAAAATTAAATACATATATACTTGGAAAATATTTCTGAATACCGAATTGTAACTTCTTGTTTTAGAAGTTTCGGTGATATAAAAGAAATTGCACGAAAGAGGGGCCTAAGTAAATTTAGAAATAAAATTATTAAGGAATACAAGTACGGTTTACAATGACATTAGTTGGGCGGAAAACTATCAATATAGAGATTAGTTGCTACTAAACTGAACTCAAAGTTTTTTAAAATATATCAAATCACACTTCTTCTATACTTTCTATTTAGAAGAAGGCCCCGTAAAATTGCGCGGCATGAAACTCTTCATCCCGAGCAAGAAAGTCAGACAAAAAAACATATCACAAATACTTACTGCCAAACATCTGGATTACCCTTGAATCAGCCTGTATAGGAACAGGTATAGAATGTCTTTTATGGCCGCATTAATGTAATGTTCTGGAGCCAAATATGGTCAAAATGTGATCTTGTGATCTCTCCTGAAGCCACTCTTTAGGTAAATATCCGTATTAAGTATACCTAATAGTGAAGTACATAGTACATAGTACGGTGTCCTTCTCCACATGGTTGTCTACTAATCCCTTTGGGCTAATATTTTGGACGTATCCCTCACTAAGGCATGTTCCTCAAAGCGTATTATTGTGTTTCGGGCAGAGTTTTGACAACTTTTTGTGAGCAATATTTGGAATAGGTTTTTTGTTTTTTCAGATGTATCTACAACATTTTTTGCGAAGCTTTGCGTTTGAATTAATTTTTTTCACTTCAAATTTTTTGGATGTAAACTGATTGAAAATCTCATATATAATGAAAAAAAAAAGTTTATTCGAAGTCTGCTGAGTTAGTGTTAACTATCATGTAGCAAATTAAAAATTTCCTAAACTGTCTGTTCCATTTTATTAATTGTCATCTGCTGCTTTTCTGGTCAAGAAATAGTCCGCACCAATTCGAAGCATTCAAATGTATATTGTTTGGAGAAGTTGCCTGCTGCAGAGTGGTTGTGGCCTGCGTTGAGGCTGGTGGCATTGATTATTTCAGTTTTGAGTATTTCCATTTTTTCCGTATACCGGAAAACAATTGTGGTAGTAAAATAACATATTTTAAGCAAAGTCATTTTTTTTCTGAATTTAAATTTAAGCAAAATGTAAAAGTAAATGCAATTTAAACAGGAGTGAAACAATGTTGCTAGCATCTTGTTGCCAGCATGTTGGGAGCTTTTTCACAGGCTGAACAGAGTACAAATTTGTCGTAAAATTGTTGTAGTTGGATTTTGACAGCCACTTTCACTTGAATAGCGAACAGAATACTCTTAACAATATAAAAATTTGCTAAAAGGGTGTTGAAATTTTCGCCAATACTGTATATACTGTATGTACATGCATATGTATAAGTTCACATGATTATGTGATCCTTTGAAAAGCCTGTCTCTTTATAGAGACATGCTGTTAACATGTCAGCTCTAATCCCGCCAGCTATTGTTTGTGGGAAGTACATAAATATGTATGCTTTTGTAGTGCCATTTATGACTATCGACATGCCTGCAGATACATTTTTGTGCATATAGTATACATACTCGTACATACAAAATAAGTATATTATTAAGCTATGTTGACACTCAGCAGCATAAACTTGCAGTTGTTGAAAATGTCATTCACACTTTGTTAGTGGCACATATTTGTCTAAATACATACATATGTACATATAAATAAATATTACATAAGATGTCTATATTTACATATTGCGAACATATGAAGCTGCTACATTTTATTGACATACAAAGCATTGACTCGCTGTATACAATGAAAAAAATAAATAAATAAATAAAAAATAAAAATGAAGAGTTATTAATTTTTTTACATGTATGTGTATATGCAGTGCACACATACCAATGCACATGTTTTCTTTCTTTTTTTAAGTAAAAATCGCAAAGAGATTGCCCTAGGAATCATGTAAAAGCACTGATACAATTTATGTAAAACTATAAAATAGCTATTAAATATTTCAACAGATCTACAGTTGTACTTTCTGAATAACTTTCTGAATAATTGGTTGGATTGAATGTACATTTCGAACCAGTCACCTGTGGGCTTGTATTTGCAATCACAGTTTTTAGGTTTTCCACATGGCGCTCGTTTACAAACATTTCAGATGTAAATATGAGGAGGTTTATGAGGAAGTTTATCTTTCAACTGGCTATTTGTCAATTAGTAGCTCATCATGATAATGCAGATGAATAACCAATAATAAAGATAATGATAATAGTTATGTGCAAGTATTGACAAAAAAAGATGATATGGGTAGGTACTAATCTGTGATGGGAGTGATGACAAAAAATCGCTGGTGCGGCGACATCGATTTCGTATTGTTTGCTCTCATGTCAGAAATTTTCCATTCGAATTTTTCAATGAAATGAAAAAAGAAAAACAGTAAAAAAGGCGAACATTAATATCTTCTTCGATTATGAAGGCTTCATATACTAAATACATAAACACTTATGTTCAGAATAATATCAGCGCGATATGTTGGAAAGTTTTGACAAGAGTTTTTTTTCTTAATTTTGGCCAAGGCGAATCTATGAAAGGTGATATCAGTAGATCAGTTGATTAATTTTTTTCTTTCACCATGTGCAATCGAATGCCAGCACAAAATGAAATTTTGAAAAGCCATTCCATTCGCACTGTCGTCGATTGCTTCTGGCTTCCGAGGCATTTCGGCTGTTCAACGGAGTTCGTCCTTTTATATTTCTTTTCTATATTCTCTTGTTCTGGCATTGAAATGTACAAATTTTTGTTGTTGATCTAGTGCCATTACCTTTAATGAAAGCGCCTTGATATTAACTAACTTTTTATAAAAATATATTTTATTCTACAACACAAACCATCTAAAGCAAAGTTTTAAACTTTGTACAAAATTTAAAAAAATCAGTCAATATTTCAAAAATTTTATTCAGAATTGTTAGAAAAGTTCTGGCTATGCAGTTCTTTAAAATCAAGTTAAATTTTGCTTTTTTTAATATCCCTGTTTACTCCGCTCTAGAGCATAGGAGACCTCGAAAAGACTCTTCCATTGTACAGTTCGGGGCTGCTGGTTTTGCGCCGACCCATGTGATGCCAGCAACATCGACCTTATCCAAGTATTCTTTGGCCGACTACGACTTCTGCTCGGGCTCTTCCAGTCCTGTGCCATTCTCGTGATGCTATCTGGTGGTTTTCTAAGCGTGCGACCTGTCCAACGCCACTTTCTGCGTTTGATTTGCCATAGGCTGTGCTCCTCATTCGTTGATCTCCATAGCGGGACGTTGCTGATGGTGTTCGGCCAGAATATTCTACAGATGATGCTGAGGCATTTGTTGACGAAAGATTGTAGCCTCTGTGTGATGGCAATACGGACTTCACACATGAGCTGAATATTCGCAGTTTAGTGCGCCCGCACGCCGCTCTTGTTTTCTTTAGCCTGCAGTTGACATCTTCATCTGCTCCGCCGTCTGCGTGATAGAGCAGTCTAGGTAGCATCGCCAAGACAAGGGCTACGAGAGTTAAACAATATTCAAGCAAGATAAGTTTCATTGATTTTTGGTAATGTTTTTTTTTGCAGACATAGTTGGGAATTCTAACATATAAAAAGGTTTTCAAGCATTCGTCCACTTTAAATTTAGCTTAACTTTATGGTACTATTCTAAAATTCGATGGGCTATAAAACTGCATACCGTTATTTTTTTTTAATTCTTTATTTTGATTTTTACGCGCTCCAAAATGATTAGCGCTCGACACCATTTGGTAAACTTATAAAACTTCCAATAGGGTGACTAATTTGGCGCCAACTTGTAGTTTTGGTTGTAGAATAAACTGTTTTTTTTCAAATTTGTTAAAATTAAAAATCAACAGAAAAATTATCTATACATATAAATTTCGCAATACATTTGAATATTTCAAAACGTAACCAAATTGTCAAAGGGATGGTGGCAAAGAGCAAAAATTTGCATCTATTGAATAGATTTAAAAAACCATAATTATTTAGTCGTACTTTATTGATAAACGTGTATTTTGTATTCAATTCTATAAACAACGATATTCATATTTCATTCGAAACAAAAGCCACTAGTACTAGCTTGTGGTCTAGGTTACCGAAGCGACCTGCATATATCCGACCAAGGACTATCAGTCCAGCAGTTTTCCCGGTACGTGTATGGGAATAGCTTGAGCTTCTGATTTTGCAAAAAAAAGTGTAAAGTTATTCCGAATATTTAGTGGAAAGAACATTTCGTTGGAATCATTGCTAATTTCGCCCCACTTAGTTAATTGGCTCTTACTCATGCTTTTGAAAGGATCAAAAATTGTAACCCTATCTCTATGAAGCGGTTGTGTTTCGTGTGATTGTACTGTCTTTCACATTCGAATTATTTAGAACACTGGTGAACTGATATATATATGTATATATAATTGGCGCGTACACCCATTTTGGGTGTTTGGCCGAGTTCCTCCTCCTATTTGTGGTGTGCGTCTAGATGTTGTTCCACAAATGAACCGATAGCCTTTTTATTTATTTATTTTTATTTTTTTTCATGGATGTTATGGTAGCGCGCTACCCTCAAGTGGCCTTCTGAAATCAGGCGTAGCCTGTTTATTTTCATCACTTCATGCCTACAGTGCCACATCCGATCTGCAATTTTATTATATAGGGTGGGCCATGTAAAATTTGCTTTTTGAATCGGCTATAAAAAAAACTAATCAATATTTTTTCAAACTTTTTTTTTTATTTTGAAGATTGAACATTGTCATTTATGAATGAAAAATAATATAATATCGTTCAAATGACTGCCACGACTGGCTTTACAGAAGGCAATTCGATCATCCAATTTTTAAGCAAATTTTCGATTGTTTCGGCTCCAATTTCATGAATGGCAACTTCGATTTCGTGTTTTAAAACATCAATCGTCTCTGAATGGTTCGCATAGCATTTCTCCTTAACGGCTCCCCACAAAAAATAGTCCAACGGGCTTAAATCACATCGCCGAAGCGGCCAATTGATATCGGAATTTCGGCGGATTATTCGGTTTTCAAAAACGGTAGCCAAAAGTTCGAGTGTAACTTCGGCAGTGTGACAAGTTGCACCGTCCTGTTCAAACCTAATGTCGTCCATATCATCCTCTTCAATTTTTGGAAACAAAAACTCTGAGCATGTCACGGTAACGCTCGCCATTTACTGTAACCGCGGATGAAGCAGAAGACTCACCACTTTGGAAATAGGTTTTCAATACTTCCCAATTTTGTTCAAGCGTATAGCGTCCCATTTCGTCAATGTTAAGCCTTTAAGTAATTTATGAACACGTTTGACATGTCATTTGTGTTACCATTCTCCAAAAAATTGGTGGTTCAAAAAGCAAACTCTATATGGCCCACCCTGTACAATTGTTGTTAAATAAAGTTCAAGAAACCTTTAATCTCTTGTTTTATATTTTTTGCTTTAAACCGGAAATAACGTTATCAATACAACCAAATCATACAATTCTTAACTCTCTTGGGATATTCTAGAGTGAGGCAATATTTGCATATTAGTGTTATTGTAGCATAAATAGTATACAAATATTAGCAACATTCTTTCTTGTTCGTGTTGTAAGGAGACATTCAGAAAAGAGTTGATAATGTTTAGCTTTTTATTTGTTCACATGGTTTGCGTGCGAGGGGAAAATATGTGGAAATATGAAAATTCCCCTTTTACACGATCAAATGATAATACATTGTTGACCAGCAATTTTATGCTGAATCTATCTCATGTCACTGGCTATTATTTCGTAATTCAATGTGGAACTGAAATTTTGGACATATATGGTAAACTCGAGCTAACTCGTGACCGGCAAACAAAGTGATATTACACAATCTGAAATATCAGGAAAGGATGGTAAAAATATCAAGTTTAATAGAGACGAATTTGTTATCGCAACTCCACCTTAATGCATCCAAACTAGAGATGCAAATCCCAGAATTTCGGGATTCGGCATTTGAAAGTTCCGAAAAAAATTGGCAATAAACCCAGAATTTGCGCACTTTGTAATATTTTACAAATCATATGAAATGGGTGTAAAACAATTCCCTTTCATAGGAAAGAAATTACATTGACTTTAACTTTTTGGCAAATATGAATGTTTTTGTTTTCTTTTTAATATATGTATGTGTATGCCTCTGTTTTGAAAAGTTATACTAATTCACCTGATTTCTTATGTTAACTCAAATGAATGCCTGCTTATTCCACTTTGAAAAAGTATTCATTTTTATTCACATTTCATTCATTTTATTCGTTTTCATTTTTTTTTGCATCGATATTTTTTTTTACCTACCTTAATTTACTTTATCAGATATTTTCACGCAAAAGGGTTATTAAACGCGTATAAATTTAGCTATTATTTTTTGCTTTATACTAATGAAATTATTTTTATTATTTATTCATTATATCATCATCATTAGCATTACAGTCTTGTGCAGACCATTGCTTCCACAACTACGGTTCTCCACTCCGATCGATTCTCTACTACTCCTTTCCAGTTTGTGATACCCATTTTCTGCAGGTCGGCTGTGACCTCGTCTACCCAGCGTTTGTTTGGTCTCCCTCGACATCTCCGTCCAATTGGTTGTCTATGGAACGCTATATTGGCAGCTCTCCATTTGGGCATTCGGTACATGTGCCCCAGCCATCTGATTCGTTGACTTTTTATAAAGCGTATTGCGTTTCCATTACGTATCAATGTGTCTAGCTCATGATTGTATCTTATCCGATACGTCCCGTCATCTCGCCGGGAAGGTCCATATATTGTTCGCAGTATCTTTCTTTCAAACCTTAGTATTTGGTCCATGTCTTTTGTTTTAAGTACCCATACCTCACTGTTGTATGTTAGTATGGGTCTTATAAGCGCTTTATACATTGCTATCTTTTGATCTCTTGATAGCAATCGGGACTTGAATAATTTTATGTGAGCATAGAATGCTTTATTTGCCGCACTTACTCGGTCATTTATTGCCACGGAAGTGTCAGAATTACTGCTGATGAAAAAACCTAAGTATTTAAATTTGTCGACCTTCTGTATGCATTCACCATCTATTTCAATGTGTGCATCTTCACTCGGTTTCTTTGCGAAGTGCATATATTTCGTTTTATCTATGTTTACCCGTAGACCCACTTCTAAAGCTGTGTTTTTCAATCGCATATAAATTTTCTTAAGCTCATGTTCATTCTGTGCAATCACGACAATGTCATCGGCATAAGCTAACACTTGCGAGCTGCAATTAAAAATCGAATTGCCACATTTCAGTTTGCATACTACCTCATGTAGTAATAAATTAAAAATTGTCGCTGATAGTGAATCGCCTTGTTTTACACCTGATGAAATGCTGAATTCGTTGGTAACATCTCCATTTATCATAACCTTGGCATTAGTGTTTGATAGTGTCATCTGAATTAGTTTTATAATTTTTACCGGTATACCTTGTTTAAGCATTATGTCGTTCAGACAGTTTCTATTGATGCTGTCGAAAGCTTGCTTAAAATCATTCATATTCATTATATAAAGAGTGATTTTTTAGCTATTATCTTTTTAAACAGTAGGATTAAACAGCTGACGCACGTTTCGTGTTTTGTTTCACTGTCAAACATCTTCAGTTTGGTCTGTAATTTAACCTTGAATCGTCTTACAAACGAACAACGCTTGCAAATCATTGAATTTTATTATAAAAATGCGTGTTCTGTTAAGAAAGTTTATCGCGCGCTTCTTCCATTTTATGGTCAGTTTAATCGACCCACTGAAGCGGCTATTCGAGCTATTGTGACTAAATTTAGAACCAAATTTACATTATTGGACATCAAACCACCAACACGCTTACGTAGAGCGCGAACTGAAGAAAATATGGCAGCTGTATCGACCAGTGTTAATGATGACCATCAATTATCGACTCGTCGCCGTTCTCAGCAATTGGGCCTCTGTTACTCAACAACGTGGAAAATTTTGCGAAAGGACTTAGGTGTGAAGCATTTCAAAATACAGTGCACTCGCGATAACTCGAACTAATTAAAACAGGCGCTGTTCGATTTATCGAATTTGTTCGACTTATCAATTGAGTGTGCTATGTTAAAAAAACAGTCATCGATATCGATTTTTCGATCGATTGTTGAAAATGGAAGCCAGTAGAAAATTTCTGTAGTATAGTTTCGTTATACGAATTACATTTTGGTCCATTGGCTGGGTCAATGGTGTCACATTCGGCGGCATAAACATAGTTAAAATTAAACCATCCTCGGACTTTAATTCGATTTCGTTGGGATGTGATGGGGCATTATCAATTAGAAGAAGAGCCTTCTCAGGTAGTCCCCCATCTTTCAAATATTTTCTTACCTAAATATTAAAGTCATTTAACTTGGTTAAAAAAATTGTTTTAATGAATCTGGATTTTACCTGCGGCACGAACGAATTATGAAACCAGTCTTTGAAAATCGCCGAAGTCATCCAGGCTGATTTGGAATTTTTGTACTCCACCGGACAGTTAAAATTTTTGAAAACACGAGGATTTCTTGCTTTGTCAATAACGAGAAGTTTAAGCTTATGGTTGCCGGTAGCGTTAGTGCAAGCCATAAATTGCCTTATCTTTCTTTTTTATAAGACTTATGGTGGACTTGGCTACCCCATATTCCTTCGCTAGTGAAGTAACACTACGTCCACGTTTAATTTTGTTAAGGACTTCAGCCCTCTCTTTTAATGTTAAACACTTCAACCTTTTACGATCCATTACTCACGTGCACTGATACACTACAAATGACAAATTTAAAGCAATTTGGTCAATGCAAGATGTTGTTCCCAGAAAACTAACGGGATATTAACGCCGAAATATTCATATGGACAATACACTAGTATACATATAATTTATATACATATACTATTACATATGTATCTATGTACAAAATGTACATGTTTGAAAAGAATGTGTGTACAAATAAATTTGTTTTTTTGTTCGAGTTATAGCGCTTTTTTATTGTTCGAGTTACAAAGAAGTCAATAGGGGAAAAAATGTGTTCGAGTTAGCACGTCGTTCGACTTAGCGGCTATTCGAGTTACCGCGAGTGCACTGTACATCTGGTGCAAGAATTGAAGCCGAACGACCTACCGCAACGCAGGATTTTTGGTGAATGGGCTCTTGGAAAGTTGGCCGAAGATCCACTTTTTTATCGAAAAATTGTGTTCAGCGACGAAGCTCATTTTTGGATCAATGGGTTCGTAAATAAGCAGAATTGTAGATTTTGGAGTGAAGATCAGCCAGAAGAATGAATTGCAAGAGCTACCAATGTATCCAGAAAAGGTCACAGTTTGGTGCGTTTTATGGGCTGGAGGTATCATTGGACCGTACTTCTTCAAAGATGCTGCGAATCGTTACGTAACTGTCAATGGTGAGCGCTACCGTGAAATGGTATCCAACTTTTTTTTGCCCAAAATGCAAGAGCTTGACTTGCATGATATGTGGCTTCAGCAAGACGGTGCCACATTCTACACAGCACGCCTAACAATGGACTTGTTGAGACGCGAGTTCGGTGAACATTTTATTTCACGTTCGGGACCTGTCAATTGGCCACCCAGATCGTGCGATATAACGCCTTTAGAATATTTTTTGTGGGGCTATGTTAAAGCTCATGTCTATTCAGACAAGCCTGCTTCAATTAACGCTTTGGAAGACAACATTAAAGAATTTATATGTGAAATACCGGCCGAAACATTGGAAAGAGTATGCCAAAATTGGACTAAGCGGATAGACGTAGAAATAATCTTCAAACTTTAAATTATATGGACTGTACTATCTTTTTAAATAAAAATTTCATGGATTTTTCTGAATTTTACGTGTTTTTTTAAAACACTTTCCCCTAGTAAGGGAGCTTCACAAACAATATTAATTCAATTTTTTTGGAGTTAAGTAGTTGTAAAATAATAAGAATCTAAATGCCGGAACCAGTCCCGAAATCCCGGGATCGTAAAAATTAAAAGAATGCGCATCCCTAATCCAAATTAATTCCATTGTAGTCCAAAAGCAATGCACATAAAACGCTTTCTTTGAACATAATTCATGCATGTAATTACTCGAGCTGTGTTGGGCCACCAACAAACGAAGACAATTCTACACAACCTTCCCACAGACCGACCGTCGATGAAGTCAAATAAGTATGTGACATTCCTATTCTATCTTACTAATTTGTGTCTGCGCATAAGGATAATACATATGCACGTATGTATGTAGACATGACATGTATGTGTAGATGTTTATCAGTTCGATGCACAGTGTTGCATACAGAACAAGTTACGGTAGTTTTTATTTTCGAAAAAATAAATAAATTAAATTTAAAATAAAATGTATTTTAGCCATACAAAAGCATCTCAAACTCTAGGATGGTTCGTCTAAAAAGATTGCACAGACAGGGTCTTTCAAGCTCGATACATGTACGGAATGCTGCTGCAGTGACAGACCTTGACCGGATAAAGTCCATGTCGTTCCGGTAACGTAGAACCGACTGCCGTGGGAACGTGTATTTGTGGCCTTGGGTACTTCCAGCGTTGTCAGGCGTCATCTGACATTTCCATTGGAAAGATTGACATATTTTACCATAAACGCACTCATTAGGTTTTGTTGTGTGCGCCATATCAGTGTTGTTTACAGAGGCCTTAAAAATGCGTCTCAGCAGGAAAATGGAATGAAATGGAATATTATTCAAACCGTCAGATTATTTTGGACAATTTTCAACGTGGATTAACATGACAAGAATGCATTGATGAACTAAAATCATTATACGGCGAACAAAAACCATTCTTTAGCACCGTAAAAAGCTGGTATAATGAATTTGCTCCAGGTCGCTGCTGGCTCACCAACGCATGCCGGAAAGGGCGTCCAAAATCAGCTGTGACAGAAAATGTCAATGCTGTGCGAAAAATGATTGGATGCATTGAACTGCAACTGGGCAAACCGTTTTCAATCACCGATGTTCAGTTTTGTTAGGATAGAAATATAAATAGCAACCCGCAAAATAAAATCAAAAGTGGACATAAAAAGTCATTGAATCAGAGCTCGGGGGAAATCGTTTGTGTAATTTATTTTTCTTTTCTAGAGCCTACAAGATTTTGAGGTTGAAGTGCGATCCTTCTCTTATTCCATTCCACTTATTTTCTAGACATCTGTGGGCGCATTTTGTTTGCGTTATACGAAACACTGTGCAATGATTTTGCATATCTGAGAACGCAAATCTTTGATTGATGCTACAAGAACATCGTAATTTGCTATCGCAACGAACGAACAATCATTGGAATTGTCACTTGAAAGAGTGTAGGAGATTATGGGTGGGAGTGGGACAAACGAAGCTATGGACAAGCCATTAGAAACAGTGGAAAGTGAAGGGAGAAAGCGGGAAGCCACGTACTTTCGACTACCAACTCCAAAGAAATGCAGCACATCACATATACACACATACATACATATTTATATGTAGATAAGTAAACAAATACATCCATGCATACATCCGCATGATGGCAATAGCAGCAACACTGTAGCATTGATTGAATTGATGGTGCCCTTTTGCATTTAAATGCAGGCACTTTAGCTGAAAACAAACAAAAAACACAATAAAAGTGAAATAAATCAGAGAAAAACAAAAGAGAATAAAATTGATATGTGCATAAGCAGCTCGCACACGAGGAAACAAAAAATGCATTGAAAGAAGACATTGAAGTGGTCTGGTAAAAGCTAAGTAGCTGCACTGCTTGCTGCTGAGATTACTGGAGTAATGGAATGCGGCGGGGGTTAGACGCTCACAGGCTGCATTAAAGTAGGATCATGCAGACAGCCGCAGACAAAAGTGGCCTTTGATTTACAAGGCAATGTGATATGCAGAAATCTGACTTCGAATACTTTTAATTGAACTTTAAAGTGGTTGGTAAAGTGAGCCAAAAAATATTAATACGAAGTGACGGTTAGGAGAATTTGTTCTTATCTATGCTAAAATCAATGTGAACTGTGGAAAAACCTTCGAAGATCCCTGATTTCCACAGTCCTGAGATCTTCCAACTCATAAAATAATTGACTACCCAAAGTGGCGAATCTACGTGTGGATAGGAAGGGGCAAAATCATGTATTCCTATTCCTTATCTAGACAGCTTCTGTAGAAGTCATGTGTGTGTGCGTCTAGCTTCTGGGCGTACATATGTATATGACTATTAGACATTGCGCCGTTATAACGAAATCAGTGTGGTAGGACTATGCTTACTTTGACACAGCAAAGATTTTGTCATCAAGAATCCGTCACAATTGAACTGTGATTCTGCAGGTGGGTTCGTTATGTCATCCTTCGTTCGCTGGTCTTACAATTTTCTATATAATTTTCTATCTACTCGTCAGTCAGTTTGGGACTGAGTCTTGCTAGTTTATCTGCCCTGCAGTTTCCCTCGATGTCGCAATGGCCAGGGACGCATGTTAGGTTAGGTTAGGTTGAAGCGGTTGTCTTGTGGGACATACTCAGGCTCATATCCCATTGTGATGCCTAAAACCATTGTGAGCTTTTCGAAAATTTTAGAAGATCTCCTATTTCTGTGCAACTGAGATCTTCCAATTCGTTAAAAAATTGTTTGCCTAGAATAGCAAATCTCCGTCTGGATAGAGCAGGACAATGGCACAGAAGGTGCAAGATTGTCTCCTCCTCTTCCTCATCAAGATAACTTTTACAGAAGTCGTGTGCTTGCACACCCATCCTTTGGGCGTCCCTACCTATTAGGCAATGTCCCGTTATGACTGAAATCAGTGTACTAAGACTGTGTTTATTTCGGCTTAACAAAGATTCTGTGCGTTTAGCACTAAGAGTCGGCCACAGTTGATGGGCGATTTTGCAGGTGGCTTCATTGCGCCATCTTTCATTTGCTTTCCTTACGATTTCTTCAAGGATAAGTAGCTTACATGTTTGTAAGGGAATGCCTATGTCATTGTCTATGCACTCATCAGTCAACTTGGTGTCGAGGCTCGCTAGTTCATCGGCTCTACAGTTACCCTCAATGTCGCGATGGCCAGGAACCCATATTATCCTTAGGCGAAATGACTCAGCCATCTCGTTAAGAGACGCATGTTACGATTGGGCAAAATGACTCAGCCATCTGGTTTATCGACTGTTTTGTGAGGAATTTTATAGCCGTTCGAAAATATACCTAGACCTAGATTTATATTCAACCAAGGACTTTCACTCCAGCAGGATTCCCCGTAAAAGTATGAGGAATGTTTATGATGCTAAAACAACAACAACAATAGTGTCAGTGCCTAAATTATGGCCATCAAGTTCAGCCTGAAAAATACTGAAATAGGGGAACCTAAAGCGGAAAGAGATCTCCAGACGCTTGGAATATACAAATCCACCTACTTTACCCTCGAGCTTTGAGCTGTGCGGGTATATATGGATGGACTTGCTCTGTTTTATAATGTCTCGTTCGAACTATTTTCTTGAGAGTAGCAGGATCGTGAACGATGCGGTGCTAGTTGCAGGCGGGAGTGTATTATCCGCCAGTCTAGGAAGCAATTCAGGTTAGAATCTTATCTGACCTTGGCTTGTGTTTGACTACTTAGTGTTCAATATTATTGGCGCGCTGTTAGCGACATATTTTATCCGCAAATCTACTGGAAAGAAGAGTTTTAAGTGTCACATGTATTTCTTGTGATTATCTCTATGTCGCTCGCCGTAGAGCTCATACGCTCTTCGTTCGTTAATCTCTGCTTCGTTCATAGATCTTCCGTTCAATCTTTCTCTCGAACAAACTGGGTCAGGCGGCTCTTATCTAATTATTGTCCCTTTCGTGTCCAATTCAGTCCAAAGTAGAATTTTCTGTCAGGAGAACTGCTTCATTGAATTTTAATGCTGACATATTTACATGTCAAGTGAGTAGGCAAGTCCTCTTTAGTTTGTTTTGAAATTAGATATTCTAATGACTTGTATTCTTTTATTAGATGGGAATGCCACGAAGTAACCTTTTCTGGTGTCAACAGCAAAGCAATTCCAACGGTCACATGTGCCACGAACTGAAATTGACTGGCATTCACATTGATGAAAGCGGATAGCTAAGAACTGGATGCAAATTAATGGAAAAAATATATATTGTACATATGAACAAATTTCAGCAAGCCTTGCTGGTTTGCTCGCGTTACATCACTACAGCTTTTGTATACTTTGCTTATAAACAATTAACGCCAATATTTTTATTTTGCATTTTAAATGCATTTTTATCAACAAATGGAAATTCAAGAAAATAATATTGCGATTAATTTGTAAATAAAGGCACTGGCGCGCAGAGCAGCACTTTGCGCCAATTTCTATCCTCTGATTTATTTGGCAAAATGCAGTCGTACCTCGATTTCTTTTCGATGCTCCATTCAATTAGTGTAGCGATAAATTTTGCATTGCTCAAAAAGCATTGAATGGTGTTCGAGTGTATACGAAAAATTGAAAATGCTTCAATACAGTGTTTTAAATATACTAGGTGGTACATTGGTTATTGGTTTCAGAAAAAAAAAAATATAGATTGTTGATTAAAAATTAAATAAATCACTGCAACTCCTCAGCAATTAACTCTCAACTCTATGTAGGTATTTACTCATTCCTGATATCTTTCGCATTTTCTCAAAATAGGCATTCGTTTCAAAGATTTTTATTTAATTACATGCATTAAGTGTAGCTCTATTGAATCAAATTTAGAATGTAGGTAAAATTCAACTCCAAAATATGATTCGTTATAACCAGTCAGCTCGAATTTACTAGATATTCTCATTCCACATTTTTCACGGTTTATTCAGATGTTGGCCTATAATTTCTGACGTCGCTTTAATTACCAGATTTGAATATCGAAACTATAGACGCAACCTTCCTTACTAAAATAGTTGAAATGATTAACGGAAAGGGTGCTTGTCTTTTTTTTACTTCAACCTTAAAATTGCCGATAGTAAGAAAACAGTACTTGTAAAACGTCGAAGTTGTGTGCTCATGATTTGGAAGGAAGAAAAAATGATAGCAATGACTATTTTTAGCTAATATTGGATGAATAAAAACTATAACTCCATTCATAGTAATGTTTGATCAGCTAGAAGACCTATTCCGCATTCAAATGATGCACCGGAACTATTTTTAAAAGGTTCTTTGCAGGAAGTGCTGACGAATAATATGAAGAAAAATCTTGAAATCTCGATCATTCTTCATAAGTTGAGCTTATTATATTGATTTTATTATTGATTTTTGACTTCTTATGACACTATGTAAGTCTTTTTACAGCTTGGATTTTATAACATTAATCATTATCAATGTCACATTTTGGTCGAGAATTTTTGTGAGCTTGGAAATGTAACTTAAAATTTTCTAATTATCAGCTGCGTTTGTGTTGGAAAAAATATAAAAAAAAACCGACAACCCGCTGATTTGTTAGTATTAGGATTAAACAAAAAAAAAAAAAGTGTAACCTCCAATGTGAAACTTTCCAACTCCGCTTTAGTATTCAATTTAGACTTGAACGTATTCAAAAGAAATTTCTTTGTTTTGCACTCAGATCGTTTAAGGGGGTAGTATGGTTAATTCGGTGTAAAACAAGCATATTTTTCGAAATTTTTTTTGTCGACACAGTTGATTTATTCAAAATTTTAAAATTACTTCATTATAAAGTCATATTTAAAGAATATTGTGTGAAATTTTCATTGATTTTTATGAAGAAATGAGTTGGTGGCAGCGAATCTTCGCGGACGTCTCATAAAAAAGTTTTATTGCGGTGTCCCTCAGAACTCATTACTGGATCAACTAAAATCAAAAAACCAAATTGATTTCATCAGCTAATAAAGTTTCGCAGGTAACAACGTCGAATTTTTTTTTTTTTTTTTTTTTTTTTTAATTTTTTAAAGCGCTTTGAAGTCAAAACACCGATTTTTCATAAAAAAAACTTGAAAACTTTGTTGTTTTAAAATATGACAAAATTTAAAAAAAAAAAAAACTCGACGTCATTACCTCGTGAATAAAGTAAAGAAACAAAAAAACCAAATTTGAAAAGAATCGGTGCAGTAGATATGAATCTACAGTGGACACCGACCGTAAAAAAGGCAAGTGTGAGAAAAACGTGTTTAAAGATTTTCGGCAGCGTGAAATCCGGTTGGAGAGGTAGATACTTAATCCTTTGTGTCTTTGTCAATTTTACTCTAATGCACTTCAAACTTTCACACAATAATCTTAAGATGTTATAAAATAATTAAAAAAAAAAAAAAAAAAAAAAAATGAAAAAAAAAATACCATACTACCCCCTTAACTACACCCATCCGATTCCTTCTTATAATGCAAGGCGTGCCTTACTTAAAATCGTCACAAAGTAGAAGAAGTATACTGTCACTCTGCTTTGTTTTCGATATTATAAATGGGGCAGTTGACTTGCCTATGTACCTCGAACAAATCTACGGAGTAATAACACAGGCCAACAACCAAAAAACTTTTTCGATAATTTTAACTAAGGTTTTAAGGTTTTTTTATGCTGAAAACGAATATGACCTTGAAAATGCTCCAGCACGTCAGGATTTTTGGCAGTTTGAGGTTAAAAAGTCAAAATATGCAGATTTTGGCCATTTTTTTAATTTTTTTTTGGGCAAGGTTAAGTTTTTTTTTTAATTTTCCACAACGGCATCGCAAAGTACTAGTCTTCAGCTTTAAAATCCATTTTTTTAAATATTTTTACGATTAATATAAAAAAAGTTATTCTATTTTGAATTGGAGACTTTTAGATATGCAAATTCAACCTTTCTAACTCTCTAACGCCCCTGTAAAGGGCGAATTCAAAATAGTATAACTTTTTTTATATTAATCGCAAAAATATTTTTAAGAATGGATTTTAAAGCTGAAGACTAGTACTTTGCGATGCCGTTGTGGAAAATTAAAAAAAAACTTTACCTTGCCCAAAAAAAAATTTTAAAAATGACCAAAATCTGCATTTTTTGACTTTTTAACCTCAAATTGCCAAAAATCCTGACGTGCTGGAGCATTTTCAAGGTCATATTCGTTGTCAGCATAAAAAACCTTCAAGAAACACCCATAGCCGTTTTAAAAGCTGTAAAAAAGCGAGATTTTGTTGGCCTGTGTAATTTATTCTTCCTAGAGCGGGCTAGAACTGTTTGTGCCTCGAAAGCACCTATGATTAGAACATTAAATGAGTTCAACCATATTTCTTTGGTTCTTTGGCTTTTAATTTATCGTTATCTAAGTTTAAGTTAAAATTATCACTTAATAATTTCTTTAAATAGTTTCGAACCATTTATGTATATATAATTCATACAAATACTCTAGGACTAAGTAGTTTAGTCTGTAAGAAACTTTGTATTTTTTGACTTACTAAACGAATAAATGAAATGAAATGAAAAATGAGATCTTCAGTTTTTTTCACCAAATACTGTTTTGCTTTGCAATCCTTGTGTCACAATCCTGTTAAAGTCATATAAGTTTTTGTTTTTTGGGTAAGTCCACTCACACGCGTACGTTTTTTTCGGTGTTTGCCTGAGCTTCTTCTCCAATTTGTGGGGTACATCTTGTTGTTGTTCCACAAATGGCGGCTCCTAATGGATTTTGTGCGTGACTACCATTCGGTGGTGTCTGGATTTGAAACCCACTCTGGGCATGAAATATTAGATGACAAGAAAGGTGTTTTCTAATAGCGATCGCCACTCGTTAGAGCTGAGGCTGAGTACTTTTGGCACATCCTTGTAATGTTATTTATGTACAGTGGCGCTAAAGATAATAGCACTATGATGAGCTGCACGATTATGCTAGAAACTGAATGATAAAATGGGTTTTTGTGAAATTATATTGGGTATTTGGAGGTTTTTGCATTATAAGCGCCGAAGACCGAGCGCCTTTGCTGGCATAAAAGTGCATTTTTCTTTCGTCCGTCCATAGACTGTTCCTTCATCTCTCTACCGGTCAGTTTAATGGACCAAAAACACCAAATGAAACTAATTAGCATCAACATTATATTTCTAAACAACAAAGATCACAAAACAAAACCAAAATAATAATTCACCACTAAAAGTTTCACACAACAAAATTGAAAAAAAATTTCATCAACATTTTTTTGGGTATGAAGTTTTAAATTTTTTTTGTTAATTTTCTAATTGTGCATTTTTTTCCATATAAAAAATTTCGAACATTCGTTATATGGAACAATTTAATGCGAATTTGGAGGTACTTTAAACTTCCAAAGTATTATATTATTTAAAAATTGAAGAAGATACCCAGAGTTTTTCTGAAAATTTGGATTACATTTTTTTCTGAGATTTGTATAAAGTATGAACTTAGAGTTACGTGGTTTTTATTGTAGTAAAAAATATATTTTTATAAAAAAAGATAAAAATAAATAGTCAAAAATTTTCAAAATGTTGCTCTGCTATTATTGTGACCACCTCTGCATAGAATTTAATAAAGAGCACTGTCAGTACCTACTATTGTTTTTAACGCTTAAATCCCTGCATCACTTAACAAATAGCTTGGTATGAGGAGTGCCGTTATGCTGTCAAGTAAATAGAAACGAACTCTTGAGATAGATAAAACCTGAAAATTGTAAATCCACCAGTTTTTGTTTTAAAGAAAAGAAACTTCATCACAGCAGTGATATCTTTTTTAACACCACTGTACGTATGCTTGAGTGTTTACGGAAGCAACTGCCAATGCGTCAGAGAATCAAAAAAGGAAAATTGAAGTGGCGGTGTGGTAGAAATGTTGCAAATTCGTTAAATGCAATTGCATACTGCATTATTAATTGACTTCAATTAAATGCATTTTGTTCTGTTCTCTGTTTTCTTTTTTGTTTTCTTGCTTATCCAATAAACTTTGTACTCACGAGCGGCTGCGAGTGTGCACAATAATAGAAATAAATTCGTTTGGAGTTTGAAGTTTTGTGCTACAACTATTTTCTAAACGTGCTCGACGTAGTTGTTGGATTCAAGTGGCGCATACCATTTTATGTTAAAGCTGTGTGCACTTGTATATTTTTGCCCGTTTTCATTATATTTGTTTTTGGTTTTCAATTATTGTGAAGAAAATAATTTAATGCAGAAAACTTTTTCCAAATGTACCCTTTACTTCTCGACTGCACCAAATGTATCTAAAAATGGGAAAAGATAGACGAAAATGTGATATAAGTGGGCTGGATTTTTTTCCTGAGCGAACAAAATAGTTTGTTGATTTTTGATGTCGATATGTGAGAACTTCAAATTCTTCTTTAAGTCAAGTATGTTTTTGGGTATTTTTATTTTCAAGCGATGTATGGAGTAGCAGTCAAGCGTGAGCAGGAAACTGTTTTTGTTTTTGTTGGGGAATAACTTCAGCCTTACAGGACTAACCCGACCTGGCCCTACATACATATACAGTAGATTCTGTTTTTATTAATTTTTTTCCGGGTTTTGAAATAGTGCGGTTTTTTTTAAATTAAAAAATGCATGTCGACCTATCGGGAAAACTTATCACAGATTATATCAAAAATGCTAACCCTACAAGTATGGAACCGCCTGCATCACCATCTAGACCAGACGTGTACATTTTCTTAAGTGACGGAAGTGATTTTACGCCAAATCCTAAACGAATGCGCAACATGCGGGTATTGTCGGATTCTATTTCTGTCGATGTAATATAAATTTATTTTTCGATTCTGACATTTCTTAAATAAAGATATAATTTTCAAAAATACAATTTTTTGTTTATGCGGTATATGGAACGTATCTATAGTTATAATATGGGACTAGTACCCTTTTTTTATGCGATTTTATTACATTATTTCAGATTTATGCGATTCTTATCACGTTTGAAACGTATCTATAGTTTTACTATAGAACTGGTAGCTTTTTTTATGCTGTTTTTTTTTAAGCTGTTTCTTGCGGAACCTATGTATATACCGCATAAAAACAGAATCTGCTGTATATGTACATATAGGTTAACGTGGATTTCGTGGACTTTTACTGCTTACGAGTGGCATACATCCCAGCCTTTCAATACTGGCGTTTTTTCTGAATAGCCGGAGTCGATTTGACTTGGTTATCTATAACTCAAGACTGAATGGCAAAGCCCGATTAAACCTTTCAAAAGACATCTAAAAATTAAATTTTTATATTTTTTTGTATCCTTGTTCACTCCACTCGGGATCATACGGCCTCAAAAAGCCTCTTTCGCCTTACACGGTTCCCAGCTGTTATTTTTGCTCTGTCCCATGTGAGGTCGGCATCTGCTAATTCGCGCAACACCGACCTTCGCTAAGTCATCTTTAGCCGACAGCGACCTCTGTTCCGTTGCGGGTTCTAGACCAGTACCATTCTAGTGATGCTATCTGGTGGCTTTCTGACATCGTCTTAAAATTTATCAAATGGCCGTTTAAAGTACAAGATGGGGTAACTGACATTTGTCTCAAAGATGAGATTTGCTTACCGGAGTCAGTGGAAGCTCTGCGCGTCAAGCCTTACCCATTCATTGATAAAAAAATTCTATAAGATAGCCTGAAAAAGATTTGTTTTAGAAAAGAGAAAAAATAAGACAGTTTTTACTCTTCCCTATTAATTATTTGTATACCCCAACGGAATTTTAAGAGCAAATTTTTTTTCTTTCCCTAAAATAATAAAGATGCATTTAGGTACTGACAGTACAAATAAAAACCTGTGTTTTTTCTAAACAATTTGTAGCTTTGTGTTGGAAAAGTTGACGTATACTAGCCATATGCTTTCCCTTATTTCGGGCAACAAACGAATTTCGTCAGAAAAAAATTCTTGTTTTTGAAGCGCTTGCCTAAATGTTCCTTGTAAGATCGAAAGTGGTACTTAACGCCAGTGATCGTAACTGGTGAAATTTGGAAGGAGCGTTGTCGGAGCAATACGTCAATTAGGTTAGAAAGCCCTATTTCTTTATTGCGTGGAAGGTTTTAACCACTGTGCGAGGGGTACGACCGATCATTTTATGCTGGAAGTTCACTTTGTTGGATCTTTTTTGGTGTTGTCTTACTGTTACTGTCAATAACACAACTCGCTTATCTGGAGTAATCAAAAACACAACATGCACCACGGGCAAATAGAGGCCCCAAAAAAACTAAAGCATCGACCAATTTATATTTATTTCGTTTTTTTTATATTCATTATTTTTTATTAAAGTTTAACTCATTTTCTAACAAAAGCCATGCAAATCCAAATTTCGAACTTTATAAAATTATAAAAATTTAAACATTTTTCACCAAAACTTATACCTTTTTTCAAAGATAAAGATATATATATAATTGGCGCGTACACCCTTTTTGGGTGTTTGGCCGAGCTCCTCTTGCTATTTGTGGTGTGTGTCTTGAAGTTGTTCCACAAATGGAGGGACCTACAGTTTTAAGCCGACTCCGAATGGCAGATATTTTTATGAGGAGCTTTTTCAAGGCAGAAATACACTCTGAGGTTTGCCATTGCCTGCCGAGGGGCGACCGCTATTAGAAAAATGTTTTTATTAATTTTGGTGTTTCACCGAGATTCGAACCAACGTTCTCTCTGTGAATTCCGTATGGTAATCACGCACCAACCCATTCGGCTACGGCGGCCGCCGGCGAAGTTTTATAGTCTATTTAATTCTAGTACAATAAAGTGCAAGTTTGAAATGGCTCAAAATTCTCGTTGAATTTTTATTATTTTAAACTGACGGCGTTGCTCATTTGCTCCTTATAATGAATACTTTTTTTTACTTTAAATTACTTATATATCCTATTTTTTTGTAGAATGAACTTGAACTATATTAATATAAAAAATTTATGAAAATTAAAAAATGTAATCAAAACTGGTCAAAATGTTTAGGTGCTATAGTTTCTGCGCGAAGCTCTCGCTTTTATTCTACTTTGGATTATGGTAATGGCTCCACTTTTCAAGACCAGTCACAATAAGTTGCATAAACTACACCTGCTCGTTGTATCCACTGGTAGTACGCATTAGAGGAACGATCGACGAATTTATAAGCAGCTAAGGGTTGTCTCTACAACAGAGTTGCACAAAAGCTTAACGGGAGTATTTCGTGATTTTATAGCAACAAAAATACGGTATCCACTGACTGGCTTTAAGACTATTCAGATTTGTTTCTGTGTGAGCCTAATAGCTTGAGTAAATAAATTTTATGAAGTATCTGGTAGTTGACGCATCATTGACCACCGCCTAATTTTAAAATTGTGCTGTCAACATCTATTAAGGAAAAAATCACAAACGTAACATAACATAGAAAACAAGAAAAACCTAAAATTAAATCACCATCTACAAAATTTTGTCTCCTAGTTGCCTTTTCCTCGATCTTTTCGAGTAAGAATAGTCAAAATATGAGTTTTTATGCAAATTTACATTTCCAATTTACATGTCCAATAAATAAATTACCCTGCAGCAATCAACCCTCCATCATTGGCAAATAAATACCTCTGTAGCCCGCAAATATGCGAAATTTCGCAGTAAAGAACAGACCGTCCATCGAGTGCCACAAAATGTGCAAGATTTGAATTTGATAAATTATTTGCAGGCGCCCTCAAGCACGCTTCACAACAACAGTAAACAAAAAACACTTGCAAATCAAGGACGGAAAATGATGCGTGGAGTAAAGAGTGCAAAGGGGACAGTGGTAATGCAAAGATAGCGGAAAGAGCGAAATTTGCGTGTCTGCAAACAATTCACTGTTTTTGAGGGTTAAATCAGATACTAAAACAATGGCACGCATTTTCACACCCTTTCCGGTGTTGGCAGTGTATGAATGCTTATACTGTGAATGCCCCGTACACATAGTGTCATATTTATAAATACATACATATGGACCCCGTAGGACAATCCCGAATAAATATTTATGCTGTATTACTAGTTAATAGATGTAAGGTGTCACTTAGGCTCGTTTAAAAAAAATACTATTCTGAATTTTTATTTCTTGAATATTTAGACAACATTTTTGGTTTTGTTTTGTGTAGCATGCATGAATAATATTTTTTGTTTATTCAGTCTGGAGCAAGCTAGGTGGCTGCGCTGTTCCGTTTTCAATAAGAAATTCTAAATACGTTTTAGGAGATGATAAAAATTTTTTAGAATTCTTAAAGAATGCTTATTTTTCTTTTTAATTGGTGGCCTAATTGAAATATTGTAATACATTTACTTAGCCCTTTAATTAAGTTATATATTTCTTTAGTAAAGATTTTTAAATACATTTTATTATATTTTTTATTATTTTACTTACCTTTTGTACTATTTTACTCATTTTTTTTTTACTTCTTAACTGTGATAATTTTTTAATATTTATTTTATACACATTTTCAATACATTTAATATTGAGAACCTTTCTTAAAGTTGTATTTAACTTTTTAATTCATTTTGTTCATTATATGTTTTAGAAATTTTGTAATAAAGACTTTTTCGATACTTTTGGTAATATTTAATTTAACTTTTTATTTATTTTTTTACCATTGATAGTTTTTTGATGTTTTTAACAAAGATTTTTTAATATATTTAATTTTATATACCTTTTAATGTTTTACATAACTTTTCAGTAATTTTTATATTAAAGGTTTTTTAAATAATTTTTTTTAAATATTTTATTTAACTTTTTATTTAATTTTTAAAATTTATATTATGTATTTTTCTTATAATAATATTTTACTTAAATTTTTAATAAGTTTTTTCTATGAAATTTGATCATTTTAGTAAAAAAGATTTTAAAAATACATTTTGTAATATTTTATCTTACTTTTTACTTAATTTCTGTGTTTGTAAAGGGTATTTCAAAAGACGTGCCTAGCTGTTATTTTAAAATCAAACATGTAAGAATTTAGATTCTTAATGTTTCACTATTTTTATTTTATAGGTTGCAAATTTGCGATACTTTGTTCTTAAGGGGGGTCTGGTTTATAAGGTCAAAAAAATCAATTTTATTTTTTCGTTTTAAGCGATTCCTAATATATTTCAGAATATTCACACAAAGTTACAGAGCCTAATTCTTAATATTTTCGTAGATACAAAGCCAAAGGTAGGCGAGCGTTAGGTAGTTACGCTGTGACCGGACAGCTATAGTACAAACTTTATCTTCTTTTCTCGACTTTTCATTTTTATGATTTCTTTGAATTGGCGTACATGAATGAAAAAAAACTAATGAACCTTTTGAAATTAGTCATAGCTTGTTCCCTTCAGTATTAAATTCTCTTCTATTTGAACTAACAAAATAGATAAAAAAAAATTTTCAAGATTTTTATACCAAATTGAAGTGAATTGTTTTTTTTATAGAAAGGCATTTTTTTCTTTAAAACCTCCAAAAAGTTGAAATTTTGGAATTTCTCTCAGTTTTCTTAATTCATCTAGAATAAAAAATCATGATAATTAGAAATCCATTTGAATTTTTTGCTTTAGATAATAATTACGAGCTGTATCTTGTACGCCAGTTGGAAACTCCAGCGTTGCTACGCTCTACTAATTTCTATATTAAACATTTTTTTCAACTTATTTTAACCAGTACAAAATTTTTTTATACTTCTTAAATGTTCATTAAAAGATGGAAAAAACTTTGCAGTGCAAAATTAATTTTTTCCTTAAAAAAAAAAAAAATCGCAAAGAGATGCAATTTTTAGACCTCATAAACCAGGTTCCCCCCTTAAAGTTCAAGAATTTGCACAATAAGTTTCAATAATTTTTACGCGTTGTTCTATTATGTAAAATTGTAATTGTTGCTACTTGAAAAATGCCAAAATTGACATGAAAAAAGGTACTGTCTAGGAATTATTCATCACTAAAATCTAGGCGTCGCTTTTGAAAGACCCTTTATAATCTGTCCGCTACAATTTCAGTTTATTTTTAAATATTTTTCGTTTTGTATTCATTTTTTTATTTTCATTCGAACTCGTTAAGTGAAAAAATTAATTAAAAAATTAAGTGGCAACTTTTTTCGAAACTTTTTTGTATTAAATCAATCGTAAGCATCTCTTCTATTAGTTTAATTAATTTATTGCTTTTTTTGTAATAAATATTTAATATAGATTGCAACCCTGTTCAAATATATGTACCGATTAAAGCTTTCTTCAAAGGGTTTCATTTGATGATACAATTTTTGTTTGCTTGGTCCGTACTAGTTTTTATATAAAAAGAAAGTCTTGTATTTGCCCTTCTATAAGATTCATTGTGCCCAAAATTTTGGAATAAACGGCCATATGGGGGTTTGTTCTATAAAACAAAAATAAACAAATCAAACTTAATAATGGATGCGTAGTTGTTCATGGGATCAATTAAGGATAGGCCTGGAATTACCCTGGTTTAAAAACAGAACTTCCAAGTTGGCTTATCAACTAGCTCGCAAGCAGTTATTTTGAAACGTGTTGCTAAACTAGTTTTCTTAAACGCGATTACAATGAGTCAAAAATCAGGCAAAACTAGATTATTTAAATTAAATAATTTAATTTAAACGAATTTTTGAGTCTTACATACATTTATATCTCATCATCATATTTATGTACATATACTGTATGAATTTAATTCCCAATTTACCATGTGGAATGCCTCAGTTTGAAAATATTAGATTTTCCTATAGGGGTACAATATTCTCTATATTCATATCTACATACGTTTTTCTGTATGTATTTGCGCATATTGCGTGAGGTCAACGCAATGTCGCATTGTCTAAGGGTGGTGCAAACAATGGTCTGCAGCTGTAATTAAAAATGCTTGCTAGGAGTCGCCGCAGGACTTAATTTCATATGTACTTAATATAACAAAATGAGTCCAAATGTGGCATAGAATGGTGTCATTTTTATGCGCAAGTAAGGAGAGATAAGCAGTGATAGTTGGAAGGAAGCTCAACAAATCCATGCACGATTTTTAAGTGCTATAGAAAAATCGTTATGGAAAATGTTCTAGGTGGAAATGTGAAAACACCTATGACAACAAAACTCACTTAGAGCGAGTGGCAGCAAATATGGTATGCTTTGTTTTGTAGGTAACTTCTCAAAGAAATATTTTTTTTAATGCTTTTCTGTCGATTTTATTTGTACAAGTAATTTTTTGAAAAAAAAAAAAAAAAAAAAAAAAAAAAAAAAATGCTTCTTAAAAAAAATTCAAAATACAATTTATTCCTCAAAAGGGATATTGTCGCCTTCAAAGTATTCTTCATCAACTTTAATGCACTCATGCCAGCGTATGGTCCAGCTCCCGCAACATTTCTGGAAATCTATTTTCAGTATATGTAGCTATCAGAGCCGTCTTCGATTTTTTAATTACTTCCTTTTGGCTGTTAAAACGCCAGTAGTGATTTATTAGGTTTTTGACTCAAACAGAAAAATATTGAATGTAGCCATATCAGATGAATTCGATAGTATTCGTTTCGTTTTTGGTCACAAATTGACGGATAATGATGGTACAGTGAGACGGTGCGTTATAATGGCGCAAAACCCACGAGTGGTTTTCGCACACATCTTTTCTTTTTTTAGAGAATCGCTTCACGTAAACGTCTCATAACGTCCAAATAATATTCCTTATTAACTGTCTGACTTTTTGACAAAAAATACGTGGCGCACAATACCGTTGCATGCACTTTCTTTTTTGATTTGAAAACGACGTGATTTCTTGTGGTCTTAGTTCATTCGGGGCACGCACTCGCGTACTCATAAATCCACGTCTCGTCTCGAGTAATTATGCGTTTGATGAATGTTGAGCCGAATTTAGCCTTGCAAGTCATGCATTTGGCGATTTCAACGCGATCCGATTTTTTTCAAAAGAATGTCAAATTGAAGATCTTGGCTTAGTACCTCTCAGGTAAACCAACACGAATGTCGTGAAAATTCATTGACAACCGGGATCCATGCTTCAGACAAAATTTTCAAATTGCTTCTATAAACCCGACAATTAGCAGAATTAACACCCGCCTCTCGCTTTGCCCTCAGGGAGCATTGCCTAAAAAATACGACACCCGCGATCAATGCAAGCATGAAAAAGTGTTCATTAAGTCCATATATGGCCGTTCATCGATTCATCATTTACGGTGTTCGACTTCGCGGAATCCTTGTTATTACCACACCCTGGGTCACCTTATCGGTAGCTGTTATGAACCAAGTTGCTACGCTCACTTTTAGTATTTGTTAACTGCATATATACAATTGTACAAACTTATAAAAGATGAAAACAGTCTAAAGAAATTACACGACAAGACAAGAGGTCACCCAGTCCTGCTCAACGTTATTTTAGCCAGCGATGTAAGTTTTTTGACATAAAAAAATTCAGATAAAGCATCATCCATATTCTCCATAATCAACAAATAACGAGAACTGAATTTTTTTCTTTGAATCGTTTCGAGGATTTGAGATTAGTGAATATCTATAATTAAAGGACTTATGAGAGAGCAAATTCGTGCGAAGGGCGAACTGCAGTCGATTTCGCAAAACGCGGTGGAAAAAATAGTTTGATGTATGGTGAAGTCGTGTTTGTTGTTCTAGCAGCATGAATATTTCACATAAATGTTTGGAGAATGCTGCTGGAGGGACAGCCCTTGACCGGATATAAATCCAGGTGGCTCGGCAAGATAGAACCGATTATCGATGGAAAGAATAGATAAGTCATTGGTATTAGTATATTATTTTAGAAGCGGTATACTTCGAGGGTAATAGAATAACCCTGAATGAAAAATTAATATTTTTTCTTTTATGGACCAGATCTAGGCACATTATTAATATCTTATTCTTCGAGTAGGCTGTTGCAAGCAACCGTTATGTGCACTCTAGTGCATTAGTGAGCACCGGTTTGAAGGCTCTTCGACTATTTGGAACAGCATTAAAAAATACAAAGAATTGCTAATTTTTATTAATCGGAAAGAGACTATAGAAGAAAAAACTGTATGGTCACAAAACTACGGTACGTCATGCCTGGTTTGACGAGACATGCGAGCACCAATTGTGGTCAGTAGCACCAACAACATAACCATCATCGCTGCACGAATTACCAAAATCGATAACGGTGCACTATAGTAAAGCAAAAACCAACAAAAAACCAAACATATTTTGGCATGCAAAAAACGTAATGAAAATGAACTGATGTGTTTTGAAGTGAAATTAATGAATGAGAGAATGAATGAATACGAAAAAGCAGAAAAAAGGAACAAACCAAAAAACATGCAAAAATTAAGAGTAAAAATTTTAAAACGAAAAATGTAGCACTGAACTAGACCATGACTTGGCAAGGCGAAATTTGTGTGTATGCATGTTTTTTGAGGCAACGCGTGCCACACATATTTAATAAATGTCTAACCAAAAGCCTGCCAGTTGTTTGGGGGTCCACGTATATGTATGTACGTTAGGGTGCATCACTCTCTAGACTACTTAATAAAAAAATTTTAAATCTCCGCCAAATATTTCGGAATATTGTTCAGATTTACTAGACCGATTTCGAGTTTTTTATAAACAAAATTAAGTTTTGCAAATAGTTTTTCTAAAAAAATCGCCTTAGATGGTAGAAGAGTTAAAGCTTGATAGATCTGCATAAAAATGTAGTAACAGAATCAAAATAATGACATTTACGAAAAAATTGAATAAATGGGTTAATTTTCCAAGACATGAAAAGGGTGAGAAAGTACGTTTCCAACAATATTTTAGAAGTCTAAATCAGTCAAAGTTTAGCTGAGTTATTCAAGTTTCCCTTAAATTTATAAAAAAAAAAATCAAAAATAGCATCTAAAATCTTTTTATTTTGGTTCTGTTAATACAATTTGTAAATATTTTTATGCAGTCCTGGGATAAGTTTTTGGGAAAAGTATTTTTGGTGGCGGCTACCTTATTCAAATGGGTTGGTGCGTGATTACCATTCAGAGTACGTAGGTTGGAATCTCCGTCCAAAATGAAGAAAAAGATCTTTTTAATAGTGGTCCGGCCTCGGCATACAATGGTAAACCTCCGACTTTATTTTTGCCACCAAAAAGGTTTTTACAAAAAATCGTCTGCCGCTCGGAGTCGGCTTTTAAACTGTAGGCTCCTCCATTTGGGGAACAATTTCATGGAGCCCACCACAAATAAGAGGAAGAGCTCGGTCAAACACATAAGAGAAGTGTAGGCGTTAGTTATTTGTTTTTTATTTATTTTTTTTTTTAATTTTTGAAAATTGATTTTATTTATAAAAAACTCGATTTTTTGAGGTAATTTCAAATGGGTGCAACTCACGTAAATCTGGATACTTTTTGGAAACATATTGGCGGATGTCTCAAAATTCAATAAATTTTATAATTTACTTAGAAAACCCGCTTCCTTCTTTGGTGAGGCACCCTAATGCACATATTTCAGTAGGCCGAAGCGTTGAAGCTTGGTGAAACACTTTCATATCAACCCAGTATGTACGTATGTATGCACGTGTTAAGGCAAGCGATTCGTGTACTTTGGCACACGTTTTGCATAGAAATCACTAGCAATTTTCACCAACGACAATTATAAATGCCAATGCCATGCAGTATAAGAGCTCGTATGCATGTTGAAAAATATTGATAAAAAATATGAAATGTTGCGCCAAATCGATGCGCTTCTGCGACAGTGAAATGGCTGTTGTAGCCTGCCTTTTAATTGTGGGGTAAATTGATGAGTTGATAGCTCACTTCGCTTAATAGCTTGCGGTTGTTGATGGGCTAAATTAGAGTCTTCGATATTCATATTCGATCGTTGCAATATATTTAATTACTTTGTTCGCTGGCTTAATCGTCGTGATTGCCGACGTCAAATGGCCATTGACATGTTTGATAATGAATTTGCAAATAATGCAAATAGATTTGATAATCAAGTTGCTGTGAGTGATAATGGTTTTAGGTGTAGTCATTGCCACTGCGGCCGTCGCGGTCGCGGTTGCAGTGGCAGTATTGCGGTGAAGTTGATGATGATGTCGTTTTATTACTGTTATGACAACGACCGACATCAGTTACAACTATTGCTGCACCTATGACGTTGCAATTTCTACTTACAGTCATAGCTGGGCGCAAATCAGTTTTTCCCGTTTTTTGCCAATCGGGAATAGAGGAAGAAAGGAGGGGTAAAGTTGTATTTGAAACGAGGAAAATTATGAAACGCCGCGTTATCAAATATAATATCTGATACAACCTGTTTAATTTTTTGAATTTACTTCAGATTGAAAGCTTTACGAGGCGCAGGTCTTGAATTTTTTCATTATGCTATTTTGAGTATATTTAAACTTCAAGAGCTGTTTATGTCAGTTTGACACAATTTTCAAATTGACTATTCGTATCCTAATAACCTTGAGATTTTGGCTCAACGTGAAAATCATATACGTGCTTTTAACCCTAACGTTCCTTTTAGTTGGTAGATGTCACTGAAGGGCAGTGCAAAAAACAACAAATAATAACGCAATAACGACTCGTTCGAGTCAAAAATTGGTTGACACTTGAGGGTTAATATGAGTATATTTAGTTTAAATCAGAAAATTATTATAAAATATGGGAGCACTGAAACAAATTTTAATAATTTGGTAGTACTAAAAATAAAAAAAATTATTAAAACATCAAAATTGCAGTTGATGTAAATTTTGTTTGTTATTATAAACTAAGAAATATTATATATTATATTACATATTTGTTATGGGCAGCCAGGCTGGTAACGCCTTACAATGCACTATCAGCCATGTTTGGAACTCATAATCGGCGCTTAAGCAAATAATAATAACCAGCCATGCGCTGGAAATTATTTTCGCATAAAATTTGTTTTGAAAACGAAATGCGTGCAAAATTTCAATTTGCCGATTTTAATTTGAAAAATTTTCGAACATAAATCCATGCGATTTAGCATTTGCTGTAAGTGTAAAATTTCGATAATTTTTCCCATTTTGAGTTCAATCACCTGCTGTAAAGTCAACTCGTGCAAAGTTATAAAATGTAATTTACAGTCTGTCTAGAAGCGTGACCCGCAAAATTCAAATTTAGAGTTCCGTTAAATAGGCCCTGATAAATAGGCCCTACCTTTTCGCAATACGCGGTGTGCAATTTGTTAGTTTTATGGGAAATTTAGAAAGCGTGCGCTCCGCACATGTAAAACATTTTGAAGCAGTGTTCCTATGCACACACCATAAAGGACCACAAAGGCCATGTGCGTCTGCAACAAAATATTTGTAGAAGTCGAAGACGTTTATAAATAAATGGATGCAATGGTGGCGTTGACGACTTCTCCGGACGAGGCCAAGGAAAAAAACAAAGCTCTTCAGAACAACATCAGAAGATAATGGATTTGTTTGTGACAATGCCGAACTTATCGTTGCGTAAAGCAGAAACAGTTTTAAGGAAAAGTGGTTTTAATGCATCCATGGTGTCTTTGGCGAAGACGTTTATGTGCAAAAAACCTGAAATTCCGCAGCACATTGAAAAACCACTGCTCTCCATATCACACATTGCAAAAATACTTGCATGGGCTTAGGCAAATTCAGAACGGAATTGGGCAAACGTAATATTCACAGATGAATTTTTCTTTTGCACGAATAGTTACATACTTCGGTCCTGGTCTGCCATGAATATCACAGTGGCTGCTAGTTGCATTTCAGTAGGAATGGATGACTGTTTTACAAAGGCCTGAATATTATCTAGAATGTATCTAAAAGCATATTTACTAACGCAATAATAAGAAATGGAAGTACAAACCAGCAAAATATGTACTTTCCTTAGACCAAATATATTGCTGTATACACTACTGAACTGCTACAACAACAACAACGGTATACTTTTACATTAGTAATGACACATTTTAATGGTTAGATTCTTTATGAGGCTTGTACTTCGAGCTCATCGTCTTTTGTGTTAGAATGAGTTCTGAAAGTTCTGCGAAAAAACTTTTCACTGTCTTTCCAATTTCACTGCTCCACACGAAAGTTAAGAATTGTTTTCAACTCACATTTTACTTATGTTGCAATGTAATATTTGTGCTATAATTTTAGGGTAATTACTTCGAATCAAGCAGAAGCTTTCACAATTCGCTTGAACTCCAACCCACCCTAAAGTAATTCAATAATGTCGGCTTCGGGAAGAAATCGCGTGATTTCCAGTATGTATATGCCTGTATATGTAATGTATGTATTATTTTTTCATCTTCTGTAAAAAAAATAATAAATTTTTTTGGATTCTGTCCGAGAAGAGGCGACATTTAACTGAGATGACCATGAAAGTAAAGTTGTCTTAACAACTTTTTTTATTTAAATATATCAGTAATATTGTGCCACAATTTCAACTCGATCGGAAATTAACGAAGTTCTAAGTTTTGAGCGTCCGCTGCTCTAGACCCTATTTCTATACCTGCTCGATAGCTTACCTGGTGCGTGACAGGGAAAAAAGAAGAGTTACTCTTTTGTTGTTGATGTAGCAGAGTAAATTTCCTCATATATGTACAGGATAAGCTGCTGGAGTGAAAGCCCTTGGCAGGATATAAATCCGAGTCGTTCCGATAACGTAGAACCGACTGTCGTGGGAAGGGAAAAGTTGCTCTAGATCATCTTGATGAAAGCTTTTCGCTCTATGAATCTGACATCAATGAGTAGGCGAGTGTAAAATAATTATCGTGTTTTATTTTGAATTTGTGAGTTGTGAAACATTGAAAGTTCTTCTGAAGTTTGACAATCTAAAAAAAGTTTAGGCCTCATACCCCCATAAAGCATTTTTCATTTGTTATTTTTGAGGTTCTTGTACACCATAACCTAAAATCGTTTTGAAATTTTGCGCAGTATTTCTCCACATAATTGGCCAGTTATCCCTGAGAACTTTTTTGCATTTTTATTTTAAAATAAGTAGTTTTACAAAAACAAATTAGTTGATCGTTTTTTTGTGCGAAAATCGGGGGTTTTAGCTTCCATTGAAAAAAAAAAACAGTCTCTGGCAAAATTCTCGAGATCTTCTTGAACAACTGCAGTTTGTTTTTTTTTTTTTCAAATGATTGTGTTGCGAGTTATGATGTAAAACAGAAAAAAAAATTCTTTCCACGCACCTCCGCAAATTTAGTCACTCGCTCAATTTTCCATATTTTGCAGTGATAATTTGGAAAAATGATGTTGAAATGTTGCGTCTTTATATGAAAATTTACGGAATAAACTAACACTAGTTGCATCTTCAAACAAAAAATTGTTTAAAAATAGTCGTTTTCACCTAAATTACATTCACTTCGATTAATTTTATCTTAAGTAATTTAACTGCATTTCTTATAAAAAAAGTCGAGTTATATAGAAACGAATTTTTTAAATTAATAATGAATTACTGTATTTAAAATATTATAGTTATGCACCTATAAACTAATCCTTAAGAAAAATCCAAAAAAGTGAGAACCTCAGTTCTTAAGTTTTTCTGATTTCAATAAAAGATTCAACGCCTGAAATTGACTTTTATCTCTGTTCAAAATAAGCAAAATGACTGAAATTTATTAAATAAATTGTCATTAGCTACGCCTGCTGTGTTTTTCATTCATCTGCCGTTTACTCTGCAATTCTCACCAGGCTTATAAAGTGATTAACAGAAATCTTGTGCCCTTACCAGCAATATAGGTGCCAATCTTTCAGTGCTGCTTAGTTCTCTGCTGAAGTGGTGATCTAGATGAACACCCCAAAGTTATGTAATTTTTAAGCAAAATGTCTTTGTGAGTGTAAGTAAATCCATATATATGAGATTTAATTTGTTTAAAAATACTTTTCTTACCAAAATTTGCCAATTGCTTCTGGGGCAATGCTCATTAATTTGACGTTTCTTTTCATTTGACAATCAATGTTGCTGGCAAAATTTCACGTCTGTGAAGTTAGTACTAGGCTTCAGAGTTCGTATCCCTTGTTGGATATTAACTAGTAAATAATATTCACAGTAATTTCTTTCTCAACGAAATATACGATGAGTTAAATTTTTCTCTAAATTTTTTATGTACAAATGTACTTTAATATCTAATACCAGAACGTGCATAAAATTGTATTTTCCGTTTCAAAATTTTTATTTAAAATCATTTATCTGTCTTATTCTCATTAAAGAATTTAATTCTCAATTCCAACCACTTATAATCCACCAAAGTAAGACGTTTGAGATGGTTGGTGTCAGCCCCATCCCCTTCTAGTATTTTCACGCAGACCGGCTGCCAACACAAATCCTACTAATTTT
The DNA here is from genome assembly GCF_028408465.1 of Anastrepha ludens. Classification (NCBI taxonomy): domain Eukaryota; kingdom Metazoa; phylum Arthropoda; class Insecta; order Diptera; family Tephritidae; genus Anastrepha; species Anastrepha ludens. Next base: position 71,201,846 of record NC_071501.1, read on the forward strand.
CATAGCCCACTTAGGTACGCAGTAAAAGGCAATTGGTTTAAAATCTTAGCAAGCACAAAATTTATGGCTACAAATTTCATGGCTGATTACCTTAAAGTGCTGAAAAATAGTTTCTACAACAAATACCCACTTATGTATGTATGTATGTATGCCTGTGCTTAAATGCATATTTTTGAAGACAGCGCGCTAAGTGATCGGAAACCTAAACAAGAAAAAAGAAACTCACAAATTTTTTCTGGTTCAAAGTTCTCTCAAAACAAACGCAACCTTTAGCTGTCTTAAAATGTCAGCAGCGTAATTACAAAATATCTTCCTGTTTTTCACTAAAACTGCTTAGAAGTGCTCACTTACTATAATGGCCTGGCCTTTCAAATAGGGATGTCTGAGTGTTCTTTACACTTTTGCTTTTTTCTTCTTTGAGGTATCTTACTTTAGGAATTCAACTCGGCTGAAAATTTTAAGGCCACACAACACAACAACTTACTCGTTCGCATTTGCTTGCACAATACATATTTAAGTTCTATCTTTAGGCCTTTAGAACTTAGTGGAAATGATAATGATGTGAATAGCAGCAACAACAATAATAGTTTAATAGTTCGTTGTCTGTAAATAACCTTGACCAAATTTCCCAAAAGATTCCACGTCAGCTAGCAGTCAACGTGTTTATACTATCAGAGCATTGCCGGGCGTGAGTTTTTCTTTGGCTGCCACTCGTCTGTCGTCGGTCGCTGGTCTCTAGTAGTGCGCTTGCATGCTGTCAAAATATGTATATAATTTCTGAGTTTTTGGAAGCATAAAACTCAAGTTGTATATTTTGTCTAGCGAATATTTTATACGCACGCATTTGAATTTTTTTCGTCTCCCAAATCGATTGAGGGGCAAATGCGTGAGCGTTAGGGGTTGTTGTAAGGAGGAGGTGCGTATGCTAGGCGCTGTATTTTTTCAGTCTTTTTTTTATTTTATTTCATAGTTTTCCGAATTTGTTTGCCATTCAATGCTCGCTCGTTTGGAAACTTTGCAGTAACGCGCCAAAAACAGAAAACGAAAAAAGCTTGTTGGAATATATTCAACACATTTAATATAAATTATCGCATTTTTAGCGCATTCTTATGCAATGTGTGTGCAAGTGAGCACTGTGAAATACATTTCACGCGAAATATGCATGCCATGAATTCCGTAAATTTTTCTCGCTTCATCAATGTGACGCCTCGTCATATAGCAGCATATCAAATTGAGTCCAATTCATTTCCTTCCAATCTCCGTTCTACTTATTTTACTTTTATTTTCTATGATGTTGCAAAATTCTAAGCACTTCGTTTAAAGAAGATACAGTAATGTGAAAACAGTAAAAATATAAAGAATGTTAGCCAATGAGCTTAGTAAGCTAATTTATTGCTAATACATCACAAAATATATTCGTTTAAATTTTTCCGCTTTAGGATATCCTTATTGAATATTTTATTAATTTTTGTTTTTATAATCGAATTTTTGATTTAAAAAAAATAAAAAAATTATAATAAAGGCTTATGAATAATTTCCCTTAATTGAGTGAGTGTAAAGAATCACTGGTTGGTTGATGGCAGCAGCAGTACAGTAAGGGTGGCGATAGCGGCAGCAAGAAAGGTAAAAGTCGATGACATAACGATATCGATCGTTAACAACTCAATCCTGGTTGACACCTAAGACGGTTTGCTTTCCTTCTCGGTGCATACTACCGCAATTGCCAATAAGATCCAAAACCGCAACAAGGTTCTCAAATCGCACTTGGGGCGAAGACAAAGAAATGCCGGTTCTAAATCGCCCTGCTCCTGTCTGGTCGCCTGGTGCTAGTCAGCCGCAGTGGACAAAGCTTCACACTTGTCAAAATACCGCTATCGTGACAGCTATGAGATGCCTTCTGATGTCTGCCTTGAAACACCTTCACAACGAGCCTTCCATGCTTCCGGCTAAGGAGCACAGTAAAATGCTCAGCGAGCAATTCCTGAGACACCTTTGCAGATAATGAACCCCAGCCACCTCCCAGGCGTGTCAGGAGGCATCTCTTCGACTACACTCACGAGATTCAGGACCAAACACGACTGCAACTACAAATCGGACAGTATATAGACACACATTAAATGGCATTCATCGGAAGTCTCTTACCATCTTCCTAAACTCCAAACCCTCAAATCCTGTTATTGGAGCCCAACGATTCCAACGAGTCAGTTGCCTCGGGAGACGCGCGTAGCTTTGGTTCAATTACGTTCTGGATATTGAGCAGGTTAAACTCTTACTTATCCACTTATCTTACTTATCCAGAATCGACCCTGACATTCTCAATATATGTCCTGCACGTGAAGGTGCCCCGCACGATAGCAACCACCTATTTACATGCCCTCTCAAACCCATTCACCTAACAACCTTCGCTCCCTAAACCCAACCTGTCGAAAATGCACGTGAAAACAGGGCATAGTGAACTGCTACAACAACAATAACAATAGCGCAAGCAGGGCTACAGCGGCAAATGCAGTGATAACTGTGCTACCAACTGGAGAGAGTAGATTCAGTCCAAGGTGTAGCCTTCAAAACACAATACGCACTCAATCTCGCCTTCGCCGACCTCCGTGGAGTTTAATTTTTTATGATAGCTTCACAGCAGCGACGCCGATCGCGGGAGCAAGAATAGTTTGAAAATCGTAAACGTCTTTTTGGAAAGAACCGTCGGTTTTGATGGCTCCTCCTCGAGACTACTTTCATAGATATTCTCAAGTGATCGGTTAGTTCCCGACTATGCAGATTATTTTCGATATCGAACTGACGCAGTATGTTCAAATTGAGCCACCCGACATTGAATTGTTTTAGCAGTAGGCGCCTTCTTCTTCTTCTTCTTCTTGATTGGCGCGATAATCGCATATGCAATTTTGGTCGAATTTAACAAAGTGCGTTTCCTTCTCTTGGTAACCGGTGCTAATTGGATACACCAAGTGAAGCCAAGTCTTTTCCACCTGACTTTACCAACGCAGAGGAGCTGCTACCACTAGCTGGAGCCGCATTGAGTACTCTCATAGCAAGAACCTCAGTATCCATTCGTCGTAAAGCTCATACAGCTCATTGTTCCGTCGCCTCAAGGTTTGGTTTAATCTAATTTCTTTTGATGCGACAAATCGGTCCTTTTCATACATCGCATGCTGTTCTTTAATACTGTGGTTTTTCATATTCGACCGAATCCACACTATTTTTTACTTTCCCCCTTTTCATTTAAAAAAATGCGGTTTTAAGGGGTTACACGGGTTTCGTGGGTTCAAAAAATCGATTTTTTTGGCTTATTAATTTCTACAACATCTCAAGAATATTATCCTAAATTTTCAAGTCGATCCGAATAATAGTTCCGGAGATACAGCCTTGGGAGGGTGTGCGCTCCAAGTCAGGTTTATTGTTACTCAAAATTTTAAACGCGTTTTTCTCGGAACCGTGTTTTCAAAGTCGGTTGAGAAATGTTCTCGAAAACTACTCACGGTCTTGATGAAATTTTACACAGGTGTTCGAGTTACAATTTACTCGTGCTTGGACGAAGGATTTTGATTTTTTTTAATTAAAACTATTTAAAAACAAAATGTCAAGCAAATTTGACCGAAAGTTTCATTTTTGTTTTTAAATGTCTGCCAAAATTCCAATTTTTACCTTGTTTTTCTTTCCTTCATTCAAGCACGAGTTTATGGTCTTAACTAAAATACTTGTTTTAGTTTTTTCATTTTTGATGATCCTGTCAGGAGTTATGCTGACAACGCGGACGCACCTTTTTTTCGAGGGGTCACCGGAAATGACGTCACAATGGAGGAGTTTTCATTTTGTTTCGCAAATTTCAGAAATTGTTCTTTAAATTTGTATCTATAAGATAGAAAAAGTTTGAATTAAATAAATAATTTTTTACATCGAAAAAAAAATATTGAAAATAAGCCTTGTTTTACCCTACGAAATCCATATAACCCCTTAATACAAACTCCAAATTGTGGTTCTTGCTTTTCTCTCTTTTTGGCCCAACCTATGCATGCACAATTGTTGAAGGAAACATTCTTTTACAAAGAGCAAATCGAAAAACGGTACCTTTAATCAGTGAACATTTTTCATTTTAACTGCGATCGCACCAACTTCTGATTTTTGGTCTTGCTATCCTTATTATTTTTCACGTATGTAAGTGTACATATACACGCTATAATAATACCCTATTTTACAAGCGTCATAAGTTCGTCACTCTACGTAGCAATCTGAAGCAACTACTTTTTTACTCTGCTCATTTTACGCTTCCCTTTCCGTTGGCCATAAAAATGTTAACGAATTAGCTTTGCTGTCATCTTTAATGGTTTCATTTAAAGGACACCTTGGTTTTTATATGAAATCAATAATTTGGGTGTGTAGCAGCCGTATGTTGCCTTGGACTTTCACATCCTTCATTCCGTGTGTTTTGCACTCTTTTGTGGTATCTTGTAAATTTGTTGGCAATATGATGTCACTTAAGACGCTATTAAATTTTTGCTTTTAAACAAATTATTAATGTCCTTTCTTCTATCTCTTCTCTTTTAGAATAAACCGCATGTGGTGGAGCCTATCGACTTTGAAGGTTTCGTGGCGAAGAATAAAATGCTTATACAAAATGATCCGCAAAGAGAATTGTTGATGTATCCCAACGACGATGTCTCGGTAAGTATCTTATATGACTAGGGTAATTTCATTCGCAAGACAGTCGTTCTATCTTACAGGAAATACCACAATTTATATCTGTTATAATAACCACAAAACAAACTTTGCAAAATATAAATAAAAGGCGATCAATTTAGAGGTATAGGATTTTAAATTGAAATAAAACAAGGAATATTCACATTGATTGTGTAATCTTTATTATTTTTGCGTAGAACCATTTATGACATTTATTTTTTAAAGATAATCCCTTTCAAATGTTGGTCATATCTGTGCTGTAGTTCGATCATCCGTAAACACCAATTTTGAATGACTCGCTGGAGGACTTCAGTCGGTATCTGGTATCTCGTGAATAATTTTAGTAATGTAAGCTTCCAATACCTCAATCGAAGAATTGAATGGCTTCGTTTTAGTCTTCAGCCCAATTACGGCAATTTTGGTCATTGACATATCCATTAAACCAAAATTGGGCCTTATCGCTGAACAAAACTCAGTTCCCAAAATGCGTCGTGTTTTTCTTCGTCGAGTTTTCCAAGAGCCCAACAACTAAAATTATGACGCTGTGGAAGATCGGTCGGCTTCAAGTCTTGGACTATCTGTATTTAATACGCTTTGAAACCAAGGTCCTTTTCGTAAAATCGCCCAAGTAATGCCATAAGATAGGCCAAGTTGTTGAGATCGGCGCCGAATCTATTCTTCCGGGTCTTCGGCGATATTATCTTCACTTCGGGCGGTACGTGGTCCGATCGGCCGAGTATCATCCAATAATGTAAAATTATTCTACACCAAAAGTTTGCCTGGGCGCGTCGATTTTCGTAATACAAGTGTATTGTGATTTGTAAATGTTGTTTATGCGTAAGTCTTTCTATGATGAAATGTCAAGGAATACTGAAAAAGAATATGTATTTAGTTTAACAGTAGTCACGCGTGATCTGTCAAAAACCCGTATTGGAAAAAGTACCTCCAATCTGATCACCCTTTATAAATTTCTTGGTGTTTTGCATTAAAATTTAGACTATATTTTTTGTTCTCAAGCATTATAATAGAAATGACCTCCGAAGATCACTTACGGGGTAGTCACTAGGGTGGCCCAAATGTAAAATAAAATTCCTTTGGAATCCACCAACATAGCGTTAAAAATTACTTAAAATAATATTTGCTACATTTATAATGACTTTATAAAACTTCGGGGATTTTTAAAGCCTGCCGCCTTGTAAGATTTTAAGATTCACTGTAGTGTGGTACAAGATTCCTCGGCTAGTGAAAAAAGCCGCCAAGTTCATTTCGTTCTTTGGCCATTATATCTGGTAGTCTTAGAACACTGCTAAATCCATTGGTGCAACGGCCTCTGTAACATTTTCTTTAGTGTAAAGGTTTTTTCTAAATGATTTGTATTTTTGTAATTTAGCCTGGGAAAAACAAACCTCAAAAGTTAATATAACAAAGAATTAAATTTTAACGGCACATGAGCTTAAGGCACTTCACAGTGCCTGTAGGCTTATAAAATTAAAGATACCGACTTGACGATAGTTCACGGTTATAGGATAACATATTGGTATGACGTTCAGTTCAAAAGGGGAAATATGAACGTCATCAGGATGTACGAATTCTATCGATTTATTTTCTTATAATCCGCTAATTTTTTTTAACATTTAACATTTGTAAACCCACTTTTCTGTTTACTTAGGAAATCGTTATGCCTCGTAAACAACGCACAAATACCAAATCAATCATCGATCGTTTCGAACCGCCAAATGAAGCAATCATATGCCCCTTGCATGGTGGTACAAATTCCGCAAGTAACGGCTCCAGTAGCACTTCAATTTCACGCCAGAACAGTCACACAAACAGCCCCAAAACAACCCATCGCCAAATCAGCAGTCAATCCAACACAAGTCTACAAAATGGAAATCTATCGAGAAAAAGTTCGCAGAGTTCGTCTAATAAAATACAGTTATCCATTAAATCACCAACTTCCTCACACGATTCATATGAATCGGCAATATCGACTATGGGCTCGATTAGCGCCAACATAAATTCCACCTCGCATTCGTCCTCGTCCTCGACGCTAAAGTCGAATATACTTGCACAACCGGAGGAAGATGAGGATTTGGATGGCTCGGACGGCGCTGATGGCATGAGCAGCAGTGGAAGTGGTGGAGGCACACGCGCCGAATGTACGCGCTTCACACGTCAAGCGTTGTATACATATCGCGCAAAGAATCATCTCATACACTACAAGTATAGCGCTTATGGTGGGACATGTCATGATTTGCCAAGGTAAAGGTTTGAGTTTTAGAAATGTTGGTGTAAAACACTTTGAACTTCTAGAATAAATCCACCCGAAGCTCTGATAGAGGAGGTGTACGAGATTGATGCCGATCAGGATCGCATTGACGAACAAATGACAAGATCTCAAGCCGATTCTATAACGAAGCAGGGTTACTTGCTGAAGGGTCCGGACTCAGGTTCGGATCGTATGTTTGTGAATATAGGCAACAAGTCATTTAAAAGGAGGTGAGTAATGAAATAGAGGTGTGCCGGAATGCGTCGATGAATTGACTTCGTTACACTTTTGAACATTTTATTTAATTTAATGATATTTTCAACAAAAATATATCTTTCTAGATATTGTTATCTCCGTCAAGAGGTCGATGGCACTTACATTCTTGAATTGCACAAAGATGAAAAACAAGGTGAGGCTAAAGCCACTATAGTCATGGATTTTTGCACAGAAGTTGTGCAGGTAACTGTCTAAATATTTTATTACTTTCGATCGCTTTACTAAATATTCAATCTTGCTTTAGAACCCCAAACGCGGTCGTTTTTGCTTTGAGCTCCGCATGACCGCTGGCCATAAGTCGTTCACCCTTGCCGCCGAAAATGACGAAGAATTCAAGGATTGGCTGAGCAAGCTGTCGCTCGTATTGCAGCAGAACAAGATTCAAGAAGATAAACGGGTCGCTTCGCTCGAACGCACACCACCGCCCAGCACCAATGCTGTTATTTTTGGTACCCTAAAAGGTCTCGATCAGTCCATGAACCCCCAATTGATTAAGTATGGTCGTGAAACTGACATTTCCATTGCGCAAGCGCGTCGCGAGCATCGCCGGCGCCTCTTTGCTTGCTATCAATCAACAGGCAAAGCGACTATCACCGACACCGTCGACCAGTTTCGCGAGCAATTCGGCAAACGTATCTTTATAGCCTGTAAAGGCCTACGCTTCCGACTGCAATGTGCCGGTACAGATGGGCTCGACGGCGAGAATTTATGCCAAGTGGAACCATATATCACCAGCCTGGCGTTATATGATGCGCGCGCCGGTCGAAAACTAACCGAATCCTTCTATTTCAATGTGAATGATGAGTATGTAAGTGATATGTTGCCAACAACGCCAGTGCCCAATTCTGTGGCGGCTTGTTGCGTGTCACAGCGCCGTGGTGACGAGAAGGAGGATAGGGCGCGCGGCGGTGGTGGTGGTAACAGTGAAGTGCGTGTGCAGAACTCGCTACTAGAGAATTTATCTGGTGACTTATTGCGTTGCACCAAAGAGCATTTTGCACACTTGCGACAGGCTGTATTCTCAGTGACAGCACCGCATCCGGATATATACTTAGTGCTGAAGGTGGAGAAGATATTGCAAGGTAGTATAGTGCAGGCGGCCGAGCCTTATTTGAAGACTGGACGCGATCCAAAGATCGCCTTGAAACTACACAAAACGGCGCGTAATTATGCGCAAAATATAGGACACTATCGACAGCCATTCGCTTGGGCAGCTAAGCCGCTCTTTCGGCTGTATAGAAATGAATTGGATACGGAGAATGATACGTTTGAATTGACGACCATTTACAGGCAAGAGGCAAACAAACTGAAGGATGAGGAGCTGTTGAAATTGTTGGCGGAATTTCGAAAGCCAGATAAGCTGAGTAAACTGACTATTATACCAGGTTATATGAAGCTGACCGTTGAGGAAGTGGAAAGGGTGCCAGGTATGTGTGAGATAACCATTTTGATGCATTTTTCATTAGATAAAGCGTTGAGCTCTCATCTCCTTTCACGCAAACAGGTTCCTTTACTAAGTCTTTAGTGCCGCTAGCTAACTTCACATTTCCACCCAAACCGCCCACGCTCGAGCTGACCGAATTCCAAAGCAATAGCACGCGCGACACATATCCCTATATCACATTCTGCAATCATTTATTTGTCTATCCGCAGTATTTGCAATTCGATAGTCAGAAATTGTTTTCGCGCGCACGCAATATTACCGTTGTGGTGGAGCTGCGTGATTCAGATGAGGAGGGCAGCAAGCCGTTGAAGGTGAATAAGGCAACAACAATATGCACACTAATTTCGAAAATTGTATTTGTGTATTTTTGCTTGAATGCCGTTTGCAGTGCATTTACGGTCGTCCTGGTCATGATTTCCTAGTCTCGCAAATCGCATGTCCCGTGCTGCATCACAACACCACACCCACTTGGTATGAGGAAGTGAAAATGCGTCTGCCTTTAGGTCTCTTCCACGAGCACCATTTGCTCTTCTCTTTTTATCACGTGTCGTGTAACTTGGGCAAGAAACGCGATGCCAGCGCAACATTCGAAACACCTATTGGTTATGCTTGGTTGCCGCTGCTGCAGAAAGGTCGCATAAATTTGGAGGAGCAGGTCATATCGGTTGCGGCTACACTGCCGGCGGGCTATTTGTCGATACAGCCCTTGGGCCTGGGCAAAGGGGTAAGTGTGTGTCATGGTTGAAGTGTAAAACACTTAATTAAAGTGTTTGATGTGACTAACGGACAATTGTGATTAACAGATTTGAAAAAAAAAAAAAATTTATTTTTATTTTTTATCACATTACGAGTATTGGTTTTTTGTATTATTTACGTTTCAAGTTTTCCAATTATCATTTGCAGTGTAGGATGTGTTGCACTGAGGTTTGAAAAGCATTTAAACGTGTTTTGCAAGTTAAAATTGCAAGCTTCAATGAGCTTTTTGTTGAGCTTTTTTATCGCTTTTTCGCATTCACTGCAGAAACTTCCAATAGGCCAGGAACTTGTAAAGTAAAGGGGTTTTCAATAGGGACATAACAATAAATTTAGAAAAAATCTAATCAGAGGAGTTACGGCAATGCAAATAAGAAAGATGGAAAGATGCTTCAAGTCTTCAGCTAACAGAGCGCAACAAAATATGAAAAAATTTACTCCCTGGGGTCTCATAATATTAAGCAATTTTGCTTGTGAAAAAAAAAAGGGTTTTTCAAGTTCAATAGCTCAAATAGAGTAGCAAAGACATAAAAAAACATTTCAAAATAAGATTTATAAGTATTTCAAATAGTTTCGGATGATTTCAGATATGGTTTTTGCCAAAATATTTTCGAATTTCACATGAAATGGGAACTGTAAACTTTGAAATGCCAGGTAGGTAGCTGGTGGATGATTGAAGTAGCAGTCTGGCATTCCCCAAGTAGTTCTGATACGCCATTTTTATAGAATTATGAGACCTACAACAGGCAGATATCTACAGCCAGTCAGAGTTGTTGATGCAATGGAGAAGATTGATGGGATTTAGGTTGGCGTACTGCCTCAGGCTGTCTAAAAAAGGAGCACCCAGTGATCTAAACTGTATAGCTGCCAAACCCCGACATTTACAAAGAAAGTGCTCAACAGTCTCCTGTTCTCTGTAAGGTGCCCACGAGAATCAAATGGCAAACTTAGATTTTTCGCGTGTGTGCCGATCGTCCAATGACCGGGAAACACAGTTACTAGTTTGGAAATTGAATAGAGGTGAGTTCGCAGGACTTTCTGAGTCCTCCGTCTGTTGTACTGAGACTACAGGGTTTTCGAAATAGCACATGAAGAAATAGAGCGCCATCTTTTCGGCGCTTTTCTGAGAAATAAGTTGTGCAATTCCCCTTTAACAACAGTTAGGGGGAGGTCTGTGAGACCAGTTCAGTCTCCTTACGGGCAAACTCATCAGCAATTTAATTTTTTTCTATGTTCCTGTGTCCTGGAACCCAGATCAGAGAAATGTTACCTGCACACCCAAACGATTTGATCTTCTTCTTACAGAAGTTGACTAGTTTGAATCTGCACCATGGCGTCGTCAGTGCCTTGATCGCGGCTTGACTATCAAAAAAGCTGTTAATATATCCCTCGCTCCCATGTTACCTAAGCATTTTGCTTGCCTGCAGGATCGCAAAAACATGTTTAGGAAATAGATAAATAAAACATAAAACAATTTTAAGGAAATAGATAAATTGGCTGATTTAGAGAAAAAACCCTGCCAGTGAAAACAGAGGTTCCAGCTTTTTCTCGCGTTCCAATTCTATCTACTTCGAAAGATTGTCCTGATACGACCTTCAAACTCCAGTTTGCGGAGAGAAAGGACTGTTCGATGTTCAGAGAAATACGGTTTTAACTGCCCAAAAATGCTACTATGTGCCTTGAGTGCCAATAAAATTTGTGTGAAAAAATGTGGTAAAATAAGTATGTTCTTATTTTGCAGACTTTATTAAAATATTCAATGATAGATTTTTTTAAGCGTATTTCTTCCATGAAAAAAGCTCCTCACAAACTATCTTATATTCGAAGGTGGAATAAAGCTTTAGGCGCCTTCATTTGTGAAAAAATATCAAGAAGCACACCACTAATAGGAGGAGGAGCTCGGCCAAACATCCAATAGATAGATAGATAATATATCAGAAAAATACTATTAGAATCTCTTAAAGGTGCAAGTTGAGATGTTTACCTAATTTTATCTAGAATAATAGAACGGCATGGAACCGTTTGAATTATGTAGCTTATTTTGAGCTGTTACACCTGTGATCTTTTCGGTATCTTGTTTATTATGTACAACCGCCTCCAACAACGTAAGGTTGCGAGCAATGAAATTCAGTAGTGATTTTTAATAATTTGCGAACATTGCTCTTTCGCGAAGTTTTTTAGCACCATGCTATAGAATTTTTAATCAAGTTTTGGCATTGCCGGATTATAAAGAAAATTTTAGAACGCGTTTTTCTGAAAATGCATCACTCTTGCGCCCCTCTTGAGAAATCCATTACAAGTTGTGAGGTATTACAATAGTTTTCTGGTTTTATTCATTTATACTAGAATCGGAATTGGAATTTGATCTCCGCGTGTAATTCTCTTCATAGAATTCACCGATCGCCGTAGCAAAAGAGAGGTTATGATGGATTTTTTGCTGAGTTTTCCAGCGAAAAATTACTCTAGCTTTCATAGTCATTGGCCATCATTTTTTCAAATGGACAATCCCATTAGTAGTTAAAAATGCATTCGCTTCAGAAATATACAAAATTCCACATATGTATGTATGTATATTTTTCTCAGTGCGTAGAGCTTTTCGAAAGTCGGTTACGTTTTATTTCTACCCTACAGTTTTTATACACTAATATTTTATAATTTAAATGTTTGATGTGTTTTCTGTTTTGCATTTTGAACTAACCTAATTTTTTGTTTTTATTCCATACACACACATTCACACTCACAACTACGTCATATTTTTGTCTTCTACGCATTTTCATATAAATATACCAACTGACCAAATTTCTCATTTCATCATTACTCACTTTTATTTTCTTTTTCGCTTTTTTCAAATTTTCCATGCTTCTTCAAATTCTTATGCGTGCATACGTGGGCTTATAAACGTTTTGATTTGGCTGCCTAAACAACAAAAAACCGATACATTCAATAAATCTTCATGCTTTTAATTACAAAAACTAAAAACGGAAATGAAAAATTTAATGAAAATTAAAACAATAATTAAATTTAACTCAATAATACGGAAAAAATCCGGAAATTTATTAATGAAATCAAATAAAAAAAAAAAACTAAATATAAATTTCGCATAATTTACAATATATTAATATTTTTGTGTTTCAAATCGAAATAAAATATGCACATAAAACCAAACTTAATTTAAATTGATTTTAATAATGAACTTATTTTACTTTAAATAAAATCTTCAAAACTAAAAATATAATACAAAAAATTGTTTAATTATATTAAATGCATATAAAAAAAATATTGAAATAAAAAAATTATTTATTGAACTAACACATATTAAATTTAAATAAAAATGCAAAAATTGTCCTTTAAAAAAAAAAAAATAAACAAATTGCTGAAATTATAATTTAAACATATTTATAAACAAAACGAATACATTTAAATGAAATTTAAACAACCAAAAAAAAAACCACAATTAAACATACAAATTTTAAAAAATTAATAACTTAAATAAAAATAAAAAAAAAAATAATTTAAATAAAAATTAAAAAAAAAATAATTTAAAAAAAATGATTAAAATTTATATAAAAACTCAAAATAATTGTACATAAAAATCAATTAATTAAAAACATACTTATCAAACATTGTAAAAAAACTTTTGACTGTATGTTTGACTAAATAAATAAAAAAAAAATAAATAAATAAATAAAAACTAAAAACCAACATACAAAACTTAACAAAAAAACAAATTTAAATAAAAAAAAAACGGAAAATAAATAAAAATTCAATTGTATTTTTTATAATTTTATTTATAAAATTTATAAAATGTAAAAAAAAAATAAAAAATAAAACTGGTATTTATAAAAACTTAAATTTAAATAACAAAAACATATATATAACAAATGAAATAAATGTACAAAAAAAAACAATTTAATTGAAATTATTTGTAATATTTAAATTATTTTATTTAAAAAATTAAATTATTTTACTTAAAAAAAAAAAAAAAATTTAAACAAAATTAAAAAAATATAAAAACTAAAACTGGTGTTTGGAAAAAAACTTAAATTTATAAAAACAAATTTTTAAAATAAAAAATTTAATAAATGAAAAAAAATTTAATAAATGAAAATGAAAATTTAATTAAAATTATGTATCTAAATCGTCAACATTATTTATGAAAACCTACTTTATTAAAAATAAAAATATCTACTAATTTACGCAAAAAAATGCTACTAAATTTTATAAAATTAATTTAAAAATAATTGAAAAAAAAAAAAATAAAACGTTACATCACTCATCCACCAAAATGCTGCTTGTTAATTGTCATGCTTCCACGATTCATACCAATATTTGTGCTCGTCCAACAACACACTCATCGTTCTTCCCGAAATCTTTGGTTGCTTGACGTTCTATTGCTCGCTCGCACGTCCTCTCTCTCTATTTCATTCTCGCTGCCTCTCCCTCTCTTTGTCTACAAAACATTACCATATTTCCAGCAGAATTGCGGTCCCGACATACAATGGATCGACAATCAGCGCCCACTTTTCGGCGTCGCCTACCGCATGGACTCCACTGTTCTGACTGCCGATCAGCATTTACACAACTTTTTTGCACATTGTGAGCGTCTTTTGGAGGGTGGCAAAACCATTGCATTACCCGCTGAATCGGAGACTTGCAAGATCCTCAAAGCTGCGCACGCGATCGATATTAGCACCCTGATCAATTTTCTGCCAACCGTGCTGAATGAACTATTTACGCTACTCGTACATACCCAGTCCGAAGAGATCGGTTTGAATATTATACGCCTTCTGATCAATATGATACACATGCTGATCGAGGAGGCTGGACGCAAAGAGCTACTCAGCGCCTATGTTAAGTACGTCTTTCATGCGCCCTACTACAGCCAGAAGATATCGCGTACGGTGCACGGCGAGTTGTGCAAGCATTTGCCAACTATTTTGCATCCGAACAATACCGATTTTCTAATCGTTAATAAATTTATGCATTACTCGGCTATTTTCTTTGATCTGATCATCAAAAGCATGGCGCAACATCTCCTGGATACTGGCCGTATTCGTATGCTGCGCAATGAGCGTTTTCCTAAAGAATATCCCGCACGTGTGGAGAATTTGATTAAGGTGCTTACACCATATTTGATTTCCCGTTACAAAGATCTACCCGTCGAGACGCAGCAATTGAATAGATCGCTATCGCAATTTGTGAGGCGCTGTCTCAGCTATATGGATCGTGGTTTCGTCTTCAAGTTAATTAAGTATTACATGGAGCAATTTGAGCCTGGCGACCAGCGTACACTACAAGAGTTCAAATTGGATTTCTTGGCAGAGATTTGCCAGCACGAGCATTATGTGCCGCTGAATTTGCCGTTTGTGCTGAATCCGAAAAATCGTCCACCAGAAATGATGCTACATTTTACGCTCTCCGAGGAATTCCGTCGTCAGCATTTTCTTGCCGGTCTGCTGCTGCAAGAACTGAAACGCAGCTTGAATGAGGCTAGCTCAGTGCGACGTCATGCGTTGCGTATCTTTAAGAATCTGCTTGCGAAGCATGAGCTCGACGATCGTTACCAGAATCGTGGCCAGCTTTCGCGCATCGCACTGCTCTATGTGCCTTGGTTGGGCATCGTGATGGAGAACACGCACCGCATCGATGATATGTCAGGCGTGGCCACGCCCAATGGTCACGTATACGCCGATTCAGCTTCTTATACACAGCGCTTGTCCTGCTCTAGCAGTTATGTGTTTGGTAAAGACACTACCGTAACTTCGTCCACGTCTACGCCGCGTTCGAAAAACCGTATGACCCTCCACATCGAGCATCCTAGTCCCTTGCGCTCTTCGGTATACGTCAGGGATGCCCCCCACGGTGGCACCGCTCCGCTGGCCAATAGCAACTCGGAAACCTCATTGAACACGCTCAATTCAGACTCACAAAATTCACAGGACACGCCTACTTTAGGCGTCATTGCAAATGGTCACCATGTCACCGACTTGTCCGAGGTGGCCATGCGTAACAACCAAAATCGCTCGATTAATGTTATGCAGGGCTTGAATAGCTTGCCGCGCTGCGACAAGTTCAATACGGCTGAAAGTAAGGATCTGCTGCTGGGTTTTCTTTTCGTTGTCAAACATTTAGCGCAAGATCAAATGATAGGCTGGTGGCAGAACTGCACCGAAACAGAAACCCTCGCCTATCTCAGCATACTCGATCTCTGTTTGGTGCAATTTCGCTATGTTGGCAAGAAGCATATCAGTTTGTCGGATGACAGCAAGGAAGCGCGTTCGGCGCGCACTGCCAAGGCCAGCACTTTGCCTGCTCGCATGCAGCCGCCGAATGTGGAGCAAACGACCAATGGTAACGGCACGACGCATGAGACTGGTACACTGACGCTCACACAAAATCGCGAAAACCTCGTCGAAGAGACGGCGCGTAGTCAACAGGCACTGTACGATTCGAATCTGGCTACCGAAATCGGCATGATCATACTCGATAGTCTAGGCTTGTATGCGGTACATTTTCGTGACAAACTATGCGATAGTCTTGTGCTGCCACAGTTGGCGCGTGTCTATCTGCGTTTCCTACAGCTCGGTCAGTCAGAGAGACTCTCCAAGCATGTTTTTGCCGCCTTGCGCGCTTTCATCAATAATTTTTCACCCGCACTCTTTAAAGGTAACGCTACCCTTTGCGGTCAAATGGTTTATGAGCTGCTGAAAGGCTGCGACAGTCGTCTTGTCGCCATACGCCATGAGTCCTGTGCCGTGCTTTACTTGTTGATGCGCAGTAATTTCGAATATACCGGCCGCAAAGGTCTTACGCGTGTGCACCTCCAAGTTATCATCTCCGTTTCACAGATGATCGGCAATGTGATCGGTTTAAATAATGCACGTTTTCAGGAGAGTCTATCGATGATTAACAGTTATGCTAACAGCGACAAAGCGATGAAGGGCACTGGCTTTCCAGTGGAGGTGAAAGATCTCACGCGCCGTGTACGCACCGTGCTCATGGCAACTGCACAAATGCAGGCGCATCACATGGACCCCGAACGGCTACTCGAGCTGCAGTATTCGTTAGCGAACTCCTACGCTTCTACGCCAGAGTTGCGTCACACATGGCTCATCACCATGGCACGCAATCATGAACAGAATGGCAACATATCGGAGGCGGCATGCTGTCACTTGCACATAGCAGCGCTTATGTCGGAGTATTTACGCTTGCGTGGTGGCTGTAATATTAATTGGGGCGCTTCAGCATTCACGAAAATATCTCGTAATATACCACGCGACGAGCAAGGTTTGAAATTGGATGCTGGCGCACAGGATTCGCAATACACCGAACAGATGCTGTTGGATCAGCTGAAGCAATGCGCCGATTTTCTCGATCGCGGCGAACGTTTCGAGTGCTTGGGTGATCTTTATAAACTCATTCTGCCGATGTATGAGCGTAGTCGGTCGTACATTGAGTTGGCGCAATCGTACGAACATCTAATGCAGGCGTACAACAAAATCGTCGAGGTGAATCGTTCGGGCAAACGCATGCTGGGCCGTTTTTATCGCGTGGTGTTCTTCGGAATGGTGAGTGCGTTGAATTTTTATTTTAGGTTTGTTTGTATTAGCTAACAATATATTAATTTTTTGTGTGTTACTGTAGGTGTATTTTGAGGATGATCACGCGGTGGAATATGTTTACAAGGAGCCAAAACTGACCTCTCTAAGCGAGATATCAGAACGTCTATCGAAACAATACAAGGAAAAATTCGGCGCTGATGTTGTCAAGATGATAATGGACTCATCACCGGTGAGTTTCGCTAACGAAATTAATATTTTTTTATGATTAAAAAAAGTATATACAGTACATATATGAAGACTAAGAGGAATAATGGTATGTCACATTTTTTATATTAAGTAAAAAATTTATTTTTAACTATTAGTAGAAATAAACCATAACGAGTTGATACGTAACAATTAAGTAACAATCTATTCATCCAGTTTCAAAGTGGCCACCCTTAGTACGAATACAAAAGGACAATCGTCTAACGACATTTCGGCCCATGAGTCGCAGTTTTTCAATCGGTATCTTACCCTACTCTCGAAGCAACGCTTCTTACATGGGCTCCAAACTTGTGTGGCGTGTTGCACTGTTTCTTAAAATCCACCTTAGTGAAATTCGGGGAGTAGGGTCGCCACTTTTGGGATGTTATGAACATTTTGTGCGCTAGCGCTGGGTTCCTAGGACCAGAGAGGAAAAACAGCTTCTGTGATAAACTTCTTTATAAATTTTAATCTGGGGTGCTTTGCCATTGGCGCAAATTCACTCCATTTTGACCAAGGATAATAGATTTACAAGGTTTGCTCTTTAACTATGGTGAAACAGAAAATGGTGAGCGAAACTTCGGCTGCCACGTCACTTGAGAGTTTCGGCAACCGAATTCTGCACGATCATTTTACATGCATTAACACGCTCGTTCTTTCAGTCTTTGTTCAGATGGCACTAAGCAACATGAACGAAGATTGTGTTGATCTTTTGTCGTATATCACTAACACAATCTTATCGCCAGCCAAAATATGCACAATAATTTCACACATATTCACACATACATCCAATCTGTTGTTGTTTAGATGGCAACGAAGTGCCATTGGTTGATTTTTTTCGTATATCATCAACACAACATCAGTTTTTTTGTAAACACATCCCAAGTGACGGCAGCCCATCACTGGGCAATAGTGAGCTTGTTAAACGATAAGTAGCTTCTCATTAGTGAAGATTATTTTTTCTCAGCAGATGACATTTTTTAAGTCTCCCTATTTTGTTTTCACCCGTGAGGAGCTGATATTATTGTAGCTTGTGCTAAAGTTCTTTTTTGCATATGAGGCGCATTCAGAGCATTTTCCCTCATGGAGACCGGGGTTTTTAGGTTGTTAGAAGTGTTCACAGTACATTTTTATCCTCCACCTGGACGATCCACCTTCATTATCAAGTTCCTAAAATCATTAAATCGCACGAGAAACCAATGATTGAAGAATACAAAGTTCCAGCGCTTCTTGGCAGTTGCGCTTTCGTAGTTGATAAAAAAAAATATTTGGCAAATTATGGAATAGTGGAATAGTGAGTAGACACAGCTGCAGTGAGAGTAATCCAACGGTGTTACATTACCAAAGTTCTCGATGTTTATAAACGTTTTTGATCTGTGGGCATAAAGACACAGCTATATATGGATGGAACTGAAAATCCAAGCACCCGAGTGCTGATGCCCATTGTACCCGAGACTCAAAGTAGAAAGTGAGTATGGGAAAAGGGGGTGAGGAGGGTTATTCTTCTTCTTCTTAATTGGCGCGATAACCGCTTACGCGATTTTGGCTGAGCTTAACAAAGCGCGCCAGTCGTTTCTTTCTCGTGCTAACCGGCGCCAATTGCACACACCAAGTGAAGCCAAGTCCTTCTCCACCTGATCTTTCCAACGCAGAGGAGGCCTTCCTCTTCCTCTGCTACCACCAGCTGGTACCGCATCGAATACTTTCAAAGCTGGAGCGTTTGTATCCATTCGGACGACATGACCCAGCCAACGTAGCAGCTGGATCTTTATTCGCTGCGCTATGTCTATGTCATCGTAAAGCTCATACAGCTCATCGTTCCATCGTCTGCGATATTCGCCGTTGCCAACGTGCAAAGGTCCAAAAATCTTAGGCAGAATCTTTCTCTCGAACACTCCAAGCGTCGCTTCATCGAATGTTGTCATCGTCCAAGCTTCTGCGCCATACGTTAGGACGGGCATGATGAGAGTCTTGTAGAGTGTTAGTTTTGTTCGTCGAGAGAGGACTTTACTGCTCAGTTGCCTACTTAGTCCAAAGTAGCACTTGTTGGCAAGAGAGATTCTACGTTGGATTTCAAGGCTGACATTGTTATCGGTGTTAATGCTGGTTCCTAAATAAACGATGTCTTTTACAACCTCGAAATTATAACTGTCAACAGTGACGTGGGTGCCGATACGCGAGTGCGCCGACTGTTTGTTTGAAGACAGGATGTACTTCGTTTTGTTCTCGTTCACCACCAAACCCATTCGTTTTGCTTCTTTATCCAGTTTGGAGAAGGCAGAACTAACAGCGCGGTTGCTAAGGCCGATGATATCGATATCATCGGCATACGCCAACAATTGTACGCTCTTATAAAGAGATTAAATGATCTCAAAACTTTCCTGGCTCCTTAATGAATCAGAGAAATCTGTTGTGAGATAAATAAAGTAGCTGATACATCCATTCTTAATAACCTGACCAAAAACTGCGTTTCCTTAGATTAGATAATGCCGTCCAAAAAAAAACAGAAAAACAGGGAAAGTGTTCGGCGCTGTCATTCTCCTCTTGGCAGGAGACAAATTAATGGGTCGCCGATGGGGTCTTGAATTGGACTCGTGTAAGTGGCGGAATTCAATAAAAAACTTTGTGTTCGTTGTTGGGAATATATTTATTTCGATTTATTTATTTTAATTTATTACAATATGTTGCTAGCGCTCGACCTCGCATTAAACAGGACCACAACAACAACAACAATTACATCGATGTCCATATAAAATTAATTAAAAAGTTAGTAATAAAAAAAATTAATGACATTTCCTTCAAATATACAGTATAACAATTCACAAAATTCTATATTTGTTTGATGCGTTCAAAAACAACAAATATTTATATTAAAAAAAAAAAATTTAGAAGAGACGTTACTTAAACAAAAATTGCGACAGTTCAATATTCGATTCGGAATCATCGTTTGGAAAGAGACTACGACGCTGCACAGTCACAGCGGCCAGCCAGTTTTTTACGCCACGTGCGGGTTTTGGATTTGCGGGGCATGGACACATAAAATGAGAAGATATAAAAAATAGATTGAAGCACACTTTTCACACGCACGCACAAGACTATTTAAATGCAAGCCCTACAGTTTAGGAGTTGATTTGTTTACCTTTTGCGCTTCAGTTTGGCGTAGCGTCGAAGCGTATGTGCCACGCGGACGCGTCTTATCAACTGAATCCTTGGACTTGGACCTAGCAACCACGTTGGGTATGCTTGACTTCTCGCTACCTGCGTTTGTAGACTTGATACTAAGTGGTTTCTTGCCCGATTGTGTAGTGGGCCTGCAAGAGAAGACGATTGTTAGTTGTAGCATGTTTTTTTCATTAATTTTTCGAGTTCACACTTACTTCGCTGCCAAATTTTGGTCTCTTAGGCTTATAGACTTTAGTGGTAAGACATCTTTCAGAGTGTTGTTAGTGCTGTTGACGGCGTTGGCATTGCTGGTGGGTACGCGTGTTTTCGGTGCTTTGTAATTTATGTCATTAGACTCTGTTCTGGCTCGAGTCGGCGTGGTGTGGATTCGGGACACTGGTGGGCGTGGTATGTTGGTGTAATTGCGCGGCAGAAAACGGGTGCTACCATTTGCTTTTTTGTTGTCTGGCTTCGACTTGCGGCCCAATGTGAAGTTGTATAGACTTTCCGATAGCCGTTTGGTGCGTGCCATGGCCGAAGTGCTGGTTATCTTTTCGGTATGATGAGCGCTGTTCTTACCGCGCAGACTTAAGCTGATGCTGGCCAGTTTTCGTAGTGTTGTCCGCTTATCTGACTTCTTTTTATCTTCCTTGTCCTTCATTGACTTGCTTTTGCCAAAACGTTTTTTTACGATAGAGCTTTTAATACTCTCCTCAATTGGTGCGTGTGTTGGCATTTGGGATCCACCTATTCCTAAATCAGAAACAGCCATGTTTGTTAACTTACTTTGCTCTACATTTGTAAAGGGACGTACCTGCACCATCGCCAACATCAAAACTTTCACATACAGCTTCATCATCACCCTCACCGTCGCCATCACCATCACCACACAAACTATTCGTCTCCTTGATTTCCTCTAATATATTTGGTAATTCATGTAAAGCTTCCTCTTCGACCAACTCATTCTCTTCGCTCAGCTCGCTTACCTCAACTGATTCGGTGCCTTCTTTGCCTTTGAATTCGTCAAGGGTATCATTTGAGTCTTGATCGGAGCACTGTTCGCGGTTCTCTTCGTCGCTTAAATCTTCGGCGAGCCTCATATCATTTAAGCAGCTTTCTGACGTCAGTTTATCTTTTTCAGTTCTTTCTGCTTTACCAGATTTTGCGGCAACAAGTTGCAACATTGGTTCACCTTCGGCATCCTCAAAATATTCGAAATCAGTGTCATCTTCTTCCGAAACTCTTAACTGTTCTTCGGTCTGCTCCTGTGCTTCTTCAGTTCCTACGTTCAATCGCTTAATTACATTTTCGCATTCCAATTCTAGTAACGGTTTGTGCTCTTCTTCCTTTTCATCTCCATCCTCATTGTTGACCTTGTTAAATGTTGTAATTTTGGTTTTTTCCACAATCTCTCTTTGAACCGCTTCCTTAGGTTTAGCAATTTCCATATTCTCCTTCAATGTGTCCACATCTGTTTCCAATTGATTAGTTGATACACCATCTAGTCTCATTACCTTTAGCACTTTTGGGTCGTGCGCAAAGTGTAGCGGCTGAGCGAGAGTCGTACCTGTGCCCGCGTCTCCGATTTTCCGCATCATTTTTTGTCGCAACAGATAGGCAGGATAAAACTCTTTTGCGTCAGGGTTTAGCTTGGATGTAATTTTGAGTCCATTGGTTGAGATAATTGTGCTACTAATTGGTAACTTGACTGGCTCCCCTGTCTCTTTCTTTGCCATGTCTATTGGCATATCCGCAGCCTGCATCTTACCTTATTCCCGAAAGAAAAGAACGTTCACTGGTCCGACTTAAAATTCACTGATACTTTTGTTACTATTCTTGTTTGTGTTTTTCAAAAAGTTTTGACTGCGTAAAAAGTTTTGTAGAAATTTTTCGTCGGTCTTCGTTGTTATTTTTGTTGCAGTTTTAGTGGAATACCAGCGATGATAACGGTGGTGAAAAGCATAAAATATATGATCTTTAGTTTTGTTGTTTTTAAAACAAATTATATTGGATTTAAAACTGAAGTAAAAAACGTAGGAATTTAAAAAGTATCTTGTCAAATTTCGAAACAAAAAATTAGTTCTTTTCGGAAAATATTTACCAGATTTGTGAAATGATGCTTGATGCAAAGTCTAATGTCATAGAAATAGAAAACATTTTTTATGTGCTGCGGCATGAGTGTTTCCTAAAGATTACAGCAATTTCTATTGGCATATGTATGTATGTATATGTGCACATTTATGTATATACATATGTACATTAGGCCGGGCCGATTTGTGGGGAGACAAAAAAATCGCCCATTGCTCTGTGAGAGTCATATTCTAGGGATCAAAATAAAACGAATTCTGATGTCCCCCAATTTGGGTCGAACTTTTTAGTTTATTTTCTCATGTAAAGGCCAAAAATGGTGATATTTTGAAATGATTGTATGGGGAACCCCCCAGGGGAGTTCCAGGGAGTGTGCCACTGGCATGGGTGGATCGGCCGTCCAAAGTTAGTGGGGGTCGGTCATACATTTGGACTCGATTGGAGCACTCTAAATGGGTCAAAGTGAGATTTTTCGTTCGACCCAAATTGGGGGACATCAGAATTCGTTTTAGAGGTATGGTTCCTTCGGCAAAGTTTCTTATTTTGATCCCTAGAATACGATTTTACAGAGCAATGAGCGATTTTTAAATCGACCCGCCCCAATGTACACGTATGTATGTGGCATACCAAGCTTTTATAAACTCAATTTGTATGGCTAATAACAGTACCATAGACTGATGTTCTTTATACGGCTAGGCGCGTCTTTTTGGATGATTTCCTAAATCTAGTTTTAAAATAGCCTATGATCAGATGAGAACATAGAAAAAATGCGACTTTGGTATTTACCCATATACTCACTGTTGCATTTCTTATCATTTGTTTATACGTATTTCCCTGTCCGTTTCATACTTAATTTCTACTTATCGTTATGTTTGTTTGCTTAGTAATTCTTTTCTCTTTAAAGTTGATTTGAATCAAATTTTCACCCCATTCCTCATCATTACATTTGCTCTACAAGTTTCATCCTTATCCTATTTTTATCGTCATCTTAACTTACTACAATACTAATATATTTCTCTTTATTTTGGTGTTAGCCTTTATCTTTATTATGTATGTATGTATGTTATGTTCTTAATTTTAAAAAAGATAATTATATACAAGTATATATATACATATGTACATGGATTCTCATAACTAGTAGAACGTACATTGATATGTTGTTATTCGGAATAATTTGAAAAAAGTATGTGATGGCATATTTTCTGCACTTTTAATTCAAAGAATTCTGGTTCAAGTGTATTATTACAAAGTGCAAACAATAACTAAAACTTCAGTACGCACAAAATATCTATTATTATTTAAACTTAAAACTGTACTTAAGAAAATTCATTTAAAATCATTTCTCTATACTTGAGGTATCAGGATAAATATTATATAACCTTATATTTACACAAAGACTCATAATCAGTCATTAATATTTCTAATATTAGATAAATTTAACGTTATTTGACGAAAATGCTCTAAACGAAAATTTTTATATTATAAATTGGACAGATGCCTATGATGTGCTGGATGTTTTCGGGGTCACCCAAGTTACAAATTGTGCAGGCGGTAGAAAGTACATTCTTAAAAGGTCTAAGGTTAAGAAGGCTTCCTATTGCACGAAAAATGAAGCTTATTGCGTAGGAAAAATCGTCACTGAAACATTTAATATTTCTAAGTGCTAACTTAGCATACAAATCGTGTGATTCTGATTTAACAGCAGAGTCCAGAAAAGTCGACAGTTTTTTATTCTTAAGGTTGTCTAAAATCGAAGACATGAACGCAGACAAGAATTAAGAAGTAAACGCATTAAGAGGCTCCATATGTAACATTAGCGAGTTATCCTTCCACTTTTTTATCCAGTAAGCGGCGAGGCAGGCGTACAGTCTATTCAGCAAGGATGCGCGGATGCCTGCGACTTGGCATAATAAAACACCGCAAAACAAAGTATCATATATATCGCACCCTAAATACAAAAGGGTCACAACTCAAAATGTACCTTCTGCTCAAATATGAACGAGACGTTATCAATAAAACGGTCCGCGGGTGACATATGTATGGCAAAAATAATTTTTTTGTTTTTTGGTAGGACTGTTATAAGTTTACATGGCAAATTTCAGCGTGATATATCACATAGTTTGTTTTCTGTGCTACTGTAAACAAGTCAAGCTCGAGTGTGGAAAATTTTGAGTTGTGACCCTTTTGTATTTAGGGTGCGATATGTGCGCGGAGTGTATGCAGATATTGCGGAACCAAATCTGTTTCGATGTGAATCATATAATTCAGGGTATTTGGCGGCAAAAAAATTAATTTTTTAATAAAGAAACGTAGAAGTCTCTCAACTGAGTCGTATTCGTCGGCACCCCAACTTGTGCCCCATAAAACATGATCGGCCTTGAGCACGGGACATAGATTTTTAGTTTGTTTAAAATGCAGATTCGAGGATTATTTATATATCCAAGCCAACTGCTATCAATTGTTTAAAATGCAGATTCGAGGATTATTTATATACCCAAGCCAACTGCTATCAATGCAGGTTTTAGAATCAGCAAGCTTCAGATTTAAATGTTGCGCATAACAGAGGAAGCCCGTCATCGCTTCTTACGACTGCATAATTTGTTGTAAATGGCTCGGTAGTTTAAATATTTTACTCTCTCTGCGTCTAAGTTAAACTTACGTAGAAGGTTAAGGGCGTCCAACATTTTTTACGAGCATTGTATCTTTGGCAGTCGAACAATTCATTTCTTGGTTCTAATATCTTCTTCCCCTTCATCTGACTTGCTGCAGATTTTATCTTTCCTGTAGGTCAGACTTAACGAGTTTATAGTCAGGAAAGTGCCTATCTATAGTATATTTTTTTATAGTAAATATATTTTTTTTAATTTTTATCTTCATCTTTTTCTCTATCATTTCTTTATCTTTATACTTATCGTCTTTAGCTGTCTCTTTATTTTTATCTTTGTGCTTATTGCCTTTGTTTCTTTATCCTATTCTTTTCTAAATATTTATCCTTATTTTCATGCCAATCCTTTTCCCTCTCCTTTCAACTTGTTTTATGTTTAACAGCTTATCATTTTTCCTCTTAACACATATAAATATATTCGTACATCGTTTTTAGTCATGTTACATGTACCATTTGTTTCTCCCGTTTCAGGTGGATCCCAATGCGCTCGATCCCAAGTTGGCTTATATTCAAGTAACCCATGTCATACCATTCTTCAGCAAGGAAGAACTGGATCATCGTTTGAACGAGTTCGAACAAAATCACGATGTTGACACTTTCATGTACGAAACGCCATTCACAAAATCGGGTGCTGCGCGCGGAAGTGTTGAGGAACAATGGAAACGCAAAACGGTCATCAAAAGTAAGTATTTTTAACATTTTTACAAATTAAAATTCTCAAAACATTTTCTAAACATTTACTAAAAATCTCGTCCGCGTAGCCACTTACTCATTTCCGTATGTCCTAAAACGCATACCGGTGAAATCACGTGAAATAATAGAGCTAAGTCCCATCGAAGTGGCAATTGATGAGATGCAAACCAAGGTTTCAGAGCTGGAAGAGGTCATCCTACCACCAGCCGATGTTAAAAAGTTGCAATTGCGATTGCAAGGTAGTGTAGCGGTAACTGTGAATGCAGGTCCTCTAGCCTATGCGCAAGCATTTTTGGATCCTAAAATAGTGGGTAATTTCTCTATTGATCGCGTAGAGGATTTGAAGGATATTTTCAGGTACGCATCGCAAATGCAGCAAAAATACTTCAATATTTCTTCTTTTTTTGTTTAATTTTTATTCATTGATTTTTTCAGAGACTTTGTTAAAGTTTGCAATACGGCACTCCAGCTAAATGCGCGCATGATCAGCAACGATCAAGTCGAGTATCACAACGCGCTTACCGAAAACTATCGCAAACTCTGCCAGGCACTTAGCGAGCTACTCGGTGAGCCGTTTCAGCCGTTGGACGACTGCGTCACAAGCGGGCAACGCAATAGCATGGCTTTGTTTAATGCAATCAGTGGCGCTTCGCAAAATTCAAGTACTGCCTAAACTACTAATTATAAAACAAGCAAAAACCAACAAAAAATTAAATCCAGCAATGCACACATTCGCACACACACACATACACATACCCAATACAAATGATGTGAATTAGTAAATTATAGAAAAAAAAACAAAAAGCATAGCTACTTGACTAGGATTTCGATTTTAAGTGACTAACTACCATTAATCAAAAACAAACCAAAAATAATAATAACAACTAAAAATAAATGAAAATTTTGTGTGGTGACTACTTATGCGACAAAATGCTTTTGCGTGACTTTATGACACTCGTTTATGTGATTGGTGGGTGGTTGGCATTTCACATTTCCCCACAAGCGATGATTGATTGATTGATTTGGTGTATGAGGTGTTTAACGAAATGCTTTGGTGCGCTGATGATTATTTTATGGGCTTTGGAAACGTCGGTTAATGGTGATTAATTCATTAAAATTATAAATGTATTTCTGCGTATATATACCAATGGCTATACAGACGTATATACTTTACTAACCCTACTATATATGCTCTTTAAAGGTGGTAAAAACAAGTATGACCTCGGCATTGCCCCTAAGTGGTCAAAGTATAAGTTCTATTAACCCTTTTGCATCATTTGACGGAATAATTCGGGAGTAAAAATTAACTCTTATCACCAAGAACGGAGTAAACTGCAATACAAATTTTTTTTGTTAAAGTTTGAGGAAAATAAATAATTTTGGTAATACTGTAACATTCTTTTTCATTAGAACAAACAGTGAAAGTCTTGCCGATGCAAGGTATTTTGAGTATATCGCGCATTTCTAGCGGTGATGCAACTGAGTTAATTTGTGGCACAAGCAATAACCGCCCAACTAGAAAATCTTGCTTTCAAGAAAAAACAATATATATTTGCATATTATACTCGTACAGAAGCCAACATTTTTTTCTACTTAGTAACATTTGATTTAACGTAAACCTTTTATATAGCAGCATAGTTTTGTTAATAGAATAAGTTATCATTACTTGTATATAACTCCATTTGTTCTTAAGTCGGCTTAGGCGGCAATTGCTTGTGACAACAGATGAAGAGAAAAAGTACGGAAAATGCTTTTGAGAGGAATATATGTATGTATGTATGTATGCAGCTTTTCTTGTTTCCTCCTATGTAGTTAGAGTAATTTACAAAATATTTATATTTATTTATTGAATAGCTTAATAATATTCTAAGTAATTACGAAAAAAATGTTGAAATATTAGGCAGCACAAATATGAACGAAGTATAGAAATTCAATTAAAAGTTATAGCAAAGTACTTTTGCATTTAATGGAAACAAAGCCAAAGATGATAGCATTCATTTATTTTAATACAAAAAACAAAATATTTGTAAATATTATTTTCTAAACTAAGTATTTTATATCATAAATATGGGATGTTGATCGCCTGAAACTAAGGTCAAAAACAGGCCAATTATTCAAGCAAAAAATCGATAGCAGAAAATGATGCGTGGGGAAGGACCAAAGTATCGCCACAGAAGTTTTTAATAAATTTTCCTTCCTATTATTTAGAGAAATATGCCTCCTAAACATTTTATCAATTAAATCAAATACGTTTTTAAGATGCCACACTTTGCTTCGAGCGGTAAAATTACTCTACAAGAATTCTTATAATCAGCTCAACCCATGTTGTTTGCCACAAGCAGCAAGCTAATGAAATGCGCACACGTTTTATAAAAAAAGTATATAATTTAAGCTCTACGAGGGTTGCCTTTTATTTTTTGCCTCGTAATGAAAACGCAATAAGATAATAACGAAAATGACTCTATTGTTTTTTTAAATATTTTCCTTAGCAGTCAATATACTTCTGCAATCACTTAAACCAATTTTCAAAGCGCTTTTACCACTCAGAAGTGGATACCCACAAACTCTCCTCGAATCCTCGAACAGGACGAAAAAAGGCCAGACCCGGCTGCTCAACTGAAGGTTTTACAAAAGGTGTTCAACGGAGGGTTAAAGGTTTTCAGGGCTTGTACCGTGCTAGTCGGCTCAAATTTTACCGACAACTGTTCTATTTTCCATTCCGGGCTCTATTGAACAAGTAGTGTGATCGAAAATATTCACAATTTTTCGAAATGTAGATAGTTTTCACATATCCTGATTATTTTTATACTTTCTCGAGCAAACTCGTAGTCATTTTAGTAGATTAGATTTGCTACATAACATTTGCCAAAAGAGACGCCTTCACCGAACTGTAGTAGCAGTGAAAACTTCGGCACAATTACGTTCTGGATACTGTAGCAGGTTAAATTCCTACCTATCCAGAATTGACCCCGACATACTAAACATATGTCCGGCATGTGAAGGCACCCCGCACGACATTAACCACCTTTTCACATGCCCCATCAAACCTACTAATCTAACATCCCTCTCCCTCGGGACCCAACCTGTCAAAACAGCAAGTTTCCTGGGCCTACCGTTAGATGATCTAGACGAAGACGGCCGGTGATCTACACTACACTGAAGGGGCAAAGTTAGTGCTACTACAAAGACAACAGCAGTCAAAACTCTGCTAAAAAAGAGACACGAATTTGAAAGGTCTTGAATTTTGAAAATTTCTTTTCATTTATTTTTTAAAGGTCGTCAATGTTTTGAATGAACTTCGTATGGCAAAAAAAAATTTATTTTGTAACAATGGATCAAAAAATAAAATATTGAAAACAAAAATAAAAAATCTCTTTTCGTTCGCGTTTTACACGCTTTTAAAGAAACACCCAAAAAGACTCCTTCAAATAAGGCGACGGCCTTAAGACTACGATTACAATCACCATCCAGACTAGATACATTTATTTATTTAAAAATAATTCTTACTTGCTAGAACAAAAGAGAGTAATTACGAATAGTGAGATGCAATTCTCGAATGGAAAAGAAATCTTGGTATAGCAAAATCTAGTTTCCTGTAAGAGCCTTCGAAAGAGGAGCAAAGTTATAGTAGTTTGATTTAACTGTTTTGACTTTAAGGGGTTATACGCAGTTATGAAGCAAATAAAATACGGGTTGTCAAGGATTTATCCTGAAGAAACTTCAGAATATATTAATTTGAAAATTTTTGGCGGTTATAAAAGCATCCTTCAAGAATGTAACAAAATTTTTTATTTATGAAAATGTTGATTATAGAGCGCGCTGCAGGCGATTTCTGGAACCTCCTTTAAAAAAAGACGATTTACGGTGTACATCGTAACTCAGGATTGGATTATCTGAAATCAAAAAACCAAACAAATTTTGTTAATATATTAGATTATCTAGTAATTAATCATTCGGCTAATCAAAATAGTGAATTTTCACAAAATGGCAGCTTTTAAAAGAAATGATTTCGATTTTTACGTTAAAATGTGGCCGTAAATTGATTATAAAATGGAAAATAAGTATCAGATTTACAAAAGGAACGATTAATTACTAGAAAATGTATCTTTAAAGATTGAGTTAAAACAGTTGACCGATCAAACAAGCCGTTTTCGAGATATCGTGTACACCGACTTGAAAAATGCCGTTTTGAAAAAAACACGTTTAAAGTTTCAATACCTACCTTAAAACGTGCCGAGGCATCTCTACATATTTAGGTATAACTCCGAAAGTATTGCTTAGATCTATGTACTTCAAATTTCGTGCGTATACTTTTGAATATATGTACATTACAAAAATGCAATAAAAAAATCGATTTTTTTGAAAGTCATAACTGCGTATAACCCCTTAAATGGATAGTAAAATCGTAAAGTTTTGTGAGGAACGTTAAAACCAATCTATTAAAGAACTTCGGGTTCAACAGAACCGCAAATAATAGCAGAGACAAGCACCAAGGACTGAAGAATACGTCTGTTTGTAAGGGACCCAAGATTTATTAGCATGCACCGATCACTGTACGTTGGTAGTGGATCAGAGAAATGAAGAGGTTGCAGAGCGCATCGAATAGAATTTCGTTGTATCCTTTTAATTCTATTTGAATGAGAGGCATAAATTGGAAACAAAAACAAAACAAAGACCCATATTCGAAATGTGGAGTTAAAATTTTTTAGTTTAGGGATTTTTAAAGTTCTTCATATAGCGCCTCAAGCCTAAATAAGCATAAGCTTTCGGCAATTTCTGACTAACAAGATTTACGATTGTTAAACCAGAGTCAAATGTTACTTTATTAATATATATCCAAAACTTGTTTCTTCCTAACCTCACACAGGGTAAAAATTAATAAATTAGCTTTAAATGTTGATATTTTTGTATATAAATTTATTTATTGCATTTTTTGTATGAAATTTGTGTGTTTCGTTAATATGCACAATTTAATTTATTTTGCGTGTTTTTTGTTTTTGTTTCATTCCACATTTAATAATGAATTTATTGATTTTTTGTCTAATTCTAGGTTTTGGTTACGCAGTTTATTAAGTAATAACAACCACAACAACACAGCCACAAAACCAAAAATCTAAAACTCAAAAAATCACATTCACCTATACATTTACACGAACAAAACCAATTCGATTGGCACGAAACTGAAAGAACAACAAAATAATTTTTAATACTTATTACTTGCTTACATACATATGTGAGCCTAACATTACAGACACTTATCATAAGAATAAAGAATAGAAAATATCAAAAATTACCAAAAAAAAAAATCATATACATATGTACTCGAATAATGTATGTATCTATGTATGTATGTATTGGTGATCGAACTTGTTTTCTAATTAGAACGCATTGAAGGGCAAGAAAACAAATTAATAACTAATAGTTGGCAGTCATCTACTATACACATACATATTTACACAAAATACTTGGTTCAAAGGCAACAACAAATGCAACAACAACATGCTTCGGAAATACTGTGTAGTAGTTTAAGAATTTTATAATTCTAAGAATTTGCTTGATATGTGAGTACGAATATTATAAATCGTCGGATTTATTTGGTGACACCCTAAATGATATTTTTGATTGGATACAGAAAATGGAAGATAAACAACAGCCGGAAAAATTAATTCATATTCTATGTACAATACATATACGTGTATGTGTGGATGGGTACATGATTAGGGGGGATTTAAAAGCAATTATTATTATTATAATTTTTTTTTTTTGATAAAATTGCACCTTTGAGCACTTTATATATGTAGATATGGCACATAGTTTCGAAATATTTCATTTAGGGTTACTTGAATCTAAACGAACACGACGAGCTATGCATACTATTTCTTTGTTTGTTTAATTTTAAGGCTTAGCATGCATTTAACTTTAGAAGTTGCTTGACGCTTTTGAAATAATATAAATATTTTTTTTTTTATGCTCCTAAAAATGGCATTACGGCATTGCATTTGAAGAACAAGAACGAAATGAATTTATGTATATAGAAAAATTACTTTTAAGGTTAAACTAAACTCTAAGCGTTGAAAAAAATATTGTAGCTTGTTTGTAATAATGAAATAATTTTTTTTATTTGTAATTATTTATTTATAGTTTGTTCGAAAATTGCTTTTGTCTTTAAGTTGCAAGTGTTTATAATATATTATATATATTTTTCAAAATAAAAGAGATTTATTTAGAAATATGTTTTTATTATTAATGTATATGTATGTGTGTATAAGTATTTATAGTTTTCGCCTTAAAAAATGTTTATTGTAAAATGGCTTAAGTTTTCCAATCAGTCGATTTTTTGTAAATATAAGTTAAATATATCTATTCAAGCTTTAATTTTGAGTCCGAAAAGTACTACGGTTGGCTAAAAATGCAAAGTTTGTGCGTCGGGGAAATGCTTGCAGTGGTGAGCGGTCAAATATGAACATTTGGTTGACATATATCGAGGGAATATAGTTTAAATATGCCTCAGAGTACTACAAAAGCGTAAATTGTAGCAAAAAAGTAATAATAAAAAATGAAAAAAATAGAAAAAAATATAAAATTATGGAAATAAAATGGAAAAAAATAAATAAAAATTCTACATAATAAGAAATAACAAAAACTAATAAAAAATTAAAAATAATAATGAATAAAAATATAATAATAATAAATAAAAATATAAAAATAATAAATAAAAAATAGTAATAACAAATGAAAACAATAATAATAATTAATAAAAAATTATAATAAATATTAAAAACATAATAATAAAAAATGAAAAAATATATATATATAAATGGAAAAAATAAAAAACAAAAAATAAAATAACAATGAGTAACAAAAAACTAACCAAAAAATGAAAAAAAATAATAATAATAAATAAGAAAATAATAAGAATAATAAAAAATTAAAAAAAAAAAATAATAAATATAAAAAAAATTAATAAATACCTAAATAAAAAAAAATATAAATAAAAAATAAAAGAATATTCAAGAAAAAATAAAATAGATTAAAATAAGATTAAAAAACAAAATAAATCAATTAACAAAAAAAAAAAAAATAAAAAATAAAAAAAATAACAAAAACAAAAAACAAATTTTCAATTGTACTTCAGAATCCGTGAGATATACGAGCACTACGAAAAGTGTCAAATGAGTTTGAGAAATATTCAAATGTACTTCAAAAGATACCAAACTATATTTGGAGCCAGTTAGAACTCTATAGCAAGCGATCACGGCGATCAGCTGATGGTGTCACCCCTGCAGACACTTGCTAGAACCTGAGCCGCCTCCCCAAATCACGTCAGGAGGCAACTCTTCAACTACACTGACGAGATCCAGAACAAAACACAATTACAACTACTGGCCTGGTCAGTATACAGACATATACCAAACTACATTCATCGGGAGACCCTTACCATCTTGCTAAACTCCCGACTCCTGAATGCCGTTACCGAAGTTCAACCATCATCTATTACAGACGAAGAGTTTCAGCTGCCTCGCGAGACCACATAACTTTGGACCAACTGCATTCTGGTTACAGTAACGGGTTGAACTTCTACTTATCCAGATTCGACCCCGGCATACCCAATATACATATGTATGTCTAGCTTGTGAAGGCACAACGCACGACATTAACCACCTATTCACATGCTCTCTTAAACCTACCCACTTAACACCCCTCTCCTTATGGAGCTAACAACCACAACAATCAGCTGAATAAAGCGCTGGAAGTCATGGCGCCTGGAAAGTCTGGTATGGAGTTCTAGCTTGCCCGTCAAAAGGGCGTAAGCGATAAAAATGAAATTTTTCAGTACTCTCATATTTTATCTATTACAATAGAGCATGATTGAACAATAGTTCTTAAGATTAGGAAGTTTCGATAACTTGTGCGTTTGGTAGTAAGTTATCGATTTTTATCAAAAACAGGAAATTAAACATTTTATCACTTACTTTCTTTTCTGGTTAGCCCTTGAGATCTGTTTCTTCTGAAAAAATATTTTACGCTCTCTGAATTAGATTTGGCTCACTCTAGAATATTTCTACCGGGCTCCATTTTATAATCGACTATTTAAATAATTTGAAATATATTTTACGCATTCTCAAATACATCTGACAATTCTGAAAAACATTTTACGCTTTTGAAGTACAACTGGGTATTCGAAGTTCGGATTTCTCCTAACGAGATGACTTCGGTTTACACAAGGTGGTGCAAAAATAATCACCCTTTTGAAACAGTTATAAAATATTTTTTTCAAATGGTACCGTAAATCTATTATATTTGAGGCTTGTAAACTCGACAGATGCAGTCCGCAAACAAATAAGCTATGGAGCGCGTAAACATGAAAATAAATATATTTATCATTAAAAATCATGTTTTTTTTATTTAGTAAAAAAGTTATAATTTTGCACCACCTAGTGTATGGTCGGACATTCAAGAACAGTTACTTCAGCAGCATTGGCCCAAAATTTATGTAGCATGTTTTATGCTGCTACAACAACCCAAATGTGAAGTATATTTTATTCTTTCTGAAGATCATTTAACGGTTTCGGAGGTGTAAAGGTAATTTTTTCTTGCACTTTACTCATTTTTTTTTTTTTGTTAATCCAGCTGCTGTGCATCCTGCAACCCATAATCATTTGTTCTGTTATTTAAACGTGTGTCATTTTTGTAATTACTGCATACACGTCAGTCATTTTTTCTTGGCTCAGCTCCGTATTCGCAGCCATAGGATCTCAAAATTTTTCAGAAATAAATGTGAATAAGAAGAGAATTAATTTCTATGTGTTGTAAAGGGTGTTTTTTAGAGGTTAGGTTTTCAAGATGAAATAAAATGTATATAATTTAATGTTATGGCCAAGAATTTAGCTTTATTATAAAGATAAGGGTTTGCCATTATGTTTTAAAAATGATTTCGGGCAAGTGGCCGCCGCGGCTGGCTCGAATAAATTCCAGCCGAGAGGCCCAATTTTCTACCACTTTTTGCAGCAATTGGGGCCGTATGTCAGCAATAACGCGCCGAATATTCTCTTCCAAGACGTCAATCGTCTCGGGCTTATCTGCGCAGACAAGCGACTTCTCATAGCCCCACAAGAAATAGTCCAGCGGTGTTATATCGCACGATCTTGGAGGCCACGCCACAGGTCCACGGCGCGAGATAATGCGCTCACCAAAAGTTTCCTTCAATAAATCGATTGTTGCGTTGGCTGTATGGCATGTAGCGCCGTCTTGTTGGAACCAAAGGTCGTCCATATCAACATCGTCCAATTCAGGCACGAAAAAGTCATTAATCATGGCTCTATAGCGCTCTCCATTGACTGTAACATTATGGCCGGCTTCATTTTTAAAGAAATGTGGACCAATGATTCCCTCTGCCCATAGAGCACACCAAACAGTGACTTTTTGAGGATGTAACGGCGTCTCAGCAATGGCTTGTGGATTATGTTCACTCCAAATGCGACAATTTTGCTTATTGACATACCCATTCAACCAAAAGTGAGCTTCATCGCTGAACAAAATTTTCTTGTGAAAATCGGGATCGGTGGCCATCTCGTTTTGGGCCCATTCACTGAACGTGCGACGCGCTTGATGGTCGTTCGGCTTCAATTCTTGCACGAGTTGGATTTTGTAAGCCCGCAAACCAAGATCCTTCCGCAAAATCTTCCATAAAGTGGATGGGCACATCTCCAATTGCTGCGCGCGATGGCGGATGGACTCATTCGGGTCTTCTTCGATACTCTGCTCCACAGCAGCAATAGCGTCTTCGGTGCGCACTGTACGATGTCTCTGAGGATGCGTATTATCCACTAGAGCAAACGTGGTGCGAAACCGATCCATGGTTAATCGAATTAGTGACTCTGATGGACGATTATGTTGACCGAATATTGGACGCAGCGCGCGATGCGTCGCGCGAACCGAACTATTATTTTCGTAATAAATTTGCACGATTTGCAAACGTTGTTCAGGTGTAAGTCTATTCGTTATGAAATGGCAAACCAAACTGAGCATAAATCAAGTGACAGCTGTCAAAAAGACCATCTACGAAAAAAGTAGTGCCAACTTGAAAACCTAACCTCTAAATAAAACACACTTTATCATATAAATTTGTATGATCGTACCTTGGCATCAAGAAAAAACCAGAAACTTCGATATTACTTTTCATTCTGAAATGTTTTACCCGTCAGTACTCTAACCAATATTTAGCAGTCCTTGCTGATAAAAATAAATAAATATCAGAGTGATAAGTGCATTCACATTTTACCAAAAGATTTTTAAACTCAGGGCCGTTTTCTCAACTAACCCATAACTTCACAAGCCGGTTTTTATAGTGGCTGCACACGCATTTGAGTTCTCTCAAGCGCTTATGAAACCTAGAACCGATAGATTGAATATTCAGTTGATATTCGCTTTAAAATTTTGTAGCTAGATGGATTGCTGATAAACGAAAGAGTCAAATGTCACTTTTAAGTGGGAACAATTTATAGAAAGTGGTTAAGGTTGAACTGAGAATGCTCACGGGCATTCTCATAAGCCATTGCAGATTGCGTAGTCATCAGCACAGGATTGGGATATGGTCCACTGATGCTTGTCGTTTTTGCAACGAATCCCTGGATACTCCATGAAGGTTGAGACATCTCGGCGAATTCCAGCCAGAAGAAAGGCGTATACGCACAGCTCGACCCAGCTCTATCTTAAATTTAATAAGAGATGAGGACTTGTGATGAGTAGAGGGCACAAAAGACCATGAAGTCGAATTGCAAACCTCAAATTAATTCTTCTCTATTCTAGCCTCGGCCAGAGAGGCGTACTCTGTTGGTAAGATGAGAAAATGGCCTTCAGATCGACATACATACATATTTACCGAATCGTTGACGTACCCTTTAAAATGTGTAACTACTTCAAGCGATGAAAATAAAGAATAGCTAGGTACTGTTACAAAGCTTGAAATTAATGGAACCAAACAGTAAATTTCATATTCCAAAACGTTGCTCTATTTGCTACACAGCTGAGAAAACGAAAAGAGCTAAATCGCACATTAAAGTTAAGAATAGTTCCGCGGCTCGGTTAGTAAAGTTCACTTTATGGGCTAGATGAGAAAATGTCCCGACGGTTAACTTTTTCGGTGAAAGAATATCTGTTGCTTTGATTGCCAAATTAAAGAAAAACTCACTGCACTAATTTTGTATACATCTGTATACATTTTTCGAGATTCTGTGGGAAAACAGTACTGAACCAAATTAAAAAATAAGTATGTTTATATGGGCAATGTTTATGCTGCTACAAAAACAACAACAAGTATATTTTCGGGAACACCAACTCTAACATAATCGCGCAGGTCCTGTAATTCACTTCCAGCTGAATTTCTCTGAATTTTTTTTTTGCAACTGCATGGAAACTCACTCGGAAGTGGTTTAGAGAACCTACTCAAATCAGAGTATTATTTTTAATTTTACCCCACAGTGCACAGCGACGGGAGCGGTGCTAAATTTCGCAATAAATATTATTTTGGGTGAAAATTAGAAAAATTGGGAAAGAAATTCTAAACAGCCCCGATTTCTTATTATGACTCATATTCTGCATTTTACAATACAAATTCTGTAATGACAAAATACTTTAAAATTAATATTCTGGCTATTCAAAGAGTGTGAAAAATAAGTAAAAAATTTTGGCATATACAGGGTTTGATTGAAAAGTAATGAGCCTTATTTTTTAAGCAGTTTTATTAAACCTTTTGGCTTATACAACTAATATTCTTCAAAATAGGACCCTTCAGCGTCAATACACAGCTGGTAGTGGTTCTTCCACTGCAGGAAACATTTTTTAAACTCATCCGCCGGAATCGCGTTCAATTCGCCTGTCACAGTTTTTTGGATCGCCTCGATGGTGTCGAAACGACTCCCCTTCAGCTTTCTTTTCAGGCGCGAGAACAAGAAGAAGTCCGGAGGGGACAGGTCTGGGCTGTATGGAGGGTGGGGAAGCACCGGAACTCCCGGTTCACATCTTCGTCTGTTTGCGTCGTCGAAGGCCTTCCAGATCGCTGTTCGTCTTTGACGTCCTCCCGGCCTTCCTTGAACGACTTGTGCTACCGTTTTACCTGGGCATTGGACAGAGATTGGTCCCAGTAAGCCTCTTTGAGTAGCCCAATGGTTTCGGTACTCGTTTTGTTTAGCTTTACGCAAATTTTGATCGAGTAACGTTGCTCCAACGATCGCTGCATTTTCGCCACTGGAAAATCCTAACACGCTTTTAAAACAGCTTTTACGCGCGGAGCGATGTTGACTGTACCGCTGTTGCCAACGAACTGGGACCGATTTCGAGTGGAAGGGGGAGGTCCAACGATCATTTTCCCCCAACCAGCCGATTCGGTTGATCGCTTGGCAGACGCTCCGCGCGGGAAGGCTCATTACTTTTCAATCTAACTCTGTAAATAGGCGCTACAAAAATAATATATCGATGTTAAAATATCTGTATACACACACTTATGCAAAATAAAAGAATTGCGATATTGTTTTTTTGAATTTTCAAGTTTCTTTTTATTTAAATTTTTTTTGAATTTTCATATTTTTTTGTTTACTTTAATTTTTTTTCTAATTTTCATTTTTCATTTTTTTATTAATCTTTTTTTCTTCTAATTTTTTTATTTTTCTTTTAGTTTCTATATATACAATATTTTCTTAATTTCCATAGTTTTTTAATTTTAATTAATATATTTTGTTTAATTTTCATTTTTTTTTTTAATTAAATTTTTGTTTATAATTTTTATATTTTCTTTTAATTTTTATATACATTTTTTTAATTTCCATAGTTTTTTTTAATTTTAATTATTTTGTTTAATTTTCGTATTTTTTTTAATATAGCTCATTCTACAACGAATATCACATAAATCAATGCTTAAAACTTAGCACAAAATTCGGACTTAAAAAATTGGGTACGCAGCTTAAGCCTTAAATTTTGTGCAATTCGAACCAGAATTCAACAACTTTTCATTAAAACTTCAAACATTTTAATCAGAATTTGTGGGAAGATGTTGAGTAAGTAGTTTCATAGCCCACTAAATAATAAAGTGCAAGTTTGAACTGGCTCATTGCTTATTGATAATTTTTCTCCTAACGCTGTTGCGCATTTTCTCCTTGGAATGGATGAAACGGCATTTTGTTATGGATAATTATGATAAAAGATACAAGAGAAATTAAAATTAAATTAAATTTTTGGCAACTTGAACCATTTCTGAAAGTAGCACTGGGTATTTTAATAATTTTCAAAATTTTCCAAGGCACAATTTTGATAGTACACCATTTTGCATTACAGTATTT
Source organism: Anastrepha ludens (assembly GCF_028408465.1). NCBI lineage: Eukaryota > Metazoa > Arthropoda > Insecta > Diptera > Tephritidae > Anastrepha > Anastrepha ludens. The sequence continues at coordinate 71,241,027 of NC_071501.1, forward strand.
TGAAATATGTGGATCATTTCGCCTTAAAGAATTTTATGAAGTGGAGTTAAGGTGCTGGCCCAATGCATGCTGGCATTGCTTGCTGTACTTGTTTTGCTTGGCTTTGAAAACTTAGGATTGTTCGAGCTTCAATCACAACCGCAGTGTTGCATGATTTGTGAAAGTATCACGTTCGAAGTGTCAAAAATTCGGCAAATGTTGCCACTTTTATTACGTGCCTCGAACAAGCCCCTTATATGACCAAATGGGCGCTTTGAAGGCTGTCACAATCAATCAGATGATTCGTAAAAGGAGAAAGGAAATAGAAATGTGAGCCATATTCAAAAATACGTAATACATTTTTTAATCCTGATGTTAACTCGAAGCTGTGAAAAATGTTGCGAATTTTTCTTTTTAATAGTAAAAATGTACAAGATAATACGCCACTCAAGCCAACAACGAAAGTTTTGGGTGCACGAATTATATTTAGATCGACAAAAACATGGACATTTTCAGTTTTGCGCAAACGAAGCTAAACCAAATCAAAATAAATGAACTACAGGGGTGTTCAATTCCAAATGTCAAAAGCGCTGCAAATAGAACATTGAGCTCTCTGAAACTTCGCTGTACTTCAAGCGCTCAAGCAAAGCTCCCATTTGGATTAATTTCAGATATTTCTGTATTGTTCTATTCATTTTTGACAGTTATCGAAGACAAGCAAGCAATCCAGCCTGCATTGGGCCTGCACCTTTATACAACACAGAATTTTCAATACCGAATAATGTAACATACACATTTTGTACCCAACCCCACTGCGACCTCTAATGTGGGCGTTGTGATTGGACGCAGGCCTATAACAATAAGGGCAAGTAGAGACATTCAACGATTTTATCCACTTATGTATACAAATATCCTATTTTTTACGAATTTACGATGGTTACCTATCTGTGGTGTTTGGCTGATCTCATCCCCCTTTTTTGTGGTGTGCGTCTTGATGCTTTGCCACAAATGTATTGACTTGCAGTCTTACGCCGCCTCCAAGCGGCAGATGGTTTTTGTGAGGAGCTTTTTCATGGCAGAAATACACTCGGAGATTTGCCACTCTCTGCCGAGAAGCGATCGCTATTCGAAAAAAAAACTTGTTCTATCATTTGGAGTTTTTTGCCCGGGTTTTCGAACCTGATAGTCTCACGCCAACCGGATACGGCGGTCTAGATTCGTTAGTATTGGTTATTGTAATTAATACTTCTAAAATCTTTTTTGTCCGCACGAAATTGAATGTAATAGACAACTCATTTTCTAAAAAGGAGAATAAGGCGAAGTGTAATTATTAAAACAAAAAAGGATCAAACCTTTAAAAACAGAAAATTTTCTTTCAAACTTCTTATACAATTATGTGATTTACGAAAATGGGTTTCCTTAATTTCATTAACACTAAACCTACCGACAATTCTTGTATACCTATTACTACCGCGCGCGGTCAAATTGACCGTTAATTAAAAAAGTTATCGATTTTAACAATAATTCAATGCAGATAATGGTTGATTTGTTGCTAAATGTATATAAAATAAAGAATTTTCATGAAGTTTCGTTAAAATTTATTTTTATATAATTTCTAAAAGTCTTTATAAAAAAACAAATAAAATTTAAGTTTTATACAGAATCTTATGCATACATAATATACTTTATTCGGCTTCCACACATTGCATACAAATTATTTTAGTCTGAAATGTGCATTTGCCGCAAACATATTTTTCGCACTTCGAACAGATTTTTGTTGTTTTATAACTTTTACTAAATTGTATTTAACAAGTTTTTCGTACGCTCAAATCGGAACTTGTGGAAGGTGTTGGTAAAATATTTTTTCTTGAGATATTGTATAGGCATCGCCAAGTTCTGAAGCTAACTGGAACAAAAATTCCTGCCTGGAAATATATTCACCTGTCGTTTCTTTATACAAAATCCAGGCATTTATTTCAGCTAGGTCTAAAATGTTGAAAAATACCTGAAGTGGCCACCTACAACTGGTCTTCCACATCTACACCAAATTTTGTACTATTATAAAATCTAATAGTTTCCGGTATACTTTTGATGCTTTTTTCTATTTCTTTTGAGCTATGTTTGGAACTTAGGGCAAGCACTTTATACAATTTGCTTGAAAATCTATCCATTTTATCTTTCCTTTCTTTGGCGAACTTTGGCAGCTCTCTTTTGTTTCCACGAATTGTTCCAACAATTGAATTTTTTTTTGCAAGTAATTTCTTGGCTAATGAACTACTCGTGAAAAAATTATATGTTGTTACATTCCTTCCGCATTCTGTAAAAGGATCCATCAGCTTTAGAACAACGAACTCCCCAAGTGGAATTGAACAATCTCTACTTTCATCCTTTCCCAAATAGGGAAACCCATTTATTATATACTTACTATTGACGTCACACGCCACCCACAACTTTATTCCAAATTTGTCTGGTTTGTTTGGCATATATTGTGTAAATCTACACCTAGCCTTCGACGGAAACAATTGCTCATCAACAGCAATATATGCACCAGGTGTATAACAATTTTGTGAATTTTCAATAAATCGATCTCATATTGTAGATATCATAGAAAATTTATTGGTTTGTAAACGGTGGCTTCTTTCGCTCTACTTATCAAATCGTATGTACTTCATTATTTCAGTAAAGTCGTTTCGGCTCAATGTTTTCGAAAAAAAAACGGGTTCCCCATTTTTATTCCACAAATATGAGATATCCAAATTTTTTGCCTCACATGCGCCGCAAGCATTGCTATATGCTATAAGAAATAAATGCGTCTAGTTTTGTTGGATTTAGCTCTTACTTGGCTCCCAACACCCTAAATGCTTCCACTTCTGTACATTTTATAATATGCATTATGCTTTGATCAATGATAAGAGTAAATCCCGTTTTCATTTGTCCTTTTATTATATGTCGTTTAGTGTATCCTGTTGGTCCTGACATATCTCTAAAAATACTATGCATTGGTAACCTGCCAAGTTTGGGTCTTCCGTTTATTTCTTCCCAGACTGTTCCATCAGCAGCAGTTTCGATGCGTTGATCCTCTAAATCTGTCCCACTTTCGGATGTCAATGAAACCCTCTTTCTTTTCTGCTTTGATCGCTTATTTATAATATTCTCCTCTTCACTATCGTTTTCTAATTTCAATGCACTTGTCAATAGCTCTTGATCTATTTCCATGTTTCTTTTCAATTCCAGAGGTTTCTTGTTCATCATATTCTGAGAATTCTTCTTCCATGTCCGTTATATTTCTTAGGTAATTTGTAATTTTCAAATGCTTTGACATTTTTAGGGTAAATATCTACAACAGATTATTACACTACTGTAAGGAATAAAAAATTTACATCCATGTTTTGATACTTTACCTTCTCTCCTTCAAATAAACTCTTGTAAAAAAATTGCATAAGAAAATCTTTAGAAGTGCACTACTTGAGATTGTAATCGATACTATTGTTATCTACTCTTTTCAATTGAAAGCGACTCTAAAATAAGATAACCGTATAACATTTTTTCCCACCGGCCATTTTGACCGACCGCGGTAGTTAGGCCACATAACAAATTTTTCTTGGAAAATAGAAAAAATAATTAACTAAAAGCAAAGAGTGAAGAAAATATTAAATGCATATTATAAGAATTGTCATATAGTTGGATAACAGTATTATAACGTTTTAAAATGTGTAAGTTTTACAAAAAGTTTGAAAACGGTCAATTTGACCGGTACTGGTAGGTTTAGTGTTAATCAAGTTATTCTAACGCTTGCGCATAGTATTTTGACTTTTAGTAGTTTGTCCAAAATGCTTGCGGAATCGGTATTCCCACCACTGGGTGCAATCAAAAAACCAACCTCCTCAAAATATCGACGGATCGCGGACTGTAGATGGAGGGAGCAGACAATCTGCAAAGTCAGTAGAACGTTTTGATCCGCCTACAACCACAAACAAACGTCAACATTGACAAACACGAAGTGAAGGGATGCCTGCAGACTCACGACAGTGATATATTAGAGCAGGCAGCCAAAATGGGCATCCTTTACAAAATATATTGCCATAGTAACCCGAGAAAAAAGAAACTATCTTCCACTTCCTCTGTGAATGCCCTGCCGTATGTAAGGGGCGGATGTTAACCCTTGGCAAATCGCTCTTTGAAAACCTCGAAGAGCTGGCCGGCCCGCATAGACCTAAACAACCTTATAAGGTTTCTCAATCGCACAGACTGCATACCTATAGTCGTGAAGGAATAATCGTATAACTTGTTGGTAGCGATTTTCGCAACAAAACGAAATGGATTCTTGGTGAATCACCACTTCAACCAACCCAACCTTGTCCAGCACAGTTGAAATATTTTTAAATTAAACGAAACATTTTACAATTTAATCTACTTTTTTTGATAGGTCGGCAAATTACTTAGTAGCCAGTTTAGTATTAATGCAATATTTTTTAAATGACTTCAAATAGTTGTTGCAACTATAGCATGGGAATGGCTTTCAAAATTTTCTTTAAATTGTTAGGTTTAATTGTTGTTGTATAGCCAAATGTGGGTATAATGGCCTTCTTCATCTAAAGTCGTCACTCTGGGCACCAAGCAGCAGATTGCAACAAATACTTTCTTTTGCCTTGCCTTTATTAACCAGCCTCGATTCGATTATACTGGATTTCGTATAGTAGAATAACAACTACAAAGTAGATATAGTGATGACTAAAGTCACTTAAGTCTTGACATAAATTGTATGATGTAAAGCTTTTATGCGCTAATGGTGTGTAGTTATTTGTATACAGTTAAACTGAAAAAACAAAAAAAAAAAACGAAATTAAAAAATATGAATAAAGTTTTAACTAAAATTAACTAGCTATTGGAAATATACTCCCTAATTTATTTATAAACCAAACTGCTATCCAGTGGCAATTAAGATAACTCAAAATATAAATAAGTAAGTGTTAAAAATAAATAAATAAAATAATTAAATAAATAGTACATGAAAACAGTTACTACGAGCGCAAAACTTACACTATTCGACGAGAATTTACCAAAGTATTGGAATTACAGCTGCAACAGTGCAGTCATGAATAAAATACACACAAACTATCCTTTACATACATACCCCATAACTACGAGTATAACTAATATATATTTACAACAAAGAAATAGCAAATAGATGTGTTTTTTTTATAATTGTAGTGAGAAATTCGTATGTGTTCTTGTATGTGCATACGAAATAAAATAAAATAAATAAATGTTAAAAAACTATGCTCGCATTTCATTTATTCCTCTTTGGCGTATCAATCTTGTAAAAATGGGTAGCGCTGGTTAACTTTAATAAATTTTTTTTGTCTTGTTTTGCGAAAAACGCCTGAGAATGGGCTACATTTTCGTGTTTGACTTTTATACTTCCGGCAGTAGTCGCACCTCAGCTTAAGGGCCAGTTCCTCCAGACAACGAGGTTTTCAATCATTTTTTGCGAAAAACTGGGAATATTGATTATTTTAAGGGGGCAGATACCTGTAAAATTTCGAAAAAAAGAAGAAAATGTTAATATTGGGTAGTCGAAAAAGTCTTTTCGTATTTTGTCAATAGATGTCGTTGGAGTCAGCTATCTTCAGTGCTACCAATCACATTGTGTCGTATCATATGGTGTTAGAAAGGTGACATTTTAGGCTTCATTTAACAAAAAAAAAAAAAATCGGAGAAGTTGAAAAAAAGTTATAGCTGCTCAAAAATGAGTGAAAATAATGAAGAAATTCGTTATATTTTGAAATTTTTGTATAAAAAAGGAAAGAATGCCACGCATGCCACTAATGAAATTTTAGAAGTTTACGGAGACGATGCTGTATCAGTTCGTGTAGCACAACATTGGTTCGCTTGCTTCCGTTCTGGAAATTTCGATGTGAAAGATGCACCTCGCTCCGGTCAACCTATCGTTGAAAAAGTCGATGAAATTATGGAAAAGATTGACCAGGACCGTCACATAAGCTGCCATGACATCGCCAAGGACTAAACATTCATTATCAAACGGATTTGAACCATTTAAAAAAGGCTGGTTACAGAAAGAAGCTCGATGTTTGGGTACCACATGAATTGTCTGTGAAAAATTTAAATGAAATCGAACCATTTCTGAAGCGAATGGTAACAGGAGACGAAAAGTGGATCAAATACGACAATAATGTGCGAAAAAGATCATAGTGCAAGGGTGGTGAAGCTCAACAAATGGCGCAAGGCCAGGATTGACGCTTCGAAAGGTTATGCTGTGTGCTTGGTGGGATTGGAAAGGAATCATCCACTATGAGCTGCTCCAGCCTGCTCGAACGATTGATTCTACACTTTACTGTCAACAACTGATGAGATTTAAGGAACCAATCGAAAAAAAAAAAACGGTCAGAACTAATCAGCAGAAAGGGCGTCGTCTTCCATCAGGACAACGCTAGGCCACACACATCTTTGATGACTCGGCCAAAACTGGGAGAGCTTGGCTGGGAAGTTTTGATGCATCCACCATATATCCCTGACCTTGCACCATCGGACTACCATTTGTTTCGGTCAATGCAGAACTCCCTTAATGGAGTAAAGTTGGCTTCAAGACAAGCCTGTGAAAATTACTTGTCGGAGTTTTTCGCGGAGAAACCACAAAAGTTTTACACTGATGGAATAATGTCTCTAGAAGAAAAGTGGCAAAAGGTGGTCGACCAAAATGGTACATATTTGGTTTAATAAAGTTCATTATAAATATAAAAAAACTAGTTGAAGTTTGATTAGAAATACGAAAAGACTTTTTCGACTACCCAACATAATCCTTTAAGAATACATATATCAAAAAAATTTTAGAACGTAAATTTAAGTATTTTTTATATTATACATCGTCGACTCTATTCTTTACGTTCTAGCGCTGGGAGAGGTATAGTTACGTTGCCGACTTTAGACGCGTTTTTCTCAAAACTATTGTATATTTCTCAAATTGGCGTACACAATAACTCGAAAAGTTGTTGCCCGATCTCCCTGAAATTTTGCACATCTTTTTTATGATATTACTTTATATGTGAATTTACAATACAAATAATTTTTTCGAACCAAAAATAGTAGGAAAACTCACCCCGAAATTCATTTTTTTAAGCATTTTATTCCGCGAAGTTTTTCTTTTCATTTTTGTTTAATTCATATAGAAATTATGACGATAATACAAAAAAAAAAATTTTTGGTTTTTTGTATTCAGGTCACTGACGCCAATGCTACAATGCCCGCCGATTGAGAAGCCCCGCTGCGACCTTCCTGGAAGAATTGAGTGCACATCCGCCATTTGAAAAAAAAAAAAAAAAATTATTATTTTAATGTGACATTTTTGAAAAAATATATCTATTGACTTCTTCATTTTAAATAATTTTAATGAAAATCAGGGGAAATATGGCCGTTTACAGGCATCTCTCCCCTTAAGATAAATTATATATTAATGTTTATGCTTAAATGAATACACAAACATTTTTTTGGAATAAAAAGAAAAGTGGCGGCGCTGCAGCTGCTCAAAGGAGGATCTTTTAATTTGCGTCGTGAAATGTACAGCCTCTTGTAATCAATTGAAATCAACCAGACAAAACCAGTTATTCCGCTTTGCAATTAGCTATTTTTATCGAAAAAAAAATTAAAATTTGAAGTGAAAAAGAAAAATATTACACTTTTTTTATAAACAAATTGATGAAAACAATATTTTTAGTGACAATTATATAAAATTTGAGGCCAATATGTAAAAGAATATCTCTGAAAATTTTTAAGTTGATATCTTGATAAATCCAGATTTATTGAAGTAAATTACGAACTGAAAAATACAAGCGCTAAGAAATGTGGTTAATTTACAGAAAAATGTTTATTGACACGTATGTACATACATACATATATTTTAATTGTTTTCAGAGTCTGAATGTACGACTCGCTTGCTGACATTTCTTTGAATATTTGCGGTCGATAAAGCAGATTGCAAACAGCCACCCAAAACTGCATAAACAGCGATTTCCCCCAAACATATAAAACTGTGCACTTTAAGGCGTATCTATAGAAGAGGGTGTGATTAGAGTAGTTGATTGCTTGTTCTTCAAATCACTTTTATTTGGAAATGCCAGTAAAACGCAATGACGGAAATTTGTTGTGAATGCGCGAAAAATGTATCTATTTCTCATTCATTCCATTCTTCTATTGTGTTTTCTTCGACAATTCTAATTTAACAAATTTTGTTGTTGTTGCTCCAATGCTACCACCTTATATAGATGCGCCTTGTGTGCGTTTATTGCTTCATTTAAAATTTAAGCTCAAACGCATATGCGCGTAAAGATCATAGCGCCTGAATGTGAGCCTCATTTTCGTGTCTGACGTTTATACTTGCGGTAGTACTCACCTTAGGTGGGTCACAAACATGCAACAGATCAAAACAATCGGTTGAAATTTCAATTGTCGTAATTTTTTTTTTGGACATTTTTGAGACTTCGAAGTGGGTGAAAAAATGTTAACATTCCTACTAGAGACTATACATGGCAAGTATTTGCTTTCCCACTTCCATGATTATAGGCGGCGAACAATGTGAACTGAAAATCGTCAGTCGATTCATGGTGTGTGGCTAACGATTCAATAGAATAAGGGCTGACTGCATTGATCGGAACAGATGGTAATCCGAAGGTGCAATGTCTGGGGAATACGGCGGGTGGGGACCGATTTATTGATGTAGCAACGTGTGGCCTGGCGTTGTCATGCAGCAAAGCCAGTTTGTTATGTCTACCGTCCCATTCCGGCCGCTTTTCTTTGGGAGCTCGATTCAAACGCATTAGCTGCAGTCGTTGAAGATCGCCAGTGATAGTTTAAAGAGTTCATAATAGATGACACTCTTCTGATCGCACCAGATGCACAACATGAGCTTTGAAGCATAAATATTTTTTTTCCTGTCGATGGACCTGGTTCACCTGGCAAGCTCCGAATTTTTCGACGCTTAGGATTATCATAATAGATCCATTTTTCATCGCTAGTGACGATGCGATGACCAAAACCTTTTCTTTTCTGCCGTTCATGGAACATCTCACACGTCAGCAAACGTCTCTCGATATCCCTCTCCTTCTATTGATGTGGCGCACAGTTATCTGCAGTTTTCTGGACCATTCCCATCGCGTGAAAGCGTTTACCGACGGTTTATCTGTCAACATCCCACTCTTGAGACATATCATCAAGGGTTCAACATGCGTCTTCATTCAATAATAGTTGTAGTTGAGTATCTTCGAATTTTTTCGGTGCCCCTTCGCGATGTTTATCACTCACGACGAAATTGGCAGTTTGGAAGCGTCGAAACCACTCTTTACTAGTTATATTTTAAGGAGCGTGATTACCGTAAATATTGATCAATATACTACACATTTCAGCTTCACTTATCTTTGAAAGGTAATAATGAATCCTGACTTCCCGCAAATGCTGTTTTTTCGGGTCGAGCGTAAACATTTTTAACGTCAAATAAAAAGGAATCTTTGTTGTATCAACAACGACATCTCTTTTACGACGGCGGTAACTTATTCCCATACCCAATATAAGAAATAGCGACCTTCATCGTGATCTTGGCATAAAAACTGTGACTGAAGTAATGCAGCAATTTGCCAAAATTCACAAAGAGTGATTAAAAAATCATGTCCAGAATGCATCAAGAGGCTTTCCTCGACTTTCGACGGAATTCTTTTCGCGGACGTTTAATCGCATAAAGCTAGCGGACCTGATGGAGAGCGAAAAGTGATTATTTTGTCAAATGCTTCTTAAAAAAGTTAAATTATCAAATTGATATTAATATCCTTTTATATGTAATATGTATATGTATGTGTGCGGTACAACGTTTATATAAGATGAGAAGGCGGATAGTCTCTGACGAACCGACAACAAGCACAGACGTTTGAGTGAAACACTCAATACAGGATCATACAGAAGACAAGACGGTAGTAAATTAAGATAACACTACTGCAAGCTTTCCGATGCCTCCTTTACTTTGGATCACCTATAAACATAGTGGGAGTAATTGAGACTATCGGCGGTGTACCTATAGCCTTCATACGCCTACAGGAGAGGAACCTGGACGCGGGTACCTGTCGAACATAAACGCGGCTCTACCCAGAAGTTATACTTTTGTGGTCCCAGGGTAGAACTAGCCGAGGTGTAGGATTGTTATAGTATTAGTGGGAGCGTGCCCCCCATACCATCGGTGTGACGGCACCTTTGAGATGTTTCTGACATTTTGATTTCAACCTCCTTAAAAAAAAAAACAAAACAAAAATATAAGAAAGGTTAGGTTAGGTTATACTGGCTGGCCGAAGCTGCGCAGAGACCATTTTGGTCCATAGTGATACCAGATCAGAGCCCTATTTAGCAAAAATATGCATCACATAAGATGCGCTTACTGTTCGCGAGTTTAAGGAGTCGCTCTAGCCCTAGTTTAGGGATAGATTCTAGCCTTTCAAAGCTGAGAGTGCCCAGGTAGCATAGTCTAGTTTTCGAGGGAGCCGGACAGTAGCATAGAAGATGCTCCAGGGTTTCTCTTGTGCCCGGCTCATTACATTTCCTGCAAACGTCATTAAGGGTTAAATTTAAAAATAGGCAGTGCCCTGTTAGTATAGCAACTAAAGTTCTGCAGTTCCTTCTATCGAACGATATAACTATGCGTGTTTTCACATGATCCTGGCAACTTTGCAATTGGTTAAGCTAAGCCATCTGCCTTTCGCCTTTCTTAGCATGCGTTCCTCTAGTTTTTCTTGAATTGTGTCTGACTTATTTGATGCTCTGTAAGTTTCGCGGCTTTTTTAACTATTCCATCCACTGTCTCATTTCGCTCCATGCCTTTATGCCCAGGAACCCAATAAACACAAAACCTGTGGTTGAGCGAAAGAAGAAATAGCGATGAAGAAGAAAAGTTAAGAAAAAATGTTAAACAACCACCATTACTGTCAATTCATACAAATTATTTGCTCTGAATTCGCTTTATTTGGGCTAACATTTGAATAAAGCGTAGATTATAATAATATTTTAAAAGCACTTACCAAAATCTCTAAATTAAAGTAGATTTCTCCGCTTTGCATGTTCTTTTGTGATTAGGTTTTGCTTGCTTTCACGAATTCCAACGAAGCGTCGCCGAATTGGTCAGCTACGTCAAATCGTTTGGCAAATTTACTGTCTTAGAAAAATCAAAGACAGAGACGTGGAGAATGAGGGAGTTGTGAATGTTTTATTAAAAAATTGTCATTGTGTTGGGTAACAGGCGTGAAGGAATGAGCGAGAGCGGATATACTTTTCCTCGCGGCTTTTTGACTTCCGTAAGGAACTACAGCGTAAATACAGCGCCGATTGTATTTCTGCCATGAAGGAAGCTAATCACAACCAGTTGAGCTTGGTTAAAGCTAAAACATTTATTGCTTTAAGAAGTAATCGACAAAAAGTTTTTATTTGATTTTCGTGGTATAGAAATTTAACTGCATACATAAGTAATAGTAGGGCCTGTTCGCGATGAATATTCATGTTGCCTGGTGTAGTTGAAAATCTCTGATAAATTGCGAAGACGTAATAAATGATTTTTTCTTTGCACTTTGTATTATCAACGCTAGACTTCCTCCCTAACGAATCACTGAAATCAAATTTGCGACTTTACAAATTATTAATAGCTCGCGATAGTGAACATTTTTGCATTCTATATTTTTTCTGTGCATAGTTATTTTTGTGACACTTCGCCAGAATAGGTCATCAATAATGCGTTTTTTTGCAACATAACCGAATTTCCCATGTGCCGGGTTCAAGATAATGTCGCTGCGCATATAAATAACATATGTAAGTTAAGAAGAAGATTGTTTTTTACTCCGTAAATGCGCAAATTGAAACTTTTTTCTGAACGTATTTACCTGTTTTGCTTTTGAGAATTCAAACGAAATGATAAGCCCTAAGGTTAATGTGGATGAACTTGGGAAAAATGTGAATATGCACAAATATTCATGTTACGGATTCCTATATTGTTATTTATTTTATTTTTCATTTTTACATAGGTGATTGCTGATATTTTAAATGAGATAGAGAGTTACATATCAAATGCATTAACAATCATGGTTGTGCAATAATGTTTTTTTAATTACTATTAATAATTAAAATGATTAAGGGGGTTAGGGGTAGACAAAATATTCAAAATTTTTTATTTTTTTTTTCGCATTTTCTTAAAGTATAATATCTTAGAAATATTGTGTGAAAATTTGAAGTGCCTCCGACAAATTCTTTTCGAGTTATTCAACAATTAATAAAGGGCGCTCGGGCGCTCCGAAGCGTTCGAGAGCAAATAGCTGGAGGCTGCAGGCATGAAAGTGGCAGATAAGGGCGCTATCGATAACACTCGAGAAGGTAGAATGCTACGTATCAACAGCAATCGATATTTTGGAAGCTGCTATGACGGCTGTAGAACTATTATATGGCCCAGGAAAAAATGACACAGTGTAAGTAATTAAATAATTGGTATAACTCTACATAAATCGATAGCACAACTTTAAATGCGATTTTCTCAAAACTATGTTTTTTGAACTGGTGATTACTGTAACTTAAAAACCGCTAGGTAGATTTCAATAAAATGTATACTGCTTTCGAAAAACATAAAAAACTCGTGCCTGATCGAACGATTTTTTTTTTTGAAAATTTCGATTTTTTTTGTGACAATTAATTGTCGCTTTTTTTCTCGAAAATCTGAAAAATATTTCCTGAAGTTGCCATATTGTTAATTAGTAGATTATCTATTAATACAATTAATTTCTCTTGTCCAATTGATTTTAGATGAATTTCCACGGACTTGTGATGATCATCGTAAGGGACTTCTTTTTATTTATTTATTTATTACGGTCTTATAGACCTAGATAATATTGGCAAAATTACATTAAAACTATTAAAAGATATAAAGTATATACTGAACAAACTTCAAGTATATAAGATGGGTATTATTGGCACAAAAAGTTTCAATTATATATTATGCTATGGAAAGCTTAGAATACTCATATAAAAGTTTCTTAAATATTTCTGGACTCTCACAGTTTTTTAAGTGTACAGGTAATTCATTATATGCTCTAACTCCTCTACAGTATAAGCTCCTCCTGTCCAATTCATTTCTGGCTATTGGGACGTGAAAATTATTTCTGTTCCTTGTTTGGTAGTTGTGAATTTCACTGTTGTATATCATTCTATTACTTAGATATCCAGGTAGATTGCCTAATTTTATATTATGTATGAATTTCAAAGTGTAGTATGTCACTAGTTGTTTCACACTGAGCCAATTCAATTCTCTGAGCATTTCTAGAATTGGCGTGTCGTATCGTTTTCTTAAAATAAAACGCATCGCTTTATTTTGTTTCTTTTGTAGATTCGAGATTTGAGTGTCGGTGAACGTAAATAGAATTGTCGGACAGTAAATGAAGTGAGGCTCAATCATTGATCTGTACACCATAATTTTGTATTTCTTGCTGATAAATTTACATGAGCGGAACATAATACCTATCTTTTTACCTAGTTTCGCCTCTGTATATTTCAAGTGCTCATCGAATTTTAGCTTATCATCAATTATTATTCCCAAATACTTTATTTTATCAACTCTTTGCAAGGGATTATTTGCAATATTCAGCGTTATAATGTCTGGATCCACTGTTCTTCTTGTCATCAGCATATATTTTGTCTTATCGATGTTAATTTTTAGTTTGTTATGGCACAGCCATATGTATATCATATTTAAATCTGTTTGCACTTTAGATATAGCTTCTTCCATTGTTGGAGCACTCAGAGTTAATAAGGCATCATCCGCGAATAGACGAATTTTACAAAATTTTAGGTATTTAATAACATCATTGATGTATACTATGAATAATATTGGTGCGAGCACAGATCCCTGTTGCAATCCTATTGGAACATCTATTTCTGAAGAGACAGCATCTCCTATTACCGTTTTTTGTCTTCTACCGCTTAGATAACTTTCAAACCAATTTAAAGATTGGTTTTGTACGCCAACATTGTGTAGCTTCTTTATTAAATTGTCTCTGTCTACGGTTTCAAAAGCTCTTTTCAAGTCTAAAAAACTGATATTGTGATCTCCTTCATTGACAAATTTTCTTTCCACTCTGTAATTACCAAGTTTATTGCCGATTCACACGAGTGCTTAAATCTAAACCCAGATTGTTCCTGTATTATAATTTGATGGTCATCAAGATACTGTAGCAGTTGGTCTTTGGCTATTGTTTCAATTATTTTTTCATCACATTGCAATGTGTTTATAGGACGCAGTTCTTCTGGTTTTGTTGTTGCTCTAATCTTTTCCACTGGAATAACTACAGAGATTTTCCAGCACTCCGGGAAAATACCTTGAGAGAAGCTTTCATTGATTAGGCGGGCATATGTATATCCCAAGTACTCCATAGAGTCTTTTATTACACCTTCCGTTAACATTTTTTTACCACCATATTTATTTTTTAATGACGAAACAGTTTTAATTATATCATCCGTGATGACCCTCCTAAATTCAAATATTTTTCTGTCCAAAACTTCACGCTCTTCATTCATTACAATGTTTTCGATACTATTATGAATTGTCATGATGCTTTCCACAAAATATTTATTAAGCTCATTTGCTATCTCATTTTCATCTTCGATCCACACGCCATTTAATACCACTTTCTTTATTTTAGTTGTGTTGGTGGTCATATTAACAGTATCTTTGAGACATTTCTACATTAGTTTTTGGTTGTAGGAATTCATAGATATTTTGCTTTCCATATATTGTGCTTTCTTTAGCTTTACCATTTTCTTATAGTGTCGTTTTAATAAATGATATTCACACCAGTCATTACTTCTTTCAGCCGTTTTAAAAAGTTCAAATTTTAATTTATTAAGCTCCGTAAGTTCTCTATCATACCATTTATTTATTAGTTTAATTTGAACTAGTTTGTCATATGTTAACTTTGACATGATATTAATCAGAATACTACTTAGCTCTTTAGTTCTACGACAGATATCAAGATTATTCAACTGAACCAAACTGTAGTTGCGCAGGTGTTCAACAAGATTTACTTTGGAATAATTTTCCCAACATTTTCGGATTTCAAGGATTCTCATTTTGTATTTTTTCTGCACAGGCAGTATGAACTGTATGGTTTCATGATCGGATATTTTGTATTTATCTAAATTACATATTTGTATTTCGCTCCTATTAGAAAATAACAAGTCAATTTTTGTCTGAGCTGATTCAGTGATTCTTGTATTGAAGGAGATTCTTTGGTACATTGAGGAAGCTTGGAAAATACTAGTTAGATGGTTCGTATATGTTGATTGATTGTTCATATTTATATTAAAGTCACCAATTAAAACATTGTTATTCGATTCATCAAAACACTCTTCCAAGACATCAGTAATGTATCCCAAAAATTCTGCATCACTGGTGTTTGGTGAATGATATAATACACCTATTTGCCACTTGTACGTTGACTTTCTAGTTCTGATTACAGTACACCACATATTTGTATCCATAGACTTATTATAAATTACTTTGAAATCAATAGATTTGTGTATGTAAGCTAGTACGCCACCTGTTCGTCTGCTATGTGAATCACATCTTATAAAGTTATATCCAACAATGGCAATTTCAGCATCAATGACATCCTCGGTGGTATGAGTCTCTGCACAAAGAACAATGTCAGGTTTTAGAACTTCAATCATTCTTTCGATCTCTTCTTTATTAGCTGTTATACTGTTACTGTTCAAATAAATGCACTTAATTTGATTTTTTGGTTTATAGCTATTTGCATACTTAATTTTTGATTGCTAATACCCAAGTTTCTTCCTCCTTAACTCCAATTTATGTTTGTAGCATGGGCAATTTTTATCAAGCGTATCGTGATTAATATCTAATGCCATGTTGTAGTCATTATTCGCTCTGATACAATTTAGGCATTTCATTATTGGGTTTTCGTTGCACAATTTAGAATTATGATTACCACGACATTTTTGGCACGCTTCATCATTTTTACAATCGACCAGCTTGTGATTGAAACCTTTGCATTTAAAACACATCAGTACATTTACTGCGTCAAACACTTTACATCGTTCCCATCCTAAGTTTAAGCTTTCTGCTTCTATCACTTTTACAAATTCTACATTATTTATTTCAATAATCGCATTATAATAAGATCGGTTGTCTTTCTTTCTTTCGTATTGTTTCACCACTGTTAAAGTGCTTAGGCTAAGGCTGGGATTTTGCTTTTGTAGTGATTCAAGTAAATCTTTTTGTTCGTATTTGAAATTAATTCCAGTAATTAAAAACCTTGGCAGTATAGGCTTAGGTATCTTAATTTCATATTCACATCCAATATTATTTTCAATAGCTTCTCTAATTTTGTCACGCTCATCTATATTATCACTTTGTATTATCATTACACCGTTGTTTGTTGTTGCAATACTTGAGATTTTCAGATTTTTTGGGTCTACTTTAGCACTCAAATCTTTTTTTGTTTTTTCTCCTGTTTGTTTAATTTTAGGTTTTACTATTAAGGCTACATCATTTTTTGGCTCTGCTATAGTTCTCTTTTTTTATTTTTCAAAACATCAGCATATGACGAATTTAATTCATTTGTGCTATTACTTATTCGCTTCATTTCATTTTGTACTTTTTCGCTCTCTTTTCCAATTTTTTCCGTTCTAATTTTTACCTCTTCTATCATTTCATATAAACTCTTAACTTCACCAATTTTGTTCTCAAATAACTCTTGAGATTTTTCCATCATCAACATGCGCTGAGCGTAACGAACTTCAATGGCCTCTAATAGTAGTTTTAACTCATCATGGCTATTTTTTATTACTCCATCAAATTCATTTTTATACTCATTCAAAATCGAGTTATTCTTTTTAACACTCATATGCATGTCTTGTAATTAGGGTTGCCAGATGATCTGGACTAGGCTGGATTGTCCAGATATTTCCCTTCATGTCCAGATTCCAGGTTTTTAAAATCATGTCCAGACGAAATCAATATACAGAAAAAACAAAAAATTTGGATTTTGGAGTTTAAAATGCTAGAAACACATCTTTTTTCGTCAAAAAAATTTAAATTTAACATCTTTGGAATTTGTTTTTGACATGAAAAATCATACAAATTTTGCACCATTTTTTAAAGAAAAAAATTAGAAAATATAAAGTCGACATTTTTGTTTTTTCTGTGTATACACATTGAGGCAAAAAACTTTATAAAAATTGCCAGTGAATTAACAAGTGATATTTTCCGACGTTAAATTTTATCAGCTAATTCAGATGTCTCAAAAGAAGGCTGGCTGCCTGGATAAATTTATTGTGAAGGGCAAAGAAAGTACAGACGCAATATCAACATCACAAGCTGAACTCATATCGGTATTTCACAACGTTATTCATGGTTTAAGTTATAATAGCATGGATTGTCACACTAAGCTTTGCTGAAGTATTTTTGTTTTTGATAGTAAAATAGCAGCGAATATTTCATGTGGTCGCACAAAAGCTGCGGCAATTGCACGACACGTTTTAGCCCCATACGCTCAAGAAAAAATAGTGGCCGATATCCAAAACAGTTATTACTTTTCGATCGATAATGATGCAGCCAGCATTGGAAACCAAAAGGTTTATGCATACACAGTTCAGTACTTTAAACCTAACGTTGGGATTCGTAAAAGACTACTAGATTTCTATGAAGATTTTAACGGTTCATCTAAAGATATTTTTGGAAATATTAAACGGATCACAGCATCCAATAATCTGCATCTGAGACAGGTTTCGTCGTTTAGCGCAGATAACGCGGCAGTCAATTACGGTGTGCACAATTCAAAAAGCTGTTAGAGCTCAATAATAATGTTTTAAAAGCAAACTGCAACTGCCATGTAATTAATAATTGTTCAAAGCACGCTCTTAATTCTTTATCTGTCGATGTTGAAAACATAGTAATAAATATTTATAAAGAATTTAGTTCCTCAGCTATTACTTCCAATAAACTAAAAGCTTGTTTCGAGTTTGCGAACCTTGAACCCGGCTTTAGAACGGTTAATTTACTATATAACTGGCCGGCTGTAAAAAGGTATTTTTTATTAAAAGGAGAACAAAACACTCAAAAGGAATTTTGGGATTTTGTTACCAGCGGACAAGTGGTGGATGACATAAGCCAAGAAAATGAAGAATGTTTTGAAGAAAGCATTTCAGAGGCTTATTAATTTTTTGTTCACAATGTAATCCAAGCATTTCAGACAGCAGTATTAATGTTGGAATGTAATGAATGCACTATAGTTGACGTTGACCGTGTAATGCGAAAATTATTAGACAGTTTGAAAAGCAGAATCAAAGATAAATTTTATGGAAACAGAGCTAGATCTATTTTAAAAAATCTTCCAGAACAAGATGGCAAAGATTTTAAAGCCGAAGTTACAAATTTTTTAAAGAGTGCTGTGAAATAATAGGTCTATTTATAAGTTCGTGCGGTTTTACAACAGATGGCGTAACTTGATTATTATTCCATCGATCCACATTTCCAAACATTCATTGGAGAGCTACTGTCGTAAGGCACAAACGTCAGTATAAGTTTTTTATTTGAAGCGTAAACAACAATATTTTTACCACACTTGAAAATGTCGAATTTCGTGCCAAATAATGTGTTTTTGCGGGGAATTCTTCTTCATTATTTTAATATGAAGAAAAAAGCAGCCGAAAGTCATCGTATCTTGGTGGAAGTTTATGGTGAGCATGCTCTATCTGAGCGAACGTGCCAGAAGTGGTTTGCACGCTTTAAAAGTGGTGATTTTGGCTTGGAAGACGAAGAACGCGAGGGTGCGCCGCCAAAGTTCATGGATACCGAATTGGAGGAATTGCTCGATCAAGATCCGGCTCAAACGCAAGAAGAGGTTGCAAAAACTTTGGGAGTTGATCAATCAACCATTTCCAAACGTTTAAAAGCCATGGGAATGATCCGAAAGGTAGGCCGTATGAATTGAAGCCAAGAGACGTTGAACGCCGTTTTATGGCATGCGAACAACTGCTTCAACGGCACAAAAGAAAGGGTTTTTTGCATCGAATTGTGACTGGCGATGAACAGTGGGTCCATTACGACAATCCAAAACGTCGGGCAACGTATGGATACCCTGGCCATGCTTCAACATCGACGTCGGAGCAGAATATTCATGGCCTGAAGGTTATGCTGTGTATCTGGTGGGACCAGCTGGGTGTTGTGTATTATGAGCTACTGAAACCGAATGAAACGATTACGGGGGATGTCTACCGACGACAATTGATGCGTTTGAGCCGAGCACTGCGAGAAAAACGGCCGCAATACGCCGATAGACACAACAAAGTTATTTTGCAACATGACAATGCTCGGCCACATGTTGCACAAGTGGTCAAAACATACTTAGAAACGCTCAAATGGGATGTCCTACCCCACCCGCCGTATAGTCCAGACCTTGCGCCATCCGATTACTATCTCTTCCGATCGATGCAACATGGCCTGGCTGACCAGCACTTCCGTAATTACGATGAAGTCAAAAAATGGATCGATTCGTGGATTGCGGCAAAACCGACCGAATTTTTCACAAAGGGAATCCGTGAATTGCCAGAAATATGGGAAAAAGTAGTAGTAAGCGATGGACAATATTTTGAATATTAAATTTGTAACCATTTTACGTCAATAAAGTTTCAAATTTCGAAAAAAAACCGCACGAACTTATTCATAGTCCTATTAATTGGAATCACACTATGATTATAATGACAACTCTTTCAACAAAATGTTATTGACATCTTTTTGTCTTAAATACAAGTTATTGTCATGGGAGGAACTATGAATAGCTGTAAAACGATTCGATTTAGAAGGATATATCAACATGGATGATATCTATTCAGAATTGTTGCTTGCGTTCAGTGTATGATCAATTACAAAAAACCCTATCAAATGACAAAATATGGTCAATTTTTTTCAAAAAATCAAACGACGAGATGAAAAATTTAAAAAAAGTAGTGTCTTTTGTCTTTTCGATACCAATAAGTAATGCATATTGCGAGAAGGTATTTAGCTTATTCAATAGCCTTTCATAAAAGCAGAACTTGTTATAAGGCTTAATTTTGATAATGATTGTAGCTCGTTTATTGATTTATTAAATACCCCAAGTGGTAAAAATATGGTGCAAGCTGTCAGTAACAATAACAAATATTTGCGGAATTAAAGTAAATTAAAGTACTCTTGGTATAATTAATATTTAATTCTTCAAATGTCTTATCCTTTAAGAAGGTCGAAAAAACTTTATCCGTTTCTTAGACGGGCTTATTTAGAACTATTTAAACTTTTGTTAAAGTTTAATTTGTGAGAGAAACACAATGAACTTTTGAAAATCCAGTATATTTAAAATAAATATAAAAACAACTAATTTTAAAAAATCGAGAGCTGGAAAAATATTTTTAAAAATGGTAAAAATCTCTGCACATAGCAGTTATAAAATACATGTTTATTATTTTTTGCTTTATATGTTACAGAAAAAAACGTTATCAAAAAAGAAACTAACTGTTGTACGCAATATATTTAAAGCAGAATAAATTAAAATTTGTGTACAGATACATCAAGCGATTTCAATTAACTTTGTCCAGATATATTGTTCATGTGTCCAGGCTCAGGCCAATATATGTCTGGCAACCCTACTTGTAATACAAGATCAATATTTTGAACATAGGTAATGCACTCATCACACATAAAACGAATCATATTATTCTCTCCCAAAATTTTTGTGCTGTATTTATCCACTCCTGAGCAGGTTTTGCTTTCATGGTAATTTTTGCCACATACACCTTCACATCTAATACCGCTCTCTCCTCTAATCGAGGATTTGCATTTAGCGCACACACTCATCTCGCTATATATATATATATATATATAAAGCGAGATATAGGAAATATTTAATAAGAATTTTACAAATTTCGATTTGTGGTTCAGTTCAGTTTTGTTTTTTTACCCTCGCAGTTCACTTTTTAACAATTAATAATTTCTTATTTAGTTTTTAAATAAAAGAATACGGTGCGACTATTAAACACGTCTGTACTCTCTCAACAATGATATTGCAATCTGGAGAAACGAGCTTCATATAAACAGCGAATGATTAATTTTTTTATTTTAAATTTTGCTAAAGTCAAGTCGAAACATGGTGCTATGTTTTTATTTTTGTAAAATAAAGGAATTGACTAGAAAAAAAAATTATTGAATACCATCATTTTATCGGGCCTCTGACTACGCCTAACCCCTTAAGAGCTTGAAAAGTAGTACTTCAAACAATGAAACATAGAAATATTACGTTGGGGAATAAGTTCGTAGCGTTTTTACCGAAGTCTTTTATTTAAACAAAAAACCATAATTATATCAATAAGTTAATAAATTATAAATTTGCCGCTGCTGTTTACAACCTCTTCCCACATCTCGACTAATTTGTTGATGCCGTTTCGCCAAAATCGCCTTGTCCGGTGTCAATGAAGTTGTTGAGCCAGTTTTTAAGGACCTCTTTGTTATCTAAGGTAACGCCCTTTATATGGGTTGACAGAGAGCGGAAAAGATGGTTATCGGTCAGTGCAATGTCCGGAGAATACGGAGGCTGCTGAAGGGCCTCCTATACGAGCTCTTGGAGTGCGGCTTTGACGATTTGTGCAAAATAGGGCCTGAGTTGTCGTGAAGGAGTATGGTTTGACCATGTCGATCAGGTATTTTCAGTCGAATTGCCTCATTCACGCGGTGTAGTGATGTAGCTGGGCAACGTAGAGCTCCTTGTTGGCATTTTTCTCGAGCATTCCCCAGTCCCACCAAACACATATCATGATCTTCTTTGGATGAAGATCCGGCTTGACTCTCGCCTTTGGCCTATCGTCTGGAGCTACCCAATCCTCTCATTGCTTCATAGTGATGTATACCTGTAGGCAGCATTTCTAATCTCCCATGACGATTCGGTACAAAAAAGCGGTGCTGAATCGATGGCGGACGAGATGCTGAGAAGCATCTTTTTTTTTCGTTGAGCTCGTGAGGCACCTAGGCTCCCAATTTTTCGGTAAATCCCATTGAATGAAGGTGATTGAGAATACTTTTATGGCCGCAGTTTTTTCTCCCAATTCACGACTGGTTTGGCGACTGTTCTCCTTCAAAAGTGATTTGAGATGTTCATCATCGAATTCAGAAGGCTTTCCGCTGCGAGACGTGCCATCGACGTTAAAGTCGCTATTTTTGGACTTTGCAAACCATTTCTACATACACGTCGCAAATGTCTCTGGTTGCTTCGGCAGCTTTTTGACCTCAATGAAAAGCAAAGAAGAGCAGGTGTCGAAAATGTTGATTTTTGCCTCCTGGGTATTCCATTTCTAAGCCTCCAAACTAATAAAAAGATTATTAACTCAAAATTGTATATTAACATAGTTTTGTAGAGCAGAAAGAGTTCTATCGAATGAATACTTACCCTTTGCCAAAGAGCAAAGGTAACGCTGTAAAATAAAAGAAAATATAGGGTTGTTCAATAGGTGCGCTTCAACTTTTTTCCGATAGGGAGGGCGAACGACGCAATATTTTTTATTTTTCGCTTGTCATTTGTAAATTTCATTAGTATACATTTCTTCATGGAATGCTACACACTTGAGCAACGATTACAAATCGTGCAAATTTTTTATGAAAATAATCGTTCTGTTGCTGCTACTTTAAGATCATTACGGCCATTTTACGGTTCATTTACGGTGAAGTCATTGGTCTACAGTAACAAGCCGGCGACGATTTGTGAGCTCAGAGCCAATATTGAACGCGAAATTGCTGGAATTTCGGCCGATTTATGCAAAAGAGTGGTCGAAAATTGGGTTCAACGATTGGACTTCGTAAAACGTGCACGCAGTGGTCATGCAAAAGAAATCGAATTTCATACTTAAATGTATATGTTCAAACTCGATAATAAAAAAAAAATTAGTTAAAAAAGTCAAACCGTTTGTGTTTTATTCAAAAAAGTTCAAAAGTTGAAGCGCTCTTACTAAAAAACCCTATATAAGAGGGGGATTAAGTTACCCCGACCCAATAGTTTAAATTGTGAAAAAAAACTAGAGGTAAAAAAATGCATATAAAATCACAAATCTAATTTATTTACGGTTGAAATTAAATTATGGCCCTTAAGTGATTTTGTAATTTACTCCTGCTCACCGAGTGGTTATCACTCAAACATGCCTTAGTAGGCGTAAGTCGCTACAGTTCATGGCTTCCACACTTCAATTAGCACATTTGCCTAAATTGCATATATGCACAAATGTTTGTATAAACGTAGCTATCATTAGATATTTTGACATGTAAATTGAGCTATTAAATTATTGTAGCATTTCCACTACGCCCTAATACTTATTCAATTCCATGAAATTTTCGCAGAAAATAGTACAAAATACTCGTGGCGAGTACTAAAGAAATTTGGCTCCTTCACTCACTTATGAATGTGCAGGTACTCATACATATGAATGTACACATACATATTTGCATATACTGCATTTGCTTCACATTTATGGGACTAAATTCGTGTATCATCTTGTTATTCAAAAGCAAAAACAACGGATGGATTATATTTAATGGAGATAAGGTTACTTGCCGAATTAAATTAGCGACGACACCCTACAGGCTGTTTTCGGGGTTTCCACATCACTTAACAGTTGAATAATTGGCAATGTAGTTGAATAGTAATTTAAGTTTTATTTATAATTGTAGGTGTAATTACAAATTTGATTGTGAATGTGTTGGTATTTCTGGTTGTAATCTAATGTAATTGATATTGTAATTCCCATAAGAATTGTAATAAGAATGCAATTTCCATTTTGAATGCATTTCTAATTGTAATTGTAATGTAATTTTAATTATAATTGTAATTGTTGAAATATTGCCTGTGAATTTGATATTAGTTCTAATTGTATTGTAATGTAATTGATATTGTCATTGTTATTGTAATTGTTGTTGTAACTGTTATTGCACTTTTTATTGTAATTGTTTTTGCAATTGTAGTTGCAATGTAACTTTCAATTTAATTGTGATGTAATTTTAACTATAAGATTAATTGTTGGTGTAATTTTTATTGTAATTGTAGTTGGAAAATTAATTATAATTACGTTTATAGTTTTGATTGTATTTGTATTTGTAATTGTAATTGTAATTTAAATTGTAGTATTACTGTAATTGTGATTATAATTGTAATTGTTGTAGTAACTATAACTCTGATCGCAGTTGTAACTTTATTGTAATTTAATTTTAACTGTAATTGCAATTGTAATTATGACTTTGGTGTAGTTTCAATGTAATTGTACATGTGAACCTAATTGTGTGTGCAATTGTAGTTGTAATTGTAATTGTAACTGCAGTTGTAGTAATTTCAATTCTGATTTTAAATGTAACTGTAATTGTTATTGTAATTGTAATTGCAGTGAATTGTAACGTGTTTTTAGTTGTAATTGTGATTGCATCTTTTTTTATTCGTAATTGTAGTAATTGTAAGTGTAATTGTAAATGTAATTTGTAAATTGTAATTTTGATTACATTTGCAATTTGTAATGATTGTAGTTGTAGTAATTTTAATTCTGATCTTAAATAAACCTGTAATTGCTATAGTAATTGTAGTTACAACTGCAATATTGATTGTGATTGCATTATAGTTTTAATTGTAATTATACTTGCAATTGTAACGTGTTTTTAATTGTAATTTTATTGGTAATTGTGATGGTATTGTTATTTTATTTGTAATTGTAATAGTTTTTTTTTTATCATAATTGTAATTGGTTTCTGATTGTATTTGTACTTAAAATTATAAACATTATTCTAATTATAGCTCTAATTCTTTTATAATTTTCATTTAATTTTTTTTATAAATTCATACTACCCGACTGTAGCTTAACTTCTTCAGTCGCTAGTCTCAATTTGTATGCTTATTCAGTGAGTCTTGGATGCAGTCAAGTTTTAAACGTCGCCTTATTAGGTTCGAAGCATCGGAAAATAGACAGCATCGTTTTTGGTTATACGAGTATACATAGAAGTTCAGTCATATTTTGTACTATACACATTCGGGCATAGGGAGTCAATTGGAATGTCGCTCAAATTGATTTATCTTCTTATAATTTTTACACTTACCGCCATTGTGCTGGTTGCAGAAGGGCGTGGGGGGCGTGGACGTGGTGGTTCACTCGGTTCCACCTTTTATAGTCGCACTCACAAGAAGCACAGTTCATCAGGGGGGAGCAGCTCGCGCCGCAAAGTCGTTAGTGGCTCCCCAGTACATACAACCTATACAAAATCAATGATTTCAGGACATAGTTTTGATCAAAAAACGGCGGCAAAACATAGATCACACCGAAGGCGGCACAAAAGTCACAGCAGTCATCAAAGCAGTCACAGCAGTGAGCACAGTAGTCATAACACGCACTCCGCCAACAGTCATGGCGGTTACAGTAGTCACGACAGTCACGCGCATGTAGATGCACCGCGCACATTTCACCATAGTTACACTCCCTCTCACACAAACCTTGGCAGTGCATTCGGTTCAAGTGCAGGACATCACAATTCAGGTGCATATTCTCACAGATGGGGTGGCTATGAATTGCCACCAGGCCATGTCTACGTTACCCAAACCTCTAGTATGCCAGCCAATGCGGTTTACTATGCACTGCCGCCGAGACAGAGCAGTAGCGCAGCTGGTAATTTTAAAAATAAAAATAGCAATATTTAATTCTCATTTATTATATTTTCATATTCTAGATACATCCGATTTTATAAGTGGTTACCTGATTGGTAGAAGTTTTTCACGTGGATACCACAATCACAATCACCACTATTATTATCATCGGCAGGAGCCAGAAAACCCCTACAATGGCTCGACAAGTTCACAAGTCACTTCAGAAAATAATACAAATCTAAATGATTTTTACAAAAACAACACCACAAATGAGACTTCTTACTGGCCCACAGATTTTCCAGTATCTTTGGCACCTTTGAACAACACATTGCACCTTGACGCTGACTCTCAACCGACTCACGAACCCATCTACAAAGGTCTTCCAAGTTTAAGCGCTCAGAAATTTTCAATGGAAAATTCTACATTTGAACTGCCAACGGCCACTGCTGCACCGCCAGATACGCCGCCAACTACTGGCATCCTTTGTATGCCCTGGTTATTTAATGAAACCAATCCGACTCATCCAGAACGTATTGTGACTATTGAGAAAACGATCTGTTTTCCTGCGCCATCCTCACCACCTTTGCCTTCAACCACACCCTTGGCACCGATTGCTGGCGATATTGGAGTTGACACGCGTACAACAATACCAACAACAACCACTGAAGTTTCTGTACAACCACTGAACTTTGAATTCTGCAAAGGCGTCGACTGCTCTTCTGTACGTGGATTAGTCGGTAAAAACTTGGTCTGTTGCCCTTCAAGTTAATATTTTGAATATAAAAATACATATACATATATACATATTTTATATTAAAGAACTGACTATTTGTATTGGGTAACTTTAACCCGAAAACCTTTTTATTTGATCTAACGTCGCTTATTTTACTGTTGGATCTTGAACCTACACCCATATAAGTTCGTATTAATGCAAGGATTGTAGCTGGACGATCATGAACAATGTAGTGAATTCACTAATCCGACGATGGGAATGCTGGCAAGAGATTCGGATTTTGACCAAAAATCATCTTCTCGAGCGAGTCCCAGTGCTTAACCAAACATCAATGTATCCACAAAGATTGACTGTTTGGCGCGGCTTATGTTATGCCAGCGTCTTCTTTTGAAATGAGGATGAAGATATTATTACTGTTAATGGTTCTGTCTATAGAGTGATGTTGACTTTACGTATCCAGATAGTTCCATATTTCCGAACTATGGAACCACTAGACGGTGCTACGTTCTAACTATACAAGCGACGTGACGGCTGGAATTGTGAAGGAAAAGACATTACATGTCTATGTCATATCACGGCGAAAATACATCAATTTACCGTTACGGTCATGTGACTTACGCCTCTCGATTATTTGCTCTGAGGCTAACTTGAGCCTTTGTCCTATGCTAATAACAAAGCAACGTTGGACGAACTCAGGGACAACAACCGAGATGCTATTTCTGGAATAACGCTGTTTATATTGGATCAAGTCATCAAAAACTAGACCGACTGCTTGAAAAACTGGCACTGAGGTCGTTATTGTTTCCTCAAATTTATTTTCCTCTCGTTTTTATCTGCCTACCTTATCTAGTCTAGAGTCTACTTCGTAGATGCGTCCAGAGTTAGAGGAAAAATTCTTATAATTTCACTTCATTTTTCAACCTTTCGTTCACGGAATGAAATTGCACTAGCAAAAAAATCAACTGAAATTGCAGGTAACGCTTTTGAACTGATTTGAAGAATTTTTGCTTTTCATGTGAGCAACGGTATGTGACCAGCTCACACGCCGGCAAACCTTCTGAATTAAATCTTTTAACTTAACGTCATGGAGGTGGTCCTCAAAAGACTGCAACGCCACGTGAAATGGTTCAAAAAGTGAAGAAGCGACTTGAGCGAAGTCCCCGATGAAGTGCCAATCAAATGGCGAAAGAAGTGAAAATATTTGACGGTAGCATCCGGCCATACTGAAAAAGGATCTGAAAGTCAAGCCCTACAACGTCCAAAAGGTGCATGATCTCATACCAAAGCAGCAACAAGTCAGACTTGAGACAGCGAAGGAGCTGCTTCGCTTGGCCGAAAGCCGTAAATCTCCGAACATACCAAAACGACAGAGTTTATTTAACCGACCGTTCATAAAATTTGAGTCATTGATTGGCCACCAGGAAGCAGCACACGCCACAGCGGTCTGAGTTACACTTCGAGTACCGGACTCTGTAAAATTATTAACAAAAATAGTTTTCAGCCCATAACCTGACAGCCTTTAGACTTTTCTTATTCTTCCCCAACACATTTTCTAACATAAAATACAATGTAAGTGATATTATTCCAACTTTTCTGCTTATCAACTTATCCACTAGTCCTCTTACAAAATCATCAACTAATATTTTGGAAGTTACTCCAATGTCTGTTGTCCGAAAAAAAACGAAAAATTGTGTCAGTTTTATTAATTTTTGCAAGCAGCCCTTCATTAACGTTGAAAAATTATTCATCTCTCATTAGAGAGCAAAGTGACAGTTCGATTCAAGAGAAAATTTCATATTGTACTGCAGAATTTTATGTTAGCTAGCAAAAATCATCCGTACGAAAACATGTGAATGGTATCTAATCAGACCAATTTCGTTACTTTGGTGGTTTGTTATTTGGCAGGTTGGCAAATGTGTTAGGACTTTTTTCTATTAGTTTTTTTTTAGCATAAACTTACCATAGCCTTTTCATTTACGAGCTATATTTTTTGTTTTATTATTTTATTTGTTTTTTTTTCAATGAGTTCAAAATTTCATCAGGCCCAAAAAATGGAACTATCCTATCCTACGCTTCGTAAGTGAGTCTAAAGGTTTCGTGATGAATAAACACTTAGGTTCTCGTCTTACAAAGTGATACCACAAAGAACTTACTACATGGCTAAGCGAGTTGGCTATTCTAAGTAGTTGGCCATAAAAACCTAACCTAACCTAATTCAGCATTTAAATTTGGGTTGCTTTGTAATTCGTTTTTCGTTATAAGCGTACGATTTTAAGACAATCCACCTGCAACCCTGCTAAAATTACTCATGTTTTGTTTTGCTTTTGCATTGGCAGTTGTGCCAGCCGGTGCTCCAACCATAATTGCACATTTATATATACATATATTTGGACAACCGTGCGCATCATTCTCAGTTATTTTTAAATGAAATGTACACATACATGCATGCATGCAACCACATACATACATATTAATTTTTGCTTATTTTCGTATGCCAAATGTGTAGTTACAAATAATCTAAAATGAACTTGATTTATGCACATAAATATAAAACCACGAACCAACAAATGCCCAATAATCAGTGCCGGATTTACACTAAGACTTACACTAGGGGTTTAGACGGCAGGGCGGTAAATTTTGAGGGGCGACAAAATTCATAACGAGAGAAAAAATAGAATTTAGCCAAATATTGCGTGCTATTTTTCTTAAGATTTAATGTCAAAGATTGCCGGAGGTTGCTTGCAGTACAATTCACGAGACGTGATGGCTTAATCTTGGGCTCATATTAATCGTAGCTGATACACAAAAGTGATTTGAAATTCAGCAGTAACGATTAGAGAATCTCAGATATTCAGATCAAAGAATATCAAAAATACATAGGTGCTGTTCTCGTAGGGTTTATGCTGGGCTCAAAGTACAGGGTGGCTGCTGAAAGCCGCTACCAAAAAAAAATTGAATAACTTTTTTTCTTTTTAAGTTATCTGTTCCATTTTTGTTTTAATTTGCAGATTGATATTTAAAATTTATTAAAATGGATAACTGGGACACGCAAACAAGAATTTGGATAGTCCGCCGCTATCACGCACGATTCGCTTGGAATTTTGCCAGAAGATCCTGCAAATGGTGGAATAAGACCAAAACATGTTAAACTGCCTTTTCATGTCTGATGAGGCCCATTTCGATTTAAACGGCAATGTGAACAAACAAAATTGTCGAATATGGAGTACTTCTAACCCACAGATACTCCACGAGACGGAATTGCATCCTCTTCGCGTGACAGTGTGGTGTGCGGTTTCTTCACGCTGTATTGTCGGGCCTTATTTTTTTGAAGAAAATGGTCACACCGTTACGGTTACTGGAGACCGTTATTTGAAAATGCTGAAAGAATTTTTCTATCCATAACTACGCCGAAAGAGAATTCCTTTCAACTCTGTGTGGTTTCAACAAGATGGGGCAACGTCTCACATAGCCCAGACTGTTATGACAGAGTTGCGACGAAAATTTCCCAATAAACTGATTTCAAGAAACTCCGAATTTCGTTGGCCCCCCAGGTCGCCTGACCTTACTGCACCTGACTTTTTCTTGTGGGGTTTATGTAAACAAGAAGTTTATAAAACAAAGCCAACAAATTTGGATGAACTAAAACAATCCATTCGGGCAACAATTGCGGCTATTCCTGTCGCAACTCTCAAAGCAGCAATGAACAACTTTTTACTAAGATGCCGCACTTGTGTCAACGAGCATGGGGGGCATTTAAATTCAATTATTTTTAAAACTAGTTAAGCTACATTTAATAAAATTTAATGACCTTCAACTTGAAAAAAAAATAAATGAATTCCATACACTAAAAAAAAAGTTATTTGAGTTTCTTAATGTAGCAAAATTCATCAGCCACCCTGTATTTGCTTTGGGTGATTGTGTTGGGGCAGTTGTAAAGAGTACAACTAGTGCGACATTTTAAAAAAATTAACTCTTTATTTTGCATTTTTCGATACAAAATTTCGAAAATTTATAATAATTATTTATTTATAACATTGTGTGAATATAAAATTGGTCCTGGGAAAATTTCATATGCACGTTTTTAATTTTCTCAATAATATCATTTTTAAAGTACTTTAAGTTAATTTTTCTTGCTTTGTTTTACTAAGTGTAACAGAAAAATAGCTCAACGCTCCACATATGAAAGAAAGTATATGGAATTTTGTATAACTTTTGCTTTAACTTCATACAAGACTACTTTTATCGCTTCAACTCGTTACTTTTGATGCTCGTGCTCTGTGAACACCCCTTTGTGTTCTCTTTCTTCACAATGTTGTTGTTGTCTGTAGACTAAAAACTAACTATTGCAATATGCGTGATCACGACGAGAGTATCAAAAGAGAATTCGTAAAGCTGAAGCAACAAAAGTTTCCCTGTATGAATGCTGTCCAATGAAACTTGCCTAATATCTGAAAAGAGAGTTGGCAGCATTGAAAATAGTGAGTTATACCAGTTTTATGAGGCGTAATCATACTCACTAGCGGGGAATCTTGCTCGATAACTGTGTTGCTGCTTTCTCCAAATTTTTCGCAAAGCGAGCAAAGACCACACACAGCGTATAGAGAAATGGCGAATCGAACGCGCATAAAGGGCAGCCGGTGGTCTAGAAAATTATTAAAAATTTTTTTTTTTGTTTTTTTCGATATTTCGAAAGTACAGTATCTTAAGAATATACTGTGAAATTTTTATGCGGAAATTCCCAATATTATAGCTTCTACAGGCCATTAACTAGGTAAAGAACGGTTCGCGCGGACTTATTTATCTCGAAACGACTTTTTTGGCCTGGTGTTGTAAAAAAACAAAAAAAAAAACATTCAACCCAATCGTCTGAAATTTTAATGTGTTATTCATAATACCAATTGCTATTACCCGTACTAGAATAATATTATTATTACAATTATTTCGTATTTTTGAAACTGAAAAAACCGATTTTTAGAGTGTCAAATTCAAAACCGCGCCATTTTGTAAATTTTTTTTTTATTCTAGTATGGGTCATTAGTCATACTGATTAATAATTTTTTGGGTTTTTGTGTTTCAGATATATAGAAGAGCTAAAATGGACAACACCGTCCAAGTGCAATTTTTCGGGTGGGTCAACTTCAGCGCCATTTTTTAAATTATTAAAATAAAAAAAAAAAATGCATTTTTGTAAGTAAAAGAAGTTAAATAAATAGAAAATAAAGAAATTTAAATATCGTTTTTCATTTTTTTTTATTGTAAAAACAAATTTCTCAAAACACCCTAAATTTCCGAGCTCTAGAACACCTCGACCCCGTAATAAAATTTATATTGTTACGTTCATATGACAGTTTTCCTGGATAACAAAAAAAAGTCGATTTTTGTCGCACGGTGTAATAATTCATTTGAAATAAGGAAACCAATTTTCTTAATTTTTTACATTTTTAAAAATTTTGATGAATGAGATTTGTGGTTTTCATATATTCGAAGTGAAATATTCTAGGTTCATTCCGATATTTCATAAAGTTGTTAGTCATATAGTGAATTTTCCAAGAAAAAAACACCTGAGAGTGTTTTTGTTAAAAATTTTGTTAGTAAACAATTTTCGAAATCAAGTTTTGCTTTGGATAATTTTATGCAAAATTTGTCCATTTTCTTTCCCAATGATAGTTCGTTTTTTTTTCATTTTCATTTGGTAGTTTCTTTTATTCCTTTGGTATTCTAAAGGTTTCAATCAGTATATCAGTTGCATTTTTTTGGAGTATTAGAAGAAATTAAAATAATTTTACTTTGTACTCCATTTGTACCAATATATTCCCTAAGTATCCAGGCATTCGACACAATACTTTTCTTCAAATAAATTCTAAAACTCACCTGCTTCGATGGGACTTCAAAAGTACTGGATAACTCAGTAGTGTAGCAAATTTGTCGAAATTATTTTTTTCATTTCATAATATCTTTATTCCATGGCATTTATGTATGAAACACAATATCCGTCAAATACCCACCACGACTTCTCCGACAACATGGAGTATGTAGGTATATCAACATTTTTTATCTTTTAACCTGCATATAATTTATAGTGTGTATGATTTGGTTCTTTCCCTTTGAAATCGTCTTGGCTTTATTGCATAGTCCCAGACAAAGCAACCCAATCGTGACAAATCGCAAGATCCGGCGGCCATTTGACCTCGTTGTTTTCTGAGATAATTCATCCTGGGTACTTCATTTAAAATTGGGCCATTGCTTTATGGGTTCTGTGGGAAGTAGCACCATCTTGTTGAATCAACATTTGCCTAAGTTATGTGTTATCATCTCACGATAACGATTTTATAATAGCATTACCGCCATAATTTTCGAAGAAGTGCGGTCCGATGAATCCTCCAGCTCGAAAACCACACCAAATAGTGACTCGTTGTGAATGCATAGTTTCTTCATAAATGACAAACGGATTTTCAATACCTCAAACGCAGATTTGTTTGTTCACATATTCGAAATGCACTTGTTGCAAAACGACCAGTTTCATAAAACGTTTCAATCACTTTAACTGAGAATCGTTCCATGACTAAGTTTGGCAAAGCCGAATTCTCGGCCGGACGATGCTACTTGCCGAACGGCGCTACTTGCCATAAATTCCGTGGAACAATGGATTTAATACGTCGTCGTTTCTTTGAGCAATTTATCTCTCGTCTCGGACCGGTGGATTGGTCACCAAAGTCATGTGATATCACACCTTTGGACTTTCATTTGTGGGGGTATGTAAAGTCCAAATGCTTTGTGGATAAACCCAAGTTTTTTAGCGAGTCATCCAAAATTGGTGTTTACGGAGCTGCGGCCAACATTTCAAAAGGATTATCCTTAAAAAATAAATGTCATGCTACACAAAAATACTAAAGAGTGCCCAATCAATTTGCATTTTCGTTGTATTTATAATATATTATATATCTAAAATCCGACACCTCTGATCACCCTTTGTAAAACTTAATATTTCATCTGCATTTATTTCATAATTTTTCATTCTGAAGGGGTCAGAGATGTAATTGTATAAATGTCAAAAAATGAGTGTGTGAGATGAAAATCTTTATTGAGTTTCCATTTTCTAAAAATATATCAACACTGTACCTTATAATACTTAACTCGTTAGGCAAACCATATTTCTGATTATCTATGCCACAAGAAAGGGACTATCATGCAATTCAATTACATTCATCCGATCTCAAAATCGTTAAGTTGTGACTCATGCCTAAATCAGTGATGGTAAATGGTTTTTTGAAAAATCCCTACAGAGCCCAAAAAAATTCCCTACTTTTCCCTACGCTTACAACAAATTTTCCCTACGAAATTCCCTACATTTTTTTCTCCTATGTTTACACTATAATGAGGCAATTGCAACGTCAAAATTTAATTGTTTGCTTAAGATTTTTTAAAAATTCCGTACAGTGCTTCTGCAGTGCAATCAGTTCTTATTGGAATTAGATCCAGCAGCTCAACCACAAGCCGCTCGCTTTCCTCGTCGAAAAATCTCATCATGAGACACATACATATGCTTATTGAGTCCGATGTCTGTGCTCTCATCGATCATTATAGAAAATTTGTTTACTTTTAATTTTTTTACTAAATTGTCTTTTTCTTCTTTTGCCAATTCATTTTTTATTATGCTGGTGCATTTCTTTCTTCCGAGCTCAGAGTTTTTTATTATTTCAGAATCGGGCACAATTTCTTTCAAGAGTGGGATTAAATGGTCCACCACTTGCAGCGCAACATTATGCTCAGCGAAGAACATGCTAAATCTTATTTCGAAATTTCTGGAACCATTTGGTTTACTCGGTTTTTCTAAAAACAGCTGTTTATTTTAGATGTCTTTTTAATTGCCTGCATATTTTTTGGTGCATTTTTGTTTCGGCGTGCTTCTGTAAATCAAACTTGCCACAGCTCAAAACTTTGTCGCACGCAGTGCATTTGCATTTAAATGGATCGTTAGCCACAGTTTCAAACTAGCCACTAATACTTCGTCGTCAAGGCACTTGTTATTGAACTTTTGTTTCCGATACTTGCACTGTTTTTCCTGGTGTTCCTCCGAAGAGTCGGTCGAAGAGGAGGAGCTCATTTCTGTAAAATATATGCATTTTAAATATAAAAAAAGCCAAAACTAAAATAATTGTAATCTTACTTCAAAAGTGAAAAGCACCAGAAAACGTGGGACAACTAACAATTTTCGCGACAAGAAAAAATCGTGCTAGCGTTAACGAAGAAAAAAACAGCAATGTTGCCGTATTAACGCATTTAAGAGTATGCTGCCATAAGGAAAAGAAGTCTGGCATGACATCTTTCTGCAGATTTTTATTTTAAATGAACTTTTTTAATTTTACCCCGCTATTTTAAAATTTTTTCTATCCTTCTTGAAAATTCCCTAAATTTACAGAGCTAAAAAAATCTGTCCTTCTTTTCCCTACACCCACATTTTTCGACAAAAATCCCTAGATGTAGGGAATTTTCCCTACATTTACCATCACTGGCCTAAATACGTCTGATTTATAATCCATAGCGCACAGTTACTTCTTATTTGAACGCACCAAAGCTTGCTGTTTGCCAACCACTGCCAAAAAAAAGGCGGATAGCATGCGCGTATAAAAAGTTTCATGAAATATTTCCAGTTATTATTGGATTTCACCGTTTGAATCACAGAGAAATTTGTGAGAGGTAGAAAGATTTAAGAAGAATTTATTTCTTGGTTCACGAATCTACATTAATTGATACATTTTATTTCACGCACAATGCACCTATGAAGACTCACCTTAAAATTTTGTTTCAATTCATTATTTTGTTTGCTATTTTATAATTCTTTTTAATGTGAAAAATAATTTTCGTGTGTTTCCATTTCATTTATAATACAAAAGACTTTTGATTTCAAATAAATAATTTTTCGTTTGCTTGAGTATGATATTTTATATAGACTTTAGTTGTTGAGGCGGCGTTTTGCACAGCGCTCTGGGTTATCGCTTAGCGTAAATCCGTACCTGTTGATGATAATAAAAACTGATTCAAATTAAATGAAATAGACAAAGACACTCAGTCAACCTGACCCGAACGAGTCCAGTAGCAGCTGCGCGCAAAAATCTCGAGTTTAGTTTACTCCCAAGCGTTGAACAGAGCGAACATAAAATTGTATACGGGTACAAATCCATACATAACCAAAAATAATCGTAATAGTACAATCAAGCGTACAAAGCGTGCGTTAAAGCGCTGCTCTTTTTAGACATAACACGCCTACAACAACAGAAGCAACAAGTGAATAAAAACAAGTAAGTGAAGGCAGTGAAGTGAGTGAATAAATAATTACGCTTGAAATATTTATGAGCATGAATTTATACTACCGGTTTTTGAAATAAAATAAAATTAAAAAAACAATAAAATAATAATAAATAAATGATATGTGGCGCAATACGAAAAACTATGTACCAGCATTTATGGATACGTCAATATTATATTTTTTTACAAAAGTGTGTTGGAGGCCAAATATCTATAGGCCGTTGTCAATTATTTCTAAAAAGAATTTAAAAGCATTGGAGAAAGTTCAAAGAAAATAATTTTTGCTAAGCTTGTTAAATGGAAATGTTTGTTGTTAATTTTATTATTATTGCACTTTGTGCTCTTCAGCAAATATTTCGAGAAGTTATGTGGATACGTCTGCCAATTTTATTTATTTTTAATATTTATTTTAATCTAAAATAGTAGAAATGTGATGAGCAGTGTTAAAAGGGGATTTTTAAAATACTTTGATTAATGCAAAATTATATAACTTTCTTAAAACAAACAAAAAAAAATTATGTGCAACCATTGATCAAATTGTGCCCATCACTTATAATTAAAAATATGTATACATATATACAAATACGTATGAAGCAACTGAACATAGCAAAGAATTTTTCATTACTGTTTAAGTACTTTAATGTTGAAATTCTTAAGCGGGGGCCCATGAATATACGATTTGGCACTCGATTAAACATTTCTATCACCCAAAATCATGTTTTTATTTAGTCAAAAACCAAATGTTGATTAATTTGGCGCCACCTTCCATATATGTACACAACATATGCATTTATTGTACTTTCTGTATATACTTATATTACATACATACACATATATTTTCCATTTAAATTCTCCAAGAATTTGTGCAAGTAAGACTCAATTATATTTCACTTGAAATTTCAATGCCAATCATTGATCCGACATTTGATCCCCTCGGGCCGATAAGCAATTAGGTATATTTGGCTCTCGGCTTTTTTCAAAAAGTAAACAAAGGGAATCTACTTGTATGTGCACCAGTGGTATGAACTTAAGGCATTTATATTTTTTTGCTCTAGGGTTTTCCAGCGAAATCTGTAACTACAGTCAATAAAACTGTTGATCTAGTAATCAAGATCTCGTCATCTATACCAAAACTGTAAGAGTGTGTGAAGCATGTACAGTGTTGGACAAAACATAATGGACTGGTGCCTATTATTGTCACAATCATCTTTATTATTTAAAAATGAGGCGTAAATAGCTCTTAAAAGAAAACATAAACAATCATAGAATTTCTTTCACTCATATGTTCATATATTCCATGTTCAGTGCGACAAAAATATATTATATTAGACGAATTATTATTACTGGGTGTTTTATAGCATAACCACTTTTAATGAGATATGTATCTTCATATAGGGTGGGCCATGTAAAATTTGCTTCTTGAATCGGCTATAAAAA
This sequence comes from Anastrepha ludens, assembly GCF_028408465.1. Taxonomy (NCBI): domain Eukaryota; kingdom Metazoa; phylum Arthropoda; class Insecta; order Diptera; family Tephritidae; genus Anastrepha; species Anastrepha ludens. The sequence continues at coordinate 71,278,215 of NC_071501.1, forward strand.
AAAACTAATCAATATTTTTTCAAACGTTTTTTTTTATTTTGAAGATTGAACATTGTCATTTATGAATGAAAAATAATATCGTTCAAATGACTGCGACGACTGGCTTTACAGTAGGCCATTCGATCAACCCAATTTTTAAGCACATTTTCGATTGTTTGGGCTCCAATTTCATGAATGGCAACTTCGATTTCGTGTTTTAAACCATCAATCGTCTCTGAATGGTTCGCATAGCATTTGTCCATAACGGCACCCCACAAAAAATAGTCCAACGGGCTTAAATCACAGCTCCGAGACGGCCAATTGATATCGGAATTTCGGCTGAATATTCGGTTTTCAAAGACGGCAGCCATAAGTTCGAGTGTAACTTTGGCAGAGCGACAAGTTGCACCGTCCTGTTGAAACCAAATGTCGTCCATGTCATCCTCTTCAATTTTTGGAAACAACTCGTTGAGCATGTCACGGTAACGCTCGCCATTTACTGTAACCGCGGCTCCTCGCTCATTTTCGAAAAAAAAATGGGCCGAAGATGCCGCCAGACCAAAAACCGCACCAAACAGTGACTCGTTGTGGATGCATTTGTTTCCCTACAGTAACGTGTGTATTTTCTGAGCCCCAAATCCGACAATTTTGCTTATTGACGTAGCCACCGATGTGAAAATCAGGAAAGAAGAAGAAGGGTTTTCAATATTTCCCAATTTTGTTCAAGCGTGTAGCGTCCCATTTCGTAAATGTCAAACCTTTAAGTAAATTATTAATACATTTGACATGTCATTTGTGCTACCATTCTCAAAAAAATAGGTGGTTCAAAAAGCAAACGCTATATGGCACACCCTGTAGAAGTATAAGATTGTTAATGATTGCTGGAGAAATACTTAGCCAGGCTTTTGCTCTAGTTTCGATTAACACATTAAATTTTTTAGATGCTCTCCAATTTCTTGCGAGGTTTGCGGTGTGCTTTGCGTCGTTATAATGTGGAACTTCATGGTCACATAATCTACTCTTTATAAAGGGAAAGAGTTACACTCTCAAGGATATTTTTGAATATAAGTTTATCCAATATGCTATGTGTTCGATACAGCGCTCCAATTCCAAATACAGAAGGACTGTCTCACTTCATTATACCTTTCCGCCATGCTTATCTGTACTTTGACAACAAGGCGGACCTAACCGCTTATTTCATGGTTAGCGAACTTTTCGTATTCTGTCCGAATATTTCAAATTAAATTTGGATGCATACGAAATTATAATATTTTTCCAACGCTTCATTGACCAATTGATGTGCTATGGATCAAATTCAAAGCGTTTTATTTGGTTTTGCCTTTTTAACTATGTTTATGTGGGATAAGTCATGCAGGACGGATCTTTTCCAGGTGTTCTCTGGCCGGCCTCGGCTTCTTCTTCCCTTCTAGGGCCTTTCTTGTGATGCTGTGGGACAGTTTTTTAAGAGCGTACCGTATCCAACTTCATTTCCTGCATGTTTGCTGGCGTAAGATGGTTTCTCTCCAAAGTTCTTCATCACTTATTGTGATGTACCAGAATATTCTGCATATTATCGTATTTGTTGGTGAAGCATTGAATTTCGAAACAAACCACGTCTATAGGAGCGTAGACTTGACACATGCGTTGAACATCCTGAGCTTGGTTTTTCTGGAAATTTACGAGTTTGCCCAGCCTTGTCTAACTTCAGCGTTGGTGGTGAATGCTTTGCTTGTGGTACCATTGCGCAGTGCTTATGCAGCTCTTATACAGTGGGACTCCTCGTCTACTCAATGCTAGCCAAATTGGTGTCGAATGCCTTCGTCAATCAACAAAAATGTGACGCAAACGAGGGTCATTTGGCTTCAATTCTTGCACGACCTGTATTTTCCAGGTACGTAAGCAAAGATTTTCGCAATATTTTCCACGTAATCGAAGGAGAAAGGCCAACTGGCTGGGAACGACGACGAACCAACATTTCGGCGTCTTCTTCAACACTTCGCTCTATAAACTTCGCCAACAGATTTTGTTTTCAAAGTAAATTTCCACAATTTGGAAGCGTTGTTCTGGCATTAAACGATTCATGACGACTTGTTAAACCTTCTTCTTCTTCCTCTTATTGATTGGCGCGATAATAATATTGATACGCGATTTTGACCAAGTTTAATAAAGCAGTCGTTTCTTTCTCGTGTTAACCGACACCAGTTGGAAACTCCAAGTGAAACCAATTTCTGCTCCACCTGATCGTTTTAACGTAGAGCTGGCCTTCCTCTTCCTCTGCAATCACCAGCTGGTGGCGCATTGAATACTTTCAGAGCCGGAGCGTTTGTATCCATTCAGACGACATGACCTAGCCAACGTAGCTGCTGGATCTCTATTCGCTGCACTATGTCTATGTCGCAAACCTTACTGAACAGAAATATCAACACAGTTTGCCATTCTCAGTTGTCAAACCATAGTTATTGGTATCGACAGTTCTCATGCAGCTAATAAAACACCCGATACTGCATACATACATATGTAGTATTAGGATTTAATTTTTCTTCTCGTTGGCGAATGGTGCATATAATGTGGTTTAATTCTGCACTCTCTCACAGCAAATACGAGGGATATTTGCAGCTTCAAAGTTTTCAATTTAAAAAGCCAAATTTCCATTTTATGAAATATTATTAATAGATACCACCATGAATTATTTTATTTATTATAAAAGAAGAGCAGGTGTTATTTTTGCATAATTACCTAAAAATAATATTTTTGGATTATGACTTTCTGCCGGCAAACGAGCGATACGAATTTACTTATCAACGTATTCTATAAGAGACTGAAAAAAATCTAAAATCGAGAGTTCTAAAATTGAGTGAACGCTCAGATCTTTGCGTGCGTAGATTCATTCATTCAGTCTCAAACGGTGAGTAGAAATAATTGAAATAGTTTACAGCCACCCTCGCATTGCACAGAAATCAGCAAAGTGGCAATTTGTGCTCATGACGTTTGAAAGTATCTGGATCATAGCGTTCAATTACTTAATTATACTGTTTTTTTATAGTAGTGGAAGTATTAGTAGTACTGCATGATTTTAAATGTCGCATTCACGCATGTACGGTTGGAAATGATTCTGTCGCATTCACATTTTCTTTCGTTCAGTAAAGCACTAAAGATTTTTGATTTGAAAATTTACCTTTTGGAAAGTGGCAAATAATCACATTTTTGGAAAGAATTTTTTTTTTGGTAAATTAAATCTCCATAAATTGTGTCATTTTACAGCCCTGCACAACGCTAAAAAATCTTTTAAATTTTGCGATTTAATGCACAATAATTACTTTGGACTCATTTTGAGTATAAATAGAAGCCATCCAAAATGAAAGTAAATTTATGAGCTTGAATAAGCTAAGTTACCAGAGATACAAAGGAGTCATTACTTTAATTACCACCAGTCACCAGTATCTCTTAAGGGGGGAAGCTGGTCTAGAATTTTGAAAAAATCGGCAGGTATGCCCGAACGCTACTTACAACTTTAAACGCGTTTTTCTCGAAATCACTTTTTTTAAACTGGCCGAAGACATAACTCGAACAAATCTTTACCGATTCTTACGAAATTTTGACAATACATTCGAAATACCTTTCTCCGGAGACGTACGTAGGATTTTTTATTTATATTACATAGTTTTTTTTTAATCAACAATTTTATGTCGTTCTTTATAGTGAAAATTGTAACTTTTTGTTCAAACGTGCACCATTTCGCGAAAAAACAAAATATCGAAAAAATCCTACGTACGTCTCTTTCTGTTGTTATATAGAAACTAAAAAAATTTTATTTTTTGATCCAGGACAAAAATTAAGGAGTTTACGTCTTCGGCAATGGACCCACTAGAAAAAAAGGCGCCTTAGGAGAACTGCTGGACAGCGGCCATTTTGAAATTAATTCAGACGAAAAATTTTGTATTTGTACCATGAAAGCTATATTATTAAACCTATTTCACAGATTTTCGATTGATTCCTTTGTTGAGACAAAATAAATTCATAAAATATGCCCATTTTTTGCGCTCTAGACCAGCTTCCCCCCTTAAGGTTTGCGAGTTGATAACCTGAAGAAGACTGCAGTACTTTTGAATTCTAAGGCTATTTACCACCATATTGAGAATGAGGAATATGCGCATTAAGGTGACAAAAAAAGAATTATTAAACAAAATTTTTCTTCTTCTTCTTCTTTTTAAGTAAAGCGCAGGGTAGCATTTTTTGGACATTTGTAAAGGGAAATTAAAGTGGTTAACTAATATCGATCTTTAAACAATTTTACAAAATTTATGTGGTAGTGAATTTTTCCCATAGGAGTTCAATGTTCATGTATTTCCAATCATAATTTAAAAATTAAAGCTTACAATTTAAAAGATTATAGATATAAGATAGAATTCTGCATAACCAGTTGCCTTTCCCAGCAAGTAAAGTAGATTGGCATAGTTTGGGAAGGAAAACTGTGATATTTATCTGAAGAGATAAACACTCGGCAATTTTGTGCGAGATGCGACTTGGTTAGTTGTTTCACTAACTCAACCATCACCTTCAAGTTATAACTACAATGTTGCTACATGCATATGTGCATTTACTTGTTTTGGGTTTTTTTTTTCGTGTAAAGCACAAACATTTCACTTTATTAAATTTACTAAAATTAAATTAGCTATAAAACTTCAAAAATTCACCGTATTTAAAAAAGATTAGCAGGATGAGCGTATGCCAGAGTAATGGGAAGTCGGAATAATTTGCCGATTCCACAAGAAGGGGGACAAATTCAAGTGTGAAAACTAGAGATCGATAACTCTCCTTAACATCTGCTATGAAGATAATAGAAATAGTAGGAAATTATCAGGTTGGTTTCAAATCAGGAAGGCCCACTATAAACCAAATTTCTACCCTTAGACTAATCCTTGAAAATACCCAAGAAAACGACATTTAGGGTAGAAGGGGGCACATACGCCATTTTTTTTAACTGCTGTGGAAACTAAAAAATATTTTTTTTTGGTTTGATATTTGCTTACCTGGAAACCTTCATTTCTTATCTTCTTTGTTTTTTTCTCTTTTGTAATTTTTCAATGTTTCTATATATTTTTTTAAAGATTATTTGAAGTTACCCAAATTGGCGAAGCTGCCCCGCCCATGGGGCACATACGCCAGGGAGATGGGGTAAAACCGCCACGATGAACAAAATGCTTTTTAAAAAAGTATAGCTACTCATAGTTTTTAATAAACATTCTTTCAACACCAAAGGATGAGAACAAGAATGAGAAAGATGAGGAGAGGGGGGGGGGGGGGGGGGGGGGAGAGAGAGGCAGAGAAAGAAGGATAAGAGTGGAGAGCAGATAATAGAGAGAGAATGAGAGGAAGGGAAAGAGGGAAGTAAGAGAAATTGTTAAATCTATAAAATTCCAAGTTCGGGATAAAGTATATACTTTACTTCACATTAAATTGTCTTAAATCTGATTCAAATACATATGTTGCACCAGCTCGAGAAGTACCAGGGGGATGAATGGGTTCAGGAATACCCATGATTGCGTCTTTTTTCGTAGAAATTCGATTTCGAATGAGTCTTCAAACTCGCCTATTATTTGACCAACATAGAATTGATCTTTTTGACCTTCAAAACGCACAAGAACATAATTATTTAAGTCCAAGCCCTCGGTGTCAACGAACGATCCAGTTGATTTATCTGTATCTGCAAAACTTATAAGTAATGAGTCGTCTGATGTTTCAGCCGATGATATCCGTTTTTTTGAATTCAAGTTCCTTTTGGTTACTTTGCGTGGTCGTACTTTTTTCAATTCAGTATTTTCTTTTTCTTCCTTGGATGGCGTAGATGTAAGAATTTTAGATGAACCTTTTCTTAGATTTGAAGAATTACGAGACTTGCCAATTTTAGAAATTTTTAGGGCGAACTTGTTCTGGAGTTTTTTTAGGAGCTGGTATGGGTGAACATTCACAAGGAGTGACCGGTTCAACATCATCAGCAGTGGCATGTCCTACAGTTATGTCTACAAAGTTGTCGGGAAGTACTGTGGTTATACCAGTTTCATCAAGATTATATATGTCCCCAGGATCGAACGAATATTTACTATACAAAGTTTGTATATTACATTGTCAAAAAATGCCATTACAGCTGCTTTTGTAAATGACGTAAAACGTGCAAAGCTCGTGTTTTCAGGTTTTCTCAAACTTAAATCTTTGTTTCGCTTCATGAAGCCTTGCATCCAATCAATTCCTGCTGCTTTGGTACTTCTCCAAGTTACAGGAACTTTTATGTCGTTCACATCGGCATAGTCGTAAACGAACTTCCGCGCAGCGCTGTACGTGAATCCATAATGAAGGTTAGAACACACCTTGAAGTATTCTGCTATTTCATTTTCCTGTTTCTTTGTAAATACTTGGTTGGAGCTGTACTTTGAAAAGAATGGGAATCTTTCGTCGTCTGAAGAATTTCCAGAGCCATCCAGTGCTTGGGTTTTTTTTTGCTATTCTATCTCTTAATGTAGTGCGACTTAAGCCATATGTTCGCGCGGATTCGCTTACGTTAAATTTTTTTGCAAGAACATCCTTAATAGCAAGTTTAATTTTTTCCTCATCCAAATTGCTACAGTTAGTTTTTCTCTTATAGTACCGAACCATGTTGCTACTAACAACCTAAGCGTAAAATTTTATATAAGTTTATCTGAGTCTAACTCATGGGTAGGTTACATTTTCCAGTTGCGCATTTACCCCATGGGGCACATACGCCACTGGTGCATTGACCCCATGGGGCAGAACCGACGGCGAAACTGCCCCACCTGTAGCCTGGCGAATATGCCGCAGATGCAGCCACTCTTACAAAAGTTATTTTTTTTTTGCACTCCACAGCACTTTTGTAAAACTAGTTTTAAACTTTATTTAAGGAAATATAGCCGGTATCACACTTATGACAAGTTTTTGCCATTTATCAAAATTAACAAAGTTATTTCAAAATATACTTACATCCAAAGGTTTCTACAGCAATGCAAGAAATTGAATATACGCGACTGTTTACGATCACTTGCAAACTTTAAATGTCAAGGTACGTTAAACGAGAGGTGGTCAACTGAAGTACAATATATCGACCATGAATGTTGGATATCACTGATAAATTTAGAGAAAACGGGTGCTGGCGAATGTACCCCAGCTGCGAATGTGCTCCCTTTTACCCTAATTTGTTTATTGATATTGGCAGATATTTTTTATGAGGAGCTTTTTCATGACAGAAATACACTCGGAGGTTTGCTATTGCCTGCCGAAAGGTGACCGCTATTAGAAAAATGTTTTTCTTCATTTTGGTGTCTCACCGAGATTCGAACCTATGTTCTCTCTGAATTCCGAATGGTAGTCACGCACCAATCCATTCGACTATAGCGCTGCTAAAACGTCGCATTCTTGGAAGACCAGCGAAATAACTTAAATAACTTGGAAACTAAACAATACCGTTGAACAAAAACTCAACGTTTTTGAGCGTAAAATCCTACGAAAAATATTTGTTGCAGTTGGAGAATACGATTCCATCATGTGCTTCAAATATTGTACTATATTACCCCCCCGGATATTGTCACGACAATCTCGTCTACGATGGGATGGTCACATTATAAGGGTAGACAAATCATAGTCACCGAAGAAAATCCTGCTGGGTATGTGCAGATGAAATAGAGTTAAAGGAAGACGAAAACTCCGATGGTTGCGTGGCGCAGATCGGGACGCCGGGCTATTTGGTATATTTTATTGGAGAAATTAGGCGAGGGATAAATCGAACTGGAGACAAATGATGCAACAAGCCAAGACCGGGACCGGGTTGTTGAGCTAACAATGATGATGGTGATAAAAGTGCATACCCAGATGTTTTCTTAAGATTCTGATTTCAAAGTTGAACACGTTGATACGTGTTTCTGAAATTCCCTAATTTCTTGTGACTTTTGTGCAAAGTTTGGAACTATGATTAAAAATTATTTGATTGTTTAAATAACATAAAATTAAAAAAAAAAAATAACTAAAAAAATGTTGGCATGAAAAATATAGCGAATATTGTAAAAAGATAAAATGACTTAATTATGTGAGCATATGTGTATGCATAGGTATGATAATAAATGTTTCCATACATTTACCTATATTCCATTTTCATTATTCCAGCTACTCATAAACTAAAGCAATTCCTTTACTAATAAGTCACCGAGCCTTTGTTACACTTGTACACGATTACTTGTGCATACCCACCTGGTAAATCCTTATGTATGAACTCCGTGTGAAAATTAACTGCTTAAGAGTAAAATTATATATCATCATATTTACATACAACCAAGTGAGATTGTAAATATGTTTCTTTAGTTGTATATTTTTAATGGTTTTTCACACTTTACATGTGGAAGCTTTCGATAGTAGTTGCCTACCTGATTATGCTTCCCACTACAGCTTCATTTGTCACTGACACATTTAACTAATCATTCGAGTGAAACCCCAACCACATAAGAGTTGTTGATTGGCATACTCAAACACACATCGGTAGGCGTATACAATGCCAGCTGGGCAGAGAGACACAGAGAGAGAGAGACTTGAGCTTGACAGTAGTGCATGCGTAACGATATGATGCAATTTTAATATAAAAAAAAAATATAAAATTAATAAAATTAAAAATGGAATTGATTTTACGCTTTTGCAGTGAATATGAGTTTATGAGCTTTAATAAGTCACAGCACATATACGCAAACATAAAATTATATTGAGCATGCAGCTTAACCTATTGTGCAGTAGACACTTAAATTGTTTTCTTTTTGTTGTTGCAAAACTTCCGGAAATATGTTTTTACAGACCTTCGTTTACCGTAAGATGACGTCATTCGCACACTACTCACAAAACTATCAATTTAAATATCGAAAAAAGCGTTCAGTGATAAATTTGTCTCTAGAAATGATCTGCACATTTGACTCGAAGATCAAACGATTTGATATCTCTGGCATACTCTTTATGGCGCTGTCTCAGAACGCCGTTGACGATTTTGTTTGTGTCGGATTATCATCCGGCTAGTCCCGTATTCAATGCCCATTCTGCACATAGAACTAGTAGGAAACTTCCGACCGTATTTTTGGCATGAAAATTACATGAGATTGTCATAAAAATCATAAATCGTTTAGAGGCAGCTTAAAAACGTGAGCTCGACATATTAATACACACCACAAATTAGAAAACAAACTCGAATATACTTAAAAAAAGGGCTTATAGCCCTACATAGACTTACAGACCTATAAGTGGCGCAAAATTAAGCATTCTATGGGAAGACTTATCATTTTTGCAAATGGCAATGGTAAATCATATTTGACACTTGTGAACTGGACAGCTGCAGTATACAAACAGACAAGCAGTGGAGCGCCTAAAGGTCAAAATAAAAATTTCCATCCCACAAAATCATTTTTTTTATTTAGTAAAAAAACTTATTCATAAACAAAATTAATTTAGCGCCATCTTGCACTACAAATAAAATGCGAGATGGGGCTATTAAATAATTACATCAAAGCTGTGGAGAATTTCATTTTGATTTCACAGATATTTGTCACTTTCAATGTACCCTCCTCACCAACTGGACAATGCTATGTATGCTCTAAAGGCATGTGTCGGTTTCTCTTTTACAGCTTAAAGATTTCCTGTTTTTTTCAATGAATATTGCAACATGTACATAGCTAAAAACGGTGGATGGTTGAACACTGGCACACAGTACCTGGCTAGAAATCCGAAGCAAAGTTGTGAGAATATTTAACTTCGGCTACCACTTCACCGGCAACTTGGCAGCTGAATTCAGTTCACTCATTTCACACTTATCCCGTGAATTGTTGTTTAGACGGCAACGAAGCAACATGAGCGAATACTTTATTAATTGTTTTATATATCTCCAACACAATCTAGTTTTTTCATAAACAAATTGCTTTCATGATACCGCCAATCAGCTGATTTTTTCAAAATCGCTGAGAGCCGGTTAACGGTCTGATCTTGGCTCATCTCTGCATTTCGTTCACCGTGAATACTATCAACCATAGCATTTTTTATTAAATAGTTTATAGTATTACTAGCAAACCCGGCCCCCTTCGCTGGGCACACTAAAATAGAATAGATATGGTTTAGAACAGAAAATATATGATTTTCGTATTATTTATTTCTTTATTCTTTATTCAAGCGCTTTGGCATAAACAATATTTTTTGTTTTTCTATTTGTTTTTGAGTAAATATAAAATATAAATTGAAAATCAGGAAAAAAGAAGATTGTTTTTAAATTTCAAATCAACGCATATGAATAAACAATCGTCTTTTTTCCTGATCATCCATGAATTTTTCGTTTCAATTTATATGTTTTATTAAGCATTGGAGCTTTTTTAACCATTATCCATTTATATTTTTCAAAAAAAAAAAACGAAAAAAATTTTTTTTTCACGAACACATAATTTCATTCGGATTTCACATTAAATTCTCAAATTTCGTAAGAAATTATTCACTGTTCCAAAATCCACTCCAAAAAAATTCACAAACAATTTTTACATGTTGCACTTACGTTTTTTCCTTATGGCATCCAAATCAGAAAGAAATATTGACCCATTGTAACTCACACTGTCAATTTGACAGTTCAGTTCCGCCCCAAGCGTTAAAAAAGTAAGCGACATTATGGCTGGTTCAAAAGAACGCTGTACCCGTTGCCAGTGCTCCGAATTACAACCAAACTTTACGAAACCCATTTTCAATACTTACTTAACAATGTGTGTAAGTTTGGTTTAATTCGGTGCAAAGACACGGCGGGTCCACGTTTTGGCATATATTTCCAGACCCTAGTCATCAATAGGTATGAAAATTACCCCGTATTAAAGAACTTATCAACAGCTTTCATTTGATACCCATATTGTACATACACAACCAAAGGTTACCCGGGTCCACGTTTTGACCTATATCTCGAGACCCCAGTCACGGACCGGTATGAAAAATACTCTGTACTAAAGCATTCGCCAACAGCTTCAATTTGATATCCATATTGTACAAACACATTCTAGGGTCCACGTTTTGGTCTCTATCTCGAGACCCTAGTCACGGAGCGGCATGAAAAATACTCTGTACTAAAGCATTCACCAACAGCTTCAATTTGATACCCATATTGTACATACACATCCGAAGGTTACCCGGGTCCACGTTTTGATCTATATCTCGAGCCCTATCCACCAATAGGTATCCAAACTATACGGAAACCATCTTCAATACCTTCTTAACAATGTGGGTAAGTTTGGTTTAATTCGGTGCAGACGCGGCCGGTTAGCGAACACACACAAAAAGTTGACTTTATTTTATATATATGATTTTTTTCAGTTTGTGTCCGAAAAATCCAAATATCTTACGGAACCCTATTTTTTTCCAAAATAAAATGTAATCCGTGTTACTCGTGGATGATGTAGCTTTCGAATGGTGAAAGAATTTTTAAAATCGGTCCAGTAGTTTTTGAGCCTATTCGTTACAAACAAACAAACAAACAAACAAACAAACAAACAAACAAACAAAGTTTTCCTCTTTATAATATTAGTATAGATAAATGCATTGAAAATGTAGTTGTCAGCTGCTGACTTCGAAGTTTACTGAGAAAATTTGCCGAACTCGAAACAAAAAAAAAATTTCCATGCAATTATTTTTAAGTGAAATGAGGTTGAAAAACTTATCATCTCCTCTAATTGTTTCGCTGTAAACTTGATGAATAAGCGATGACACATCAACTGCATATCGGCGTTTTTGTAAATGTTTAACAATATGCGGATGAACAATACAAGCACACGCACATACAAACGCACTTGAATGCATGCAAGCTCAATATTTAATAATTGCACTGAGTTTATTATAGTTCGCAAATAGTATCCGCTTTGATGGAAATTAATGTTTATTTTATGCTGAGTAGCTCGATGAAAAACGAAATGGAAATAATACTGGGCAACAAGAATTTTTGTTCCGCAATGTTACTATTATTTCATAAAGTTTGCTGGTACATTTTTTACTCTAAATGCAATTAAAAACAAAAAAAATTCTGATATTTTTTTAGGAGCAAGCTAATGTACAAAGTGTGTTCAGAAAGTAAGGAGAATTTTCAAATTACGCGGGCAGCGTACCTTCGTTTTCCGACTTTGTTTTGTAAAAAATTTCTATTTTAGAAAAAAGTTAAAAAATTCTAAAAATTTCTTCCTAATACACTTTAAATATTGATAGAAGTAAGTAATGCTTAAGGCATGCATTAAAATTTATTGATTGGCGTTATTAGTCCACAGAATGAAAGAAAATTTACTAGTCACAATAAAATTTTGATTGGTTAAGGAGGCTTGCAGATCAAATAATTAACATAGAAAAAAATATCAGTTGGATATTTTGTTGCCTAGTGCAATAAATTAATTTTCAATTTTATTTGAAAACTAAAGAATACCAGCAATGAAAATACGCAATAGAAAAAACAAAAGAATATCGAGAAAATTATGCATTCTGATGCAAATAAAAGTTTTATTTTTGTATTTCGCTTTAGTAATTCACGGACTATAAGAATTCACTTTTGTCCCACCTCATTTAATTCAACTTTGAAATATTTATGTTCAAGTGAGTAAAATATATTTACTCCATTCATACATCATCCAGGCGGCCCCCATTTGGTAGTTAAAAACTGGGGCCGCTTATCTGCAAATGGCCCATTAAAATCAACACAAGCTAAAGTAGCCATTTTTATTCGAAAATTTAGTCATAAATATATGCATGCTTATAAATAAATAAAAAGCAACGTAATTTAGCAAATTGAAGGCTTCTCATTCGAATTCCAGTGCGCACTTTTCCAGCTCTAATACAACAATGGTTTGCTTGTTTTTAAATTTACCCATCTCAATTATGACTGACAAGCGAAAACAACTAAATAAATAGTAAAAGCCAGAGACATATTATAAACAGTGGCGGTCAAAATGTTAGAACGCGTCATGTTACCAAGTTTTTTACGATTTATTAATTTTTTATGAATTGTTTTTTTCTTTTATTTATGTTCTAAACTTATTATTTATTTTATTTTTAAACAGAGCTCACACTGCAACAAAAACCATATGGAGAAAAGTTTCAAAATAGGGACAATTTCAAAAAGAATCATGCATATTTTATCAAAATTTCATACTTTTCAGTCGGAGTTTTTAGAAAAATTCTGGGTATGCAACTTTGCAGCCCATTAAATTTTGGTATAATACTTGTAGGGGGAATACGCTAGTTGTTGGATACTTAACTTTTTTATGTTTTTCATACCATAAAATATAATTGAATTCTATAAATAATTAAAATTCATAAATAATTTAGAAGTGTAAATTTACTATAAATAATTTGAATGAAAAATTTAAAACTTAAAAGTAAATATATTGTTTTATGAAATGCAATACTTTTATTTATATTCGATTTATTTATGGGTGCTGCTTTGCGTAATCGGGCGCATTTTTAATTCTCATACATTTCGTCGCAGTAGCCAGACATTGGAAAAATCGACATATATGATATTTGACAAGACTGAGACAACACAATTTTAAACATTAATTAATTCATAAATGAACACAAAAAATTACAAAATTCATTACAAACTCCTAAACCTAAGGAGTTACATTCGTCCAGCAGCGCCAAAAATGCGCTAAAAGAAAAACTGTTTTTAGAAGGGATAACAATAGAAATAAATATCAAAAAATTTTATCCATTGTTTATTAGTACTTAAACTTTATAAAAAAATTTATTTTAATTTTCTTTACAAAAATTACTATATAATATAAAAAATCACGTGGCGTACAATCGATTTGGGTGTGGCCGAGCTCCACCTCCTATTTGTGACGTGCGTCTTGATTTTGTTCCATATATGGAGGGACCCACAGTTTCATGCCGACTCCGAACGGCCGATATTTTTTATGTGGAGGTTTTTCATGGCAGAAATACACTCGGAGGTTTGCCTTTGTCTGACGAGGGGCGACCAGTACTAGAATTTTTTTTTCTTTATTTTGGTGTTTCACCGAGATTGGAACCTGCGTTCTCTCTGATTTCCGAATGGTAGTTACCCACCAGCCCATTCGGCTATAAATTAAATTTGTGTAAAAATAACTGTCTTCTGAAGTGTGCTATTCCTCTGTCCAAAGCGGTATACTTTAAGTAAAATTAAAGATAAAAATAAAATTAATGAACAAAGCTGAATTATTGGCAAGAAATAAACATCCCTCCTACTAAAAATTTCGTTGTTTTGTAATTTCGTTGTCAATATTCTTTATTTAAATATTGCTAAAAAAATCAATTATAGTTACTAAACTTGGGAACTGCTGCGTCAATGCCCCAATAAATTTTAATTTGTCGTAAATTTGATTTCGAAAGAATTCTGCGTTAGATACTTTATTCACAGAATCAACTAGCATTTTTGAAGACGTTTTAAATGTAACGGGTTTCTTATTTTAAGAGTACAAAGCGAAAAGGTGGTAACCACTAGGGTGTGAGCGACTGCTCATTCTATCATGCAAATTCAAAGTGGTTCAAAATTCACGCTGATTTTTGACAATTATTTTCCTTGCCGGTGCCATATAAGTAATGCTCGAAATGTTTTTATTTTTGTTCCTCTAAAAATTGTGATTAAAGAGTATGAAAATTTGTCGAAGTGTTACCAAAATTGTACTAATTTCATAACTTTAAGTTATATGGGGTTTGTTCTAGTATGAACTATATTAAAAAAATAATAAAAATAAATATATATATTAGTAAATTACTTTTATTTTTACCGCCACTGTATATGTACGGAGATGCACTCGTGGGCATACATATAGAGTACGTTACATATATATTGATTAGAGCGGGACAACTAGAGATAGGTGTACACGAAATTCTTAGAAATTTACATTAAGTGATTTACAGCTGAAAAAATTATAATTTATTAGTTTGGAAAATAATCAAATATTTCAAAGTAGCTTCAAACCAAGAGGAGGAAAGGCTTTCATATAAAAATTGTAACGAAACTCTAGCAAATATTTATTAGCTGTATAACTTTGCTTCCGCCGTTTTTCGATGGATTGCCACACTGGTAAACGCAAGTTCTGTGAATATAACAACAATCCCGCCTTAATCAATTTGAGTTTTTTTTCCTTAAATTCATTGGTATTTACCAAAAATGCCAGTCTTTGTGCCAAATTCATTTGCGATAAGTTTTGATTTTGTACCATAAAATCTTGGTCTATTTTGAAGATTAAATAAATAAATTGTTAATTATACTTTTTTTTAATTTTGAATGAATCGTTTGTTATGTTTTATTCGCTTGCATGTTTACACAGACGTAAATGATCGGTTACTTCAAAAAATTTAACGAATGCTATTTTTAGTTTACTTGAATTCAGCGGTAATTATTTGAATTGAAATGATGATGATCAATTCAGAGAATCTGTGATAAGGCGAAGAGTAATAGGTTTTATTACGAAAAATTAATGGAGCAAAAGAACCCAGCTTTATAGTGTGCAGTGTATTATTCAATTATCCGCTTAAACAAATGAAATGGCGCAGTTATCGGCAATGTGCAGTTAAGTTAAGAAAATGCAGTTTTTAGATGCATACATAAAAATTTTATATGTGTTTTATAATAGATAAATATTTCCTCTTGTTTATGTACATTAGGGTGGGATAATTTGCAGATTCGGATTTTACATGAAATTATAAGAAAGAGAGCTCATTAGAGAATGGCTCTCAAGTCAATTTCAAGCACTCAAATTTTAAAAGTTCTGCATTTGCTTCTGCATACCAACAATTTTTCCAAAAATTGTGATTAAAAATATGAAATTTTTATAAAATGTTGAATGTTGTTTTTTTAATATGCACAGACGTTTGAAATTTTGTACAAGAATGAACTCTGTTTCCATAAGAAATTATTATTATTAAAATTAAATAAGAACTGAGTAAATTGTCAAAACTTGACAAAAAGTGCTTTAGTAGTTATTTAACGCAGCGTATGCCACCCTCCCTTTTGTAGTTTTTGTAGTTCACCCATCGGCTAAACACTTCCACTTTTATTCAATAATTATATGCTATGCTCTTATGTATTTCCAGCAAGTGGTAGTGATAGCACTATTGTGCTCCTCAAAAGCTATCAAAATGAGTCCAACGCGCCTCAGGTTCTTCTGCATGACCATTATTTGCCTCCTATTATCGAATTGCTTGTTCGTCGACGCAAAACGTGTTTACAGTAGCAGTCGTCGCAGCTCCAGCAGCAGCAGTTCATACACTCCACGCCGCACTTCATCCACTTCGCATAGCTCTTATGGCGGCGGCTACAATTCTCATACATCATCGTCAGCTTCGCGTCCCTCTTATTCGCATTCGGATGCAACAAAACTCACCTATGGTGGCGGTTATCATTCGTCCCCGCCAAAACCGCAGAGTTCCATAACAAGTCACTCGCAGCCAACACATACACAGTCGCGCCCTTCTGCCACTGCATCGCCTATCGGATGGAATGTGCCCAAATCACAAGGTCCACCTCCTGCTTACTCGTCATCCAATACAGTGGGTGGGGCGCGTACAAATATAAATGAACCACCGCCAGCTTACAAGGCGACCGCACCTGTAGCTTCAGCACCAGTCGCTTCCTCAGCTTATAAGCCGAACGCACCACCACCGAGCTATGCGGCCGCGACTAACACAGGCAATCGTGCCTCGATGACACCTGCCCAGACTTATAATCCCAGCGCACCAGTTGGCAACGCTGCTTCGTCTAATACAGCTTATCGAGGCTCAATGACACCGGCGCAGACATATCGGCCACGCGCAAATTCGACTGGCAGCTTTGGTAGGGGCTCCTATACACCTATACAACGGACTAATGTGCAAGGTGTACAATCCAGTTATCCACAGCAAAGTTTACCTGCCGGTGCAACCTATTACAATTCACCGTCGCATTTGCCGGCCGGTGCCACGTATCATTCATCAGTGCCCGCTGGCGCTACCTATCACCCAGCTGGTTCACTGCCAGCCGGTGCAAGCTATCACCCAGCCGGTTCGCTGCCAGCTGGTGCAAGCTATCACCCAGCCGGTGCAGTGCCTGCTGGTGCATCTTATTATCCTTCCGCAGGGGCTTTGCCAGCTGGAGCTAGCTATCACCCAGCAGGTCATGTACCTGCAGGAGCTACTTATTATCCCTCAGCTGGTGGAGTACCTGCCGGTGCTAGTTATTATCCGGCAGCAGCAGCAGTGCCTGCAGGAGCTACTTTTCTTCCGGCCGGCTCATCATTACCAGCTGGTGCAACTTATTATGCACAACCTCCCGTTAGGTCGTCATCGGGTCTGGGATTTGGTAAGTGACGCAATCAATCATTATTTCCTTCACTTCATTCTGCCCCCATTCATTTAAGTTCATTAGATTTTAATTTTGAATAGGTAATTTAATTTTATTTCATTTTTAATTTTTTCATTTTATTTTGATTTATTTTATATATTTTTTTAAATTTATTTTATTTAAATAAATTTTAGTTTTATTTTAATTTTCCTCGATCATCAATTTCCAAGATCCTTTCTCATCTTTTTCTTTACGCTTCTCTTCTCACCCCACAGGTTCTGGTTTGGCTGCTGGCGCTTTAGGAGGTGCTCTTCTGGGCTATGCACTCACACCATCACAGACGAAAGTTATCGAGCGCGTGCCCGCTGGCGGTGGTTATAGCGGTGGTGGTAGCGCTCCTCCGGCCAGTGGGGGAGATGACCGCATCATCATCATCAACAATGGCCCGCCTGGCTCTGTGACAACTACAGATGCCGGTTCCGGTACTACAGTCATCACAACCAACGCAGCGGCGCCTGCGGCTGCAGCTCAGCCCAATGCACCACAAAATTATGCACCATCACCCAATGTTGCGCAACCCGCACAACAAAATCCAGGCGCACCGCAACTTGCACCCTTTGACACACCAGCACCTGAAAATGGTGGCAACGTAGGAGCCGCGATGGGCGTTGCCGCTGCAGGTGCTGCTATCACCACTGCTGTTGCTGCTCCAGCACTCAATGCCGCACCTGCCGCAAATGCTGGCGCTACGGCTCCTGTTGTTACCTCTGATGCAGTCCCCGCACCGAGTGCAGCTGCTGCTCCCGGTGCAGCTGCTGTTCCCGAGCAACCTCCAGCAGCTGGTGGAATAATTTGTGTGCCTGTACGTGTGCCTGAGCCAGATCCTGCTGACAGTACTAAAACTATTGAAGTCGAAAAAATTGCTTGCTACC
The DNA here is from genome assembly GCF_028408465.1 of Anastrepha ludens. NCBI lineage: Eukaryota > Metazoa > Arthropoda > Insecta > Diptera > Tephritidae > Anastrepha > Anastrepha ludens. The sequence continues at coordinate 71,296,470 of NC_071501.1, forward strand.
CCGCTCCACCGCCGGCTGAGGTGACACCTGCTCCAACTGCTTCACCTACCGTAACGAATGCAGCGGACTCTACAACAACGACGACAACGACTCTCGCTCCCACAACGGCTCCAGCACCTATTAGCAATGCGGAAACTAGCGTTAAATTAGCGCCACTCAATACCGAGCTGCGCCCAATAGAAGTGCCAGAGGGTTCGGTTGCATTAGCACCACTCAGTCCCGGCCATCAGCCAGATATCATGAAATTGCCGGGCAATTATTACGCGCGGCGGTCCATCTCCAATATAGCGCTGGCCGAGAGCTCCGGTTTGGTACGTGCTGGTGCAGCAACCAATTACGCCAGTTTTGGCATTTCCACACTATTGACATTGCTGGTTGCTTACTGCATGCATTAACACTGGCGCTGCTACAGTGCACTAGAAAAATAACGTGCGTTCTACAGCGAGAAGCACTGACATCAAAGAGAAAGAGTGGGAGCGTAAATGAAAGCAAAAAAGTAAAATAGGAGTTCTTCGTAGAAAAACTAATATGGATATTTTGAAGCTGAAAGACAATCAGAATGAAGCTTTCATACAACAAAAAAATTAAATAAATAAAAAAAATTAAATGTTTTGCCTCTCTTCAGTCACGAGCGTGAAAAAATACTCCCTTGCTGATATCGACTTTATATTTACTTGTGTGTATATATGTAAACGTAGAAATTAGAAGTATATCGATTATAAAAATAAATGTGAATTTAACTCAAAATGAATTTAATAATGTAAAACTACATAAATATTATTAATAAAGAAATTTAGTGCTAGTATAAAATGAGGAAAATATGTAGATATGTACATCATCAACTTGTGCTAAAATGAAGCTATTGAGAATTGTGAAGTTTGGGCTCGTTTTAAAAAGAGTGGATAGTTGACGCTCTACGAAGCGGGAAAGAAAATACTCGTATATGGAGTGGGATAGGAGCTTTGTTCTGATAACTTCGAGTTTATTTATTCAAAATAGTCCCCAATGGCTTCGATACACTGTTTTGCGCAATCTAAAAGCTTTTCGAAAGAGTGTTTCAGGTCATTAACCGCAATGTCCTTTTGGATGAGGGTACAATCCTTTTGGTTGACCTCTACGGACGCAAAACGTTTTTTTTTATGGTCAAATGCAATTTTCCGAATAGGTAAAAGTCACAGGTTGCCATATCAGGTGAATACGGTGAGTGATTGATGGGTAAAATGCGATTTCTAGTCGAAAAAATTCAGTCGCAAGAGTGGATCGATGAGATGGTGCATTATCATACAATAAGCGCCAGCTTCCTTCTTCGCGGTATTCAGGGCGAATTCGACGAATGCAATACAACAAACGCTTCAAAATGCAAAGATAGAAAATTGCATTGACGGTTTGGCCCATTGGCTTCGAACTGCTTGTGACAATTCCCTTGGAATGGTAAAAACAAATCAGCATCGTCTTGATTTTTGACTTCTCCAAATGCGATTTTTAGGGTGGTGGCTTGTCTGGGGCCTTCCATTCGGCCCATCAGGTTCATGTTGGAAACACCACGTTTCATCGCCAGTTAAAATGTTGTAAAGGAAGTTCTCGTCTTTTCTTGCCTCTGTAATGAGGTCTTTCGAATGTTGAATTCTGAGCACTTTTCGGTCCTCAGTTAACTTGCGCGGAATGAAACGTACACAGAGCATTCGTAAGTGCAAATGATCAGTTAAAATGCAATAAATCGATGTTTTGAAGATATTCAACTCCAATTCCATGAATTTCAATGATGATTTTGGTTCATTTTTGATAAATTTAGAAACAATTTCAATGGAGTTTTCGGTGATTACTGATTTTGGGCGACCCGTATGTTCATTGTCATTTATGTCCTCACAACTATCTCTGAAACGTATAAACCACTTGCACTCTTGCACGAGATAGACAATCATCGCCATACACTTTTTTCATCAATTCACATATTACGGTAACCGTCTTACCGATTTTAAAACAAAATTTGATATTAGCTCTTTGTTCGAAACTCATTTTTGTACCGATGACACAAACATATTGACACTTTAGACGCAATAGCTTCGCTTCCATCGAACCGAATGTCACCAAGCTTTCAGTGGAAGTCAACTAGGGATGTAACTTCCAAAGCAATAACTCATTAAAAAAATGGCGCCATCAAAAAATTTTTTATGACGCCAGTCTTGTTTATTTTAAATTAAAATAATAGGACTATGAATAAGTTCGTTACGGTTTTACAACAGATGGCGTAACTTGATTATTATTCCATCGATCCACATTTCCAAACATTCATTGGAGAGCTACTGTCGTAAGGCACAAACGTCAGTATAAGTTTTTTATTTGAAGCGTAAACAACAATATTTTTACCACACTTGAAAATGTCGAATTTCGTGCCAAATAATGTGTTTTTGCGGGGAATTCTTCTTCATTATTTTAATATGAAGAAAAAAGCAGCCGAAAGTCATCGTATCTTGGTGGAAGTTTATGGTGAGCATGCTCTATCTGAGCGAACGTGCCAGAAGTGGTTTGCACGCTTTAAAAGTGGTGATTTTGGCTTGGAAGACGAAGAACGCGAGGGTGCGCCGCCAAAGTTCATGGATACCGAATTGGAGGAATTGCTCGATCAAGATCCGGCTCAAACGCAAGAAGAGGTTGCAAAAACTTTGGGAGTTGATCAATCAACCATTTCCAAACGTTTAAAAGCCATGGGAATGATCCGAAAGGTAGGCCATTGGGTGCCGTATGAATTGAAGCCAAGAGACGTTGAACGCCGTTTTATGGCATGCGAACAACTGCTTCAACGGCACAAAAGAAAGGGTTTTTTGCATCGAATTGTGACTGGCGATGAAAAGTGGGTCCATTACGACAATCCAAAACGTCGGGCAACGTATGGATACCCTGGCCATGCTTCAACATCGACGTCGGCGCAGAATATTCATGGCCTGAAGGTTATGCTGTGTATCTGGTGGGACCAGCTGGGTGTTGTGTATTATGAGCTACTGAAACCGAATGAAACGATTACGGGGGATGTCTACCGACGACAATTGATGCGTTTGAGCCGAGCACTGCGAGAAAAACGGCCGCAATACGCCGATAGACACGACAAAGTTATTTTGCAACATGACAATGCTCGGCCACATGTTGCACAAGTGGTCAAAACATACTTAGAAACGCTCAAATGGGATGTCCTACCCCACCCGCCGTATAGTCCAGACCTTGCGCCATCCGATTACTATCTCTTCCGATCGATGCAACATGGCCTGGCTGACCAGCACTTCCGTAATTACGATGAAGTCAAAAAATGGATCGATTCGTGGATTGCGGCAAAACCGACCGAATTTTTCACAAAGGGAATCCGTGAATTGCCAGAAAGATGGGAAAAAGTAGTAGTAAGCGATGGACAATATTTTGAATATTAAATTTGTAACCATTTTACGTCAATAAAGTTTCAAATTTCGAAAAAAAACCGCACGAACTTATTCATAGTCCTATTAATTACAAATTTTCATACTTAAGGGTGATTTTTTTAGAGCTATAGGAAAGTTTTTCAAAAAAGTACACGTAAAATTCAGAAAAATGCGTAAAATTTAAATCGATACTACAGTCCATATAATTTAATCTTTGAGGATTATTTCATGCAAATATTGACCGCGACTGCGTTTCAAATGGTCCATCCGCTTAGTCCAATTTTGGCATACTCTTTCCAATGTTTCGGCCGGTATCTCACATATAAATTCTTTAATGTTGTCTTCCAATGCGTTAATTGAAGCAGGCTTGTCTGAATAGATATGAGTTTTAACATAGCCCCACAAAAAATAATCTAAAGGCGTTATATCGCATGATCTGGGTGGCCAATTGACAGGTCCCGAACGTGAAGTAAAATGTTCACCCAACTCGCCTCACAACAAGTCCATTGTTACGCGTGTTGTGTGGCATGTGGCACCGTCTTGCTGAAACCACATGTCATGCAAGTTAAGCTCCTGCATTTCGGGCAAAAAAAAGTTGGATATCATTTCACGGTAGCGCTCACCATTCACAGTTACGTTACGATTCGCAGCAACTTTGAAGAATGATACCTCCAGCCCATAAACCCCACTAAACCTTTTCTGGATACATTGGTAGCTCTTGCAATTCTTCTGGCTGATCTTCACTCCAAAATCGACAATTCTGCCTATTTACATACCCATAGATCCAAAAATGAGCTTCGTCGCTGAACAAAATTTTTCGATAAAAAAGTGGATCTTCGACCAACTTTACAAGAGCCCATTCACCAAAGATTCTGCGTTGCGGTAGGTCGTTCGGCTTCAATTCCTGCACCAGCTGTATTTTGAAAGGCTTCACACCTAAATCCTTTCGCAAAAATTTCCACGTTGTTGAGTAAGAGAGGCCCAATTGCTGCGAACGGCGATGAATCGATAATTGATGGTCACCATTAACACTGGCCGATACAGCTGCGATATTTTCTTCAGTTCGCACTCTACGTAAGCGTGTTGGTGGTTTGATGTCCAATAATGTAAATTTGGTTCTAAATTTAGTCACAATAGCTCGAATAGCCGCTTCAGTGGGTCGATTAAACTGACCATAAAATGGAAGAAGCGCGCGACAAACTTTCTTAATGAGCACGCATTTTTATAATAAAATTCAATGATTTGCAAACGTTGTTCGTTTGTGAGACGATTCATGGTTAAATTATAGACCAAACTGAAGATGTTTGACAGTGAAACAAAACACGAAACGTGCGTAAGCTGTTTAAACGAATAATAGCTAAAAGGTAGCTAAAGATAATAGCTAAAAAATCACTCTTTAGTTTAGAACAGTAATGCAGGTGTCGTTCGGCGAGTCTAGGTTCAAGAAAGAGTTCAGCCTTGTTTCGTTGTTTGATTATTTAGAAAACTAATCAAAGCGCCACTGCAAGATGATTTCCAGCGAGCGTACAACTTGTAACGCTGCAAATTTAACTTTAGAGGCAGCTGATCTAAAGAGTGGATCATATAATGGTTTTATTATAAAAATAAAAAAATTAAATCAATTTTTGCTCGTGTGCTACTAGTTTTTTCAAAAAAACCAATTCCATTATTTATGGCACTTAATGTGGCACATGTGGCTGTCTCAGATGGCTTTGTAGTGGCGGATCCTTTTAATTCAGTTTTTGAGTATCTTGTCGGCGGTTTCTCGCTCTATCTCATGACTGGCTTGCTCGACATCACGAGTCTGAATCGTTAACGGATTGTTCGCGTAACATCAGTTCTTCATGGCACCCTACGTTAACATTAACTTTGTCAAATCGAAGCTCCGAGGTGGCCAATTGGCATCGCCGAGACGACTAATAACACGAATGTGGCGCGGCAAAGGTCGGTTGGGGCACGGGTTCGGAGGTACGACGCGCCATTTTGTTAAAGGCAAAGATCATCCAAGTCTATGTGCTCAATTTTTGGCCACAAAAAATCGCAAAAAGCAATATTTCTCTGTACCAATCACCGGCTCACCGGCTCACCGATGATGTTTCCATCACCATTTTCAAAGAAAAATGGACTAATGATACCACTGCCTCAAAATCCGCACCAGTCACTCACTCTCCAGATGCATTGGGTTCACGACAACTGCGAGCGGATTTTCAAATCCCCAGATGCGACAGTTTTGCTTTTATACATAGCCGTCGGGATAAAAATGCGCTTTGTCAGAAAATATCACCTTGAGTTCTTCTCAATAAACGCACAGTTTGGGCGACACAACATTCACTTTGAAAATTAGTTTGGAATATTTCCCATCGTTTTCCAGGCGGACACTGACTTTTTTTTAAGATTTTCAGCATGGAAGAAAAGCCAGAAGACTGGCCAGCTTATAAATACTGACATTTTTGCTTATAGTTATACTTTATTTTGGTTGTATTTCAGACCGCATTCTTTCTTATAGTCAGTAAAATGAAAGCGAATTGATAATTTTCCGTGGGATATAAGAAAAATAAGCCATTTTAAGCCTTATGTTCTTTAAATATTTTGAATAAAGGGAACAAAATTTCTAAAAGCAATCCATTCTTTGGAACAACAAAATTTTTGGGATGTTATACCTCTGTGTAGTCAACGAGCATTTACGTTAACTGTTCTTTCAACGAAAAGAAAAACACGCTATTCAGAAAAAATACAATTTATTTTATATACATATGTATATACATATATTCGAAGTTAAGGTAAATAGAAAATTACGGCACGGCGCCTCGAATTAATCTGCGCGACGTGGTATACGATCCAATTGCGACTGACTTTGCCCTGCAGTTGGGCGTAGATATATACTTGCTTTGATTGCTGCGCAGAGCAATTTACAAAAGTTTGTATATATGTACATACAGGTGTTAGAGTGCATGAGAGAGGGCAAGTGCATCGTTTATGTTGCTTGCGCTGACTGCGCTGCTTTCTGCATAACCAAACATCCTCCCCCCGTTGGAAGACTCAGGCTTTCAACCTCATCCTGTCTTGGCAATGGGCATAGCTTTCGGATGGCTCTTCGGATGACTCCATTTGCAGTTTTTAGTACAGCGACACGTGCCACACGATCTGATCCATATATTAGTTCGGTGACTCTTGCTAGGGGCCACTTGAGAGGAGGCAGATTTTCGTCCTTTACTAAAACTATGTCGTTGACGCAGAGTTCGAAATTCTGTGTGCGCCACTTTGAGCGCTGCTGCAAGGTAGTTAAGTACTCCTCACGCCAACGTGCCCAAAATATCTGCTGGTAGTATGATACGCGCTGCCATTGATCCAAACGATTAAAGTTAATCTTCGTGACATCTGGTTCAACATAAGTAGAGATAGGAGCAGTGCCAATGAAGTGAGCTGGAGTTAGAACGTCTAAATCAGCCGGATTCTCTGAAAGTGGAAACAAAGGTCTTGAGTTAATAATTGCCGCTATGTGGCAAATAAGTGTGCGCAGTTCATCAAAGTTTAATAATGACGAGCCCACCGAGCGATGAAAATGATATTTCGCAGTTTTAACGGCCGCTTCCCAAAGCCCACCAAAGTGTGGAGAGCGAGGTGGAATGAAATGCCATTCTATAGTATTAGCTAGACAAAATTCATGAACTGCTTGCACGTGATTATCGCTCAGGAATAAACGTTTTAATTCTGCCATCTCATTCTTAGCGCCAACAAAGTTGGTTGCGTTGTCCGACCATATACGAGTGGGGCGACAACGCGTTAGGATGCACCGCTTTAGTGCATTTAAGAATGCCTTCGTTGATAAGTCTGCTACGAGCTCCAAGTGCACAGCTTTCGTGGCAAAACATATGAATATGCAAATGTAACATTTTATGGGTTGCTTGTTGCGTATTTCGTTTTTATATTGGAATGGTCCACAATAATCGACGCCTGTGACCATAAATGCATAAGATGAGTTTACCCTATCTTCCGGAAGATCAGCCATAATATGTTCCGCTAAGTGCGGTTTAGCTCGAAAGCATAGAGTCCATTTGCTTACAACGTTCGAAACAGTTTTTCGTCCGCCAATAGGCCAATACTGCAGCCGAATGTATGCTAGTAGGGAACGAGGACCCGCGTGCAAATTGCGCCTATGAAAATGCATAATGATTGCCTGAGTGACAGGATGACGCCTCGGCAGTATGACTGGATGCTGCGCCTCGAAGTCGAGCGCTGAATTTTTCAGTCGTCCACCCACACGAAGCAATCCACAACTATCGATGAATGGTGAGAGCGACGCAATGCAACTAGATGCCTTCACACCTTGACCGGCTTGAAGGAATTTGAGATCCTCTTTGAAGTGAAGCCTTTGGATGGTGCGCAGGAGTAGTTTTGTGCCACGGCGTATGCAATCAACAGTCAATCCAGAAAGCCGCAAGCGATTTTGGAACTTATAAATGTAACCAAAGACATGCTGTAATTTTTCAAATGAATTTATGAATTTACACCTGAGTGTTATGTCGACGTACTCAGATGTCGCAAATAACACCCTTTTGCGCATTTCTGGGAGTTGACTGACTTGACTGCAAGGCGTTGGCCAATTGTTTTTATCTTGAGCTAAAAAATCCGGTCCATGCAGCCATAGAGATGAGTTAATGAGGTCGTTAGAGGTTGCACCTCTGGATAAAATATCAGCTGGGTTAAACTTCGTAGGCACGTAGCGCCATTCCATACCCGCAGTCAACTCCTGTATAGTGGCTATGCGATTAGCTATAAAGATTTGAAATCTTGAAGGTTCGTCGCGGATCCAGGATAACACCACCGCCGAATCAGACCAACAATAATATCGACACGAGAAAAGTTTCATTTGAGCTATTTCATGCATAAGTTGCGCCAACAGGGAGGCACCGCACAACTCCAGCCTTGGAACCGTAAGAGTTTTTAAGGGCGCTACACGAGATTTTGAACATAGCAGTTGCGCCTGGTTTCTTCCTTGACTGACTGACACGACGTAAAGACAAGCTCCGTATGCTTCGATGCTGGCGTCACTAAAACCATGAATTTCATAGGCGCCATTCTGCTGGATTGACAAACGGGGAAACTTTATTTGCGGTATGCGGCCAAAATCTGCACACAAACTAAGCCAAGATGAATGTAGTGATGAAGGCAAACTTTCATCCCAGTCAAGCCTTTCTTTCCAGATTTGTTGAAGAAAGATTTTAGCCTTCGAAATAATAGGGCCGATGAGACCGAGTGGGTCATAAAAACGAGCAATAGTTGACAAAATGGACCGCTTGCAATGTTTTGATGAAGGCTGCATTGGTGAGAACGCGAACAATAGGCAATCTGATGCAGGATCCCAAGTTAAACCGAGTGTTTTAGTTATATCGCTTCCATCGTCGAACTTAAGTAGTGTTTCTCGCTCATCAGGTGGTATCGTCTGCAACAATTCAGGATTATTGGAGCACCACTTTCTCAACTTGAATCCTCCTTTTGCCAGCAGCTTTGTAGTTTGACTCATAATTTCCTTGACTTCTTGAATGGACTCACCGCCTGTAATAAGATCATCGACATAAAAATCGCGCTTTAATATTTTTGAGCCTATGGGGTAGACAGTTTGTTCATCAATGGCTAACTGGTGCATCGAACGAATTGAGAGGAATGAAGCTGGTCTTGTACCATAAGTGACTGTGTCAAGTTTAAAGACGTTGACCGGCTGCTGTGGGGAGTCACGCCACAAGATGCACTGCAGATAACTATCGGGCTCTGAGACTCGTACACAACGATACATCTTACATATGTCACCCGTCAAAGCGATTGGAAAGGTTCTAAACCGAAGCAATGTGTTGAACAGCTTAGGTTGTATGGTGGGTCCTGTCATAAGCAAGTCGTTCAACGAGTATCCAGAAGATGAAACCGCAGAGCCATCGAATACAACGCGGAGTTTTGTAGTTGTGCTCTCTTCCTTCAAAACACAGTGATGCGGCAGAAAGTATTTGCAATACCGCAGATTGTTCTTAGTAACCAGCGACATATGTCCTAGATTCAAATACTCCCGTACGAATGCTGCATATTGGGCCTTCCGCTGTGGGTGGCGGTCCAATTTTCGCTCTAGATTAAGAAAACGACGAAACGCTTGTTGATAAGAGTCGCCCAAAAGATCAATATTAACTTTTGCTGGTAGCCGGACCGAATAGTTCCCTGTAGACAAACGCAAATAATTGGCCTTAAAATGCGCCTCGCAGTCAAGCTCTTCCTTGGAGTATGTGGCGACAGATTCACAGCAACTTTCAACCTCCCAAAATCTACGTACTAGTTGATCGATTTGAACATTGGATTCGTAACCTATGTCAAGTGATGACTGTGCGGCCAATATCGCTCCCCTTTGCCGCTGCGATTCACCACCTGTTACAACCCATCCTAACCTAGTTTTCTGTAGGCACGGTAGACCGTGAGCTAACTTTATTTGTCCAATGCATAAGAGATCATAGAAGAGGCTGGCTCCAATAAGCATGTCTATTCGTTGCGACTTGAAAAAACCTCGATCTGCTAAACAAATGTTCGACGGTATTTTCCAATGAGAAATATCCAAAGTAAAAGAGGGTTGATTGTCCGTTATGTTAGGAGCAACCAACGCTGTAATGCAGGTAGAGTACTCCGAGTTTTGAGACTGAATAGTAATATTGACAGTCAAACCATCAGAGGCGAAGTTTGCATTACCAAGACCCGATACGTAGGTGGATGACTTGGTTTTTCGCAACTGCAGTTGATGAGCAAGACGAGACGTTATAATATGCAACTGCGACCCTGAGTCGAGCAGTGCACGACATGGCACCCATGTACCTGCGCTGTTCTTAACATTGATGACAGCAGTGGCTAGAAGCACAACATCAGGACTGAGATTCTGAGCAGATGTGACAATTGACGTTGTTTGTGAGATTGCAGCCAAGGTGTGGTGTGCGACTGAAGTTGAAACAAGCTTAGAGGTGTTTGGAGGTGCTAATTGGGAGGATGCTTGCACTGAAGATGCAGGACCGTGTGACGACATTGGTGAAGAAGAGGAGTCGATATGTAGCAGACTGTGGTGTTTGGATCCACACGTACGACATAGACCAGCATTGCACGTTCGAAGCTGATGGCCTTTTCTGAGGCAGTTTAAACACAAAGCAAGCCTTTTGACCTCCTTAAGACGGAGTTGTGGAGATAAATTTAAAAAACGGGTGCATGAATATACAGCATGGTCTGTGTTGTCGCAAAAAACACAGCTATTGGTTGAATTGTTTGTATTGTTAGTAGCAATAAATGATTTTCTACCATGGTTAATAGTTCTACTATTTTTTCCCACCTGTGAGCCACGAGTATACGCTGCCATGGAATGTTCTACATTCTCCAGCCTTTGACAACGCTTCTCCAGGAAATTTGTAAACTGCTCCCATGAGGGTATGAGATCTAACGGCGCAGCTTCCTCCCAATTTGCCTGCGTGATACTGTCGACTTTTTGCAGAAGAGGGTGTACGATTATACACCCCGCTATTTGCTCCGAATTCCCCATGGTGCGTAGAGCGCGCAGGTTTGCATTTACCTTGTCGGATAATTCGCGAAGCTTCACCGCTGAAGAAGTGTCCACCTTTTTGATGCCCATAATCTCAGTGATGTGTGCCTGAAAAATAAGACGCTTATTGTTAAATCTTTTGTTAAGCAAATCTAGAGCCACAGAGTAGTTGTTGCCACTCATCTCCAACGAACGAATTGCATCCAGAGCTGGACCCTTCAGATATGAACGTAGGTGCTGCAACTTCTCGACATCCGTGAGGTCCGGATCCTTGTCGATAACGGTTGAAAACAAGGAAAAGAAATCTGTGTATTCCGTATATCCTCCACTGAATGTAGGCAGTCTGAGCTCAGGCAAACGTGGTCGACTTTGCAAAACAACTGTTTGCCCTTCCAAAACCGGATCGTGCCGCATGGTTGAGCAGGATGGCATTTGAGATTGACGTTTATGAATTTCACGCCGTATACGACACCGAAGTAAAAGGAGTAGCTCTTCAAAATTTGAACGCAGTGCTCCGCCGATTTCGTCAAAATTGAGCTCCTCTAAGCTGTCATGAGCCAAGTTAAACGTGCTGGAAATATGTTCGAGGCACTCCAACCGTACCTTTAAATCTACTTCGGTGAATGGATTAATTTTTTCGCCTTCGATTGCCCGTTCAATCGATTGCGCTTGTGCATAAATTGATTGCGCCTTACGTTTGTAAAAAATCACCATATCCTCAGGTGACAACCGAGAAGCTTCGTTTGTTGCCATCATACAAAATATTAAAAATGTATTAACGAACAATAATATATATATATATATTAAAATTGTATGCACGGGTTGAAGTTAGCAGTTTATACCGTTTGAAGTTAGCGGTATGAGCAGGTTGAAGTTAGCGGGATATACCGTTGGAAGATAAAACTACCGGAATACCGTATGAAGTTAGTGTTTTTATTGTTTTTTTTAAGTTCGTACATATGCTACTTTAGTTATGTACGTGTGCTTCTGTACTTCACTTCAACTGTATTTTGTCTTATTTATTTCAACTGCTTTTTGTTTTATTTGTTTCAACTGTATTTTGTTTTATTTGTTTCAACTGTATTTTGTTTTATTTGTTTCAACTGTATTTTGTTTTATTTATTTCAACTATTTTTTATTTTATTTATTTCAACTATTTTTTATTTTATTTATTTCAACTATTTTTTATTTTATTTATTTCAACAATTTTTTATTTTATTTATTTCAATAGATATATTCCACGAGAATTTAAATAGGATTATATTAATCGCTATCACGTCGGGGTCACCAAAATGTGTAGTCAACGAGCATTTTCGTTAACTGTTCTTTCAACGAAAAGAAAAACACGCTATTCAGAAAAAATACAATTTATTTTATATACATATGTATATACATATATTCGAAGTTAAGGTAAATAGAAAATTACGGCACGGCGCCTCGAATTAATCTGCGCGACGTGGTATACGATCCAATTGCGACTGACTTTGCCCTGCAGTTGGGCGTAGATATATACTTGCTTTGATTGCTGCGCAGAGCAATTTACAAAAGTTTGTATATATGTACATACAGGTGTTAGAGTGCATGAGAGAGGGCAAGTGCATCGTTTATGTTGCTTGCGCTGACTGCGCTGCTTTCTGCATAACCAAACAACCTCTATTTTTAGACTCTTATTCGACTCAAACACGATGTTTCGTTGAAAATTTCTTAAAATCTTGTTCATTCGTACCTTCTTCTTTTCATAAATCTAACAGCGAGTTCCAAAGAAAATATGACGAATTATGAGTTGACAAGCAAACAACCGATGAGTCTTGAGTTGTTTGGAATGTCATTAGGGATGTAGCTTACAGTTATGGGTAACATTAAATTATTACCTAAACAATTTTAATGATAGAAAGAATGCTTTTGACGATACCGATGGTCAATTTCCATATAATAATAATGCAACATTTGAGAACAATTATTTTGTGGTGCATATCATAGCTCGCAACGGAATCATCTGAACCAAAAAAAAAAAAAACAGAAAAAAACATTTGTTGAAGGAGATGTGCTTAGGTATATCCCTGGGTGGATTTGTTCGATTTTTTCTCATTATGTCGGCATCAGGCGGTTCAAGTCAAGACATCAAAAATCGCATAAAAAAGCACCTGCAGCGTTTGGTGCGTCTCAGCCTGTTTGGAATGCTGACAATAAAGCACTTCAAGTCTTCATAAATCCTTGCCTGCGAAGAATCTTTAAAATATTCTGGCCGAACGTTATATCAAACGCGGACTTATGGAGCAAAACAACACACGCGCTGCTTGAGATACGAAAAAGAAAATGGGGTTGGATTGGCCATGTCCTGTGCAGAGGAAGCCGAGATGTAAAAATAACTGACATTGACTGGAACCCTTATATAGAATTTTTTATTGTAGATTAATAATTATTAAAAATAAATACTGATCACAATTTCAAAATTTATATTTTTATCAATATACCAAATACCGGGCTTCGCAAAGGAAGGAAGCCATCCTCACGTTGGCAACGTATGACATTTTAAACCGGGTGTATGTGAAGCGAAGGTGGATGAGAGGAAGAATTTTATCTGCACATTTCTGTGACGTATATCATAAATTAATCTTCTTCCAAGAACGGTTCCGATTTATATCTCGCAAAGATACCCGCCATGAAATTTGTAATCAATCGATTGTCTATACTCTTTCAAAATGGACACAAAGTTATTTCGTTAGCCAAGCGGCAATCAAAATTTTGGCACATCAATTTTGTACTCTGGTTTTGTTGGCGAAAATTTACTTTTCCTACACTCGTTTCTAATCAATTTCTTATCAAACTAATGTGACTATCGAGACACTGCAGTAATAGTGGGAGAGTAGTAGAATCGATGAACTGGCCTAGGAAGGTTAATTTAGGAGAGTTTTTCTAGTTAAGAGATTAAGGGAATTCTCAATCTGCTGTTTTTCTATTCGATGAGTATCCTTGTGTTATGATTTTAAATCATTATTAACCCTTATTGCGGAAATGGTTTGATTGCTATACTACCACCGTGAGGCTAAAATCTTTTGGCGCATACTCTCTGAATATCTTTCAAGAATGGAAATTATTCACCTGAGATATTTTCTTAGCCACTCACAGCTCCTTTCGAATTATCCACACAATCGTATACGCTCTTTTTATTTAAGTGGTATCACAATGTTTATGACTGCAAGTGTGACGCTTCCTTGACACGTACCTCAAGTTAAAATAGCTCCATAATCTGTAAAAATTATTTCATGACAAGCTTTTTGACAATTCATTTGTTTCCGGATTGAGTAAACACATGAAGCTTTTGGAAAGTACTTGCAGATAACTTTTAAATAAAAATTATGGAAAGCATTTAAAGCTCTCTGGTACTCGTAAGTGCTCTGCATTAAAAACATAACTTTTTCGCAAACCATCAATTTCGAGCTTAAAGTTTTCATTCACGCCAATAAATGCAGAAATTATTTCTGAAGCTTTTTATACAAATGCATTTAAGCTCTAAGACTCACTGCACTAATGAACTTAGGGTGGAACACTCTCTGCCGGCAAAGTTCAAAAAAATTTGGTAAGCGCCAAATACGCTTTGAAAATTGCATAAATCTACCATAGCATAAATCCATATTAATTTAGTTTCATAAATCCTTCGCAATACAAAGAGAAATAATATTATCATTCTATTTATCACCCTACAACTCAGATATCCTTTCCATACAATTTTGTGCCATTTTTAGCGGGGTATAAAACGTGATCATTGACTACAGGATGATATGAGAATTAACAAAATAAAAGCGAATATCGTGAAAATAACTAAAATCCAAGAATTGACAAAAAACGAGTACGTCTCTCAATTGTAAAATATTTAATACTGATATTTTATTTATTAATTTTTAACAAAAGTATATCAGTGGAAACAGCTCACGCCAAATGAGGAGGTCATCGTACAAATGTCGTAATTTTTTAGACGGCTTAAAAAAGGTGCTTGAGTGTGTGTGGAGCTAGAAGGAGAATACGATAAAAATAGAGATAAAATATATCTAAAATAATTTGTTTTCCAATCTTCTTCTAACGTGATTATCTGTTCATTTCATTCATTAAGTCTATGGTGGCAAGAACCTTGTGGGCTAGAGGTACAAAATGATACAAAATATAATATTGAACGATAAGATTTAAAAGTAATTTGATTTCAGTTTGAATAAAAAAAAGAGAACTAGGAAGAGCGAAATCCATAACGAGACTTTTATTAAAAATTCCATTAATTTTGTTGAGAGGTCTAGTAATATATATATACTATATATATATATATGTATATACCTATATATAATTGGCGCGAACACCCTTTTTGGGTGTTTGGCCGAGCTCCTCCTCCTATTTGTGACGTGCATCTTAATGTTGTTACACAAGTGGAGAGACCTACAGTTTCAAGCCGACTCCGAACGGCAGATATTTTTATGAGGAGCTTTTTCATGGCAGAAATACACTCGGAGGTTTGCCATTGCCTGTCGAGGGGTGACCGCTATTAGAAAAATGTTTTTATTCATTTTGGTGTTTTCACCGAGATTCGAACCAACGTTCTCTCGGTGAATTCCGAATGGTAATCACGCACCAACCCATTCGGCTACGGAGGCCTAGTAATGGGTTCCTAATTTAAATAATTTGATTTACAAATTTTACCGTCTTACTGAGGACTTCATCATAGGTCAATTATTTCAAATTTGTTTTGAACTTTTATAACACCGAGAGACAATAGTGCTAGCTAGAAAAAATTTCCTATACTCATTTCTTAAAGAATTTTAAAATTTCAAAGGACAAAATTTCCAAAAAATGGTTTAAGTTTAAATTTTTCTAAAATTTGCTCTCCGTTCATTAAATTTTTTTTACCACTACCCTCTCACTGTTCTCTTTGCTAACTAATTAGTCTTCTTACACTCCAGGACAGAAGATCCATTTTAGCGTGCTGATTTGTCATCAACATCATAACTGGCTATATTGACTGCCCTCCTCTGTTGGAAAATATTGCTTTTAATATTCTCTCTAGATTTTTTCGACATTCGGAATTTTTTAAAAGTGATTTATCCTGAAGTAGTTGTGGTGCCTGCTCTGCCATACCTGGAACCTGTGCCGAACTAAACTTAGTCTTCAATGCTTTAGATTTTGATTTCACGCAATCAGGACCCTCCTTAGTTAAATATTTCAGAATGGCTCATGTACTAGGCTGTACGAGCCCGTATTATTGACGTGATAACGTCTTATAATTCGATTTAGCCGGCTGCACGCACGAGAAAATGTGTTTTTATCTTGCTCATTCGTCGTTATCTTGCTGAATCGCCGTTATCTTGCTCAATCGCCGTTACTTTGCTCAATCGCCGTTACCTTGCTTGAACTGCAAGCGAAAGCGCGGAATGAACGACAAAGAGCTCAATCGGCCCCCGCATTCGGCAACGTACGACATCTGGCTCTCTCCTACTTGAGTGAGCATATATATGTATGTATATGCGCATTTGTATATAAATTCACATATTTGTATCCATATGCCTTCTTCCTGTGTGCATGGTAATGAACCATTTCTCTGTTGAGAAAAGGGCGATGATAGGAAAAGTAGGAAATGAAAGGTGGTGTTTCGAGTGTAGTGCCGCTTAATGTTGTTGACTTATTAACGTCTGATGCACAATCGAAATTGAAGATATTTTTCATGAATTTGCTAAATGTTTCGTCATTTTTCACGTTTGTGTAAATGTAACTTGACCTATTCCATTGCAATTTCATTTACCTCCTTCTTTATATCCATACAAAATATCTATCAAACAAATAAAATTAAAATTTTCTTTTGAAAAATGCAATCCTTCCCTCCGTATTTTCTTATGACGTTGTCACGTTAAACTATCGCCAGTAAACCGACTTTACAGACAACCTCTTTTTAGATAAATGTTAGCTCTGTAGTCTGTAAGAATATTTTGTACTTCAGGACTTGAAATAAATTTAAGTAAATATATGTATTTAATCTGAAAGGTTCTTGGTAATCATAGACTTAAATAACTACATAAATAAGTAGTTATACCCATTCTATGACATTAACATGAATATCAAACGAAGGAGAAGATATTCAGACATTGAAAAGTAAATTGTGCAGCCAGCTTTTTGTCATTAGTTTTACACATAACTTTTGCAGTTTTGCATGTGGGCAGATTAGACCACCTAGCGTCTGCTTGCTTTTTCATACAGTCGTCCATTTCGTTGTACGTATGTTATAGGTCTCTTCTTTTCGCCAAGCGTTCGGCAGTGCCGACTAGATGAAACAATTGGTATAAATGAACATATTTTGGCAACGCGGGAATAGAGCTGCCTCAAATTACATTTGTTTGTGAAAATATTAAGGTATAGCCATACTCGCTAGCGGCGCATCTTACCCGATAACTTTGTTGTTGCTTTCACATCAAAGTTTTTGCCAAGTTAATCCCATGTCGATGGGCCGTTCGTGTCCGGCCAATTCGTTCAGAAATCATGAATTTTTTGTGAAACTACTGCACGGTGCATATTTCAAACCACTTGTTTACGATAAAATATTATTTAACTAGAAAATTTTGAAAAAATCTCTTCGGATATGTTTAGTTAAAGCTTATAAGATATCTTATGAAACTTTTCAAATTTACTGTTGGCGTTATATAGTAGAAATAAGCACCGGACGTGAATGACCCATCGACATGGGCAGAAAAGTGGCGAATAGAAGGCGTCTTATATTTAGCGGTTTTTATATTATGTAATATGTCGTTCACTTGTTTAAATGGTAGGTTAACAGCTTTCAAGAGCTTTAATAAGGACACATTAGATTTTGAGCTTTCTAAAGCTCGACTATTGCTTTAGGGCATCAACTATAAACGATAGCTGGAGAATAATAATATTATAATACGGCTTATAATATAATTTACAACGAATAATTGCAATGAAAGGGAATACTTTTCTATAAGGCATTTTATAAATTCTGTGTACTTGCACGATTATGTGAGTTTCGAGGAAACTTGTATAGCTAAGGATACGTACATGAAAAGAAGTACCGTCTGCTGGAAAATCCCCATAATTACAATTTATGACCTGGCTAAATAGAAAAGAAGCCACGCAGAGATGTTGCTGCTGTTTACTTTACCATAATTCGAAAATCTTTATGGTTAATATATGGCCCTAATTTGAGCGGCATCTAATTATAGTGTAGTGGCGACGCGGAGATAGAATGATGAACATAGCAACATTGGTTAGTAGGCATTTACACCAGCTCACAGCTAAGAAAATTTTAGTTTAGCTTAGAGCCGTTTGATACCAAATGAGATTTCAGAGCAGGGGGCTCTCTATCGTGCGATTTCTTTAACCTGGTGCTGGAGAAAATATTGCAAGCAGCAGAACTGAACCGAGGTGGCATAATATTTTACGAGAGCATGTAATTACTGGCGTTTGCAGATGAATCGACATCATCGGCCTTAACAACGGCATTGTTACTTCTGCCTTTTGCATTCTCCTGGCACCATGCAAAAAGTAAGCGCATTCATGCCTTAGCAACCCCTGTATTTTTGGCAGTTATAAATTTGGAAAGGTACAGTACTTCGTCTACTCGGAAACCAGCATCAAAAGCTATAATAACACCAGCATCGAAATCCAACGGAGGACCACCAAGTGCTACTTTGCACTAAGTATGCGATTGAGTGGTAAAGTTCGCCTTGTGCGAACGAAAATCACACTTTACAAGGCTTTCGTCATACCCGTCCAATTGCATGGCGCAAAAGCTTGAACGATAACAACTCCGAAGCGACGTTCCTTGAAGTGCTCGAGAAAAAGATTCGGCGCAAGATTTTTGGACCTTTGTGTGTCGGCGATGGTCAATTTTGAAGGCGATGTCATACGAATGGAGACGAATACAACGGCTTTGAGAGTATAAGATGCCCGAAGGCGGTAGCAGAGGAAAGGATCTCCACTGCGATTGACTTGGCTTCACTTGGCATTTCTAACTGGCGTCGGCTATCATGTTGACCTCGAAATCTAAAATTGACCTGAGAAAACCAAATTTTAGTATAATCAAGTGTATGTTTGAAGTGGATCAAAAATTTTCGTTTATTTTTGATAATTTTGTTTTTTTTGGTAGTGTTGCACATTTTCCCCATTAAAAAAATGCCGAGCATTCGTTATAAAACATTTGCAACTTTTATAAACTGAAACATTGATTTGAAGGCTTTTAACTAAGTTTTAATACTCAACTAGTTGCTTGGATATAAATAAGGCGTTTTTCAATAGGTGCGCTTCAACTTTTTTCGGATAGGGAGGGCGAACGACGCAATATTTTTTTTTTTCGCTTGTCATTTGTAAACTTCATTAGTACACATTTCATCATGGAACGCTACACACTTGAGCAACGATCAGATTCCCCTATAGTGTTTATCGGGGTTTCTTCTTACGGAGGACACATCATCGGATCGAAAAAGTTTACGAAGTGTGTTCAATAAGTATCGCGAATTTTGAATTTTCGCAGGTTACGTATATTCGAGTTTCGATTTTTTGTGGCGATATGTTGGTACTCATGTCTCCCACTCATGCCGACGAGTTCGGCCATTTTGAATGTTCAGTTAATTGTTGATAGCTGCTTTGCTTGTACATGTTTCGTCCTCCATTTTTACCTATTCATTGCATTCCGAATGTTGAGAGAAGCTACTTTGGACCAAATCCACTTCATCGGTGGTACAAAATGCTCTCAGAAGGCTGAGAAGATGCGAACGACGAAAAGCGTGCCGGGCGCCCGAGCACTTCAAAAACAGACGAAGTGAAGAAAATGGTATAGGCCAATCGTCGATTTTTTTCAATGATTTGGCCATGAGACGGGCCGCCGCAAAATTCGTACCAAAACTGCTGAATTTCGATCAAAAGCAGCATCGCATGAACATTGCTAACGAGATGTTGGAGCTTGTCCGCGACGACCCAAATTTGCTCCAAAGGGTTATAACTGGTGACGAATCAGTTTATGGTTATGACGTGGAAACCAAAGCTCAATCATCTCAATGGAAGCTTCCACAAGAACCAAGACCGAAAAAGCGCGCCAAGTTCGGTCGAATGTAAAAGTTTTGCTTACCGTTTTCTTTGATTGCAGGGATGTTGTGCATCATGAGTTCTTGCTACAGGGTAAAACGGTCAATAATAAATATTACCTACAATTTATGCTTAATTTGCGCAAAGCCATCCGCCAGAAACGCCCGGATTTGTGGAAGAACAAAAATTGGCTCTTGTATCACGATAACGCCCCTGCTCACACATCGTTGATTGTGCACGACTTTTTGGCCAAAAACAACACACTAATGATGCCACACCCACCGTATTCCCCAGATCTGGCCCCCTGTGACTTTTTCTTGTTCCCGAAACTGAAGAGGCCCATGAAAGGACGACGCTACGCTACGATTGACGAGATAAAGACGGGATCGAAGGAGGAGCTGAACAAGATAAAAAAATGATTTTTTGAAGTGCTTCGAAGATTGGAAAAAACGTTGGCACGAGTGCATAATATCTCATGGGGATGACTTTGAAGGGGACCAAATAGATATTAATGAACAAATAAATAATTTTTGAAAAAAACACAAATTCGCGATTTTTGAACACACCTCGTACATTTTCAACCGCCTGAAAAATCACTTTTATTCAATTCATGGCATTTCAATTTTGATGTTGTTTGGGTCTACGCAAATGTTTGTGGATCAATTTCTTCGTAGAAGGTGGTTTGCTGGCGGAAGGCGTGAGGTTAGAATAACACAAATCGTACAAATCGCCATGTTCTGTGAACTCTATTTTGATTCCTCCTCTGCTGGCTTTTAATTTATTTGCACACTCATGCATGCCAAACCATTTCGCTTCTTGATCTTTCTTCCTGAGCAGGTTCTACTTTTTACAACACTCTCATAAAGCTTCAAGTAATATTTCACGGGGGACCTGCCATATATTTAAGTATTACAATACTTTTTTACTTTCTTTCCGTATAGTATAGTTTTCTTCTCGTAGATCCAAAGTTTTCTGGTTTCACTTTCTACATTTTTCCCAAAACTGAATACACTTAACTACTTAATTTAAGGCGCTCTGCGACTCCATACTGTAAATATATAAAAACAATGATAAAATTCACAAGTTATCGTGACATACATATATATGAAATTTTTTAGCTGGCTTTTTCAATAAGAATGAAGAAAAATGTATGTGCTTAGACAAAATTTTAAAACGCATAAATTTGGGTCAAACGACAAGTTCGCTTAACTCAAATTCTGCATCTGATTTCATTAAGTAGCAACAGTCAAAATTTCCAAAAAAAAGAAGAAATCAGCAGAACTATACCATTGCCCATAGCAAGAAAAATTCCGCAAATTAAAATTAATGTAAAAGTTCAAGTGTATTCACAGCCCATTACCGGAAAGCAATAAATTTACAATGAAAAAAAAAAAAAAAATTGCAATCAAAAAACAAATATGCTCAACTACAGGGTCTTTGAAATTTAATTTTCTTTTTTAGCTGTGCTGGATTTCGCAGCTTTCACAACAATCTATATCACATTCCATAGTTTGGGGAGTCCCCACATATTGACAAGTTTTGACAATTTATTTATTAATAGTAATTTATATTTTTTTATTGAGTATGAGAATAGCCAATTAATTAAATAATAGATGCTATTATATAATATGAAGTATGTGCCATTGGTAGCAACAACTTTAATCCATCTTGCAGGCAACATACGGATGCCTCTGACCAAAAATTCGAGTTCTTTTTACTTAACCCATTCATTGAGCCAGTGTGCGATGGTCTTGTAAGAAGCGAACCGCTCTCCAATAAGGGCTGATTCCATTGATCGGAACAAATGGTAATCCGAAGGCGCAATGTCTGGGGAATACGGCGTATGAGGTAAGATTTTCCAATTTAGTCCCTCTAAATATTTCTGGACCGATTTAGCAACATGTGGCCTGGCGTTGTCATGCAGCAAAATCAGTTTGACGGCCTTTTTTCTTTGAGAGCTCGATTCAAACGTATTAGCTACAGTCGGTGACGATCGCCAGTGATGGTTTCAGATGGTTAAAGGAGTTCATAATAGATGAACCCTGCTGATCACACCAGATGCACAACTGCACAACGTAACCTTTGAAGCATGAATTTTTTTTTCGCTGTCGATGGACCTGATTCACCTGGTAGGCTTCAAAATTTTTGAGGCTTAGGGTTATCATAATAGATCTATTTTTCATCGCCAGTGACGATGCGATGCAGAAAACTTTTTCTCTTCTGCCGTTGAAGAAGCATCTCACACGTCACTAACGACTCTCGAACTCCCTCTCCCTCAATTGATGTGGCACCCAGTTACCTGCTTTCTGCACCAACATCCAGCTCCTTAGATATATCATTAAGGGGTCGACATTTGCCGAAATCGCCACTTTGGAAGCGTCGAAACCACTCTTTACAAGATGAATTTAATGGAGCATGATTACGGTAAATAGTAATAGTAATAATAACAATAGCAAAAGCAATAACAATAGCAATATAAATAGCAATAGCAATAGCAATATATATTTAAAAATATATATATTTGGAGCGTGCACTCTTTCTGGGTGTTTGGCCGAGCTCCTCCTCCTATTTGTGGTGTGCGTCTTGATGTTGTTCCACAAATGGAGGGACCTACAGTTTCAAGCCGACTCCGAACGGCCGATATTTTTTTATGAGGAGCTTTTTTCGTGGAAGAAATACACTCGAAGGTTTGTCACTGCCTGCCGAGGGGCAACCGCTATTACATTCTCAATTTTTGATCTTTCACCGAGATTCCAACCGACGTTCTCTCTCTGCATTCGGAATGGTAGTCACACACCAACCCATTCGGCCACGGCGGCCGCATATAGCAATAGTAATAGTAAATTTTAGTTTTATTAGACCTCCGATGGGCAGATGGTTTTAGGTTCATGGAAGAAATAATCTCGAGCGCTATTTAAAAAATGTGTAATCGTTTAGTGCGTCATATCTAACTATAAGTACACTAAGTATTAAATTTTGGAGCTACCGAATGTTAGGTACGCCGAAAAACAAAATCGTACTTGCCCTAACCACTAACAATTCATACCGCTTTGACTTTTTCTCGTATATACCCCGTTACAAAATTATAAACACGCTGCTACATGTTTTTATAAAGGGTGATCAATTTTATTGTAATTAAAACAACGCAAATTCAAATTATTTGGGCACTCTTTATTATTTGTATGTAGAACGCTTCATGACACATATTTTTTAAAGGTTGGCCGCCAACTGCGCCGCAATTCGGCCATCCGTGAATACCAATTTTGAATGACTCGCTGGAGGACTTCGCTGGTATCTCAAGAATAACTTTGGTAAAGTTGGATCCCAGTGCCTCAATCGGAGCTGGTTTTTCCACAAAACACTTAGACATTACATATCCCCCCAAATAAAAGTCCAGAGGTGTAATATCACACGATTTTGGTGTACAATTCACTGGTCCGAGACGAGAGTTAAATTGCTCATCGAAACGATAACGCAGTAAATCCATTGTTTTACAGGCTGTATGGCAAGTAGCGCCGTCTTGTTGGAACCAAATGTTGTGGAGATCACAGGCTTCAATTTCCAGCATTAAAAAGCTGTTTATCATGACGCGATAGCGTTCGTCATTCACTGTTATTTGGTGACAGCCTTGTCTTCGAAGAAATATGAGCTGATGTCTTCCTCCAGCCCATAGGCCGCAGTAAACGGCCTGACCTCGTGATGAACACTTTTCACAGAGCGTCGATTTTCATCATACAATTCGACGATTTGTAAGCGTTTTTGAGGCGTAAGTCTTTCTATCATGAAATGTCAATGATGTTAGTTCGATAGTAGTCCCTCGTGATCTGTCGAAAAAACTCTATTGGGAAAAGTACCTCCAATCTGATCGCCCTTTAATAGCAAAAGTTCTAAAATTGTTAAAAATTCAATCAAAAGTTTCAACCTTTTAATCAGACTTTTTAGAATTTTCCTGGGTATGCAGCTTTATATCCTACTTCTACTTTGTATTGAAGAATAGGGACGAAAAAAATTGTCAAAAATCAACGGTATTTTGTAGTCATTTGACGTTTGCATTCTGTGATACTAAAACTTATAAACATACATAAAACTCTAACTACATACTTAGAAAAAAATCCTAAAAAATCCAAAAATATTCCAAAAGAAGTTAGGGCAGGTAGACTCTCTACTAGGTACATATAGGGTGTGCCATGTAAAATTTGGTTTTTTTATGAACACATTTGACATGTCATTTGTGTTACCATTCTCAAAAAAATAGATGGTTCAAAAAGCAAACGCTATATGGCCCACCCGGTACATACATATGCCAATAAAATACAAGTTTTTTTCTACAGAAAATGTTTATTTAATGTGAATTAAAAAAAATAACTTGAACTTGAAGGACCCTGTACTATCCAATAACGTGTTGTAGACTTTGTGCAGGCAAATAAAAAATTCAAACGAAATTTATCACCTGATTCTCAGTAGAATTTGTGTGTGTATATATGTATGAACAAACATATGTATGTGTTACAGCCAATACCACGTGTGCTTAAATGTGTGTGTTTCAGTTACCGCCGACAAAGGAAGGCCAAATGCCTATAAATATGTGTCACCTAGCGAGCCTTGCAAGTAAACACATGCAATTTTTACAAACTGACACACACACATACATATGTATACTTGCAATTACATTTCTAACTTGCACTTCTCCCTCAGTTAGATAAATGTGCAGCAAAAATCGAAGCAGTAACAATTTGTAGCAACAATGATGCACCGCGCTGGTAGTAGACAAGGCTGAGTGGTAGCGCAGCAGCGTTGGTAGCAACATGTCTACCAGACGACGTGAGCGATGCGATAAAAACAGACAAACACACACACACACACACACAAACACACACACACACATATGCAATATTCCACAAAGAGGAGTTAGTAGTTATTACGGCGATATCGCAGTAGTTATTACGGCGAAGAGACTGAGCGACATCTGCGAAAAAGCAAATCGGACCATAGCGACCGTTAACTCATGGTTGGTGAAAAACGGCCTTCAACTCGCCGAGCAAAAAACGGAGTCCGTTCTCATATCGAGCCGGAAAAAAGTAGAGGTGGCAACGATACAAGTTGGCAATCACAGCATCACGACAGCACCAGAAGTTAAATATCTGGGAATAGTTATAGACAGGAGGTTATCTTTTAAAACTCACCTGGAGTATGCGGCCAAAAAAGCATCAGCAACTGTAGCAGCCTTATCGCGAATAATGCTAAACGCCCGCGGGCCAAAACAACGACGGCGCCAACTCCTAGCAGGCGTGGTGAAGAACCAAATACTATACGGTGCCCCTGTTTGGTACATGGCTACGCAACGTCCTTCCTACTTACGCGGTATAAAGGCGGCGTATCGTTTATGTGCGCTTCGAGTCTGTTCCGCCTTTAAAACGGTTTCAGAAGAGGCAGCGCTGGTTATCGCTGGAATGTATCCAATAGATATATTGGCAAACGAAGCTGCAGTATTGGCCGACAATGAAACGCAACGCATCGTAGCACGGGAAACTAGCACCCAAACTTGGCAGCAAAAATGGAATACCACAACGAAGGGCCGCTGGACACATCGCTGCGTTCCAGACTTGCGAAGCTGGATTGGAAGAAAACACGGAGAAGTGGATTTCTATCTGACGCAATTTTTAACGGGGCATGGATGCTTCAAAGCATACCTCTTTCGGTTCAAACATGAATCGGATCCCACTTGCGATCACTGTGGCGAAAACGCGATAGAAGACGTTCACCACGTATTCTTCGAATGCAAGCGTTTTTATGGATATAGATCAAAGCTTCGGCGAATATTTGGAGGAAACTACGACCCAGATACATTCGTGCAATCCATGCTACAAAGCAAGGAAAAATGGACGGCAGCATGCGATGTCATAGCAGAGACCATGAAAAAACTAAGGACCCTCGAGAGAATACGACGAAGGACCGGCGACTAACTCGCCCTTCCCCCCCCACGATGTAATACCTGGCAGTTGTCCCGTGGGGTGCGGAGTTTCGACGAAATAACAGGCTTGTCCTGGTTTCAAAGGGCCACTTGAGGGTAGCGCGCTACCACAACGCCCATGGAAAAAAAAAAAAAAAAAAAAAAAACAAAGAGGAGTTAGGGCGCCACAGTTTCCTGAAATATAACTTTAGTGTGGCGATGTGAACAGTGCTGGCAAAACAATCTCGATTTTACCACTTCGTTGTTGTATTTCCTCGAAAGGTTGCAAATCGAAATCAAATTGTCATTGCTACTAACAACAACACAAATTCCACTGACGATTCACATTATCATAGGGGCAGAGAAGAGTGTCATTGATAAGTGTGCGGCATTCCAAAAGCCTGTCGGACAAAATGGCTGAGTATCGCAGTAGTACTTGAACACATATTGGTACACATGCACACACACCCACAAACGCCGCTAGTGCTATAAATTTCTATTAAATATCTATGCAACAGCATTCCTTAGTCTGACTTGGTGGCATATCAGGGGCGCGTTGCAGTGTTCAATATAAAGGATATGGGGGCATTGTCTATCTTGCAACAGTCTTTGTAGAATGCAGCTAGGGGATATAAATTGATAAGTTTTGCCCAAATGTATAGAGTCACAAAAATGTGTAATATTTTAAATTTGGATTAAGAAAAATGGATTTCAACACAGCTCAAACGCTGAACTAGCAGCAACATTTTTTGAAAATGAACTAGCAAAATACCCCGTCAAAGGGTCCCTAATTAATCTGCCCGTCGCACCGGATACAAGTTCCCAGGACTCTTTGCTTGATTTTTTGGGTGAGCGATCGATGAACAAAGTTGGAAACTCACGAGTGGATGCAATCCTGACTAAAAGGCAATATCTGGAGAGGGCAATTGCCGCTCAAGATATGGACCCTCTGTTATGGATGAAGGTATGCCTAAAAAACGAATTATAAGTTCTATATAAATAAATATATTACTTTTTTTCCAGGTGAATCAAACTGAATTCCCCTCTATTGAAAGGCTGTTTTGCAAATATCTTTGCATTCCCGCTACGTCCGTAGAATCCGAAAGAACTTTCAGCAAAGCGGGCCAAATTATTTCAGAGAGGCGAACCCGACTCAAAGAAAAAAATGTTAACATTCTTTTATTTTTGAACCGTAACTTTTGGTTAAAATAAACTATAATTTTCTTGTATTCATTTAAAATAAATTTGTTTGTCGGGCTATACTATCGATGGCACTATCCACACTATCGATGGTTCAAAATTTACTATCGTCGAATATCGATGGCGCCCACTATCGATAGTTCTCCACCTCTATTACACTGTTGTCTGATGAATGCTCAATTCCATTTAAATGATTTTCATAGAATATTTCTTATTATATTTTTTTATGAAATCACGCACGAAATTTTCTGGGGCTCTCTGAACAACCTGTCCTTATTAAACGTTTCCTTAACCGATCGAAATTGGTTTTGCTCGCAAATGACACAAAAAATAATCAGAATTTGCCTTTCAAAGTATTTGGATGAAATACATATTGAATGCAGAAGTTAGAGCTGTGGTCACTTCCTTTGAAATTCATTGCCGAGTGCAGTACAAAGTATACTGACAAATGTGACGCAATAGCGAAAAAATCTGTAACCAAGTATCAAGTGTCAAGTTCACAGTGCCGTAGGGCATTTTTGAAGGTATATTGAATTTAAAAATTTTGCAGAAAGATTGCGCCATAACTCCATGTTACTTTCGAAAAGTTGTTTGCTTTTGTAAAGAGGATGTTTAGCAGCGTTAATAAATAGCCGCACCTCGTATGTTTAAGTTTGAGAGAAATACGCAGTTTTGGGAGAAAAATAAACAAAATTGAAAATCAGCAGCACAGCGAGGCTCTTAATTAATTCGACATTAGTCGTAGCTAATACCGCAAATATTGTGCTGCACTTATCGTTAATGCACCAGCCAAGTGTAAACAAGCAAACAATGCATCTGCACACACAACACCTACGCATCTACATATAACATAGGTATATGTACGTATGCACTTACACCGAAGCGTTAACACGATTTAAACCCGAAATCAAGGACACATGCGTTAGTGTGATATACAGGGTGTTAAAAAAGCAATGTAAAATATTTTAGGACAATGAACATGGATACATTGACTGATACGATTTCTTCTACACCCAGTTATAAAATTATAAGCACATCACAATTTTTTTTTTGTTTTTATAAAAATGTAGTTCAAGTAATATACCATCAAAAAACCCATTATTGGGTCGAAAATCATAACCAGCGAGAATGTTAGTGAGCTCAAGCACCTTAAAGTAAATACAGTTTTTGTTTATCGTACTACTACTCGTTATTGATAGAATTGCGAAACGTCATGAAGGTAGTTAAGAAAAAACTACAACGTCACGTGAAATGGTTCAAAGTGTAGAAGCGACTTGAGTGAAATCCACGACGAAGTGCCAATTAAATGGCGAAAGATCTGAAAATATCTGAGCGTAGCATCCGCCGCATCCGTCGCATACTCAAAAATGATCTCAAAATCAAGCTTTGCAAGATACAAAAAGCGCATGATTGATGTGAAAACAACAAGTCAGACTTGAGAGAGCAAAGGAGTTGCTTCGCTTGGCCGAAAGTGGCCAATTTCCGAACATTGTGTTTTCTGACGAGAAAATTGAAAAATTGAGAAATTCGCAAACTCTCAAAACGATAGGGTTTATTTGACCGACCGTTCATACGAGAATATGAGTCATCGATTGGCCATCGATTGCGAGACAGCACCCGCCACAGGTTTGGGTCGCTGTAACCACAGATGGCTGCTCCCCAATCGTTTTAATTGAGCCTGGCGTCAAGGTAAATGCGAAATATTATCGGAAAAGTACTCTGGAGGTTGTTTTGAAGCCGTGGGTCGACAAACATTTTGGTGGCAGACAATGGACGTTTCAACAATACTCGGCACCGTCTCGGAAAGCTCGAGTGAACCGATAAGGGCTGAAAAACAACGATCCGAACTTCATAACGTCCACACAATGGCTCTCAAATTCACCAGTCCCGTATCCGATGGATTATGATCTTTGGGCCATTTTGGAGAGCAGGGTCCGTACTAAAAGATTCCCCTTGCTTACTGATATCACCCCGAAATGATTCGCATTAAATTCAACACAAAACGTTTCACAAAATACCAGCCAACTATGATAAGAATACCCAGAAAAACAGTCCTTATAAAAACAAGCAAGTAACAAAGAGGCTAAAAAAAGAAGAAACTCTTGCAATATCTCCAAAACCGTTCGTTTGCCAGCCAATGTTTATTAAGGCTGGTTTGCTTGTTTCAGTCCATACTTACCTTAAATATTTCACACCTTGTGTACTCCTATAACAAAATCGCGTGGTTCTAATGGTTGCAATTGGCTTTAGTAGTTGCTATTCCTTGTTATTCGTAATGTATGCATTTATTAGCGATGTCAATTCCAGAATCCCGGTATTTGTAAGTCTCGAAAATTTCGGGACTATTGGAAAATTTTGTAATTTCTCACGAGGCATGTGAACTGGAGGCAGAAAAATAGCAAACAAAATTTTTTTAAATAAAGTGTCTCTGTAGTGAAAAGATGATTGACTTTCTAGATTTTTTATTTTTACATAAATTAATATTTATTAAAGCCTACTACTTTCCGTTTGCCAGATTAAAAAGCAGTTCATACTGCTTTTACCCAAAAAATACATTATCTCAAGCTTTTTTTAGCATCGATATTTTTTCGCCATACCTTAAGGTACTTTATCAGATACGAGTATGTATACGCTAAAATAAAAGGTCTCTCAAAAGACGCGCCAAGATGAGGAGTTAAAATAAAATGTATAAACATTTAGATTCTTGGACTCAGACTCCGGTTTCACTATTTTTATTCAAATAGGAATCTTAACAATTATACATATGTGACAAATGACATCCTTTACAGCCTGTCTAATAAAAGCATGACCGCCATAACCTGGGAACTGTTTGACCCATTCGATTCCAACCAACTGCATTGTATCGGCTTATAATATTTATAATGGTGGCTGACTGAATTCATCGGAACAGATGGTAATCCAAAGTTACAATGTCTGGGGAGTACGGCTGGTGGGGCAAGATTTCCCAATTCAGTTCTTCTAAATATTCATGGACCGATTTACCGATTTAGCAACGAGCAGCAAAATCAGTTTGTCATGTCTACCGTCCCATTCCGGCCGCTTTTCTTTGAGAACTCGATTCAAACCCATTAGCTGCAGTCGATAACGATCGCCAGTGATAGATGCATATGGTTTAAGGAGTTTATAATAGGTGACACCCTTCTGATCCTACCAGATGCAGAGCATAGCCTTTGAAGTATGAATATTTTTGTAGACTTTCTCTTGAGTCTGGTGGAGGTTACGGCATTCGCAATTATTTCTGTGACAAGAGGCTTTGAGCGCGATTGGAGTCAAGTGGTGTGTAACGTGCCATATTTTCTTATTTCTTGATTTATTGTGGGTACTTTAAGATCGCGAAGAATTTGTGCATTTGTGATATTATAAGGGGCGTTTCAGATCATTCTGAGGGTTTTTGATTGGAATCTTTGGAGTATTTCGATGGGAGTTAGCTGCAGTGCCTAAAAGTTGAAGACCATATGTCCATACCTGTTTCAAGATAGCAGAGTAAAGTGAGCGCTTACTTCCGAGAGATGTAGTATTCAATTAAGGTTTCTGAGTTTTAAAGCCTTCCGGTTGCTGAAAATATGGGTTTTCCATGTGAGTTTGCTATCAAAATGCAAGCCGAGATATTTGGTAACGTTAGTTTGGGGTTGATTATCTTATATAGTTTAACAAGTGGGCAAATTTTTCGATTTAGTGCAAAAGTGACTTGGGAAGATGTTCTCTCGATTGGCTTAATGCGCCACTCTTTCAACCAATGAGTTTTTTTATCAAGCCCTTTCTGTAGTTTTTGGGAGGCCACATGGGGATGGGAGTCAATTGTGAGCACGGCAGTTTCATTCGCGAACATTCCCACTATTGTTTGTTCAGCGCTTTTTCCTGGTTTGAGGATAATTTTTACTTGAGCTTCTTTCCATTGAGAGGGTCCAAAACAGATAATCTTTATATATAAAAATGAATGTTTGTCTGTATACCCTCGATGAACTCAAAAACCACTAGGCCTATTATTATAAAAATTGGTACATACATATATGTATTTTTTCACGGAAAAGGTGTGTAGAATATACACATTGATGCCACTCGCCACCTGGTGGCGCTGCAGAGTAGCAACGCGCGCCGGGTACAGCTGGTGTAATATAGTTGTATCATATATGTACGTAAGGAAAGTGAGTCCTTCCTCTGAGAGTTGTTTAAGTACTTCTCCTATTATGAGGTCATATTGAGGGGCCTAATTTTTTTTTAAGCTTCTTTACCACTTCTTTAACTTCATTTTTCGACAATTCTTTTAGAGTTTGGTCCATCTGATGCGTGTGTTTTAGGCAGAACACTCGGGATAAGTGATGAGCAAATGTGTTTGCCTTCTCGAGATATGTTTTAGCCTATTCGTTAGTTTCCATTTTAGGCTTGTGCTTTGTGCTTTTTTAATTTTTGGCTGCTTTCCGTAGCGAGTAGTCAGTGGCTGGGGTTGCATCCAGTTTGCTGAGATAGTTATGGAGTTGAGAGTTCAGTTCTTTTTTGAGTAGTTCTTTAAGTTCTCGAGTAAGTGAGTTAAGTGGTTTTTATCCTCAGGGTGTCTGCTTCTTTGCCATTTTTTCCTGCTTGTCGTTTTTCTTTTACTTCAAGGATATCTGTGTGTGGAATTGTTTTGTATGATATGGTGTGGAGTTCCATAATGTATGTTGGACACCATTATTGAAATGCTCGACAGCGTTTACAATGTCTTCATTGCTCTGGAGTGGGTAAATGGTAGAACTAATAAGGGTTCGGAAAAAAGTCCAGTCGGTTTTACTATTGTGGAGACAAGGGTGGACAAGTGATTCAGCTGAATCTATATTTACATAATCATAACCTGTTCATGTGTTGTAAAAACAAGATTGATGCATGTTTTTAGGAGTTAAGTTGTGCAAAAAATGAATATCTAATCGTAAGTCTACGCCCGGAGTACCGGAATTGAATAACGAGATCGCGAAAATTCCTGGATCATAAATATTCAAAAAATGGGCATCACTACTATTAAGGTAAGTAGGCTTTGTTGGTGGTTATACCACTGCCACTGCCGGCTTAGTTATATCCGTTAATTGTGTTTAGTTTTTCCACCGCAATAAATTCCAAACGTAATATGCCTTTTATTATAGATACTTGTGGTTAATAAGCATGAGGTCTAAAACTGCTAAGCAGCACACCAGCTAAGAGTAGCAGCAACAACAACAATGCTGAGCAATGCGTGAATGAGGATGTCTCAACAATTGTAGTTAAATAGAACAACGGTAATCAATGTGCTCAAGCGATGCAGGTAAATGCCTCTGTAGGGCGGCAGGTAACAATGAGGATGTGGCTGCCGCTACAGAAGCAAAGCAACAAATCTAATTGCACGTAACATCGTTTGCGTACACGACCTTCGTGCACTCGCCAACTAATTGAGATCTAATTACAAGCGCCAAAGTTGGCAAAACGCAAACTATTGAATTACCACCGTCCTTCAGCAGCGCATCCTTCGTTGAGCGGCGCGTAATTCATGCCAACTGTCGGCTGGCAACAAAGGAGCTGTCATTGTTGTTGGCAAACAATCGGCAAGTGAAGTGGTGTTGAAAAGAATTAAAATTCGATTTATTAATTATAGGAAAACGCGCGGAAAATAGCGCTGTAAAGTGAATAAAAGAGAATTCGATTGCAATGAAATGCAAATGAGAATTAAATAGGAAGAATGGAAAGCGAGAAAATATTCAACAGCGCTCAGCAGCGGCAAACGATTGCAGTTGTCGAGTGTGCTTAGGTAGGCTGCTCTGTCTTATGCTATTTGCACATCCGCCACAATTGATAGTGGCAATCATTTGTGCTAAGCAGTGAAATTAGTTCGAATTAGAATGGAGAGCAAACAAAACAGAAAAAAATACCTAAAAAAGAACGAAATTCGGCACATTTTCGTGGCAATAATTAGGCGCCAAATTGCAATATGGCTGTGCGCGCGACCCTTTGGGCATAATCAAGCGAATTGCGCTAGTAAATCTCATTAATTTCTTCATTTTGATTCGTTTTGTTAAATTTTTTGTTTCCCACTTCCTATAAATTTAACGCCCCATTTCGCTCGTGTTGCATTGTGTTTTTACATTTTTTCGCACATTTATTTCTTTAGTGGCTTTTAATTTGCATATTTAATTGAAAATGAAGGAAATCCGCCATTGGGGGAGCCGCCGGAAAACGGAAATGCATAATTGTTGAGCAGAGCAGAATAGGCAACGGTGGGTGAGTGGGTGGTGGGTTGGCTCAGCGGTGCGCAGCGACGACCAAGGCGCGAAAAGGCGTCGCGTTGGCGGCGAACAAAAGCGCGCTTGTTGCAATCTTGGTAATTTCCATTGTGTTACACTTGATTAACGAGTGCACGCTACGCTGCTCAAACACGCAAGCATGCACATGGTAACTTACGCACACATGCGCAGATGCATTGACACACTTTGAACAGATTTTGTAATAATTTTTACCCAGTAGATGGTGGAGATTATATAAAATTGGTTTGGGCCGCCTTCTACTTCTACTTCTTCTTCTTCTTGGTATTATTTTATGTGAGCTGACAGTGGCTCGTCGAAATTTTAAACCCTAAGGGTATACAGATCTTAGCAAACTTGCTTTGCTATGCAGATGTTGTTTTTGTCCCTAAGGATACATAATAGGAATGGTTCATCCCGAACATTGATGCTATGATGATGATGATGAGAATGCCGAATAGAAGAATTTCCAACTAAATAAAATAACTAGAGCTGTCCTCCCGTCAATAGTGGGCGCTCCATTAGTGCTCTCTGACAGGGTGATGTAGCTGGGTCATCCTTGACAGAGGGCTAACGTGAAAAACCTGTATTGAAGATTGAATTCGGAAGGCAACAGTTACCTTGTATAGATGCAAGGGCGCTATCGAAAAAAGATCGGGCCTCTCGTCTAAAATTACATTGTGCTCACAACACAATCATAAAACCAATTTAGTTGTGTAGAGTCCTTTTATGGTGGAACTCTCTGGAAAGAACGACTTCAGTTAAGAAGCTGGAGAGGGTTCAAAGGTTTGCGCACATTGGAATCAGTCGTGCGCTTCGGACTACTCCGACTATAGCGCTTAGCGCTACGCTGAATGAGGCACTCGTGGACATCGCAGGAAAACTGTTGCTGCACGCGCCGCAATCGGATTCAGGTGTTCGAGACACTAGCAAGACTTAAGATACGGCCACTTTAGTATTCTTAAAAACTTGGAGTTCATCCTCATGGTGCTTGATTCATGTACACTCTCGCTATGTTCGAGCGGTACTTCTACCATTCATATTCCCTCGCAATAATCTGAGAAGAGCTCCCCATCAAGCTCAAATTTAGGTTACCAAACCCCTACAGAGTTTTCCAAGCTGAAATAACCACAATTAAAGAAGCAGTGGATTTGTTGCTTACTTCTGCAATTACTGTAAAGGACAGTAAGGCTATCCACTCCGCCAGCCAGGGGGCGATAAAAGACTTAAACTAGTCGGAAATGACTGAATTCTTTCTTAACACTTCGATATTACGCAAAATTTTGCTTTCCGGCCACAGTGGCATAGCGTTAAACTGTTCGGCTGATGAGCTAGACAGGAAACCCTAGAGATTGTTTCATTTCGAAATGAGAGGATTGAGATTCCCTTGAGAACCTGTGGCCTTCTCCTGGAAAAATGGGTCTCATGTCAACTCAGCGAGTGCTGGTTTAGTGCACAAACGTGCAAAATCATGACATCCTTCTGGCCACGGGTAGATCGGGGCCGCTCAAGGTAACTTGTGAGGCCAAAAAAAGCCGCAGCTCTCGAATTTGGTGGGCTTCCTTATCGGGCATTAGTCATTAGGTGTCCATGCGGCCAGACTTGGGATTGTCTCAAGTGCTTTCTGCAGAAGCTGTTTGGAGGATGAGGTGGAATCATCTTAGCACCTTCTTCTCAGCTGCCCTGCACTCGTGGAGCTAAGATTTAAATTTCTAGGCTCTCAACTTGTTTGTTACATCGGCGAATATAGCAGGTTTAAATTTCCAACCTAATGAATTTCATCATTAGCTCCTAGTGGGCCTTCGCTTGGACAGTCATTTATCCTCAACTACCCTATTGCTGCTTATACAAATATATTTTAGTTCTATATGAAATGTAGGCAATCGGATGATTTATTCTTCAACAATTTTTTTCTTTATTCAAAAGGGTTTACTCTTACAGATTAAGGGGTTATATACAGTTAGAAGGCCGAAAAAAAGCGAATTTTCCAGAATTTTTTCTGAGAAAACTTTTAAATTTATTAATCTAAAAATTTGTAAACATATTATGATATCTTTTAACTGTATTTTAAGACTTTGTACGAGTATTAGTAAAAATATTTATTTGGAAAGAAGCTACAGCCGGGAGCTCTTCTCAAAACAGACATTCTGCGGTGACCACTACATCTCTGAATCGGATCCTCTGAAATTAAAAGATTCCTTTAACATTTTCACCACTATTATTTAGTATTTATTGCTTTTGCTGTTGAACCTTGCAAAACAAAGAATTTTATCACTGCACAATGTTCGGTTGTTTTACAATATATTGAAGACCGATTTACCGCCGATAGTGGATATGTACGAGGTGTGTTCAAAAATTGTCTCGAATTTTGTGTTTTTTCAAAAATTATTTATTTGTTCATTAATATCTATTTTGTCGCCTTCAAAGTTATCCACATGAGATATTATGCACTTGTGCCAACGTGTATTCCAATCTGCAAATCACTTCAAAAAATCATTTTTTTTCATCTTGTTCAGCTCCTTCTTCGATGCCGTCTTTATCTCGTCAATCGTAGCGTAGCATCGTCCTTTCTTGGCCCTCTTCAGTTTCGGGAACAAGAAAAAGTCACAAGGGGCCAGATTTGGGGAATACCGTGGCTTAGGCATCATTAGTGTGTTTTTTTTGCCCAATAAGTCACGCACAAGCAACAATGTGTGAGCTAACGCCAGTGCTGCTCGTGAAGCAAGAGCCAGTGTTTGTTTTGCAACAAATCCGGGCGTTTCTGGCGGATTGTTTCGCGCAAATTAAGCATAAATTGTAGGTAATATTTATTATTGACCGTTTTACCCTGTGGCAAGAAATCATGAAGTACAACGCCCCTGGAATCAAAGAAAACGGTAAGCAAAACTTTTACATTCGACCGAACTTGGCGCGCTTTTTCGGTCTTGGTTCGTGTGGAAGCTTCCATTGAGATGATTGACCGATCATAAACCGATTCGTCACCAGTTATGACCCTCTGGAGCAAATTTGGGTCGTCGCGGAAAGAGTCCAACATCTCGTTACCAATGTTCATGCGATGTTGCTTTTGGTCGAAATTGAATAGTTTTGGTATGAATTTTCGGCGACCCGTCTCATGCCCAAATCATTGAAAAAAATCGAATGGCACGAGCCAATCGATATGTCTAAGTCTTCAGCAATTTCTCTAACGGTGATTCGACGATTAGCCAATACTATTTTCTACACTTCATCAATTTTTTCGCCTGTTGTTGAAGTGTTCGGGCGTCCGGCACGCTTTTCGTCGTTCACATCTTCTCGGCCTTCTGAGAACATTTTGTACCACCGGCTTCCAGCTTCTCCGTATGATACAGTCAACATTCGGAATGCATCCGCGCACTTAATTTCGTTTTTCACACAAAATTTGATAAAGGTTCTTTGACCCATCTTTTTGAATAGGTAAAAATCGAAGACGAATCGGAACACGTGCAAGCAAAGCAGCTGTCAACAATTAAAATCGCCGAACTCGTCAGCAAGAGCGGGAGACATGAGTACCAACATATCGCCACAAAAAAATTGAAATTCGAATATACATAACCTGCAAAAATTCAAAATTCGCGATAGCTTTTGAACACATCTCGTATCTACAATGTTGCAGAAAGCACGAATTGCATTTGTTACCCTCCGCCTGGTGCGGCAGGCCAAGCAAATGCGCGTGGAAACAAAAATCAGATTTTTTCTCTCAATCTAAAGGCGATTTTTGTTCGTGCCTATGAAACACCATCTTAGCGGAAATTGAACAAAACAAAATCAAGTATTTATGAACCGCTGCCTAGAGCGCATTCTACGTGTTTGGTGGCCAGGCGATTGGATATTGAACAATGCATTGCATAAACAGTGCCATCAAAAATCTGCTGCAAAAGAATACCTTGCGGAAATGCCCTCAAGAACAGCGCAGGAGAAGCAGGCCTATAGGTATTTGGCGACGCTGCATAGAGGATGAATTTATAGAAGTGGACAAAGCTTGGAAGCAAGTGGAAATTAGAACCAGGAAGCATACGGAACGGAAAAATTCTACTTTGTCCCTATGCTCCGCAATGGAGCTCAAGGAATGGTAACGGTGATGATGATGATGTTCGGTTCTTTTCATTCTAAAAAATACACTGACTTTAAATGTATTGAAAGCTTATAATGAATTGACAGTTTGAAGTAAACATTTGGGGCAAGATATATACCGTCGGATTTCCTATACACGTATGATCTTCCCACTTACAAAACCGCCTAAAGCTCATCAATCTTCCTATTATTATTGGAATGAATATTATATATACGTGTTTATGCTCAACCTACTCTCAACTACTACGGCCGCCGTAGCCGAATGGGTTGGTGCGTGATTACCATTCGGAATTCACAGAGAGATCCTTGGTTCGAATCTCGGTGAAATCAAAATTATTAAAAACATGTTTCTAATAGCGGCCGCCGAGTGTATTTCTGCCATGAAAAAGCTCTTCATAAAAATATCTGCCGTTCGGAGTCGGCTTGAAACTGTAGGTCCCTCCATTTGTGGAACGACACCAAAACGCACACCACAAATAGGAGGAGAAGCTGGGCCAAACACCTAACAGAAGTGTACGCGCCAATTATGTTTTTTTTTTTACTCACAGGGTCAATTTCTAACAACATTTTTTCTGGCTGCTGTTAATGGCAATGTTAATGCTAGGCTGAGTTTTTGAAAACCACGTAAAACAAATTACGATCTTAATGAACCATTTTGATCTTTATGGCAAAATTTCTACTGCCATTCCAATACTCTTGATTTATTACAATCGTTTTTTTATCATTTGAATAAGTGGCTAACTACCTTTTATCCATTTCATGTTTTTTTTTGTACTGTAGCTGAATAGTTTTAGATCTCGACATTTAACAAATTTAAATAGGCGCCAAAACAAAAATCATCCTTGCATATTGCGAACTACGCTGCTCGTGTTGGTTGGGTTAGTACCCTCCTCCCTTTGCCTTTATTGAAAGAAAAAAATCACTATTTAATCAATCAAGGCATGTCTCCCTACATCGCTTTTGATTTCTCTAATTTAGCGGATATTTCATCTGCATGAATTTTATCTCGAACATTTTTTTCAATTGAAACGGAGGTATGCCTAATTTAATTACCTTCTTCCGAAGTTACACAGGTAATAAATTACAGCATAATAAATTTCAATGATGATGATGATCATTTGCTACCGCGCTGATCACTGGGCGTATAATTCCAAAAAAAAAAAAAAAAAAATGATTTCCATTGATTTCGAATTTGTCTTAAAATTATCAATACGTCTATACGATCAAGTTCATCTATGTTGCGTTGATTGAATTTCTTAATTAATTTTTGGAATACAACCTCCTCTTCGAGCTTCAAAGTCCTTTCAAAAAAATCGTGACTTTAGAGATAAAAACTTGAGACGCAGTTTTGCTCTATTTGTATAGGAAGTTTTTGTTCTTTCGACCACTTCAAATTTTGAATTGACAATTATGTGGCGGTATATGCAATCCCCGCCATGTAACTGATATAATTGACAGTAGACTGCCACGGGTTATGGGAAAACCGATTATATTGAAAAGCACCTTGTATTTTACAATTATTCATCCAATTTTGTTTTTGAATAACTTTTTACTAAATAAAAATAAAAATGATTTTGAGTGATGGATTCAAAAACAAAATGAACTGTTTCATCGAAACTTAGTAAATATACATATGTAAAGGGTTTTCCAATAACAGGTGTTATTTTGAATTGGATTGCGCTATTGAGAGATGATTAACGATTTTTTATGGCCGAAATTGGATGGTTTTGATCTGGACAACGCTCATTTTCAAGAAGACGGCGCTACGTGCCACACAGGCAACGAAATCATTGATCTTTTACGGAAAAAGTTTCCGGAATCCTTGTTAT
The DNA here is from genome assembly GCF_028408465.1 of Anastrepha ludens. Lineage (NCBI taxonomy): Eukaryota > Metazoa > Arthropoda > Insecta > Diptera > Tephritidae > Anastrepha > Anastrepha ludens. The sequence goes on from NC_071501.1 coordinate 71,335,838, forward strand.
CTGTCGAAGAGCCCACCGAGATCTTGTGATTTAACACCTTGTGACTTTTTTCTCTGGGGCCACGTGAAAGAGAAGGTCTACGCCAAGAGCCCAGGGCCGATTGAAGACCTCAAAGATGGAATTCGTGAGGCTATCGAGGACATAGGGCAGCCACTTTGCAATTCGGTAATGGAAAATTTCATGAAAAGGATATTGCCCTGTAGGCGTGGTCGTGATGGTCATATGCCTGATGTTATTTTCCACTATATTAATATATTAAAAAATATAATTTTTCTTTAAATATCAAAATAACATTTCTTATTGGAAAACCCTTTATATGCAAGGTGGCACACAAATAATCATCCAATTGCAATTGGACTTTTCTACTAAATAAAAAGGAAATGATTTTGAGTGGTGAATGGAAAAACGAAATGAACAACTTCATTGGAAGCTTATAAATATATACTTATATATGTACAAGGTGGTGCAAAATTAATCATTCAATTTTATTTTTGAATGAATTTCGTATTAAATTAAAAAAAAAATATTTCGATTTGTTCATGGAAAAAATGAACTGTCTCATTTCATTGTTCATGTTTCACTCGATTGGTATATATATCGTATATGTGAGGTGGCGCAAACTTAATCATCCAATTTTATTAGCGAATTTTGAGAGACGTAAATATTTATTTTGTTTGTTTTATGCTCCATCGCTTGTCTAGTTGGCAAAAATTATAAATCTTCTGATAGGGTGGTTAGTTTTGCACCACATTGTACAGCCACTATATGTATACCCACTAAATTCTAGTCTTTGGACAGTTCTTAATTATTTAACTCATTAACTTGTAAGAAGAAGCCAACTTTTAGAGAAGCTTTAGCCACAAGGCTTCAAGCTTACGAATAAGCAACATTTGTTAATACTTACGGGCAGTACTTTTGCAACCAGTCATCAGAAGTGAGTTAATATTTTTTTCTTTCCAATACAATTGTCCTTTCCGCCGCCAGCCCTTATTCGCGGCAAATGCTTTGGCTTAATCAATGATGCAGATGCAGATGCACATGCACATGCCAGTACATATATGTGTGTGTGTGTGTGCGTGTATACAATGTGTGTATTTATTTGCAAGTGGGCAAACAGCAACACATGCAATATTGGATTTTAACTGTGTGTTATGCCATAAAGCAATTAACTTATCATCATCGACATGCTAATAAGCCATAAAATTTGCTTGCATTGCCACAATTAAAGCTTTTGTTAACATGTACGTGTATTCTGCCTTCAGCCTAAATACACAAGCACACATATGGTGGTGTACACTTGTATATGTGCATATATTTACATGTTTGTAAATGTCTTTAATACGAGGCCCAAGTTCGTACGGTGGATTGTATGAGATGTTTGAACAAAGCGGCTACTTCAGCATAAATTAAAATATTAATTAATGTTAAGCATATAAAGAGTAGTGCTACTAGGCACTTAACAGCTTAAAAGTACATACAGAATATTAATGCTATGTATGATAAGCTGTGCTAGGATAACAGTGGGCTGAGATTATTGAAAAATAAATCCGTTGAATGTCTTTATGTTGCTAAGTAAATACATTTATTGAATACATACACTTACATATACATTCTCACACTTTTTCAATTTCAAAGCCATCTCTATTGGTCTTCACATGCTTATATACTTGCATATACATACATGTATGTATATACTCACACAAAGGAGTGATCAATGGCATTAATCAAATAATTTGCTAGTCGCCTGTTTGCTGGAATTCTGGAATTCGCTTGTAATCATGTTATCAGATTTACACGAACTAATTTACACATCAATGAATTGAATTTATTATATCGCATACATATAAATATACTTATACATATACATATATATTTTCGGGGAATTGTTTTACAAGCTGATTATTCGATTATCACCTTTTGGTTATAATGGCTTAACATAATGGCTACCAACAATTATCAATACATACTTAAATATTCCTATAATCAGGAAATTGTGAACACCTGCTGAGTTCTTTCGTTTATTTCAAGTATGAAACATGATTACTGTTTTTACAGACCACTTGGATATAATATTATATGAGCTTCAATTACTATAGATAATTATTAAATAAAGTAAAGAAAGAGTTTAGAAATTTATACAATTAATTTTTTGAAATCGAAAAGCCTCTCTTAGAGCGCGGGAAATAAGAGCATTACGCGCATAATTCGTGTTAAAAAATGTAAGATGAAATGAGCAAGTATTGTTTAGAGATCTAAAGGGTTTTTCAATTGGCGCGGGTCGACTTTGGCGCCCTGTGGCAGCCATTTTGTTTTGGTGACATCTGTCATATCTTTTGTTTATTATTCAGGTGTTTATGCCAAATCATCATGGCGAGTTACACGATTGAACAGCAAGTTCAAATGATAAAACTTTATTATCAAAATGAGTGTTCATTAACGCAAACGTTGCGCGCATTGCGTCCATTTTTCGATAGACGTGGTGGCCCTTCAAAGTCGACTCTTCAACGTTTGGTGGCCAAATTTGAGACGACCGGGTCAGTAAACAATCAGCCAACACCCGTACGTTCAAGGAACGCAAGATCAGCCGAGAACATTGCCGCGGTCCGTGAAAGTGTACAGCAGAACCTGAGGCAGTCTATTCCTCGCCGTGCACAAGAACTTGGCCTTTCGCAGACTTCAGCTTGGCGAATTTTGCGTCGGGACTTGGGCCTACACCCGTACAAAATCCAACTGACCCAGGAGCTCAAAGTTGATGACCATAGACAACGCCATTTGTTCGCTGACTGGGCTTCGAATCGTTTGGAAGGGAACCCCAGTTTTGGGCGAAAAATCATCTTTAGTGACGAGGCGCATTTTTGGATGAATGGCTGTGTTAACAAACAAAATTGCCGTATATGGGACGACACCAATCCACACGAGGTTCACCAGGTGATAATGCATCCACAAAAAGTTACCGTTTGGTGTGGATTTTGGGCCGGCGGCGTTGGTGAGGCGGTCACCGTCAACAGCGAGCGCTACACAACGATGATAACCAATTTCTTATGGCCCATATTGAACCATATGGACCTAGACGACATGTGGTTCCAGCAGGACGGCGCTACGTGCCACACAGCAAACGCCACGATTGACATTCTGCATGAACGATTTGAGGGTAAGGTTATATCTCGCAGGGGTGATGTGAATTGGCCACCAAGGTCATGCGATTTGACCCCGCTGAACTTTTTCCAGTGGGGTTTCTTGAAGTCTCAGGTCTATGCAAATAAACCACAATCGACCGATGCTCTAAAGGTGAACATAACACAGGCCACACCTCAAATTCAGCCAGATCTATGCGGAAGAGTCATTGAAAATTGGACCACTCGGATCCGTTCCACCGTAAGAAGCCCAGGCGTATATTAATGGCATATATGCGCCTTTCAAATAAAAAAAAATGTTTGTCAATAACTCACACACAGCTTGTTTTATTCCATTTCAACATCTATCCGCCCTTATTGAAAAACCCTTTAGTATTAATATGAAAGTGAATGCTACGTAATAGGGATGAGCAATTAATTTCTCCTTTAATTACACTGAAAACGAAGGACAGTGAGATCATAGACCTTCTACTCTCTAGAGACTTTAAGTTAATAAAAATCAAACGGGGATAGGATGTGAGAATTTTAACGACCTCAGGGCATATCTAAGGAACACCTTCTGTACTCGTTAAATTCTCTCATTAGCAAAATGGTGGCAAGGCCTCCTGATAAATGTTGCATATTCTAAGCTAGAGCGAACAAAGGAAGTAAAAAGTAATTTGGGAGTATAGGGGTCCGAGAACATCGAGCTAGTACGCTGTACAAAACCTAAGATTCACTAAGAAGTGGATTTGATAAAGTTAATGTGATTGCTGAATGACATATGGGAGTCAAAGATCACACCTAGGTCTTTGAACTCATGAACAAATTGAAGTAAAGTATAATCAATGCTATAAGATAACAAGAAAACATTTTGAGTTTTGGCGAGAATGACATGAAAACATTTCTTAATATTTAGAGAGACGCCAGAGTTACTGCACCAGCGAACGAGCGCATTAGTTTCTGTTTGCAACATAGGCATATCCTCATTTATTATAATAGCAGAAAATATTTGCAAATCATCAGCATACCGAAGAAAGTTGGCTAATATAAAGCGAGATTAAGCTCTTAGTTGCAAGGTACATCTTTTCTTATACAATTCTTTCGAAAAGCTTAGATCTATATTTCCTCTTTTTTACCAAACACAACCGGGTACAAGCGTACTTGTGAAGTTAAACTGTACTTAAATCTAAATTGCTCACTTTTGGTAGTGGAAGCGAAATTAGTCACCCTATCCAAAGATTTGCAGTTTTTCCAAGTTGCGTCCTACTTAAATTTGATACTTGACATTTATGAGTGCGTAAAGGTTAAGGTTGTTGTGGAAAACAGGTGGAGAGATATCTATGTGTCTGTAGCGACAGCAAATCTACGCTGATGACCTTAAACGCCCTCCAACCACTTTAAAGGTAGTTGAGTCCTGTAAATCCAGGCAGAAATATGTCGGTAGACATAACATTCTGACGCATAGGCTCTGAGACCAACTTCTTTGGCCCTAATGGCTCCGTTCTGCCACTCCCTTCTCAGCTTGGCAGGCTGAGGGAGGCTGCAGAGGTACACAACTGATGTTATCTTTCATGTCCAGCTGACTGAACGCATCTCAGACAGTGCAATCTGCCCAGCATGAGGAGATGAGGATGAGACTGTGCGCCTGCCCGGCCTTCGCTCGAATCACGCTTGAGTCTTTGGCAGTGATGTGTTAAGATGCGATCTCCTTGGCTCCTTGGCACCACAAGATCTACTCAGAATTATTCGGAGTGCGGATAGGTTTAAAGAAAATTGAAAAGGGAACCGGAGTGCAGTACAATGGACTTAATGTTGAGACTTAAACCTGGGTGCTGCACTTGCTAGTTGCAAAGTTGCACCTGCACTTGCAAAAAAAGGTAAAAATAAAGATTTTTATCACACAGAACGAAGAAACTTTATGGTGTGTGCCGTTCACAAAAGACTCAGATTTGTTTTGTTTCCCTAAAAATGGACTCGGTCATTTACGACGAAATGTTAGAGGGAATTTGTATTACTTCAATGGAAGAAAAATTGGACAACGAATGTGTCTTTCAGCAGGACAATCCGTGTCTTATGAACATCATTGGAGTGGTTTAGGAAACAACAGATCTCTCAGCATGCGGTCAACATGAAGGCCTGATTTTAATCCTTTGGGAAACCTATCGGACATCATGATTTGGAGGATTTACAATCAAAAGCCCCATAATCACTCGAACATTAATGATGTTTGGGCTGGAATTGGTCCTTAAATAATTCTAAACTTAGGGAATTGATTGTCTAAACGGAAAAGGGTCTTTTAATTAGGGTATTTAGATAAATTTAGAGTATGCAGTTTTATAGTCCATTTAATTTTGGGGTAATAAAGTGCAAGTCTGAAGTGGATCAAGAACCGCATTGATTTTTGATTTTTTTTTTCTTTAACTGGTGGATTTTTGCATTTTCTCAGAGGCAAACGCCGATGCGTTTTTTGGAGTCTTAATGAAGTTAAAAGATTCAGTAAAACAAATGTGAAGAATGACAAATTGCATTTTGTAAAAATTGCTTTGCATTACCTCTTAAACCAATTTAAAAAATGTGCGTGGAACTTTTTTCATAAGTAAATAATAATTTTATTCACAGTAAACCAAAGCTTCGCTTATACTCTTTTTTATGTAAACTTCTTCTGATGGATATTCTAAATTTATTACCTTATTATATTTCATTTAACTTCAAACTTTAAACCGAGATAGTAAACTTTGGCAGTACTTTTGTTGCAAGAGTATGTACATATGCACGTATATTATCTGCTCGGTGTGCACACATGGCAGTAGCAAGCCGGTTAAGCAAATAAGCTTAACACTTCTATTTTCGGACTACGAAAATCTAACTGAAAGTGCACGCACGCACACGGACTAACAAGTGAAAATAAATCTAGCTGTTTTTGCATCTTTGACATGTTGACCCAGGTTTGCACCTTCATACCAACACCACGATTGTGATCCCAACAACCCACCAACCGATAATGGGCAAAAGGGCAAATATCCGTATATTCGAAGGATATATAAAAAGTTTGTTTACACCAACACAATAGTCTACCATAAAGCTCCCAAATAAGAACAATTGCGTGCTTGCAGAGTTCGATATGCAACGCATTCGGGTGCAACGTGCCACACTCGGCCGATAATGCTCTCTACGAAAAACAAAAACGAAAACAAAAACAAATAGAGTTGTAGAGAAAGTAAGGGAGACAGAAAAAAGTATTGCAAATGAGTAGGTGCCTGCTGTCCTGAGGGGCAGCAGGGGCAGCAGGGGCAGCAGTAGCAGCGATGCCGCCGACCGCAGACACATTGTCTGTACTATTTGTTTAAAAAGTTTGGCATAAACTTTGTGCATATCAATGCTGCTGCATATGTTGCAATTGTGTGGATGCCTCGAATTCAAGCGCTCAAGAGCGCGCCCATAACTCTACTCTATGCAAACATATACGTTTGTGTGATTGGTATATCCACGCACACACTTTGGGAGGTCTGCAGTCGAAGCTATTGTTTCTGAAGTAATATACTTACCTTATCACTACTGGCCTTTGCAGCCAAAGTACAAGGAGGCGCAAAATTAATCACCCCATTGAAAGTTTTCTAAATTTTGTGAATGGCGTCGCCCGTCAATCATATCTGACACTTCCTTCAAAGAGTTCATAACAAATGTATGAAACTTTTTTGCACAGAGAAACGTCAAGAAGGGAAAATGATCAAAAATTACCAGAAATTTTGAGCCACTTCAAATTTACACTTTATTATGCTAAAATTTATTGAGCTATGGAACTGCATACCAATTTTTTGTTAGTTCTGATTAAAAAGTTTGAAATTTTATTACAATTTTTTGTAAATATTGTACAAAGTATGAAATTTTGACTTATACAAGGTGGCACACAATTAATCCCCCCATCGGAAGATGGCTTCGTACGTCAATTATATTTATTTGACGCTTGTGAACTAGACAGCTGCAGTGTACAAACAGATAAGCAATGGAGCGCGTAAAGATCAAAATAAAGATTGAAAGTAGGGTTTTTGTATTCAGTAAAAATATTTTTCAAAAAAAAAAAATTGGACGATAAATTTTGCGCCATATTGTTGATTGCCTTTAATTGGCAAAGCGGATGCTTTCAAAAATATCTAAATCGCCTAGACTAGGCTGGTAGTCCTTATTCCCTCGGATGGTTGTGCGAAGAGGAGACTGCCGAACATGTGGCCTTTCATTGCAGCAGATTCGCTAAGGAATGCAACAACCTAGCAAACAAAACTGATGTGTTTCTAACGCTTAGGTAATAATGTAGTCTCACAAATGCTTGAGTTGAATGAAAAGTAGAGTGGGTTCTTGCAACTCGAATTATCGTGGAACTTCTCAACACTGATTGGAGCCGAAGGAATGACACTAGACAAACAGCACACGAAGGTGACTGACAATTGAGCTTATTGCTCACGACGACCTCATACGCAATTACAAAATCGGTATTCCAGTACGATGAACGATCGAACTTGCAGTGCGTTAAGTGGCGTTAAAGTCTCACACTGACTAAGTTTTTCGATTGCTGTTACATCTTGTAAAAACAAAAATACCAGTTAATGAAGTAGTTGATAATAGTAAATAAAAAATAGATGCTTGATATAGTAAATATTACAATCATTCTATTGGCAACTACCTATGTACAGAGGGTTATGAAAGTGAAGCAAAATGCATCCCACGCTTTTAACTCTAATATGAATTACTCTATTTGTATCTTAATTTTTGTTATAATTCTGTTCTGAGGTAGTTGACTATGACTGATCGTTCGATTTGCTATTACTTCATTATAGGTCTCTTTGTCATTAAAATTTATTTTCTACTTTTTAGTTCGATTAGCAATAAAAGCGTGTTTTTTAGTTTTTTTAAACTATTTTTTATTTTCTACTTTTTAGTTCGATTAGCAAAAAAGCGTGTTTTTTAGTTTCTTTAAACTATTTTTTGTTTATTATGAATGAAAATTATTGTTATCATTGCAGTCAGTGAATAAATGATTCGGTATATTCGTGTTATATTTAATTCCTTTCTTATCGACTGTGAGTCTAAAGCTATGCAGTTATCGGTCGTGATAAAGAAGTAATCGGGATGAAGAACTTATTTCGTGGAGAGAGCCTGAGAAACTGATTTACAAGAATAAAAAAAGATTTTTCGTTTTACAACCAAATTCACCTTACTTTTTGCCCACAGGTAAAAAAAGAAAATATTAATCCTGGCAATCCCAATAAGGATAATGGAAAACTTTTATCAAATTATTGCATTGTCATCGGTCCTTGATAGGTGTGCAAAATTTCAAGTCGATCAGATTTTTAGAAGCCAGTGAAAATTAAGCTCAAAGATTCCGTTACATGCATACATACATACAACCCGACCTAATAAAAGTGTGTTAAAAAGAGCAGATGATCAGCTCCATCAGAAAGTATTGTATATTTTTCTCATATTTAATAGAAAATATTTCTTCTGCATAAATATTTAATTGGGCATTTCACAACTGATATAATTCTACTCACTCTCGGCCTATTACACTTTCAACCATTAAATACTAATATAGTTATGGGCTAGTTCAAAATGGATACAAAAGGATATGATTGACTTATTAAATATAATATATTGTCATGAGCATCCTTAGCTCTTATAGCATTCTTATTTAAGGGGGGAGCCTGGTTTATGAGGTCTAAAAATTGCATCTCTTTGCGATTTTTTTTAAGGAAAAAATTAATTTAGCACTGCAAAGTTTTTTCTATCTTTTAATGAACATTTAAAAAGTATAAAAAATTAAAATAAGTTGAAAAAAATGTTTAACATAGAAATTAGTAGAGCGCTGCAGCGCTGGAGTCTCCAACTGGCGTACAAGATACAGCTCGTAATTATTATCTGAAGCAAAAAATTCAAATGGATTTCTAATTATCATGATTTTTTATTCTAGATGAACTAAGAAAACTGAGAGAAATTCCAAAATTTCAACTTTTTGGAGGTTTTAAAGAAAAAAATGCCTTTCTATAAAAAAAAATTCACTTCAACTTGTATAAAAATCTTGAAATTTTTTTTTTTTATCTATTTTGTTAGTTCGAATAGAAGAGAATTTAATACTGAAGGGAACAAGCTATGATTCATTTCGAAAGGTTCATTAGTTGTTTTTTCATTCATGTACGCCAATTCAAAGAAATCATAAAAATGAAAAGTCGAGAAAAGAAGATAAAGTTTGTACTATAGCTGTCTGGTCACAGCGTAACTACCTAACGCTCGCCTACCTTTGGCTTTGTATCTACGGAAATATTGAGAATTAGGCTCTGTAACTTTGTGTGAATATTCTGAAATATATTAGGAATCGCTTAAAACGAAAAAAAAAATGATTTTTTTGACCTTATAAACCAGGCTCCCCCCTTAAAGCAATTTGGCCGCCGTAGCCGACTGGGTTGGTGCGTGACTACCATTCGGATTTCGGAGAGAGAACGTAAGTTCGAATCTCGGTGAAAGACCAAAACAAAGAAAAAAGTTTTTTCTAATAGCGTTCGCCTCTCGGCAGGCAATGGCACACCTCGGAGTGTATTTCTGCCATAAAAAAGCTCCTCATAAAAAATATCTGCCATTCGGAGTCGGCTTAAAACTGTAGGTCCCTTCATTTGTGGAACAACATCAAGACGTACGCCCCAAATAGGAGGAGGAGCTCGGCCAAACTCCAAAAAAGGTAGTAAGCGCCAATCTATATATATATATAAATAAAGGGTTTTTCAATTGGCGCGGGTCGATTTTGGCGCCCTGTGGCAGCCGTTTTGTTTTGGTGACATCTGTCAAATCTTTTGTTTATTATTCAGTTGTTTATGCCAAATCATCATGGCAAGTTACGCGATTGAACAGCACGTTCAAATGATAAAACTTTATTATCAAAATGAGTGTTCATTAACGCAAACGTTGCCCGCATTGCGCCCATTTTTCGGTAGACGTGGTGGCCCATATTGAACCATATGGACCTAGACGACATGTGGTTCCAGCGGGACGGTGCTACGGGCCACACAGCAAACGCCATTTTATTTCATTTCAACATCTACCCGCCCTTATTGAACTACCCTTTATAATATTGTACAATTATAATATAATTATATATATATAATTGGCCATTTTACAACTAGTCCACTTATTGTCCCTTTAGTACCAGTAACTCTCGTTCTTTCATAAAATACCAGTTCGTGAACTAAAATATTTGCTGAGCTTCGTTTATCTTTACTGTACTGTAGGGACTTGCTTTATATGCACCTACACTTCCAATTGTATACATGCAGATCTATGTGGGTGTGCATGAGTTAATGGCCACAGGCAGTTCCCAGTGTTACTTTCACGCCACAGCAGCTGATGAATTTTACGAATTTGCATGCTAATGAATTGCATAATATGTTGCAGTCGAAGCGATAAGTTATTGTTCTGACCGAGCGGATGTTGAGACGGTAGTGGAAGCGGACATGCACTGCTGGTTTACCTTATGTTGTGTCTGAGTAAACATATACGCATTTTCGTGCATAGTCACATGAGCACGCTGGCGCTTAAAGTGATACAACTTTATTCTATGCGCGTCAATATGCTGATACAAATACATGTGCATACATATTATATCTGCATATATAGTTACGTTTGTGCATATTTTAATATCGCTCGTATGTACCATTGCATTCAGATTCGTAGGTGCACAGCGATGCGTGGTTCTGCTTGTGTGGCAGCTCCCATAGTTTGGCTTCATTGTAATCATATTTTTGTATAGCTACCACAGCTGATAATTTGAAATATTCCCGATTGCCAGGTGATGAATTTCATTTCGTTAATTCTATTTCATAAGTTATTTGTGGGTGGAAATTTATATTTGCATTGGAAATTAGGCAATTGAATGCATGACGCAAAATTAGTTTATTTCAAGTTTGATGTGAGGCGTATATAATTTGCCATCAATTATTTTTAACCTTCACATCAAACGTTTTAATTCGTATTTCGTGTACTTATCATTCAAAACTGTTCGAATGAGAATCTGGTAAATTATATATTGTATATCATACCCATTGCATCTAATTAAGATCGTATTTTGTTTTAAATTAGAAATAAAGTTGCAGTCTTTATTTTAAAGCTCTCAGCGACTAGGTGGAGTTTATATGTATTGGGTTGGGGAATAAGTTCATAGCGTTTTTATATTTTCTTTTATTTTACAATGATTTGTTTGTTCTTTGGCATTCGATAGAACTCTTTCTGCTCTACAAAACTATGTTAATTGTATTTTTGAGTTTTTTAATTTTTTATTAGTTTTGAGGCTTAAAAATGGAATACCCAGTAGACAAAAATCAATATTTTCGACACCTGCTCTTCTTTGCCTTTCATCGAGGTCAAAAAGCTGCCGAAGCAGCTTGGAACATTTACGACGTGTTTGAATAAGCTGTCATATGCGAGTCTACAGTATGGCAATGGTTTCCAAAGTTCAAAAATGGCGACTTTGACGTCAATGACGTGTCCCGCAGCGGAAGATCTTCTGAATTTGATGAAGAACGTCTCAAATCACTTTTGAGGGATAACGGTCGCCAAGCCAGTTGTGAATTGGCGGAAATAATGAACTGCAATTATAAAAGTATTCTCAATCACCTTCATTCCATGGGATTTACCGAAGCATTGGGAGCCTGAGTGCCTCACGAGCTCAACGAAAGGATCAAGGAAAGTCGCCTTCAAATTGCTCTTCAGCATCTCGTCCGCAATCGAGTCAGGAGAGCTTTTTGTACCAAATCGTCAGGGGAGATGAGAAATGGTGTCTATACATCAATATAAAGCAAAGAAAGGAGTGGTTAAATCCAGGAGATATACCGAAGCCAAGAGTCAAGCGGGATCTTCATCCAAAGAAGACGGAAAATGCGAATATAGGTATAATTGATCAACTTATTGATATATTTATTGTTTTTTATTTAAATAAAAGTTTTCGGTAAAAACGCTACGAACTTTTTTTCCCAACAAGTAGATAAATTATTATCTGGTAACATGGCCCTGTGAACAATGTTTGGTAATATTTGCATAATTTTATTCGACTTAATTTGATTTCATCACTGTGCTTCTATTCTTCATCATCACCATCTGCTTACGCAATTTTGACCGAGTTTAATAAAGTGCGATCAAAAAGATACTGACAAGCCGGGACATACCAATCAGGTTAGAGACACGATTTTTAAAATGTTATATATGATCAACACTCTTATATGGATGCGAGGCCTGGACATTGAAAACCGCAAACCAAAGAAAGACCCAACTAGAATCTTTCGAAATGTGGTGCTAAAGAAAAATGTTGAAAATAAGCTGGAATGACAAAATATCAAATGACGTGGTGCTAAATAGAATGAAAACCGCTAGTAACATGCTTATGGACATAAAAAGGAGAAAAGCCGCTTATTTCGGACACATAACAAGAGGTGACAAGTACGATATTTTAAAACTGTTGATGCAAGGAAAAATTGAAGGACAAAGAGGAATTGGTAGGAAGAAAATGACATGGCTAGACAACATCAATGAGTGGACAGGCCTCAAAACAATCGGCGAAATAACAGCAGCAGCGAAAAACAGACAAAAGCATAATGACATCATTAATGATATGACCTGACAACCGTACGACTAAGATCATAATGACGTTTGTATGTAATCGCGAACACCCAGCATGGATACGCCGATTAAGAAGAAGAATAAAGAGCGCCAGGCGTTTTCTCTTGCTAACCGGAGCCAGTTGGACACACCAAGTGAAGCCAAGTTCTTCTCCACCTGATCTTTCCAACGCGAAGGAGGTCTGCCTTTTCCTTTGCTACCACTAGTTGGTGCCGCATCAAATACCTTCAGACCCGGGGCGTTTGTATCCAGTCGGACGACATGGTCCATCCAATGTAGCCGCTGGATTTTTATTCGCTGTCTTTTATTCTATGTCCTATTCCATTGCCTACGATACTCGCCGTCGCCAACGTGCAAAGATACAAATATCTTTCACAGAATCCTTCTCTCAACCACTCCAAGTTGCGCCTCATTGGATATTATCATAGTCCAAGTTTCTGCGCAATACGTTAGGACGGGCAGCATGCGAGCCTTATAAAGTGTTAGTTATGTTCATCAAGAAATAACTTTACTACTCAATTACCTACTTAGTCCTGCCAAACAAAGTTTTACATTTTCATTCCAAATGGTCACAATTTGCAGCTATTGCAGCACTCACGGCTTCCATGGTTATTAGCGACACTGCTCGAACCAAAGATTGTTTGGGACTCTCCAAATTTCTTCGACAGGCCATCTTCTCCAAGTATGACCACAAATTGTAGTCCAATGGATTCAGACTTGGACTTCCAAACGGCTATGAACGCAGGAATATTGTTTTTAGCCACTTCTAGGTGGTTTGTGCCTCATGGGCTGGAACGGAATCTTGATGGAAGATTCAACGCTCTCCATTGAAGATAGTACTGCTCAATTGCTTCACTACGCCTTCTAAGACATCCTTCTGCTACACTTTTGTCCCGGTCTTAATCGGTTTTTCGCAGAAATGAAGAGATGCAACGCCTTTGCAAGGCACTCCCCGCCAAACCATTACGGAGACTGGATGAAGGCCACGTAGAAGTTTTATGCTTTGTTGTTTTGCTTATTAAAAACTTCTGCAGCATTGACAATTTTCTCATCTGTGAAAATAATATTTTCATGACCGTTGATCGCTTGTATCTGTTGAGTCTAATTTTTTTCAAGCACTTTGTCAAAATACAGGGTGGGCCATGTAAAATTTGCTTTTTGAATCGGCTATAAGAAGAAAACTAATCAATATTTTTTCAAACTTTTTTATTTATTTTGAAGACTTAACATTGTCATTTATGAATAAAAAATAATATCGTTCAAATGACTGCCACGACTGGCTTTACAGTAGGCCATTCGATCAACCCAATTTTTAAGCACATTTTCGATTTTCTGGGCAAAGTTTTATGAATGGCAACTTCGATTTCGTGTTTTAAAGCATCAATCGTCTCTGGATGGTTCGCATAGCATTTGTCCTTAACGGCTCCCCACAAAAAATAGTCCAACGGACTTAAATCACAGCTCCGAGGCGGCCAATTCATATCGGAGTTCAAAAACGGTAGCCAAAAGTTCGAGTGTAACTTCGGCAGTGTGACAAGTTGCACCGTCCTGTTGAAACCAAATGTCGTCCATGTCATCCTCTTCAATTTTTGGAAACAACTCATTGAGCATGTCACGGTAACGCTCGCCATTTACTGTAACCGCGGCTCCTCACTCATTTTCGAAAAAAATGGCCCGATGATGCCGCTAGTGGATGCATTTGCTTCTCTACAGTAACGTGTGGATTTTCTGAGCCCCAAATCCGACAATTTTGCTTATTGACGTAGCCACTGAAAATAAACTTCATCAGAAAAGAAGAGGAAGACTCATCACTTTGGAAATAGGTTTTCAATATTTCCCAATTTTGTTCAAGCGTATAGCGTCCCATTTCGTAAACATTCATTTCCCTGGACATGATTTTCTGCTTTCTAAGGGGATTTCTACGCGTTCGTTCTCGAACGGCTTTTATGGCTGAACTGGTACATACCACGCGAGGGCGACTACTTCTTTTTCTGTCTGTCTCTTCTGACGTTTGGAGAAAACTATTGACTGTGTGGTTAACAAACACTCTGGAAATATTCAGTTTTTTCAGCACTCTTTTATAATGCAATTACTGCAATGCGATTTTCCTTAGCTCCCCACTCCATTGTTAACAAGCAAAATTTGCCACGAAAGTGAGCATAATTTATGAGTAGACAATACATACGAACAAAATCAAAAATAACAGAATTCTTTTCTGTGAATTTATTCACCGTATGCATTCCT